>NC_092877.1:13125695-14493195 GCF_028372415.1 Notamacropus eugenii
TTTCAACAGGTAAAGATGTGAGCTCTCATAGTTCTTCTCTGATGTCTTCTCATGTTGAGGAATGGTTCAGGGGATTTAAAGACTAAGCTGGGACATTATAATATTTCACAGGTCCTAACAAGCTGGAAAGACTTAGAATATCATCGTTAGAGTAAACTTAACGTATGCAACTTGATGACCAACCTAGTTTATTTCAGTTTCAACACTAGGCTAACCTATTTCTTTTTTGGCCACATAAAAGATAATCTACAGAATTATACAAGGGCTGTGTCCATATTTATGACATCTTGGATCCTTTAAATATCAGGGAAGAAAAGATGCAAGGAGTACATTCCAGGAGCAAGGGCAAGCATTAGTAAAAGTAAGGCATCTAGGTGTTGCAATGGATAGAATACTGAGTCTGACAGAGATTAATAAGATCTGAGTTCAAATTCTTCTGGCATTCAATAACTGTATGATCCTGAGCAATGTCACTTAAGTTTTATCTGCCTCAGATACTTAATCTGTAAAACAAAGCTAATTAATAGCACCTAGTTCCCTGGGTTGTTGTAAGAATAAAATGAGATATTTGTAAAGCATTTTGTAAACTTTAAAGTGCCATATAAAAGCAACATATAGTCATTATCATCATCATTACTAGAAACAGGAAAGCACAAGGGACTCCAATCATCCAGTATGGTTGTAGTCTAAAGGTTTTCTTTGTTATATCTGATAAACCTTAAAGTCTGTGGTGGGGGAAAGATGGAAATCATAGACATAGGTTAATGTGCATTTTGTACAGTAAATTTCAATGAGGTCAAACATTAGAAAGATAACATCTCCTGCCTATGGCTATAAAAAGGAGATGTGCTCAAAGACCATGGGAAGCTCTATAAGGGGGATATTTCTATAACATATTTGAAAGTGATTCCAGGGAAAATTGCAATTTCATACAGCATCTAGATAGTAAGTTTTCTGAAAAATTCAGATTTTCAAAAATGCACAAAATGGAAACACGGACAATGCTGAGGATAAATGGGAAAAATGTGGTTTTTTGCATATGTGTGTGCATACACACAAGCACATACATATATATGTAAATGTATGTATGCTTTCATATTGAGGAAGAAAGTGGTGGGAAAGTTCAATAAGGAACTGAAAGCCAAGAAATGTCCCATAGGAAGGCAACACCTTGTTAGATGCCTTCCATGAATTAAAGTGTCCTGATCTTTATGATTTCATCTCACGTTAAAGAAAGAATTTCTTGATGCAATATGTGAACTAATTTTGTTTATCTCTGAGGTAGTATTCAGCATCTCTGAACCAGACAACTCCCATATGATGAGAGATAAGTAATCGTCACAATTGGGTGGGTGGGGGAGGGAAAGGAAGTGGTTAATTTAATTTAAAAACTGTTAAGCTAGACATTGATTTCAGGCAAAATTCTATCACAGATTATAAAGGGAGAGCTTGGGAACCCTTACAGATGGAAGATGTTAGCACTATGAGATAGCATGACTTCTTTAAGAGTACGTCATGCTAGACAAACTTGTCTGACTAACCTTATTTGTATGTTTGACAGGATTACTGGCCCAGTGGATCAGCTAAATGCTTTGGACAGAGCATGCCTACATTTCAACAAGACATTTGACAAAGGTCTCCATGATATTCTATCATGTAATTGCACTGTTCAGCTGGTTTGTACCTAGTTGACCCATAAGATACAAAGAGAACTGAACAGTCAACATAGAAAGAAGTTCTTATTTTCTAGGGCTCTGCCATTGCTCCTGCTTTGTTCAATGTTATTATTTTATCAATGAGTTGAATATTGTATAGAAAGCATATTTAGAAAAATTTTAGATGAGAACAAACTGAACTTCCTCTCAGTAGAAACAATGACATGTAGTGAATAGAGGGTATTTCTCCAAGGCAAAAAAAAAATACGTGTCAAAGTCCCACTTTTGCCACTTATTGAATTCATGATTCTGGGCAAATTATTGAATCCTATTCTGATGTGGACCACTTGTGAGGGCTATACATTGCAGAGAAGATGCCAACCAGTATTGGTAGATGGATAATAACATAATAATTAAATAAAAGACTGGATTGATATGCCTATTGCTAATGAACTCGTGCAGATGTGTTAATGAATTATATGACAGATTGAGGATCCAAGAGGAACTCAACAGTTAATAATGGTCTAAAGCGTATGATACCATATGTAAATGGTATGAATGAAAGGTTCAAAGAATTGATTATGTAATTAAGGGGAAGATTGAGGAGATAGGCTTAGAAATTAGTGTATATAAAACAAGACCTTTTTTCTTTGAATAAAGTCTCAAAATAAGTTTAAAATGTATATAGGTATCTGGATATATGTATGTAGGTGTCTGGATATATGTATAAATATATGCATGCATATGTGTGTATGTATGTATATATGTCAGATATGTGCATGTATATGTATGTATATATGTAGATGTGTCTGTCAGTATGTATATTTACCCCTTCTTAAACAATTCTAGTGAGAGTCATGCTCAAGGACTGCCTTTCACTCTCTCATTTCTCCCCAATGTAGAAGCTGTTTTGCATGCCTCTTTAGTATGAGAAAAATTTCCCCCTTGGATCTCTCCCTTCCCCCTTGTCCCAGTGTATTCCTGATTTTTTTCTTTTTAGAACATTCCAACAAAATTGATTTACACTACTGCCCTCTGTCTATGAAAAATTATTTTAACTGCCCTAATAATGATAATTTTTTTTTAAAGTGTTCCTTATGATTTCATGTTTACCATTTTTTTTTTTGGCTTCCTTTGAGTCCTATGCTTGAATATCATATTTTTTTTTACCTCTTTAGCTCTGGTCTTTTAACTAGGAGTGCTTGAAAGTATTCTATCTCACTAAATATCCATTTTTCCCCTGAAGAATTAAGCTCTGTTTTAGTGGGTAGGTTATTCTTCTTTGTAATTTTAGTTACTGTGCTTTCCAGAATATCATATTCCAAGTCCTTCTACTCTTTTAGCATGGAAGTCACTAAATCTTATGATATTCTTACTGTGGAGCCACAAAATCTGCATGTTTCTTTCTGGGTACTTAAAGTATTTTCTCTTGAAAATATGGCTTGAATTTCAGGGAATCTTCCTTTGAAGATTTTGTTCTTGAGGTGACCAGTAGATTCTTTTGATTTCTATTTTACTTACTGTATCTAAGATATTGGGGAAGTTTTCCTTGATAACTTCTTGAAACATGATATCTTGGCTCTTTTTTGTTATGGTTTTCAGGTAATCCAAAAATACTTAAATTATCTCTCTTTGATCTATTTTGCAGTCCAGTTTTTCCAATGAGGTATTTCACATTTCTTTATTTTTTTTCATTTGTCTGACTCTATTTTATTGTTTCTTGAAGTATCATGGAATCATTGATGTTTACTTCTGCTTTTTCAATTTTTAAAGAATTAGTTTTTCTCTTGGCCCTGGAACAGTGACTAGAGGCCCTGCTCCCTTGTGATTATCCAACAGCAGTATTTCCTATCCTGGAACTGCAACACAGATTTACTTATGGGAAATGGAGTTGCCAAACAGGATCTGGTTCTGCATTCACTGACACCCAAGGGGTTCCCTTTAAGCTCTTTTTCACCTACTGTCATTCTCCCCTACTGTCTCTGGAATAAGAGCTCTCAAAGCTAATGCTACTGTTGCCACTGTCTCAAGTGCCTCCAGGATCCATAGTTCTTTCACCTGCTCTACTCCAAGCTGGTTCCCACCTGGTATTGCAGTGTTCTCCTGCCAGCCTTCTAAGTAGTCTTAGGTGACAAAAATATCTCATCTTAACCTTTAATTGACTAACACCCCAAACTTTGATTTGAGGTGTTATATTAAAGTTGTTTGGAGGGGAATGTTGAGAAGGTTCAGCTTGGTTGCTAACCTGTGTCCTCCACTTTGGATGTGGTTTCTCCCTCCTTGTAATTTTGGAGTATATCTGTAAAAACAAAACAAAACAAAAACAAACAAAAAGAAACAAGAACAATGATGACAACAAACAAGGAAAGCAAATCAAAACACAAAAATATTCCAGGCACTGAGGTAATAAAACAAATATCGTATATAAACTCCTGCTTTCAAGGTACTTCTATTCTACTGGAAGAAAAACTTGACTATATATAACTGTAGGCTTAATAGTTGAATTGTACAAAATTATAATGATCAAATTTGGTACCAAAGAAGAAATGAAAATATCTACTCCTACTTTGGAAAGAGACATGGGACCATAAATATAAGTATGACATTTTTTAAAATGTTAGCTGCATATGTCTGTGTATATTTTGTGTATGTTGGGAGGGGGAGGATGGGGTCTCCTTTTCTTTTTTTATTGTGAGTAGTAGCTCTCTGAAAAGATGTGCAAGAAGGCATAATTGAGAGAATAAGTAAAGTCAGACAACAATGAAAAAAAGGAATTGTTTTTAAATACCATACCCCATATGATGGAAATCACAGGAGAAAAATAAACAAGCTTAGCTGAGACAGATCAGTTATGGTTTATATACCACTAGAGGAATTTCTTGTATAAGTAAGATCATAAATTATTTGAGTATTTATAAACCAGTCTAGTTTGTAGGTATTGATTTTTTTTTACCTGAATATGTTAATGACATTACATATCATTGGTTCTAAATATTTTGTTTTATTCAATGAAGGGTTTTTTGATGCACTTGGATACACTAAGTAGCCTGTCAAGATGGGGATGTATGGGGAAACTGAAGTCATTATCTTCCAGGGAGAAGAAGATCTTCCAGGGAGAGGAAGGGGAAGGGAGAAGGAGGGAGGGAGGAAGAGACAGACAGACAGACAGATAGAGACAGAGAGAGACAGAGAGAGAAGGGGGGAAAGGAGAGGAGAGGAAGAGACACAGAGAGAAACAAAGATAGAGAAACAGAGACACAGAAATAAAGAAGGAGACATACAGAGAAAGAGAAATAGAGAGATTGAGGGAGATTATTTTAGCATAAAGAAGTGAAACCAAAATTTCACGTTTTCTATAGAAAACTTTAATGTTTCTGCATTTTGCACTAATCCTATCTGGATCGTGACACAATTCTCTTTGATTCCTACTACTACTCATTGCCCTTCATTTTCGACATCCCATATTTATTATAGCAATTTCTTTCTTTCTCATGCTTTCACACTCTCACACTTCATAATCTGTAGCTCTCTGCCTCTTCTCTCCCCCCTTCCTCCCTTTCATATACATACATACATACATACATACATACATACATACACAAACATATGCACACATACTATATATATGCACATATATACATATATATATAGTGTCTGTGCGTGTGTGTGCATATATATATATATATATATATATATATATATATATATATATAGTCAGCTTTCAGAAGACCAGGATGAGAAAGGTGATATATCACAAGGAAAGATGAGGCTTTTGTACTAGGGCTCTTTAAGACCTCTGAATAATTGCTCTAAAAAAATGTTTCTCTCATAATTTGATTTTTAAAAGGAATAGTTCAGAAGAAATAAAGTGTGAATATTATGTTTAAGCAGGTGCACTTAAGCATTGCTTGTTAAACACATCATATTCAGTTGTTTTAAAATAAATAAAATCTGAATTGGAATAATAATAAAAACCCATAATACCTGTATTTCCCAAATGAATGGCCAAAATTTACTATAGTTTTGTGCAAATTCAATGAAATTAAAAAAATATGTAGCATGTTTGCATTATAGAAAAATAATAACCACAAATTTTATTCAGTTCTCCATAATTCCACTTTTGTTTAGAATTTAGTTTTCTCACCTTGAAGTTCCCAATTTGATCAGATTGAGTTTATTCTGTCTTGCTGACATTATGTCTATACTGACACAGGTTAAAACCTTCTCATTTTCATACAGTCTCTAGGCTGCCTGTCTATCCTGCCTCAAACTCATTGGATAATTATAAAATGCTATTTCCTTTACCTCCAGTAGGCCAACTGAAAGTTAAAATGTGTCCTTGTTTCTATTAAAGTATGTGAGAATAAAAAATGGCATTCCTCCTCTCAAGTAGAACCTCATTTTATATAGAATCATAAAATATTAGAACTTGGAAAATCTGGAGTGTCTGAGGTTTAGTAGTTGATAAAATATTTGGATATGCTTTTGAACTTTGGGAATTGATAGTGTTCATAAACTTGAAATTATTTTCGTTCTTATAACAATGATATTTTAGTGTTCCAATGCCATTCAGTGATTAAGTTGGCAATAACAAATCTATCAAGACACTTTAAAATTCAGTGTGGGGGATCATCCTTTTTTATTTCTTCATTTCATGTTTTTAGTTTTTGGGTTTTTTTACAATTTTTGAAGAGCCTAGGGATGTCTCAGTCATACATATGTACAATAAATTCAGTCTTTCCCTGTTCCATTTCAAAGTCTATACATCTTATACTGAAACTTATGGTTTTCTCTCTGCAAGTGACTCTTGAGACCATAAAACGATATTTTTTTTTTTAACAAATATGTGTGCTGATTGCAAAATGTTACCTTTCTACATATAGGATGGATTCTCTATAGCCAGAGGACTGTATCAGATAGAAAGTCTTCTTCTTTGTGGTGTTAAAGCTTTCTTTAACTGAGATTTAGGCAGCTTTCCATTTCAGCTATAAATTCTCCATTTGCTAACCTGAGACCACAGCAAAGTCAGTTAGTCTATGAATTGGAGGTAACTAATTATTTGTGACAATTCATTTCTTTGGAAGTGCTATTCATAATGACAAGAGGAGAATTGTTTATTGTATACAATGCTACACATTATCATATATTATATATTGATGATACATGTGAATAAATATGCATATGTATGCATTGGCATATATATGCGGGTTTGTCACTTCATATATGTGATAATGCACATTCAAATGCGCATATATGTATATAAGTATATACACATATATGTGTGTATACTTCTGGGTATTTGTGATTTAATGTAGTAGTGGTAGAGGGATTTTTATCAGATAGATATAGCTAGGTGACAATTAGAATGAATCATGAAACCGTTAAGTGGTCATATTATTCACATTCAACCATCATATTTCCAAAGTGCTTGAATGCCTTCCTAGATTTCACATAATTATAACTTTGAAAATTACAAATTAAAATATATGTAAACTGTAAGAGATTGTGGGCAAAGAAATAAGATGGAACAAAATACTAAAAAGATGAATCAGATAGTCTATTCTCACACACATGAGTGGTTCCTTTCCCTTTCAGAGTCTTGGGCAGATATTAAGAGTGGCTTGGGCATAAAATCTGGTTGGTTTGTTTTTCCCCAATCAAGAACGCAGAGCTCTTGGGTCTCTTCCTTTACATCTGATTGTTGTTCCTAGAAGATTCACAGGGCCTAAGTGGGAGGGGTAATTTAGGACCAAATAATCAGTGAGTATTCGGGATTGCAAATTCACTTATCAACCACAAGGACGCTGATTAGGAAAATTTGCTAATTTTACCTGAATTAAATTAGGGAGACAGCTAAGGGAAACCATAGTGTACAAAGTGCTGGAGGTGGAATCAGGAAGGTATGAGCTAAAATCTGGTCTTAGTCACTGAGGTAGGTGACCCTGGGCAAGTCCCTCAATAAATGCTTGCCTCAGTTTCCTTATCTGTAAAACAAGGATATTAATAGTACATACCTCCCAATATTGCTGTAAAGAAGACATGAGATTATAATTTTAATTTTATTAAAGCACTTAGGATAGTACAATTGTAAAGTACTCAGCATTTAGCTTGGCATATAGTGTTAGCTTGCAACTATTATTCAATGAAGTTTACTAGGCTGTTGATTTGCTAACCACGCTTCTTTGATCCTAAATATACATGACCAAGCCAGGTTTGGGGACACATAGGAATTTCTTGATAGGTTCAATCACTGGTCAAACATGGAGTCATTTTTGTCATTGAGGCACCAGCAGTAGGGCAGTCCTCACAGTAACCACTTCAAAAAATTCATTATTCTTACATATTGCGACTTAACTGTAACACTGTTCAGTAATCAAAAAAAAAAAAATCCATACAATCCTAGATTCTATTGAGAAAGGCACAGTGTCAAGGAATTAGAAAGAAGATGTATCTAACAAGAGGTTTTGTTTGTTTTGCTTGTTTAATGATTACGAGAGATCAATTGTTTAATATAGTTTTACATTTCATGGATTCAGTTGTGAATGACACATTTTAGAAAGGATATGGAGAAGTTAAAGAGCATCCTGAGAAGGGTGATCATGATAAAGGATCATGACATCATCCCCTCTGAGTAAGATAGAATAAACTCAGGGTACTTAGCTCAGGGAGATAGTTGGGATATGACAGCTGCATATAAACATTTGAATAGCTGCTAAGTTGAAGAGGCATTCAACTTGTTCAGATAGACCCCAAATGGTGAAATTATTATCTATTAGTCATAGATGAAAAGAGACATACTTAGGTTTGATATAAGGGAAAAGTACCTGGTGATAGAACTGTTCAAAAATGGATTAAACATCCTCTCTAAGAACTGGGTTCCCTTTCATTAAAATTCCTTGAAAATATTGGTTAGTTCTTTAATTGTAGAAGAGATTCTTTTTCAGAAGAGGATTAGAATAAATGTCCACTCAAATCCTTTTGAAATCATTTCAGTGACCTCCCCTGAATCAATTCTTTTTTTAAATTAATTAATGTATTTGTTTTCAGTTTTCAATAATCACTTCCATAAGTCTTAAATTTTCTCCCCCTCTCTCCCCGCCCTCTTTGAGATGACTTGCAACCTTATATGGGTTGTACACATATATGCTAATTAAGCACATTTTCACATTGGTCATGTTGCATAGAAAAATTAAAACTAATGGGAGAAACCATGAGAAAAAAACAAACCAAAACCTAATGCAAGAGAAAATAGTATGTTCCATTCTGCATTCGGATTCCATAGTTCTTTCTCTGGATGTGGATGGCATTTTGCCTCGAGTCCTTTGGGAATGTTTTAGTTTCTTGCATTGCTGTGAAGGGCTGAGACTATCAGAAACAGTTCTCCCACACTGTGGTTGTTACTGTGTATAATGTTCTCCTGGTTCGGATCAATTCACTCAGCACCAGTTCATATAAGTCTTCCCACGTTTTTCTGAAGTTCAACTGTTCATCATTTCTTATAGCACAATAATATTACAATACATTCATATACCACAAAGTGTTCAGCCATTCCCCAGTTGATGGGCATTCCTTCAATTTACAGTTCTTGGCAACCACAAAAAGAGCTGCTATGAATATTTTTGTACATGTGGGGCCTTTTTCTGTTTTTATGATCTCAATGGGATACAGCCTTAGAAGTGATATTGCTTGTTCAAAGGGTATGCACATTTTTGTAGCCCTTTGGACATAGTTCCAAATTGATCTCTAGAATGGTTGCATCAGCTCACAGCTCCACCAAGAATGAATTAGAATCCACATCTTCTCCAACATTTATCATCTTCCTGTTTTGTCATGTTAGCAAATTTGATAGGTGTGCTGTGTTAGTTCAGAGTTGTTTTGATTGATGTCTCTCTAATCAATAGTGATTTAGAGCATTTTTTCATATAACTATAGATAGCTTTAATTCCTTCCTCTGAAAACTGCCTGTTCATATCCTTTGACCATTAATCATTTGCGCAATGACTTGTACCCTGAATCAATTCTTTAGAACCACAGTAAGTGAGTTTTTAATTTTGGAGTATGAGTAAGATATTTAGAAGAAAGACAAGAGCAGCAAACAAAGGGAAAATGAAAAGGACGTTAAATTCTTTGAGCAACTGTTGAAAAATATTAAAGACCTGTTTTTCAAAGTGGAAGAGCTATTTTTTATCAAATTCACAGGTGATTAGAGTACTATCTAAGAATCTTATACTTAGAAAATTTGAATTGAAAGATGAAATACAAAACACTTAATACACACCACAATAACAACGCAAAAACAGGAAAAAAACACAACATTATGGAAAGAGTTATTTTAGAATATCTTGGGTTTTGCATCACTGTCGGTTTTTAAGCAAAGACTGGAAATCCACTTGACAAACGTACTATAAGAGGGAGGGCATTCATGCAAATTTATTCATCATTAAATTAGAGGAATAGCTTTTAGATGACTTAAGGTCTACATTCCAAATTATCCTTTTCCACTATCCTGTGCATCATGTCCATATATGTGCCTTAAGGGTATCAAAATTCTATCATTTTAGTAGTAGCTCAATTAATAATTGTCATGAATTATCTATAAACTATAGATCTTTCAATGGCAATCAATGGAAATTAAGAAAATAATCCTGTTGAACTTTTTTCCAATAGAAAATCTTTCCCAGGAACCACACAGCACACAAATGTCCCAGATCACACAAGGATGACTATATTGAAAAGATCAACTACTCATGTAAGGGTAATTCAGTGGATCTATAATCTTATCAGTTTGTCTATTCTCTCCAGTCATAGAACTTTCAATGCAATTATGTTTGCTTATCCTTTAAGACTTTCATTATATCCTCCCCTCCGAAAAAAAATCACTATAGGCAGTACAACAATGCACTGGACTCATTTTCTTCATTATCTTTCTATTGTGTGAATAACAGTGCAATACAAGGACTTTCCACTGACTCACTCTCAAATTCTGCCTACTCATTCCTCCACATCCTAAAATTCAGTGTTGAAATCCTTTACATAAATTCTGCTTACACAGGTTGGTTGGCATCAACTTCATTTTTCAATCAGACAAGGTGTTTGGTATACACGTGTCAAAATGATACAAACAATTTTGAAATGTATAAAAGTGAGTAACTGTAACTCCTCTGAGTATTCAACATCATATGAGACACAAAACGGGTAGGTGAATGTCCACCAAAGTTTTCTGCCACTAACATGGAGGAAGTCTAGAATATTTGCCAAATTAGAAAGATATACTCTATAGTAGAAGGGGGCATCGAGGTCATCATTTTGACAGAAAAAAAATTATGCTTACTGTACCAAATTCTGAGATATTGAAGAAATTTCTAAATTAGATCCATATTCACATAAAATAATTTTTATGTAATCATTCACATAAGCAAAACTGATATTCAGACTATGAAACATGATCTTTCTATATCTAAAATCTATCAAGTTTTTCCACCAATACCTATATCTGAGAGAAACACAGAAATTTGAATAATGAGCTGGGTTTAGGATTGTACAAGAGGAGAAAATCCTAGATTATTTGGGGGAAATTACATAGGTTTATAATCACTCCAAGAACCATTTTATTAAACATCAAAATTATTTCAGGCATTGGATATAAAGATACCCTGAAAGTTAGGAAGGTCTGTGCTCATAAAATGTGTCAAACGTGTACTAGTTCTGTGAGACTAAGAAAGTCATTTATGTTCTCAGTACCCTAGTAAACTCTGAAGTGATACATATTATTTTAATTATTTGTTTTCAATTTCCAAAAGATCTATTTTATTTATGACTAAAAGTTTCAGAGCGGATGCTGATCTTCATCGTGAAAAAGTATGTTTGCTCTTTGGAAGATCCTTATGCAATGCAATCAGTTTTAAAACAATGTCTTTTATTACTTTTTCATGTTTATAAGTCATGAAATAGTAACACCACATACTAACCAACCATATCACTCCTTAAAGTGAGTAGCTATATGAATTTAAATACCATCCCCACTTACTCACTCACCTTATTTACAAAAAAGCATAAGATGCTAAATTAATATTGACCATTTTGTTATATCTTATATTAGAATAATAAATATTATATATTATAGTATAGTATTCTGTAATTATATATTATATTAAAGAGGCAGCTTAATATATAACATTGTGGTCAAAAAACAATGATTCTGTCTCTTTTAATCCCTGTAATGGTATTGGTTGCTATTTATCTCCCATGGACCCTAGGAGAATCATAGGTTAATACACCCAAAATTGGATGGGACCTTAGAAATCACATAACTCAACATAGTCATTTTTATAGTAGAGAAAACTGAGTCTCCAGAAAAATAAGGGCCTTATCCAAAGGCATCAAGGCAGGAAGTACCAAAGGCCTCATTTCAATTGAGCACCTCTGATTATAGAGACAGTGTTTGTTCAGCTGTATCTTGCTTCATCTTAACAAATATTCTTAGTAGTATCACAGGCAGTGCCCAATCAGTGTCATAGAATGAGCCTCAGAGCTGAGTTAGTCACTTCTTTTTCTCTACATGAACAACAGACGACATTCTCTGGCCTACCAACCCATCAAGCTTTTGGAACACAACTGAAATGAAAATTAATTAGGTTGAAATAGTCTACAGCTGAGTGGCTAGTAAATAATTTTAAGTATAAATATGCACATACATACATATATACACATATACATATACAGAAATACATATATGTATATATAATATAAACATATAGGTGTGTGTATGTATATCAATATGACAGTTGGCCAACCTAAAACTGTAAACTCTCTGGTCTAAAATCACACAAATTTGATTTTTCTAATAGTAGAGACATAAAATTTGAGCTAATTTTTATTATTTGGTTTATTGGTGACATAAATTTAAATTTTTGTTAAGAACAATTTTGTAGGAGATTTTTTTTTTTTTGAGAGAAGGGACCTGAGTCTAAAAAGAGAGTCAGTTGGAAACTACTCTGAGATCACACCCAGACCAGATGGTGTCCTGAGGACCACACAACTGTATGAGATGAGACTTCTAAATTTTAAATGGCATTTTTATTTTTGCTGTTTACTTTTTCCTTTGCACCTTTTATCTGTAAGGGCTACTTATCAAAGCAGATTGCCCCCCTTTGAATCTGTCCAACTGTTATCAAAGTGGATTGCCCCCTCTGACTTTGTCAGTGCTTCTGTCTGTCTTTGTTTTTCCCTCTCACATCATCTTCCCTCATCACTCTGAAACTTAGAAACCCTTCATGAAGAGCTTGTCATAAAATAGTCTTACAAGGAACTCCGTGAAGCTGCGGGTTAGTTAGAAAGCACATTTATTTAACTTCTTGGAAGAGCTGGTGCCTAACAAGTAGGAGCACTCGATGAGACAAATACACAACTTTCTATTCCCTATTCCCAATTAGTATTTCCTTCCCCTGTAACCCCATTGACAGCATCTCACAGGGTTTCCTGCCTATCAAGAATGCCCAAGCTCCCCATGTGATTTTCCTCTCCTCCGTTTACATCTCCCATTCTTCTGCCCTCCTTCCCCTCACTTCCTTTATAATTTCCAGCTACATTGTAATAACCTACATCTTGTTTAGCAACTTGACTTTTATGCAGAAACAACCATCTCATTTTTCCCACAGTATTATCTAGTGATTCTTTGAGGAGGGATTTTCTGAATAGATTCAAATGGGTGAATGAGAGAAATGATTATAAATAACTAATGATTTGGGGTGATTCAGAGTTCTCCCTTTTTCTATTTTCAAGACCTCAGTTTCTGAAGGTTTACTTAACCTTCTTTATCCACCCCACCCAACCTTAGAAGGAATCTCTGAGGTGAATTCAATTCAGTCAGACTTGGGTACAGACAATCCTTTTGGTCTAAATTGCCCAAGGCTGGGAATGGTCTAGGTATCGAGATTGTCTCTTTTTACAAGGGTGACAAGATGTCCCTCTCAGCCCCTCATTGTAATATTAATTCTCTCACTTGTTAAGCAATCAGGGTTGATTCTCACCCTGGGGGACACCTACTTTCTGAAGGGTATATAAACTGTGAGCCTGCTGCCATGATTGTATTTGGATTAAGAGAGAGAGTCAAATGGCCATACATTTATGAATTAAATATGGTGGTATTACTAACAAAATAATTAAATTACCCAGAAACTATGTCTCTTGAACCTTTTTTTTTTTTTTAAATCATCACACCTGGAAATCAGAAATGGGATTACAAAATGAGTCATTCATCTCTCTGTTTTTAAACTAAAGGGCACACTTGCAAAATTCTCAAGAAGGGCAGCTCCTTTCCTGAGAAGCTTTGGGGAAGTTTAAAGTATGATTGATCATTGAAAGTCTTCAAGAAACTAAGACAACTTTCATTGTCAATAGAGTTGTTATCTCCAGCAGTGGCTACATAGGCATGGACCGAAGGAAACTCAAGTCAATAAAAGGCAATATGTTTTCTGTTTGTGGTTTTGAAGTGGAACCCTTTTCATTGCTCCAAGTACATTGTGAAGGACAGCAACATTCATGGGTAGGATCTACATGATTGGGGTGGGAGGAGGGTGGCAAGAGGAAGAAGATAGCTGCATAATTTTATGGTTAGTGTGCTAAACTTCCAGTAAGAAAGGCATAATTCAAGTCTGCTCTCAAACCCTTTGTAGCTATGGTTCCTGGGCAAGTCCCTTAATCTCTCATAGCCTCAGTTTCTCAGGATAGTAATGCCTATAACTTTGACCTCATTGAGTTCTTTGAGGATTTAAATAAGATAATACATGTGTAATGCTTTGGAAACTACATACAAAACAATTTATTATTCAGTAAAAGTCTCTGTACAAAGTTCTCCTGGTTGTCTCCTTTCACTCAGTATCAGATCATATAAGTCTTTCCAGGCCTCTCTGAAGATTTCCTGTCCATCATTTCTTGTAGCACAATAGTACTCCATTACATTCATATACCATAATTTATTCAGACATTCCCCAATTGATGGGCATCCCCTTGATTTCCAGGTTTTGGTCACCACAAAGAGGGCTGCTACAAATATTTTGGTACAAGTGAAATCCTTCTGGATTTCAATACTGGAAGCAGTATTGTTAGATCAAAGGGTATGCACATTTTTGTAGCCTTTTGTGCATAGTTCCAAATTGCTCTCCTGAATGGTTAGATCACCTCACAGCTCCACCAACAATGAATTAGTGTTCCAACTCTCCCACATCTCCTCCAACATTTATCATCTTCCTGTTTTGTCATGTTAGCCAGTCTGATAGGTGTGATGTAGTATCTCAGAGCTTTTTGGATTTGCATCTCTCTAATCAATAGTGATTTAGAGCATTTTTTCATATGACTATAGATAGCTTTAATTTCTTCTTCTGAAAACTGCCTGTTCATATCATTTGACCATTTATCAATTGGGGAATGACTTGTATTCTTGTGTATTTGACTCAGTTCTCTATATATGTTAGAAATGAGTCCTTTATCACAGATACTAGTTGCTAAAATTCTTTCCCAGTTTTCTATTTCCCTCCTAATCTTGGTTGCATTGAGTTTGGTTGTGCAAAAACTTTTCAGTTTATTGTAATCAAAATTATCCATTTTGCACTTCCTAATGCTTTCTATCTCTTGTTAAGTCAAAAATTCTTCCCTTCTCCACAAATATGATAAATGCACTATTCCTTGCTCCACAAATTTGTTTATAGTATCAATTGTTATAACTAAATCATGTACTCATTTGTACTTTATTCTTGTGTATGGTGTCAGGCATTGTTCTAGGCCTAGTTTCTGCCACACTGTTATCCAGTTTTCCCAGCAATTTTTGTCAAACACTGTGTTCTTATCCCAGAAGCTGTAGTCCTTAAGTTTATCAAACAGTAGATTGCTACATTCATTGAATACTGTGCCTTGAGTACCTAACCTATTCCACTGGCCTGCCATTCTATTTCTTAGCCAGTACCAAGTGGTTTTGATAATTGATGCTTTATAATATAATTTGAGATCTGAAAGAGGTAGGCCACCTTCCCTAGCATTTCCTTTCATTAGTTCCCTTGGTATTCTGGACTTCTTCTTTCAGATGAAATTTCATATTATTTTTTCCAGCTCTAGAAAATAATTATCAGATAGTTTGAATGGTGTAGCAGTAAATATGTAAATTAATTTAGATAGAATTGTCATTTTTATTATATTGGCTTGACCTACCCATGGGCAACTGATATTTTTCCACTTACTTAGATCTGACTTTATTTGTGTGAAAAGTATCTTGTAATTGTGTTCATATAGTCCCTGGATTTGTTTTGGCAGGTAGACTCCCAAATATTTTATACTCTCTACCCTGGTTTTAAATGAGATTTCTCTTTCTATCTCTTGCTGTTGGGTTTTCTTAATGATAATATATAGAAATGCAGAAGATTTGTGTGGGTTTATTTTGTAACTTGCAACTTTGCTAAAGTGGCTTATTATTTCAAGTACTTTTTGACTTGAATCTTTCGGATTCTCTAAATATATTAACATATCATCTGTAAGGAGTGGTAACTTAGTTTCTTCTTTGCCTATTCTAATTCCTTCAATTTCTTTTTCTTTTCTTATCACTACAGCTAAACTTTCTAGTACCATATTGAAAAATATTTAAGTTCTCTCTATTCCTGATGTTACTTCTGAAACATAGAAGGGAAGGGAAGGCAAATAATCATGTAATTGATTAGATCATACAGCTTGTGGAAGATTTTGGTCTATGTTAAACTGTTGCATAAGTCAAAATTAAAAAAAATTGATTATTATAGACTTCATACTAATTACCTTCACATGGCAGAAGATGAAGTCCCCACCCTTCAGCTCAAGATGTTCCAGGGCTTAACAAGAATGGATCATTGTTGATTACCACAAATAAGATGGAATGTGACACATGAGATACCCTAGATTTTCCAGCTTCTGTGTCTCATTCTTTATCCACATTTCTCTTCAATCACCCATATGCAGTCAAGACAAGATAATCAACATAATCCCTAACCCCTAGGAATTTATCATCCTAGGAAGAAAAAAAACATGAAGGTAGATTAAAGTGACAAACTAGTAGTACAACCCACTTTCCTACACACCCAATAATCCAAGATTTATAGACCTCATTTTGGAAATATTATGCATGATTCTATGTAAAGACTTATGTAAAGACTTTCAGAAACTTAAGTGAACCATAAAGAGAAAGAAATTGGGAGCAATGAAGAATGAAATACATTTTTGTCTTTTTTAATTAAGCTTAAAAAGGGAGTCAATGACCATTCATTATTCCAAGGAACCAATAATGAAAACATCTTGGCAAAACATATAATGACGTCTAAAAACTACAACAGAGTTATCATCTAAAACATTTCAAAAGTGTTTTTTTTTTATAAAATTTCAATGTGAAAGTTGAGCAGTTCATTTCATTTGTCTCCTTCCTTTCCAATGGAAATTTGAAGGGTTTAAAAGCCATAGCGATATCTTACTGGGACCAAGAAATGAAATGCACCTCAGTAATCAGTATCCAAATAACTCTATTTTCTGGGGAACTTGGAAATGTCATTGTGAATATATGGTTTTCCTTATTTTTTTTTTTTGAATAGCTATGAGTGAATTGCATGGAGGAATAGTATGAGAAAAAAAAATACAAAGCTCATAGTTATCCTGAACTTGGGTCAGATTAAGAATACCAATGAAATCCATCTCTTCTAGCATTGCAGAGTTGGAAGGCTATGAATGTTGGATATTGCATATGGCTATATATAGTTAGTTGATGTGTTGGTTGGTTTTTATGTATTGCTTTTTCTTGAACTTTGAGTATTTGTTACAAGGGAATGTTCTTTGTGAAGGGAGGAGGGAGGAGAAATATATTCAGAAACGAATTTTATTATTAAAAAAAATGCATCAATATGAAAATGAAAGTATAGTGTTTATTTTAATTTTCTTATTTTTTAAAATTTTTTGTCTGTATTTTTTTTCAACATGGCTAATATAGAAGTAGGTTTTGCATGACTTCACATACATTGTGCTTTTATTGTTCTTGTTTAGGCATTTTTCAGTTAGAGTTGTGACCCTTTTGGGAGTATTCTTGGCAAAGATATTGGAGTGATTTGTGTTTCCTTTCTCCAGCTAAATTTACAGATAAAGAAACTGGATCAAACAGGATTAAGTGACTTGCCCAAGGTTATAAAGCTAGTACGCGTCTGAGGCTGGATTTGAACACATAACAGGAGCCTTCCTAACAATAGGATTGGTGAGCTACCCACTGTGCCACTTAGCTGCTTCCCCTGCAACCACCACCACCACCCAAAGCTACTGGGGCCATTTGCCATTTCCTTTTCTAGTGGATTGAGGTAGACTTGCCCATAGTCACACAACTTTTAAGGGTCTGAAGCCAAATGTCTTCTGACTCTAGGAAGACATCTATCTATCACTCTATCCACTCAGCCATCTAAAAAACATTTTCTAATCTCCGGGATGGCACAGAGGAGGAAATAAAGGAGATAATATGAAACTGAAAATTAACATATACACATATATATATATATACACATACTTATATATATATATGAAATTATATGTAACTTAGAAAAATAAAATAAGATAAAAGTAAAAAAAAAATTATCCTTTGAAAATAAATATTAAAGTTAGTATAGTAAGCATAAAATCTCTACTAGATGACAAGCCACCATTTTTTTTATCGTTCTTTGTTAAAGACTCAGGTGATTTATTGAATTCTAATGTATACTGTCTTGTAGATGAAAAGGTTTTCAAATGTAAAAATGGATTTCAGAAATGCTAATTTCCTGATTGACAGGCAGTAAAGGGCATCACTGTGAGCTGGTGACCAAGCGGTAGAGTCAGGAATGGAGAAAAAAGGAAGCTGTTTAGAGAATGTAAGGAGGCAACAGAAATAATGATTTGTTCCAGGTTAAAAGTGCTTTAGCAGTAGCCAGAAAGAAATACAGGCCAGAGCCTGTCCTGTAGATTAGAAAAGCCTTAATAGTGAGAAGCAGAAGGTGGAGAAAAGTTCTCTAGGAAGTCAGAAATGATTCAAAGTAAGACCAGCTAAAAGATGTGAGGGTGGGGGGGATCAAGGAAAGGAGAGCACTGACTTATCAGGGTTCTTTGGGCTATATATAGAGAGATTTTGAGCTGACACTGAGGGGTTACAGTAACCTAATAAGAAATAATAATATCCTTTGACTCCAAAGAGAAGGAAGTAGAGATTATCTTGTCATTCCATCTTTTCAATCATGTCCAAGTCTTCATGACCTCATTATGGTTTTCTTGCCAAAAATACTTGAGTGGTTTGCCATTTCCTCCTCTAGCTCATTCTACAGAGATGAGGAACCTGAGGCAAACAGGGCAGTGACTTACTTAGGTTTACCCAACTAGTAAATGTCTTGGGCTAGATTAGAACTTAGGAACATGAGTCTTCCTGACTTCACACCCGGCATTCTATTATATTAGGGACAGCCTAGATTCCATGATTAATTTTTGTTACTAAAAGTGAGTTATCTGCTTGTACTTTGTTCTCCAATATTGCACTAAATTATGTTTTCCTCATTATTACCACACACATACATACACACACACACACACACACAAACACACACTTATGTGCATGTGACAGAGTAGGTGCTATAAATTAAAATCCACTAACATTCAATGCACTTTAAGGTATGCAAAGCACTTTATATGTCACAACTACTCTTCTATTTCACAGGGGAAAATCTATTCTAGCATGCTTGATCCTCACCCTCTAAAAAGAATATTTTTTGTTAATTTATGAAATTGAACATCACATTGAAACCCTTTTGGTCTACCTCAAGCCCAGTCTGGTTTGCTCAAATATAATAAAAGATATTCACACATTAAAATGGGACAGGGAATTTTTCCTTCTTAATATTATCGACTAGGTCAGCTATTTATTTTATTAAAAAATGACATCTTAATGGAGAGAAACTGTTGTAACCAGGTACTCAGTGTAGAATTTTAAAATGAGGTAAGGATGTGGATAGTGTGCAAATGTTCACTTATGAGAAAGGCCTCATTTCTCAAATATAGAAAGAACTGATTCTAATTCATAAAAATAACAGCAATTCCCTAAAAGAAAAGAAAAATGACCAAAGCTTATAAACAGGAACTTTTCAGAAGAAATAAAAATTATTTATAATCATATAAATTGCTCTTAAAAACTATTAATTAGAGAAATTCTAATTAAAACAACTTTCAGGCATCACCTGACACCTATAAGATTGGCTAACTTGACAGAAAAGGAAAACAATTAATCTCAGAGCAGTTTGGAAAAATTGAGACCCTAATGCATTGTTGTTGAACTTGTGAAGCAATCCAAGTAGTTTGGAGAGTAAACTTTTATAGAAGTTATTTATGTGGTGGCAAAGAATTGGAAATTGAGGGGATGCCCATAAATTGGAGAATGGTTGAACAAGTTATGGTGTATAATTTTTTTGGAATTCTATTGTGGTATAAGAAATGACGAGCAGGATGGTTTCAGAAAATTTTAGGATGACTTCTATGAACTGTTGAAAATGTGCTGTTCAGAACCAAGAGTTCATTTCACACAGTAGTGTTGTCATTATGATCAACTATAAAGGGCATAGTTATTCTGAGCAATAAAATGATCCAAGACAATTCTGATGTACTTATGAAGAAAAATGCTATCCATCTCCAGAGAAAGAACTGAGTCTAATTGCCAATGAAAGTACAGTTTTTCACCTCCAAAAGACTCATGATGGAAAATGCCATCCACATTCACAGAAATATGGAGTCAATGCAAACTAAAGTATATTGTTTGCTCTTTCTTGTTTTATTTTGTGTTTTTTTTCTTTTTCACACTTTTTCCCATTCATTCTAATTCTTCTATACAACATGACTGATGTAAAATATGTTTAATATGAATGTACATGTAGAGACTATATCAGATTGCACACCATCTTTGGGAGAGAAGAAAGGAGAGAGGCAGAGAAAATTTAAAACTTTTTGAAGTGAATGTTGAAAACTAAAAATAAATTAATTAATTTTAAAAAAATGAGGCAGGAAGAAAAAAAAAAGAAAACTCTTTCAGTCAGTCAGTGTACCAGCTAGTGTAGAATCTAGAAATGGAAACTCTAACCTCTTTTAATATCTTGCAAATACATGCTTCTCTTTATCAGAATAACAAGGTAAATAGTTCAGTGTCCATTTCCATTTCCATGAAAATACTAACAACAATACAAAAAAGTATGGCAGACAATTCATGTTTTCAACAGTTACATGTGTGATTTCTGTAGGATTTTAAGATAATCTATCCCTGGGCTTCTTCAGATACGCTCCTTCATGTCTTCAGAGTCCACAGATGTTAAGGTCAAAAAGATCCTTCAGTCCAACTCCTTCACTTTACAAATGGCATAAACTGAGACTAATAAGGTTGGTGACTTTCCCAATATCACACAGGTGCAAACTCGTAGAAACAGGATTTAGAGAAGATACTCTCTTATATTGTTGTAAGTTACAGAAATAGTTGAAGTTGAAAAATGGCATCTATGCATGCCACCTTTCAGAGTCTGATCTCTTTTACTTCTCCCTTGCCTACCATGTGTACAAAAATTTGCTGTGATCTCCTGGGTGCCAATAAATATCACACTCCCTCAAAATGATATTGCCTACTTGGGGTCTATCAAATAGTATTATTTCAAACTCTGTGTTGGCAGTATTGGTTTGTGTTGTTGCTCCTACTAGAACATTTCTACAGACCTTACAGACCCAAAGTCTCTAATTGAACAACCTCCTTTCCAACAAATATAGATAACGGAAGACTTGTTCCCTAATGTCTGTGTGCTCTGAAAGGTGAAAGCTGGCTAATCTGAGAGGTAAATTTATGCTGGTTGGTAAGTGCTAATATGTTATGTATCATGCTTTCCAGGTAATATTCAGACACTAGGATTTTCAGGGGTACTTATCCTGTCATCTATGAACTTGTTGAAATTTTTTATAGTTTTTCTTCCTCTCTTTGAAATTGTTCCCATCTTATCAAAATCCTTACTAAAATTTGGCAGCCAGAAAAAAAAAAGGTAATATTCTAGATGTATAACTAGGGAAGAACACAACAGCACACTCACTTCCTCATTCCTCTAAAATATGCCTCTTTTACTGTGATCTAATCATTGCATTCGTTGTCCTACTCAATTGTTGAATTATGTAGATTGATTATTTAATTCTCTTGCACTCCAATCAAAACCGCAGACCTTTTTACAGATGAACTGATTATGCAAAGTGCCATTAATCAAACAAAAACAACAATACAACTGTTGAAAAACAAACTATAGAAACTATCTGAATTTCAACATTCATTCCTGACATGGGAGGAAAAAGAACTGATTTTTGTGTTAATGAAAGAGCCATAGAATGAAGTATTTTGATCATTTCATTCCACTTCTAATATTGGTCTTGGTTATGATGGATGAAATTTCAGCCCCTTTCTATGCATGACAAAGTCCGTAATAGCGGCCTTCTGTTCCTCAGAATGAAATCATATTTATTGAGCCTTTCTAGGCCCCAGGACTAAGTAGCATGAACTGAAATCAAGGCCCATTTAAAAAGAAGAGCTACTGAAATACTGAATAATGATAATGATAGTAAAATTTAATTCTCAGTCAGCAGTAATATATGGAACAGCAAGATGCTCACACCAGGAGTCTCCACTCTAAAAGCAAATATTAGACATTTTTCTATAGCACAAGTGTGGCATTAAACTCTCATCAGAATAATGCTGTGCAAAATGCTATTTTTGATGGTTGTAATATTGTATATCAACTAAAAACAAAGCCAATCTTATATATAAACAGCTTTTGATTTATTCATTGAGCTCTCTTGTTCCTCATTAGAGGGATAAAAAAATGTGTTAACAATTAAGATCCTAAGGCTTTGTTTTCAACCACATGACAGAAAAAGTAAGACCTATTGCTGGATCTCTGCTACCTGAAGAACAAAACTGTTCTATAAAATTGACACATGATTCAGAAATTTAAACATTGCCCTTTTCTAGTCTAATGCTTTCAGTGATGGCCTGAGAGATCAGTTGAAATAAACTCATTGTTGCAGATTATAACATATGGCTTTGGTCCCTAGTTCTCTCTCTGGCATTAGCCCAGAGTTTCTATCAGTGTTAAATAAGAGACAACACGTAAATACAGAAATAACTAAACTCTCTACCACTAACACTGAAGAAACCAAGGAAGGACTATAACAGATAGATGGGTGGACTTGATATGAGGAAAATCAGTTTTTGACTCTTTCCTTTGGCACTTACTGTGTATCCATGAACAAGTCACCTAACTGACTGTGTCTTGGCTTCTTCATCTATAAAATGGGAGTAATAATACATATACTTACCTAAAATGGTGATGTCTTAAAATTCAAATGAGAACATAGAATAACAGAGACAGTTCTCAAAGAGAACATAGAAGCTGCAAAGTTCAATTTCTTCATTTTGTGGATGAGGAATCATGCCAGTGGTGGTTAACTGATTTTCCTAAGGTCATAGAGGAATCAAAGTCAGATGTGGCATAAGAACCCAAATCATCCGACGTGACAGCCAGTGCTCTTTCTAATGTACCACATTACCCTTCCAATGCGTTTATCTATATATTACATTAGAAAATACCCTATAAATACCACTTACTACTTCACATTGGCATGTATAAAGAAATTCAGCAAAGAAATGCATAATTGAAAAAAAAAGATGAGCTTGGCACACAATGAGTACAAAGTATAACCGATAGACAGCCCTTCTGCTCCACTGGCATCCTTAAAATGTTAAGAGATCTTAACAAAAGGTCCTCTTCACTTTTGATGGATCCCTCAGCATAGCATTTAAGACTATTATGCTGTTATTATTTCTGAAATTTTTGTCAATTCCTTTCAACACTTTATACTTAGTATTATCAACTATACAATAGAGGATTCTAGCAAAATAGCTAGGTGGATGTTAGGCATCTAGGTGCCACAGAGGATAGATCCCTGGGCCTAGAATCAGGAAGACTTGAGTTTAAATCCATCTGCAGATATTTCATAATTGTGTGACCCTGGACAAATAATTTAACCTATGTTTACTTTAGTTTCTTGAACTATAAAATGGAGATCATAATTTTACCTCCTTTCCAGAATTGTTATAAGAACAAATGAGAAAAGTATTCATAAAGCACTTAGCATAGTACATGGTATATAGTAGGCACCATGTAAGTGTTTATTTCCTTCCTCTAGGTTTCAAGGAAAAAAAAATTCTTGAAAAAGCTTGAAGGCTTTCAAAGCCATTTCTTCACAACAATCCTGGAAAGTCAGTCTAGTAATTACAATAATCCTCATTTTAAATGTGAAGATAGCACAGGTCAAGGATGCCAGTTGGCTTCTTCATGATCCCACACCTAGGAAGTGCTAATACCAAGATCTTAATCTGGGGTTCCTGTTACCAAATCAAGCATGAGTATCATTACACTATTACTTTCTCAATGACAGCTGCACTTTTGTCAAAGTCTGAACTCCCATGAGTTTATAGAATCATGTTGAACCAATGAGAAATATCAATTAAGATGTGTAGCTCTATCTTTATCATCATGTTTCATTTGAATAATTGGGGAAAAATAGTAATTTCCTGGCCTGGAGAACTTACTGATGTTACTATCCTTTTGCTATACTTATCCCCATCTTTTCCCTCTTCCCTCTACCTTCATAGTCCATATATAAGTTAGTACCAACAAGTCTAATCAGACAATAAGGAGTAGAAATATTGAAGAGGCAATGTGATGCAGTGGGAAAAATGGTAGATTTAGAATCAGAAAACCTGAGCTGATATCCTAATTCTGTCACTGACAACCAGTGTGATCCTGTTCAAATCATTTACCTTCTCTGAATTGTATTTGCAGCTCCAAGTTCACCAAATACCCTGGAAACTAAATGTGGCAAGAGGGGAAAGTAAACTAGGACAGTAGATACCTGGGTTCCCTTTTAGAAGACCACATTTATACTCCCTGAAGTCCTGCTATCATTTAAAGCAGCACATCAGGCTGGCTCCTCTCTCTGCTAGAATTCAGGGCCCCCAGGGAAGGCACTTCAGATGCTGAGAAAGCCTCTTACCCTTTCTTTCTGGACTACTGCTACTTCTAATGCTGCGCAGCTCCACTCTGGTTCTCATTTAAGGACAGGAGAAGGGAAAATGTTTCCCTGTGGGAAGGCAGCAGGAAGATATCTAAGGCTTTTGCCACCTTTAATAATAAGGCAGAGGAAACAAAAGTTCAGAAACAGGCAGGGAAACTGTCAAGTCTCCAGGGACAGCCTGCTGTTAGCACTCACCCCCAGACTGTTTACAGTGACAGGGTTTTGCACCCATGTCTGATGATTTAGCATGGAATCTCCCTTCACTGTGCAATGACCCTGACCATGTCAGCTTGATCATTAATTAAAACTTGGGTTTTGTTGCCTTTGCGTGCAGCAGGATCCTGCCATGTGGTCTGTTAATCTGGACCTGACCGGAGAGATTTTGGCTGTTTGATAATCTAAATTATTCCAGCATTCAATGTTGCTTTTATAAGCTCTGAAATAAAGGAAACCCTGTGGGTCTCTTACTCTCCACTATGTCTTGTGTGCACTGCCAAAGCCTTTCTCCCAATTTAGCAAGTTCCAAAGGAGTTGTGTGTCTAATTAGAACTGACAAGAAGGAACCAACAAGCAAATGTACATTGTATTCACAATCGACAATCCCTTTATTTGAAGTTACTAGTCTGGACCCCTTACATGGGAAGAGAGAGAGGCATGAGGACACTCCTCCACTATTCAAAAAGTGCTGAAAAAGTGAAAAGCACCAGGCAGTAGTGCATACAGAACAACAAAATTTGAAGTAAGGAACACCTGAATTTAAATCCTGCCTTTGATAGTTACCAACTGGGTATTTGATCCTGAACATTTAATCAATCCCTTCGTGCCTCAGTTTCTAAATATATAAAATCAAGGGATTTGTTTGTCATTCATTAAAGTCCCTTACCATATGTCTCACTGAATAAATTACTTCAGAGTGTCCTGTTTCCCTGTCATTGCTTACTGAATTCTTCTTGTTGAGTTATATTCAGTTACATTCAATTCTTCACAACCCCACTTGGGTTTCCTTTTGGAGTGGTCTGCCATCTCCTTCTCCAGCTTATTTTACAGGTGAGGCATCTGAGGCCAGCAGGGTTAGGTGACTATCCTAGAGTCACATAGTGAGTAAATGTCTGAAGCCAGATTTGAAATAAGAAAGATGAATCTTCTTGACTCTATGCTCCTCAACCCTAATGTCCGTGTTGATTTCCTACCCAACCTAACTCAAATACCACCTCTTCTATAATGATCTTCCCTTAGGACCTCTTGTGGCAAATAGCTCTGTAGTGCTTAAATGTGTTTGGGATCAAAGGATCTTCATTTTGGAACTAGAACAAGCCTTGAAGTTCATCTGGTTCAACTCTCCCATTTTACAGGCAAAAAAGCTGAGACCAAGAAAGTGAAATTAATTTGTCCTCAATTTTACATTGATTACATTTCAGTGTTTGGATGCAAAACCATATAGTCAGAGGCAATTTCCAGAATTCTTGCCAATATGTCCCTTTGTCTGATTACTTTTCAATGTAAGCTTCTATTGTCTTTCCTTTTTACAGAAATATTTTTGGGCTCAGCTGGGATTTACAGACAGCCTAGCTTTAGTCCAATATAACGCATTTCGAGGGTCACTTGTCATGGTGCCTAGTGTATTAGTCTTAAAGTAACTAACTCTTGCTTTGAAGGCTTTGTATCTCTGATTTTAATGCTTCTTTCACAACAGTGTCAAACTATGTTACAGAGGTGCCATGACCCTCATTGGTAGGAGAAATTGCTTTAATGAGAATTGCCTACATTGAAGAAAATCTCAGATGCAAAAAGAAAAAAGGATATTTATTTGGGTCTTACTTTTGGTATTCTTGTATTTGCTGATGTAGATCTTTGATGCACCCATACATCAAGGCTTATTATTTTCTGTTCCTTTCTGGCAATACTCCTGAGTTTCTAACATGGATTGCAGTGCAATTCAGCAAAAAGAACAAGGTACTCAGGCATAAGATCAGAGATCTGCCATTTATTACCTCTGTGATATTAGTCAAATTATTTAACCATGCTGGGTTGAAGTTTCACTCACTGACAAAGTGAGAATGTAGAGGCGAATGGTTCATGGAATGTCTTCCAGCTCTAGCTTAATGACATTAGTCATTGACAGCACATTAGTAGTATAACAGTAAAAATTGTAGGAACCCACTCTAAATTATACTGGATGATATTAAATGCAAGTTTTTGAATAGGAGGGATGATTGCAATGTTTTACAAAAGATATGTAGGACAAATTGGAGGAAATATGAGAAGGAAGCAACTATCATTGAGAAGGACTGAAAAAGGCCTCTTGTAGATGGCAGGATTTGAGTTGATTCTTGAAGGAAGAAAGGGAAACCACAAGAAGGAATTCAGGAGAGAGAACTTTCCAGGCATGGGGGAAAACCAGTGAAAAGTCACAAAATATGGAGGTGAAGTGTTTTGTTCCAAGAGAAAAGAAGCCAACATTATCGGATGATGGAATATGAGGAAGGGTATAAATTTAAAGAATGGAAGTGCAATCAGATTTAGAGAGTAATTTGTAAAGCACAAAATTGACATATTAATGTAATTTTTTTTGTTGCTGCTGCTATTGCTACTCATAATAATAACAAATAATAATATTAATTAGCAAAACCCAGCAACGGTAGATATAATCAGTTGAAAATGTTGTCCGGGTCAGATATTCTCCACCTGTGACCGACTAGAAGTTTCAGCAAAGATGAAGCCCAGGGATTTTGTTTTACCTAGAGACAGTAGCCCATGAGATGATTTGAAAAGAGGAGCAAGAAGAGATATTCATAACAATGACCTCATCAAGGCTTATTTTACATTCCAGTTCAGGTTTGCAGCTTAAGTTTGGCTTGGCTCTTTGGTGGCACCATAGGGAATATGGAAAAAGAATGAGATGCCAAAGTGAATAGTTCACCGGCTCACTGATGGAAAAATCAACCCCCTTTTGTGCATTTTGCCATTCTGGATTGGTTGGGCATAACGGATTTTAGAGAGGAAAAATATGTCAAACAGAAAAATCAAGCCATATTTTTTTTTTTTCCAATTCAGGAGAGAAAAGTAGGCCAGCACTCAAGATACCTGGGTTAGGGTCTTCTTTTTCTAAGAAACTAGCTTTGTAATCCCTGGCAAATAATATGATATTTCTATATGTATCAGCTTAAAATTTTTAACAGTTGGTCTAGGTAATATTTGACTTGCTGATGTAAAACATTTTAATCTACTTTAATTTGACAAATGATTAGGTGTTCCAAGAAGTGTAAATCTATAGCTTCAATGGACCTCAGAAGACATGTAGTGGAACCCTTTTCATTTTATTGATGAAGAAACTGAGGTGCTGGAGGTTAAAGGACCTTCTTTAACTTGGAATTCATCGCATGAAATGGGAGACGCTGGCCAAGGACTGCCTAGCATAGCTTTCCTATATCAGAAGGTGCTATGCTCCATGAGACAAGCAGAACTGCAGTTGCTAGAAAAGACACAAGATATTATAAGTGTTCATATTAATAATTTGTGTCTGACCTGTGGCTGAGTCTTCTTGTCTTGTATTGGTCTGATCAGTCAGTCAGACACACTATACCTTGATCCTTGATTCCAGCATAGTGACGTCATTTTGGTTGTCTTGGAGAACAAAGGACAAAAATAAGGTAGAGGAAGAACCAAGATGATAAGAGTAGAAGACTCAGCCAAACTCACCCAACATCCCTTTTAAACAACTTTAAAATAAGTCTTCAAGTAGAATTCTGGAATGGAAAAGCCAAAAAAAGAAAAAAGTTCAAGGAGAGACATTATTTTTTCTATCCCAAGACAACTTGGGAGGTCAGAGACTGTGGAACAGGGACGTACCCAGAGCCACACCAGCTCTTAGGGGTGTCAACAGAAAGAACAGCAGCAGTTTTGGAAACTCTTAAGGCAGCGATGGTAAGGGGATCTGGCAAGTGGTCAGAAAGAAATTACAAGGGGCCAGGTGTGCTAGCCTTGGGGCAAGATTAGATGATTAGGATCTCCATTGCTAATACCTACTTGCAGATCACAATTCCAAGTCAGAGAGCTTTTGCTGCCCCAAGGGAGCAGGAAGTTTTAACAAGAATGTAATTTCAGCTGCAAGGGATCAGAGGGCCCTCTTGGATGAGGACCAGAATGTAGAGTAAGAGAGCACTGATCACACCTTTATTGAACCACACCAGCTGGAAGCACTGAAAACTTCCAGATCCCCAGAATAAGCACTGAAATCATCAGTGCAAAAGGCCGGAAACTTGAGAGAGTGAGTCTCTAATTCCAACCTCAGGACCAGAGACCAACCTGAACATAAAATTCAAACTGAAGATATATGCTAGAAAAATGAAAAAACACAACCATTAAGAGCTGCTATGGTGACAAGGAGGTATGAAACAAACTTACAGAAGACAATGAGGTCTAAATAGTCAAAAAGAAAATCCTCATATATAAAGACAAACCAAACAAAACCACACAATTTGAACATAAGCCCAACAAAAGTTCTACATAAAGGGCATAACAACAGTGAATTGATCATATAGGAATGATTTCACAAAAAAATGAAGAGATGTACTGGGAGAAACAGGGGAAGAGGAGGAATGGTGAAAATTATCAAAAAGATATATGATAGGTAATATATTCCACAGCTTTATAAATAAACAGGAAATAGAGAGCATTGTAACACATAAAATGCAAATTTTGATTACATTAAACTAAAAAAAAGTTTTATGCAAATAAAACCAATGTAGCCAAAATTAGAAGGAAAGCAGAAAATTAGGGTGGTGCATTTTATAGACTTTTTTTTTTAGATAAGGGTTACATATTCAAATATATAGAAAATTTTGTCAAATTTATAAGAAGCAGCCTCATTTCCAGGGGATAAATGTGAAAGGATAACAATGCTCTTTTTTTTAAATTAAAACATCACAATTATACATAGTCACATGAAAAAGTGCTCCAAATCATCATCAGTTAGAGAAATGAAAATTAAAACAACTTTGAGATATCTTTTTCACATTTTACATTGGTCAAAATGAGGGAAAAGAAAAATGACAGATGTTGGAAGGAATGTGGAAAATTGGGACATTTACACTGTTGGTGGAATTGTATACTGGATGTAACAGTTTTGGAAAGCAATGTGAAATTATACTCAAAGAGTTTTAAAACTGATTATACCCTTTGACCCAGCAATATCACTGTTAGATCTATTTCCCAAGGTGGTCAAGGAAAAATAAAAGAACCTGCAAGTTCCAAAATATTTATTAGCAACTCTCCTTGTGGTGACGAAGAATTGGAAGTTGAAGTGATGCCCATCATCTGAGGAATGGCTAATAAGTGGTATATGTTTGTGATAATTTATTCTGAATATTATAAATACTCAAATAAAATTCACAGTACCTATGGAAGAAGATGACTTCAGCAGGGGTCGAAGGTGTGGCAGGGAGATCTGATAAACAGAAGTGTTCAGAATATGGTTCTACATAATTAATAAATCTTTGTCCTTTGGTGACTTTCTTTAATGTGGATTTGGGAGGGAAACAGGGAGACAGAAAAAAAAGTATATAAAATTAATTAGAAAACAAACAGAAAAGGAGATATTCAAGAAACAACTTTTACCAATCAAAGTATGAAAGAATTATTTTACAAAGCTATGAAAAATAACAAAATTCATCTGGAGCAACAAAATAAAACAGAATGTTAAGGTAAGTAATGAAAAAATTTGAAAGCAGGAAATCAAGAAACACCAAATTTCTAATTATATTACAAAGAATAAATATCAAAGCAATTTGGTACTTACTTAAGAAATAGAGTGATGTATCAGCGCAAAATTAGATACACAATACACACTAGCAAATGGCCTCAGCAAATAAGTGTTTGCTAAACACAAAGACTGAAGCAGTGGGAGGCAAGAGTTCACTACTGGACAAAAATTTCTAAGAAAATCAAAAATAGGTTTGCAGAATAGAGGCATAGACTAACATCTCACACTGTATACCAAAATAAAGTCAAAATAGATACATAATTTAGACATAAAGGGTGATATCGTAAGTAAATTGGGGAATCATGAAAACATTTACTTGTCAAACTTATGGATAAGGGAAGAATTTATTACCAAGATAGAAGAAAGACCGTTAAAAGTAAAATTTATAATTTTGTTTACCTGGAATTAAGAAAGTGTTGCACAAATAAAATCAACTACAGCCAAAATTATAAGGAAAAAAGGAAATCTTGTGGGGGCAGGGGAGAATTTAAAAAATCTGACAAAGGCCTCAATGCTCAAATATGTAGGGAACTGAGCCAAAATTATGAGAGTCACTCTCCAATTGAGAAATAATTGAAAAAAAAAGGTCATGGAATATTGTAACAGCAAGCACCCTGAAGGATGGTCTACAAGCACAGATTCTTAGATCTGCTTTTCTAAGTGGAAAGCAACTTTTGAGGGGTCAACAATCTTCTTTAATTGCATTTGCCAAGAGAGAAAATACAAGCAGGGAAATAAGACCGGTAGACAAGGCTTCTGTCTGACCATAAGCAATACATATGTCACAGATCAACAGATAGATTCAATTGTCTGACCCATTACACACATACAGTTACCAGAGAGAGAAACATGAATATCTAAGTTTGCAAAGAGGGGAGGGGGGCTCCTTAATGGCTACACAGAGTCTCATCTGGCAAATAAACCTTCTTCCAAAGAGTAATCCCACAAAGCAAAACCTCACCTCAGAGCATTTTTACACTTTTCAGAGCTGGAGAGCATCATGACCTTCATGTCCCAATGCCTCATTAATTAAAAAATAAAAAAAAAGGTGTGGGCCTTCCTAAAAATACAAGCCTCCTCTAATCAAGTTTCCCCTAATGGGCTCTACCTGAGGCCTATTTATGGACAATGAAGATCTTTAACTCTCATTAAAGATGTGAACAGTCAGTTTTCAGGAGAAAAAAATCAAAGCTATCTATTTTATTTTTCAGTTGTGTCTGAGTCTTCCTCATCCCATTTTTTAAATTTCTTTTTGTTTTTGGAAGAGATAAGTTTCCTGGATTCCAAACCCAGTGGTCTATTCACTATGCCATCAGGCTGCAACTTCTCCCCCAAGTTGTCTATAGTCACATAAAAACAAAAGTTGTAAACCTTTATTGATTAGAAAAATGCAAATTAAAATAACTCTGAAGTACCCCTTCACACCTATCAGATTGGCTAATACGACAGAAAATAAAAATGACAAATAATGGAGAAGACATGAAAAAAATGCACTGCTGGTGAAGCTATGAACTGTCTTAGTCATTCTGGAGAACATGTAACTACATAAAAAAAAGGGGTATAATCCTTCACGTAGCAGGTCTACTAAGTGGTCTACATTCCAAAGATATTAAGGAAAAGGGAGAAGGCTTTTATGTACAAAAATGTTTATAGTAACTCATTTTTTTATGGCAAAGAACTAGAAATTGAGAGGATATGTTCCAATTGGGGAATGGATGAACAAGCTGCAGTATATGACGTTGACAGAATACTATTGTGCTATAAGAAACAACAAGCTGGATGTTTTCAGAAGAATGAGGAACACTTATATGAATTATTGCAAAGTAAATTTAGCTGAATCAGGAAAACATTGTATATAGTAATAGCAACATTGTAACAACCATCAATTTGAAAAACTTAGGTTAGTTCCAAAGAACCCATGATGAAAAATGTTTTCCATATCCAGAGAGAGAGAACTAAGAAACTCTGAGTGCATTTTGAAACATTTCTTTTTCATCTTATGTATCTTGTTTTGTTTTGAACACAGCTAATATATAAATATGTTTTTTTCATGACATTTATAATTGGTATCATATGCCTTTCATTGGGTTGCGAGGGGCAAAAGGGAGGAAGAGAATTTGGGATTTTGTTTTAATGAATATTAAAATTTAAAAAAATAAACTAGGAAAAAAATGTTCTCTTTAATGCACTTTGCATACCTGAAAGCTGACAGGCTCTTGGGGGTTAAAAGCTTCACCTTTACTAGGTTACTTTCTGCTCTGCTGCTCCTGTTCCACCTTCTCCCTCCCACCCACCATTTCTAAGAGTAATCCAAACCTTACTGTCAAAGGCTTTGCAAAGGACATTCCTGTGGATCCAGTGGTCTAGCTGCCATCTTTGTAACTTTCCAAAACTTGTGTTTCTTGCCTAGTCAGCTTTCCCTTTCATGTGTTTTATGACTGACTGCATTAGAATATAACATTCTTGAACATAGGCTCTATCTAGATATTTGTATTTGTATCCTAACACCTAGCACAGTCTTAGACACTGTAAGCCTTTAATGTTTTTCTCATTCATCCATATTATCTATGTTATTTCTTCCAGTAGAATGTCAGTTTTTTGACATTCTCCTCTTTGTTTATATTCATACCTGTGTAGTCCTAGCATTTTTTTTTTTACATGAACAGTTCAGTTCGTGTAAAGGGCACTTAATAAATATTAATTTAATTTAATTAAATTCAAAGGGTAAATTGAAGTACTCAGTACTTTAGAACTAGGTTGCAGTCTATTTCAGGCACATAATATCAGTTTAATAAATGCTTCGTTAATGAGTAAATAAGCTCTATGCTACATTATAGAAATAGAATTGAGAAGATATTTGTCCCTTTAATGAAACATTTAGCTCCCACTTTATTTAAGTAAAATAAAAAGTATAACATCCATGTCTCTAGATCTTAAAAATTAGAAGGGAGTTCAATGGCCATCTCTTTGAATCCATTAAAAAAAGGAGTAGAAGGAGGAGAGGAAGAGGAGGAGGAGAAGAAGTAGGAGAAGGAAAAGAAGAGGAAGAAGAAGAGAAAGAGGAAGAAGGAGGAGAAGGAGAAGGGGAAAAAGGAGAACAAGAAGATTCCCTCTACAACATACCCAGAAAGTTTACATTCAGCTCTGTTTTATTCCAGTAAGAGAACCCCAATAATTCCCTCAGTAATCTATTCTTTTGAATAGCTCTAGTGGATTTTGGTTTGTTTCCTCACATCAAGCCCAAATTTACATCTTTGCAACTCCCAAATATACCACCTGCTAAAGGAACTACTTTGATCCCATTTCTGCCTTGTAGGACCAATTGAACAAACTTGTTCCTCTGCAACAAGTCGTGCATTTGGTATCAGAAATCCTAAGTTCAAAATCTGTCTCTGCTCCTTCCTACCTGTAGAACATTGGGAAAATCAGATAATCTTTGAGCTTTCTTCATCTGTAAAATGAGGGAGTTGGACTAAAATCTCTAAAGTTCCTCCTAGTTCTTAAGCTTTGATCTCATATTGAATCCCAATTTATGTAAATTGAACCTTTTCAAAAAGTTGAAAACAGCTATCACCTATCCCTCTCCCTCCTTCCTGATACATCTAGGAGTTTTAGTTCTTCTGTTACCTATACTAAGCATTTGTCCTACTATCAACTGACATTTTTAAAATATAAATTCAAGACTCTTCATTCCCCTGGTCACTATTGTCCAGATATTTTCAACCTTACCAATACCTTTGCTAAATTTTAGTTTGTAGTATTGAACACAATGCTCCACATGGACTTTGAGAAGGATCACAGTATTTTCTTGGAAGAAATGAAAATAAACAGAATATTCTGAGGCAGAAAAATCTGGCTTGTGCCATCTCTAATAAGCACCATGGAGTTCAAGCTTATTTTATCTTTGAATCTGAAAGCTAGACCACTGCCTTTGAAACTCTGGGAGGCAGTTGGGAGGAGGATCATGATGAATACTCGGTGCTCAGAGGAAAGAGATAACAAATCAAGTTTGGGAACCAAGCAGTTGTTCAGTACGGCTAAAATATATAATCAACCCTGGACCAATGTTGAAAAGAGATAGGAATTCACCTCCCTATGATATTCAGTAGTACTCTGTGGTCTTGGATATCTTCCAACTGCCTCTTCACAGGGAAAAAAATGTTCTCTCTCTCATCCTTTAATAAGGACCAGAGGAAAACTGGGCAAGCAAAGAAGTAACAGCAGTCCCACAAGGAAAGATAACAGAGTTGGTCACTGTTTGCATATTTCACTTCCAAGTAGTCATTGAAAACAGATTTAACAGACTCCCTTCTCTAAGTAATAAGGTAATTTTTTTTTCCAGTAGATGAATTTTCCCTTGGGATTTCCTAGACTCTGAGACAAATGACTTAAGATTTCCAATGCCCAGAGTATTGTTTATTAACTTATTGTTTTCATAAGAATCATTAACTTTTCTCTGCCTAGATGACCTCATTATTAGGGGTCATTAGTTGAACACTTGTATCAGTGTTTGAATCCATGCCTTGACTAAACTCACTTGGTATTGCCAATTCACTTGGTATTGCTTTGTGAACAAAATAACAATCAGACTTAATAATTCAAATAATGGTAAATATATAAATGATGGTAGGGTAACAAACCCAAATTTGGAATTAGAGAACCTGTGTTCCAGTCCTGAGTTTGAAATTTCCTACTTATGTGAGATTGGTTAAGTCATATAATTTTGGAAACTTTCGCTACATAATAAGGGGCCTAGGATTTTGGAATACAAATTAGAAAGACAGATAAGCATTTTATTTTGCATGTGAGGAAATGGAGAGAGAAGCAAAGAGGTTAGAAGGCTTATCTAAGATCACATTATCAGCAATGTCATGGATCTAATTTGATTTCAGATCTCCTGGTTCTAAGGTCAACATTCTACTGACTATCCTACCTATGCCTCCTGATTTTATTTATCAAGATTTAAAGTCAGGAGTGTGAAGATGGTCAGATATGGTCATAAACATAACTGTCAAGCATGAAGAAATATTGATCTGGTCGATGTTATTTCCATGTATCACTGAATATTACCTAGGAAATCCGAATCTTTTCCTTCTAGGTCAACATGATTATCAAGCTTAAATATGAATGACAGAAGGGAAATACGGGGAGTAGAATATGTGACCTATGTTGACTCAACAGAGGAAACCTTGCCCAACTGTTACAGAATCTATAAAAAAAATTGTATTTCTCTCATTTCTGTGGGTGGGGTGGTGTAGGGCAATTCTTAGTTGATGCAGTAATTAGATTCCTGAGGCCCTGTTAACTTGGATGTGGGAAAATATAGCTTTATTTTCACTAATGTATGTCTTTCTATGCAATTCAATGTATTTTATTTAACATTTTAAAAATATTCAGGGGGGCGGAGCCAAGATGGCGGAGTGAAAGCAACGACTCACCTAAGCTCCTGGAAAAACTCCTTTGGATATTTCTGGGGGGAGAGTCTGACCAGACTTTGGAGGTGTAGAATCCAGTGGGAGACGGACTTTGACAGATTCGGAGCCCAGGCTGGACTGGAAGGTCCACGGGAGGGATCTGTTCCGCGGGGGTAAGAGCCCGGCGCACAGCGCAGCGCGGTTGGCGCGGCAGGGCGGAGGCGACCCGAGGGGCCCGAGAGTGGCGGGCGAGACCAGCGGAGCAGGAGATAAGCCAGGCCGAGCCAACGATATCAGCGCAACAGCCTTTGAAATCTTCAGCCTAAAGACGGGACTTCAGTGGGTCACTACTTGAACATCCAGAAGCTGGGATGCCGGAGTGATCAGTAAGTGCTCTCCCCTCCCCCCCGATGACCGTGAGGGAACCATAAAATTCTTCCCCACATTGATCCTGGATCAGTGGGAGCAGCAGAAAGGGGCGAGTGGTCTCGTAACACCAGAGGCTGGAGAGGTGGCAAAGGGGGATTCTTCCTACCGTGGTGGAGGCTATCTGGAGGGACAGACGACCCAGGGCAGAGAAAAATTCGCACTGAGACCCAAGCAAACCTCAGCCCGGGAGACGAGCCCCAGGAGGGGCGGGAACACGCATTAGCCTCTAGGCGTGCCCCAGCCCTCCAGGGGAAAAGGGAAGACAATAGGGAAGCTGGGATCACCATCCCCCTGGACCTTGCCTTTGCCTCAGGCCAGCTGAGGAGATCTCCTGAGACCAGACCACCCCTCCCACACACCTATCAAGCTAAACCCAGGGTTGATCTGGGAAACAACAACAACAACAAAAAAAAAAGCCTGCTTTTAGCCTAGACAAACATCAACTCAACTTAAAAGATCTGTATCTTCTGACTGAAAGAACCAAAAGCTACAACACTCAGCCAACATCATGAATCGGAAAAAGCAGACGAAAAGTGAAAAAACCATAGAATCTTTCTATGGGGATAAGGACCAAAACACAAACACCAAAGAGGTCAGAGCTGAGACTGTACTTCCATCTGAAACCTCAGATGGGACTATGAATTTCTCGCAAGCACAACTAGATTACCTGGAACGTCTGAAGAAGGATATAAAAGAAAAACTGGCCAATGATTTTAAAACCATAAAAAAAGAATTCACTGATGAGAACATCAATCTGAAAAAGAAAATTGAAGAAATGGAAAAGGAAGTTCAAAAATTAACTGGAGAGAATAATTCCCTAAAAGGAAGAGTTAATCAAACGGAAAAGGAAACTCAAAACCTAATAGGGAAAATTGATCAGATGGAAAAGGAAACCCAAAACCTAACTGGGAAAATTGGTCGAATGGAAAAAGAAGTACAAAAATTAAATGGAGAAAATAGCTCCTTAAAGGGAAAAATTGGCCAGATGGAAAAGGAGATGCGAAAGCTAACTGAAGAAAACAATACGATCAAGATTAGAATTGGGCAAGTAGAAACTAATGACTCAATGAGGCAACAAGAGTCAGTCAAACAAAATCTAAAGAATGAAAAGATGGAAGAAAATCTAAAATATTTAATTGGAAAAACAACTGACCTGGAAAATAGATCCAGGAGAGAAAATCTAAGAATTATTGGCCTGCCAGAAACCCATGATGAAGAAAAGAGTCTGGACAATATCTTCCAGGAAATCATCAAGGAAAACTGCCCAGAAGTACTAGACTCAGAGGGCAAAATAGTCATCGAAAGAATCCACCGTTCCCCACCGGAAAGGGATCCCAAACTCAAAACCCCAAGAAATATAGTTGCCAAATTCCAGAGCTATCAAGTGAAGGAGAAAATACTACAAGCAGCCAGAAAGAAACAATTTAAATATCAAGGTCACACAGTCAGGATCACACAGGACCTTGCAGCTTCTACATTAAAAGATCGAAAGAATTGGAACCCAATATTCCGTAAGGCAAAGGAGTTGGGACTCCAACCGAGGATCAACTACCCAGCAAAGTTCAGCATAACATTTCAGGCAAGGAGAAAGTCATTCAACGAAATAAGGGATTTCCAGAGCTTCCTGACCAAAACACCAGAACTCAATAGACAATTTGATCTTCAAATGCAGGTCTCCAGAGAATCATAAAAAGGTAAACAGAGGGGAAAAAACAAAAACAAAAACTTGCAACTCAATTAGGGCAATCTGTTTACCTCCCTGTAAGGGAAGATGCTACCTGTTAATCTTGAGAACTGTGCAGCTATTATGATAAAAGGGATATATGTAGAGGGAACGGGCATAAAGTAAATGATGTCATGGCAAAAATATGATTTAAGTATGAGAAGGGAATGTAATAGGAGGTGTGGAAAGGGGGAAGCAGAAAATGGCAAATTATATCACAGGAAGAAGTACAAAACCATAGTAGAGGGAAGGAGGGGAGGGAGATGAGCATTGTTTGAGAGGTACTCTCATCTGATTTGTTCAAAGGAGGGAACAATAACCTTAAGCAGATAATCCTAACTAGCTCTATAGGTAGTAGGAGGGGAAGGGGGAAGAAAGGGGAGGGTGGCTAAAAGGGAGGAAAGAAGCAGTAAGAGTAAAGGGGACTAAAAGGGAGGGGGGCTAAAAGAAGGAGGGGAAGGCTGCAGGAGGAGGGGGAGAAAAGTGAATACTATTGAGGAGGGGAAGGGAGACGGGAGAGTTAAAAGCACAAATGGTGGGAAAGAGGGTGGAGGGAAATACACAGATTGTAATCATAACTGTGAATGTGAATGGGATGAACTCTCCCATAAAACGGAGACGGATAGCAGAATGGATTAAAAGCCATAATCCAACAATATGCTGCTTACAAGAAACACATTTGAAACGGGGGGATACACATAGGATAAAGGTCAAAGGATGGAGCAGAATATATTGTGCTTCAGCTCATGTAAGAAAGGCAGGAGTAGCAATCCTAATCTCAGACAAAGCAAAAGCAGAAATAGATCTAATCAAAAGGGATAAGGATGGAAACTATATCCTACTAAAAGGCACCATAGACAATGAAGCAATATCATTACTAAACATGTATGCTCCAAGTGGTATAGCATCCAGATTCTTAGAGGAGAGGTTGGGGGAGTTGAAGGAAGAAATTGATAGCAAAACTATACTAGTGGGGGACCTCAACCTCCCCCTCTCTGAACTAGATAAATCCAACCTTAAAATAAACAAGAAAGAGGTTAAGGAGGTAAATAAAACTCTGGATAAGGTAGATATGATAGATCTTTGGAGAAAATTAAATGGGAATAGAAAGGAATATACCTTTTTCTCAGCGGTACATGGAACATTTACAAAAATTGACCATGTACTAGGACATAAAAATCTCACAATCCAGTGCAGAAAGGTAGAGATAATCAATGCATCCTTTTCAGATCATAATGCATTAAAAATTACATGTAATAAAAGGCCATGGAAAGAGAAACCAAAAATCAATTGGAAACTAAATAATCTAATTCTAAAGAAGGATTGGGTTAAAGAAGAAATCATAGAAACAATCAACAACTTCATTCAAGAGAATGACAATAGTGAGACAACGTACCAAAACTTATGGGACACTGCAAAAGCAGTAATTAGGGGAAGTTTTATATCTCTGAATGCTTACATAAATAAAATAGAGAAAGAGGAGATCAATGACTTAGGCTTGCAGTTGAAAAAGCTAGAAAAAGAACAAATTGAAAATCCCCAAGTAAATACCAAATTAGAAATACTGAAAACCAAAGGAGAGATTAATAAAATTGAAATAAAGAAAACTATTGAATTAATAAATAAAACCAATAGTTGGTTTTATGAAAAAACTAATAAAATTGATAAACCTTTGGTTAATCTGATCAAAAAAAAGAAAGAAGAAAACCAAATTACTAACATTAAAAATGAAAGGGGTGAACTCACCTCCAATGAGGAGGAAATTAAAACAATAATTAGAAACTACTTTGCCCAACTTTATGCCCACAAATTCGCTAATCTAAATGAGATGGATGAATATTTTAAAAAATACAAATGGCCCAGATTAACAGAAGAGGAAGTTGAATACTTAAACAACCCCATCTCAGAAAAAGAAATTGAACAAGCCATCAATGAACTCCCTAGGAAAAAATCTCCAGGGCCAGATGGATTCACAAGTGAATTCTATCAAACATTTAAAGAACAGTTAATTCCAATACTACATACACTATTCTTGAAAATTGGGGAAGAAGGAGTCCTCCCAAATTCTTTCTATGATACAAATATGGTTTTGATACCCAAACCAGGAAGAGACAAAACAGAGAAAGAAAATTATAGACCAATTTCCCTAATGAATATAGATGCAAAAATTTTAAATAAGATTTTAGCAAAACGAATACAGCATCTTATCACGAGATTAATACATTATGATCAGGTAGGATTCATACCAGGACTACAGGGCTAGTTCAATATTAGGAAAACTATTAGCATTATCGACCACATCAACAACAAAGCTAACAAAAACCACATGATTATCTCAATAGATGCAGAAAAAGCTTTTGACAAAATACAACATCCATTCCTACTAAAAACATTGGAGAACGTAGGAATAAAGGGAACTTTCCATAAAATAATAAGCAGTATCTATCTAAAACCTTCAGCAAGCATTATATGCAATGGGGATAAGCTAGATGCATTCCCAATAAGATCAGGGGTGAAACAAGGTTGTCCATTATCACCACTATTATTCAATATGGTACTAGAAATGTTAGCTGTAGCAATTAGACAAGATAAAGATATTCAAGGAATTAGAATAGCCAAAGAAGAAACTAAGTTATCACTCTTTGCAGATGATATGATGATTTACCTAGAGAATCCCAGAGATTCAAGTAAAAAATTACTTGAATTAATAAACAACTTTGGCAAAGTTGCAGGGTACAAAATAAACCCACACAAATCCTCTGCATTCCTATATATTAGCAACAAAGTTCAACAGCAAGAGATAGAAAGAGAAATCCCATTTAAAGTTAGGGTAGACAGTATAAAATACTTAGGAGTCTACCTGCCAAAACAAACCCAGGGACTATATGAACACAATTACAAGACACTTTTTGCACAAATAAAGTCAGATTTAAGTAAGTGGAAAAACATTAGTTGCTCATGGGTAGGCCGTGCTAATATAATAAAAATGACAATTCTACCCAAATTAATATACTTATTTAGTGCCATACCAATTAAACTATCAGACAATTACTTTCTAGAGCTGGATAAAATAATATCAAAATTCATTTGGAAAAACAAAAGGTCCAGAATATCAAAGGGACTAATGAAAAGAAATGCTTGGGAAGGTGGCCTAGCGCTACCAGACCTTAAACTGTACTATAAAGCAGCAATTATCAAAACCACTTGGTATTGGTTAAGAAACAGAGAGGTAGACAAGTGGAATAGACTTGGCACTCAAGATGCAGTAGGCAAGGAATATAGCAACCTTCTGTTTGATAAACCCAAGGACCCCAGCTTCTGGGATAAGAACTCATTGTTTGACAAAAATTGCTGGGAAAACTGGATAACAGTGTGGCGGAAATTAGGCATAGACCCATACCTGACACCGTACACAAGAATAAAGTCCAAATGGGTACATGATTTAGGTATAAAGATTGATACCATGAATAAACTGGAGAAGCAAGGAATAGTGTATTTATCAGATCTATGGAGAAGGGAAGAATTCTTTACTAAAGAAGAGATAGAATGCATTATGAAATGCAAAATGGATAACTTTGAGTACATTAAACTGAGAAGTTTTTGCACAACCAAACCCAATGCAACCAAAATCCGGAGGGATGTAGTAAATTGGGAAAAAATTTTTACAGCTAAGCTCGGGGATAAAGGCCTCATTTCTAGAATATATAGAGAACTGACCCAAATGTATAATCATACAAGTCATTCCCCAATTGATAAATGGTCAAAGGATATGAACAGGCAATTTTCAGAGGAAGAAATTAAAGCTATCTATAATCATATGAAAAAATGCTCTAAATCACTATTGGTTAGAGAGATGCAAATCAAAACAACTCTGAGGTACCACATCACACCCATAAGATTGGCAAACATGACAGAACAAGAAAATGATAAATGCTGGAGAGGATGTGGGAGAGTTGGAACACTAATTCATTGTTGGTGGAGCTGTGAGCGCATCCAACCATTCTGGAGAGCAATTTGGAACTATGCCCAAAGGGCTACAAAAATGTGCATACCCTTTGACCCAGCAATATCGCTACTAGGACTATATCCCCAAGAGATCATAAAAATGGGAAAGGGTCCCACATGTACAAAAATATTTATAGCAGCACTCTATGTAGTTGCCAAAAACTGGAAGTCAAGGGGATGTCCATCAATTGGGGAATGGCTGAATAAATTATGGTATATGAATGTAATGGAGTACTATTGTGCCATAAGAAATGATGAACAAGAAGACTTCAGAGAGGCCTGGAAGGACTTATATGACCTGATGCTGAGTGAAAGGAGCAGAACCAGGAGAACTTTATGCACAGCAACAACCACAGTGTGTGAGAGTTTTTTCTGGTAGACTTAGATTTTTGTAATAACACAAGAACTTCTGAAAAAAAAAAAAATCCCAATGGTGGACCTCAAGGCAAAAAGCCTTCCACACTCAGAGAGAGAAATATGGAAGTCACTCACATAATGTAGCAGATCATGTTTGTGTATGTGTATCTGTTTGGGTATCATGTTCTGATTTGTTATACGGATTCTTTCATTTATCTTAGTCTGACTACATAGCATGACGATAGTGAAGATATACTCAATAGGAAAGTTTATGTAGAATCTATACAGAATTGTATGCAGTCGTGGGGAGGGAGGGAGGTAGTGGGGGGTGGGTGGGGAGGGATAAAATCGCAATTGTATGGCAGTGATTGTTAGACATTAAAAAAAATAAAAAAATTAATTAAAAAAAAAAAAAAAATATTCAGAGAAGGGGATCCATTATAGAAAAAAAAGTTAAAAACCTCTGCTGTCTAATAAGTTAATTAATTATTAATTATAAATATAACATAGTATAATTATATAATTACTAGTATAATATAATTAATAATAATATAATCTATAATTAATAATTAACAATATATAATAGTATTGATTATATTATTAATATATTATTAATTAATAATATAATTAATATAACATGATTATTAATTATAATATAATTATAGTTGTTAATTATTAATTTATTAAGTGCCTACTGTGTTCCAGGTACTGTGCTAAGATGTCTTGGGTGCCCACCTTAAGCAGAAAAGCCCGGGGAATTCTCTGATGTCTATCTAACACCTTCACCAACCAAAGTGAGGAAGAAGCCTCAGGGGCAGGGGACACTGAGGATAAGTAAATTTCATAGCTGATATCAACTTGAAAGATGATGAGATTGGGGAAACCACAATGATAACCAGGAGAGCATTCAAATGAGAAATGTTTACTTATAAGATCATAAATTTGGAGCTAAAAGGCACCATATGGGTCATTTACTTCAATCCCCTCTTTTTATTCAAAGGCAACTGAGGACTCTGGAGGTTAAGTTACTTGCCCAAAGTCCTGCTGGTAAGAAATGGTAGAAATGGACATTATACCCAGGTCCTTTATCTCTAGTGACTTCGTATCTATTTCCTCTCAACACAGCACTTAGCATAATGACTGGAAGACAGTAGAAATACTTACTGGTTATTGAGTGTTTATTGATTGCATCATTCTGCCTCTATAATGTTCCAACCAAAGTGACTGACTTGCTGTTACCTATAAAGTTCCATCTTTCTGCTTTCACTCATTTAATAGGATATATTTTCAATGACTTCACCTTGAAGTGTTCTCCCCACTATGACTTTAAATTCACTTCATATAAAGTATACATATGTTTATCAATAGACTTTTTGTATCCACTCAGTAGAACATAAACTCTCTGAGACAGAGACTTGGGAGGTTTGTTGTTGTTAGATTGTTTTTAGTTTTTGCATTTGTATCATTACAGCATAACACAGTACCTTGAAGTTTACACAAACTTAAGGAATGCTTGTTGAATTAAACTGAATTGACCTTATCTAGTCCAAATGTCACCAGATGCAAAAATTTTCCTCCATAACACCCTGGTTAAGAAGTTGTCCGTAATCATCTTCCACACTTTGGGAAAGGGAATTGATTACCTCCCATGGTGTCTGTTTCTCCATTTTGGATAGTTCAAATTTCAATAATTTATCAGCTTTTTAAACTTGAGGGTATCTGTGAAATATTTAGTTTTGTTCACAACTAATTAAATGAATCCTTGATTTGGGTATTCCCTGCAATGATATCTATTGAAAGCTATTCATACCTACCCAGAAATTCAACAGAGGGTATCTGTAGAACCTACGAGAGATATTTCTCAATTTTTCCTGACCACAGGAGGATATATCTAGCACTTGGGCTGTTCACCTTTTTTACCTTCACCTTTAATCTCATGACCCATCCCTTTCTTTTGTTCTAGCATACATTTTACAAAATCGACTACTCTTATTCTTTTTTGAAGTTCATTTTTTAGTATTTAGCAACCTTATCACACTGAGTATAAGCCTCTCCTTTGTCTTCTTAAAATATTTTATTTTATTATTCTTACATATGTGTATATATATATATATATATACTATCATAATAGTTATTTCTTGTGTCATAATTATTTTATATAATTATGTATCAATAATATAAGTAATAATAGACAACATTTTTATAGCAGTTTCAGATTTATAAAACAATTTACATGTTTATCTCATTTGATAATATATAATATTTTCATTTTGTGGGAGGCCAGAAAGTTCTATTTTCCACATTCCTAGGTGATAAGGGTTGTGACTTCAGGTTTTATGGGGTGGTTGGAAGATAAGGGACAAGATAAGGGAGTTCAGGAATTTTATGGCTCCAGGAAGTTCTGTGGTAAATTTTAAGAAAGTCTCCTGGCCCCATCCCCCTTTCCCTTTGAAGTCCAGTCATTTCAGAAGGACTTCAGAAGATCTAATCTGAACTGGAGATGATGGTCAGAGAAGAGATGTTAAGTCTATTGTTAAAGGAGAGGAGTGGCACAAGCCCCACTCAGGGACTGAAGAGTCTGAAATGATCCCCCAAGTAGTGTGACCCTTTGCTTTGTTAAAGTTGTAATCTCTATGTAAAGACTGTGGAGTTCCTAAACCAGGGATTTGTTTAGGTGATAAATATTCTCTACTGATTGGTTTTTAGTACAAATTTATGATGTGAGACCTGGTAAAATTTTTGATTAGTGAAACTGGGCATCAAATGGAAGGCCTCTGGGACAATTACTTATTGTGTCCTCAGCCTGGGATGGGATCCTTCTGGCTCAGTTTCCCCATTGTGATCCTCTGAAAAGGGGTGTTTTCCCCTTGGCTATTTCTGAGTCTGATTATAAGGTGGAGATGATACCTAATTAAGCCCTTGTTTTTCATCTTCTTGGCATGTTTCTATAACCAAAGCAGATAATTTAATGTAAGCACAATGAAAGTAGTAGAATCTTGCTGTTTTCAATTAATTGGATAAATGGGTACTCTGGTATGGTCTTGTGAAAGATAAAATCCCTGAAATAGAACATCCTTTCTGAATGTAACAGGAATGATAAGGTAAAGAAAAGAAAGCCAAAACATAAATATGATGTTGTATTATTGTTCCATATAACAAGATTAGAATTTAAGGTCAACTGTAATGGTATGGAACTGTTGAGGACCCAAAGAAAGCAACTCTTTGGGTCCTGCTCAAATGAATTCAACCTAAGGCTTCTTTCAGCTAAAGAAGGTCAAAGTTTGTTATCTTATCCTCAGAGGAACTGGGGAAGGAGTCCGGGGTTGCCCCAGGCAGTCTGGGGATTCCAGGAATGGTCTTGATGGGAGTGGCCAGTAATCTGGAGAATTAGATTGATAAGGTATAATGATAGTTTATGGATTATGGGCCTAGTTTATTGGCCTATAGAGAGCCAGTTCATGTGGGGCAAGGTGAGGTTTTCCAGGGCCCTTTTAGAAAAATGAGACTAAAACTCCTTTCTGATAAGGGACAAAGATCCCCACTTAGAATAAAGTTTTTACATGTTACAAAGAACAATTGGGTAAATACAATTGACTGAATTAATTACTGAGACTAATTCAGAGACATCTTTAGTGTGGGGAAAAGAATTTCAGTCTAATTTTCTTAGAGGCAGGTAACCTCGGATAATATTTGGCATTGATATAAAGTTAAATGTTTCTGTTTTGATATGAATTCATTTCATGAACATAAGTTGAAGTTAGTGTTTGAACTTATCATATGTGTAGCTCCTTCTTTTAGGCTGAGCAGGGTTAGAAAGGGATAGAGTAGTTTGGGAAACAGATGTAAATCTACTAGAACAATAACAAGGTTATAATGATTAATTTGGTTTTATGATTGTTATTTAATGAGGAACTAGAACATGTATAGAAAGGCATGTAAGTCACTTAAGACTTGCTTCCAAAGATGTTCCTTAGCCAATGTGAAATTATAGTCATATCTGAAACCTGATTATTGGAATTTGCTATTTTAAGATTTTAGAGTGGTGGAGCCAAGATGGCGAAGTAGAAAGATGCACATACACATAGCTCCGAACACACAAACCACAGAACGGCTAGAGGGGACCAAGCCAGGGCGAATTCTTCACCCAGAGACCACGGAGTATTGGAGCGAGGGAGATTTCTGCTCCGGAGAGACCTGCGGACCTCTCGCGGGGAGTCCTTTGCGCCGCGGACTGGGCACTGGGACGGGAAACGGAGTGCGGCCCTGCCGCGGCCGCGACACTGAGGGGAGGAGATCCGAGAGGGCTATGGGGACGGGATCTCCAGCGGCCACGCGGGTCTCCCCACCCACAGAGGGACCTGCAAACCTCTCGCAAAAGGTCCTTGGCGCTGCAGACGCGGAGCCCAGCCTGGACCTGCGGCGGCAGCGGGGGCAGCCACGGCTCCGAGAGGCACAGATCTGAGACGGCTCCGGAGGCGGGATCTTCAGCGGCAGCACGGGCCCCCCCACCAACAGGTGACTGATGGGGGTGGATGAGAGAGTCTCTTTGGCGGGTTGAGAGGGGAGTGGGGTGCCCCCAAGGCTCGGGCCCCCTCGGGAGGTGGGGGCTGAGAGGCGGCTGCGGACGGGGGGCTCCCCAAACGGGCAGGAGCCTGGATCCATTGTGGAAGGTCTGTGCATAAACCCCCAGAGGGAACTATGCCTGAGAGGCTGCCCTGCCCCTGACCACCTGAACTTAATTCTCAAACTGAAAAGCAGCCCTGCCCCCACCAAAAATCCTAAGGCAGGAAGCAGCATTTGAATCTCAGTCCCCAAACACTGGCTGTGAGGACCAGGAGGCGAGGTGGGTGTGAGGAGAACATTCAGAGCTCAGGCCACTGGTTGGAGACAATGCCAAGAAAAGGGAAAAGAAATAAAACTATTGAAGGATACTTTATCGGAGAAAAGACACTTCCTCCCTTCCTTTCTGATGGGGAGGAACAATGCTTGCCATCAGGCAAAGACACAGAAATCGAGGATTCTGTGTCCCAGCCCACCCAATGGGCTCGGGCCATGGAAGAGCTCAAGAGGAATTTTGAAAATCAAGTTAGAGAGGTGGAGGAAAGACTGGGAAGGGAAATGAGAGGAATGAGGGAGAAGCATGAAAAGCAGATCAGCTCCCTGCTAAAGGAGAACCAAAAAAATCTTGAAGAAATTGGCACCTTGAGAACTAGCCTAACTCAGCTGGCAAGGGAGGTGCAAGGGGCCAATGAGGAGAAGAATGCTTTCAAAAGCAGAATTAACCAAATGGAAAAAGAGATTCAAAAGCTCACTGAAGAAAATAGATCTTTCAAAACTGGAATGGTATGGATGGACGCTAAGGACTTTTCGAGAAAGACAGATGTCTCAGAACATACCGCGCAGATTCGAAAAATGGAAGATAATGTGAAATATCTTATTGGAAAAACAACTGACCTGGAAAATAGAATCAGGAGAGACAATGTAAAAATTCTGGGACTACCTGAAAACCATGATCAAAAGAAGAGCCTAGACATCATCTTCCATGAAATTATCAAGGAAAACTGCCCTGAGATTCTAGAACCAGAAGGCAAAATAAATATTCAAGGAATCCACAGAACACCGCATGAAAGAGATTCAAAAAGAGAAACTCCTAGGAGCACTGTGGCCAAATTCCAGAATTCCCAGGTGAAAGAGAAAATATTGCAAGCAGCTAGAAAGAAACAATTCAAGTATTGTGGAAATACAATCAGGATAGCACAAGATCTGGCACCCTTTACATAGAGGGATAGAAGGGAATGGAATAGGATATTCCAGAAGTCAAAGGAACTAGGACTGAAGCCAAGAATCACCTACCCAGCAAAACTGAGTATAATACTTCAGGAGAAAAAATGGTCCTTCAATGAAATAGAAGACTTTCAAATTTTCCTGATGAAAAGACCAGAGCTGGAAAGAAAATTTGACTTTCTAACACAAGAATGAAGAGAACCATGAAAAAGTGAACAGCAAAGAGAAATCATAAGGGACTTACTAAAGTTGAACTGTTTACATTCCTACATGGAAAGACAATATTTATAACTCTTGAAACATTTCAGTATCTGGGCACTGGGTGGGAGTACACACACACACACATGCACACATGCACACATACATAGAGACAGAGTGCACAGAGTGAATTGAAGAGGATGGGATCATATATTAAAAAAAAAAATGGAATCAAGCAGTGAGAGAGAAATATTGGGAGGAGAAAGGGAGAAGTTATATGGGGCAAATTATCTCTCATAAAATAGGCAAGCAAAAGACTTATTAGTGGTGGGATAAAGAGGAGAGGCAAGAGAAAAACATGAGGTCTACTCTCATCACATTCCACTAAAGGAAAGAATATAATGCACACTCATTTTGATAGGAAAACCTATCTCATAATACAGGAGAGTGGGGGACAGGGGCACAAGCAGGGTGGGGGGGAGGTTGGAGGGGAGGGCATGGGGAGGAGAATGCAATACAAGGTCGACACTCATGGGGAGGGAAAGGACCATAAGAAAATAGAAGTAAAGGGGGACAGGATAGGATGGAGGGAAATATAATTAGTCCTATACAACACAACTAGTATGGAAATCATTTGCAAAACTAAACAGATATGGCCTATATTGAATTGCCTGTCTTTCAAGGGGAAGGGGTGGAGAGGGAGGAAGCCAAGCAGGTTAGAACTCAAAGTGTTAGGACCAAATGTAATGTTCTTACCACTGGGTAACAAGAAATACAGGTTAAGGGGTCAAGAAAGCTATCTGGTCCTACAAGACAAAAGAGAAGACGGAGACAAGGGCAGGGAGGGAGGATAGAGGAGAGAGCAGATAGGTCACAGGGGCAATTAGAAAGCTCGGGTTTGGAGGGGGGAGGGAATAAAAGGGGAGAAAATTTGTAACCCAAAATTGTGTGAAAATAAATGTAAAAAATTAATTAAAAAAATAATAAAAAAAAAAGAAAAAGAAAAAAATCACTCTAAATCACTACTGATTGGAGAGATGCAAATCAAAACAACTCTGAGGTATCACATCACACCTATCAGATTGGCTAACATGACAAAACATGAAGATGATAAATGCTGGAGAAGATGTGGAAGAGCTGGAACACTAATTCATTATTTGTGGACCTGTGAGCTGATTCAACCATTCTGGAGAGCAATCTGTAACTATGCCAGCAATATCGCTTCTAGGACTGTATCCCAAAGAGATCATAAAAATGGGAAAAGGTTCCACATGTACAAAAATATTCATAGCAGTTCTCTTTGAGGTACCCAAGAACTGGAAATTGAGGGGATGCCCATCAATTGGGGAATCGCTGAACAAGTTGTAGTATATGAATGTAATGGAATACAATTGTGCTATAAGAAATGATGAAGGCCTGGAAGGACTGATATGAACTGACGCTGAGTGAAAGGAGCAGAACCAGGAGAACATTGTACTCAGCCACAGTGTGCAAGGACTGTTTCTGGTAGACCTAGCACTTCACAGCAATGTAAGGACCTAAAACATTCCCAAAGAACTTTTGAAGCAAAATGTCATCTATATCCAGAGAAAGAACTATGGAATAGGGATGCAGAATAAAGCAGAATATTTTCTCTTGAAAAAAAAAAAGATTTTATAGGACTATTAACTGACTGTTCTTCTGAGTCTAACTCCAGGTATGGATAGCAAGAAAGGCAGCCTGAGTCACTGATCCATGATGCCAGTAATCCTGTGAGATGCTGGTATGAACTACAAGGAAGGGATCTCATGGGAAGATTGGGAGAATGACTTCATCCTGGGCTGAGGTAGGATTCTCTTGACTCAATTTCCCTACTGACACCTGGCAGACTTTAAGCCTGACTGAATGCAAGTTAACAATCTACTCCTGCCTGAAATTGACATGAAGTTAGGGAGATGTTGTTTCCCTGCAATATCCCTACTCTTAGTGGCAATTTCCTGTAATCAAAAGTTGTATAAGCATAACACCAGATCTATTAAATTATAGATTGTTGGTAGGGGAACATCTGAGGTTAAGTCTAAAATAGTCTATTAGGCTTAGGATTTTAGACCAGCAACATAAAGCTAGGGTCCTTTAATTCTTAGTAACAGTATGGAGACAATCAGGTCAAGGGCTTGTGAGGTTAGTGTACATAGCAATTATTTTGTCTCAGTTCATGTTAAAAGGAAAATATTTTGTGGTCTATATTGTAAATGTTTAAAAGAAATATCACATGAAAAGCAGCTGAAATTGTTTTATGATGTGATATATACTGTGTTAAAATTATTATTTATTGTATTTGTGTAAGTACTGCAGTCTGTTATTGACTCCTTAGTGAAATCTCATCTTCTTGATGGGGGAAATGAAGAGTGAATTAATGTGAAGTGGACAACTAAGTTCTAATGTGAATTTCTTAAGCATGACAATTGGCCAAATTTTAATTCTGTAAGAGTGATAAATATATAAAGCTTAGAAACTGTCATCTAAAATTGCATTAAGATCAGTTTTATAGTAGAGTAGACATCTGGATTTCTACAAGAAGATAAAGGAAAGAAGATGCTGAGATGCTGTACTGAAGATGGCATGAAGGAGCATCTAGACCAGAAAACTGCATCAGATGATGTTCCTCCTCAGACTGTTGTAGGAGATGGAACCTCGGAATGGACAATTCATTAATCTACCTTTGCACTTTGAATCTCTGTATTTTTACTTATGAAAGGGGACTGCCCCCTTGTAATTTGCAAATCTATTGGGCAACTTTACTCCCTTTCCGTATTCATATAAAGGGGAGATAGATGAAGGGAAGAATTCATAGGAGAAAGAATGTGAGGAGGTATTGATTGGATTTAGGTGTGCAAACAGAAATTTTAATAAAGAAAAAAAGGAGGATTTTGTGGGAAGCAATAAAGTTCTGTTTCCCATATTCCTAGGTGATAAGGGTTGTGACCTAGCATGGACAGCATAGAGGTCAGAACCTAATGCACAAGCCCAAGGAGCTATGTGAGGAAGGGCCTATCACAGAGGAGAACATGGAGTCACACAGCCAGAGAACAGTATCATGGGAGATCCAAAGTTAGGAAAACAGTATAAGAAGCCCAATTTTTCTGCACGTGTTGTAGTCATCCTGTAACCTTACTGGGGAGGCAACCTGGCCATTCAGGGGGAATGGACATAAGATTAATAAAAGCTCACAGTCCAAAGAGATCAAAGAAAAAAGAAAAGGTGAGTATAAATACGTCAATATCTATATGTGTATAAAAATATATATGTGCATAAAATATATATATAAAATAGAATGAAATATGTTTATATTTAGAAGAAATATATTTATTTCTATGAAATAGAAATGTGATACTATATATATATATATGTGTGTGTATAGATACCTATATATGCATATATACATGTATATATACATGTGTGTGCATGTGTGTATGTATGTGTACATATATTTGAAATTTTTGAAGTAACTAAGAAGTGGAAACTAAGGGGGAATCTCAATTTGGTAAGGGCTGAATAGATAATGGAGTATGAATGTAATGAGACAGTATTATGCAATAGAAAGTGATAGAAACCTAGGAAAACTTGCATGTGTTCACAAAAAATGAAGTGAACAAGTGAATGATTTATATAATATCAAAATAATTTTAAAAACAAAGGATCTGAATAGACTAAAGAAATTTGATCAACACGCTGACTAATCATGATTCTAGAAGACTAATGATGAAGTATGCTAGCCGTCTCTTATTAGAGATGTAATGGGCTCAAGGCAAATAATTTTGACCTAGGAAATGTGAGAATTTGCTTTGCAAGACTAAATATTTATCATAAGTTTGTTATTACTGATGTTTGTTTTCTTTTCAATGGTTGAAGAGGTATACTGAAAAAATATTAATTAAATAAATAATTAATTTTAAGAGCACCATTAAAATGACTGCAACTTATAAATTAAAATATATAAGAAATCATACAAGAAAAAATTATATGAAGAATTCCATATGACCATTCAAATTAATTTATATAAGCTTTAATATATAGTGACTTCAACACAAAAGTACAAGGACTTGAAAATTGTGGGAAAAAATATAGGTAAGGACACATTAGGAATAAGGACGAGACAAGAAAAAGACTAGTTGATTACACAGAAGTTACACACTTCTACTTAATAGATCAACATGAAAAATTGATCATGGACATAGTGAATGTTAAATTACATCACAAAAATCAAAGTAATTACATTTCAGTTGATAGGAAAAGATTCACTACGTATTTCTCTGAATCAGTTATCTGTGTTTACTAACTTGTTCCAAGTTGATGCTTCCTGTTATGAGGTCAGAATTAGTATAAGAATGATAGAGGGGGAAATATAAGATAAGATATGGACTTGTAATGACCCAATGGTAGGTTAAATTATTGATATTCAAAAGTGGATATTGGACCTTTGTGTGCGTTCAATCTTCATTGCCAAAAAAGACCATGCCATCAGAGAAATGATGACATGACTTGCACTCGACCTTTTTTTGGAGTGAGGGAGGGCTGTGCAAGGTCACCAGTCTCACTTCTCCTCCAGAGCCATCTAAATCCAGTGTCCATCATCAAGATGACTGGAGATGACACAGAATGAGGCAATTGGGTTTAAGTGACTTGCCCAAGGTCACACAGCTAGTGGAGTGTCTGAGGTGAGATTTGAACTCAGGTCCTCCTGACTCTTGCACTGGTGCTCTATCCACTGTGCCACCTAGCTGCCCTATATTGGACTTTAGTGATGACATGGATAGCAATTATAATTAGTTTAAACAAAAGTTTGCCCCATGCTAATCAATCAACCTACCAAGGAGAGCAAAGAGGTAGCCTTGGGAGATTGGCTGAAAATGCCTTATTCTGAAAATACTTCACAATAACACAGGAGATAGATAGCATTCAAAAGAAAGACTGATTCAAATATAAACTCACTTCTAAAGTGTTGTATAGGAATAGGGACTGGATATCTAATTCCGTTAGTATATGGAACGTTTGAGTGAGGAAACTCTCCTTTTGTGCAAGTTATAATACTAGAGACATACCTCAAACCCATATCTTTCTTGTTGTTATATACTGTTCCTTGTAAATATATTTCAATATATTACATTTCTACTATATATATGTATTTTATGCACATAGTATATATTTTATGCACATATAGATATTGACATATTTGCACGTACTTTTCCTTTTCTTTTTTCTTTGATCTCTTTGGGTTATGAGCTTGCTAATAATATTGCTAGGTCAAAGGATATGCACAGTTTCATGACTTCCTATGGAAAAATTCTAAATTGCTTTCCCGAATTCCTGGACTAGTTCAAGAATTCACTCATGGTGATCCTTTAGCAGATAATTGTCATGAGAGCTACATTACAAAAAAAAAAAAAACTAAACAAAAAACAGGTGCATCATGTTTCTTGTCTTTTTCCAAACTTTTTGGAATAGGATTAAACCATATTCAGAATTTTGTTATGTGCTTGTTAAAGGAATATCAATGAGCCATTCTTTTATTTAAAAATAATATTTCTTTTACTTTGATTTTAGATATAATGAAAATATCTAGATTTATATGATTCAGTTCCATGTCCTCATTGATGATTACTCAGGGCTGTGACATTGAGATGAATAAAAGCCTGATTTAAGTTTATTGATGATATAAAAAATGAAATTCACAGCAACATCGATCTTTTTTTCAGTCATTCACACCATCACTGAAGAAAATGGAGGGAGCCACAGAAGCCAGCTAGATTTTTACATTTTTGTTTCTTTCTTGAATTGAAATGGCTATGGAATTCATTGCAAAATAGCCAGTCTACAGTCATGAACCTTCCTATGTCTGGTTTGCTTAGATGTGGGAAAGCAGACTTTTTTCCTGTTGGTACCACCCTTGAAACCTTTCCAGAATAGAGGACCCTACCAGTTTTTATATCCTGTTCATTTAAATGTTGATAAAATTTTGAAGAATACTCTTTTTGATAGGATAAAACAAGGTACATAGGCATGCAAAAAAATCAATTGTATAAAATTCAGTTACAATATTAGAAAAAGTTCACAATCCAAGCTTAAAACATTTGCTTTAGGAACCTCACCCACCCCCCAATTGAGTGTGTATGTTTTTCTCTCCTTGAACCAAATCCAATGAGACTAAAGTTCACTCATTTCCTTTCACCTTTCCCCTCTTCCTGTCCATTGTGAAACCTTTTTCTTGCCCCTTTAATGTGAGATAATTTACCACATTTAATCTCTTCTTTTCTCCCATTCTGAATGTATTCATCATTCACTTTTTAATTTTATTTTTAGATATCATACCTTCATATTCATCTCACCCTGTGTCATCTATCTACTTATCTATCTATCTATCTATCCATCTATCCATCTATCTATCTATCTATCTATCTATCTATCTATCTATCTATCTATCTATCTAATCAATCTGTATTTCCTCCAACTACCCTAATACTGAGAAAGATCTCATGAGTTGCAAATATCATCTTTCCACATAGGAATGTAAACATTTCAACTTTAATAAGTCCCTTATGATTTCTCTTTCCTGTTCACATTTTCATGCTTCTCTTAATTCTTGTATCTGAAGGTCAAATTTTCTGTTGAGCTCTAGTCTTTTCAGTAAGAATGCTTGAAATTGTGTGTGGGGGCGGGGGCAGAGGGGCAGAGCCAAGATGATGGAGTAAAAACAGAGACTTCCTAGAGCTTTCCTCCCAAACCCAACCAAATGCCTGTAACAAATGACTCTAAACAAATTCTGGAGCTGCAGAATCCACAGAGTGACAGAGTGAAACAAATCTGCAGCCCAACACAGCCTGGAAGGTCAATGGGAAACATCTACCACAATGGTCTGGGAGCAGAGTGCAGTCCAGCATGGGCCACAGCAGCACAGATGGAACCTGAGCAGGCCTCAGATGGAATGAATTTCTAGCACCTGTGGTGGTTTCCAGACTTCAAAACCCCAAAATGCTGAGGAAAAATTTGAAAATCAGTATAAAATATCTGTTGGACTTGTGTGAGACAGTGATCTGGCTCCAATACGAGGGTGGTAGCGAGGGCAGAGAAGTCTGCAGCAGCCCCAACAACAGCAGCATGGGCAGTAACAGAGGCTTTTCTGGAGCTCTAGGCCCACAGATTGTGGGGGAATTGAGCCACTCACCAGTACACTTCCTTACTCCCACTGGTAGAAGGTAAGAAGCAGAGAACTACTTTGACAAATAGCTTGAAAGTCAAGTACACGACTAGGGAAATGAGTAAAAACCAGAAAAAAATAATCAAACTACAGATCTTACTTTGATGACAAGGAAGACCAACATATACAAACAGAAGAAGGCAACAAAGTCTAAGCTCTTACATCTGAAGCGTCCAAGAAAAATATGAATTGATCTCAGGCCATGGAAGAACTCAAAAAGGGTTTTGAAAATCATGTAAGAGAAGCAGAGGGAAAAAACAGGAAAAGAAATGAGTGATGCAAGAAAATCATGAAAAGCAAGTCATCTGTATGTTAAAGGGGATGCAAAAACGGTGAAGAAAATAACACCTTAAAAATAGAGTAGCCAAGTGGCAGAAGAAGTACAAAAGGCCAATAAGAAGAAGAATGCCTTACAAAGCAAAATTGGCCAGATGGAAAAGGAGGTCCAATAGCTCACTGAAAAAAATAATTCCTTAAAATTAGAATGGAGTAGATAGAAGTTAATGACTTTATGAAAAACGAAGAAATTATAAAACAAAACCAAAGGAATAAAAAACAAACAGCAATGTGCAATATCTCATTAGAAAAACAACTGACCTGGAAAATAGATCTAGGAGAGATAATTTAATAATCATTGGACTACCTGAAAGTCATGATCAAAACCAGAGTCTAGATATCCTCTTTCAAGAAATTATCAAGGAAAACTGCCCTGATATTCTAGAACCAAAGGGTAAGATACATATTGAAAGAATCCATCTATCACCTCCTTAAAGAGGTCCCAAAAGAAAAACTTCTAGCAATGTTGTAGCCAAATTTCTGAGCTCCCAGGTAAAGGACAAAATATTGCAAGCAGCCAGAAGCAATTTGAGCATTGTGGAAACACAGTCAGGATAACACAAGATTTAGCAGCTTCTACATTAAAGAATCAGAGGGTTTGGGATATGTTGCAGAGGTCAAAGGAACTGGGATTAAAACCAAGAATCACTTACCCAGCAAAACTGAGTATAATACTTCAGGGAAAAAATGGTCATTCATGAAATAGAGGACATTTTTTTCAGTGAGCTTTTGGATCTCCTTTTCCATTTGACCAATCCTGCATTTTAAGACATTCTTCTCCTCGTTGGCTTTTTGTATCTCTTTTGCCATTTGGTTCAGTCTATTTTATTGAGGTGTGATTTCCTTCAGCATTTTGGGGGTCTCTTTTAGCAAGCCATTGACTCATGTTCCTTGATTTTCTGTTATCACTCATTTCTCTATCCTTTTTTGAGCTTTTTCATGGCTTCTGACCTATTCATATTTTTCTTGAAGGTTTTTGATGTGGGAGCTTTGAGTTTGTTTTCTTCTGATAATTTTTAATCTTTGTAGTCACCAAAGCAAGATTCTATACTCTGAGTATTTTGTTTGTTTGTTTTTTGCTTTTTTTTAATGTTGTTTGCTCATGTTCCCAGTCAAATACTTAACTTTCTAACTTTTTGCCAAGATAGGATTCTGCTTCCAGTGGGGGGTTGTAATGGTAATTTAAATGGTGAGGTTTTTCCCATCCATTAATAGACCCATGTGACCTGCCTGAGTCACATGGAAGTCTGAATAACAGGGAATCTGTGGTGGGAGGAGTTTTTTGAAGGGGTGGAACAGGAAGGGTGAACAGGAAGAGGTTAAGCTAACTCAGAATTGAGAGAAAATTCTCTCAATTGACTCAGAGCAGTCAGAGCTAGGAAGGATGCAGGCAAGCAGGCAGCTAGCTAGCATGATAGAACTTGTTTGTGATTTTGTTTAAGAGGGCCTGATTGTGGTTTGTTTAATGGGGCTGGTCTGTGGTAAGCCCTGCAGGCAGAAGACTTGGGATCCTCTACATTGTTTTTGTGTAAAGGTTTTTGTTACAATGATGGATCTGACTTTCTGGTGTCTGAATAAATGTTTTGGTTCTTGCTTCCATGTGGAGAGCTTTGTAATTTGTGATTCAGAATCGCCATGGGATATCCATGGCCACTGTGTGGGTTGTGAATATTGTGTTGGTGCCAGTAGGTGGGAGTGGGGAGAGTGTGTTGTCCCAGGCTTAAGGGGTTTTGTATCAGCTGCTCCATACCCCAACATCTGTGGCTCATTAGCTGCAGACTCTGTTGCTGCCATGGCTGCTACCATAACCATCAGCACAGGTACAGTTAGCACCACTCTCTCTTTCTCCTCCATCTAAGTTAGACCACAGTCAGTCCAGGTCCCACAGAGTTTTCCTACTGATCTTTTGTGCTGTGTTTGGCATTTGTAGGTTAAAAAGTCTAGAAACTGCTACAACTGACAGTGATTCAGTCCTATGAAGTCTGCTTTTACCCTGTGTGTGCTGGATTGCACACCACTCTGCTCCCAGTCCAACATGGCAGATGCTTCTTATCAGCCTTCCAGGATCTCCTGGACTGGAGATTTGTTTCATCCTGTCATTTTGTGGTTTTTGTAACTCTTGAATCTGTTGACAATCATTTTTTACAGGTATTTGAATGCTCTGGGGGAAGAGCTCTAGCAAGTCCTTGCTTTTACTCTACCATCTTGGCTCTGTCTCCAAAAATAGTATTTCTAAAAAAGTTTCTGGCATCTAAACCATACCATTGCCCTATTGGCTCATTGAAATCAAATTCTTGCCTCACTTTGAATATTTCTGCTTTGTTTAGATTCCATGTCAAAGATGTGACCATAAGTCTTAGGACGAGAGTATCAATTCTTTCTTTTTTTCATGACAACTATTTCCATGCTTATTCAATTCTGAACACTTTTTGATGAAGCTGCTAGTATCAACTCATGATACAATTCATTCCATTTCTGTCCCACAAGATGACAGTATATCATTCTTGATTTATTTATGATACTATTATGTCTACTTACATTATCTCCAATTCTCTCTCAGTCATTGCAGACTCCATTTCTTTTGTCACCAATCTAATTTGTGGAATTTTGAAGTTGGCATACACTATTGTGTGTCCAGTTTTTATTGTTTTAGTTTATTTCCTTTATCTTGGATTCAAATGCCTTCATTACACATTTCCCTCCACTTATACTGTTTCCTGCCCAGTTCTATATCCCAGGATCAGCTAATATTGATCTAGAATACCCATTTTTGTTCCTTATTTTCATATGTTCAACTCTACTTCCCTTTACCATTATTTGTTCAGTTCTCATTATTACAAGTTTACATTAACCTGTACTTATAGGGAGATCTTAATTGCAGAACTTTTATGTCTTCAGGACTCTCATGGAGCAATGTTTCTATTAAATATATATCTTAAAAATTCAGTCTTTTCTTTTTACACACTTATTTCAGTTACTTGAAAGTAAATCCCTAGTTCCTCGTTCAGCTTATATTATTTTAAATTTAATTATTGTCATTAAAAAACCTATTTAAAAGCTCTTTTTAAAAATTCCATGAGATGTTTCAAATTTCATTTTACACTGTTTCAGATGTTTTTTTTTTTTTTCCCTACCTAGTACACTTAGTTAATTTCACACCAATTAATCTTCAGGGATTATTATTCCTCTATTTTTAATCTCAGTGTCCTGTGTCATCATTTAGGATCTAATTAATTGGGATTTTATATTCAATTTGTAGTCTTTCCAGTCCAAAGTTATAATGAAAATTATACATTGCGAATTTATGGTTAAAAGCATGGTAAGATTAACCCATAATTTTCTTTTTTTTCCCTCATTTGAGTAAGCACACAGTAATTTTGACCATATATCCGAAGTACCATTAAAATGTAAATGTTTTACAAGTGTTAAAATAAGGCACATGGTCTCACATTCTGAAGTCTAGAAATCTAAACATGGCCCTAGGAGAAACCTTGCTTCTTAGCCCTAAATTCATACAATATTAGATCTGTAAGTGTCCTCAAAAATCATTCAGTCCAGCCATCACCAGAAGCACTAATTACTGCTATAACATCCGTGACATGGTCATCTCCTCTCCATATTAAGAGCTCCAAATATAGCAATGGCTCTCTTCTGAGGCAGCCAATTCTAATTTTCAACAGCTCTCATTGTAAAAAAGGATGTCTTTATATTGACCTGAACTCTGTATTTATGTATCATCTCACAAATTCTAGTTACTCCTTTGGGGGCCAAATAAGAAGGCAAATATACTTTCATCTCATAGCCCTTCAGCTAGCCTACAACCACAAGAATTGTCTTCTCCAGTCATCAACTGAGATCAGATAGTTAATGTAATTTTCCAAAAATTTATTAATTTATATAAATGTCAGTTGACATTCACAGGATTATAGAATTATTGACTGAGAGTGATGATCAGAGGTCATTTAGTCCATCACCTCCTTTTTCAAATAAAGAAACTGAGACCCAGGAGGATAAGTGACGTGCTCAAGGTCATACAAGGAACATATGAGAATTGAAGGTAGGATTTGAAATGCAGGCCTTTGGTTCCAGACCCAGTGCTGTTGTTGTTGTTTTTCCTACCAAACTACATGATTTCTTCATTTTTATACCACCATCATCTTTATTTAAAATACAACCTTACCCAGTTCTTTCAACTGATCCTTACATATTCCAGGTCATCATCACTTTTATCTATGTGGTAATACTTCTGTCAAAGTATTTCCTGAAATGTGGCATGTAAAAGAGACTGAAGTACCCCAGATGTCCATTGCAGAAATCAAAGTACAATATAGTTAAGTAGAAAGCAAATGTCTTTGGTTCTGATGACTCTATTTCTCTAAATTCACTCTAAAGATGTATAACCTTGTGTGGGAGTAGGAGGTGCAGCAATAGCTTACTGTGGTTTCACATTAGTCTTGCCATTTATTAAAATCCTATTTCCATTCCAGGGGGCAATTAGATGTTGCAGTGGATAGAGCACCAATGTAGGAGTCAGGAGGAACTGAGTTCAAATCTCACCTCAGTTGCTTGACCCTCACTAGCTGTGTGACCTTGGGCAATTTACTTAACCCCATTTGCCTCATCCTGGGTCATCTCCAGTCATCCTGATGAATATCTGGTCACTGGATTCAGATGGCTCAGGAGGAGAAGGGAGGCTGGTGACCTGCACAGCCCTCCCTCACTCAAAACAAAGTCAAGTGCAAGTCATGTCATCATTTCTCTGATGGCATGGTCTTCTTCGGCAACGAAGGACAAACACACATTTCCATTCCATAGGAATTGCCAGGTTGGTATACCCGATTAGATTTCAACCATCATTTAAGTTTGTCAAGAAGTTTCACTGAGGATTTCATCAGAATGTTATAAATGTACATTTCATCTATAAAATGAGGAAAATATTTGTACCTACACCCCAGGGATGTTGTGAGAGTAAAATGAGATAGTATTTGTGAAGTGCTTTGCAAACTTGAAAGGTCTGGATAAATTATAGCAGTCATAGATAGATTACAGAGATAGAGATCAAACCTGCAAAGCTCTTGTTAAAGATATTCCTCTTGACATTCATGAGAAATAATTCATCTGTGATCATGTGTCTATTATTCCTCTATCTTAAGCCATGACATAGACATCTAAATACTATTAATAGATATCTTCTTCTCCCCTTTTTTCCATACGAATATTGTCTGTTCTTCTATTAATTCTCTTTTTTGGTGAAGAAGAGAAGGAATATGAATTACAACTGTATGTTCAAAGATGAAGAATGTTTGCCCATAAGAATGAATTCTTTTGACATAAGCCTTTTGTCATAGAAAACAACTAGGTATGTCTTTATTTAGATTTTTTTTTAATTGTTGAAAGGAAAAATATTTTGATCAAACTGGGTTTGTAAGAAAGTTAAGGGGGATTATTATCATGAATAATGCAGGACTGCCGATGAATTTACGAACTGATCAACATAGGGAGTCACTCAACAAGTGTAGATTAGGATCTAAGTCTTTTCAGCCTATATGATTCTTATGCATGTCTTCCAATGGATTTTTCAAATAATCTACACTCAACAAAGTAGAAGCTTCCTTCTGAATCCCTTGACCTATTTAGGTGGTAGCAGGTCACATGGACTGTTAAATGGTTATCTTTTGTTCTCATCATATGTGAGAAATGGACAAATCATATGATTGCTACAGTGGTAGAGGTACCTATATTAAGATTTAAAATGTTTTCCTTCCTACAGCCTTATGAAGTAGGTATCACAATCATTATGGTATATTCCTTTCTTCAGTTACTTATCTCTATTTGCAAATAAGTAAAGAGAAATTCAGAGTAGCTGAGAGACTGGATCCTAGCAGAATGACTTATTCCTGTCAGAATGACTAGAAACCAAAAATGATACATCCAAGTATTTGAATTTTAAAGGTACAGTCCTTCTTTTCTATTATACCCCCACTTACATAAAAGTATACCAACTCCCTTAGTGTTTCTTCTCCAATAAACCATTCATCCCATTAGCATGCTGTTCATTGTATAGAAAGTACTGTGTCATCATAGGGTTTAAATTTGAACACCACTATCCCCAATCTTCATCCAGTTCTGAAGATATAATTGTATTCTCAAAGTGTAGTATATTCAGTCATATGGACTCATCTAGAAGACATTGGTTGTTGAACTAACAATTTTGATCATCATTATTATTGTCTTTAAGGACTGTTGGTGATATCTGGTGTTCCAATTATACCAAGGCTACCAATGATATTCATTTTTTCTATAAGCACCAACTTCTTGGTTATCTACCTATACAGTCACACTGATTTAAATTATTATTCTGGATTGTCTTCTTTAATAGAGAAAAGCATTGATTTTAAGTAAAACACTGATCCCTCTCTCAACAATTCCTAGTCCACATAATCTGCAGTATCATCAAAGGGACAATATTTGAATCTGTTCCTTCACATTATGGTTATATCTCCCATCTGTTCCAAGATCTCAAAGATATCCAGGAACTCACCCCCTAAATCCAGGGGGCTCAGTTTAGGCACTCATCTGTCACTCTAGTATTTCCACTCACCTTTGGCTAGCTCACATTCTTCACATCCCTCACTGCCTGCCCAGGCTGAGATCAGAAATTCCTCATGACTCCAACATCACCTCTGTCTTTTACTGTTTCTGGATACATATGTTTCCAAGGTAGAACCTCAAAGATCCCTAGGCTTTTGTTCCAGTGAACCAAAATCAACTTTCAGATTATAAGATCTTTCACTTAGAATTTCTCTCAGATGAATGATCAAATATTTTATTTTGTCATTAGCTTATTCTTTTTTACATTGTTCAATAATTTTCAGTCATGTCTAACTCTTCATGATCATATTTGAGGTTTTCTTGGCAAAAATATTAGAGTGATTTGTTATTTCCTTCTCCAGTTCATTTTATTGAAGGGTTACATGACTTGCTCAAGGTTACCCAGTTAACAAGTATCTGAGTCTGGATTTGAACTCAGTAAGATGAGTCTTCCTGACTCTAATACTGGCACTGTATTCACTAAACCACCTACTTGCCCATGAGTTTTTGGATTGTTGTTCATTATCATTAAACGAACTTTCAGCACCAACAGAAGCTTCACAGTAGTGTGACAAAAATTGCTATTTCACTGAGAAGGGTGTTTCTGGTTCTTGCTTACTGTGAGTTCCGTTTGCACAATAACATATTTTAGCATCTTCATCATCTGTGTTCAAATCAAGTTCCAGTCCTGTAGCACAACACAGGTAGAGCAATTTAGAACTGTGCACAAAGGACTATAAAACTGCTCATATCCTTTGACCTAGCAATCACACTATTATATCTGTAGCCCAAAGACATCAAAGAAAAGAAAAAAAGGCATACAGACAAAATATTTACAGCAGCTCTTTTGTGGAGGCAAAGTACTGACAATTGAGGGAATGCCCATCAATTAGGGAATGATTGAACAAGTGGTGGTATATGAATATGATGGCATACTATTGTGTTATAAAAATGATGATGGGGATGGTTTCAAGGAAAAAAACCTGGAAAGATTTATATAAACTACTGAAAAGTGAAGTAAGCAGAATGAAGAGATCAATGTACACTGCAGCAATATTGTAATAAGGATCAATTCTGAAAGACTTTGCTCTGATCAATACAATGATCTGCAGTTGTTCCAAAGGATGCTTTTGACCATAAGAGACAGAACTTATGGACTCTGGGTGCCAACTGAAATGCAATTTTTCACTTCATTTTTCTTGTGTTTTTTTTTAATATGGTTAATATGGAAACATATCTTGCTTGATTTCATACATATGAATGATATCATATTGTTTGCCTTCTCAATGGATGTGGAAGAAGAAGGAGGGAGCAAATTTGAAACTCATTTAAAAAAATATTTAAAATACGTATTTTAAAAAGTTCACGTTGGAACATGATGCTATATATCTGTCTTTAGACAGATAAATAGATAGATAGATAGATAGATAGATAGATAGATAGATAGATAGATAGATAGACAGATAGATAGACACAGACAGATAGATAGATAGACACAGACAGACAGACAGACAGATAGATAGATAGATAGATAGATAGATAGATAGATAGATAGACAGACAGACAGACAGACAGACAGACAGATAGACAGATAGACAGATAGACAGATAGACAGATAGATAGATAGATAGATAGATAGATAGATAGATAGATAGATAGATAGATAGATAGATAGATAGATAGATAGATAGATAAATAGATAGATAGATAGATGGATAGATATATAGATGTAGCTGTACTTATTTGGATGTAGGGGTAGGTATATATTTCTATATCTGTAACTACATCTATCAATAAATAAATTTAGAAATATTTTAAAAATTTCATAAACTTATTTGGAAATTTATATGGGAAATTTGTTTTCTATAAACTTATTTATTCCACAAATTTACAAAACAAAACAAGCATTTCCGAAACATAGTATAATATATGCATATAGTATAATAAAAATATTAGTGCATATGAAACTGCAAATCTATTACATACAACTTGTATTCCTTTGAATTATATAATAAAGTTATCACATGGATTTCTGTTTTTATCATCTCCCTTTTTTCTTCTTTCCCCCTGTCACAGAGATTGCTACTATTAGACACACACATATGTATTTGCATGTGTTTATATGTGTATATGTATAGGTATATGTATGTATGTAAATTATTCTATTCATCTATTTATCAGTTCTTTCTTTATCATCAATTTACCAGTATCATTTTCTAGATGCAATAATTAAAGGGGCAAGTAGGAGATGTTGGAGGCGATGTGGAAAAATTAGCACACTAATTCTTTGTTGGTGGAATTCTGAACTGATCCAACCATTTTGGAGAACAATCTGGAATTATGTTGGAAGTTGTTAAACTTCCTATTATACTCTTTTACCAGCAATAATGCTACTAGAAAATGATTACAGAAAAATGCAAAGAACCTACAGGTTCTAAAGTATTTATGTAACATCTCTTTGTGGTGTCAAAGAACTTGAAATTTCAGGGATGCCCATCAATTGGTGAATGGCTGAACAAGTTTCAATATGTGATTGTGATGGAACACTACTGTGCTATGAGAAATGATGAATATATAAAAAGACTTGCATGAAATAATGAAGAGTAAAATGAGCAGAGATATAGAAATATTGAGATTAAAAGGATCTATCCACAGATATAAATACATATGCATACATATAGATATATTTTTAGATGTCTATAAGTAGATTTAGATGAGGATAGAGATAGAGATAATCATATATGATATATGAGATAATATTGATAGATGATAGCTATATGATGGGAAGAGATGAATAAATAGATGAAAAGATGGAGAAAAAGGAAAGAACAAAAAAAGGAAGGAAGGAAAGGAGGGAGAGGGGAAGGAAGAAGGAAGGAAGGAAAGAAGGAACTTCAAGCATAAGATGGTCCATTTCCATGTAACAGCACCATTTAATGGATGAGGAAACTGAAATCTAAGGAGGTTAAGTAATTGCATAAGATCGATCAGAATAAGTGAATAGATTAGAACACAAATCCTTTGACTATAGGATCAACGTTCTTCGCATTGTATAATGCTACGACCCAGCAGGAGAATGTGGCAAACACTGACCTTTCATATAAATTTATGTCTGCTTCGTTACAGCAAAGAAATCATTGAAATGCATTCATTAACAAAACAAATGGCAGTGTGTGCCAAATTCTATTAAAAACAGAAATGGTGTCACTGTGTTTTCCTCGGGCTCCCACTGTCCCTGTGGCACAGACAGATTCACACACACACACACACACACACACACACACACACACACACACACACACACACACACAAACGTTCACCTGCTGCTTAGACTCCTTTTTGCATCCCCTCAACTGTAAGACTCAGCAGGTCCTGTCTCCCAGCTTGTTCTCTTGCCCAGTTAACTTGGAACATTTAGTAAATGTAGAAATGAAAATAATCTTGAGCTATCTCCATTTGCTGTTATTTTTCTTTCTTTTCCTACTCAACTTTATAAGCAGGAACTTCAAAGGAAATAATTTCATTATCAACGACAGCTGAGCTTACGCTTTATAAAACTTTTCTATTTTCCCTGTCCGTAGAATTTATGAGATACCAAATGTGGTTAGGAAGGTAATTTGAAGTAATGCTCTGGCCTTAATACAAGTAAGTAGTAAAACCTGAAATGGCATTTCAGGTAGTAGATCAACATGACCTTCCATAATAGAAAGCTCAAAGATAGAAGGCATTTGTGGGCTATGAATGTTAAATTTTTTATACATACCAAATATTGTCTTTATTTAGAATATTTCTGTCTCTACATATCATTCTTATATTGAGCTGATGTTCTTCCTTCCCCATATACTTCCCTCTTCCCCAATCTCTTCACATACTTCAAATCTGTCTCTATAAGCCCAATGCAAGAAATTCATTCTAGGGCAGCAATTTTACCCATATAAATAATATTTCCAACAATAAGATAGCAATAGCTGATTTGCTGTACACAAAATACTCTCCATCGATTATTTCATTTGGTAGTGACGTGAAATCCCAATGGGCAGCAGTCGGTGCTAGAATTAGAAGGTTCATAAGCTAGACTCGCAGTCAAGGGAAGCTGTCTTAATCTTAGTTCTAACAGTGACCATAAGTGAATGATTTCACTTTTCTGAGTTTCCATTTCCTTATCCATAAAATAGACATAATCACACTTACCTAACTCTCTCTATGACTTGTTGGTACAAAGTGTTTATAAATCTCAAAGCACTATGGAAATGAGAGTGGATATTAGGAAATATGGTATAATTTTCATTGATAAGTAAAGCACAAACAAAGTTAAAAGATGTTTTTTTATACAGAAGCTCACAAATGTGTAGTTATGTACGTATATATAAACAAATACCTTAAGATACACACATTTGTCTACATGTATATGCAATATGTACATATATACATATACACACATACAGATACATATCCCTGAATGGTAAGGAAAGAGAAATGGGAAAGATTGGGAGGGAAGGATGGAACAACAGATAGCTCAATCTAGCTGAGAATCCTGCCTCAGCTACTTACCATATGTGTGACCTGGACTAGTTCCAGGGAGTTGCAGTGTGAGCAATATTCTATGCCTGCATACCATGTAAGTTAGGAAAAATTTGTTTTAAAAAAGTATTAAAACTGGTTTAGATTAAATCTTGGCTCTTTCATGTGGCTACTAGTTGGCAGAAGAGAAAAAAAAATGAACAAATAAAATGGCAAATAAATAGCAGGATACTAACGGTGCTCAAGTTTCTGATCCCAAACTAGCACATGACCAGCAAGGGATCCAGAACATGTTTGTGCTCAGCAGAAGTAGGGCTATCTCCTTTACAAACATCTGTCCCATGTTCTGGATATTCACCTCTGGCTATGGTAAAATAATCCTTCCCTTTGGTAACTCTAAATTAGACTGAATTACTCATCTCATTCATATTCCAAATTCCAGGTCCCCAACTCACTGGCTCAAGCCTGACCTAAAACGGGATATCAAATTTCTCAGCAGGTAGTATGGTAGATAAGCATATTTGTTTTTATAGTTCATTACCTTTGGTTCTATAGGATCTCATGAACCACACTGCTCATGTTACTTCATTTGTTTGGTTTTTTTTGTAAAAGTAGTAGAGGGACTTGCTATTTTCTTCTCCTGTCAATTAAGGCAGAGGTTGAGTAACTTGCCCATGATCTCACAGCTAGTAAATGTCTGAAACCATAATTCAAACAAGTCTTCTTGACTCCAGACCTGACATTCTATCTATCTGTCTATCTATCTATCTATCTATCTATCTATCTATCTATCTATCTATCTATCTATCTATCTATCTATCTATCTACCTATCTACCTATCTAGATGTCATGTAACTGCCTTTAAATAGACACATAGCAGATGCTTTACTGATTTTTGTTATATTATAGCATCTGAGGCTCATAACTATCCTTTGAGGAAGATCCTATTATGATCCTCATTTCAAAGCTGAAGAAATTGAAGTCAAAGGAGAGTATTTGCTGAGACTCACACAGTGAGTAAACAAATGTCAAGGCAGGACAATCTCAAATCTTCTTGAATCCAGATCCAATGCTCTCTCCAACACAAGTGTGAGGCGCAAAGCTAGGTGAGGGGACTATAAATAAAAAACAAAATCAGTACCTGCTCTCAAATTGCTTATAGTCTATGGAAGAGATGTTATTCAAATGGCATAATCTCCCAGAAAAAAGAAAATCCTAAAAGCATCCATCTAACCCCCAGATGCAGTTGCACATATCATCTTTAGGAAGGAAGAAGGAAGGAAGGAAGGAAGGAAGGAAGGAAGGAAGGAAGGAAGGAAGGAAGGAAGGAAGGAAGGAAGGAAGGAAGGAAGGAAGGAAGGAAGGAGGGAGGGAAGGAAGGAAGGAAGGAAGGAAGGAAGGAAGGAAGGAAGGAAGGAAGGAAGGAAGGAAGGAAGGAAGGAACGAAGGAAGGAACGAAGGAAGGAAGGAAGGAAGGAACGAAGGAAGGAACGAAGGAAGGAAGGAAGGAAGGAATTCCTGGTAAGGAACTTCGTTTATGAATGCATATCAATATTCAGTTTTGCAACTTTTAGACTTAGAAGTTACCTGAGGAAATAGATAAGTTAAGTGAGTTATCCAAAGTTAGGAAGCAAATATGTGCCAAAGATCTAATTTGAACCCTGTCCTTTCTGATTCCTGGGCTAATTCTTTTATCTTTTGCTCTGTGATGCCTCTAAAAGGCAATTTAATGTTCCCTAAAAGATGATTGATCCTAGAGCCTTTTTCTTCATAGCATAATTGATCCATTGGTTGACTTTCTTTCCTCCATTTCTTGATACTTAGAATTCAGCTTGAATTTCCCCCTGCTGATTTAATGAGCAGAGCTCATTCTCTTCTTTGTCTAATACCTCACTGAAAAGCTGGAAGAAAATGTATCACTGTGACTTATTTTGTATTAACCAAGTCTCAAGGGGAAAAATGATGTTTATCCCCATCTTAGTCAACATTGCCTCCTTTCTTGATGCCCACTGATGTTTAGGAACATCTTCTAGGACTGCATTGTCTTCAGATTATACTTTCATGAGGAAAATTAAATCAAATCAATGGAGTATTCCTGAGGGAAAGTATATGGGGACCATCCCCCTTGCCCCTTACTTCTCATTTTCAGAGGCAGAAAAGAAAAAGGCCGTGGAGTTTTGAAGCACTCAACTAAGGAACGTGGATTTTAGAGTGGGATGGACGTTAGAGGTTATCTAATGAAACTCACACATTTTTTTCAGCTAAGGGAGATGCAATTCAGGGGACTATCAAAAGCAGACAGAAGCACAGAGAGTAAGTAGCTTATGCAGAATTTGAACCCATAGAAGATTTGACATTCCTTCCTCTAACACCATACTTCCTCACCTACTTCGGTTTATTTTTTTTTATTTTTACCTTATCAATAAATATTGATGTTTTTTTGAGAGATGTTCTATCTCACTTAGAAACTAGAAACCAATGAATTATGACAATGGACATGAAATCTGTTTTCAAGCTAGAAAGACCTTCAGAGATGATCTAGTGCACCCCAGTACCCTTCATTTTACAGATGAGGAAACTGGAGATTCAAAGACAGGATGTGACTGGCCCAAGCTCAAAGCAAATGGCAAAATAAGGATCTGAACTCAGATTCTCTAGGTGCAACCCCAGTCTATGAGCACTGTAGATCTCATTAAATATCTATATCCTTGTCTCTTTCTGTATGTGTATCTCTCTTTGTCTCTCTCTTTGTGTCTTTCTCATTGTCTCTCTACCTTGTCTGTTTCTCTTACTGTCTTTTTCTGTCTCTTTTGCTGTCTTTCTGTTTATCTCCTGGCATCTCCGTCCTCTCTCTGTCACTTTATTGCTGTGTTGGTCTCTGTATCTCTGTCTCTGTTGCTCTGTGTCTCGGTCTCTGTTTCTCATCCTCCCATTTCTCCCCTCTATATTTCATTTTTCTTTCCTCCACTTCTACTCTCACTCTCTCCTTTCCTAATTAATAATTCTGCTGGTAGGATGGTAATATGGATTAAGGAAAAGGAAAATGAAAAATGTCTTCACTACCATTTGGTGCTGCTGATCTTCCTGGAATCTGTTCCCTCAGGTGACATTTATAAAAGAAACTGCAATTCTGTAACTACCTCAGAAAGAGCCTTAACTATCGGCATATCTGTAGTCAGTAACTCCATCTGTTTCCCTTAATTCAATTTGTCTTTAATTTCTTAATGCTCTGATAATCATCTGTGTTCTATAAAATCTAATAAGCAGGATCATGCCTTATAATTTGGATCCTTTTTCTGTGTCTTTATTAAGATCAAAGGTGAGGCTGGCACTCATTTACATGTATTTCTCAGGATTTCTTTGTTAACTAAAAGCAAATGAAACACTCTTCCAGCCGGATGTTTACACAGTTCTATTTGATGAATTTCCAACCACATGTAATCACTTTTCTATGGATACAGATAGCCTGTTTTCTGGGTGACCAGTAATCCTGGGTGTCTTGTTGCAACTGCAAATCTTACATTGAAATGAAACATCTTCCACTCCCAAATTAATGATTTAAAAAAAAAACTCTTATGCTTACCAACCTGTGTTGTTTGGTGCCCAGGTACGTCAAATATTCTATTCCTTTCTCTTCATTCGCATGACTACTTCATAGGCAAAACCTTCATCATCTCTCACTTGGAGAAGTGTGACAGAATCCTGATGTTTTGTCCCTGTCCCCAGTCACTAAAGTCTTCAATCCATCTTTCACACAGGTATCAAAATAATCTTCCTAAGTTATGGCTCCATGAGGCCACTAACTTGAGAAAAAGCCTTCAGTGTCTTTCTGTTTCTTGAGCTTGGTAGTCAGGTTCCTCCAAAAACAGTCTATAGTCTACCTTTCCAGGTTTATTTCTAAGTATTCCTTAGCACTCCTCTCAGAGTTCACTCTTCCAAATGAGCTGGTTAGAACACCACAGGTAACTGACTACTTTTCTCCTCAGGGATCTAGTGGTAAACAGGGATTGTAGCTTTGAATACAAAGGTTTGAAAGTCCTTATTCAGTGTGTTTCTCTCAATATTAATTATTGAGGAGACTGGCCTCAAAAATAAAGTATAAAGGTGCATACATAGAAAGCACATCTTATGGCATAATTTGCAATTCCTTGTGAGAATATTTGTTATTTTTTGTCAGTGCCATTGTTATTTTTCTCCCTTTGCCTTGTTCCCCTCAAGTTGAAATCTCAATGGAGGAATCACTCTTTTGCTCATTAGGGATGGAAACTTCCAGGATAAGGTGTCTCCACTAAAACATCAATCCACTGCTGCATTGAGCCCAACAGGTTGCTTGGCGGTTGGGTTGGGTTTTAGCCAGACTCAGCTACTGCTGTTGCTGCTGACTTCACTGATCTCTGCTACCAACTCTGGTTGTCAGTGGAACTCCTGATGGCCCTTCTCATCTTTTGAGGTTGAGAATATGACAAAGTGTTATCTGTAGATATTCATCTAAATCATAAACACACATGCATAACAGGAATAGAGAGTGCATGAGTTCCTCAAGGCAAGAGAATTTCTGTTCTGTTTCCTTTGGTCTTTGATTGTCTAGTAGGGAACCCATAGTTTTGTACATTGCAGGAACTTACAAAATAACAACAGTGACAACAACAATAAAAAAGCAGCTAACAACCTTGGGAAGGTGGGTGCTGCCTATTATTCTCATTTTACCTGAGAAAACTGAGCCCAAAATAGGCTAATAGATTCACCCAAGATCATACAGCTAGCACAGCTCTGAAGAAGGATTTGAACTCATTTCTCCCTCTTTCTCTAACCATTGAGTCACATGGTCTTAAACAAATATCGTTTGGAATGAACAGACCACTGGCTGCTGAAGTTTTCTGTTTGATATTCACCCTGATCTCATGTAGTGAGAATGTCTTATCAGCTCAACAAGTAACATATCATCAACTCAGCATAAATAATTCCACTTTGTTCTAAACTTCCATTTTGTGATTGAGTTGTTTTAGGTAAATTGTTTTTCCAAAAATTGCTTTTCAATACGATAAGCACTCGTGTGGTATGGCGGAGTAAACGACACATACATATTCTTAATCAGCTGATGAACATATGTGAGCCCTCTGATGAGATCTATTAAAAATAATATTAATAATTTTGTGATTTGCCTATGAAATACCAATCAAATTATTTTGGAAACAGATTAAGAATGTCCGTGGCTAATACAATAAGAAACTCACACTTGAGTCAACCCCTGGTTCCTACATAAAACATAATCCTTGATGATTCACTGTTACATACACTAACTAGTGACCCAAAATTGGACTAAAACTTTGTAATGCATTTGAGACTAAAATTTAACTAATCAACATTACAAACAATACAATTATCAGGACCCTGTATGAACAAACCTCCAAACTCCATCTTAGAGACTGTAGCTGTAGTTGCTTTTCTCCCTTTACCTGTTCCTACCACATTCTTCATTCTGAGTCTCAAGACAGGGTTCTCTCTGTCTCAGTCTTCAACCTGCATGTGGTCATGAGTATGCAGGACTCCTGCTTTACTCTCCCAACCCACACTCACCCCTTCACCCTTGAGATTTGAGCAACCTGTGTTTGCTTGAGAGCAGGTCTGATTGATGAAGATTTGCCAGATGAATCCACTGAAGAGAGACACACTTCTGGGGGGGAAGAGAGGGACCCTTGTCATAATCACCAATATGAAAGACTGTTTACGTGCACCTGTAAGACTCAGGTGGAGTTTGTTCATAGAGAGGTCTGATATATGTATTGTTGCACATGTTGATTGATAAGGTTCAACTGTATGCATGGATAATAAGTCTAATAAGTGTTTTTATCACTAGTTAGAATAAAATAGCAAATTAGCTGTAACTGTGCACTGTACAATTACTGTGTATTACAAATTGACACAAATCCTATGTTTCTTTTAAAAAGTCCAGTTAAATTAATGAAATATAGGTCAATAAATTTATTAAATGTCTAATATCATGCAGGCACCCTCCTAAGCATAGGGGATTGTATGAAAAAAATGAAATAACTCTGCCCTTGGCAAGTTCCATTTTATCACCAAGTCTGAGAGTTTTCATTTGTTTGTAAGAGCAATAGGAATATACTAGGGCTTTTGGGTGACATCATCAATCCTGTATCCCTTGGAAGTAGTGTAAAAGATGAATTAGAAAAATGAGAGGTTGGAGGCTGAAAAGTCCTGTCTGTTACAGGAAATTTTTACTTGACTCACTCCAGCTCACAATGGCTTTTATACCTTTGAATCCTGGTTCTTTTGTTAGCTTCCATTTGTACATTCATCTTTGCCACCATAGTAAGCACATCCACTATAATGTAAGCTCCTTGAGGGCACATTACACACACATATGTGTCTATGTATATATACACATATATGTATATATATTACATTTATATCCCTAACACGTAACAGTGCCTAGCACAAGTAAACATTAATAAATGCTGGTTGATTGCCCAAGACTCCATAGGAATTTCTTTGTTTAGTTCAGAATAAATTCTTCTTAATGAAACTGAATCCTTGAAACTGTACCAAAGGCTTCGTATTTGATTCACAGAAAATTTTGCCTAGGTATTAAAGGAATAAAAAAAGTTGTGCCTATTTGCATGGACACACCAAATTCAGGTTCCCCTCAATAGTGTTGGTTGAAGGCAGATGGTGCTGAAATAGACCTTTCCAATTTTTATGACAGGTAATTAAGTTAACCTTCAAATTCATTTTGTACTATAAGACAAAGTGTCAAGTTCAAGGGAAAAAACAAGACTTCTCTTGAAAATAGCATGCATTTTTTTCCAATTATCCAACACATATTTTGCTACATTTGCTTAATATTTTTAATAAATGAAAAGCAATCAAATTTCTGTTAAAGCCAAAATCTCCACCTCTCTACTAAGAAGATACTTATTCTGGCATGGGAGAAAGCTTTAAGTACTAAACTCTCATAAAAAACAAAAAAAAATACCAAAAAAAAAAAACAAAGAAAAGCAAAAAACACACTTGAGGATGAAAGATGAAGAGAGTTCATGTCTTAATTAGCAAGAAAATTCTGTCTGAAATCTTGAGTTTGATCTGAGACTTTCTCTGACTTTATCACTCCCATAGCCAGCTTATTTCCCAAATCTACTGTCAAGGGACAGAGTTTTCTTCCTTGGTTACTATTCCTCACTCTTGTCAAACCTGTTATTTCCTCTTCAAAGAGTAGCACTTAAAGGGCATCCTTTACCATTAGTGTTTTAAGGATGAAAGCATCCAGGAAATGAACATTTCTAGCTGTCTTCCTTGATAATCATACTCCATGCTCTGGTGATTTTTCCTTGTTCCTTCTCATAGATCACCTATGTTCCGTATCAAACCACTGTTTCCATATTACTTATTGTTTCATGTATGCATGATTCTTTCTAAATGGAAAAGAGAACTTATATGACACCACTTATTAACATAGTGCACATTCATAAATGTTCTTTAGTTATCCATAAGTCCAGAATTGTTCTAAACCATGTGGAATGAGCACTGAGGTAGGGATCAGAAGACCTGAGCTATAAGTCTAACTTTGTTATCATATACTGAATTATGACCTTGGGCAAGTCATTAACCTTTGTTGTTCTCTATTAAATTCCATCTATAACTGATCAGAAGGGAATAAATATTAATATGGTACCTAGTATTATCTACAAAATAATAGATTACACTGATCTGGGCCAAATTATCTCCAAAGTCCTATCAAACACTTCATGTACATGAGTTTATATTTCTGTAGGGTCATTCCATTAATAGCAGTATTTTTTTTTCATGTTGAGTCTCTAAGAAGGTATATTTTTGTTCATAAATCTATATCTTTTGAATGGCTTATGTGTAAAAGGCTCAGAGAAATACCATGGTAAAGGATAAGATTATTGGTATTTTCTTGAAGATCTCTTTCATTGGGAGAAGTGAAACTCCCAAATGATATCACACTCAGGATGACTGATCACCTAGTGCCTATTTTTGCCCTTGCTGAATTGCCATTAACTTGAAGATGTAGGATTGTATCATAGACACTATCAACCTGAACTGTACACTTGAACCTGGCCTTTAAATGGATGCAGATACATCTGACACATAATGCCTTAAAAGAGTACTTCCTGGTTCCAGCTTTATAGAGAAAAGGGAAATCCCACTTGAGTTTCTAAAACAAGACTACTGGATAGAAGACAAAGTACATGACTCCAGTGATAGAAAAACAACAACAGCAAAAAGGGTTATAAGATAGAATAAAAATTAGGTTGTTGCCTTCTACTACTGTGAACTATGCAAACTTATTTTCTGTTATATTCATATTTATTTTTTTAATATATGTTACTTATTTTTTTCAGTTTTCAACATCCACTTCCACAAGAATTTGAATTAAAATTTTCTCCCCATCTCTCCCTCCTATCATCCACCTTCTTCCATCCTTCTTGTCTCTATTTTCCTGTAGGGACAAAATAGATTTCTACACTCCATTGGCTGTTTTTTGCATGCAAAAACATTTTTTAACATTTATTTTTAAAGCTTTGAATTCCACATTCTCTGCCTTCCCTCTCCACCCTCATTGAGAAAGCAAGTGATTTGATATGTCATACATGTGTAGCCATGCAAAACACTTCAGTGATAGTTCTGTTGCAAAAACTAACCACATTTCCCTTTGTCCTGTACTGCTTTCCATTTATTCCATTCTCTCCCTTGACCTATTCCTCAACAATTGTGTTTGCTTATGATTATCCCTTTCCCCATTTGGATGTCCCTTCCATTATGTATCCTCTCCTATCCCCTTCCCTTCTGTCTTCCTTCCATACCCAACTGAATGTGTATTATTCCCTCCTTAAGCCAAATCCAGTGAAAATAAGGCTCCCTTATTCACTTTCATCTCCTCTCTCTTCCCCTGCATTGTGAAAGCTCTTATCTCCTTTATGTGAGACGTTTGCTACATTCTACCTCTCCCTTTCTCTTTCTCTTGAACTAGGCAAACTTTGTAGTTTGTGAGGAGGTGGGATGTAGAAACAGGAGATGATTGATTACTTTTTATGCAGTTCCAAGTGAGTGAGTGCCTTCATGGCATGAGTAAGAACTAGAAGGCCATTTCCCCTCTTCTATGAAGATTCATGCCTGAGCTAAATTCTGTGGTTTCTAGCAGAAATTCTGTGTGATAGTGTGAGGCAAAGAGTGGCTTGTGAAAAGCTCCAAAAATTGATCCCAATCTAAACGAACCCAGAAGGATGGCATTCTGATGTATGGGTTTCACTTACAGTATAAAATTGCTGATGTATTTCTATTAAAATGTTGATTCTGAATACATTTTTAAAAGATCACTTGAAGAATTTAGATAGCAAACCATTTCCATTAATTTATTTTTAGTTTTCAACATTTACTTCCACAAAATTTTGAGTTCCCAATTTTCTCCCTATCTCTAACCTCCACCCACCCCAACACATCTTGCATTCCAGTTACCCCTTCCTCCAATCTGCACTCTCTTCTCTCACTCCCCCCTACCTTCTCTTATCCCCTTCCCCTCTATTTTCTTGTAGAGCAAAATACATTTCCATACCTCATTGTCTGTATGTCTTATTTTCCAGTTGCATGTAAAAAATTTTTTAACATTCATTTCTAAAACTTTTGAGTTCCAACTTCTCTCCCTTCCTCCCTTCCCACCCATCCCCACTGACAAGGCAAGTAATTCAATATAGGTTATATATGTCTGGTCATGCAAAACACTTCCATTACACTCATGTTATGAAAGACTAACTGTATTTCCCTCTGTCATATCCTGTCCCCCCAATTGTTATATACTCTTTTGACCCTGTCCCTCCTCAAAACTGTTTATTTATAACTACTCCTCCCACTTTCCCTCCATTCTTCTATCATCCTCCCTATTTATCCCCTTCCCCCCTAACTTCCTGCAGTGTAAGACAGTTTTCAATTGCAAATTGAGTGTATGTGTTATTCCCTCCTTAAGCCAAATCCAATGAGAGTAAGGTTCATCCTTTCCCTCTGACCTTCCCGCTCTTTCCCTCCATTGAAAAAGTTTTTTTTCTTGCCTCTTTTATGTGAGAAATAATTTACTCCTTTCTATTTCTCCCTTTCTCCTTCTTGTAATATATTTCTGTCTCATCCCTTAATATTTTTAGACATCTTCCCTTCATATTCAACTCCCCCTGTGCTCTCTGTATACAAACATAGTCCCTCCAACTACCACAATTCTGAGAAAAGTCTCAAGAGTTACAAATATTATCTTTCAATGTAGCAATGTAAACAGTTCAACTTTAGTAAGTCTCTGTGATTTCTCTTTGCTGTTTTCCTTTTCGTGCTTCTTTTGTTTCTTGTATTTAAAAGTCAAATTTTTTATTCAACTGAGGTCTTTTCATCAAGAATACTTGAAAGTCCCCTATTTCATTGAAATTCCATTTTTTCCCCTGAAGTATTATACTATTATACTCAGTTTTGCTGGGTAGGTAATGCTTGATTTTCATCCTGTCTCCTTTGACCTCTGGAATATCATATTTCAAGCCCTCCGATTCCTTAGCGTAGAAGCTTATAGATCTTGTGTTCTCCTGATTGTGTTTCCACAGTACTCAAATTGTTTCTTTCTGGCTGCTTGCAATATTTCCTCCTTGACCTGGGAGCCCTAGAATTTGGCTACAATATTCCTACGGGTTGTCATTTGACAATATATTTCAGGAGACAATTGGTGGATTCTTTCAAGTCCTATTTTACCTTCAAGTTATAGAATAATAGGGCAATTTTCCTTGATAAATTCTTGAAAGATGATGTCCAGGTTCCTTTCAATCATGGTTTTCAGGTAGTGCAATAATTGTTAAAGTGTCTCTCTTGTATCACTTTTCCAAGTCAGTTGTCTTTCCAATCAGGTATTTCTCATTGTCTGCTACATTTTCATTCCTTTGGTGTTGTTTTATCATTTATTGATTTTTTATAAAGTCGTTAGCTTCCATCTGCTCCATTGTAATCTTTAAGAAATTATTTTCTTCAGTGCATTTTTGGACCTCCTTTTCCAACTGATCAGTTCTGCTCTATTAAGGCACTTTTCTCCTCATTGTCTTTGAATTTCTTTTGCCATTTAGGTTAGTCTATTTTTAAGGTGTTATTTTATTCAGCATTTTTTGAGTCCTCTGTAGCAATCAGTTGACTCATTTTTCATGATTTTCTTCCTTCACTCTCATTTCTTTTGCCAATTTTCCATACATTTCTCTTACTTGATTTTCAAAATCCTTTTGAGCTCTTTTATGGCCTGAGATCAATTTATATTTTTCTTGGAGCCTTTGGATGTAGACATTTTGGCTTTGTTATCTGCTTCTTATTGCATATTTTCATCCTCCTTGTCACCAAAGTAAGATTCTATAGTCTGATTCTTTTTCCCATTTTTGCTCATTTCCCCACCCACTTACTTGGTCTTTGAGCTCTGTCATAGTAATTCTCTGCTTCACCTTGGGGGTATGTGGGGATGTACTGTCAGCTGCTTGATGCCCCCACGATCTGTGGGCCTGGAGCTCCAGAAACAACTTCTGTCATTGCCCCTACTTCTGCTTCTGCAGATATGGCAGACTCCTCAATCCCCTCTGCTACCCTGGGACTGGGGCCAGAGCACTGTGCTCTATCACACAGATCCAACAGATTGTTTTACAGTGACCTTCAAATTTATCCTTAGGGTTTGGGGATTGTGAAGTTTGAAAACCTCCACAGATGCCAGAAATTTAGTTCCCCCAAGCCTGTTCAGTTCCAGTCTGTGCCAGCAAGGTCCATGCTGGACTGTGCTCTGCTCCCAGGGCAACATGATAGACACTTCCCAGAAAACTTCCAGGCTATCATGGGCTGGAGATTTGCTTCACTCCATCATTCTTTCCATTTTGCAGCTCCAGAACTTTTTTAAAGTCACTTTTTGCAGATATTTTGTTGGGCTTGGGGGGAGAGCTCTAGAAGTCCCTGCTTCTTCCCTCCTATCTTGGCTCTCCCCCCAGAAACCATTTTTTATCACACAATGAAAGTCATTCTTTGATTAAACATTACTCTGTTGGTGTGAATAAATAAAAAAAGGGACAAAGTAAGAATTCTGTGTTGAAATGAATCTAGATCAGACATTGCTTGCTACTGTTTCCTGAACTTTTTAAAAATATAGTGTATATAAAAATATAGGGATAAACTAGCTCAGCTTCTTTACTGTCAGATATTACAAGAGTGTAGCTTCACATTACCTTACCCTACACTATCTTTCCTTTCATACTCTTCTCTTATCTTGCCTTACCATCTTTTTTTCTTCCTTTATGTTCTCATTACCTTTTCTTCCTTTTCCTTTCCTTCCTTTTCCTTCTCTTACTTTCTCTTCACTTCCTCTCCCTCCATTCCCATCCCTTTACTTCCCTTCCTTTTTCTTTCTTTCTTATTATAGATTTTAAATAATGCAGAGTAATTTAATGACAGGGTATCAATAATTGAAGAAATCAGGAAAAACATTCTTTAAGGAGGTAACACTTATAAAGAACAAGGGATTCTAAATGGCAGAGATGGAGAGGGAAAGAATTCCAGACAAAGGAAATAGAAAATGGCAATATGCACAGAGTAAAAGTGGAATTCTGTATACACAGAACATCATTTTTGAGCAGAGAATAATATAATAAGACTCATACTTAAAGAACATAAATTTGGCTACTATGGAGAAGGATTATAAGGGAGACGATTACAAAGGACATAGACGGTATGGAGGGAACTGCAATATTCTAGTTAAGAAGTGATGAGAGCATCAGCTAACATGGTTATTGTGTGAACAGAGAGAAGGGGACAAATTTGTGAGATGTTGAAAATATGGAATCAACAAAATTTGGTGACAGTTTAGATAACAGAACATGTGGGAGACAGAATAATCAAAAATGACAGTGAGGCTGCAATCCAGCTACAGCAAAAGATTGGTTTTGCTCTGGACAGAAATATGGAAGTTAAAAAGATGAGTAGAAAGGAAAATCAATTCTGCTTTGGACATTTTTCACTTTAAGGTGTCTATGTAACACCTAAATTTAGATATTCCTGGGAGTTGTGGAAATGAAGGTCTGGAAAATGGGAGAAAGATGAAGGAAGCATGTTGGGATTGGAAGCTTAATTCCGTGTGGACAGTCTCAGGCGGGTAAAGGTGGGAGCTTCTAAATCTTAGAGCTCTCACGAGACCCCCCCAGGAAACGGTAGGGAATCGAGGTGAACCGAGCTATCTCGAGTAATTCCGCCTCTTCCCGTGAGAAACGTGATGGGAGAGAGATCTCCCCGCCCTCGAGATTGTCCCGGATCTGGGCACACCTAGTTACCTAACAGCATGGTATTCAGATGCAAACTATGCGGCTGAAGGTTAAGTAGGATTGAGGAAGCCTGAAAGCTCTCTTAGCACGTGAGGAGCCAAGAGGACAGTAGGCTCTGCTTCTCTTCTTTCCTCTCTCCCCTCCCCCTCTCTCCCCGCTTGTACTTCTACTTCCAATCCCTTAAGATCTTAGCCTCCTTAGGAAATCTCCCCCTCTTCCTCCTAAAGAAGACCCCCCTGCACTTGTAACTGAGACCCTGAAATAAAGCTCAACCCTTGTTCGACTCTGGAACGTCCTTTCTCTCATATGAGCATCCGGTTTTGGCCAACCAAAGACCTCGGAGGTGAGGTAAGAAGACTCGGATAGCCTACAGGCCTCTAGGCCTGGCAGAAGCATATGCACATGTGGGAGTATGGGAGTCACCTGTATATTGTGAGTTGAAAAGATGGGAATTGATGAAAGAGAAAGAGAGAGACAGAGACAGACAGACAGAGAGACACAGAGACAGAGAGACATAGATTCTAGATAGTCCTTGGGAACCCTATAAGTTGAATTAAATTAGGGTACAGAAGATAGACTTGCAAAGGAGAGGGGTCTGGGGAGAAAAATCTTTACATTATCTCTTTCCTTATCTTCTTCACCTCTTCTTTATTGATTTATCTCTATCTCTCTCACCTCACTGTGTTCTTCCTGCTTTCCTGTCTTTTAGTTCTACCATCTATTTTCTCATTCTCTCTGTACTTCCTTTTCGAATCTTGAGATTGTGGCATAAATTTATCAGTGGTGGTTAATGACTCAAATATTTCTTTAACTAAAAACTTTTTCAATAATCATTTTAGAGGCTTTATATTCAAACCTTTTTAAACATCTCTTCTATTTAGTCACTTTATCATATGTTTAGAGTTAGAACGGACCTCAGAGAAAATCAAGTTTTGCCCCTTCATTTTCTATGTAAAGAACTGAGACAGAGACAAGATAAGTGACTTGCCTAGGTTCACATAACTAACATCTGTAGCAGGATTTGAGCCAAGGCTTTTCACATACCAAGGCAATATCCTGTCTACTCTATAGCATGATATAGTAGATGAATTTCCCTCCCTGATGACCTTGAAGACCATAATGTTATGCATGGTATTTATCACTCTATAACTCTTTTTCTTTGTCATTAAGTGTGGTGGGTGAAAAGAGTATTTAGAGTCCAGATTATGATGATTGATATCCCATATTATTTCCTCGCCAATCATAGGGCATTGAACAAGTAATATCCCTTCCTTATGCCTCACTTTCCTCATCTGTAAAATGAGGGGTTAGACTCCAAAGGCCGTCCCAGCTCTTAATTTTATTATACTAATGAAATACAGTAGATTTTGAAAACTGGTATAGACCTGTATTCTGTGATGCTTTTGCCAACATAAGACAGGTAGTACACAAAAGATTCTGGAGAATCAAATACCTTTTTGTAAAAAAACAAAACAAACAAAACAAACAACTGAAGTATATGACCTTTCCCACTTAGAATATAGCATTCTTGGGAGAAGGGATGGTGACTCTTTTCTGTTTGTATTTCTTGAGTTAACATGAGCTTAAGATATAATACAAGTGCTTAATAAATCCTTTCCCATCCAATTTTATTCCAACAGTATGTGTTAATATATAATCCCCATTATCATTCCCTCCATTTTAATTACATGTTAATTTACTTATTTTCATATATTTTTATTCTGAACTTAATAAATATTATATACAATTAGCGTTTCCATATACACAGAATAATGATAGATTTTACATAAAACTGAATCATCATTATATATGGCTTGCTTTTATTTTTAAATATATAATAAATTCAACACATCTATGTAATATAAAATACTCTTGTTTGCATTTCTGCAACTCATTCATTCCTTCAACGAACACATTTTAGATAGCTGTTACTTTCAGAATACAATCTGAAATTGGCTGACATTGACTGTTGGGAACAATATTCCAATAACCAAGCCATTTTAGAGCTAAAAAGAAACTTGGAAAAAATATGTTGTGAAACTTCCTCTCTCCGGAAGCTGAGATCTAAAAATGCTTAGGATTTGTGTGTGTTTGTGTATGTATGTGTGTATGTGATATATACACACATATACATACATACATATATATATACATACATATATATATACACACACACATATATATATATATATATATATATATATATATATATATATATATATATATATATATATATATATAAAACTAGAATCCATGGGTCTAGAAGTTTGTCTAAGGATGCAATTTTAAAAGGCAGCCATGCAATGCATGAACAAAAGTAAGAAATAGTATAAAGTAAGGAAGATTATTAATGGCATGAATGTAATAAATCCATGAAATTGTGAATGGGATGTTAGAGAAAAATAACCAAACAGAACAGTGTAGTGAAATATGCCAATTTAATGGAACATACTGGCATTCAATGACATATGTACATTGACATTCAATGACATACATTTTAATAAGATACATAAATGAGAAGGCTGAAATGATATCCACATAGAGAAAAGCACATGAAATGCATTTTTGATAACAAAACATAGCAAAAATTTATGAAAAGTTTAACCAACGGGGTGTAATAAAATGATGGATTCAGATCTCATATGCACATGGAAATCAATTATGAAAAGCAGCCCAATAAGATATGTAAAAGGTAGGATTACATAATATGCTTAAATCATCAACTCACAGAATTTTGAGTAGAACGGACCCTTGGTAGCTATCTGGTCCAAGTCGTATTTGGGAAAGGAAGTTTCATTGTGCTATTCCCTTTAAGTAGTGATTTTATTTCTGTGTAGAGACCTACAACCAATAAAGAGAAAGTTTTTGCTTCCTAAGGCAGCCCATTTAATTGCAGGGAAGCTATAATTAGAACTTTTTCTCTACTAACAGAATGTACAAATCCATCTCTTTGAAACTCCCAGCCATTGTTGAATGTTCTGTCCTTTGCTGTCAAGTAAAGCAATGTGAATACCTTTCTTTATGGCAGGCCTTCAAATACTTGAAAACAGGTATCTTGTGATTCTTGAGTCTTTTCTTCTTAAAATTTCCACATCATTGCTTTAATTAATTGCTATTTCTATGGCCAATCTTCATGTTCCATAACCATTATCCACACTACTCCCACCACCCCATCCTGGTTGCATAAGTCTGGGTCAAGAGCTCATCAGCTGAAGTCTACAGACCACCAAGGTCCACAAATAGATTTCAGGCAGTCTGTGAAGTTAGGGCCAGGGAGGAAATTATGTCTTTATTTTTACATTTTACCATTTCTTTCAATTATTGAAAAATATCATTTAGAAGAGTCCATAGGTTTTAAAAGATTGTTCAAGGGGACCATGACATTAAACTGCTTAAGATTACTGATCTAGATAATCCCCAGTTTATCAATATCTTTCCAAAACAACATCACCTAGAATTGAACACTTACTCCAGATCCATGTGATCAAGGCAGAGGATAACAAGACTAATTCATCCTTATTCTCACAAAATAGGTCTCTCATAAGACAGCTGGAACAGTGTCTGAGCATAGGAACCTAGACCTCAAGAACATATGCAGCATGCTCTCTAGATGAAATCTCTTATAAAGATGTTTGAAAAGCATATTTCTGGCCATGCATATGCAATGGAAAACCTTATTCCCACTTTAGATTACACGTAGGTATGCTATGGCTGTTCTACTTACTCTGCATAAAAGATGTACTTGTTGGTTGATGACTGAGCTGGAATTGAATATGCACACAAAGAACTCTAATTATTCTATCAATGTCTCTTTTACTGCTGGAAATGTTTGGTAGAGGAGGATAAAGTGCTATATCACTCCATGAAGTAAAAGGGTCTTGGGCTTTCCTTCATCAACACTACCATGACTAAGATATATGTCCGTACAATCATATGCCTGGGATGGGGTCACTGTCAGTTAGTATCTTATTTTGATTGGTCCAGGGCCTTCTGAGAATTCAGAAGTTTGGAGGAGCAGAGAACCCTAATGATGGGGATCTATGCCAGATTAATTCAGCCCAAGCCCAGTTGAGTGATCTGCTTGGCCAAGAGTAGGTAAAAAACATGTCTTGCCATAAGAGACCAACCGTAGAAACTATACTAAATTCAGAAGTAAATTTGGTAGGGCAAATGCTCCATAGCAACAGCTTTAAATTTGAAGCCAATTCTCCCCAGGGAAGGAGGTGGTAGGAGGTAGTAGGAGGTTGTAGGAGGTCAGTAGACATTGTATGGAATGCTATCTAAATTCCATACTCAAGTTACATGAATGAGCAAGTTTTAAGAACCTATAATAAGTGCTGGGGTTAAGAAGGAAGGAAGAATGGAAGGAAGGAAGGAAGGAAGGAAGGAAGGAAGGAAGGAAGGAAGGAAGGAAGGAAGGAAGGAAGGAAGGAAGGAAATAAGTATTTATTAAGGCAAAACAATACTACTAATAAAGGCAAAATAGGCCCTGTTTTCTAAAAACTCACAATCTAATGGAGAATACAAGATGCAAATAAGCATGTTTAAAGTAAGATATCTAATGGATCTTAGAGAGATTAGACTCTCAGATGGAAGACATTACTATTAAATGGAGTGGATACATCCTCTTGTAAAAGGTAAGATTTTAGCTGACATTTTAAGGAAGAGAGGAAACAGAGCTAAGGAGGGAGGAAGACCCAGGGATGTGAAACAGCCAAAGACAATATCTGAAATGAGGAGGTGGAGCATTATGCAAAAGAAACTACGTGAACTCCAATATCACTGGATCATGGAGTAGGTGGAGAGGAGAAGGTAAAGTATAAAAAGACTGGGAATATAGGAAGGAAACTGATTATGGAGACCTTAAAAAGTCAAACAAAGGATTTTCTGTATGACTCTGAAAGCAGTGAGAAGTCCCTGAAACTGATTGTATAGTAAGTTGAAATGGCCAGCCTTGTGTTTTAAAAAAAGACAGTTTTAGTGGAGGATGAATTAGAGTGGTTGGAGATTTGAAGCAGGGAGTCCAACTAGCAGACTATTGTGATAGCCCAGGCATGAGGAAATATGGGTCTGCACCAGCATGGTGACATGCCAAAGGAGAGAAGAAATGTTATAAACGAAGAAACAATAGGACATAGAAATTTGCTGGATATAAGGGTATGCAACAATGAGGGATGATTTGAGGATGACACCTAGGTTGTGAGCTTAGGTAACTAAGAATCTGGTGGTACTGTCAACAACAGTATGAAACTTAAGAAGAATGGAGGGTTTGGGAGGAAAAATTAATGAGCTCAGTTTGGGCTATGATGAGTTTACAATTTCTATATTAGTGAAGTCAAATTCAAACAGAAATGGGGGTCACTAATCCATACATAAAGTCATATATTGACTTAGTCTTAAAATGTAACACTGTTTTTGTTATTGTTGTTGTTAAATCCCAACTACATTTTAATCTGGTTCAGGATACTCTGGGATTTTTTATTGTGTATAATTGTATACATACATACATATAATGCATACATATATGCGTTGTATATAATTCATGGAAAATATATCTGACACCTCTAGTCCACATGATTTCCAGTGTGAGATGTCCAATAGGCAGATGCAAATGTGAGACTAGAGATCAGGAGAGAGTTTAGAGCTAGGCCAGGCAGTAGGGAACCTGTGGTATCTAGGCCACATGTGACCCTCTAAGTCCTCAAGTGTGACCCTTTGATTGAATCTAAACTTTTTGTTCTGCAAAATTTGGATTCAGTCAAAGGACCTCACTTGAGGATGTAGAGGGCCACATGTAGTCTCAAGTACTCAAGTTCCCCACCCGTGGAGTAGGCAAATAGAGAAGGTAATTGAATCCACAATTGCTTGTGATGTAACCAAATGGAATTATACAGAAGAAGAGAAGACAGGCCAAGAGAAATTCTCAGGGAACACTTGTGATTCTTGGACATGACCTGCAAGATGATCCAGGAAAGAAATCTAAGAAATAGCTAAGAAAGAAGATGGAGGAGAATGAGGAGTGAGGAGTGTCAGGAAAATATATAGAGAAGGGAATATCAAGGAGTATAAAATAATCAATAATGACAAAGACTTCAAAGAGCTCAAGAAGGATAGAGGATTAAGAAACATCTGCTATGTTTGGCCATCAGGGCATCATGGGTGACTTTGAAGAGAGTAGTTTTCATTGAATGATGAGCTTGGAAGCAGTTCTGAAGAGTTAAAAGGAGAGTGAGAGAAAAGGAAGGGGAGAAAGCAATTTTAGAAGACTTTCTAAAGACACCAAGGGGAGGAGAGATATATAGTGTGATAACTAAGAGAGATAGATTGGTCAAGTGAGGGTATCTTGAGGATGGGGGAAATATGAGAGTGGTTGAAATAGTAAAAAAGGAGTAGACAGGAAAGTAGACAGGAAAAAAATTGATGATTAGTGAGGGAGTGGGGATAAAGGAGGGGACTCTCTGATTGAGAAGACAGAATAAAATGGTATGTCTTGTGCATGTAAACAGACAAGGACTATCTCTTTTGGGGATATTGAGGCAAGGAATGAGAAAGTGTTGTAAGGTATCTGAGTGATAGAGGATAAAGAAAAAGAGAAAAAGGAGTTCTCAGAAAATTACCTCATGCTTTTCAGCAAATATGAAGCAAGGTTCTTAGCAAGGGGGGAAAAAGGAGGAGTAAAGGGAGATTTGAGAGAAAAACTGAAAAAAATTTGAAAAACTGCTGGCATGAATGGCCTAGTGAGTCAATAATGCCATAGAAAATGATTGCTTTGCCACAATGAAGACTCAGGAAGGATTACATAACATAAATTTGCATTGTACCCAGTAAGCATGGTTTCACAGTTTTCTGAGTCTGACATCACATTAGCAGAATAAAGACATCCAGTGGTGGGAAGAATTCCAAAGTTAAAGCTCAGCAGTGTAAGACTTTTGAAAGGATGAGGGAACAAGGAAGGAAAAAGAGAAGAGTGTAGAGCTTAACTTGTTCATAATGCTGTGATGTAAAGGAGAGAATAGGCTGGGCAGGAGTGATCATCTGTGCAGGAGGGAAATAAATGAGTTTGTAGATAGAGTGAAAGTCTTGGTAAAGATTCAGAAAAAAATTGTGGGGTTGCAAGACAGGAGGAGACGTGGAATGTAAACAGATACTTATGAGAAAAGGGAATTTCAGAGTTTATGAACATAGAGTGAATGGATTTGTGTTTTATGGCAAGTTCAACTATTTCTATGTGAAACTGAGGTGGGATAAAGAAGAAGGTGATGAGAAATGAGTAAAATGAAGAACTTGGAGGCTAGTTCTTTCTATACCTTCTGAGTTAAGATCCCTTTGTAAATACCAATTTATGGGAATTAGTTTAATTTTACTAGTACATTAATTACTGGATAATCAATTATTATGGGGTAGATACTAATTATACCTGACTGCGACTATTAGAGAATACATGCTAATTGAAACTCAGGCTGATAACATTAGAAATTTATGCCAGGCTTTCAGAAGAACCCCAAAAACCCTGATAAGAAGATGTGGTATTACTCTGGAGACTCATCTTGACAGTGAGAGCCAATGTTGTAATAAAGACCTCCCAGTGTTTATAGATAGCTGTCCTTTGGGTATTTTGAAACTCAGTGTGAATGGGAATCAGGATAGAGACCCAACACCCAGGGTATATTTGGGCAATCCAGCCTAAGATCACATTAGGTTTTTGTTTTATTTGGTTGCTATATATTCAATTATTTTCAATCTAATATTCTGCCAAATGTTTTCAAACAAAAGCTTTATATTTGGAATAAGAAGACTTGAATTCAAATTCCGAATTTTCAACTTACTACCAATATGAGCTTGGAGAAGATGCTTCATCTATATAACTTTGAGGGTTGAACTGAGTCATCTTGAGATCCTTTCGAAATGTAAATCCACATTTTTGATCTTCATGATCGTGTCTAGTTATGCCTGTCTCATTATATATTTGTGAATCCAACAGATGGACAAAAGGAGAATGCTGAGTCACTTTATTCCAGTCAATTAGGAGTTTGGTTTGTTTCGTTTTGTTTTAGATCAATGGATAATCCTGAATTAACTTGTGAATTAGCCTGTGCTTGTACAATGATAGAATGAGCAGAAGTTTGGTGAGATCAGTAAAGAAATTAGTAAATTCAATAAAAAAGTATCAACCAATCTAAGCATTTCACCTGTTTCATTGACTTGCCTGTTGGTATTCAAGTACAGAGACATTATTCAAATGATAATGACCAGTGATATAGGTTTAAGTTACAGGATAACGTGAGGGCATCAGATTAGTTAGAAGAAATCTTTTTCTCCAAATTAGTATATGATACTCACTAGATTTAGCTCATGAACTCATAGCTGTAGAGACAAAAAGAATGACAAATTTATATAGTCTAATCCCCTCAATTTACTCATAAGGAAATTCAGGCCCAGAGATTGACTGACTTGCCCAGGGTCACATGGGGAGTAGTAAGTAATGGATAGAATTTTAATTCAGAGTCTCTGACTCAAAAGTCAATGATCTTCCCTATGTATGCATTGACAGGACAATTAACAGAGATTTAAAAGTGAATTTAAAGGAGTTGTTTTGTTCAGCTGCTTTATTTTACAAATGGGCAGAAGAATGCCAAGTGGAGTTAAATAACTTCCTAATGTCAAAAGGCAGTAACAAAGATCAAAGACTGATTTATACAGAACTGAAAGGGAAGCCAAATGCCTTCTAGCCCAAACCTCTTACTTTGCAGATAGGGAAACTGAGGCAGTAATGGAGGACAGATTAGAACACAGGTTCTCTGAATCCTAATCTAATGTTTTCACTGTACAACACTATTAAGCAGAGTTACAAACAAATATTATGGAAGAGAGGAATATTACTTTTTGACTCTTAGATGTACCATGGCATGGATTAGACCAATTCACAGAGAGAATATAAAGTATCCTGGTAAGTTAGGGATAAGCAGGTCAAAGAAGAGAAAAATATGAAAGCACAAACAAAAGTGTAGAATCTTAAAAATCAAGATCTCATCTCTTTATGATTGTCAAAGTTAGGCCTGGTCTAAAGGTTTCAGGTAACTGACATGATCAACAAAAGTCTCAGATTGTACTGAGTAAATCTATGATTCTCTATAAGCTGATTTGCTGTTTTACAGTAGAATTTAGGAAACTGATCATTCTTGGAGGGGAGTAGGGGGTTTGAGGCCCTGAGAGAGGGATAGGCCTTAGTCAAAATATTAAAAGTTTCATTATTGGTTTGAATACAAATTTATAGACTGTGGTTACTGTTGTAATATCCTGTTTGTTTTCAGAAATGATAAATAGATGAAGAGAAGAGATAAATAGATGAATAGAAAGAAAATCTATAGATCAAGACAGAGTGATAGATATAGCCAAGTACAATTGATGAACTTCTCTGAGCAACCAAATTTTAACATAATTTTCCATAAGCCCTCATGATTAACAGTGCCAAAGGCCTTGGTCAGATATACAAATGTTGTGTACGGACTCTGTTCTGCTCCTGGCATTTCTCCTGGAGTTGTCTGGCAGCAAACACCATATCAGCTATTCCTCAGTCCTTTCTGAAATCCACACTGGCTCTGAGGTATATGACCATCTTCCAGGTGAAGGACCATTATATTAAGGAGGACTCTAGCAAGAATTTTGCCAGCAATGACTAAGAGAGAGATTCCCCCTGTGATTGCTGCAGGACAACCTATTCCCTTTACCCTTATAGAGATAGACAATGGAGGCATCCTTGAATTACTGGGGGATAACCTCCTCTTGCCATATAACCTGGAAAATTTCAGTCAGCTTTTGTATGAGCAATGGTCCCCCTACCTTGTAAATCTCAGCTCGAATAGGATCAGCACCAGGTGCTTTGCCACACGAAAGGAGCCTAATGGCCCTCGAAACCTCTTCTTCAGTTGGAAGCTCAGCTGAGGAGGGATTGACTTCAACCTGAGGTAAACGGTCAATGGCCTCAGCATTGATTGATGATGGTCTGTTGAGAACGCTATGGAAGTGTTCAGCCCATCTCTCTAGGATCATGTCCTTATCATTAATCAATGTGACTCCATCAACACTGTGTAGTTGTGGTGCACCATAGGTTTTTGGTCCATAAATAGCTTTCAGGGAATCATAAAAGTGCTTTGGATTGTTACCATCAGCACAAAACTGAATTTCATTTGCCTTCTTACTAAGCCAGGAGTCCTGAATCTCTATAATCTTTCCTTGTACTTTGCTTTTGATGGAATTAAATTCTGCCTGCTTAGAGGTGGATGAACTATAATGCTAGTAAATCCTGTGGAGTTCTCATTTTTTATTGAGCACCTTCTGAATTTCCCCATCATTTTCATCAAACCAGTCTTGGTGGTTGAGAGTGGTCTGACCCAGAAGAACAAATGCAGTATTGTACACCAAATCTCTCAGAGCTGACCACTCCTTTTCTTCTCCCTGTTGCCAACTGTATGTTGTCTCAACTTTCCCTCCAAGTCAGCAGCAAACTCTTCACCCTCAGAGAAGAGCTCTAATTTTTTGACATTAATTCTTCTGGTAGTCCTTTTGCCTTCAGGTCAGCACTTTTGATGAATGTGAATATTTAAGTTGGAAAGAATAAGTCTGTGATCAGTCCAGCACTCTGCACCACACATTGCCTTTGTCACTCTCATATCTTGTCTATCTCTTCTCCTTACAATCACATAATCTATTAGATGCCAGTGTTTGCTGCAAGGGTGTAGGGTGTGTTCAGGGAGGACCAGTATCAGTACCAGTATCAGTACCTTTGATGTGATGGTTGCTGAGCCCTTTTTGGTTCTCTTTCTACTTTTGGTGTCCACCTGTTCCACCTACATCTCACCTGTGGCCCCAAGAAGCTGCAGCATGCATAGCAGCCACACCTCGGTAAACCATTTCAGCAGATGGGACAAACCAGATTGCAGTTAACCAAGGGTTCTCAAACTCTTTGGTGAGTTAGGGGGATGCCTACCCCAAGCATGTGAAGACTTCATCTGGTGGATGAGAACAATTTGTTCCAACGGCCATTAAGGCAGATGAAGCAGGTGATGTGGAGCACTTAGAGCTTGGTTAGACACGGAAGACGCCAAGGTCAACCACTGCATTCTGAGGCATTGCCAGTCACCTGGACTCTGTCCTGCCACTGAACTATGATGACTCTGGAGGAGAAAGTGAGGCTGATGACTTCGTGCAACTCTACCTCAGTTAAATTCAATCTACACATGGATCAAAAGACATCACCCTTACCATTTCACTATTATGTCTCCAAGTCCTGTGGTGATAGGCAAGTGATGAAGCAGCAGGTGTGGATACACTGGGAGCTGTAGTCACAGCCTTGCACACAGGTGGCCCAGGCCATAGGGTCATTTCTCACTGGAAGCAGCACTGGGACTCTGCAGGCCCCTGGGTGTCTGAGCACCCTTTTAGGATCACACTGTTCACATCCTGGTGTAAGGAAGGGGGCTAGAAAAGGTGCCCTAAACATTGGCTACTTACCCAACCCTGACCTGAGTACCACGGCAGGTGGGGAATCCCACTATGTGGTCGAAACACAAAAAATGTATGAAAATGTCTGCAAAGATGATTCCACTCACCGTTGGTACATGGAACATGCACATACTAATAGACAACACAAAATCCAGTAGACCCGAGAGAAGAACTTCTCTTGTTGCAAAAGAACTCAACAGGTGTCACATCCAAATAGCAGCCCTGAGTGAAACAAGGTTAGCAAATAAAGGCCAACTTACTGAGGTTGGAGCTGGATGCATTTTTTTCTGGAGTGGGCGCAGTGAAGGGCAGCGCCATTAATCTGGCATGGGTTTTGCAATCAAAATCAATGTAATCAATAAGCTGGTATGCCTGCCAAAAAGAGTGAATGACAGGCTCATGACAATGTGATTGCCACTCACAGGAACACTCCATGCCACCATCATCAGTGACTATGCTCCCATTATGACAAGCCTTGATGAAATCAAAGAAAAATTTTATGAAAACCTAGAGACCCTTATCATCAATGTACCAAAAGAGGACAGGCTTATAATTCTGGGTGACTTTAATGCTGGATTAGGCTCAGACTATCAGCCTTGGCAGGGAGTCCTAGGGAGGAATGGAGTTGGAAACAGCAACAGCAATGGTCACTTACTGCTGAAGACTTGTGCATCACATGACCTTCTCATCACCTCATCTTTCACTCACCTAAATGCAATAAAACTTCATGGATGCACCCTCACAGCCAAGTATAGGGTAGGAAATAGCTACATATATAAAAGGTACAAGAGAGAGAGAGAGAGAGAGAGAGAGAGAGAGAGAGAGAGAGAGAGAGAGAGAGAGAGAGAGAATGGTTCTATTAAATTTTAAATGCACAAGTACACAATACCAAATGCACTATATTGGAATTGGAAAATAGCAAACTTCAAAAAGTAGTAACTGTAATATAAGGACAGTGGAACTCATTGATTTGAAGATGTATGACTCACTCATTTACCTAACCTTTATTAAAAGTTCACTGTGGAAAAGGTTTCAGAAAAGCAAAAGCAATCCTTAAGACTAATGAATATATAAAACCAAAAACGCAGATTAAAAAAAATGAATTTGAATAATACATTGCTTCAAGCAGAAAAAAAAATCCCATATGTAGTGTAAGTGAATAAACTGAATTTGTTATAAATAACTAAGTTATTATAATATCATCTCTTTTTCTTAGCTTTGACAACAACTGCAGGCCAATGCCAAAAGTTAAGCCAGCCTGAATGGTCCCATTTGCCTGAAGGGAATAGTAGAATATAATTCTGAGCTGGAAGGGGTGTATTTAGGATTAGGTGACAGTTCAAATCTCTTATTTTCTATGTAAGGAACATGATGTAAAGGCCAAGGTCAAAGAAAAGCAGTGAGTATCAAAACCACGCTTGAGGGCTAGGCTAATGGTTAACTCCAAGCCCAAGCTGTTGCCATTTTCACCAGTGCAGTGCAAAGGTCATAGAGTTGGTATAAAAAAGAAAAAAAAATCGTTTTCTGCCTCCAAATCTAGTGTTCCTCTAATTTTATTTATTATGTCCCAAATATATATATATATATATATATATATATATGTATATATATGTATATATATATATATATATATATATACACACATATACATATATGTAATTATTATTGTTATTTCCAGCATAATTTTAGAGTCAACCAGGAAAATTTTCCCCATTAAGAATCAAACAAAAAGAAAGAAAATACGATAAAAAACATATTTTAATATTTTGGATGCCTTCCGTAAGCATAGACTCTCATTTTTGCATGGGTGTCCTCAACATTTAGCATAAACCCTGGCATATATTGCTAAAGAAATGTTTGTTGAGTTAAATTAAATAATTCAATTAAAGGGAAACAAAGTATTTCTTTCTTGAAGATCTCCCATAAGTTTCTTCTTTATCAATTACTTTAATTGGTACTCATATGGCTTGATTTCTAATCCTCAAATCACCCAAGTCATTCCTCTCAGGATGCCCTCAAAGTTTTTCAACATCTTTGGCACTCAAAGTCAGCCACAGTACTAAATGTATGTGTATATATGTGTATACGTATATGTGTGTATGTATACATACACATATACAGACGTATACATATATCCATACATATATCCATACACACTTATACATGCATATACACATACACATAAACATATATTATATATACATATATACTCATATATATCCATATAATTCAGAGAGAATCCAACCCTATTAAAAGTTAAGAGGAACCATCCCCTCCCTTGCCCTAAAAACCTTTACTCTCTTAATAGAATCTGAGGATATGGCTTTTTTTTTTTTTAGCCACATTTTACCGTTCACTCTTACTGAGTGAACTAATAACACTCTTAACCTTTTTCACAGAAACATCTCTCTATCCAACTATCCCCTGTAATGCTAATTAGATATTCTCCACTCATTAATAGGTCTCAAGTATCTTCTATTGAAGCTCTGGGTCAGAGGGTCTTGCCCTCCGGCTCTGAAAAGTGCATAAATATTCTGAAGTGAGGTTTTAGTTTGGGGATTAATTTTTGGAAGAAAGTTTGCATGCCAGATGAGACTTTTGGAGCTCATTAAGTAACCCCCCGGCTTTGAAAACCCAGATGTTGATGCTTCTCTCTCCGGTAACTATGTATGTATGGTCAGACAGTTGGATCTGTCTATTGATCTGTGATGTATGTATTACTTATGGTCAGACAGTTGGAAACCCTGTCTGTTGGTTGATCTTTGTTTCTCTGTATTTTCTTTGAAGTTCAGGCTGCTGACTTTTTCCCTTGAATTAAGTGAATGATTCATGTACTTGATCAAGGTGATTGTTGACCCCTCAACAGTTGCTTTCCTTTTAAAAAAGCAGATCTAAGAACCTGTACAGCAGGCCCTCCTGTGTATGTCAAGGTCCTTGCTTATACATTCCTCAACAATGATTTTTCAAGGTGATTTTTTTTAACCTAAATAAGGAAATTTACACTTATCTCCATTAAATGTTTACTCATTAGATTTAGCCATTTTTTCTAGTCTGCTAAGGACCTTTCTTTTGCTTTGCATCCTGACTGTTTTCTGATGACTAGTCAACTAAGTAGCTCTCTGACCTTAAAAGTGTCATTTGCTTCTTCATTAGGTAAGAATTGAGAGCAAATAAAAAATTCTACTTTGTAGATAGAGCATGCCATAACTTCTGAAGAATTATGTTTCTGAAAATATAAATTTGAGGTATATCTTTCTCATGGAGCAGAAGATGAGTTACACTCATAACAAAATTATGCTAAACTTTTAAGCCTTACTTCAGATGGTACAGGAAGACTCAGTTAGAAATGCAACAATTAGACTGTTTAGAACTCATTGAAGGGCTCTGGAATCATGTCCCTTTCCCCTTCCCTTCAAAAAATGGCATATAATGATGTTCATTTATGAGTTCCTGAGTCACACTCCTTCACCCCTCTACCCCTCAAAATTAATTTATCCCCTACTGAATACCATTAATACAAAAATAAGAGCCCTCAGAGATATCAGAGAGGCAGGAAATTTTCAACTTTCTTCTCTTTAAGGTCTCATGTTCAAGATGAAATGTATTTATATTAGGATTGTGATATTTCATTTTATGTAATATGACCTCTGACACCCCTTCCATTTTTTTCTTTCTCCTTCCACTTGTATTCTCTCTCTCTGTCTCTCTCTCTCCCTGCTCCCCTTACAGGGAGTCACATGATTTCTCTTGAGACAAATGAGAGAAATTACATGAAAACCTTGGGTGTTTGAATGATTTCTTATTAGAGGTATGTTTCCGTACTCTTATTGATAGCTCAAGGTATGTAAAATATGATTTCTGATTAAGATCATCCACTTTTCTGTAACTTATTTCAGTGAGTTGTTTGACACACTGAACATTTCGATAATTTCCTAAGATAATGTCACTAAACCAACATGTATCAGATGCAGGGCTTGAATCCTGTTCCTCTGATCTTGTACCTTGTAGCTTCTGTTTCTTGCTGGGTACATGGCCACTGAGGGAAGGTGACAAAGGACTGGGTTGGACACCTACCATCTACCCAAAGGATTTTTCCCTGTGCAGGGAATTGACAACTTTGTGTTGCCTCCTCTACTAGCCTCCTCAAGTGAGAGGAGGACCCAAGCATTCTTATGACCTCAGAATTTGTGTCTGCTAGACTCAGCATGTCCTTTCAAAGAAGGGTAGTAGGAGGCTAGGCAGGGTATCTTCCATGTGCCCCAAAGAAATATCTTCCATCTCTTGCCAGCACAAGGTAAATTCCAGCTCCTGTAACCAGTTTGATCTGTTAAACAAGATGTGGAGAAAGTTCACTGCAAATAAAAAGAAAGTTATCCTTTGAGCTCAGACTTTCCATCTTCTTCTGTCCCCTGTGGGAAGTAGAAAAGGAAGCATGGTGGGAAACAAGATCCTTCCCTCCCTAGCTGTGCCATTTCAACCTCCATCTTCTTCTGTATCATTTTATGACTTAATCTCCTCACTTCAGAAGGAAGAGGAAAAGTAAAGGGCAACTACGAATTTGGCCATCTGAGTATATTTCCCCAATCCCATAATGCATTTATGTCCAGTTCACTCTCTAAACTTTGGTGGGAAGAGACACATCCCTCTTTACTCAATGTTGAACGTTCCTACCACTGGTCATTCCCTCTCATCTTAGTTATTTTGAGTTCGTATAGATCATCATCCAGACCCCATTCATTATCTTCCAACAAATCTTTCCTTTCTTTCCATCCGTCTCAATTCTCTCACTCCAAAGTTTCAAGAAAACATCACCCAATTCTTCCACTGTGCCCTCAAATGCCTGTTCCATAGGCAACAAACTTCCCTTCTTCCTAAATCTTTTCCTCTATGACTCATTCCATCCAATATTGCAGAAACTCAGCTTTACATTGATGGAACTCTCTGCCTGGTCACTCTTTCTAGTACTGGATGTATCTTCACTCACTCTATTTTCCTCTCTGGTGGAGGCAGGAGAGTGGCAATACTCTTTCCTCCCTGTTACCATTTCCAGGTTCTTCATCTACCTCCAACACCCAGTAATATATACCTTTGAGTTTCCTGCCATTAACATCTACCACCCAATTAAAAGACTGGCAGCTATTGTCTTCACAGTTCCAGATTATTCCCTTTCCATCCTCAGTAGTTTTAATACCAGTATCACAATCTTTCTCTCCTTCCCAACTCCTCCCCTAATATCAGGGGATTTCAGCATACATATTGACTCTCCCTCAAATACTTCAACTTAGTCACTTGGCCACTTCACCCTACCTTAGCCAAACACAAAGATGGTCATATGTTTGATCTTGCCATCATCCCAAATTCCTTTATCTTACCCTACTCTATTATTATCTCATCTCTGCCTCTTCCTTCCCTTACAAAAATTAACTCTTCATCAGTACAATGATTTCCAGTCTTTGACTAGAAGTTCTCTCCCAGTCTATCTCCCCTGTACTAGCCACTCCCTCTTCTTTCCCTCATCCCTATCCCTTTGTGAGCCAATTTAACTCTACATTATCCACCTCTCTTGAATCCCTCACTCACTTTTCATGTTGCCAATGACAATATGCCATCTTTTAGCCTTGAATGAATCTCACCATTACTTCCTTCACTCCTACACCATAATGTGCTGCTCAAAAGAGGTAGAGAAAATCATACAACAGTTCTGACTGGGTCCACAATTTGTGGAACCACTGGGTCCAAAACAAATTTATGTTACGCAACCCCAACTGGACCCTCACTGCTGGTTGGCAATCCTACTATATCGTCATTATCAACTTACTCTCCTGCTCTTCACAGGAATACTTCCAAACTTTCTCATCCCTCTTTAAGACTCTGTTGGCTCTCCTCCACTTCTCTCAGCTGAGAAACTTGTATTTTACATTAAAAAAATTGAGGCCATTCACCTTGAGCTTCCTCTTATCCCCTCTTTCTTGTCTATCTCCTACCACTCAGATGCTTACTACCACTCTCTTCTTCAGCTCTTTCTCAAATGATGAGGTGGCCTAACTCCTTACCAAGGCTAATCTCTGTACCTGTTTATGTGATCCTGTCCCATTCCATCCCATCTTCATCAACAGACTGGTCACTCTATTTCCCCTAGTTTATCACTTATTTTCAATATCTTCATATCTATGGATTCATTTCGTATTGGCTACAAACCTGCCCATATCTCCCCTATGCCCCCAAATCCCTCATTTACTCTTTCCATCTTTGACATCATCTTATATCTCTTTGGCCCTTGGGAGCTAAATTTCTCTAGAAGGCCATTTTCAACAGGTACCTCCATTTTCACTTCGTTCACTCCCTTCTTAATCTACCTTCTGACCTCATAGTTCCACTGAAACTGCTCTCTTCAAAGATACCAATGATCCATTAATCAAAAAATCTAATGGCTTTTTAAAATCCTCATTCTCTTTGACATCTGTTGCATTTGAGATTGTTGATAATCCTCTCTCCCTTGATAATCTCTTTCCTCTAGGCTTTGGGTGCATCACTTTCTCATACTTTTCTTCTGACCCATATGACTGAACTTTCTCTTTTCCTTTGCTAGATCTTCATCTATATCATGCCTTGTAATCATAGGTGTCCCTCAGGGGTTCTGTCCTGGGACCTTTTCTTCTCTCCCTCTGCTCTTTTTCATTTAATAGTCTTTTCAGCTTCCATGAATTGAATTAATATCTGTACACTGGATATTTTTAAATCTACCTATCTTGACTCAGTCTCTCTGCTGCCCTCTAATATTGGATCCTAATTGCCTTTCAGACACCTCAAAATGAATATCTAGTTCACCCTTTAAACTAAACATAACTAAAACAGAGTTTATCTTTCCCTCTAAACTGTCCTCCTCTTCTCTCTTAAAAAAAATCTTCTCGGGGAGTGAAAGCAACGACTCACCTAAGCTCCTGGAAAAACTCCTCTGGATATATCTGGGGGGAGAGTCTGACCAGACTTTGGAGGTGTAGAATCCAGTGGGAGACGGACTTTGACAGATTCGGAGCCCAGGCTGGACTGGAAGGTCCATGGGAGGGATCTGTTCCGCGGGGGTAAGACCCCGGCGCACAGCGCAGCGCGGTCGGCGCGGCAGGGCGGAGGCGACCCGAGGGGCCCGAGAGTGGCGGGCGAGACAAGCGGAGCAGGAGATAAGCCAGGCCGAGCCAAGGATATCAGCGCAAAAGCCTTTGAAATCTTTGGCCTAAAGACGGGACTTCAGTGGATCACTACTTGAACATCCAGGAGCTGGGATGCCGGAGTGATCAGTAAGTGCTCTCCCCTCCCCCCCGATGACCGTGAGGGAACCATAAAATTCTTCCCCAGATTGATCCTGGATCAGTGGGAGCAGCAGAAGGGGGCGGGTGGTCTCATAACACCAGAGGCTGGAGAGGTGGCAAAGGGGGATTCTTCCTACCGTGGTGGAGGCTATCTGGAGGGACAGACTACCCAGGGCAGAGAAAAATTCGCACTGAGACCCAAGCAAGCCGCAGCCCGGGAGACGAGACCCAGGAGGGGTGGGAACACGCATTAGCCTCTAGGCGTGCCCCAGCCCTCCAGGGGAAAAGGGAAGACAATAGGGAAGCTGGGATCACCATCCCCCCGGAACTTGCCTTTGCCTCAGGCCAGATGAGGAGATATCCTGAGACCAGACCACACCTTCCACACACCTATCAAGCTAAACCCAGGGTTGATCTGGGAAACAACAACAACAAAAAAAAGCTTGCTTTTAGCCTAGACAAACATCAACTCAACTTAAAAGATCTGTATCTTCTGACTGAAAGAACCAAAAGCTACAACACTCAGCCAACATCATGAATCGGAAAAAGCAGACGAAAAGTGAAAAAACCATAGAATCTTTCTATGGGGATAAGGACCAAAACACAAACACCAAAGAGGTCAGAGCTGAGACTGTACTTCCATCTGAAACCTCAGATGGGACTATGAATTTCTCGCAAGCACAACTAGATTACCTGGAACGTCTGAAGAAGGATATAAAAGAAAAACTGGCCAATGATTTTAAAACTATAAAAAAAGAATTCACTGATGAGAACATCAATCTGAAAAAGAAAATTGAAGAAATGGAAAAGGAAGTTCAAAAATTAACTGGAGAGAATAATTCCCTAAAAGGAAGAGTTAATCAAACGGAAAAGGAAACTCAAAACCTAATAGGGAAAATTGATCAGATGGAAAAGGAAACCCAAAACCTAACTGGGAAAATTGGTCGAATGGAAAAAGAAGTACAAAAATTAAATGGAGAAAATAGCTCCTTAAAGGGAAAAATTGGCCAGATGGAAAAGGAGATGCGAAAGCTAACTGAAGAAAACAATACGATCAAGATTAGAATTGGGCAAGTAGAAACTAATGACTCAATGAGGCAACAAGAATCAGTCAAACAAAATCTAAAGAATGAAAAGATAGAAGAAAATCTAAAATATTTAACTGGAAAAACAACTGACCTGGAAAATAGATCCAGGAGAGAAAATCTAAGAATTATTGGCCTGCCAGAAACCCATGATGAAGAAAAGAGTCTGGACAATATCTTCCAGGAAATCATCAAGGAAAACTGCCCAGAAGTACTAGACTCAGAGGGCAAAATAGCCATCGAAAGAATCCACCGTTCCCCACGGGAAAGGGATCCCAAACTCAAAACCCCAAGAAATATAGTTGCCAAATTCCAGAGCTATCAAGTGAAGGAGAAAATACTACAAGCAGCCAGAAAGAAACAATTTAAATATCAAGGTCACACAGTCAGGATCACACAGGACCTTGCAGCTTCTACATTAAAAGATCGAAAGAATTGGAACCCAATATTCCATAAGGCAAAGGAGTTGGGACTCCAACCGAGGATCAACTACCCAGCAAAGTTCAGCATAACATTTCAGGCAAGGAGAAAGTCATTCAACGAAATAAGTGATTTCCAGAGCTTCCTGACCAAAACACCAGAACTCAATAGACAATTTGATCTTCAAATGCAGGTCTCCAGAGAATCATAAAAAGGTAAACAGAGGGGAAAAAACAAAAACAAAAACTTGCAACTCAATTAGGGCAATCTGTTTACCTCCCTGTAAGGGAAGATGATACCCGTTAATCTTGAGAACTGTGGAGCTATTATGATAAAAGGGATATATGTAGAGGGAACGGACATAAAGTAAATGATGTCATGGCAAAAATATGATTTAAGTATGAGAAGGGAATGTAATAGGAGGTGTGGAAAGGGGGAAGCAGAAAACGGCAAATTATATCACAGGAAGAAGTACAAAACCATATTAGAGGGAAGGAGGGGAGGGAGATGAGCATTGTTTGAGAGGTACTCTCATCTGATTTGTTCAAAGGAGGGAACAATAACCTTAAGCAGATAATCCTAACTAGCTCTATAGGTAGTAGGACGGGAAGGGGGAAGAAAGGGGAGGGTGGCTAAAAGGGAGGAAAGAAGCAATAAGAGTAAAGGGGAGTAAAAGGGAGGGGGGCTAAAAGAAGGAGGGGAAGGCTGCAGGAGGAGGGGGAGAAAAGTGAATACTATTGAGGAGGGGAAGGGAGACGGGAGAGTTAAAAGCACAAATGGTGGGAAAGAGGGTGGAGGGAAATACACAGATTGTAATCATAACTGTGAATGTGAATGGGATGAACTCACCCATAAAACGGAGACGGATTGCAGAATGGATTAAAAGCCATAATCCAACAATATGCTGCTTACAAGAAACACATTTGAAATGGGGGGATACACATAGGATAAAGGTCAAAGGATGGAGCAGAATATATTGTGCTTCAGCTCATGTAAGAAAGGCAGGAGTAGCAATCCTAATCTCAGACAAAGCAAAAGCAGAAATAGATCTAATCAAAAGGGATAAGGATGGAAACTATATCCTACTAAAAGGCACCATAGACAATGAAGCAATATCATTACTAAACATGTATGCTCCAAGTGGTATAGAATCCAGATTCTTAGAGAAGAGTTTGGGGGAGTTGAAGGAAGAAATTGATAGCAAAACTGTACTAGTGGGGGACCTCAACCTCCCCCTCTCTGAACTCGATAAATCCAACCTTAAAATAAACAAGAAAGAAGTTAAGGAGGTAAATAAAACTCTGGATAAGGTAGATATGATAGATCTTTGGAGAAAATTAAATGGGAATAGAAAGGAATATACCTTTTTCTCAGCGGTACATGGAACATTTACAAAAATTGACCATGTACTAGGACATAAAAATCTCACAATCCAGTGCAGAAAGGTAGAGATAATCAATGCATCCTTTTGAGATCATAATGCATTAAAAATTACATGTAATAAAAGGCCATGGAAAGATAAATCAAAAATCAATTGGAAACTAAATAATCTAATTCTAAAGAAGGATTGGGTTAAAGAAGAAATCATAGAAACAATCAACAACTTCATTCAAGAGAATGACAATAGTGAGACAACGTACCAAAACTTATGGGACACTGCAAAAGCAGTTATTAGGGGAAGTTTTATATCTCTGAATGCTTACATAAATAAAATAGAGAAAGAGGAGATCAATGACTTAGGCTTGCAGTTGAAAAAGCTAGAAAAAGAACAAATTGAAAATCCCCAAGTAAATACCAAATTAGAAATACTGAAAACCAAAGGAGAGATTAATAAAATTGAAATAAAGAAAACTATTGAATTAATAAATAAAACCAATAGTTGGTTTTATGAAAAAACTAATAAAATTGATAAACCTTTGGTTAATCTGATCAAAAAAAAGAAAGAAGAAAACCAAATTACTAACATTAAAAATGAAAGGGGTGAACTCACCTCCAGTGAGGAGGAAATTAAAACAATAATTAGAAACTACTTTGCCCAACTTTATGCCCACAAATTCGCTAATCTAAATGAGATGGATGAATATTTTAAAAAATACAAATGGCCCAGATTAACAGAAGAGGAAGTTGAATACTTAAACAACCCCATCTCAGAAAAAGAAATTGAACAAGCCATCAATGAACTCCCTAGGAAAAAATCTCCAGGGCCAGATGGATTCACAAGTGAATTCTATCAAACATTTAAAGAACAGTTAATTCCAATACTACATACACTATTCTTGAAAATTGGGGAAGAAGGAGTCCTCCCAAATTCTTTCTATGATACAAATATGGTTTTGATACCCAAACCAGGAAGAGACAAAACAGAGAAAGAAAATTATAGACCAATTTCCCTAATGAATATAGATGCAAAAATTTTAAATAAGATTTTAGCAAAACGAATACAGCATCTTATCACGAGATTAATACATTATGATCAGGTAGGATTCATACCAGGACTACAGGGCTAGTTCAATATTAGGAAAACTATTAGCATTATCGACCACATCAACAACAAAGCTAACAAAAACCACATGATTATCTCAATAGATGCAGAAAAAGCTTTTGACAAAATACAACATCCATTCCTACTAAAAACATTGGAGAACGTAGGAATAAAGGGAACTTTCCATAAAATAATAAGCAGTATCTATCTAAAACCTTCAGCAAGCATTATATGCAATGGGGATAAGCTAGATGCATTCCCAATAAGATCAGGGGTGAAACAAGGTTGTCCATTATCACCACTATTATTCAATATGGTACTAGAAATGTTAGCTGTAGCAATTAGACAAGATAAAGATATTCAAGGAATTAGAATAGCCAAAGAAGAAACTAAGTTATCACTCTTTGCAGATGATATGATGATTTACCTAGAGAATCCCAGAGATTCAAGTAAAAAATTACTTGAATTAATAAACAACTTTGGCAAAGTAGCAGGGTACAAAATAAACCCACACAAATCCTCTGCATTCCTATATATTAGCAACAAAGTTCAACAGCAAGAGATAGAAAGAGAAATCCCATTTAAAGTTAGGGTAGACAGTATAAAATACTTAGGAGTCTACCTGCCAAAACAAACCCAGGGACTATATAAACACAATTACAAGACACTTTTTGCACAAATAAACTCAGATTTAAGTAAGTGGAAAAACATTAGTTGCTCATGGGTAGGCCGTGCTAATATAATAAAAATGACAATTCTACCCAAATTAATATACTTATTTAGTGCCATACCAATTAAACTATCAGACAATTACTTTCTAGAGCTGGATAAAATAATATCAAAATTCATTTGGAAAAACAAAAGGTCCAGAATATCAAAGGGACTAATGAAAAGAAATGCTTGGGAAGGTGGCCTAGCGCTACCAGACCTTAAACTGTACTATAAAGCAGCAATTATCAAAACCACTTGGTATTGGCTAAGAAACAGAGAGGTAGACAAGTGGAATAGACTTGGCACTCAAGATGCAGTAGGCAAGGAATATAGCAACCTTCTGTTTGATAAACCCAAGGACCCCAGCTTCTGGGATAAGAACCCATTGTTTGACAAAAATTGCTGGGAAAACTGGATAACAGTGTGACAGAAATTAGGCATAGACCCATACCTGACACCGTACACAAGAATAAAGTCCAAATGGGTACATGATTTAGGTATAAAGATTGATACCATGAACAAACTGGAGAAGCAAGGAATAGTGTATTTATCAGATCTATGGAGAAGGGAAGAATTCTTTACTAAAGGAGAGATAGAATGCATTATGAAATGCAAAATGGATAACTTTGAGTACATTAAACTGAGAAGTTTTTGCACAACCAAACCCAATGCAACCAAAATCCGGAGGGATGTAGTAAATTGGGAAAAAATTTTTACAGCTAAGCTCGGGGATAAAGGCCTCATTTCTAGAATATATAGAGAACTGACCCAAATGTATAATCATACAAGTCATTCCCCAATTGATAAATGGTCAAAGGATATGAACAGGCAATTTTCAGAGGAAGAAATTAAAGCTATCTATAATCATATGAAAAAATGCTCTAAATCACTATTGGTTAGAGAGATGCAAATCAAAACAACTCTGAGGTACCACATCACACCTATAAGATTGGCAAACATGACAGAACAAGAAAATGATAAATGCTGGAGAGGATGTGGGAGAGTTGGAACACTAATTCATTGTTGGTGGAGCTGTGAGCGCATCCAACCATTCTGGAGAGCAATTTGGAACTATGCCCAAAGGGCTACAAAAATGTGCATACCCTTTGACCCAGCAATATCGCTACTAGGACTATATCCCCAAGAGATCATAAAAATGGGAAAGGGTCCCACATGTACAAAAATATTTATAGCAGCACTCTATGTAGTTGCCAAAAACTGGAAGTCAAGGGGATGTCCATCAATTGGGGAATGGCTGAATAAATTATGGTATATGAATGTAATGGAGTACTATTGTGCCATAAGAAATGATGAACAAGAAGACTTCAGAGAGGCCTGGAAGGACTTATATGACCTGATGCTGAGTGAAAGGAGCAGAACCAGGAGAACTTTATGCACAGCAACAACCACAGTGTGTGAGAGTTTTTTCTGGTAGACTTAGATTTTTGTAATAACACAAGAACTTCTGAAAAAAAAAAAAAATCCCAGTGGTGGACCTCAAGGCAAAATGCCTTCCACACTCAGAGAGAGAAATATGGAAGTCACTCACATAATGTAGCAGATCATGTTTGTGTATGTGTATCTTTTTGTGTATCATGTTCTGATTTGTTATACGGATTCTTTCATTTATCTTAGTCTGACTACATAGGATGACTATAGTGAAAATATACTCAATAGGAAAGTATATGTAGAATCTATACAGAATTGTATGCAGTCGTGGGGAGGGAGGGAGGTAGTGGGGGGTGGGTGGGGAGGGATAAAATCGCAATTGTATGGCAGTGATTGTTAAACATTAAAAAAATAAAAAAATTAATAAAAAAAAATATAAAAAAAAAATATTTATATATATAAAAAAAAAAAAAAAATCTTCTCGGAGTGAAAGCAACGACTCACCTAAGCTCCTCGACAATCTCCTCTGGATATCTCTGAAAGGAGAATCTGACCAGACTTTGGAGGTGTAGAATCCAGTGGGTGACAGACTTTGACTGATTCAGAGCCCAGGTTGGACTGGAAGGTCCACAGGAAGGATCTGTTCTGCGGGGGTAAGCCCCCAGTGCACAGCGCAGCATGGTCAGCGCAGCACGGCAGAAGGGACCTGAGAAGCCCGAGAGTGGCGGGTGAAACCAGCAGAGCAGGAGACAGGCCAAACCTAGCCGGTGAGAGCCACTGAGCGCCAGATATCAGCGCAACAGCCCTTGAAACCTTCAGCCTGAAGACTAAACTTCGGTAAGTCACCTACTTGAACTTCCAGGAGCTAGGATGGCGGAGTGATCAGTAAATGATCTCTCCGCCACCCTGATGACCGTGAAAGAACCATAAAATTCTTCCCCAGATAAATCCTGAATCAGCGGGAACAGCAGAAGCGGGCAAATAGTCTCATAACACCAGAGGCTAGAAAAATAGCAAAGGGGAATTCTTCCTACTGTAGCGGAGGCGATCTGGAAGGACAGACGACCCAGGACAGAGAAAATTCGCACTGAGACCCAGGCAAGCCTCAGCACTGAGAGACGAGCCCCAGTAGGGGCGGGAACACGCATTAGCTTCTAAGTGTGCCCCAGCCCTCCAGGTGAAAAGGGAAGACAATAGGGAAGCTGGAATCACCATCCCCTGACCTTGCCTTTGCCTCAGGTCACCTGAGAAGATTTCCTAACACCAGACCACCCCTCCCACACACATAACAAGCTAACCCCAGGGTTGATCTGGGAAACAAAAAAAAAAAGCCTGCTTTTAGCCTAGACACATATCAGCTCAACTTAAAGATCTGCACCTTCTGACTGAAAGAACCAGAAGCTACAACACTCAGCCAACATCATGAATCGGAAAAAGCAGACAAAAAGTGAAAAAACCATAGAATCTTTCTATGGGGATAAGGACCAAAACACAAACACCAAAGAGGTCAGAGCTGAGACTGTACTTCCCTCTGAAACCTCAGATGGGACTATGAATTTCTCGCAAGCACAACTAGATTACCTGGAACATCTGAAGAAGGATATAAAAGAAAAACTGGCCAATGATTTTAAAATTATAAAAAAAGAATTCACTGATGAGAACATCACTCTGAAAAGGAAAATTGAACAAATGGAAAAGGAAGTTCAAAAATTAACTGGAGAGAATAATTCCCTAAAAGGAAGAGTTAATCAAACGGAAAAGGAAACCCAAAACCTAATTGGGAAAATTGATCAGATGGAAAAGGAAACCCAAAACCTAACTGGGAAAATTGGTCGATTGGAAAAAGAAGTACAAAAATTAAATGGAGAATATAGTTCCTTAAAGGGAAAAATTGGTCAGATGGAAAAGGAGATGAAAAAGCTAACTGAAGAAAACAATACGATGAAGATTAGAATTGGGCAAGTAGAAACTAATGACTCAATGAGGCAACAAGAATCAGTCAAACAAAATCTAAAGAATGAAAAGATAGAAGAAAATGTAAAATATTTAATTGGAAAAACAACTGACCTGGAAAATAGATCCAGGAGAGAAAATTTAAGAATTATTGGCCTGCCAGAAACCCATGATGAAGAAAAGAGTCCGGACAATATCTTCCAGGAAATCATCAAGGAAAACTGCCCAGAAGTACTAGACTCAGAGGGCAAAATAGTCATTGAAAGAATCCACCGTTCCCCTCCCGAAAGGGATCCCAAACTCAAAACCCCAAGAAATATAGTTGCCAAATTCCAGAGATATCAAGTGAAGGAGAAAATACTACAAGCAGCCAGAAAGAAACAATTCAAATATCAAGGACACACAGTCAGGATCACACAGGACCTTGCAGCTTCTACATTAAAAGATCAAAAAAATTAGAACCCAATATTGCATAAGGCAAAGGAGTTGGGACTTCAACCAAGGATCAACTACCCGGCAAAGTTCAGCATAACATTTCAGGCAAGGAGAAAGTCATTCAACGAAATAAGGGATTTCCAGAGCTTCCTGACCAAAACACCAGAACTCAATAGACAATTTGATCTTCAAATGCAGGTCTCCAGAGAATCATAAAAAGGTAAACAGAGAGGAAAAAACAAAAACAAAATCTTGCTACTCAATTAGGGCAAACTGTTTACCTCCCTATAAGGGAAGATGATACCTGTTAATCTTGAGAACTGTACAGCTATTATGATAAAAGGGATATATGTAGAGGGAACGGACATAAAGTAAATGATGTCATGGCAAAAATATGATTTAAGTATGAGAAGGGATTGTAATAGGAGGTGTGAAAAGGGGGAAGCAGAAAATGGCAAATTATATCACAGGAAGAAGTACAAAACTATAGTAGAGGGAAGGAGGGGAGGGAGATGAGCATTGTTTGAGAGGTACTCTCATCTGATTTGTTCAAAGGAGGGAACAATAATCTTAAGTAGATAAGCCTAACTAGCTCTATAGGTAGTAGGAGGGGAAGGGGGAAGAAAGGGGAGGGTGGCTAAAAGGGAGGAAAGAAGCAATAAGAGTAAAGGGGAGTAAAAGGGAGGGGGGCTAAAAGAAGGAGGGGAAGGCTGCAGGAGGAGGGGGAGAAAAGTGAATACTATTGAGGAGGGGAAGGGAGACAGGAGAGCTAAAAGCACAAAAGGTGGGAAAGAGGTTGGAGGGAAATACACAGATTGTAATCATAACTGTGAATGTGAATGGAATGAACTCTCCCATAAAACGGAGATGGATAGCAGAATGGATTAAAAGCCATAATCCAACAATATGCTGCTTACAAGAAACACATTTGAAACAGGGGGATACACATAGGATAAAGGTCAAAGGATGGAGCAGAATATATTGTGCTTCAGCTCATGTAAGAAAGGCAGGAGTAGCAATCCTAATCTCAGACAAAGCGAAAGCAGAAATAGATCTAATCAAAAGGGATAAGGATGGAAACTATATCCTACTAAAAGGCACCATAGACAATGAAGCAATATCATTACTAAACATGTATGCTCCAAGTGGTATAGCATCCAGATTCTTAGAGAAGAGTTTGGGGGAGTTGAAGGAAGAAATTGATAGCAAAACTATACTAGTGGGGGACCTCAACCTCCCCCTCTCTGAACTCGATAAATCCAACCTTAAAATAAACAAGAAAGAGGTTAAGGAGGTAAATAAAACTCTGGATAAGGTAGATATGATAGATCTTTGGAGAAAATTAAATGGGGATAGAAAGGAATATACCTTTTTCTCAGTGGTACATGGAACATTTACAAAAATTGACCATGTACTAGGACATAAAAATCTCACAATCCAGTGCAGAAAGGTAGAGATAATCAATGCATCCTTTTCAGAACATAATGCATTAAAAATTACATGTAACAAAAGGCCATGGAAAGAGAAATCAAAAATCAATTGGAAACTAAATAATCTAATTCTAAAGAAGGGTTGGGTTAAAGAAGAAATCATAGAAACTATCAACAATTTCATTCAAGAGAATGACAATAGTGAGACAACATACCAAAACTTATGGGATATTGCAAAAGCAGTTATTAGGGGAAGTTTTATATCTCTGAATGCTTACATAAATAAAATAGAGAAAGAGGAGATCAATGACTTAGGCTTGCAGTTGAAAAAGCTAGAAAAAGAACAAATTGAAAATCCCCAAGTAAATACCAAATTAGAAATACTGAAAACCAAAGGAGAGATTAATAAAATTGAAATTAAGAAAACTATTGAATTAATAAATAAAACCAATAGTTGGTTTTATGAAAAAACTAATAAAATTGATAAACCTTTGGTCAATCTGATTTAAAAAAAGAAAGAAGAAAATCAAATTACTAATATTAAAAATGAAAGGGGTGAACTCACCTCCAATGAGGAGGAAATTAAAATGATAATTAGAAACTACTTTGCCCAACTTTATGCCCACAAATTCGATAATCTAAATGAGATGGATGAATATTTTAAAAAATACAAATTGCCCAGATTAACAGAAGAGGAAGTTGAATACTTAAACAACCCCATCTCAGAAAAAGAAATTGAGCAAGCCATCAATGAACTCCCTAGGAAAAAATCTCCAGGGCCAGATGGATTCACAAGTGAATTCTATCAAACATTTAAAGAACAGTTAATTCCAATTCTACATACACTATTTTTGAAAATTGGGGAAGAAGGAGTCCTCCCAAATTCTTTCTATGATATAAATATGGTTTTGATACCCAAACCAGGAAGAGACAAAACAGAGAAAGAAAATTATAGACCAATTTCCCTAATGAATATAGATGCAAAAATTTTAAATAAGATTTTAGCAAAATGAATACAGCATCTTATCACGAGATTAATACATTATGATCAGGTAGGATTCATACCAGGACTACAGGGCTTGTTTAATATTAGGAAAACTATTACCATTATCGATCACATCAACAACAAAGCTAACAAAAACCACATGATTATCTCAATAGATGCAGAAAAAGCTTTTGACAAAATACAATACCCATTCCTACTAAAAACACTGGAGATCGTAGGAATAAAGGGAACTTTCCATAAAATAATAAGCAGTATCTATCTAAAACCTTCAGCAAGCATTATATGCAATGGGGTTAAGCTAGATGCATTCCCAATAAGATCAGGAGTGAAACAAGGTTGTCCATTATCACCACTATTATTCAATATGGTACTAGAAATGTTAGCTGTAGCAATTAGACAAGATAAAGATATTCAAGGAATAAGAATAGCCAAAGAAGAAACTAAGTTATCACTCTTTGCAGATGATATGATGATTTACCTAGAGAATCCCAGGGATTCAAGTAAAAAATTACTTGAATTAATAAACAACTTTGGCAAAAGTTGCAGGTTACAAAATAAACCCACAGAAATCTTCTGCATTCCTATATATTAGCAACAGAGACCAACAGCAAGAGATAGAAAGAGAAATCCCATTTAAAGTTAGGGTAGACAGTATAAAATACTTAGGAGTCTACCTGCCAAAACAAACCCAGGGACTATATAAACACAATTACAAGACACTTTTTGCACAAATAAACTCAGATTTAAGTAAGTGGATAAACATTAGTTGCTCATGGGTAGGCCGTGCTAATATAATAAAAATGACAATTCTACCCAAATTAATATACTTATTTAGTGCCATACCAATTAAACTATCAGACAATTACTTTCTAGAGCTGGATAAAATAATATCAAAATTCATTTGGAAAAACAAAAGGTCCAGAATATCAATGTGACTAATGAAAAGAAATGCTTGGGAAGGTGGCCTAGCACTACCAGCCCTCAAACTCTATTATAAAGCAGCAATTATCAAAACCACTTGGTATTGGCTAAGAAACAGAGAGGTACACAAGTGGAATAGACTTGGCACTCAAGATGTAGTAGGCAAGGAATATAGCAACCTTCTGTTTGATAAACCCAAGGACCCCAGCTTCTGGGATAAGAACCCATTGTTTGACAAAAATTGCTGGGAAAACTGGATAACAGTGTGACAGAAATTAGGCATAGACCCATACCTGACACCGTACACAAGAATAAAGTCCAAATGGGTACATGATTTAGGTATAAAGACTGATACCATGAATAAACTGGAGAAGCAAGGAATAGTGTATTTATCAGATCTATGGAGAAGGGAAGAATTCTTTACTAAAGGAGAGATAGAAAGCATTATGAAATGCAAAATGGATAACTTTGATTACAATAAACTGAGAAGTTTTTGCACAACCAAACCCAATGCAACCAAAATGGAGAGGGATGTAGTAAATTGGGAAAGAATTTTTACAGCTAAGCTCGGAGATAAAGGCCTCATTTCTAGAATATATAGAGAACTGACCCAAATGTATAATCATACAAGTCATTCTCCAATTGATAAATGGTCAAAGGATATGAACAGGCAATTTTCAGAGGAAGAAATTAAAGCTATCTATAATCATATGAAAAAATGCTCTAAATCACTATTGATTAGAGAGATGCAAATCGAAACAACTCTGAGGTACCACATTACACCTATAAGATTGGCAAACATGACAGAACAAGAAAATGATAAATGCTGGAGAGGATGTGGGAGAGTTGGAACACTAATTCATTGTTGGTGGAGCTGCGAGCACATCCAACCATTCTGGAGAGCAATTTGGAACTATGCCCAAAGGGCTACAAAAATGTGCATACCCTTTCACCCAGCAATATCGCTACTAGGACTATATCCCCAAGAGATCATAAAAATGGGAAAGGGTCCCACATGTACAAAAATATTTATAGCAGCACTCTATGTAGTTGCCAAAAACTGGAAGTCAAGGGGATGTCCATCAATTGGGGAATGGCTGAATAAATTATGGTATATGAATGTAATGGAGTACTATTGTGCCATAAGAAATGATGAACAAGAAGACTTCAGACAGGCCTGGAAGGACTTATATGACCTGATGCTGAGTGAAAGGAGAAGAACCAGGAGAACTTTGTGCACAGCAACGACCACAGTGTGTGAGAGTTTTTTCTGGTAGACTTGGATTTTTGTAATAACGCAAAAACTTCTTATAAAAAAAAAAAATCCCAAAGGTGGTTCTCAAGGCAAAATGCCTTCCACACTCAGAGAAAGAAATATGGAAGTCACTCACAAAATGTAACAGATCATGTTTGTGTATGTGTATGTGTTTGTGTATCATGTTCTGATTTGTTATACGATTTCTTTCATTTATCTTAGTCTGACTACATAGCATGACTATAGTGAAAATATACTCAATAAAAAAGTATATGTAGAATCTATACAGAATTGTATGCAGTCGTGGGGAGGGAGGGGGTAGTGAGGGGTAGGTGGGGGGGGGATAAAATCTCAATTGTATGGCAGTGATTGTTAAACATTAAAAAAATAGAAAAATAAAAAAAAAAAGAAATAGAACCTAAAGCATTTATATAGCACTTTATGGTTTTCAAAAAAAAAAAAAATCTTCTCAGTCCCCTAGAAGACATCCTGAAATCCTCACTATCTCTTTCCTCCCATATCCAACCTATATATGCCAAGGCCTATCAATTTTACCTTTGTGCCATCTCTCAAATGAGAATTTGTACCATCTGTCCTCTTCCACTGCGACCCATCTAGTGCATGACCTCATCACCTCATACGTGGACTATTACAAGAGCTTCTGCTGGGTCTGTATGACCTCTCCTTACTCCAAACCATTCTCCATCCTGCTACCAAAGTTCAAGAATACCCATGTAACCTCCCTACTCAATAAACTCCAGTTGTTCCCTGTCACCCCCAGAATGAAATACAAAATGATCTTCACTCAAAGCCCTTCACAACTTAAGCCACTCTTCCCTTTCCAGTTTTCTTCCACATTACTCCCTCTCCTATCCAATGACACCATTGCTCTCCTGGCAGCTCCACAAACAAGTCATTCCATCATTTGACTCTTGGCATTTTCTCTATGTCCCAGGACTGGAATATTCTCTTTCCTCAACTCTAACTACTGGCTTCCCTGACTTTCTTTAGGCCCCAAATAAAGTCTCATCTTTTACAGGAATCCTTCCCAACCCTTCTTAATTCTGTGGCCTCCTCTCTTCTTAATATTTCCCATGTATTCTATATTTAGTTTATATATATATATATATATATATATATTTGCATATTATCTCTCAATTGCATTGTAAGCTCCCTGAAGGCAGGGACTATCTTTGACCTCTTTTTGTATTCCTAGCACTTAATACGCTGTCTGGCACTGGAGCGATAAATTTCTTAATAAATATATATTGATTAGTGGACTCTCATACCAGACACTTCTGCAGTTCAATGGAAATTGTCATAGTCAGGAATCAGCAGACTGATCAAAATTCTTTTTCTGCTGCTTCTGATCTCTTGGACACCAGACAACTTATTTAACCTTGGTAGCTCTCGGAATACTCATCTGTAAACTTAGAGGCTGGGATTAGAAAAAAAAATTTATAGCCAGATGTCCAGGGATAAGTTTCATGGGGTCTGTGCACCTGGATGGCACAGAAAAGTATGTGTGTGTATGTGTGCTTGTAGATAGGTAAATATAGATACATAGATTTAAAGATATATAGATACATCTGTGTAGAGATAGAGCTAGATAGTTTGTTTGGCTAACCTGTAACTGATATTTATCATTTCCTTCAATCATTTCAAAACCTCATTCTGAGAAGGTTTCCACAGGCTCCATTAGACTGCCAAAAGGGTCCATGATATGTGAAAAATAAGACTAAGAACTCTTGGATTAGATAGATCCTAAGATCAATTCCAGTTCTAAATCAATGATTCTCTTATACCTACTTGAATAAAGAGAAATAAATTTGATGAGAATCAGAGACTCAAACCTCACAAAGCTGAATATATGAAAGTATATGAACAAATTCCTATAGTCCTGAATTTCATTAGGTTTCATTTGATTTGCACAAAATGAAGTTGATATCAGAGACAGAGAAGATATAATAGATGATGAAAAGTCATATAAAAATTGCATTCAATGGCATTGATTTGAAGGAATTGCTTGTTCAAAAGATTGAATTAAAAACAGAAAAGTCAAGTCAGTAATTTTCTCTGATTACCAAATGTGAGTCAGTAAGACAATATATTGCAGAAAATGGCCAGAGCTACAATGAATTAGAATTAGAAATGAATCTAATCTTTATCAATAAATTCATCTTTGACCTTTACTTTCTGAAAAAATTGCCATAGCACTGCAGCATGACTTCTTCCTCTCTTCCCTATCCCATTATGCTAGTGCATGGACTTGGCAAATGGGAAAGGGAACTTCCCCAGGACTTCCACAGTGCACCCACCCCTTTACAAATATAAAACAGATCACAACACTTCCACGAGTTCATAGTTGGTGTTCCAGAAGTCATCCTGACCCTGAACACACTTGTGTTTGGCCAAACTTGTGCTGAACCTCACTGAACTTAGTTGGCTGATGCTGAGGATGACCTGTTTTTGAGAACACAATTTCTTTCATAATATTTCTTATACCAGTCTTTCCTGTGGCTCCATCCTGCCCACTCTCTATCCTTCTGCAGATTTGTGTTTAGGGGGTATCAAAATTAGAGTTGATGGCTACCCCATTTTAGTACATTCAAATTATAAACATCCATCCAGAAGAAAGAGCTGACCATTCCAGGAGATGCAGAATGTTTTGTTTTTGCCTGGTATTATCAACAGGATGGAAGACAAGGCAGAGTTAGTGACAAAGCAATAAAATGTAGAGCAAAAGCATAAATAAGTATAATAAAAAGAGGATTACGCTCATCTGGGTATCTCAAAAGTCATATGCATGGTGCTGATGTTTGCATTCTGCCAGCTGGAATTTTCAAACAGATCACTGCTTTTTTCTCAGATTGGACTAATACTTCTGTCAGAATCAACTTGGTTTATTGCAGTATCACACAATGCAGAAATACTTAGTTGGGAAGAAACAGACAGATGGCCTGGTACATTAATCTGTGAGCAGCACAGGATAAGGTTAGTAAATGACACTGATGGAATAGTATAGATGGTGGAGTGGGTATTAATCAGAAATGTGAAGGTGAAAGAGCTTATAGAGGTGGTAGGGGGTAGGATTGCCATTTTGTTTTCATTATAGGTCACAGTTTAATCTGTCAACATTATAAACACATTTTCCCCTTTAAATGTGCCACCATAGCTTGAGAAGAAATTTTCAAGCTAAAAAGAAAACAGGGGGCATTTGGGATAGAATCACTTCTAAAGCAGAGATTTCTCATCATTTTATCAATCAATCAATAAAAACATTTATTAATCCCTTATTTTAACCATTTATTCAGGCACTGTGCTGATAGATGATGAAAGAAAACAAGAAAACACATTCCCTATCATCAGGAATCACACATAATAATTACGAAAAACAATATAAATAACTACATATATGCAAGGTACATACTCAGTCAGTCAATAAACACTTTGTAAGTTGACTGTGCCAAGGCATGAGGAGGCAAAAAGAGGTCAAGGATAATCCCTGCCCCCAAGGAGCTCACAATTCAGTGGAAGAGAAGATAAGAAAGTGACCAAATATGGACAAACACGTTCTCCTCTCTATATTTATGTACATGTGTGTGTGTATATGTGTGTACACACATCATATGTATGTATACACATACATGTGTGTATATGTAGATATATGTAAATACACATGTATTTGCATGTGTGTATTTATGTGTGTATATATAGAAATACATAGATAGACATTTATATATGTATATTTGTAGATAGATATGTAGACAGACATATTTATATATATATATATGAAAAATTAAAAGATGATTTCAAGACACTAGAATTGAGAAGTCTTAGGTGAAGATTTCTCCAAAAGATCGTGTTTTAGGTAGTATTTGAAGGAATCCCATGAACAAATAGGTAAAAGTGAGGACGGAAGCCTTCAAGGCATGGGCAATAAGAAGAGACAAAGAGTTTTGTTTAAGCACAGTAAGGAGGCCAAAGTCACTGGACTGAAGCTTATGGGTGGTTGTAAGGGACCAAGGTTATACAAAGACTGAAAAGGTAATTGATGGGTGAAGGTGTATTAAAGACTTTGAATGCCAAACATAGCATTTTGTATGTGATCCTGGAGACAAGAGGGAGTCACTGGAACTTAATAAGTAGGGGACTGATGAGGTCAGATCTGTCATTTAAAGAAATCACTTTGGTAGCTTAATGGGAAATGGATTGCAGTAAGGTAAAACTTCATGCAAGCAGATCCACCAGAAGCCTACAACAACAGGCAGGGCATGAAGTGGTGAGCACCTGCATCAGAGTGGTGTTGAGAGATGTTGCAAAGATCAAATCAACAGGCCTTGGCAGTAAGTTTTATATGGGAGTTGCAGAGACAGTGAGGAGTTAAGGATGACACCTAGGTTGTGATCCTGAGTGACTGGAAGGATGTTGTTGCCTTCTATAGCAATAGGGAAATTAGGAGGTGGGGAAAGATAAGAGGGAAACATAATGAGTTGTGTTTCAGATATGATGAGTTTAAGTTGTCTGGATAGTTAGGGATATCTGAAAGGTAGGTAGAAATGTAAGAATGGAGGAATCACAGAAGTTAAGGCAGAAAGATTAGATTTGGGAGTCATCAGCACAGACGTGGTAATTAAATCAACTAAATACAAGGCAAATTGATGAGATCACCAAGTGAGTTAACACAGAAAATGGAGGGAAGAGGGACCAAGATAGAACCTTGTAAGATCTAGATGTGGATCTACCAAAGGAGATAAGAGTGATTGACTAGTAGGAAGAAACCCAAGAGAGAACAATGTTCCAAAATCTTAGAGAGAAGAGATTGATCAACACAAAGGCTTCAGAGGGGTAAGAATGATTAGGATTTCAGAAAGACCTTTAGATTTGTCAATTCAGAGATCATTGGTAGCAGAGTAGTTTTAGTGGAATGATGAGGTTTGGAGTCAGATTGCACAGGATTAAAAATGAGGGAAAGGAGAGAAAGTGGAGGCACCTTTTACAGATAGCCTTGTCAAGGAGTTTGACCACAAAAAAAAGAGAAGAGAAATGAGATAGTTGTTAGCAGCAATGGAAAGATACAGTGAGATGTTTTATTTGTTTTATTTTGTTTTAGGATGGGGAAATACGGACAGGTTTATAACCAGTAGGAAAGGAGCCAGTAGACAAAGAGACAGTAAAGACAAGTGACAGGATGGGAACCATCTTTTGGAGGAAGTGGGATGGAAGGGGATAGTTGATGCTGGTGGAAAGGTGGGTTTTGATAAGGAGTAATATGATATCTTCTTTTGACACAGGTGTGAAAGAGGAGATGGGGCAGAAGGCATCTGAGTGACGTGAGATGAGGAAGGGAGGAGAAGATGAAGCCCATAGCAAATGTCTTCATATTCTTTTCTGTATAATATAAGCCAACATTCACAACTGAGATGGTGAAGGGAAGGAAAACCAGGAGAGGGAAGAGAAGGGATGAGGAGTTTTGCAAGAGTTGGTATAGAAAAGGAGTTGATAAGGGAATTGTGGAAGAATTGCCTAGTGGCAATGAGGATCCTATTGAAGTTATATAAAATAAGTTTTAGAGGGCTTGGTCACAACAGTGGTGTGATTTTTCTCCACTTACATTCAGCAACACATAAGGTACCAAGGCAGTGGATGATGGGAGTGAACCAAGGCTGAGATTTGACTGGGCAATGTCAGAAACGGGCAAAGAAATCAAGAATAGAGGCCCGTATACAGGTGAACTTGTTCACTATAGGGTTAACATGAGGAAAAGAAAAGAGAATGGCTGGTGGAGAGGAAATGTCCTGGGAGAGAACTGGAGGGGAATGGGAGGAGGGGTAACAAGCTATTGGAGTACATGGATAGCAATAACAGAGGGAAGACACATGCAAATGAAGAAAGGGGCTGACCAGAAAAAGCTATCAATAGAAGGTGGTGCTTAAGCCGAAACTTGAAGGAAACCCAGGAAACAGCAAGTTGGAAGTTAGGAGGAAGACCATGTCAGAAATGGGTGACAAATACACAATCCTGGAGAGGGGCAGAGGAGAAATAGTGCCTTAGGCAAGGGTAGAAAATAGCCCAGTATATTGCATTGCAGAATACGTGTAGGGAAATAAGAAAAGGCGGAAGGGGGTAGATCTGCAGAGCTCCAAATGTCAATTCAGGCCTTCATATTGGATCTTGGAAGTAGTAGGAAAACATCTTGGGGTAGTAGGAAAACATAGGAAAAAAGTTTATTGAATAAAGGTCAGAATTTTATGAAAATTTCTTTGGCAGCTGAGTGATGGAGAGATTAGAATTGGGAAACTTAAGGGTAAGTAACTATAAGGTTACTATAATCAAGGCAAGTGGTGATATGAGGACCTGAACTACAAGTACTTGCTAAAGTTTTCAACTTCTTTCGAAGGTGTCTTTCCTAGAGCTGAGTGGAATGATCATTTAGTCCCTATCCTGTAGACATTTCCTCAACTGCTTCTACTCCAATAGTCACTATTCATTCCATTAAAGAATTTTTAAAATATATGTACTTTTTACCTATCTTGAGATAACTACTTTACTCTTTTAAAATAGTTTTTTTTTTATTAATGTATTTTACTTTAGATCACAGCTATGTAGGAAATATTACCCTCTGCCACACACATACAAACATCTCAAAATTTATGAGAAAGAAAATTACCAGGAAAAAAACATATATATTTGCTATGAATATAGCATTTTCCTCCTAGAAATCTCTCAGCTGTCTACTATTTCATCATTATTCTTTAGGATCATTAGTGGCTTTTCAATTTTTGAGTCATCTTCTCACAGTATCAAAAGTCTCTCAAATTATAACTTAGATACCTTTGGACATACCTCTTAGCTTCCAATCATTGAGTGAATTCAACCACTTATATGGTTCATTCAGATGGGAATATATCTTTTCTCTCTGAAATATGGAATCTTGGACCCAAATGACCTCTAAGTTCCTTTACTACTATAGATGCAATCTTATTTCACATCCCAGTTTTACCTGAGCTCCAAACAATAATAACAATAATAGTAATCTTAGCCACTCATTTAGCTCTTCCATATATGGTTATTGCCTAAGAAAGTTTTTGATAGAAACTACCACTGATCACAACTTGGTCTGATTTAATTAATTGTCATGGTAACATCCATTTTAAAACCTACCATTCTGTTAAGTCTATTTGGTTTTAGCAAATGGCCAAAGAATTTCTGTCACAGGGATTCAAGAACTGTAGATTGCCTTCTCTTGGTTACTTTCAGTCCTTCTGAGCTGATGAACTACACTAAAATAGAAAATGTGATATTTCTGCCTTTCCTTCTGACCTTGCATGTCTCTGGCCCCAGTAACACATGCATTTCGTTTGATCTCCTGAAACAGAACTGAAGAAATTTCCCGTTACAATCATTCTTCATCCCTGAATGGCTCTATTTTTTTGCCACCTGTCTTTCCCATTCAAGCTCTCCTTTGACATAACTTCTTTGATTACAGGTGGGTTTGTCAAATTCATCACATAGTCAGGCAATATTTTATAGTTAATATCTGCCAAATGGTAAAGGCTAATGCAGTTTGTACTACAGAAATGTTCCAGAGGACTTAAGCACTGAAATTCATTTCTAAAGGAAAAAAGGTTTCCTCTTGGCACAAGTAAATGCCTCTGTTTCAGTATCACCTTGGGAATGGATAAAGAATAAATTTAGAAAATTTCATTTGGAGTCTTGAATCAGTTAGAAAACAATGAGAAAAACAATGTCAACCACCATTACTATTGTTGTCATTGCTTTGGGGACAGGGTGTTATAATGAAAGGAACTCAGGTGCGAGGTTACATGATATATGATCCTGGTCAACTTTGTTAACTTAGTAGATCTTCACTTACAAGGTGACCTCTGTAAAATGAGAATATTGCTTGCAATATTGTATATAAATACAATAAATATATGATAATATGTAAAATACATATTATATAAATAAATATGTAATAAATGCATAATGAATGTATAATAAATAAATATACATAGAGAAGGTATGTTTTAAAGGCATACCAAAATATGGTTCATTATTAATGTTTTCAGATGCCCTTGTGAGAACACCCAGCTGGTCTGCATTTTAGCTCTAAAATTTCACACAACAAAGGCTGATTGAGCAAAGACTCAGTGTACCTGCCATCACAGATACTAATTGCTAAGGGTACCCAAACGACCTATTTCCACTTTGGATGCAAAAATTTCACTTCCTATCAAATGCCTTAGAAGTACCCTCCACATCTTTGGTGGGAACGTTTCCATTCATAAATCAATATTTCAATGAATCTGTGATCTTGTCAATTTGGAGCTTCCCTCTATCAGTGCACATTAAAACAGTTCATTTATCCTATGGAATTCTCATCTGTATCCGTACATTCATGCTTCAAAAACTAGACATCTTTTGCTATTTTTTTATACATTCCATAGCTACTAATACATCCTTTAAGCTGTCTGTTTGAACTTATTTTCTCTTATTATGTAACAAGGTTGTCTACTTTTCCAATCATTCATAGTCTGGATACTCTCTCATGATCCATTTTTCATGCTTGCAATGGGGGACCTGTGCCAATGGGTTTGCATTGGTCAATGCCCCCATTATATACACAAATCATCACTGATGATATCCTGCAGCCTAAAAAAAGTTTTCATCTTATATATGTCCTTTGCTCTTTGGTTCACCTGTAATTTTGGTTCTTTAGAAATTTTGTTGTTCTTGAAGTTTATCATCATTTTCTTTCTTCCTTCCTTCCTTCCTTCCTTCCTTCCTTCCTTCCTTCCTTCCTTCCTTCCTTCCTTCTTTCCTTCCTTTCTCCCTTTCACCCTTTCTTTCTTTCTTTCTTTGACATGACTTTTTCCCCTTTATGAGTAGCTTGGAATATTCAATTTCAAAAATGCAATCTAGATCACATTCTTCCTTTTATCTAATGTGGTATCCATTCATGGGATCATAGATCTGCAGTAAGAAGGGAACTATGAAATCATCTAAGCATAATATGTTAATTTCTTTTATGGGAAAGAAAAACAGGAACACAGTTATGTTAAGTCCCAAGGTCACATACTAAGTAATTGTCCATCAGAAGTGCAGAAATATGTGTGACTGAACTGACCCAATGTGTTCATCCAACTTCAGGCCATAGGCTGTCCTATATATTCTTGTGAATGGTTGTGGATCTCATTGAGGAGGTTTCTGCTGCAATCAGCAGGAAGTTATCCACAGACACAACCAGTAGAAATAACACTTTATATTTACAAAATCCCTCTTCCATTTGTGATTTATGCAAACATCTGTCACAACAGTGCTAAATGCCTTCAGTGGGCATTTGTCTGAGTTCTAATTTTATTCCCCACTTGAGGGTAGAAATTAGAAGGAAATTGAACAAGTTATGTCTGTATTTGTATTTATCAGGATACCCTGTATCATCCTGACCTACATAGACAAAACACATAACTGGAAGAGAGATCCTAAGACTATACTTTTGTTGGAGAGGCAAATATTTTCTCTCAACTAACATTAAACACAGCATGTTTGTATTCTCTATACTTTTCACAAAATTATGCATCTATGGACAAGTGGTCCAGAAATAAATATAGTTTGTAAAATCCTCCATCTTACGTTTTCCACATTATCACCTGAGGAACTCTTGATATGTTGCAATATTATTCTCATAATTATTTTATGAAGCAATTAACTAGCATTGACATTTCAATGAAATGTTTTCAAAGTGTTGCTTTTTTTTACATTATTTCATTTGAGGCTGGGAGGTAAAAGCTACAAGCATCATTATACCTGTTTTAAAGGAAAGAAAATTGAGATGATGCAGCTGCCCTATGGTGGCAAAACTAGTAAATGTAAGAGACAGATTTTGAATCCATGTCTCCCTAACCACAATCCAAACTTCCACTACATAGCATGCCGCCATTTAGAGAAATGAAGAAAATACTTTGTTAGTTATTGAAGTCAGCAATCATTATTTTTAGTAAGAATGTCACTCAAAATGAAACACCTCCCCTGAACATTTTCCACGTATTCTCTTCTAAATATCTAGATTACTGATCCTGAAATCCTTTCAAAATTGTACCATTTCCTACATACATTCATTCTATCCACCCTTGGCTGAGTCTATCTAGTTTTCTCTCCATTCCCTTCTTTGGTGGCACTTCTTTTTATGCAAACCATATCAAGGATTAAGTTGTTTAATTTTCCTCTTTCCAGTTTCACCTATTAATACTCATGTGATGACCTGCCTTAGTTGGGTCTCATGTCAGACTTTCTTCTCACTCTTTCCCCTCCCCCATCCCCAGTACTTCTAATTGTTCTTTTCTATATGAGGAGGAAAGAATAAAACATGCTATACTTTTGTAATGTGATGATGTGAAGTACAGTGAGGCTACCAGAATTCAGGAACTGATTCTATATTTTTTTTCAGTTTATAACCATTATAAAACCATTTTCCTTTCCTCTCCTGTCTTTGGTTTCTTCACCTAAAAATTAGAAATAATATTAATTGTGATCCTTGATGCCAAGGCTGTTATCATGATAAAGTGGTATAATGTACAATATACAAATTGCTATGTAGATCTCATTTTTTCTTAAACAGTCACGTTTTCAGAGATGGAAGGGAACTCCCAGGCATTCTAGTCCAACCCATCTCTGAATAGGAATCCCACTTCTGCAAATTCAAATTACTCCTTCAGCCTTAGCTTGAAGACTTCCACCTAGTGGGATCTCATTATTTTCTGAGGAAGTCAATTCTACTTGGGAATTGTATTAATCATAAAGAAAAAAAAAACTTCTTTATATTGAGCTACAATCCATTACTATCCAACTTTGACCTACTACTCCTTGTTCCATATCCTGGAGCAAAGCTGACAAATTTCATCCTTGTTCCACACAGTAGTCATTAGGATACTCAAAGACGGTTATTTTGGGATTAGCATTCCTTTTAAAATATAATCAACATACAAAGATTAAAGCAGTTTAGCTGCACTGAAACTTTCTTTAAAAAACAATAAAATATCAATGCCTCCAGAACAGAATGCAATATGAATATTTTTTAACTTTTAAAGGACCTGGATCTGTCATTTTATTGTTAAAGTCACCTTCCAGGTGAGAAAACTCCCTCTACTGATTGAGGTCAACATTTTCTTCACAATTTCTAATATTAAAGATTTACCTAAAGAATTGAGAAGGTAAGTCACTTATTTGAAGTTACCCAGCCATTACGGGTTATAGACAGGCCTATGAACTCAGAGCCTTCTGCCTTTAAGCCTTATTCCCAGTTTCCTAAAGCATTTTGAAACTTTTCAAACCAAAGCAAACAAGAGCAACAGGGGATTTGTTGCTCATTCAAAATGATTTTAAGAGCAAATGAATTTTATAATAGAATGGTTCCACTTTCAAAGGACTTTGTTTTCTTGAATCCCAATAAAGTGAGGATCATATACTTGCAATGGTTGATATGTGCTATCAAGTACATCCCACAATATCAGAATGAGAAAGACCTCAAATTTCAAATATTCCAAAATATAAATGAATAAATATCTACCCTATGATATTTTTGCCAAGTGAGTAGCCAACCTCCATCTGAATACTTCCACTTTCACTCATTTTTCCGAGTTCTGCCCTCAAGGGACAAATGGGAAAAAAAAGACTAAAGACTGTTTCATGTGACTGCTCTTCAAATGCATAATCAACTACCACATTTTCCTATCATTTCCTCATTGGCCAGTCCTCTTACTTGAACTGATAGGAACATAGCCCTTTATAATTGTTTTTCATTGTAAAATTTGGTCTTCAAATGTGAGATAGGGAGTGCCGGTGTACTATTTTCAAAGAAACTTAGCATAAGAGCTGATGTGGATATCCAAAATCGCAGAACTACTAAGTGAGAAACCTAAGACATATCCAAGCTTGACTGACACCAAATCATATGCAGCCTGTAATTCAAAGTATCCCATGCTAACCCCTTTGACTTAAAAGACATTGGCTGCCTGAGAGAAATGGCTTCCTCCCCCTGGTTTACAGGTCAAGTCTTAAAGGAATCTTTATGCTTTCCCCTTAGTGACATTCCATCTCTGAAATCAATCTCAGGACAACTTTACAATATGTCACTGCTGTCCCTTTCCCAAAGTGAATGGGACAGATGTTTTTGTTTACCCTTGGCAATGGTCAACATTGTTAGTGTCCAGCAGTATGTATTTCCATCAGTACTGTTTCCCCCCTTTCCTCCTTGCTCCTTGTGAGGAATGTGGTTAGTGAGATCAAATCAGAATAAACAGATAGACATAATCCTTCAATTGAAAACTTAGTAAGAAATCAAGTCTCTGTTCTAGTAGGAATTTAATGTTTGAAATCTTCTAATGTCTTAGTAAGATTCATTGGAAAACATTTTGCATGCATATTTTTTTTTTACATTTCTGGAAGAAAAAAACCATCTAATTCTACTTCTATATTTTATTTTTCCTAGAGACAGACAGTTGATCACAAACTACAATACCCAGAAAGAGTGTCACAATGAGCATATCAATTTGATTCCATTCAGAAAACTGGGACAAAAACTGGGTAGGCATCAAAATGATTTATTTTTATTCATCTATGAATTCTTTTTTGTTTTAGACATAGGGAGAGTGCCAATGAATCCTTATTCAACTTTGTTTTTCCTGTTATCCAATTTTTTTTTTAAATAGTATTTTCCTAAAAATGCAAATATCGTCATCCAGACTTGAACAGAAACTTCATACAGCAATCCTGGGAGGAATAAAAAGAAATTCAGATTAGCATGAAACTATTTTGATCACATTTCTTTCTTTCTTCTTCCAAAGAAATGTTTCTATGTTTTTTTTTCTTTTTAAGCCCATTATGATCCTATCATAGCCATAGCATTTTGTAGCTTATGCTTCACTTTCACAAGTAGAAAGGAAAATAAATATGTTTGTAAAGATTGATATTCCCAGGAAGAATTGAAGGAGGGAAAATAATTTCCCAGTTGTGCCTGAAGAAGAGCAAATAAGAAAAATTGAAGCTGACCATTTATACAAACTGGGAAAACAAATACTTGGATCTGTCTTTTCTTTTATTTTTTTCTGTCAGTTCATTTCTTTCAAAATGAGAGAAGCGCAAAAAGTATGGCTCATGTTATTTTGACTAGATAGGCATTTTTTAAAACAGAGTACATTAAGGCTTTTTCTTTGTTTACCCTAAATATGAATAAAGGATACCTGTCAAAGTGGTAGAACAATTTTTTTTAAGGGGACAGGGTACACCAACAGGGCAGAGTAGAAAAAATGCTTCATTTGGGGTCAAAGGACTGTGGTTCAAGGTCTAATTCTGCAACCTGTGAACTATGTAATTTTAATTTGCTTCATATTTTTGGCTCTCATTTTCTATATGTACAAAATAAAGAGATTGAATTAGATGATCTGTAAGGATCTCTTTATCTTCAAACTAATTTCATATTAAAGGACAGTATCTAATTATTATATTTTTGTAAGCTGAGTCATGTAATTTTAGTTCTCCATTCTTCGTTCCCTCACCAATAAATAGAGTTGAAGCACAAAATCTAAGATTTATCCCAGCTCTAATTTTAATATCTTAGGATAAAGAGACAATGTCCTATATTTGATAGGTTTCGTATAAAAGCTTTGTCTATTCATAATTCATAATTTAGGAAGGCAGGAGAGAGAGCAAGGGATCTGATTAGTGACTTAATTGTTATAATGAATTCACAGTGTTGAGAGTCTGTTTATTCATTCAAGTCCACATCTGCTCCACCATTTTTTGTCTTGAAGAGTTACTTGGAGCCCTGAGAAGTTAGGTAGATTACCCAAGGTTATACAGCCCAAATCTGGCATGATCTCAGTTCTTACAGTTGCAGGCCTCCGTTCTCTCTCCACTTAAACATGATGTTTCTGGAAACTGGCCTTGAATTCTAACAGTTACCCCTACCAACTTCACCCAGGGCAACTCAGCAACTCAAAAAACCAGGATTCATGTGGCCTAATTATGGCTTTATCTTAAATGAATGAATGAATGAATATAAAACTTCTATCATTCCAAGTTCTGTTCTTTATGTGTAGTTGGAAAAGTTTTCTTTCTGAACTCTGGGGAGTACTGATGAGGATGACTGGGTGATAAATCAGACCCTTGGATTGAAAGAAATGAGACATTGTTTACATCATTGCTGAAAAACATTTATAAGCCCATTCCTTTTAAATGCTTGCTCAATGGCAATGTTTACCTCATAAAACAAATGCTTAGTGTCTTCTGATAACTATTTCACTAACAAACACATATATTTTCCTTACATAATAGGCACTGAGCTTTCTGTCTCACTTGTAAAATGATCATGGGAAGCAAAAAGGAAAAATAAGAAAAAAACGCATGCTTAATGAAAGCTGCTTTTCCTAATGTTGACTAACTGTTCTCAAACTTTGACTTTCAGAAAACTAAGCAACTTTCTGACAAGACTAAACCTGCAGATTAAAAAAAATGCGACCTTCTATCTGCCTTTCATCATGACTCAGAATATTTAAAATCTTTTTTAAAATGCCTTTTGCCTTCTTATATAAATGGAAGAAGAAATGCACATTTACACCTAGAGTTACTTTGATATTTCATGAATTGACCTCCAAATTTAATATGTGGAAACCCTTAAGGTTTCTGAGGCTGTAGTGAGTACTCATTCCTAGGATCGAAAGATTTGGGATTTGATTATTGTTTTACTTGACTTTTTCACCCCTTCTATCTATCACTTTACCAGAGGGAACATGTGTGTGTGTGTGTGTGTGTGTGTGTGTGTATGTATGTATATGCATTTATAGATGTGTGTGGATATATATGTGTATATACATATATATACATATACATATATGTATGTGTATATATTGCAAAGGAAAGACTAGAGTGCAATATGGACAGCAAATGAAAGAGAGAAATGGTTTGGAATCAAGGTCAGGTCAATCAGACCATCACCTTTCTGTTCTGAAAGTACCAGGACCAAGATGAGAAGCCTTTCTTATTTCCCAAAGATAAGATCTTGTACTACTTAAACTGGAATTATCTGAGAAAAGGATGATTTTGGTAACTTTTATTTTGTTTAAGATATCTCACAGGCAATAGCTTTATCAGTTAACTGGCCACTGTCTTACATGGACTTGACTTAAAACACATTTGTACTGAGTTCATTTCTTTTACATGGACTTGACTTAAAACACATTTGTACTGAGTTCATTTCTTCCTCCCTCCTCTTTCCTCTACATTACCCTGAATGTTAGTCACTATTCATTTAGTGCATTATAAGGTTTGGTTCCTATGTAGCAATGTGACTTAAAAGCAAATAACATGAATTTAAGAGTTTCTATTAAGTGGAAAATGGCAGATAAATTAATGAAAGTGACAGTTCTAGGAACATAATAGATACTCAATGTGTTTTGGTTGCTTGACTGACTTAGGAAAGTTTCAAATGATGCTTAGTGGCTACATCAGTCAGTGAATAAACATTTATTAAGCATTCACTGTGTGCCAGGCACTGTGCCAAAGAGATACAAAAAGAGTAAAAGACAGTCTTTGCCTTCCAGGAACTTACAGTCTATATGGCATGGAGAGGCAAAAAGCAAATAAATGAGTTTTTAAAAAGCTATACACAGGATAAGTCAGGGGAAAAATAAAATGATCAAAGACATTTGAATTAAGCAGGGTTGGGAGATACTTCTTATAGAAAGTTGGATTTTAGTAGGACTTGAAGAAATTCAGGAAGTCAGTAGGCAGTGATCAAGAGGAAGAAAATGATAATTTTCTAAAGCTGAGGGACTTGGAGGATGAAGATGCTCTCTACAGAAATAGGGAAGTTAGGAGAAAGATAATGGATTTAGTTTTGGACAATTTGAGTGCAAGATATCTACTAGACATACAATTTTAGGTGGCTGAAAGGTAGAAGAAAATGTGAGAATGCAGGTAGCAGAGAGACTGAGGGACATCAATAGTTAGAGGGCATGATCTGGAGAATAATACAGCAAAGGAGGTAGTGAAAAGGGCAGTCAGATATATAGGAAGAGCACCATGAGTCAGTAGTGTTGCAAAAACCTAGAGAGAAGACAATGTCAAGGAGATGTCAGTGATGAACAGTGTCAAAGGATGCAGAGAGGGTAAATCCACCACCAATGAAGAAGAAATTAAAGAATAATTAAGACCTAATTTGCAAACTGTATGTCAATAAATATGACAATCCAAGGGAAATGGATGGATATTGACAAAAATATAAATTGCCAGATTGATATAAGAGGAAAAAAAATACTTAAACCAACTTTTTATGAAAAAGAAATTGAAAAACCCTCAGTGAACTCCCTAACAAAAAATCTCTTAGACCAGGTGGATTTACAAATGAACTCTACCAAATATAGAAAAAATATTTAATTCCAATTCTATACAAACTATCTGTAAAAATAGTTGAAGAACAAATCCTACCAAATTCCTTTTATGACACAAATATGGTGCAGATACCTAAACCAGGAATAGTCAGAACAGAGAAAGAAAATTATGGATCAATTTCCCCAAACAACTTTGGTGCAAAAATTTTAAATTAAATATTGGCAAAGAGATTTCACCAACTCATCAAAAAGATAAAATATTATAACCAGGTGGGATTCATATCAGGAATGTAATGCTGGTTTAATATTAGGAAAACTATGAGTATAATTGATGATATCACCAAAAACTTAATATAAATCATATGATTATCTAAGTAGATGCAGAAAAAGCTTTTGATAAAATGCAAAATATAGCCATTCCTTTTAAAAACATTGGAGAACATACGAATAAATTGAGTTTTCCTCAAAATGATAAGCACAATCTAACGAAAACTATCAACAAGCATTATCTGTAACTAAGATAAGCTAGAAGGATTCAAAAATAAGATCATGGGTGAAAAAAGGATGCACATTATCACACTTATTATTCAATATTGTTGTAGAAATATTACATTTTGTAATAAGAAAAGAAAAAGAAAGTGAAGGAATTTTAGTAGGCAATGAAGAGATAAAACTCATTCTTTGCAAATGACTTGATGATATACTTAGAGAATCCTAGAGAATCAACTAAAAAAATGACTTGAAACATTTAACAACTTTAGAAAAGTTTCAGGATATAAAATAGAACCATGTAAATCATCCGCATTTCTATGTTTTACCAACAGAACCCAGAAGCAAGAGATGGAATGAGTAATTCATTTAAAATAGCTATAGACAATGTAAAATATTTGCAAGTCCACTTTCCAAGACAAATCCAGGAACAATATGAACACAATTAGAAAATACTTTTCACACAAATAATGTCAGATCTAAATAATCCAAAAAAAAAATCAATTGCTCATGAAAATACTGAGCTAATCTAATAAAAATGAAAATTTTACTTAAATTAATTTACTTATTCAGTGTCATACCAATCAAATTTCATAACAATTATTTTATAGAGATAAAAATAATAACAATTTATCTGAAAGAAAAAAATAACATCAAGAATGTCAACAGAATTAATAAAAAAAAATGCAAAGGAAGGTGGCTTAGCTGTACCAGTACAAAGTACAAACTATTTTGTACTGCCTAAGAAATAGAGTGGTAGATCAGTGAAATAGGTGAGATACATAAGACACAGTAGTCAAGTACTATAGTAATCTATTGTTCAGAAAACCTAAAGACTTTTACCTTCTCGGACAAGAACTCACTGTTTGGAAAAAAAAAAACACAAGGAAAATTAACCAGGAATACACCAACATCTCTCATCCCAAGTCAAGATTAGATTGAAATGGGCACATGATTTAGACATACAGGATGATGTCAATTAGGACATGTCAAATTAGGAGACCAAGGGATCGTTTACCTTTCAGATGTAAGGAAAAATTTATGACCAAATAAGAGATAAAGAATATCATGAAATGCAAAATTCATAATTTTCATTACATTAAAATCAAAAAGGCTTTTATTTTGTGTAAGGAAGACAATGCAACCAAGATTAGAAGGAAAGTAGAAATCTGGGAAATAACTTTTGCAGCCAATGATTCTGATAAAGGCCTCTTTTCTAAAATATAAAGAGAGCTGATGAAATTTATAAGAATACAAATTATCCCCCAGTTGATAAATGGTCAAAGGATGTGAACAGGAAGTTTTCAGATGAAGAAATAAAACTATAATTATGTGAAAAATGTTCTAAACAACTATTGATTATAGAAATGAAAATTAAAATGATTCTAAGGTAACACTCCACACCTATAAGACTGGTAATATCACAAAAAAGGAAAATGATAAAGGTTGGAGAAGATGTGGGAAAATTAGAACAGTAAAACACTAGTGGTGGAGTTCTCAACTGATCCAACCATTCTAGAGAGCAATTTGAGACTATGCCCAAAGGACAACCAAACTGTACACTGCACCCTTTGATCCAGCAATACCACTGCTAGTTCTTTATCCCAAAAAGATCATACAAAAGTGAAAAGGACTCACATGTACAATATATAGATATATAGATATATGTGTGTGCGTATACACATATATATTTGTGTATATATATATATATATATATTTGTGTTTGTATACATATATATTTATATACATTTGTGTGTGAGTGTGTGTGTATATACATATATATGTATATATATATATATATATATATATATGTATATATATTATTGGTGACAAAGAAAATTGAGGAGATGTCCATCAGTTGGAGAATGGCTAAACAAGCTGTGATATGTGAATGTAATGGAATACTATTATGTTATAAGAAGCAATGAGCAGTTAGATTTCAGAAAAAAAAAAAACAAACAAGCAAACTGGAAAGAATCACATGAACTGATGCTGAGTGAAGTGAGCAGAAACAGGAGAACACTGTTCACAGCAAGAGCAACATTATGCCATACTATCATCAACCATGGTAGACTTAGCTTTTTTTTAGCAATGCAATAATCCAACACAATTTCAAAACTCTCAAGGTGCAAAATGTTAACCACATCCAGAGAAAGAACTATGGATTCTGAATATAGATCAACATACACTGTTTTCATTTTTTGTTTTTGTTCTTTCTTGTGATTATTCCCTTTTGTTCTGATTTTTTTCACAACATGCCCATGTGTAAATATGTTTAACATGACTGTACATACATGACCTGTATCACATTGCTTTCTGTCTTCTGGAGAGGGGAGGGAAAAGAGAAAAATTTAGAACCCAAAATCTTACAAAAATGACTGCTGAAAAAATATCTTTTTATGTAGCTAGGAAAAGAATAACACGCTATCAAGTTAAAAAAATAAAGGTAGCGAGTCTGGGATGGAAGCCCAAACTGAAACACAATTAAGCTACATGCTCCAATAACTTTAACTGATCATACATCCCTAGTCAAATTGGCTCTTTTCCTTCCCAGGACTATTCTTTTAGCTTTCTGCATATCCATTTGATCTTGCCCTTAGGAATCTTTGCTGTGATATCAACAAATTCCCCTTGAACGTCTGATGCATTTTTTTTTTTAAATTCTCAATGTAACAGAAACCTTGTTCTCTGATATGGGCACTGCACCCCTTACAATACAGTTCTGTAGATACAACTCTCTCATTCTCTCAACTTGCATCACTCATACTACTTGTCCTATTCTAAGTCAAGTACTTGCATGTGTGTGTTCATCCTTTATTGCCAAAGAAGACCATGCCATCGGAGAAATAATGACATGACTCGCACTTGACTTTGTTTTGAGTGAGGGAGGGCTGGGCAGGTCACCATCCTCACGTCTCCTCCAGAGTCATCTGAATCCAGTGACCAGATACTTATCAGGATGACTGGAGATGACCCAGGATAAGGCAATTGGGGTTAAATGATTTGCCCAACATCACACAACTAGTGAGTGTCAAGTGTCTAAGGTGAGAATTGAACTCAGGTCCTCTTGACTTCTGCACTGTTGCTATCCACTGTACCACCTAGCTGCCCATAAGTCAAGCACTTGGGTATTAATTCAATAATCAATCCTAAATAAATGGTCAGAGTACTAAAATAGTCACTGACTTTTGACATTTGTCAATGTGCAAATTCTCATATTAAATTACCTTTACTATCAGTTCTTTTTTTTCTGTTTCTGTTTCTGACTAATGAGTTTCTCTGAAGAAAAATAACAAATCAAGCTGACTGTCATTTATCTATATCAAATCATTGATATTGATTTAAGTTTTTTTTTAATTTAAGAGAAATCTATTTTCTCTCCCTCCCAATGAAAACTATTAAAAAAGAAAAAAGTATCCATAATTAAGCATATATACACATGTTGCACACATCTGCATGTGTATACAAATGTAATTATACATATATATATATTTTTGTACACATATACATATGTGTGTGAGAGTATATGTGTGGATATATGATATATACACATACATACATATGCACAATGAAATGTTAGCAACCAGCTCTTATAAGTCATTTCAAGTTGGCTCCAGCCTGACTCCCCTGAATCTATGGCAAGTCTTTATCATATTTCTGCTTTAGTTTCCTTATTGATAAAAGGTGGATAATAATAAAATTTATTCTGTAAATTTATTATGAGTATCAAATGGGACAACACATGTAATGCTTTTGGAAACCTTTAAAGGTCACAAAATTAAGCAAATGTTCATGTAGACACACATGTACGTATACAAATATGTGTGCAAATGTATGCTCTCTATATCCAAACATCTCTATGTGTATATGTATGTGTGTGCATATATATATATATATATATCACATACACAGATGTGAGATATATATAATATATATCTCACATCTGTGTATGTGTCTATGTGTCTTATCCTTCTCAGTAGAATGTAAACATTGTGACAGTGATTATTTTTTTCATTTGTTTCCACAACGTCTAAAACATAGTAAGTGCTTAATAAGTGCCTGTTGAATGAATGGATGAAAAGAACATCATCTCAGGATTTCTAGTGGGCAGGTGGAAAAATAAGGTAAAACACATGGTATGGGATAATTATTGGAGAAGTAAAAATATCTGTCCTTTCTTCTAGATTTTAATTTTTAAATATTATTTGTTTATTTATTTTTAGTTTTCAACTTTCATTTCCACACCAAAATGCCTTATATTCTGATTATCCTTTCCCCCAATCTGCCCTCCCTTCTATCACATCCCTTCTTTCCCTTATCCCCATCTTCTCTCTTTTCTGGTAGGGAAAGATAGATTTCTTTACCCCATTACCTGTACTTTTATTTTCCAGTTGCATGCAAAAACAATTCTCAACATTTGTTCCTAAAACTTTGAATTAGAACTTCTCTCCCTCCCTCCCCACGCATCCCCACTGAGAAGGCAAGCAGCTAATATAGGCTATATATGTGTAGTTTTGCAAAAGACTTCCATAGTAGTCATGTTCTGTAAGACTAATTATATTTCCCTCCATCCTATCCGGCCTCCATTTATTCTACTCTCTTTTCACCTTGTTCATCCCCAAAAGTGTTTACTTCTAATTACTCCTTCCTCCTATTTGCCATCCGTTCTATCATCCCTCCACTCCACAATCCCCTTCTCCTCTACTTTCCTGTAGTGTAAAATAGATTTTCATACCAAATTGAGTGTACATGTTAGTCCCTCCTTAAGCCAAATGTGATGAGAGTAAGCTTCACTTTTTTCCCTCTTACCTTTCCCCATTCCCCACTTTTGAAAAAGCCTTTTCTTTCCTCTTTTGTGCGAATTTCCCCCATTCCATTTTTCTCTTTCTCCTCCCAATATATTCTTCTCTCTCCCCATAATTTTATTTTTAGATATCCTTTCCTATTGAATTCACCCTGTGCTCTCTATGTGTGTGTACATATATATACACACATATATGTGTGTATGTGTATATACATATGTGTGTGTGCATATATATATGTGTGTGTGTGTGTGTGTGTGTGTATGAGTGTGTGTTTGTGTATAATTCCTCCAATACCCAAATACTGGGAAAAGTTTCAAGAGTTACAAATATTATCTATGTAGGAATGTAAAAAGTTCAACTTTCATATTTCTCTTTCCTGTTTACCTTTTCATGCTTCTCTTGATTCTTGTGAAGGAAAGTCAGATTTTCTATTCACCTCTGCTCTTTTCATCAAGAATGCTTAAAAGTCCTCTATTTCACTAAATTAACTTTTTTCCCCTGAAGTAGTATACTCAGTTTTGCTAGGTAGGTGATTCTTGGTTTTAATCTTAGTTTCTTTGACTTCTGGAATATCATATTCCAAATGCTTTGATCCATTAATGGAGAAGCTGCTAGTTCTTGTGTTGTCCTGATTCTATTTCCACAATGTTAGAATTCTTTCTTTCTATCTACTTGCATTATTTTCTCCTTGACCTGGGAACTTTGGAATTTGTCTACAGCATTCCTAGGAGTTTCTCTTTTCAGATCTCTTTCCAGAGGTGATTGGTGGATTTTTTCAATATTTATTTTACTATGTACTTCCAGAATATCAGGGCAGTTTTCCTTGATAATTTTGTGAAAGATGATGTCTAGATTCTTTTTTTTTTTTTTTTGATCATGGCTTTTAAGTAGTCCCATAATTTTTAAATTATCTCTCCTGGATCTATTTTCCAGTTCAATTGTTTTTCCAATGAGACATTTCATATTGTCTTCAATTTTTTCATTCTTTTGGTTTTGTTTTGTAATTCTTTGGTTTCTCATAAAGTCATTAGCTTCCATCTGCTCCATTCCAACTTTTAAAGAACTATTTTCTTCAGTGAGCTTTTGAACCTCCTTTTCCATTTGGTTAATTCTGCTTTTTAAAGCATTCTTCTCCTCATTGGCTCTTCTGCCAATTGAATTCATGTATTTCTAAAGCTGTTATTTTCTTCAGCATTTTTTGAATCTCCTTTAGCAAGCTGTTTACTTGCTTTTTATGATTTTCTTGCATCATTCTCATTTCTCTTCCCAATTTTCCTCCACTTCCCTTCCTTGATTTTCAAAATCCTTTTTTGAGCTCTTCCATGAACTGCAACCAGAGCATATTTATTTTGAAGGTTTTGGATGCAGAAGCCTTGACTTTTATGTCTTCCTCTGATGGCATGCATTGTTCTTCTCCACTTGAGAGGATGGAGGAAAATACCTGTTGACCATGAAAGTAGCCTTCTATACTGTTATTTTTTCCCTTTTTCCAACATTTTCCCAGTCAGTGACTTGAGTTTTGAGTCCTTTGTCGAGAGAAGGGTATACTCTGGGGACCTGCAAGTTCTCAGTTCATCCAAGGTGGCACAATCAAAGAAGAGAAATTCATTCCTCTCCTGGCCTGCACTCTGGTCTGGGAGCAACCAGAAGCACTCTTTTGCCTAGGATCTGCTAGTAAGATTCCTTGTCCAGAGCCTCCACCAGCTCCACTGCCAGTGATAATCCTTACCCCAAGACTACCATTCAGGACTGAGACCCAGATGAGTCATGAATTATCTCAGGGTCTTTAGGCCAAGGGCTCCAATAATGGCTGCTGCCACTGTTGTGATTACTGCAGCCAGGGCCAGACCATGTTCTCTTCTCACTCAGGTGAAAGAGCTTTCTCACTGACTTTGGAGCTGTCTTTGGCATTTGTGGGTTGAGGAATCTGGGAACCATTACTTATGCTGGTGGTGCCCTGAAGCCTTCTTCCTCTCTTGTCCCTGCTGTGCTGTGCCAAGCCTGTGCTCTTCTGTTCTCCACACCTGGTGTGATAGACCTTTCCTTTTGGCCTTGCAGAATATCTTGGGCTGGAATTCTCTTTCACTCTGTCGTTTTGTGGTTTCTGCTGCTGTAGAATTTGTTTAGAGTCATTTTTACAGCTATTATATGGGCTATGGGGTTGGGGGGAGCTTCTACAAGTTCATCCTTCTACTCTGCTTTCTTAGCTCTGCCCCCTCTTTTAGCTTTTGACAATACTTCTTGTGTGAGCAAATAATATTTAGAATTAGGGTTGGTGGGGAATGTTCCCTCAAGTATGGCTGGGCATTATATTGTGCTAGTTAGTGTAGTTAATTTGGACTTTTGTTGAGGTCTCATATTTATCTTACCAGATATTTTGGATTAATCCATATGGATAATAATTCAGAAACATTCTTTAGGCTTATAGCTTTTGCCCAAAAACTTTCAACTTGTCCAAAACAGGGATAAACAGAAACAGAAAGACAGAGAAAGAGAGAGAGAGAAACAGAGAGAGAGAGAGAGAAAGAGAGACAGAGAGAGAGAGAGAGAGAGAGAGAGAGAGAGAGAGAGAGAGAGAGAGAGAGAAAACCAAGGAGAAAAACATCCAGAGACAGAGAACCATAGACAGAGAAAGGAAAAACAAAAACAAACCTCCAAGTGACTAATATGTTTATTTATTATTTTGATCTCCTTTCAGTTTTGGGGGTAATGGAATATTTTCCTCTTCATTCTAAACTCCAGGTAGGCATTTTTACTGTTTGATTATATCTGGAGTCATTTAGCATCAATGACACAGCAGGGAAAGCCCGTGTCAAGGATTTATTGCCAAGTCTTGTGGTTTATGATTCCATCAAAGCTCCAGATTGATTTTGAACCTGGCAATCCATCTCTTTCCAATTAAACTCCATTATACAGCATGAGATGTTAGGTGAAGCTCCCTGCACCATAAACAGTATCATCAGCCACATTTTTGCAAAGATTTGCAAATAATGCCAGGGTTATTTTTAGTTGATGTTCTGAAGGAGAAATCATGTATATTTCAGGATGATGTGTGTCAGGTTATGCCAGTTTATTTACAACAATACTAGAGGCCTTACATTCTGTTAACACAGGAGAGCATTTATTTTAATCTGAGGGAGGAAAGCTGTCTTTAACATGATGGGGCACTCATGAATACATAATGAACACAGTGCTTTTGTTTAATGAGCTCAGTATATTTGGCAACAGGTTATTCAGTCTTAGAACCAATGTCCTCTCCAAGATGATGCAGATAATTACTTTGAAGTGTAAAGGATAAACACAGGAATTTAGGAGCAGGGAGAGTTTCTTGTGCAAATTATAATAGAAAGTATGAAATTAGAACTATATCAGGCAAGGCAAAAAGGACTTTTGATCCAGTATACCAAGATTCAAGAAATGATAACTGGGTGTATTTTCTCCATTTGATGGCTGTTCCACAGTTGGACTTCTTACCTCATCATACTCTGGGCTCCTAAATTCCCTAAATTTTGTCCAGATGAAAGAACTTTGTTTCAGTTTTAAAAAAGCTCCTCAATCCTGATTTTGGCTAGTCCCTGTGTTGTAATCCACCTTCGGAAAAACAACATTATATAATCTTCAAAGAATTTAGGTGATAATACCTTTGAATATTACCATAATTCAATATATAATTTCTAAAAATCATCATGATATGTAAAAATCACACAACAAACAACATAGAGCTTATTGGTGGAAAATGGGATTCATCAGTAACAAGTATGAATACATATGTGTTAACCTAATAAAGATGATAGTGCAGTTTTATACATCTAAAATGAATTCTACAGTCAATAGTGGCAGAGTTGTTGGCCTTGGGATTCTGACTGACCTGCACACCCCAGTTTCCATTTCCTGTGGTTCAGGCTGACAGATATGGTTGAAACTTCAGTTTAAGTGGCAGAGGAAGAGAGAAGGAAAGTGAAGGGGTTGGCTGAAGACCAGGCATACTTCACCCAAGGATCCTACTTCACCAGAAGATATATAAGAAATATGACACTTCACCTTGAAAAAGATTTGAAGTTTGCTTGTGGATGTGAGTAAAGGAAAGGTTGGAGCTTGGGAGTTATTGTGAAGTGGTGCCCTGGTGGTGTGGTTCGTTCATTCTTTGTTTTATGAAGATGAAATTGAGCACAAGAAAACATGAAAGTTGAATTATGCTCAAACTTTTGCCTAATATATGTATCTTATTGAACAGATTTGAGTTTTCAAACCACCATAAAGCAGTACTGATTATGTTTAAATATTGTAAAATATTTATAATATATTTATATTTCCCTTGAGGGAAGGATGAAAATAGTATTTTTATCCATATTTTAGCTATGGAGAAACTGAGGCCCAGAGAGGGGTAGTATCTTGCCCAAGATATAAAGTAAGAGTCATAGATGGGATTTTAATCCAGTTTTCATATCTACAAATTAAGGGCCATTTTCATTGTACCATACTGGAAGAGTTTTTATACATTTTCTTATCAAAATTTATTGATCAATAAGGGAAAAAATGAAGTCTAGGCAGGGGAGATAACTTGAGCATGGTCACACACATACTCTTGAAGTAAAAAATATCTGCTCAGTAAACTCAGAATCCTAGAGCTAAATTTTACCATAGAGATGACCTAATCTACTGGCCTTATTTTAAAGGTGAAGAAAATTAGAAGAGTAAGGATTGCATTCATAACAAGTGGTAGAGACAAGAACTTGAAGGGAAATTGATTTTCTAGACAAAACATTTGGCTGTTTTGCGTTATTCTTTTACGAGCCTCATTACAAGACTATATAACTTAACAGGATAGTGGTACCTCCATAGAAAATAATCTCCTTGAGGGCAGATGTTGTTTTATTTTCCTCCTCTGAATATCCACTGGTTATCATGGGACCTGGTACATAGTAGTACTTTAACAAATGCTTGTTAAATAGTTGAGTAAATGATCTACTTTAGGAAACTACTATTTCAAATATAAATCACTCTAGTATAGAGATTATGAACGTTGTTTCTGTCTTTTTTTTTATTATTTGATTTTCAAAATATTTGTGGCAATTGTAGTATATGCAGTTTCCTTTGAAATCCATGTATTTTTTTTAATGCATCTTAAAGTATAATTTTAAGAAGATATCCATAAGTTTCACCTAATATTTGAGTGTGCCCATGATTCAAAAAATGTTAAAAATCCTGGCTCTAAAAAGTGACAATTCTCAAGCAATTCTCATCTGTCCTAGATTGCCTCTCAGGCCTCTAGGTACTCTAAGATTCTGGGAGTCCATTTGATTAATTTTAGGAAATTTACTACATTTGCAGGTATAATGAATGTTTCACTTCAAGGATCTCCACTGAATTTGGGGAAATGAAATTTTCCTTTATTCTGAACACTTATGTGTTCAATTTCTTGTTCTTCATCCCCCAAAATTCTGTTGTTACCATTATCCCAAATGGCAGAACCACAACTCTTTGACATAATCTTATGAAATTACATTCTGTTGATCTCAAATTTGATACAGAATTCCAATCATTCTTCTCTGACAAAGTGTCATTGTCATTTTCACATTGGGTACCTTTCCTTCCTGTAATCTGTGAGTCCAAGTTGGCAATGAAGATTTCCATGCACCACAGAATAGCTGTCCATCCTCAGAGGAATTTTGACCTAATGGAATGTGAAGAAGATGTTTTAGCTAACTACCACACTGTAAGCAAACAGAATCTCTGGCATCCTAATGAACTGTATCAACCATGATCAAATTTCAGAAAAGAAAATGTCAGTGTTATGATTAGGCAAGGGAAATTAATGCTTTCTGGTAGGCAGTTGTCACATTATAAGATGCTGTTCCAGGTACCTGAGAGACAGTCTTATATGAAATGAGACACTTTCTTGGTACAGTTCTGTTTATTTTCCAACTGAAGGAAACAATTGTGTCTCAGTTCCTAGAAATGTTTAAAGATGATACAGAAACTGCAAAAGAAAGCTTGTGGGGATAGGATAATTTGAAGGAGGCTAGAAATGAACTGGAATGAATATTGAGCAAGGAGACAGAGACAGGGCTACTGGGACATATGTATGAGACTGTTTCTATAGAGACCACACCAAGGACAGGAGAAGTAGGTGGGGGAAGTAAAGTCAACTGAATGACAAATGAAAGGACTTCAAGGGCTTTCAGTGGTCTACAAAAAATAAGTGCTTTGGGCCAAAGCCCAAGTCATCTTATCTTAGTCATCTCCAGTCAGATGACTTCCCAAGGTGATGACAGGTCATTCCTCACTGTGTATAATTTAGTGCTATTTTGCTTCTGATTTTCTTTATTTGGGGGTTGTATATAACTATGACCATCTTGAGGACAGAGGTGTGCCTCATCTAAAGTTTGTACTTCTCCCCAAAACATTTCAAAATCCTCTGTATACCATAAACATTTGTTAAATATTTGTTAGCAGCCTTATTATATTCCATTTCTCCAGCAAGAGGGGAAAAAATTTAGGATAACGTTCCTGAACCCTTAGTAACCTTAGAGTTCATTTGGTCCCTATTTCTTATGTCGAAGATATAGAAACTGATGTTCAGAAAGAAAAAGATTTACTAGGGTCACATAGGTGTGAAATCTGAACTCTAGAGCCATTTAATGCCTGCCTCTGAAGATAAGCCCGGCTCCTTATTTCAGAGTAATATTGAATTAAATACTAAGTCTGGGATTAAGTCATAATTTAGTCACAATATGGCTTTTGATATATCACTTAATCCTGGAAATGTATGTGTGTGTGTATGTGTGTGTGTGTGTGTATGTGTGTGTGTGTGTGTGTGTGTGTGTGTGTGATAGAGAGAGAGAGAGAGAAAGAGAGAGGGAGGGAGTATGTTTTTCTTGTCTACTTATTACTTATCTGGCAAAGATATAAAGATTCTGAAGACATGCAGTCATATTCTCTCCAAAGAGTTGGGAGTTAAATTCTTGTGAATACTTCCAGATCTGGTATTCATCCTACCCACCTCCAACATTTACTATCTGTGTGAAACCAGGCAAGCAACTTTGCCTCCCCTGGATTCAATTTCCTCATGTGTAAAATGATCATTTGGACCACATAGCATCTCATTTCAATCCAGCTCTAAAGCTACAAACTTATGGTTCCACTGGGACAGAATACTTTATTCCCACTCTTTTGGAAAAACAATGAAGCTGAACCTAAAGGGAATCAGATAGATATCTTAACATTGATGGATATTAACATCTATATATAAGTATTAATACAGATACCATATAAATACCAGAAGTGGAAACGTAAAAATTATCGTGTAACCTTCTGATGTACACATATTATTAGTGCTAGAATATTGTAGTAACACAGCCTTAGTTTTCTTAACTGTAAAATGTTTTGGTTGGTCTAGATCAGAGATTCCCAAACGTATTTGACCTACCATCACTTTTAAAAAATTTCTCAGTGCCCCCCTGGGAATCTTTATTAAAAAAAATGTACCTTAAATTTAATAATTTATTGTAAATTTTTGGATTTTTTTCCTGCATTGAAATTTTGATGACAAAATATCTCATCATGCAACCATATATTGTAAACAAATCATTGCATACACATATTCCTGCCAGTGCATTCCTGTAGTTGGACTTCCCAACAATGCATAACACCTTGCCTGCCAATACTTGCTAGTTAAGACTTGTTGGTGTACTTGACTATTGATTAGTTACAACCTGCATTTTGTGTGTTTATCTGGCAAATAATGTAATCACTATGACTAACTCTGTTACATAATAGGTGAAACATGTGTAAATGTTTTTATCAAAATTTTCTTCACTTCTTTTCTTAGACTTTCATCACCCCTCATTTTATTCAATGCCCCATCCATTGCACCTGAGGCTATTACTGCCCACCCTTTATTCCAGCACCTTCCAGTGGTCAGTATTGCACACCTCTGGTAGTTCATTCCAACCTGAAAATTCCAAGACTCCATAGCAATAAAAACCTTTTACCAGTCACAAAAATCTTTTTTATTTTCCCAACTCAGAAAATATTTAAATAGTCTTTATTCTCGATTATGTGTTGTACATTATTGTAGGTTCTATATATACTTAGACAAAAATAATACAGTTTCTACAGTCAAGAATGTATTGTATAGAAGGTATCTGCGTTTATAATTTAAAATAACAGTCAATGTTATAAGGCAACATTTATTTTACACTTTCAAGATTGTAAAATCCACCAGTCATTTCATTTGTGACTCATAAGGAGCCTTTAATATAGGGGCTACTCACACTACTTATAGATGAAGAAACTAAATCTCAGAGAAGTTAAGAGCCTTGCTCAGGCTCACTCATCGAGTAAGTATCAGAGAGGACCTTTATCTTTCTCAATTGGAACACAAGTTCCTTCACCAATCTATTAATGAATAAATCAATAGAATTAGCATTGTCTTTTGTAGAATACGTGTGTGTGTGTTTGTGTATGTGTGTATAGGGAGAGAGAGAAAGAAAGAGAGAAAGGCACATGCATGTATATATATGTATATATATACATATGCATACACAGACACATACATATACACACATATATACATGCACATATCCTTTACCTTGTGTGTATGTGTATGTATAACATGTAGTATATATGCGACTGCCAAATATAGATAGGTAAATCTAATAAATGCATTATTAAGGTAAATATTCTTAATATGATAAATGAAATGAAATTGGTAAGGGAAATTTAAAACTCTTTAAACTTTATTTCTACTTGAAGTTGTTCAAGGCCACATCAAATTAAACACATGGTCTCTCGAATCTGTACCTTGTTTCTCTGTCTCTTATCTCACACTTTTGAAGTATAATACCTTCAGAGATTCATTTTATAAACAAGGACGTCTCTTAGTTCCAGGGTCTCCTTGACCAATCTGCCACATATTTTGTTCCTAGTATTTTACCAACTGCTCCTGAAAGCAATGCCGATTCAGTAACCCCATTGTTCATAATCCTGCTTCAAATCAGTGTTGGGGAATGTGTCACCCAGTCTACAGCTTTTCTATTAGCTACCATTCAACAGATAGCAGGTAGTCCTCTATAGGTTAGCCACCACCTAGAAGTTCATTCCTCTTATCTATAATCTAATTTACTTATAATGTGGCTATTGAGGAGGAGCTGAGAGGCAATGGCTCATCCCTGTTTGTTAACATGGACCTATAGGAATTATCATTATCTCATTAAGAAGATATAATGAAATCTTCTTTCATCTTGAATCCCTTGCTGATCTGTAGCGATCAGCCAGTCACCATGTTGGTACCTTGATGGATTTTTTGAATCTCATTTTAATTCTTTTTCCTGGGTTTTGCCTAGTTAATCAGGGCGAAAGACCAAACAAAGAATTTTCCTTTGAATACCACCATAACAGCAATTTCCTGAGCAATGAAAACTAGCTTTGCAGAACAAAGAAATGTTTAATTTAGCTACAATGTCTCTTTAGGGATTCTTTTTTATATCAGCATCTAACTGCCTCAGAAGAACCTGGTCAATTATTCAGTCATACATAGTAATATAAATTTAGAACTAGAATGTACTTTATAGATCATAATGCATACATGCTTCATTTTGCCAATGAAGAAACTGTCTGAAGTGATTAAGTAACTTGACCAAGGTGACATACAGAGCCCTATCTAGAAAGTTTGGTACAGGTGACAAATTCAGTCTTGATGGCCCTAGACATTCTTATGTCAACATGTCCTTTAATATATTTGACAGAGATCTAACAATATTCCCCTCTAAGGAGTGACACTTAGGACTTCAGTCCTCCCACTACTTCTGGAGACTCAATGACACAATTGTTAAAGTTGTAAGGACAGTGAATAGGGCAAAGCTAGACCGTAATGGGAGTGCCCAGAGTGGCTAGCAGTTTTTAAAATAACAATCATACCAGGTGCAGCTCTGTAAGCCTAACCATTGAAATGTTTTTTGAAACTTTGCTGTTTGATTCAATATTCAATTGAACTCAACAACCTTTTGTTGTTCAACTACTCTGTGACTTTTCTAAGGGAAATTTGGCTGTTCTTCCAGACCATTAGTATGAGGCAGGGAGTGGGAACCTGCAGCCTGGAAACCACATGCGATTCTCTAGGTCCTCAAGTCGAGGCCAAGAATTTTGGATCCAGTCAAAGGAGAGAATGGTCTCACGCCACAGGATCTCCACCCCTGGATGGGAAATTCCCAGTGGAAGAATTCCATTGTGCTAAATTCTCAGAGTCTAAAAGACTTGCTTGACATGACAAAACTAGTATGAGGAGAGGTAGGACTTCAACTCTGATTTCTCTTTCTCTAGTGCCTTTCTGTGTTGGGATACAATACAAAAAAACAAACAAAATAATAGTCTCTGCCCTCACCACATACCTGAAAATATAAAGTTGTCATTTCAGTTACATCTGACTCTTCATGACCCTACTTGGGATTTTCATGGCAACGATGCTGGATTTACCATTTTCTTCTTTACCTCATTTTACAGATGAGGAAACTGGGTACAATGACTTGCCCAGGGCCACGCATCTAATGTGGTCAGATTTGAACTTAGAAAGTGTTTTTCTGTCTTCAGGCATGACTTTCTATGCACTATGACATCTAATTAAAATAAAAAAAAAAGAAAAGGGCTTGAGGGAAAGACCCTTAACAGCTGTTATCTTTTTATTAGTTGATAAAAGAATACACATGGCTGGGCTCATGAGTTTTAGTTTTCAGGGGGCATACTTGCATCGAGGACCTAAAAACAAGAGTCACTTTTCTGGGCTACCACATATGAGGGATATCAAAATCAAAGACCCACACAAACTTCCCAAATAAACCAATCAAAGCAACCATACACAGTGAAAAGAATAAGAAATTCTGTGTGAGAATACCAAAGTTAACAATGTTAGGCAATGATGGATTTGAGGATAGTTACCTTACATTCATTTCCCCATATACACATTCTCCCCCAAATGATCAACCATATGTGATGAGTTAAAACACATAGAGAGCACAAGTCAGAAATCCATAAAGATAGGTCACAAATATTCAGAGTTGTCTAAGAAGAACCACTATGAGCTAATCTCATGTATTACAGACATGCACATAGGGATGTGTGTCATAGGGCATAGTTATTTCTGGGGGAAGCACACCTCTGATGTGGCAGAAGAGCCAAGATCTTCTGGTTATATCATCTCACTGCTCTCTGTTCTCTCTCTGTCTCTTAAGGATAGTACTATATAAGGACATAGGGCTGCTGGAAAGGAATTTTCTAATGCTTATTGCCGTATGTTGAGCTTCAGAACTTGTGCTTTCCATTAATATCAGTTTTTGAATATGATATTCTAGAGGTCAAAGGAATTAGGATTAAAACCACGAGTCACATACCTAGCAAAACTCAGTATAATACTGGAGGCGGAAAAAGTGGCCATTCAATGAAATAGAGAACTTTCAAGCATTCTTGGTGAAAAGACCAGAGCTGAAGAGAAAATCTAATTTTCAAACACAAGAATCAAGAGAAGGATGAAAAGGCAAACAGGAAAGAGAAATCATAAGGGACTTACTAAAGTTGAACTGTTTACATTCTTATATGGAAAGATAATATTTGTAACTCTTGAAACTTTTCTCAATATCTGGATAGTTAGAGGGATTGCACACACACACACACAGAGAGATAAAGAGAACAGGATGAGATGAGTAGGAAGGGATCTAAAAAATAAAATTAAGGGGTGAGAGAAGAATATATTGGGAGGAGAAAAGGAGAAATAGAATGGGGCAAATTATTTCTCATAGAAGAGGCAAGAAAAAGCTTTTTCAATGGAGGGGAAAAGGGGGGAGGTGAGAGGAAAAAAGTGAAGCTTACTCTCATCACATTTAGCTCAAGGAAGGAATAACAGGCACACTCAATTTGTTGTGAAAATCTGTCTTACACTACAGGAAAGCAGGGTAGAAGGGAATAAGCAGGGTGGGGGACATGATACAAGGGAGGGCAAATGGGAGGAGGGAGCAATTAGAAGTAAACACTTTGGGGAGGGACAAAGTCAAAAGAGAGAATAGAAGAAACGAGGGGCACATTAGGATGGAAGGAAATACAGTTAGTCTTACACAAAATGACTATTATGGAAGTCATCTGCAAAACTACACATATATATACTATATTGAATTGCTTGCCTTTTCAGTGGGGACGGGTGGGGAGGAAGGAAGGAAAAGAAGTTGGAACTGAAAATTGTAGGAAAAAATGTTGAGAATTGTTTGTGCATGCAACTAGAAAATAAGAAATACAGGTAGTGGAATATAGAAATGTATGTCCCCCCAATAAAAGATCTCATTCGATGTTGAAAAGTTTTGTGTTATTCTCATTTAATCCTGAATATAAGCTATGTACCACAATCACATTTTTCTATTTTTATTTTATTAATTTTATTTTTTTCAGTGTTCTACAATCACTACCCTATAACTTACATTTGTAACCCTTCCATCCCGCCTACCTCTGTCCTACCTCCCTGAGACAGCATACAATTTTATTTATAGGTTTTACACATATATTCCTATTAAACACATTTTCATGATAGGCATGCTGTGTAGAAGAATTAAAATGAATGGGAGAAATCATATGACAAACTAAAATGAAATACAAAACAAAATGATCTGCTATATTCTGCGATTAAATTCCATATTTCTTTCTCTGGATGTGGGAGGCATTTTGCTTTAAAATACCACTGGAAATTTTTTGAAGTTCTTGCATTGCAATGAAGTTCCAAGTCTACCAGAAAAAAACTCTCACACTGTGTTCATTGCTTTGCACAAAGTTTTCCTGGTTCTGTTCCTTTCACTCAGTATCAGATCATATAAATCTTTGCAGGCATCTCTGAAGTCTTCCTGTTCATCATGTCTTATAGCATGATAGTATTTCACTATGTTCATATGCCATAATTTATTCAGCCATTCCATAATTGATGGGCATTCCCTTGATTTCCAGTTTTTGGCCACCACAAAGAGAGCTGCTATAAATATTTGGTGCATGTGAGACCCTTTCCCATTTTTATGATCTCTTGGAGAGGCAGTCCTAGAAGAGATATTGCTGGGTCAAAGGATATGCATATTTTGTAGACCTTTGGGCATAGTTCCAAATTGCTCTCCAGAATGGTTGGATGAGCTCACACCTCCACCAACAATGAATATGCATTCCAACTCTCACATCCTCTCCAACATTTATTATCTTCCTGTTCTGTCATGTTTGCCAATCTGATAGGTGTTATGTGGTACCTCAGAGTTGTTTTGATTTGCATCTCTTATCATCAGTAGTGATTTAGAGTATTTTTTTCATATGACTACAGATATTTTTAATTTTTTCCTCTGAAACCTGCCTATATGTATCCCTTGAACATTTATCAATTGGGGAATGACTTATGTTCTTATATATTTGACTCAGTTCTCTATATATTTGAGAAATGAGACCTTTCACAGACACTAGCCTCAAAAATTATTTTCCAGTAGCCTGCTTCCTTAGGAATTTTGGTTGCACTGGGTTTGATTATTCAAAAACTTTTGAGTTTAATGTAATCAAAATTACTCATCTTGAACTTCTTAATGCTTTCTATCTCCTCTTTAGTCAAAAATTCTTCCATTCTCCACAAATCTGATAAATATACTTTTCCTTGCTCCTCCAATTTCTCCATAGTATCATTCTTTACACCTAGATCGTGTACCCTTTGGAATTTATACTAATGTACAGTGTCAGGCATTGGTGTTTTCCTAGTTTCTACCACACTGTTATCCAGTTTTCCCAGAAATTTCTGTTGAACAGAGTTCTTATACCAGAAACTGGAGTCGTTGGGTTATCAGAGAGTAGACTGCTATATTCATTGTCTATTGTGTCTTGAGTTCCTAGCATATTCCACTTGTCTACCCTCCTGTTTCTTACCAGTACCAAATGCTTTTGATAATTGCTGCTTTATAATACAACTTGAGATCTCATAGCACAAGGCCACCTTTCCTAGAATTTATTTTCGTTAGTCCCCTTGATATTCTGGACCTTTTGTTCTTCAAGATGAATTTTGATATTATCTTTTCCAACTCTAGAAGATAATTATCTGAAAGTTTGATTGCTATGGCCCTAAAGTAAATTCATTTAGGTAGAATTGTCATTTTTATTTTATTGGCTCAGGCTACACATGAGCAACTAATGTTTTTCCATTTACTTACATCTAATTTTATTTGCATGAAAAGTGTCTTGTAATTGTGTTCATATAGTCATTGGGTTTGTTTTGGCAGGTAAACACAGAAATATTTTACAGTGTCTACCCTAACTTTAAATGGGACTTCTCTTTTTATCTCTTGCTCTTGGGCTTTGTTACTAATATACAGAAATGCAGAAGATTTGCATGAGGTTATTTTGTAATGTGCAACTTTGCCAGCGTTGATTATTATTTCAAATAGTTTTTACTTGAATCTCTGCAATTCTCTAAGTATATCATCATGTCATCTGCAAAGACGGATAACTTACTTTCTTCTTAGCCTATTCTAATTTCTTCGATTTCTTTTCTTTCTGTTATTGCTACAGCTAACATGTCTAGTACCATATTGAATAATAGGGGTGATAATGGGCATCCTTGTTTCACCCCTGACATAAGTGGAAATGCATCTAACTTATCTCCATTGCATAAAATGCTTCCTGAAGGTTTTAGGTAGATACTACTCATTGTTTTATGGAAAGTTATCTTTATTCCTATGCTCTCCAGTGTTTTTAATAGGAATGAGTGTTGTATTTTGTCAAAAGTTTTTTCTGTATATCATGAGATAATCATGTGATTTCTGTTAGTTTTGTTGTTGATATGATCAGTAATGATAATAGTTTTCCTAATATTGAACCATCCCTGCATTCCTGGTATGAATCTTACCTGATCATAATGTATTATTCTTGTGATAAGTTGCTGTGTTCTTTTTGTTAAAATCTTATTTAAAATCTTCGCATCTATATTAATAAGAAAAATTGGTCTGTAATTTTCTTTCTCTGTTTCATCTCTTCCTGGTTTAGGTATCAAAACCATATTTGCATCATGAAAAGAATTTGGGAGTACTCCTTCTATTCCAATTTTCCCAAATACTCTATAGTGTGTAGAAATTAACTGTTCTTTCAGTGTTTGATAGAATTCACTCGTAAATCCATCTGGCCCTGGACATTTTTTCCTAGGGTATTCATTGATGGCTTGTTTAATTTCTTTTTCTGAGGTGAGGTTGTTTAAGTATTCAACTTCTGTTAATCTGAGCAATTTATATTTTTTTAAAATTACTCATCCATCTCATTTAGATTTTCGAATTTATGGCCATAAAGTTGGGCAAAGTAATTTCTAATTATTCTTTTAATTTCCTCCTCATTGGAGATGAGTTTTCCCCTTTCATTTTTGATATTAGTAATTTGGTTTTCTTCTTTATTTTTTGAGTCAAATTGACCATATTTTTATCAATTTTATTAATTTTCTTTCATAAAGCTAACTACTAGTTTTATTTATTGGTTCAATGGTTTTCTTAATTTCAATTACCTTAATCTCTCTTTTGGTTTTCAGTATTTCTAATTTGGTATTTTCTTGGGGATTTTCAATCTGTTCTTTTTCTAGCTTGTTCAGCTGCATGCCCAATTTAATGATGTCTTTCTCTATGTTATTCATGTAGGCATTCGATGATATAAAGCTTCCCCTAAGAACTACTTTTTCAGTATCTCATAAGATTGGGAAGGTTGTCTCATTATTGTCATTCTCTTGAATTAAGTTGTTGATTGTTTCTATGATTTGTTATTTAACCCACTCCTTCTTAAGATTAGATTATATAGTTTCCAATTAATTTTTGGTTTATCTTTCTGTGACCTCTTATCACATATAATTTTTATTCCATTATGATCTTAGAAGTATGCATTGACTATCTCTGAGTTTCTGCACTGGATTGCGAGGTTTTTATGCCCTAGTACATGGTCTATTTTTGTCTATGTGCCATGTACTGCTAAGAAAAAGGTGTCTCTTTCCATCCCCTTTCAGTTTTCTCCAGAGAACTATCATATCTATCTTCTCCAGAGTTTTATTCACCTCCTTAACTTCTTCATTGTTTATTTTAAGGTTAAACTTATCAAGTTCGGAGAGGGGGAGATTGCAGTCCCCAACTTGTATAATTTTGTTCTCTATTTCTTCCTGCAGCTCCCAAACCTCTCCTCTAAGAATGTGGATGCTATACCACTTGGAGCATACATGTTTAGTAATGATATTGCTTCATTGCCTGTGGTGCCTTTCAGCAGAGTTTAATTTCCTTCCTTATCTCTTTTATTTAGATCTATTTCTGTTTTTCCTTTGTCTGTGATTAGGATTGTTACAACTGCTTTTCTTATATCAGCTGAAGCATAATATATTCTGCTCCAACTTTTTACTTTTACCTTCTGTGTATCCCCCTGTTTCAAACGTGTTTCTTGTAAACAACATATTGTTGGATTATGGCTTTTAATCCATTCTGCTATCCATCTCCATTTTATGAGAGACTTCATTCCATTCACATTCAGATTTATGATTACACTCTATGTCTTTCCCTCCATCCTTTTTTCCATCATTTGTGCTTTTAGTTCTGCCATGTCCTTTCTCCTTCTCAGTAGAGTTTTCACTTTTGATCACCACCTCCCAATCTCCCCTTCCTTCTTTCATCCCCCCTCCCTTTTACTCCCCTTTACCTTTTCTACTTCTTCTGTTTCTTTTAACCTCCCCTCCCCTTTCTTTCCCCTTTTCCTCCTACTACCTATAGAGCTAGTTAAATGTATATACTTAAGTTTATTGTTCCCTCCTCGAACCAAATCAGATGAGAGTACCTCTCAAACAATGCTCATCTGCCTCCCCTCTTTCCCTCTACTGCAGTATAAGTATGTAGTTCTTCCTGTGAAGTCATTTATCATTTTCTGCGTCCTCCTTTTCACATCTCCTGTTATAATTTTTTCACCTGCTTAATTTTTATCATCACATCATTTACTGTATACCCTTTCCCTCTATCTATGTATATCCCTTTTTTATTTAATATTAGATGTATAATTCTCAAGATTAACAAGTATTATCTTCCCTTATAGGAAAATAAAGAGTTTGCCCATATTTAGTAACTAGTTTTTCTTTTCCCTTGTTTGCCTTTTTATGTGTCTCTTGAGACCTGCATTTGAAGCTCGAATTTTCTGTTCAGTTCTGGCCTTTTTGGCAAGAAGGTCTGGAAATCCCTTATTTCATTGAATGTCCATCTCCTTGCCTGAAATGTTATGCTGAACTTTTCTGGGAAATTGATTCTTGGTTGAAGCTCCAGTTCTTTTGCCTTAGAGAATATCATATTCCAATTGCTTCAGTCTTTTAATGTAGAAACTTCAAGGTGCTTTGTGATCCTGACTGTAGCTCCTCAACATTTAAATGGTTTACTTCTGCCTGCCTGTAGTATTTTCTCCTTCACTTGACAGTTTTGGAATTTGGCAGCAATATTTCTTGGTGTTTTTAGTTTGGCATCCCTTTTTAGGAGATGAACAGTGGATTCTTTCGATGATCATTTTGCCCTCTCAATCTAGCACTTCTGGGCAGATTTCTTTGATGCTTTCTTGGAAGATATTTCCCAGACTCCTTTTTTCATCATGACTTTCTGATAGGCCAATAATTCTTAAATTTTCTCTCCTGGATCTATTTACAAGGTCAGTTGTTTTTCCAAGTAGATATTTTACATTTTCTTTTATATTTTTATTCTTTAGATGTTGTTTGACTGACCCTTGATGTCTCATCTAGTCATTAGTTTCTACTTACCCAATTCTAAGTTTTATCATATTGTTTTCTTCTCTCCTTTTCCATCCTTCCAATTTCCCTAGTTAGGCTTTGTGCTTCCTTTTGCATTTTTTCAGTTTTTGTTTTTAAAGAACTGTTCTCTTAATGGAATTCTTTTTTTTCATATCATTGGTCAGTTTTTCTTCTATTTCCTCCTTCAGCTGTTCTAGGAGAGCTCTTCATGCATGTAAGCAATTCATGGTCCCTTCTAAAGTTTCAAATAGGAGTACAGTCTCAATACTGACCTCTTTGGTATTCGTGTTTTGGTCCTTGTCCCCATAAAAAGATTCTATAGTCAAAGCTTGCTTTGCTTCTTCTTACTCATGGTGGTGATGCTCCGTGTATTGTGGCCTCTAGTTCTTTCAGCTAGAAGCTAGCGGACTTGGTGTTGAGCTTGCTGGTGTGAGAAAGCAAAGGGCAGGTGTCTTTTTTTCTTTTTGTTATATTTTTTCCTGGATTAGCCCTGGGATTAGCTTGTTAAGTGTGGGAGCATGGTGGTCTGTTCAAGGAGATCTCAGCTGAGTTGGAGCAAAGGTATGTTCAGGGGTTGGTGATCTTGGCTGCTGAGGTGATTGCGGGGCTCCACCCCCCTGGAGCTCCTCTCCTCCTGGTTTGCCTCCACCACAGTGAGAGGACTATTCCTTAGAGATTTTCTTAGCCTCACTTGCTATGAGACTGTTCGCCCCTTCTGCTGATCCCACTGCTCCAGAATATTTCTGGGGAAATATTTTACGGTTCTTTCAAGGTCAACAATGGGAGGGAGAGAGGACATTTATTGATCACTCTGCCATTTTGGCTCCCAGAAGTTCAAGTAGGTGACTTACAGACCTTTAATATACAGGCTGATTGTTTCAGGAGTGGTTTCTGCTGATACCCGGGGCTCAGCAGCTGTCACTTTCTTGGCTCCCCTGGTCTCCTACCCTGGGCTGCCACTCCCTGTTCTGCTGTGCTGTTGCTGCCTTAGGCCACCCTAAGACTTTCCTGCTCATCCATGCTGCAGTGGAATGTGCTGTGCTGTATGCTGTGGGCTCTTCCACTCCTGTGAAACTGATCCTTCCTGTCGACCTTCCTGTGAATCTACCACAGTTTGTCTCCTATTGGATTCTGAACCTCCAAAATTTGGTCAGATTCCCTTTTCAGAGGTATGTGAAGGAGTTTGTCTAAGATCTTAGTTGAGTAGTTGCTCCCACTCTGCCATCTTGGCTCCACATAATTCCATTTTTCAAAACTACCATTCCTCCTAAAAAGAAAGTAATGAAATAAAAAAAAAATCTAAAGACAGGAGAAAATAAAAAAGAGAAGGAAAACTCCACAGTAAATGTGTTAGTTGAGGTGGACTGGCCTACCTGACTTATTGGTGTGTAAATTATTCTAAAGGCAACAAGAAAACCCAGATGAAACATGTAGAGTCCTCTTTCCTGAACTCATTATGACTAATGCAAGAAACATAATTTCTGATATTTTATAAGTTTTATTCTGGCCAGTCCTAACTGACATGTTTCCCTATAGATAGAAACACATAGTAGATTCATTTTTTTCTTTAAAATTCAGATGAAGAGCCTCCTGTATCAGGTTCATCTTGCAAATGAACTCTGAAAGCCTTCATTCTGTAACACTAAGACAATCACTCCAAGTCATCACTCTAGGCTTACCCCAACTATGTGTTACTCCTCAAGATGCAGTCCCACAGAGAGAGAAAGGAAGTTCTCAGAAGTGTGAGAATTAATTATAAAAGACAGTCTAAGGCACTCATGGAAAGGGCATCTTGTCCAACCAGGTAAAGGGAAAGAAGGCATTGAGAATAAATCTCAGAAGATATGGATAAAGCACTGAGAAAGAAATCTGGGAATTCCAGAGCTAAGATTTAACACTGATTAATATTGTTTGCTTGTTTTTCCTTTTCTTTACCTTTTTAATTAAAAAACCAACAGTTCCCTGTCTACGTCATAAAGAAAAGTGCCTTACAAAACAAAAATCTCTTTAATGATTCCACCAAATGGTTGTGTCATAGTTTCACATAATCTATAATTTTTCATTTTGGAAAAATCTAAGTATTTCTCAAAAATTGTAGGGAATTATAGGATTAAAGAAAAATTGCCTTACAATTAAATCTTTACCAAAACGAAATTATCTAGCTTCAGAGGAATTAAACTAGTATCTGATTAAACTAGAATCTATGCTATCAACATAATTTGCCTAGATTAGTAGAGCTTTTGACATAATCTCATTCCATTCTTGTGGAAAACATGAAGTGCCAGGCCTAGAGGCCTGTGTGGGCTACCCGAGTCTTTCTTACCTCACCTCCGAGGTCTTCGGTTGGCCAAAACCGGATGCACATATGAGAGAAAGGACGTTCCAGAGTCGAACAAGGGTTGAGCTTTATTTCAGGGTCTAGTTACAAGTGCAGGGGGGTCTTCCTTAGGAGGAAGAGGGGGAGATTTCCTAAGGAGGCTAGGATCTTAAGGGCTTGGAAATAGAAATACAAGCGGGGAGAGAGGGGGAGGGGAGAGAGGAAAGAAGAAAGCGGAGCCTACTGTCCTCTTGGCTCCTCACGTGCTAAGAGAGCTTTCAGGCTTCCTCAATCCTACTTAACCTTCAGCCTCACAGTTTGCATCTCAATACCGTGCTGTTAGGTAACTAGGTGTGCTCCAATCTGGGACAATCTCGAGGGCAGGGAGACTCCACCCATCACGTATCTCCCGGGGAGAGGCGGAAATACCCGAGCTAGCCGAGCTAGCTCAGTCTGACCTTCTCGAATCCCTGCTGTTCATGGAGGGCCTCATAAGACTCTAAGATTTAGAAGTCCCACTTTTACCCGCCCGAGACCATCCACACGGAATTGAGCTTCCAATCCCAACAATGAAGACTTATTAAAACTTGTTAGATAGCATGTGAAAGTTGAATGATGATTTTCCCAGTATTTTGAAAAGGACACTTTCTAATCAGTTACAGCTTAGACTGGATTGCCACAAGCATCACTTCCACATCTTAAGATTTCTTGATTTTGTGAAATCAAGGCTAATAAATATAGAGTGCACCCTAAATATACAAAATAAAAACATAGAAGATAAGATCAGATTGTGGTGACCCTGTTTCTGCTCCCTTTGCTCTTCCCATTAGAACACACTGGATGGACTAAGCCTTTAATAGGCCTTTAAGTGCCTACTATCTGCAATAAGCAAATACAAAGATATCCATAAGATAGACCTTATTCTCAGGAATTTCACAGTAGGGGAGAAAACATGCAAACATCAATGGACAAGCAATATATAAACAAGATAAATTGGAGATAATCAACAGCTGGAGGCAGTACTAGCATTGAAGAAGATGATCGTACCAAATGGAATTTTACCTGGAATTTGAAGAAAGTCAGAGAAGACCAGAAGTGGAGATAAGGAGGAAAAGAATTCTGGGCCTTGAGGACAGCCAGTAAAAATACACAGTATCTGGAGAGGAACCATTTTGTTCAAGGAAGAACAGGAAGACTATAGTCACTGGAAAGCCAAGTTGGAGGGCAGGTTGTAAATGGCTTTGAATGACAAATGCAACTATTATTTCATCCTGGATGTTATAAAGAGCCACTAGATTTTATTGACTGAAGAGTGAGGTGACATGGTCAGAGATGTTCGTTAGGAATAACAATTTGACAACTGCGTGAATGATGTAACAAAGTGTGGGAGAGAATCAAGGTGGGGAATCCAGTGGTGACATTCATTCTTATCCTCCTCTTGGTACTTTACAGAAAACATATGAGAGCAAAATCTTAAATAACCCTATTAACCAACAAATTAATCAACAACCATTTATTAGGTACCTATCATGTACCAGTCACTCTACATTATATAGTGAGAGTATGTTCGTTAATAAGTAAATTAATATGTAATCTATCCTCTCTGTCTCTGTGCCTCTGAGTCTCTGTCTCTGTCCTTCTCTGTCTCTCTCTCCCTCTCTATCCTTCATCCATGTGTCTACATAATAAAAATTACTTAGGAGTAAGAAGCATAATATCCAAGAAATCAGAACAAATAAAAGGCCTCATGTAGATGATATCGTTTAAGCATAATTTTGAAGGAAATTAGGAATTCTAATTATAAATAGCAGAGATGAAGAGAGAGTGGTTTTGTCCACAAAATATACAGACGATTTCTTCAAAGGCTGAGAAATGGAAAGGGGAATATTGTATGTCAGGAACAGAAAGAAAATTTTGGTGACTAGGCTCAAATTGTCTGAAGGGGGTTATGCTATGCCAGGTCTGTAAAGGCAGTTTGGAATTAGATTGTGAAAGACTTTCAATGCCTATCAAAGAAAATTATATATGCACAGTCACTGGAGTAACAAAAAGCACAAAATAAGTCAGAGACATCATCAAGAGAAACAAAAGGACCCAGTACTCAAATTAATGAAAGAAGAAGAAAAAAAAAAACTTTGCTAAAGAATTTGTATTCAATTACAAAAGAAATACATCAGAATTGCTTATCAATCAAGACTTATTTCCATTTTAATATAATAGCATAGAATGTTCATATTGGAAATATCCAAACTTGGCTAAGAAAGCTTCTACAATTTAACTTGTGGTTGACAGCATATGTTTAAATAAGCAATTCCTAGCCTTTACCTTCAATGACCCATCAATTTTATGAAATCAGCTTTCTACAGTGATTTCCTCCATGAATTGCAAAACAAAATATTATGTAAATTTATGTGCAATTAGAAAAAATATTACAACAAATGTTGGCAATTGTCTCCTAATTACTTGTAGGTTCTCAATTTCCAAATTTATTAGCATTTTAATATTATAACAAATACTTGAGTTTTTCCATCAGGAATGTGAAAGAGGTATAAGGAGATCCTTCTTAATTTTTCTTCTGCCTATTTTGGTGGAAAATGCTTAGTAAGGGTAAAATAAATTTATTCTCCCTTCAAAAAAAATATCTTATCCCAGAGTCTATTTTCCTTAGAAAATATAGTAGATCTGAATAAACGACATAACCTCATTTGTGTGGAAAATAAAACCATCCGCCTAATTAAAAAAACTGACTTTTCAGAATTCCCACTGTTTCCCATTTCTTTTCCATTTTCTCAGTAAATTATTATGTTTTGAGGAGACAAACATATTCCAGTTGCTGCCAGCATCAACACTGAGAAAATTTAGTTATATTAATCAAAAACCTAGAATAGACGATGCTAAAGGACATTTTCTATGAATCTAACTCTTCCTGTATGTTATTTTCACACAGTGAAAACCTATATTATTGGTATGTGAATGACAATCAGGACAGGAATTGGGAGCAGAACTGTAGAAAGGCAGAGTGGTGGATTTGCAATCTACAGTGTAACAAGGAGAGCCAAGGCTGGCTTTAAAATTCTAACAAGGAGAGTCAAAGCACAGCAAAAGCTTAGGAACCAGAAAGTGAATTGAAAATTTAGAAAGCATCTACTTGTCTAATGAAAGTTACAACTACAACTAAGTTGAAGCAATAGGTGTTATGCAAGAGACCCCTAAATTTTTGAGGATTCCTACAACATCATCTTTGCACACATTCATTTCCTAATCTTTACAGCATAATCCCAAGTGATTTCCTCCCCTACTGGCTCCCTACTTTCAACTATGCCAGCCTCATTCATTGGGCTCCAATTGGGTGATGACTTCTCTTTGATTCCAGACGTTCAAATCATTCTGCAGTTTTTTAATTATCAAGTCTTTAGCACTTTATTTTTTCCCACAAGGATGATATGAGGTATTTTGCAAATTTTTATTTCTCATGATCTAAGTAAATCAATATTTTCCCAGTCTACTAGTTAAAGATGTAAAAGTCAGTCAAAAATGTAAAGATTACTACATGTTGACTCTTCGTAATCTATGCTTTCTTTGCTAGATGTTCACTAGTGATTTCTTAAATAATATATTCTATAATTTTCACAGGTATTCAAATTGTATTAACTGATTTAAAATTTGGAGACACATGTGTCTTCCCTATTTTGGAACAAAATAGAATGTTTAGGTTTCTATAGTCCTAAATTTTTTCATGAGCCTTCTGATATCAATGAGGGCATTTTAGTAGTCACATATATCAGCTTATTTTTTTAGAGGTATCAAGAAAAATTTGTTAAAAATGGATTTCAGAGTAGGGAAGACCTACCTTCCTTCCCCTGAAGGAATAGGTAACTTCCAGCATGGCCACCAGAAAGACTACAACCACTTCAGGATGAGGCAGGACCCTTATAGAATTCTAAACTTTGGATTTCTCCCGATACCGTCCCCTGGCCATGTGACTCCATGTTCTCCTCTCTGATAGCCCCTTCCTCACACAGCTCCATGGGCCTGTGCTTTAGTTTCTGACCTCTAACCTGTCCATGCTAAATCACAACCCCCATCAAAGTGTGGAAATAAAACTTACTTCCTGCTTTCCCACAAATTCCCTCCTTTCCTCTTTATTAAAATTTTTGTTTCTACACCTAAATCTGAACAATGTTCTCTTACTTTCTTTCTCCTATGAATTCTTCCCTTCATCTATCTTCTTTATATATGAATATATATGGGATGGGAGCAAAGTTGACAACCACATTGACAAATTACAAGGGGGCAGTCCCCTTGTTATAAGTATAGATACAGAGATTCAAAAGGAAAAGTTAAATCAATGAATTGTCCATTCAGAGGTTCCATCTCATACAGCAGGTCTGGGGAGGACCATTATCTGATGCAATTTTCTGGTCTGGATGTTCCTTCAAGCAGTCTTCAGCACAGCATCTCACCATCTTTTTCCTTTTATCTTCTTGTAGAAATCCTGATGTCCACTCTCCTACAAAACTGACCTTATGCAACTTTAAATGATCATTCCTAAGCTTTATACACTTATCACTCTCACAAAATCAAAATTGGAACTTTGGCCAATTTGGCCATGTTTAAGAAATTCACATTAGAACTCGGCTTTTACATTTTATATTAATTCACTATTCATTTCCCCCATCAGGAAGATTAGATTTCACTAGAGTCAATAACAGGCTCCAGTACTTACATAAATACAAAAAATAATCATTTTGAACACAGTACATATCACATCATAAAACAATTCCAACTTCTGGTCATGCGATGCTGCTTTTGAAGCATTTAAAATATGGATTATAAACCATTTTTCTTTTAACATTAACCAACTCAGAAAAAAATAATAACTATGTATGATAATCTCACAAGAGCTTGTCCTGAGGGTCTCCTTAATATTACTAAGAATTAAAGGATAATAACTTATTGTTGTTGGTCTAAAATCCTAAGCCTAAAAGCTTAATTTTAGACTTAAACTCAGATGTCCCCCTACCAACAATCTATTATTTAATACATCTGGTATTAAGCTTACAAAGTTCTTGATAACAGGAAATTGCTACTAAGAGTAGGGACATTGCAGGGAAACAACATCTCCCTGACTTCATGTCAATTCCAGGCAGGAGCAGATTGTCAACTGACATTCAGCCAGGCTTAAAGTCTGTCAGGTGTCAACAGAGAAATTGAGTCAGGAGAGTCCTACCTCAGTTCAGAGTGAACAATTGCTCTCCCAATCTTCCTATGAGATCATCTCCTTGCAGTTTATACCAACATCTCACAGGCTTACTGTCATCATGGATCAGTGGTTCAGACTACCTCTCTTGGTATCCACACCTGGAGTTAGACTCAGAAGAACAGTCAGTTAATAGTCCCATAAAATCTTAAAATAGCAAGCTGCAATAATCAGTTTCAGATATGACTACAATTTCACATTGGCTAAGGAACATCCTTTGAAGCAAGTCCTAAGTCACTTGTATGACTTTCTATACTTTTTCTAATTCCTGATTAAATAACAGTCATACAATCAAATTTGCCATTAAAACCTTAAGCTATTGCTCTAATAGATTTACATCTGTTTCCCAAACTACTGTCTGTTTCTAACCCTTCTCAGTCTAAAAGAATGAGCTACACATATGATAAGTTCAAACACGAATTTCAACTTATGTTCATGGAATGAATTCAAATCAAAACAAGTAATTAACTTTACCATCAATGCCAAATATTACCACAGGCTACCTTCCTCTAAGAAACTTAGACTGAAATTCTTTTGCCCAAACTAAAAATGTCTCATATTTAGTCTCAGTAATTAATTTGGTCAATTGTTTTACTATGAAAGGCTTTTACGTAATTTTATAACATGAAAAGACTTTATTCCAAGTTGGGACCTTTGTCCATTACGCCAAAAGAGTTTTAGTTTCATTTGTCTAAAAAACTCTAGAAAAACAACCTTACCTTGAAAACTCTTTGGTTTTCCCCATAGGAACTGGCTCTCCAGAGGCCCACTCTATCACTATTCCCAAATCTCTGTTCTACTTCCCACTCTTAATCCTATCAATTCAAATCTCCAGGTTACTGGCCACTCCCATCAAGACCATTCCTGGAGCCCCCAGACCACCTGGGGCCACCCTTCCTCAGTAAGGGACTCCTTCCCCTGAGTCCCTCTGTAGATAAGATACAATTATAGTTATCCTTAAATCTCAATCTTGTTCTATGGAACAATGATACAACATCATGTATATACTGCAGTTTCCTTTCCTTTATCTAATTATCCCAATTACATTCAGAAAGAATGTTCCCAGGGATTTTATCTTACATCTTAGATCTTAAATTTGTCCTAAAAGCCAATCACTGAACATTATTTCTATACATTTTCAAATTCTCACCAAAGCAAGTTCTATATACAATTTCCTCAGCTGCTGGAGCTGTACTTTTTGACTAGCCTGAGAACTGCTCCTTTCCACACATATACACACAGTGTACCAGTTTGAGCTTTTAGCTATAAATGACAAACTTACAGTTTTGATAACTGATAACAAAATTGTTTTAGCTGTGAGCCCAAACAATAAATTTCAGATGACGTCAATTGCATTTTCATATCACATAAAAATTATTGACAGAAAAATGAGCTGCCTTACCAAATGCAGACAGTGACTGCCTGGCTTCTCCATCCAGACCCATCCCTCTTCACCCTCTACCCATGGCTGTGGCTATGTTCTGAACCTAGATACTTCCAGGCTATAGCTGCTCTCCCTTCAATGGAGTAATCCCATCCTGGGTCTCTAGTGGGAGCAGCAGCTGTTCCTGGGGTATATTGTGGGGTCATCACTAGACAAAAGATTCCCAAACTTTTGATCTTGTCACCCCAAGAAAGCTTCCCTCAGTAGTGGTGTCTTCTGAGTACCTCCCCAGTTTCTCTCTAACCTGAATGAGGTCTAAGATGTAACATGTGCTCTAATTGTCCCACCAGAAGCAAGTACTTCCCTCAGGGGAAGAAGCCCAGACGGCCCTGTGGGAACAGGGTTTAGGTTAGAGACAGGAAGTCCCACTTCTTGTGAGAAAGGGGCTGGAGAATGCTGCCTGAACTGGATTACACTGCAAAGCCAGGTGATCTGGCTGACAAGGGGAAAGATCAGCTGACACCTGAAGAAAGGAATGGATCAACAGGGGAGATATCCAGAGATTGCCTCAGGGAGAGGAACTGTAGAGGGTTACACCTCAGCAAGACCCATTATTGTGGCTGGAAGAGAGGACAAAAGCTCTGAGGGTCATAAGAAGGGGGATAATCAAAAATGTGCAGTTGACCCTCATTGCTCCTTTTGAGGGGCAGTTCTAGCTACAAGCATTTCACAATCTTTCCTGAGAACAAGGTCCTGAGAGAGCTTGACAAAGGCCGTTATGTAGGAAACTTCTATCCATTTTCCTTCTATGCACAGTGTAATTCTAACTGTAAGAATATTCATTTTTAAAGTCCCCCAAATGGGCCATGCTTTGTGACCCTCTAGGTAATACTGAAGCCAACAGTGTTGCAAAAGAACAGGAGCTTTTTCCTTTTAAGTTCTTTAGAGACACTAAATTTTTCCCAATTTTGTAAAAGACAAACCCAAAGGTAAATTTTGGGGGATTGAAGAGGATTGATCCATTACAAGCGTGGGGCTGAAAGACCCTTCCTCTATAAAGGAGGATGTGGGAGGAAGCCTTGGAAAAAGATACAAGAGAAAAGAAGTAGCTGATGTTTCCCTAATTCCCTAGTACCAAGGGAATTCAGAGAGTTGGGTACACACTTCCCAATAGGGCATCCATCCTTGTCTATGCTTTGGAAGGTGTGCCCAGGTCCACATCCTTGAATACAGCAACTGAACTGAAAACCTGAGTGCAAGACAGCCTCCTAGCTGCCTGACCTACTGGATCCTGGTGTCAGGTCCAAAAACTGCTTCCAAGGTGCTTGGAGAGGGAGAAGGAGAAAAGGAAAGGGAGAGGCTTCCATACCTTCCATCAAATCTTTACATAACAAATTGACTTACAAATACAAATTTGGTAGGCCTTCCAAAACCAATATAAAAGATTTTACAAAGCATTACTTAATACAACAAATATTTTCCTCCCTTAAGAACAGTTTACAATTTATCATAATCCCCTTGAACCTAATTGACAGAAATTACAAGAAAAGACCTAAAACCAAGGCCTTTTCACATTTGCCCATAAGCTTTCTTTTACAAACATGCTTCAGTAAATGCTTGATTCATGGCAAAAACAATTTTAGTTAAAATTTCCTTCTTAACAGCAGAAATAAACCTTTAACATACTTAATAAATCCTTATATGGAACAGGCTTGAAAATCACACACACACACACACACACACACACACACACACACACACACACACATAAAGAATTCTCATTTTCTCAATAAAAACTCTACAACAAGGAAACTCTTACAAAAAATTCATAATGGCTCTTTTTTCTAACCAATTCATCATTAATTTAATAATGCAATTCCTGACATAACATTTAGATGGATTGCCTAAAAATTTAAACTTATTTAAGTTTACTTAAAACTTAACATAAGCCATTAACCCATTCAGCTTACCACCAGGTGGGCACACTGTCACCTGATGTCCTTTCAGTTAGAGTCATCTCAAATTTGATTGAGCTATTAACTATATTAAATCAAATTACATGACTTTTTTTTCTTGAAATACTCCTCACACCTTCACTACTTACTGAAACTATCTGCAATTAAAACCCTTATTTCTCCAAGACTCTCAGTCCCATTACTCAAGACTATCCAACCTTCCTCCACATTTTAAATATAACTGTCTGCATTGGAATCCCCTTTCTAGCTTAAATCTACCATTATGTAGTGAACATCAGCATTTTCACTGCTTATTTATAACCAAATATAAGTTTCAAATTATCAAATTTCTATCACATCCTTTTAAAACCCCAATATATATCAAACTCTAAATTTAAAAATCGTATAACAATTACATTAGATTAATGTTGCATCTAACATATCCATCCTTATGTTAAGCACTTTTCAATCATAAATGCCAAATAACAGTATTTTCCTGCTTAATTCTGCTAGGAAGAGTATTCTCAGATGCTGCTGTGTATTTCTTTTTTTCCTTAAGTAAAATAAAACTTTCCCAGAAGGACCACACAGCTGGCCATTTTCAGCTCTGTATAGCCTTTTCCCTTTTAGTCTACTTCCTTAAAGAGCTGAAACACCATCCTCTTGCTCCCCTCCCCTCCTGAGTCCACCAGACAAGGAGCTTTCTCAATTAACTCAGACTGGGAGGGGGTTAACCCTCACCCTGGTGTACGTGGTCTGAGCACATGGACAGAGTAGATGCTTCTGAAAGAAATCACTGAAATTCTAAAGTTAATTTGCAATTTTATACACATTGTCTGGTATCAAATATATTTATTTAATTTAACCAGAAGGTACAGATTTTCAACTTTTCACCCCAGATTGCCTGTCTTTTACTCTGCTAATTTCCATTACAAAAAACATCCTCTTTTTTCTAACCAATTCATCATACATTTAATAATGCAATTCCAAACATACTGTTTAGATGGATTACCTAAAAATTTAAACTTATTTAAGTTTACTTTAAACTTTAAATAAGCCATTAACTCCCTGCCTGCTACTCCCTATCTGAGGAGGAAAGACTTTCCCAGATTCAAAAGAAATAGTTTTGAATCATATTAATTAAAGAACTTCCTTGCCCAGGCAAAAAGGCCTAAATAATTTAATACTGACAAAGTGTGACTTCCAAGCATGAAGGCCGGGAGCTTAATAACTAATAGTAATAATTACAAATCACGGAGAACAACTTTTAAATCTTTACATGCAGTAACCTTCCATAGCTTTGTCTGTTGTTTTCCCAATCAAGCTAAACATTTTCTGAATTGGGATGGAGAAAGGAGTAAAAGGTCCAAGCACATCCCACTCATATTCCTTCCCTCCTTTTAAATTTCAAAGGAACCAAATACTCACCAACCTCTTCCAGCTTCTTTGTTCCTTAAAAAAGAAATCTTAGAGGTTAAGTGTCTAACAATGAAATTTAACAATTTAACTGAGTCACATTTTTTTCAAGTTGAATACTTTGCAAAGAGCCAAAATCTTTCTTTTCACATTCACCACTTGGCCAGGGTTCTAGAATGCAGAAAGAAAGATTTTTTTTTTAAGCAATTTCTTATAAATTTTCAAACTTTCTATTAACACCATATTCAAGAAAAACAATAAAGTCTTCTTTTTTCCCTTTTTCTCTCTCACCAGCCCACTCACTCCTCTAAGCTGCATTTACAATTTAACAAAACACTTGACAAACACATCAACACAGAACAGATAGAGCAATACAGGTCCTCTCTTTTCCGGAAGTAAACTAATTTCAGATTAGACCAGTCAAAATACAACTATTCATCTCAATTTGCTCTGACTCCAAGCCAATTCTAAGGATTAAATTCCTCCCTAATAAGCTCACTCCAGCTTCTGGGACAAACCACATAGAGGTCCAGACACCAGATGGCTTAAGGTACTGCAGGTCAGTCACTGTTGCGACTAGGCCCTGGACTCTAGTGACCACCATAATTCTTTTGACCTGGGAGCATATTGAATCTTTCCGATACCCCCAGAAGCTCTCCTTCTCACCATGGCTCAAATTCCCAGGATTTTGTCCAAGTTTTCTCCATTTGCTTAGCGCCAATTAAAAAACAAACAAACTTCCAGACAGGAAGAAAGGGCCAACAAAGGGTTTGTCACTCCAAACTCCCCTTCCTCAGTAAAAGACTGATCCAGAGTGCAAGTTCGCAGGGATGACCTGATCTTTGTTCAGTATACTGACTTATTGTGGTCTGCTGGCAAAGTTTTCTCCCTTCCTTCCTTCCTCTGAACTCCTATCCATAGTCCAAGGTCCCATGCTTGGACTGGAGGAGATGTAACTTACAGGGACTGTAAAAAAATCTTTCTCACAAGAGTGCTCATCCCATGAAGTTAATCTCACCTTCTCCAAGGCAGCGAGTCAGGTGCCCCTCGTTTCGGAAGCCCCGCACTGGGCACCATGTTGGTTAGAGACAAACTTCATACACAAAAAAGGTATCAAGAAAAATTTATTAAAAATGGAGTTCAGAACAGGGAAGGTCTACATTCCATCCCCTGAAGGAACAGGTGGCTTCCAGCATGGCCACCAGAAGGACTCTCTGTCAGTTCATTGTTGGTCGTTTGTTTTGTTTTTCAATTCATGAAGATATAGATTATCTTGACCAGATTACCAGCATCCATCAGGGGAAAAATAGATGATGTTTTAAAAATCGCTTACTTACCAGAAGTCTTGTATTTTGTTTAATTTTTTCTTTTATTTTTTGGCTCTTACTTTTACAGCAGTATAACTATATTCTCCATACCAGAAGAATAATAATGGTACCTACTACAAAGAGTTGTGGAATACACACACACACACACACACACACACACACACACACACACACACGGCATTTTCAACAATCCCAAATTACTCCATAATACAAATTTTTAACCTTTTTTCTTTTCTTAATAACATGATATTTTGTATATATGTCACATCACATAGATATTTTTCTCTGTATCATTTTCTATCTCCCCCTTAAGAAAAGAGTGAAAAAAAGAATTAACAAATATGATTAAATATTGGAAAACATGATTATATGCAATGACCAATACTTATAAAACCAAAGTTGCTTTTTTTATCACTGTTAAATTGAAAAATTGATGCATTAAAAAATGTGCTGGTGATGGGGTTTGACTACAAACAACACAGTCTCTGGAGGGGCAACATCTTTGAAAACTCAAAGATGAATAAAAGTCCAATATGGTGGACAGAAACTTCTCCATTCTCTTTTGGAAAGGGTATAATAATCAACTCTTTTTTTGCTATTCACAATCCTTCATACTAAAATTCTTCTCTGAGATCCACACTCCCCAGTACATGCTGACCATTTATTAGAATGCAACCTTTCTTTAGAGTATGAACTTTCTCTCTCTTATGCCTTTGGCACCAAGCACAAAGCTTAGAACATAGTAGGTGCTTACTTAATGCCTATTTTTTACTTCACTCCCTTCCTTCTTTTCTTATTTCTTTTCTCCCTCAATCTCTCACCTTTCTTTCCTCTTTTCCTCCTTCTCTTCCTTTGTTTCTTCCTTCCTTTTATCCCCTCCCTCCTTTCCTTCTTTTCTTCTTATAATATCATTGAAGAGGGACCATTACAAGTATAACATAGTTAATCATAGACCTAGTATATGGAATTTAGTATGTTGAATCAGTCCTCTGTGACGTGTCTATGGGAAAATACGTACAAGAAGATTCTAGGATGAGAAGATATGGCTTAGTTCTATTTTGCAGTGATAGAGGGAATACTATGAATCTATGAGTGTACTAATCACCATACTCTAGATGGGTTTTCAACGGGGATTGTTGGATTATTGACTTTATACCTCTAGTGATTAGCACAGTGCCTAGCAAGATGTTTGATGAATGCTTGCTAATTGATCAGTAGATTGGAGAAGAGTACAAAGTACTCATCACCTCTCTATTTATAGATCCAATGTCTTTCACAGAGGCATACTACAATTTTAATACACTTACAACATATCAACTTAGCATTTCATTGTGAAGTTATTGGGAGAGAAATGAAATGCACCTAGGGGTGCTAAGATTCTTAGCAGAAGTTTGCTAAAGAGCCTGAGTAATGGTATTTATATATTTATTAGTGAAGGAGAGAAAAAAAATACATTTCTCCATTAGTGAAAGGTAATCACCTTAGTATGCAGATTTTAGAGAAATTACTAACAGTCATATTAACTTTCTCTATTTTTAGTCTGGGTTTCCTAAATCCATCAGACAATATTTTTTAAAGATGTAATTTTAATCCCCAAATTACTTCACCAGTCATTCTCCTCCTTTAACTCCTTTCAAAGCACATGTAAAGAATTATTTTTTCTGTCCAGAGAATGTGATTATATTTTAGGATAGCTCTGACTGTTCTAGCAATTAGTTCTAAAAGCATTTATCTCAGACAGAATATCAATTTCCTAAGAAAATCTCCAAAGGGGCCTTAGAAAAATACTTTCCTGATAGTCTCAGTCACATTTTTATTTTAATTAAAACTCACCTGGAAAATTCAGTGGACAATAATTAAAGAGGTTGCTGCTATTGACCTTGTTGTAGTAAAGATTCACTCAGCATACATATAGATGGTTTTGGTCCTGAAAGGTCTCATTTCAGTTTGAAGACCTAACACAAAGAGGCAACTGTGAGAAAAATTGAAATCCAAAGAACATGCTGGTTAATTTTCTCATTTTCTCCACAGAGTACAACAGTTGCTTTGGAAAGGAATTAGATGGAGAGACACTAATTTGTAGTTATTCATTCTACTGCCATTTGGTGGAAACCAATATTGGGAACAAGTAAGCTTTTTTTTTATTAAAAAAAAAAGTTACTCCAAATAGGTTATAGTACTCTGTGATTATAAAACATGTTATTTATCCATTTTATTTAGTTTATTCATATTTCTTAATGTATTTTATCCCTCCCTCTCTTCTCTCTCCCCTATTAATACAGATCAAAAATCCTTTATTGCCTCCATAAAGAAGTGTTCAAAAGTTGTTGAAGGTAAAGACTGTGTTTTATTGCAACCAGCCTGGGGATAAGTTGTTCCAAAATGCCATAGTTGGTGTTTAAATGAAACACATACCATCCATTGCTGAGTGCTTTTTGAAAACTATCCAACTTCCAGAAGTAAAATTAAGGAAGCAGAGTAGAGAAGGACTCAGCTAAGCTCTTCCAAAATTTCCCTCCAAACAACTTTAAAATAACACCTCAAATTTAACTGTAAGAGTAGGGCCAACAAAATATCAGAGTGAGAAATTTTTCCAGCCCAAGACATCTTAGGAGATCAGAGAGATTGATGACATGGGGTGGAGACTGGCATGGAGCCCATGTGGATGAAACGCCAGTGGTGAGACTTGGTAGCAGTGACAGAAGAGGCAGGATGTTTGGGAACGCTCAAGCAACAGATGGCAAGGGGACCTAGCAACTGGCAACAAAGAGATTACAGAGGACACATATGCTAGTACTGGATGTAGGACTGGATGCTGTTAGGCAAATTGATTGTCTATATATACACTCCAGGTCATAGTTCAAAGGCAGAGAGCAGCACTTTAGATCAAGACAGAGTGGTAACCCTCAGGAACAATATGAGTTTTATTCAAAAGGAATTGGGGACCCTGTGGAATGGCAACATTTCTGGTCCAGACAGAGCAAGGAAACTTGGGAACAATATCAGTGAGAATCCCAATAGTTCAGGAGTCCTTCCTCATTAAGGAGTTGAGTACAGACCAGGAGAGCAGCATCCACACCTCTCCCCAGATCACACCACCTTGGAAACATCAAAAGCTCCTAAACCCCTACAATTTGCGGTTTGTCTGTCTTTATTTATATAAAAAGTCATTTTTTTTTTCTTTTGTAATGTGATCATAAAACTCCTGGGTTTTGTCTTGGCAGGTAGACTTCAAAATCTTTTTATGTTTGCCATTATTTGGAATTTCTCTTTGTATTTCTTATTTCTGTGTTTTATTGGCAATATACAGAAGTGCTAATTATTCTTGTGGGTTTATTTTATGTCCTGCAACTTTGGTGAAGTTGCTAATTGTTTCAACTAGTTTTTTCAGTGAATCCACTATAGTTCTCTAAGTACGCTATCATATCATCTGCAATGAGTGATAATTTTATTTCATCAATGCCTGTTTTTATTCCTTCAATTTATTTTTCTGGTCTTATTGTTATAGCTAGTATTGCTAGCAAAATACAATATAATAGTGGTGATAGTGGATATACTTACCTAACCCATGATGTTATTGGGAAAGCACGAAGTTTATCCCCACTACAAATAATGCTTGCTCTTGATTTTAGTTAGATACTACATATTTTAAGTAAGGCTCCATTTATTCCTATGCTTTGTAGTATTTCTAACAGGAATGAGTGTTATATGCTGCTAAGGCTTTTTCTATCATTAATCACAAGATTAATATTCTTTCATTGGCTTTGGCTCCTTTCAGCAAGACATAGTTTTTCTGCTAATCCCTTTTAATTAAGTATATTTTTGTTTTTGCTTTGTCTAAGACAGCAATGACTACTCCTGCCTTTTTGCTTTTAGCTGAAGCATAATAGACTTCACTCCAGTTGTTTATTTTAATTCTTAGTGAGTCTCTGTTTCAAGTCTGTTTCTTCAAAAGAACATATTGCTGTATTCTGTTTCCTAATGCATTCTGCTAACTGCTTCTGTTTTAAGGGTTAGTTCATCCCATTCACATTTACAGTTATCATTACTGTGTATTACTCTCTATACCATTTACTTCTCTTTCTCCTTTTCTCTCTGTATTTGTCCTATTCTTCTTCTTAAATCTGTTTTGCTTCTGACCACTGCCTTCTTTTATCCGCCCTCTTTGATATGACTTCCCCATTTTCTTTATCCCCTTCCCCTTCTATTTTCCTCTTGAATAAAACGGATTTCTATTACCAATTGAGTCTGGATTGAGAGAGAGAGAGAGAGAGAGAGAGAGAGAGAGAGAGAGAGAGAGAGTGATTGAGAGAGAGAGAGAGAGAGAGAGAGAGAGAGAGAGACAGAGACAGAGACAGAGAGACAGAGAGACAGACAGAGAGAGACAGAGAGAGAGGGAGGGAGGGAGGGAGAGAGAGATTCTCTGTTTCAACCAATTACATGTGAAAAAGCTTGAAGTGTTTCCTCCTCCTCCACAATTTTCTTCTAGACTGTAAAAGTTCTTCTTTGTGAATCTCCTTTATGTGAGATAATTTCCCCCATTCTTCTTGTCTCTTTCTTTTTCTCCCAGGGAAGCCCTGCATTTCATCAATTATTTTTTTTTAGTTCAGTTCTATATTCTCTCTCTCTCTCTCTCTCTCTCTCTCTCTCTCTCTCTCTCTCTCTCTCTCTCTCTCTCCCCCTCTCTCTCCCTACCTCCCCTCATTTGTTTTTGTCCAAGGTTATTACTTCATTAATATATAGAATGCCCAAATTTCATGCCAAAGCAAATGCATAGATCTGTATTTATTTATCTTCTTAGTGAATTGCATGGAGGCTTTAGGGGGTAAAAGAACTCACTCCAAATCACACAATACATAACAGCCCCAGAACTTTCTAACTACAAGATCAACCTGCTATCCACGAAGCCATGATGCATTTCTATAGTAAAGTTGTAAAGTCAAAATGATGAGTACAATTCATAGAATTGATAGTGGAGAGATAGCAGGAGATATTACACACACACACACTCTTCTCAATATGTTTATTCAAATGAAAGTTTGACTATTCTTTACAACTTGAGTCAGGGTCAATTAACTGAAAATTCTAAGCCTCCCCCTATCAATCCACATGCTCCTGTTTATCTTCCTCTTTTTATTTCTCCTACTTTCCTGCCTCTTCCATCAAGCAGATTACATTCTACTTGGGTAAAGGGAATATATGCCTCAAGTTCCAAACTGCAACCTTTTTTTTTTTTTTTTCCCAAAATGGTCACTGCTATAACTGAGTAATCAGTGTGCTCATTTTCATCCCAAACTGTTCTCTGTTCCCTTTTTCATTAAGGCTTAGATTCATTGTATCTCAGATTTAGAGGTGGAAGTAACTTCATAAGCCATCTAGTCTATAATGTCCCCATTTTACAGATGAGGAAACAGAGGCTGAGACTGGTGAAGGGACTTTACCCACTGTCACAGTAAGTAGAGGTAGTATTTAATGCTAGATTTTCTTGTTCCTAAAGCCATTTCTTTCCTTCGCCCACACTGATCTTTCTCTTGTTCTACATTATATTTTTTCTCCAACTTTTCTTACTTTTATTCCTTATCCTCCTCTTTTACTCACTTTCCCCAAGGCATTTTGGGAGTATCCTGGAACTCACTGTCAAAGATAGGCAGAGTACCACCAACTACCCAGATACTGAAAAGTTTGAAGGGTTACAAATATTGTTTTTCCATCTAGGAATGTAAACAGTTCAACTTTAGTATGTCCTTTATGACTTCTCTTTGCTATTTACCTTTTCATGCTTCTCTTCATTATTGTGTTTGAAGGTCCAATTTTCTTTTTAGCTCTGGTCTTTTCATCAAGAATGCTTGAAAGTCCTCTATTTCGTTGAAAGACCTTTTTTTTCCCTGAAGTGTTATACTCAGTTTTGCTGGGTAGCTGATTCTTGGTTTTAGTCCTAGTTCCTTTGACTTCTGGAATATCCTATTCCATGCCCTTCGATCCCTTAATGTAGAAGCTGCTAGATCTTGTATTACCCTCATTGTATTTCCATAATACTTGAATTGTTTCTTTCTAGCTGCTTGAAATATTTTCTCCTTGACCAGGGAACTCTGGAATTTGGCCACAATGTTCCTAGGAGTTTCTCTTTTTAGATCTCTTTCCAGAGGTGATTGGTGGATTCTTTCAATATTTATTTTACCCTGTAATTCTAGAACATCAGGGCAGTTTTCCTTGATCATTTCATGAAAGATGATGTCTAGGCTCTTTTTTTGATCATGGATTTCAGGTAGTCCCATAATTTTTAAATTGTCTCTCCTGGATCTATTTTCCAGGTCAGTTGTTTTTCCAATGAGATATTTCACATTATCTTCCATTTTTTCATTCTTTTGGTTTTGTTTTGTGATTTCTTGGTTTCTCATAAAGTCATTAGCCTCCATCTGTTCCATTCTAATTTTGAAAGAACTATTTTCTTCTTTGAGCTTTTGGACCTCCTTTTCCATTTGGCTAATTCTGCTTTTTAAAGCATTCTTCTCCTCATTGGCTTTTTGAACCTCTTTTGCCAATTGAGTTAACCCATTTTTCAAGGTGTTATTTTCTTCAGCATTTTTGGGGTCTCCGTTAGCAAGGTGTTGACCTGCCTTTCATGCTTTTCTTGCATCTTTCTTGTTTCTTTTCCTAGCTTTTCCTCCACCTCTCTAACTTGATTTTCAAATTCCTTTTTGAGCTCTTCCATGGCCTAAGCCCATTGAATATTTGTTTTGGATGTTTGGGATACAGAAGCCTTGACTTCTGTGTCTTTCCCTGATGGTAAGCATTGTTCTTCCTCCTCTGAAAGGATGGGAGGAGATATCTGTTCACCAAGAAAGTAACCTTCTATGGTCTTGTTTTTTTTTTTTCCCTTTTTTGGGCATTTTCCCAACCAGTTACTTGACTTTTGGGTCCTTTGTCAAGAGTAGGGTATGCTCTGGGAATCTGTGAGATCTCAGTTCCTCTGAGGTGGCACGATCAAGCGTGTACTGGTCTGGACTCAGAGAGGGATTTTTATGTCTAGAATCTTAGCAATTACCTCTCCATAGCCACCTAGCCTCCAGTTCCCAAGTCAGCACTGGGGGCTGATTTTCAGATAAGCTGGATGGGCACGGCTGCCATTCAGCATAAGGCAAAGACCAGCTCAGCCAGAGCCTCCACCCAGGGCTGAGGTAAGACTCAGATCTCCAATGCCCCCAGGGGTTTTTACGCTCCAACAATGGAGCTTCTTTAAGGGCTGCTGTGCAGGTTCTGTGGCAGCTGCCTGTTGCTTGAGCTATGGGAAAGCCCTTCTCCCTTCCTGACCAGCTGATAAAACCCCATCACTGACCTTTGGTGCCTGAGGGTTGAGGGATCTGAGGACCCGCTGCTGGGGCTGGAGATTCCACCTCTGAGGTGTCCTCCTAGAACCTCATCATGGCACACTGCTTGGCCAAGGCTGGGCTGGGCTCCGCTCTTGGCTCTGCAACTGGTGCAATTGACATTTCTGTGGGCCTTTCAGGTCACCGTGGGCTGGATATCTCCTCCACTCTGTTGTTCTCCACTTCTGCTGCTCCAAAATTTGTTGAGAGTCCCTCTCTACATTATTTTATGGGCTGTGGGAAGAGACCCTGTGTAACAGTGTCTTTCTAGTCAGCCATCTTGGCTCCACCCCCTGGGGGAGTTATTGAGAAGAGAAGGAATACAATACACATTATCCACATGAAGTCATGCAAAACATTTATCCATATTATCCATGTTGATAAAGAAAAAAAGCAAGAAGAATGAAGTGGTGAATGAAGATATGTTTCATATAGTTGGAGATAGAGCCAAGATGGCAGAGTAGAAGCAAGGAACTGCTTGAGCTCTTCCCCCCAAATCCCTCAAAATTCCTGTAATAAAATGACTCTCAACAAATTTAAGAGCAGCAGAAGCTACAAAATGACAGAGACAAACATATTTGCAAACCAAGATAATCTGGAAGTCCAATAGGAAGGGTCTATTGCACCAGGTTCAGATAAAGGCATGGCCCAGGCTGCCTCTGCACAGGTGGGGCTGGAGCAGACCTCAGGGTACCGAATCATTGGCAGTTGCTATAGTTTTCAGACTTCTCAACCTAAAATTGCCAAAGACAGCTTCAAAGGACAGTAAGAAAGCTGTCTCATGTGGGTGAGAGGGGAAAATTGTCAGACCCCTGTCACAACAACAGGGTTATGGCAGCCACTTCCTCAGTGGAGGCTGTTTCTGCAGCTGAGAGCCTACAGACAATGGGAGAATTGCACAACAGATCTGAGTCGCAGTCCTTGGTGGCATTCCTAGGGGGAGGAGGAGCACTGGCTTGGCAAAACTGGTGGCAGCTATGGAGGGGAGAATCCTACTTGCAGTTCCAGGGCAGAAAAGAGTGCTTGTAGTTGCTCACAGAACAGAGCACAAGCCAGGAGAAGAATAAACACCTCTCCTTTGACTATGTCACTTTGGAGGATCTGAGAACTTACAGGTCCCTAGAGATATTTTGGAAATCAATTGAACAAACTCTCTGAAACTAGGGGTGGTACATCCTCCACTTAATAAAGAGCTCAAAACTCAAGTAACTGACTGGGAAAATGTCCAAAAAAGGGAAAAAATAAGACTATGGAAGGTTACTTTCCTGGTGAAAAAGTATTTTGTTCCATTCTTTCAGATAAGGAAGATCAAAGCATGAAACAAGAAGAAGATTGAAAGATTAAGGTGCCTACACCCACAGCCTCCAAAAAAATATGAAATGATCTCAGATTATAGAAGAACTCAAAAAGAATATTGAAAAGTAAGTAAGAGAAGTAGAGAAAAAATTGGGAAGATAAATGAGAATGATACAAGAAAATCATGAAAAATGAGTCAACAGCTTGCTAAAGGAGACCCAAAAAATTGATGAAGGAAAAAAAAACACCTTTAGACTAATTCTAGAGGAGTAGAAGCCACAAAATCAGAGAATGAAAGAGATTTTCAGCCCAAAGCAGCCTGGAAGGCCAATAGGAAAGTTCTATCACACTGGGCTCAGAGCAGAGAGCAGCTCAGCCTTGTCCTCCCTGCTCAACAGAGATAGTACTAGAGCAGGCTTCAGGGCATGGAATTCCAGGCAGCAGCTGCAGTTTTCAGATTCTTTAACCCACAAATGCCAAAGACAGCCTCAAAGGTCAGTGAAAAAGTGATTTCACCTGGGTGAGAAGGGAACACAGGTCTGGCCCCAGTAGCCTCAGGGAGCAGTGGTTACTGTGCCACAGCTTCCATTTTTGGAACCCTCAGCCTAAGGATCCTGGGGGAATAAAGCAACTGATCTGGGTCTCAGACCTGAGTGGCAGCCCTGGGTTGAGGAGGAGCGCTGGCTGGCTGCTGGACTTGGTGGAGATAGTGGTGGAGTGGGAATTCTACTCACAGATCCAGGGCAGAAAAGCTTGTGATTGCTCCCAGACAAGAGTGCAGGTCAGGAGAAGAGGAAAGTCCTCTGCCTTGATTGTGCTATCTTGGAGGAACTGAGAACTTACAGGTCCCTAGAGTATACCCTTCAGCTGACAAAGGACTCAAAAGTCAAGCAACAGGCTGAAAAAATGCTCAAAATAGGGAAAAACAATTAAAACTATTTCCTGGTGAACAGGTATTTTCTTCCATCCTTTCTGATGAGGAAGAACAATGCATACCATCAGAGGAAGGCATAAAAGTAAAGGATTCTGCGTCCAAAATCTCCAAAATAAATATGCAATTGTCTCAAGCCATGGAAGAGCTCAAAAAGGATTGTGAAAATCAAGTAAGAGAGGTGCAGAAAAAATTGGGAAGAGAAATGAGAACGATGCAAGAAAATCATGAAAAGTGAGTCAACAACTTGCTAAAGGAGACCCAAAAAAATGCTGAAGAAAATAACATTTTTAAAAATAAACTACCCTGATTGGCAAAAGAGGTCCAAAAAGTCAACTAGGAGAAGAATACTTTAAAAAGCAGAATTAGCCAAATGGAAAAGGAGACCCTTCTCATATGACTACTAATAGCTTTGATATCTTCTTCTGAAAACTGCCTGTTCATAACCATTAGTAATTTATCACTTGGGGAATTGTTCATTTTTTAAAAAATAAATTTGCCTCTGTTTCCTTTGAAAAGTGAGACCTCTACGAAACAATTTTATGTACTTCCCCCCTCAGTTTACAGCTCACTTCTAATTTTAGCTGCATTGGTTTTCTTTGTGCAAAACGTTGTTAATTTAATTTAATCAAAATAATATATTTTGGCTATTGGGATCCTCTGTAGCTCTTGTTTGTTTGGTGATTTCTTTCTCTTGCAAAATACTGTTTAATCAATATAAATTCAGACTAAGAAATTTACAGATAGAAATGTTCTGTATAGCTAATTGTTTCCTAATAGAAAATAAACAAAGTCAACTATAACAGATTTGCTCTGGAATACTGTCTTCTAGTGGATTTCTCTTCTGCAGTGACCAAGGTCCTACATATCACCTTGAGGTTCTGGAATGGCCCAATCACCAACTTGATGTTCCTGTGGCCAGATCATCAACTGTACCACTGCTTATACCCTTAATGACATTTACCCCAGGAATAAGAATTTCTTGTTTGTGTTGTACCAACAAAACTGAAGACTTTTGTGGTGTTGGTGTTATTAGTATATTGGAAACATGCAGAAAAAAATAATAATTCTAAAAAAATACCATTTCCTTAATGCAAAACAATGAACTAAATAACTCCTGACATTAGAACTTACATCATAGAAGAGAAGGCACCTGAACTGAGCAAAGCCTTTCCATTTGTTGCTCTTCACTCCTTCCTCAAATTACCTTCAATTTACTCGTACTTGTATAAGGGTCTTCCTGTAGTAGAATATAAGCTCTTTTAGAACAATCATAAGACTTCTGTGTCTGTATCAGATACTTTTAATCCACAGTGTTGCCTGAATAAAAATGCATTTATTTTATCACAGTTCTTATAGTTCACTTAAATGATCTGTAGATAAAAGGAAGAGAGAGTAATAGTATATTGGATGGTAAGCTGGCCTTGAAGCCAATGGCATCCAAGGTTAAAGTCTCATTTCTGACATACACTGTCTCACTCTGAGCAAAACATTTACCTTGTTTTTAGCCATAGTCTAAGACCATTAGTGGCTGTGTAGGTGCCAATTTGCATTGGGAGAGGCAGTTCTCTCATTTGAAAATATACTACATGAATGAAACTTCAGTTTCAGTCCCTATCCCTATGCAAAGGGAAAGCAGATGAAGCATATAGGAACATTGAGATGAGATTTAGATAGTATCTGCAGTTTGACAACATGGTAATTCTGCTTTCTCATGGTATGTAGGAAAGTGACAGTCACTCATATGGTGTTTAATATGGGGCCTTGAAGGCTGAGAACTCCTAACACTGATGCAAGTGACTACCAGAATTTTAACATAGCAGCATCCAGGTTAGCAGTTTGAAAACAATTATTTTTTTTTTTTTTGAGTTTGTGCCTATGATGCCCAATAAAACATTAGCTCCTTGGAAGAAGGAACTTCTTCTTGGCTTTGTTTTCCCCAAATCCTCATAATCCCCCTGCAGGGCAGATATTGTTATTATTATCTATAGATTATCCATAAGGATTCCATGGTTTGTTCTTAAACAGATGGCTCCCTGTTGTAGATAGGACTTGAGCTCTGCTTTTATGGACTCTTAAAGCTGGTTCTTTAAGCACTGCATCTGACTGATTCACAGCCCTATCTATATATTACCACACACTTCATAGTATATGGTGGTAGTATATAGATAGGTAAAATATATCCCCAATCCAGACCAGGAATGTTCCTCAGGAGTCATCTTATCTCACACCCTCATTTTGTAGATCAGGGCAATTTAGCTTCAGGTGGTTTAAGTGACTGACCCAGGTCAGCACAAATAACAGTCAGAGACAAATATTTTTCTGAAAGAACCTTAATTAATGCCTCTAAATTTATGCACTCAACCCAGTTCTCAACCCAATTAACTCAATTAAACCAGATTAAAGTTTTCAAAATGTGGTGTTTTAAGCCAGCCAATGTAGACATAGTTACAATGAATTTCCAGAAAGAACTGCTTGCATTTTCTATGGCATGAACATAACATCAAAGAAGGGACAAAATATGAGAGGGCTCTCTGAAATAAGGTTCTACTAGATGGCTATGACTACATGCCAACTAGTCCTTCTTCCTTTTATGATGATACCTCCTCACTTGACATTTCTTTATTACTCTTTAGTTGGGTTAAGTTACCTTCCCATGATAATTAACCAAACCCTTTGATTTCATATGTACCAACAGAAGTGACTTGGTACTCATAGGCATACATGTGCCCCAACATAATAAAAGTGGCTGAATTGTATGAAGAATCACATCAGGCTATGGCTGTCCTAGCCTAGGAACATCTTCTATTCCTAAGATTTTCTCCTGCCTTGATTGACACTCAGTATACTAATTTGCCTTAGTGCTTGAATCTCTTTCCTTGATTATAGCCTCAAGTCACTCCCTGATAAATGAGTATGTTCTAATTTCCAGAAGCAAACATTCTGATAATTAAAGAACCCTCTGTTTGTGCAATCCTTATTCAGCAGTGTCACTGAACTGCTTTTAAATTAGGCTTGGAGCTTTAAAATTTATAGGCTTATAAATACTGTTATCCAGTTTCATGTCTGGAGCTATAAATCCTTTTTCATTCCATATCTCTTATTTAGTTTTCAGTTTACCCAAATTTCCATATCCTTTAATAGCTTCTATTCTTTCAGAATTACTGATTGTAGAGTCTGTTTAAAACAAAAAATATGCATCTGGAAGAAATCTAATTAATGTCACTGAATTCACCTAGCAACAAGTTATGTTTAAACCATAAATCCATGTTCTTAAGATGAGGAAGTGATAAGTAACTCATTAAAAATAAAAGACTGACAACATCTTGAATGAAATGGAAAGTGTAGTGCAGAGAGTACTGTCAGTCAGTCGATCAGTATTTGAGTCAGAATCAGAAAGATATTTTCTATCTTCTCTGAAAACCTTAAAAAGCTATATAAATGCTAGTTTCTTTTAGTCATTGTGCTAAGAACTGAGGATACAAAGATGACAAAAACAATGCTCTTGGGAAGTTCCTTTTCTAATAGATGAGATGGCACATAAATAACACAGTACTTTAAAGATGGAGATCAGATGGAGGTAATCTCAGGAGCAAGACAGTAGTAACAGAGGAGATTAGAAAAGGCTTTTTGCACAAGGTAAAATTGAAGAGGAATCTTGAGAGAAGTCAGGGAAAGAGGAGGAGTAGGTAAAGACACAGATCATTCAGGTATTAGGGAGAACCAAGGAAAAGGCACAGTCAGAAGAGGTAGCATTGCAGACAAGAAGAAACAAGTAGACCACTCTAGATGGGTCATTGAATTCATGGAAATCAGTCAAATGTAAGAAGCTAAAAGGTAGGAAGGTGCCAGGTTCTAAAGGACATTAAGTATCACTAGTTCCTTCACCTGATATTTATATGGCAATATCTGGCACTACGTTCCTGGTTCTCACTAGCTCAATATTATTTAAAATCTGAGGCCCAGAGATGAACCTATTATTTTTGGGGTAGTCTGATTAGGTTAAAGTTTATTTAGTTCAGCAAACATTTATTAAGCATCTACTATTTACCAGGTAATATGCTTAAAAGCAAAAAGAAAAAAAAAACAGTACATACATACATGGATCTCGCAGTCTAATGCGGGAAATAGCACACAGACAACCATGTACAATAGAAGTGATGCACAGTATAAATTAGAGATAATTTCAGAAAAATTTCACTAAGGTTAAGGAGAATTGGAAAAGGAGCAGCTGGGTGGTACAGTGGATAGTTCACATTTGTCCTTAGACACCTGACACTTACTAGCTATGTGACAATGGGCAACTCACTTAACCCTGATTGCCTCACCAAAAATAATAATAAGGATAGGAAAAGAAAGTGAGACACTAGCTGAGATTTGATGGAAACTAGGTGGAAGTAAAGGAAAGCAAAGTTAGATGAAGAATTAGAACAAAGTGGGATTGTCACTGGGCAACTAGGTAGAGCAGTGAATAGAATGTTGGGTTTGGAGTCAAGAAAATTGATCATTGTGAGTTCAACATTGGCTCTACTTACTAGCTGTATGACCCTTAATAAGTCACTTAACCCTGTTTGCCTCGATTTCTTCATCCATAAAATGAACTGGAGAAGGAAATGGCAAGCCACTCCAATATCTTTGCCAAGAAAAACCAGATGGGGTCATGGAAAGTTGGATATGACTGAAATGACTGACCAATAACCAAAAAGACTGCTATCTCCCTTATCCTGTATGCTATGGCTCTCTTAATGTGGTCTAAAATTATATTTGCAATCACTCTTTGACTCTCACATCACACTTTCACTTGAAGTATTTAGCATGCAGTCCACAAAAATCTCAGGATACATATTTTTAAGATGGATGATTGTCTAGCCATGCCTTATTTATCTTCTATTTCTAAAGCTGATTTTTGTAACCTTGATGTAAAACTGTAATTTTGTTAGATTCATTCCAGTGCTCTAGACAGTTAAGATCTTTGTGGATCCTGACTCTGGTGTACGACATGTTAAGAATCTCTCTCAGTTAAATCTTACCTATTGGCCTGCTAGACATGCTGTCTATGCTTTCATCCAAATCACTGATGGAAACTCAAAAGCATTGGAGAGCCAAGCACAGATCCCTGGGACACTATATTAGAGACCTCTCTCCAAGTATATGTTAGAGCATGATATGATATATGATACAATATGATATGATATGATATATGATGTGATATATGAGATGAGATGAGATGATGTGACATGACATGACATGACATAAGATTATGAAATAAGGCAGCAAGGTGGCATGGTACACATGGTTTCATGTTTGTAGTCAGAAAGGCTCATCTTCCATAACTGTGTGACCCTAAGCAAGTGACTTAATCCCATTTGCCTCAATTTCCTCACCTATAAAATGAGCTGGAGAAGGAAATGAGAAGACATTCCAGTATCCTTTCCAAGAAAACCCTAAATGGGGTCAAGAAGAGTTGGATAAGATGGAGAAATGAATGAACAACAACAACAAGGGAAATCCCTAAATTTTGAGGATTTCAAAATCACTCCTAGGTTATGAGCCTGAGGGAGTGGGAGGATGATCTTACCCTTACTGGTAATAGGAAAGGTGGGGGTGGGGGAGGACAAAGTTCGGGGGAAAAATATTTCAATTTTGGACAGCTTTCTACCAAATATCCAGTTCAAGTTGTCTGAAAGGCAGTTCAAGATGCAAGTTTGGAGAACAGCAGAGAGTATAGGCCCAAAATAGCTAGATTTCACATCAGCAACACAGACATGATCATTAAATTTTTGAGGTTCAAGTGCAGGGGCAGGGAGGGAAAAGAGAAGAGGGCTCAGGTCAGAAGATGAGAGTAACATCTAATGGTTAGAGTGTGTGATCTAGAAGAGGACCTAGAAAAGGAGATAAAGACCAATCCAATAGGTAGGAGGAGAAGCAGGAGTAAGTGTTGTCCCTATAATCTAGCCAGAAGGCAGTGTCAAAAAAGTAAGAGTAATCAATAAAGTCAAAGACTGAAGAGAGATCACTATGAGGATAAACGCCATGGATATGGCAACTAAAAGATCATTAGTAACTTTGAACCAAGAAGTTTCAGTGGAATGATAATATTGAACCTGCATTGTAAAGGGTTAAGAAGAGAGGAGAATCAGTGTAACAGCAAGTACCCTGACCTCCACAGGAGGATCTGCTATCAACGGTTCTTAGATCTGCATTTCTAAAAGGAAAGCAACTTACGAGGGGTCAACAAGCACTTTAATCAAACACACGTGTCATTCACTTAGTTCAGGGGAAGAAGTCTGCATCCTGAACTTCAGAGAAAATACAAAGAAATAATTATCAAGACATATGGCCTCCAACAGTCCAACATGAGCAATATATGTGTCAGAGATCAACAGACAGATCCAACTGTCTGACCATTACATACATACATAGTTACCAGAGAGAGAAGCATCAACATCTGGGTTTTCAAAGGGGTTGGGGAGGGCTCCTTAGTGGCTTCCCAGAGTCCCATGTGACCAAATAAACATTTCCAATCCATAAACCCCAAAGTAAAACCTCACCTCAGAGCACTTAAACATTTTTTAGAGTCAGAGGGCATCACAACCCTGGAGAACCAGTGCTTCATTAGAAAATTGACAAAGGTATGGGTCTTTCTACAAATCTTCCCAGGTCATCAATGGGTGGAAAAGATCTTCTCTAATCTCATTATTCATACAAAGGCACATAATTGTACTAAAATAGCAAAAAGATTTGACTTAGCTTGCCATTACAGTCAGAGAAAGGGGAGGCATCAATTTTATGTGGCTTTTTCAAGGAATTTAGCTAGAAAGGGAAGAAGATATATAGGATAACAGTTAGTTAGATTGAAGGATCAGATAAAGGAAATTTATAATTCTATAAAGTTCAAAAATTGACTATAGCCATATTAGCACTACAAGATGGTTATTGTTGAATATTAAATTTAAAATTTTTCTTTTTCTAGGATTTCTTCAGTTGTTGGAGCTTTGGACAATATCATGCAGAGGTCATTTGTAAATAACATTCTTGGTTCAATTACCTTTAAATTTTAAATTTTAAGAAGTAACCTCTTTGCTATTTTTTTCTCTAAGTTTGTAACATTTATAATTCTGAAGCCAATAAAGTTTAAAACATTACTAAAACTTTTAGATCACCTTGCATTGTTATTTTAGGTTAACAAAGCATTTTAAACATATTATCTCATTTGATTCTCACAAGAACCCTGTAAAGTAGGTACTAATATTATCCTCATTTTACAATTAAAAATAAATAAGACCCAGATTGATCAAGTGATCTGTCTAGAATAACTCAGCTAACAGAAATTTGCTGCAGGATACATTATCTATTAACCTAGGCTATAGAGAGATCCATAGATTGAGACCATTGCTACAAAAAATCCTAATCTAAGAGAGATCAGATAGCATAAAACAAAATTACAAAAACATTGTTCAAATTTACCCAAACACAAGTTTGCACAGGCAGAGTTTATGTATTTGCTGTTTTTTTTTCTTCTTTCTGCCATTAGCCCTTTGACATGTGGACAAACCTACCCAGAAAACTCCAAAGAAAGAGTGTCATCCATAGCTCTTTCTCCTTCAGGCAAAGAGACATCCAACTAATTCATTTTCTCTCCCAGAAGTTCTCTCTAAAATCACTCTCACTCTTCTATTCAGTAAACTACTCTCCTAACTGCTACATCTTGCCTGCCCTCTGGGAAGCATCTATCTTATTTTCCTTGTCTGATTGTGCTGCTGGGGGCCTCTGAACGAACAGTCTTCTTACTTTTGGTGGAAATTGACTGTTATTATCACTGTAGGTGCAAAGCCATTTTCGATCTTAAATCAGCAGTGACAGAACTCAAGAAGAAATACCAGTCTTACCAGGTGGGCAGCTGAGTGAGTCATCAGAGAGAACCTGTGAAAGCCCTTGGAGAGAGTAAACTGACGAGAAAGGTTTGTTCATTCTTTGAGCTCAGTGTGTTTCTAAACAACTCAGCTATGCAAATTAGCTTTGATCTAAAGACATCCCTCAGGCAGGAAATTAGAACCTAGTGGGAAGATCCACAAGCAGCTATTAGAAATAGAAAGCAGCAGGTATCTTAGGTGGACCAAATCAGAGACCTGATAAAATACAGCCAGGCCACTGGAGCTATTACCTATTTTTGGAGAACTATACTTTAATTAGATAAATGTCACATGGTATACTGTAAAGAATGGTGAGCTGAATATTTAATAATCAGCTATAGAGTGGGTGGGTAGAAGGATGTATGTAAAACGTTCTTTTAAATTGAATTTGCATTAGTTATATTTGCTCTATTTTTTATGTCTAGACAATCAATGAAATAAAGAAATAAGTCTTGATTAATAACATTTTGTGAATGTTCAATGTACAAATGCTCATAGTGAAAATTTAATAATCAGCTTCTGTGAATTGGTTTGATGTGGCTCTACACTTGGTAACCATAGAGTCCTTGTAAGTAAGGTACCTTGTGGATATCTCTTTCATGGGTTAGTAGACATGGAATAGATTGTCATCTTCTTGATGCGATTTACTACCCAGATGTCTAGCACAGAATCTTTTTCATATTAGTAAATGCTTAGAAAATCTGTAATGATTTTTAAATTATTATTATTCAATTTCCTTTTCCACATTGGGTACAGCAATAGCAAGGATTTGGGGCAACTCAGTGGTGCAGTGGATAGAGTACTGGGCTTGGAGTCAGGAGGACTCATCATCATGAGTTCAAGGCAGGCCTCAGACACTTACTGGTATGTGACCCTGGACAAGTCACTTCACCGTATTTGCTTCAGTTTCCTCATCTGTAACATTATCTTTGGTAAGGAAACACCAAATGGGGTCACAAAGAGTTGGACATGATGGAAATGACTGAACAAAAACAACAAGTTACAAGGAACTGATATTAGTTGAGGTGAAACAAATAGAAAGTTGATGAACTTTCTGGGTTTAGATGGAAAGTCAAAGTGGGAATCAAAGGGGAAAAAAGAAAGCAAGTTTTCTGTCTCCAAAAATATCGCTGTTCTAGGTTCCTAACTTTCACACTGACTGCACTGCTGGGTACTTCATTATCTAAGCATCCTCTGTGATACTTCACAAGCAAATCACTGTTTATAAACTTCTCTTATAAATTTCCATTAAAAAATGCTATATATATGCAAAGTATTATTGATCAGAAAATGGAAAACTCCATAGCTTTGGCTTAAGAAAATGCAGCAATGGTGCAATATAGGACTACCCCATGAAAAGTTAAGAAAAAGAATAAAAACAGAGATAAGAATTACTCTTTGTCAGGGATTGCTTCAGTTGTTGGAAATTTGGGCAATATGTGGCAAAGGTCATTTGTAAATAGCATTCTTTGTCCAATCACCTTTGGTTCATAACAGCTATTATCTGCTATTAATTTTATGCATGCCACATGTCTGTCTCTGCTCTTTAACTTTGCATCTCATTGTTAATTTAAATCAAGTTTACATGGATCTAGGTTCAAGAAAACCCATTTTAATGCACTTTAGAAAGATGGATGCCGTGCTAACAATACAAATGAAAATAAATCAGAATTACACACACTGCCATGATTCAATTAGGAGAATAAAAGGTCATATGAGGCAGAATTACCAAGCTAGAAAGATTGTGGGTTTTGTGCCTTTTTAAAATCAAGGGTAGGGTACTGGTCAACTATGTCACAGAATCTCAGAGTTGGAAGGGATCTCAGTGGCCACTTATTTCAACGTACTACATTAAAAATCATTCTTGCTGCAACATTACCAAGAAGTGATCCTCATGATTTTATCATTCTGGAGAGCAATTTGGAACTATGCTCAAAGGTCTATAAAAATGAGCATACCCTTTGACTCAGAAGTACTGCTTCTACAACTGCATCCCAAAGAGATCATAAAAATGGGAAAAGTACCCACATGTACAAAATTATGTATAGCAGCTCTTTTTGTGGTGTCCTAGACCTGGAGGTTGAGGGGATGTCCATAAATTGAGGAATGGCTGAACAAGTTGTGGTATATGAATGTAATGGAGTACCCCAAACAGGTAGACTTCAGAAAAACCTGAAAATACATACATGAACTGGTACTGAGTAAACTGAGCAGAACCAGCAGAACATTGTATATAGTAATAGTCACAGTGGGCAATGATTGATTTTGATAGACAATCTTTCCCAGCAATGCAAGGACCTAAAACAATTCCAAGGGACTCATGACGAAACATGCCATCCACATCCAGAGAAAGAACTATGGAGTCTGAATGCAGAGTGAAACAGAGTATTTTCTGTTTATTGTTTGTTTTGTTTTGTTTTGTTTTCCTTTCTCGTGATTCTTTTCATCTGTTCTAATTCTTCTGTACAACCTAACTAATGTGAAAGTATGTTTAGTTAAAATGTATATTTAGAGCCTATATCAGATTGCATGCCATCTTCAGGAGGGGTAAGGGGTGGGAAGGGGAGAAAATTTAATACCTGTGGAAGTGAATGTTGAAAACTAAAATAAATTAATTAACTTTAAAAAGTGGTCCCCAGCATGTGCTTGAAGAATTTCAGTAAGGAGAAATTCCCCCCTCCCCCACCCCTGGCAATGGCAATCAAATTAGCATCCTTTGCTCTTTTTGTTTTAGTACAATCAAGTGCCTGATTGAATCTTGCCTTTATCAATCAGGAGTCTTTACTAGAGTAAAATACAAAAACAATAGTTTCTTTAACCAGAAACAGTGTATGTGATTGTTAATGTGATTAAAGATCTTCCCCACCCATTAATGAGCCTACCCATTAAGAGGGGTTTTAATAGGGAAAATTTGTGGGAAGAACCAAGTCTTTTCTTAATGAGACACTGGTTCTCAAGGATTGTGATGTCCTATGACTCTAAAAATGTTATAAATACTCTGAGTTGAGGTTTTACTTTGCATTTTAGTTTTTGGTAAGAAGATTTGAGTACCAGAAGAGGACTTTGGGAAGCAGCTAACAATACCTTGCCTCCACCCCAGGCTTTGAGTACCCAGATGTCTGCTTCCCTCTCTGGTAATGATGCTCAGACAGTTGGTATGCATTTATCTGTTGAATTCAGGCAGAGGAAGCAATGTCTGTTGATTTTTTTATTTCTATGTATTTTCTTTGAAATTCAGGGCACTACTCTCTGAAATAACTGAATGATAGTGTTTATATGTATATACTTTGTTAAAGGCATGATGCATAAGATTGATTAAAGTGATTGTTAACCCCTTGGAAGTTGTTTTCCTTTTATGAATGCAGATCTAAGAACCTGTGATAACAGCTCCCCACTCCAGGGCATGTTGGGGTGCTTACTACTACACCCCCTTCTCCTTTCTTCTTTTAAATATCTTGAATCCTAAGGATAATCCCAGCCCCCTTTATATTAAGCCTATATTCATCATTCTCACTCTTCTACACATATCCTTCTTGCCTATGACATTTCTTCAAATACCTAAAGAAAGTGTAATGTGTGAGCTTTCCACATGGATTGTCTAAATTTATTTGCTGTGTAGGAATTGATAGGTATCCGTGCAATCTTGAGATTTATCACCCCCCTCTCCAAATGAGGAGACTTTGATTCCTCCCTACTGGGGAACATTTGTAAGGACTATAAGCAGCCTTTCTCTTAGAAGAGCTACTAGACTTGAATTATAGCTATTTGTGTCACCCTCCTCTATATTTCAGCTTTAGGATCATATTTTTTTCCTATTCTTTTGCCTTTTTTTTTTTTCAGGTACAAAAGCAACAAAGCCCGTAGCTTTCTTGGTAAATAAAGAAGAGCAAATAAAACAAAGCTTAGAACTAGAAGCTTAGTTCTTTCCTATCATATATAGTTACATAAAAGACTATTGCAAAAAAAAGAATAGTAAGTAGATTCATTTATCCAACTGATAGCAACTAAAATTGGAGAAGTGATACAAATTGCAATACGTCAGAATGTATTTTAAAAGCAACAAAACATTGAAAAGGTTACATTATTTCCAGCAGGAAATGGAATTCATAGTTGAACAAAAACAACAAGAAAGATCATCACATTGGGTAATTATACTAGGTAAGTAAAGAGTATTACATTTTATTAAATTAAGTGCTTCACTAGGTTCTGCAGTGATGTGGGGCTTTCCCCAATGGGACAAGTCATAAACCAACCTTCTCTTGTTATCCTAATGATCCTTGTCTTGGCTCCCTAGAGCAGGGCTTCTTAAATTTTTTCCATTCATGACCCCTTTTCATGTTTCCACAGCATTCCTTGGTGTGGCATGGCCTGAGGGCATGCTCAGTGCAAAGTACATATGCTTTGTGTTCAGAACCAAGAATACAGTAAATTTGCAAGATGAAACTTGGGCAAGCACTGCCCAAAGCACTTTGAATGTATTATACTTATAATTTTGAATTATTTTTTTGGTAGTTGTGCATTCAGAACCCTTTCACTGTTGCCACTTGTTTTCATGACCCCATATAGGATCAATACTCATAGTACAAGAAGTGCTGCCTAATAAACCTTCATTGAATCTTCTTAAGAATGGACAGGTTGGCTGAAATCTGTAAGTTTATTAGTTTAAAGAGTTTTCATTGAGAAAATCTTCTTTGCTGCTACATGTCATTAACTTTTCTGATATTTAAAGTTTTATAAACTTTCTTCCTTGTCAATAGCTCACTTAGGGCTGCATATCATGGGCCATAAGCAAGACTTGAAGTAAGCCATACTGAGCCTGAGATCAGCCCTCTTTTCCCTAAATCCCCTTCTCTTTCTAGACTCCTCCCAAGCAGTAGCAGTCCATTCTGAAGCTTGTTCCTGCCCTGGAATTCACACATTGAAAGTATTGTACCTTCAGCCCAAGTGTCCTCTCCCATTTGATTGGATGACTACTCCCAGAACTTCCATTTAAAGAGAACAGTTAGGCCAGCCTTCTCTCTTTCATTTCAGACCAGGGCACCTTTGACTTTCTCCTTTTTCCCCTTTCTATCCTTTGCTTATGTGTGACCTCCACTATTAGAATGTATGCTTCTTATTGGCAAGGGCTGTTTTTCTCCATTTATCTATACTACAAGAATTTAGTTCCTGACACATAGTAAATGTTAAATAAATTCCATAGTGAGTCAGTAGTAACTATAATAGCATTTATTTTTCATCTCTGTTCCCTTTACTAGACTAGAGAGATATAGATATATTCTAATATTTAAACTTTGTTTCTCAATTAATCATTTTTTTCAATCAAGCTTTGCTCCTTCCTACTCCACCCCTCAAAAATGAAAAAGAGTGAAAAACAAAACTCTTGGTTACAAATAAGGATAGTCAAGCAATGTAAAACCCTCCATTGACCATATTCATTTTTAAAGGCATCTTTTTATCCTCTGAGTCCATTATCTCTGTGCCAGGAGATAGGCATCGTATTTTAGTGTGAACTCTCCACAATTGTCATTGGTCATTGTATTGATCATCTTTACCTATATCACTCTAATGAAGACATTGTAGATACAGTTTCTTGTCTTCAAGGTCATATAGAAGAGACTTGGCTACATTGTAGAAGTCTTAAAGCAACCTGAACATCCAGGCATAGGATAGAGCCAGCCCAAATTACTAATTGAGTTAGCCTTTATGTCTTTGAAATCAGCAAACACAATGAATCAGAACTTATTATCCCATTCATTCTCTGGATTTAAGAAAGTGGTGGAGAAAATGTTATTAATGGAGATTAAATTTCAAAGTCTATTCTGAACACTCCCCTCACCCCAAAACCCCAGAAAGTTGATTGTTAAAATTGTACTTTGGAGCCACTTAATCTAAGCCCAGCAGTATGAAAAATATTACTCCTCTTCATTATTTCACAATCCATTTTTCTTGTTTGAGATGATCCCATTTATGGTTGAAATGATGCCCTTAGACTGAAATGGGGCTGGATTTGCTTCATTCATCATTCACCTATTCATATACCCATTCATTCCCTTGCGTATTCATTCAGTAATATTTACTGTTGACATTTCCTAGCAGTTCCTATAGATCCAGGAAGCTTTTCATTCTAGTTTGAAACTATAGCAAGAGAATAGAATAATGTAAAAGCATGATTTTGATTTGCTAGGTTTGGCTGCACTCAGGGAAGTATTATCATTTTCTTTCTAAATACCTTTAACGCATTTAGATCTCCAATGATATTCAAGGTCATCTGTCTCTCTAAAAGCTCTTTTCTGACAAAATTTTCCCCCAGTAGTTCTGACAGCAGAAAATAGTGCTAAAGTTCACACCTCACAACTATAATTTAAAGTGTTAATTGGAAAAGATCCCTCTGACCTCAAGATTTTAGTTCTCCAACCGTTTCTGACAGGAAGAGCCATTCTTTTCTCCCCAGATTAACTAGTGTAGAAGTAGAAAAGGAGTGTGGATTGGGATGAGAGATAAGGAGAAAGAGATTCTAGATAAGGGGTAAATGAAGCAAAAGAAACAAAATGAACAAGTTGTTTAATGGAAATAGATGATAATTAGTCATTCCAATTCTTGTAGGTTTAAATTAAGGTTCTAAATAGTTCTGAATAAATGCTAGAGTCTGAGTCTAGGTTTTAGTCAAGGAGGAAACTAGTTTTTTATGATGAAAAGAATTGGCTCAATGAAAGACTTCTTGTGATGAAAAGAAGGGTCATGAAACTTCTTAATGGAAAGGTCACACAAATAAAAGTGACCCCTCCCATTCCAATAACCAAGTCTTAAACTGGGTTCAGAAATAAGAGCAAAACATTTTAAAAGTGTTACATGGAGTAGTGGGAGCAATCAATTCCTGAAGTCAATAGACAATAGAATGACATGAATGGTAGTGTAATAACATTGCCCTCTGTTGGTAATCATGTCTTGGCTAAGGCAAGAAACTCTTGATGTGATTCCTTCCTAATGGTGGGACAGGGTTGAGAGGTGGGGAATCTTTAGGTTCAGGGAAAGTTGGAAGAAATTAAGAGGCATCCTTTCTGTTGCTATGATATACTTTGGAACCTCAGCATTCACTATGGGAGTCAATAACCTTTGTAATTCCCCAAGCAAATGGGAATGTTGATAAAACTAAAAAGAAATCTGTCCTGTGTTACTAGGCAATGAACTTCAGAGATCAGCAAATCCTTTAAATGCATGAGAACGCTAAAATACTAGTCAATGATTTTGACTACTTTACTATTCTTTGAATCTTAAGGGGATAAAACTCATCATTGTATGACTGGTTTCTGTAGTCTGGATTATTTTACAAGTGTTTCACCCTCTCATGCATATAAGACCTCTGAAACAGCTATGCTACATTTGAGGTAATTTATGGGTCCATATCCACTCATAATAACAGTGCATGAACCCTCATAGATATATTTACTTTTTCAGTAGTCAGCCAGAGAACAAAATTAGTTAAATGAAAAAGTCATTTAATGAAATATTACAATATGTATATTTGCAATTGAGCATGGTGTATAGCAGGATCTACAAGGATTGTGAGAGTCCCATGGGAGAGCCCATCAATGGAGCTGTACTAAAGGGATGTGGTACAATCTGGTTCCCCTAACTCATCAATCACTTTAGTTTCTTTGTGATTCCATAGCTGAATAGTAAAGCTTCTGAGGTAATAGCGAGCCAGTGGAGTTTATTAGTAGTAGTTAAGTGGCACAGTGCATAGAGTCTTGGGCCTGGAGTCAGGAGGGTCTGAGTTTAAATTCAGCCTCACACTAGCTATGTGACCTTGGACAAATCACTTAACTCTGCCCCAGTTTCTTCATTTGTAACATGAGGTGGAAGAGCAAATGGCAAACCGTTCCAGTATCTTTACCAAGAAAGCCCCAAACATGATCATAAAGAATTGGATATTACTGAAATGATTGAAAAACAAAGGAACTTAATAGAGAGCTGACTAGGTGAGACAAGCAATGATATGCGGATATCATTTTCATTGAATTACAAACTCAAGGGCTAAAGTATAAATATTTTGGGATTGACTTCTTCATCTGTGAAATAATGAAGAACTCAATGGTCTCTAAGGTCCCTTCTAGTTCTAACCGTACGTAATTCAATGATACATCTGGAATCATTCCAACTGAGAAGGTTATGAAACATTCATACCTCCTAATAAGTTCATTTAACCAGACACTTCAGTTTTAAGTAGCAGAGATCACTATTCCCCAAGGTAATGAAAAGTTCCTTGGTATTTGGTAAAGACAAAGGTTATGGTAGAACATGAGATACAATATATAGAGAGAAGGTGTCTATGAGAAACCACATTGTAGGGCCATGAGCAAGCACAGCTTGACTTCTGGACATAGCAAGGTACTATCATCAGGTGGGCTCAGGATGAACAAAGGTGTTGGCTGGGAATAAGAAAAAAGGCGAATCTATTTTAGAATTTTTCCCAGGGACCATCCAATCTACCTATGATAGTACTTTTTTCTCATTTATCACAGTCTGTACTGCCATTAGGAAAGGGTTCATTTAACTCAAAAGGAATATTATTTAGTTCAAGCCATAATAGAGGCATTTTGTTTTGAGCTTTTTAGAGAAGCAGTGGAATGGAATTAATGAGCCCTCCAAGGGAATACACAAACTTGGATTATAGCTAAATTCTGACGTTAGCCAGTCATGTGACCTTGAAGAGGTGCTATGGCCTGTTTGAAATTGTTTCTTCCACATCTATGACATAAAGGGAAGAAAGTAAGTGAGCCCCCTTTCACTGAAAAGCAATATAATATCATGGATAGAGTTCTGGACTTAGTAACATGAAACCTGGTTTCAAAACCTGCCTCTGACACTTAGTATCTGTGTAAACATGGGTAAGGCACTTAACCTATCTGAAACCTCGGTTTCCCACTTGTAAAATGAGAATGATAACATCTGTACTGCATACCTCACAGTATTATTATAAGTCTCCAGGAAACTCTCTCTCTCTCTCTCTCTCTCTCTCTCTCTCTCTCTCTCTCTCTCTCTCGTCAGTCTGTCTCTCTGTCTCTGTGTCTCTGTATCTCTGTCTCTGTCTCTCTGTCCCTCTCTCCTTCTCCCAATATTAAAGCACTGTATGTCAGTTATTTTCATTAAATTCCATGATTCTTATGATTACATCTCATATGTTATGCAAAATAATGAAGGAAATTGGAAAAATATGACTTGTAAGAGATCTGTTCAAAGTCATGTGAATATCTCTGCTTCTGGTCTTACACTTTTATAGATACTCCTAAAATGTTCATTTTGTTCACCTCTGGTTCCAGATTGAATGAGATGATTTATGAAAGTGCTCAGTGTTCATATTACTGATTGATGTTTCCCCTGCTTAATGATCACTCAAGTGACAGGCTCAATAAGCCCAACAGTGACATCAAACGATCAGTTAAGTTTTGATGCAAGAAAATTGCATTTGGGGGTGTCTGTGTATGTTTTTGTGTATGTATTTATGTGTGTTTTAAGGTAGTTATTGTATTGTATAATTCATCATCAAATGTGAAACTACAGAAAAATCAGGCTGTTTCCAATTTATGCCCACAAGTCAGGGGAATCAGATGATTTTTTGAAGAAAATCTTCAAAATTGGTCAAGACATCCAGAACAAAGATAAGAAAAGAATTGTTCACATGCCTAATGTATTTCTCATTCAATGACACAGAACAGCACTACTTGTCAATGTTTATTAGTGTTTTTCTTTCTTTCTTTTTCTTCTTTCTTTTTTCTTTCTTATTCCTTCCTTTATCTTTCTATGTCTTTCTTTTTCCTTTCCTTTCCTTTCCTTCCTTTGTTCCTTCCTTTGTTCCTTCCTTCCTTCCTTCCTTCCTTCCTTCCTTCCTTCCTTCCTTTGTTTCTTCCTTCCTTCTTTCCTTCTGAAGTTTTTGTACATCAGAGAATGTTTAAAAAGCCTCATATAGACTCTAGAAACATCAAGAGTTTATTTCTGAATCTCAAAGACATTTTAAGTTGTAGGCTTAAAACTGTTATTGTTGTAGGACAAGGGAGATTAATCTCTCCTAAGTTATTTATATATTGAAAAAAATTAAAAAGAAAAGAAAACCTACCTCACATCTGATTTTGAATTTGATGCGTGTATTTCAATATCATTGAAGAGGCAAAATGGTTCAGTGGAAAAGTCATAGAATGTGGGGATCAGAAAAGTCAATGATTCAAATACCCCCACAGGTCTGCAATCAGGAGAATGACCCATAACCTCTGTTGGTACCATAGCCTTATCTGCAAAATGGAAATAATGAAAATTGTGGAATCTTCCTTCTGGGGGCATGGTGTGGATCAAATACAAAAATGTTTGTAAAGTGCTTTGAACATTATATAGAGTTATATAAAACTACATCTTTTAAATGACTTTTAAAAGATAATTCTATCTTTCATTTAAAAATTAGCAGCATTATGGATTGAGAAAAAATTCACCTCCTTCTAACTCTAAAACAATCTAAATTGTCCTGCTACTCAAACTTTAAAATTATTCTTTATAGCTGACTTTTTTTTCTGCCAAAGTGACTAGGTTTATATGGGTCAAGTCAGTGGAACACAGATGGAGAAATGACTGTTTAATCAGAAAGTCTACAAAGTTTCTAAATCCAGTGGATTATGTTTGTCATAATAAGCCTCATTTGACAATTTCATATTCTTAGATGCTCAGCAATATGTTTCAGGGAAAAAAGTATTTTATTTAACCTTAGCAAGACATAAACTTTTGTTTATTGCTATAATAGAGTGAACAATGACCTTATTCAAACCTAGGAAAAAATTATTTATTTTAATAGTTCAAGAGAAATATTTGATGAAGGAAAGAAGGAAGGAAAGAAATAGGAAAGGAGGGAAGGAAGAAAGAACAAAAGAACGAACTAAGAAGGAGCATGATCTAGAAGAGAAAATACTAGACTTGGAGTTAGGAAGACTTCTATTCCAATCCTGACTCACATGTTTACTACCTGTGTGATGCTGGAAAAATCACTTATATTTTCTGAAACTGTTTCCTCATTTGTAAAAATGCAATTTGACAACTTTCAAAAATCCATAAAAATGGGAGCTGTTATTATAAAAAAAAATTTAGACTGCTATCCACCAAAGAAGATCTAGAAGCAGTGTGTAGAAGTTGCAAAGAATCAGATTTTATCTTTTGCTAAAGGAAAATTTAATAATCAATAGAGATCTCCAAAATTTCAATGGGCTGCCTGATGACACTAAAAGAATGTATGTTGGGCAGAGGGAACTCCAATTAAAATACAGTGTTTTACTTGTTGGTCACTAAGAACCCTTTAAATTATGAGATGTTGTGATTTTGAGATAGTAGGTTTATTGAAATATTAATATAGCAAATTAGCTTCCTAAAAATATTCTGATAGCTAATGTTGGTTCTGGTAGAAGCAAATAAAACATGAGTTACTAAAAACTGTGAAATAAAAGAGATACTTTAAAAAAGAAAATCTAAACGAAAAATAAAATATTTTGTAGAAATATAGCTGTGAATAAAACTTTGGGTAGATTGCTTATTTAAATCAGGTTAAATATCATTTGTACTATAGTCAATTAAGTTTCAGAATTTCCCATAAACTATAAAGAAAGATTTTCTAGTGTCACACATGTACACTTTGACAGGTCAGTAGAATATTATTTTTCTTTAATTTTTCTCTAATTTGTTCAAAATTAAAAAGAAAACACAAATATGAAGTATGATAGAATAGATCCATAATATCATGATAACTTCAGCTTTCTTACTCTCTAGCATGTGGGTCCACAGCACAGTACTTTGTTTTCAATTGTTTTCCCTTTTTCAGTATATCAATGGAACAAAAGAGATAAAGAAAAATGAGAAATTATAGAACTCAGTGACTCTGTTTGATAAATGATAAAGCATAAATTGCTTAGGCAAAACTCTCTACTTGATAGAATAGCTGGGAAATTGAAAAACAACAAAAGAAATTGACATATTACACCATAGAGATAACTAGGTAGCCATGTAGACTGGAACTATGATTTCACTGGCATAAAAAACAAACAAACAAAAACCTAATTTAATTCTCTCTACCGGCGCCGATTGGTACTTTATCTATAACTTGTAGTCTTACAGCACATAACACAGTACATTTGAAGTGGATTCATGAAAAGAATAATAAATATTACACGTTAAAATTTAGATGGGCAACATTCCTCTTACCTTTAACATCTATGGCTACAGAGTGAATTCTTTATTGAATGGTGAATGAAGAAAATTAGAGGAAAATATAAAATATAATTTTGTTACACGAAATTAAATATACCACAATAATAAAAGAAACTAAAAAGAGAGAAATTTTGAAAGAAAAATTGCATCATATATCTATGATCAGGGTCTAATATCACACACATACATACACACATGAATATTTATATATGTATAGATACATGTTTATATTTCATATGTGAATATATTCACATATGCATGTATATGTGTTTATATATTTATAAATAAATAAATAAATGTAAGTATATGAATATAAATACTTAAATATAAACATATTTATAAATATGTGTGTACACACTATGCCTTAGCAGATAAGTGGTTAAAAAATGAGCAGTTCTCAAAAATATTTAAAAATATTAACAATCTCATGAAATACTACTTTAAAATACAACAAATTAGAGAAGTATAAATTACACAGGTCTATGTTTTCCCCTAATACCCACAAAACTATAAAGATGAGAAAGGTAAGAGTAGTCAGTGCTGGAGGGTTTGTGGAAAATAGACACACCAATTCATTGTGGATGGAACTAGGGACTGGTCTAATCATTCTGGAAGAAATTTTTGTACTCTAAAAAGAGACTGAATAAAATATTCATATTATTGAACTATGTGGTTCCATGTTTGCCATATAGTTGAATGAGTTCAATGTCAAGAAGAAAGGTCCCATGTGTATCCATCCATCCATCTATCTATCTATCTTTAATGTGTGCTTATGCATATGTGCATACATGTATATATATATATGTGCACGTATGCATTTGTATGTATATGTAAGGTAGTCTATATATCTATATCTTTATAACATTTACAATAGCAAAGAACTAGAAACAAAAGTAGATTACCACCATTTAAGGGATCGCTGGACAGTTTTGGTGCATAAGTATAATTGGATATTGCTACATTGTAAAAAATGACAAATTTGATGAATACAAAAAGCATGGAATTGCATAGTCATCATTCGAGAAATGTTTATTAAGCATCTACTGTGTCTAAGCACTGCTAAATGTTGGGGATGCAAAAAGAGAAAAATGATGATCTCTGCCTTCATGGAGCTTACATTCTAATTGGAGAGACAAGATGTAAACAAATTCATATGATTTATAAATAAGAGAAATAGAAAATAATTAATAGAAAAGAGGTACTGGAATAAAGAGCAGAGGGGTTTTTAGTTGGTATTTAAAGAAAGAAAAGGAGATAGGTAGCTGGAACAGAAGAGGGAGAGCATTCCAGGCATGGGGTACAGGCAAAGAAAATGTCCAGAAACTGAGAGATGGATATCTTGTTCATGAAAACAACCAGGAGGACAGTATCATCATATGAAAGGTGTAAGGTGAGGTGAGGAGAAAGGTGTAAGAAAATTGGAAACATAGGAGGGGTCTTGGTTATGAAGTGGTTTAAATTAATGTATAGTAATTGAAGCCATCTAGATTTACATCAGGAATTTATTAACAGGAATATGATGCCTGTCAATAAATGGGACAATGGTTTGCCTTCGTTTATTTCAAAGAACAAGGAAAAGGACAGTTCCCCTTATATTGGTATTGAGTAATACAGGACAAAGCATACAACGGGGTAGATGACACCATGGGATTGAGAGTCACATGATTGCTTGCAAAACTAAGGTGTGAGAAACAACGTTTGATTGGAAGTACAGTAATGTGAGCTAGCAATGACTCCACTCCCCCATCTCTTTTTTCTTTTATGAGAATAAGAAATGCTTCTTGTTTGAGTGCAGGTATGAGCTAGCAGCTCAGACTTTGGGACAGCAAACCAGATGTCCTTTAAGGATAGTTTAGTGGTGTAAATATGTAAACCCTGACTCTCTTGTAAAATTCCTCAAGGGAAGAATAGATCAGTGATTAGCAGGCTACCTTCATTTATAAATTTAACATACTACAGTCAGGTGAATTCCAAAGTAATTTCAAAGACAGAGGCATAACTTGGTTACAGGACAAAATCAAATACTTGTAAATAGGATCAATAAAGAAATGATACAGGATCAGTCTTAATCTCAGAACTAGGACAATAACCCAGCAATAGGCCAATATGAATGTAGCAGTCCTGGATGACACATAAACTAGATCAAAATGTAATTGGAAAGTGTTTAACAAAATAAATAAGAATACAATAAAATCTAGATAAGTTTAATATGTACGTATGCTTCGTAACCATGTTTCTATTTGAATTTGACACTCTTGGACAAGGGCTTGTTGAAACACAGCGTTTATGAAGGAAATGGGTTCACTAAAAGTTGGTGAGAAATTAAAGTAGCACATGTTTATTAAATGTTTTCTTCTGCCCCAAGCACTGTGGGCTCAAGAATTTATTTCTAACCTTACTCTCATTAGATCCACAAATACATTTACAGAGTTATATTAACAACAAGTTAATGGGAAACTACAGAAAGAAATTAATAGTATTCTGAATTTCTGAGAGCCATATGATCTCAGATTGTATTCATCTTGTCTTCCAAGTGGGTATATGCAAATTTTTGAGGCGAGATTTTGACTTCTAAACACTGATACATTTTTGTTCATACAAGATTGGCTGAATGGCTATCAAAACTACCTGGTGATTAAATTTGAATCCACTTTGTTTTTGACCTAAGAACAATATTTATACTGGAGATTCCAGCAGCACCAGGCAAAACAAATCTCACCGCCTCAGTGTAGCACCAGACAGGAGGATTCTCTATGGGCCTCAGGGGAACATTAGTGCAACACCAGGCAAAGAGCCAGGGCCTGCAGTCACTGGCAAAAGAAGCTTGACATAGTTTCCCCTCTATGTCTGGAGAAGAACTCACATTTTAAACAAAGGGAAAAGTCAAAAAAGATGAGAAAAACACAATAAACAAGAATCTGATCATAGAAAGCTATTATGATGACAGAGAAAATTGGAACACAAACTCACCAAAAGGCAGCAAAACACCTATAGGCAATAAACAACAAAACAATCAAAACACCTATAGGCAAAACCCCAAAGAGAAATAGAAAATAGCTGCAAGCCCAGAAAGAACCCATGGAAAACCTCTTAAAGGGGCTTAAAATCATATGAGAGGTCAAAGAAAAATTGGGAAAATAAATCAAAGTGATTCAAGTGATTTATGGGGAAAAAGAGACAATAGCTTAGAAAAGAATACAACTGTTAAAAAGTTAAATTGACACAATGAAAAGGGAGATCCAAAAGAAACCAAAACACTGAAAAAAAACCTCTTAAAACATACAATTGTCCAAATGGAAAAGGAAGTATAAAAGCTAACTTAGGAGAACAACCCTTAAAAGTTAAAACTGGGCAAGTAAAAGCTAAGGACTTAATAAGACATCAAGAATCAATCAAACAAAATGAAAAAAATGAAAAAAAAATAGAAGCAAATGAAAAATACTGGAATATCAAGTCACTGGATTCAGATGGCTCTGGAGGAGAAGTGAGGCTGATGACCTGCACAGTCCTCCTTCACTCAAAACAAAGTCAAATGCAAGTCATTTCATCATTTATTTGATGGCATGTCTTTCTTTGGCAACAAAGGATGAACATGACAACCTGGAAAATAGATTTAGGAAAGACATTTTCAGAATCATTGGACTACCTGAAAACCATAATCAAAAAGAGCAATGGACAACATCTTTCAAGAAATTATCAAGAAAACCTGCCCTGATATCCTGGAACCAGAGGCCAAAATAGGCATTGAAGAAATCCATTGATCACCTCAAAAAAAGAGATGTCAAAATAAAACCTTCAAGAACATGATAGACAAATTTCATAATGATCAGGTTAGGTAAGAAATACTGCAAGTGGCCAGGAAAAGATATAATTCTAATATCAGAGAGTCAAAATCAGGATTACACAGGCCTTTACAGCTGCAACATTAAAGAACCAGAGGTCAAGGAACATGATATTCCAGAAAGTAAAGAACCTGTGAGTGAAATCAAGAATCATGTCCCTGGCTAAATTAAGCACAATATTTAAATATTTATTTTAAATGGTCATTCAATGAAATAGAAGAATTTCAAGCTTTCAAAAGAAGAAGACCAGAACTCAACAACAATAAAAAAAAAAAAAGATCTCCAATATGAAGACCCAACAGAAGCCTGAAAAGATAAAGCAGAAAAAAAAAAGGGAATTCAATGGAACTGAACTGTTTACATATCTACATGGGAACATAATATTCATAATTCTTGAAAACTGTTATAGTTAGAAGGGATATACACAGACTGAGTGTGTGGGTATATGGTGAATTTGAGGGAGTAACATAAAAATAATGAAGGGATGAAAAAGAAGAATAAACTGAGTGCAGAAGGAAGGGAGAGGTGGAATCAGGTAAATTATTTCACATGAAGAGGTTTGACAAAATCTACTACAGTGGAAGGAAAGATGGGAGGTAGGCAATGGGTATCCCTTGAACCTTACTCTCATTAGTATTGGTTCAAAGAGGGAATAACATACACAATCAGTTGAATATAAAACTCTCTCTTCCCCAACAGAAAAGTAGGAAGGAAGAAGATTAACAACATGGGAGGGTGGCTGATAGAAGAAATAAAAGACCGGGAGGTATGGACAGAAGTAAAACACTATTGAGGAGGTAAAGGGTAAAAAGAAAGATTGGACATAGAAGAGGAAAAATAGGATGAAGGGAAATACATAAATAGTAATCATAACTGTGAATATGAATGGGGTGAACTCTCCCATAAAATGGAAGCAGACAGAAGATTGGATAAAAAAAGTCCTACAATATATTGTTGATGAGAAACACACTTGAAGCAGAGATGCACACAGAGCAAAGGTAAGGGGTTGGAGCAGAATCTATTACGCTTCAAATGGAGTAAAAACAAAAGCATAGGTAGCGATCCTGATCTCAGACAAAATAAAGGCAAAAATAGATCTTATTAAAAAAGATAAGGAAGTAAACTACATCTTGTTAAAATATATCATAGACAACTAAATAATATCAATACTAAACATACATGTACCAAGTGGTATAGCATTCAAATCCTTAAAGAAAATGTTAAGTGAGTTACGGGTTTATGACCAAACAAGAGATAGAGAGCATTATGAAATATAAAATAAATGATTTTGATGATATTAAGTTAAAAAGGTTTTGCACAAACAAAACCAATGAAACCAAGATTAGAAGGAAAGCAGAAAACATGGAAGCAATTTTATAGCAAGTGTCTCTGATAAGGCCTCTTTCTCAAATAGATAGAGAACACAATCAAATTTATAACAATGAAAATCATTCCCCAGCTGGTGACTGGTCAAAGGATATGAACAGGGAGTTTTCAGATGAAGAAATCAAAGCTATCTATAGGCACGTGAAGAAGTGCTCTAAATCACTCTTGATTAGTGAATTCAAATTAAAACTACTCTGAGGTGCCAGATCACACTTATCAGATAAACTAATATGACAAAAACTGAAAATAATAAATTTTGGAGAGAATGTGGGGAAATTCATACATTAATGCATTATTGGTAGAGTTGTGAACTTATCTAACCATTCTGGTAGGCAATTTGAAAAGAGGCCAAAAGGGCAATTAAACTGTGCATACCCTTTGACCTAGCAATAACACTACTTAGTCTGTATGCAAAGAAATCATAAGAAGGGGAAAAAGACCTAAATATGCAAACATTTATAGAAGCCCTATTCCTCATGACAAAACATTGGAAACTGAGAGTATGCCCATGAATTGGGGAATGACTGAACAAGCTGTGGAATATTATTGTGCAATTAGAAATGATGAATAAGCACATTGCAGAAAAACCTGGAAAGACTTGCGAGAATTGGTACAAAGTGAAAGGAGCAAAACCAGGAAAACATTGTACAGAGTATCGGTAAGATTGCATGATGGTCAGCAATTAATGACTCATCTCTTTTCAGCAACACAATGATCCAAGATGAGGACAAAGAACAAAGAAAAGTAAATGCCATCCACTTCCCGACAAAGAAATGAGAGAGTCTGAATTCAGACTGAAGTATACTTTTTCTCATTTAATTTTTTCATGATTTTTTTCCAATTTTGTTCTATTTCTTCTTTCACAACTATGATTAATATGGAAATATGTTTCATGTGACAGCGCATGTATACCCTATATCAATTTGCCTACCATTTTAAGAAGAAGGGAGGGTAGGGAGGGATAAAAATTTGGAACTCAAAATCATTTAAAAATGAGTGCTAAAAATTGTCCTGATTTAATTGGGAAAAAATAAAATACTATTTAACAAAAGGAAAACAAGCAGAGAAATAAAAGAATTATAGTCATAGAATTAAAATTGGTAATTGTACCTTCTAGAAAGAAATTACTTCTGACCATTTTATAGCTCCATTTGTTGACTTAGACACTATGACTCTCCATGGAAGAACTGTGCCTCAGTTTCTGATTTTCAATAGGTATCTTCCTCTAATTAAACCAGCAAACTGCATTGCTCCTAGTGGATATTAGTTGAGGCCCTTCCCACATTTTACAAAAGCCTCTGACTTCTAAGATAATTTTCAAAAAGCCTATTGAATTTCTTCTGACATGTAGAAGCAATTTTGGTGACTTTAATAAGGGATTAAGAAAAAAAGGCTATTTTATCATTCACATTTTAAATTTCATTACTTTGTAATTAGTAATGGAAATAAAATTCATGGGGAAACAAAAACTCAAATGATATTTTATTTGCTTGTGTGCGTAAAGAATTACATAAAGTATATATATTTAGAAATGGCAGTGCATATTAATCAATAAAAGAAGATATATTAGCAGAGAGAAAGTCCCTATAAATATCCTCGATAAATGCATTATTCAGTAAATGAATTAATGGTTATTTGCTACCATTCCACCTGAGTCTACTTGTAGAATGAATGTACTGCATTTACTGCTATTAATAATTGAAATCAGTGAGTTTATGGAAGGCATTTTTGCCTTCGGGTAGGGATGTCAACAAGAAATAAACACAGGATTTGTGTTGGAAAGCTCTGCAATTTGTAAGAGGCTGAGTTGCTTATTGATGGTCTGACAGACAGAATCTCCATTTTTCAGTAGTTTTAGGATAAGGGAAAGAAAGCAAATATGCAAACAGGAGTTGAGAGTCAAGCAACAAGACAGAAATCTCTCTTTTCAAAAGACATATACTTTGTCCTCAGCAGTGGCAGGAGAGATTAATAGGCTCTGCTGTGGTGAATACACATATCTTCAATAGGGGAGAAAGATGTACACTTAGGTTCTACATTAAGAAACAGATTTTCTTAAACTTAAGTCTCACTCTAGAGTGCTAGTTTTCCCATGAACAAGAAATCAGGAATAGTTATTTGCTGCCCACAACTCACTTTCAAGTATCTCATTTGAATCAATAGGCAAATCATAGTCATATATCTCTGAGCTATTTATTATTTTTAATATTAAAAATTCCATTAAAAACTATCCCATAAAGAAGTATAATTGTCAACTTTTGGAGTGTGGAACATGTTTCAATGAAGAATCGTTTGTTCCCTCAATATGTATATGGGAAATAACCACTCACCACTACCAGAAAAGAGCAGAAGCTTCTTCTATGATCCAAAGGAAGGCATTTCTCTTGTCATAGCATGAAAGAGTAAGAAACACAGACATTGGAGACAGAAATGCCCAGCGACCTACACAAAATAGGTAACAAAAATTGAAGAAGAAAAAAGCTATTTTCCTTTTTTTTATTTATTTTTAACACAGTTTATAACAGACAAAGCAATTCAAACTTTTGGTCAGGTGATGCATCTTTTTAAAGCATTTATAATATGAACCACAAAAAAATTTTTCTTTTAAACATAAGCCAACTGAGACACAGACAATATTTATGTTGCTAACTTCACAATCTCTTGATCCAATTGTCTCCACAGTATTACTAAGAATAAAATGACCCTAGCTTAATGTTGTTGGTCTAAAGTCCTATAGCTTAATTTTAGGCAGCCTCGGATTGTTACCCTACCCATAATCTATAATTGAATAGATCTGGTATTAAGCTTACAAGCCTTTTGACTGTAGGAAATTGCCTACAAGAGTAGGGACATTGCAGGGAAACAATATCTCTCCAACTTCATCTCTAATCCAGGCAGGAGTAGATTGTCCACTTGCATTCAGCCAGGCTTAAAGTTTTCCAGGTGTCAGTGGGGAAACTGAGTCAGGAGAGTCCCACCTCAGCCCATGCTGAACAGCTGTTCTCCCACTCTTCCCTTGAGATCACCTATGTAGTTCATACCAGCATCTCATGAGCATACTAGCATCATGTAATGGAGGCTCAGATCACCTTTCTTATTTCCCATACCTGGAGTTAGACTCAGAAGAACAGTCATTTAGTAGTCCCATAGCATCTAAAAATGGCAAGTTCCTATAACCAGGTTTAAGATATGATTATAGCTTCACTTTGGCTAAGGAACATCTTTTAGGCAAGTCTTAAGTGGCTTACATGTCTTTCTATACATGTTCTAGTTCCTGATTAAATGGCAATCATAAAATCAAATTTACCATTTAAACCTTGACTTTTTCATCAATGCCAAATTTTATCAGAGGTTACCTTCCTCTTGAAAAGTTGGACTGAAATTCTTTTCTCCAAACTAAAGATGTCATTTATTTATTCTCAGTAATTAATTCAATCTATTGTTTTAATACTAATTGCTTTTGCCTCACTTTGTAATATGACCAATTTTCCTCCCCATCACTCTCCTCCCCCCACTTCTTAATACCTTGCATTCTGGTTGCTCCTTCCCTCAATGTACGCTCCCCTCCATCACACCCCACCTCTCTCCTATCCCCATCTTCTCTCTTTTCTTGCAGGGCAAGATACATTTCCATACCCCTATCCCTGTAATTCTTATTTCCTGATTATATGCAGTAAAAATTCTCAACATTCGTTTCTACTACTTTGAATTCCAACTTCTCTCCCTCCCTTCCTCCCCAGCCCCACTAAGAAGGGAAGCAATTCAATACAGACTAAACATGTGTTGTTTTGCAAAAGACTTCCATAGTAATCATGTTGTGTAATACTAATTATATTGCCCTCTTACCTACCCTATGCCCCTTATTTTCCCCCCTACAATTGACCTTGTCCCTTCTCAAAAGTGTTTATTTCTAGTGACTCCCTTCTCCCACTTGCCCTCCCTTCTTACATTCCCATCGCTCCTTTTGTTGCCTCCTCTCTTACTTTCCTGTGGTGCGATGTAAATTTTCATATCAAATTTAGTGAGCATGTTATTTCTTCCTTCAGCCACATGTGGGGAGAGTAGTTTTACTCCCCCCCCCTTCTCCCTTTTCTCCTCTATTGAATAAGATTTTTTCTTATCTCTTTTATGAGTTATAGCCTGCCCCGTTTCATTACTCCCATTCTCTTCCTGGTATTTTCCTCCTTCACCTCTTAATTTTTATTTTATTTTATTTATTTATTTGTGTGTGTGTATGTGGATATTATCTCTTCTGATATAACACAACTTATGTTCTCTATCTATCTATGTGTATGTGTGTGAGTGTTTGTGTACAATCTCTCCTACTACCGAAATACTGAGAAAAAATTCAAGAGTTAAAAATATTTTCTTTCCATGTAGTAATGTAAGCAGTTCAGCTTTAGAGAGTCTTTTATGATTTTTATTTTTTCCCCCATTTACCTTTTCTTGCTTCTCTTGATTCTTGTGTTGGGAAGTCAAATTTTTAAATACAGATCTGGTCTTTTCCTCAACATGAAATCTTCAAATTTATCTCTATCACTGAATGTCCATTTTTTTCCCTTGAAGTATTACATTCAGATATGCTGGGTAGCTGATTCTTGGCTTCAATCCCAGTTTCTTTGACTTCTGAAATATCTTACTCCAAGTACTTTGATTGCTTAATGTTGAAGCTGCCAGATCCTGTGTTATCCTGATTGTATTTCTACAGTACTCAAATTGTTTCTTTCTAGTTGCTTGCAGCATTTTCTCCTTGATCTGCGAACTCTGAAATTTGGCCACAATATTTCTAGGAGTTTCTCTGTTTGGGTTTCTTTCAGGGGGTGAGTGATGAATTATTTCAATATCCATTTTGCCCTCTGATTCTATAACATCAGGGCAGTTTTCTTTGATAATTGCATGGAAGATAGTGTCTAAGCTCTTTTTTTGACCATGGCTTTCAGGTTGTCCAATAATTTTTAAATTATTTCTCCTGGATCTATTTTCCAGGTCAGTTGTTTTTCCAATGAGTTCTTTCACCTCCTCTTTTATTTTTTTTTTTAAATTTTCGGTTTTGTTTACTAACTTCTTGGTTTGACTCATAGTCATTCTTTTCCCTGGACTCAATTCTCTCTTTCAATGAATTATTTTGTTCAGTGAGCTTTTGAACCTTCTCCTTCATTTGACTAATTCTGTTTTTTTAAAACCTCCTTCTCCTCATTGGCTTTTTGGGCCTTTTCTTCCAATTGAGTTAGCCTCTTTTTAAAGCTGCTGTTTTCCTCAGCATTTTTTTGGTTCTCCTTTAGTAAGCTGCTCACTTGATTTTAAAGGTCTTTTATTGCCTGCACTCAGTTTAAGTTCCCTTTGGAGGCAAGGGCCATGACTTCCTCTAGCAGTATGCCCTGTTCTTCCTCATCTGAAGGGATGGGGGGAGACACCTGTTCCCCAAGAAAGTAATCTTCTATGGTCTTATTTCTTTTTCCCCCTTTTCTGGACATTTCCCCAGCCAGTTACTTGACTTCTGAGTTTCCTCTCCACACCCACCTCACCTCCAGATCCACCCAGATAGCACTTGGGGCCTGAGATTCAAATGCTGCTTCCCAGCCTCAGGGCTTTTGGAGGGGGCGGGGCTGCTCTTCAGTGTGAGTTTAGGTTCAGGAGCTCAGGTGGGGGGAGGCCTACCACACAGGGCTCCGTTCCCTCAGGGGGTTTACAAGGAGACCTTCAATAATGGATCTGGGCTCCTACCTGCTTTGGGAGCCCTTATCTGCTGCTGCCTCTGCTGCTGCCTCCAAGGGGGCCTGAGTTATGGGGATACCCCACTCCCCTCTCAGCCAGCCAAAAAGATTCTCTCATTGACCTTTGACACCTGTGGGTAGAGAGAACTGTGCTGTCACTGGAGATTCTGCCCCTGAAGCCTGCTTGGGTCTGCTCCCCTTGGCGCTACGTGGCCAAGGCAGGGCTTGGCTCCGCTCTGGGTCTGGTGTGCAACAAACCCTTGGTGTTGGTTTTTCAGGTCTCTCTGGAACAGAAATCTCCTCCACTCTGTTGTTCTGTGTCTTCTGCTGCTTCAGAACTTGTTGGGAGTTCTTCTTTACAGGTATTTTATGGGCTGTTGGTTAGGAGCTAGCATATGTGTGTCTTTCTACTCTGCCATCTTGACTCCTCCCTGAAAAAAGCCATTTTCAAACCAGCATATCAGGAGAAACTAGGAAAGCAGATGATCCTTGAGACAAACTCAGTCAATCACTGAAAGTCCTCAACCAAATAGACATTCAGAGCTTACCATGGAGCTAAAAAATACTGACCCCATGCTTTCAAAATACAAGGAACTGATGGTCCATGGGGGTTTTCTGTGTGTGTGTGTGTCTGTCTGTCTGTCTGTCTCTCTCTCTTGTCTCTGTCTCTCTGTCTCTCTCTCTCTCTGTCTGTCTCTCTGTCTGTCTCCATGAGAAGTTGGTTTTAGAAATTCTTAAATTAAAACTGGAAAATGACTTCTAGCCAGAAGAGAGAATTATAAGCATCCAAATACACCAATACTGAAACTAGATGTATGTGAAGTCCAAAGTTGTGAAGCCCTGACTTGATAATGTTTATAAACAAGTATTTGTTGAAAATTCTTTAGAAATATATAAAACCATGTTACTTTAATTTATTTCAGAAGAATAAAAGCATGAATTTAAGAAATGACTGGTCCAGAATTGTAAAAAGAGAGTAGGGAGAGACAAAAGGAAAACTCTTTGAAGATGAGTTTATTTCTTGTATCTTTCTATAATCCCAGAGCCTAGCACAACACCCAGTCCAGAGCAGGTGCTTAATAAAGGTTCATTGACGTTGGAAATCATAGAAAAATAGATTCTGAGCTGGAAGTGAACTTTGAAGTCATGGAGTCCAAACTTCTCATTTCTAGATGAATACATCAGTTCTTAGGGAGTTAAATAAGTGATATTCTCAGGGTCATGCAACTAGCAAGTATCCGAACTGAGATTTCAACTTATTTTGCTGATGTCAAGTCCAGAGCACAATCCACTAGACCACACTATGTCCAAGGGATTGAGATTTGGAATAAGGATTCCTGATTCCAATTCCACCAGTGCCATCTTGTGTGGCATTGGAGGGGTCATTTAAGATTTTTGAGTACAGAACTTCATCAGCAAAACATGTATGATAATAACTGTTCTGCCTACATCTCAGGATAGTTTTGAAGATCAGTTAAAATATATAGTTGTTTTAAGTGTAAACTCAGTCAGTCAATTAATATTAAATGACTATTATAAGATGATTTAAGGTATACAAATAAGGAAAAGAAAGTCATCCCCTGCCATGAAAATGTTTACAATTTAATGGGAGTGGACAATAGCAAAAAAGGAAACTGAAAATGGCATTAGGGAGTGTGAAGCAGGCATGATGCTGGTGGAGTGGAAACCAGTTAGAGTAGTTAACAGAAAATGAAGAAGTAGCAAGAAAAGTGGGAGCCCTCTTAAAGGAAGGCTTTACATAAAATCACTGTAAATGTAGCGATAAAGACAAATATTAGAAGTGAAAGTATATTGGTATGGGGAAATCCTTGGTAGAGAAGCTCTGCAGTGGCACACAGGTACTTTCTCTTCAAACATAAGTTCTAAACAAATGTTTTGAAAAAAAACGTAACTAGATGATTCACTGTCCTTGTAAATACGACTTTTTGGGCCTCCACCAAAGTCATAAAATTGCCTCATAGACTTCTCTAAAAGAATTTCTTCAGACAGAAGTCACCTCCCCTTTCAGGCAATAAGGTCCTGATGAGGAATCTAAGATCTTGTCTCAATAATAGTAAAACAATGATTAAGTCAATTTAAATAAATAACAGCGAAAGTGGACCATGGCTACAACAACATGACAAACGGATTGTTAGGTGTAGTGTGGATGGCTAGCTGTATGACTTTGACAAGTCATCGTACGAACCTCAGTTTCTTTTTGGAGTTAAGCGATTCAAGTAGATGACTTAAAAGTTCCTCCAAGTTCTATTGATCAATGATTCTAAAGAAATGATATTGGTTGTTAATTTACAACCATTTAGACAGGAAATTATGTAAGCCTATGCATCTACATATTTAAAGAGAAACTGTGATTTAATCCAACTAAATACTTACTCTCTCTAGTAATGAAGATCCTAGAAGATAGTCTAAAGAGGTAAGAGGAACCAAATAATAATTGCTACCTTGTGGCCAGCCACCTGGCAGTCAAATCAGACATAATGCCTTACACCTAGACCCTATATGGTGTCCTTCAAGCTTGGGACCTGATGGAGATTGTACTCTGCACTCCCCAGAACCAAGGGCCTACATTATAATGCATCCTCAGAGGAAGACTTAAATGTAAAAAAAATTAAAAGTTCAAAGTTTATTTCTATTTTTATATTCAAAATGGGAAAGGATGAATTTTATAAAACTAATCTACAGTTATAGCTAGACTTTTCCTGAAAAAGGGTTTATAGTTTCATCTGCTTGCTATTTAATATTATTCATATTATTATTAATATTATTCCCACTACTCACTCCTTAAATCACAAGAGTGATATTCCTGAATTTTCTTTCCATTTCATATTAGATCATGGATGGCACAGTTAAAAGGGTGTTGAACTTAGAATTAGGAAGACATGAATTCAGATCTTGCCTGAGACCTTTAGTAGTCGCACCACCGTGCATGTCACTGAACTCTTCTGTCTGTTTCCTCATCTTTAGATTATGACAGTACCTACTTCAGAGGGGTGTTATCAGAATCAAATAGGATAGCATATACAAAGTTCTTTGCAAAATTTAAAGCACTTCATATGTGTTGTTATTGTTATTGTAATTATTGTATTATTAGTGTGTCATTAACAAAATCTACGAACTCCTTATTAGTATATTATTTTTCAATACATAAATGAATTTCATAGAAGTAAATAATTATATTAAAATTGTTATGTATTTTCTTGAAAAGTTCATTGATACTGAGGTTAAGAACCTGTGTGTATATGTGTGTGTGAGAGAGAGACAGAGAGACAAGCAGAGATTTATTATGCACTTATTATGTGGTAAACACTATTTTAATACTGGCAATCTAAATCCAGACAGCTAAGATATTCTGTGCCATTAAGGAGTGGGAAGAGAACACTGGAAATGGAGTGCCATTGATAATCACATAGTAAGCTATCTTTGTAGATTCGTCACTAGAATTGCTAATCACCTTCCAAAAAGCTAATATCATCAATGAATTAATTAGTCATTATTTTATTCTGGCTTTGAGTAATAGTAGACATAGAATTGGTCTCTGAGCTAGGAAGTCAAGCGTTCAGATCTTGCTTGTGACTCATATGAGTTTTGGTTATATGTTTTGACCCTAGGCAAGTCACTTTTCTCTTGCTGCTCGAGGTAACCTAAAATACAAATTCCAGAAGAAGTTTATATCTGCATTGGTGATAGGAACTTCTCTACTGGAGGAATTCCTTATATCAATTAAATGGTAGGTCTAATCCCTATGCCAAACCCCTACAATTTACACTTTGTTTTGTTTTATTTTGCTTAGAAATTTCTAGATGGTACAGTGGATAGAACACTTGGACTACGAGTTAGGAAGACATGACTAAAATTTTAAACTCAAGAATTTAATAAGTATATGATCCTGGACAAATCATTTACCCTACAAAAACTGAAACTATATGCATATGCTAACACATGTCATGCTAAACACATAACAAATGGTTGATAAAAGAAGAATCTAATCAACTTATTGGTGGATTAAACTGGGTCAAGAGGATGTGCTTGAATTGCTGGTGTTTCTGAATTGCCTTTAAAAAATATCAAGGAGATATAGTCTGTGCTACCGATGGCTTCCCTAAGATTTCAGAGGTGAGAGAGATCATTGTTGCTAATGGATTTTATACAAGTAAATTCCTAAGTGCACATATGTTAACCAATCACTGTAGCATGAAGGATTTCTATTTTTGATCCATCTCATACTACATTTCCCCCACCAATATCCAATTACAGGAAAGACTGAACAGAATAACTTTGTTTTGACCCACTGTGGAGATGCATAGCAATCAATTACTTTCTAGATACTTATTTCCTGTCTTCGGTGAGATGACAAAATGGTTGTACATTTGGCCAAGAGCTCCATCTTTCTTCCTCTCATTGGAAGAAAAGGTTCTTATTTATTCCCCAAACCTTCCCAGCTGGATGCTTCTTTACCCACATTGACGTAAAACATAAATCCTGTCCAGCTGTAAGAGGATTGTGATGAAAGCATCATCCCATACTAAATGGCCCTGGGAGAAAGCAAAGGTAATGATTTAATTTGACAGTGGGGAGGATTAAGGTATCAGAAAGTCAGACAACACTTTACCATGTAGAGAAGAGCGTGAAAATCCTAAGAATAGACAAATTGCTGCCTTGATTCAGAACAGTGATTCATCTAGCCTAATGCTATATATCCCCTATAAGTACTTAGGGGTATTTTATGTACAAGAGGTAACCAGTATATTGTCAAAAATCAAGAGTTCAGGGGTGAGCCTTCAACTATATCATTTATTTCTAAGGAAAATTTTCATTTATCCTGTGGAATCCAAATAGTTTCTACCAATCTAAAATTGTTATACCAGGCAGACTTTAGATAACAATATTAAAATCAATAAAGTTGCTGAACCTCTTACTGCCAATAGGAACCTACCTTTACCAAATAGTATTGGATCTTCTAAGAGATATATATATATATATATATATATATATATATATATATATATATATATATATATATATATATATATATATATATATAAATTTTTTTTATTTTTTATTTTTTATTTTATTATTTAAATTATTTTTTAATGTTTAACAATCACTGCCATACAATTGAGATTTTATCCCCCCCACACCTAGCCCCCACTACCCCCCTCCCTCCCCACCACTGCATACAGTTCTGTATAGGTTCTACATATACTTTCCTATTGAGTGCATTTTCACTATAGTCATGCTATGTAGTCGGACTAAAATAAATGGAAGAAATCATATAACAAATCAAAATATGATACACAAACACATACACATACACAAACATGATCTGCTACATTCTGCGAATGACTTCCATATTTCTTTCTCTGAGTGTGGAAGGCATTTTGCCTTAGAGAACCACCATTGGGATTTTATTATTTTTTTTAAAGAAGTTCTTGTGTTATTACAAAATTCCAAGTCTACTAGAAAAAACTCTCGCACACTGTGGTCGTTGCTGTGCACAAAGTTCTCCTGGTTCTGCTCTTTTCACTCAGCATCAGGTCATATAAGTCCTTCCAGGCCTCTCTGAAGTCTTCTTGTTCATCATTTCTTATGGCACAATAGTACTCCATTATATTCATATACCATAATTTATTCAGCCATTCCCCAATTGATGGACATCCCCTTGACTTCCAGTTATTGGCAACTACAAAGAGTGCTGCTATAAATATTTTTGTACATGTGGGACCCTTTCCCATTTTTATGATTTCTTGGGGATACAGTCCTAGTAGCGATATTGCTGGGTCAAAGGGTATGCACATTTTTGTAGCCCTTTGGGCATAGTTCCAAATTGCTCTCCAGAATGGTTGGATGCGCTCGCAGCTCCACCAACAATGAATTAGTGTTCCAACTCTCCCACATCCTCTCCAGCATTTATCATTTTCTTGTTCTGTCATGTTTGCCAATCTTATAGGTGTGATGTGGTACCTCAGAGTTGTTTTGATTTGCATCTCTCTAATCAACAGTGATTTAGAGCATTTTTTCATATGATTATAGATATCTTTAATTTCTTCTTCCGAAAATTGCCTGTTCATATCCTTTGACGGTTTATCAATTGGGGTAAGATATATATTTTTGTAAAAGTGATACTTCACTGGCCTTACTTGTTACCTCATAGGAAAGGAAAATGGACCCATCCCTCCCACTTGGTTGGTTGGTTGTTGCTCCTCATTTTCGAAGAGGACCAAAATGACATCATCATGATAAAGGGAAATTTCAGTGTGTCTGACTGTGACTGATCAGATCAATACGAGCTCAGAATGCTCTACCACAAGATAAATACAGAGAGTCCATACGAATTTTTGGAGTGGGTACTCCAAACTTGCATATCCTGCATTTACTTTGTGCTGTCTTAATTCTGCTTTGCTTATAGAGCACAGTACCTGTTCTTATGTGGGCATGCCATGCTGAGTGGTCCTGTGCCAGTGTCTCCTATGTTGCAATCAAATCCAAAGTTCTTGAGAGAGAACTTGAGAGTGTCCTTGTATTGCTTCTTCTGATCACCATGTGATCACCTGCCCCATGTGAGTTCTCCATAAAACAGTTTTTTTGGCAAATGCACATTTTGCATTCGAACAACATGGTCAGCTCATTGGAGTGACACTCTCTGAAGCATAGTTTGAATGCTTGGCAGTGTAACTGAAGCAAGTACTCCAGTGTCTGGTACCTTATCCTGCCAGGTGATCTTCAGAATCTTCCCAAGACAATTCCAGTGGAAGTGATTCAATTTCCTGGCATGGTGCTGGTAGACTGTCCATGTTTCACAGGCATACAACAATGAGGTCAACACAATGGCTCTCTAGACTTTCAGTTTGGTAGTCAGTCTAGTACCTCTTCTCTCCCAAACTTTTCTTTGGAGCCTCCCAAATTCTGAGCTAGCTTTGGCAATGTGTGCATTCAACGTCATTGTCAATGTGTACAACTCTGGAAAGTATACTACCAAGGTAAGTGAACACATCTACAGCTTTCAAAACTTTTCCATTTGTTGTCATCTGTGTTCCAGGTATGGATGGTGTGGCAGCAGCTGAAGGGACACCGTATCCCAAACCATAGACTTAATGCAATTAGTAGGATAATGGAAATTCCCTGAGGGTCTTGCTTTTGTCTTTAGTGTATCCATCATCTAGCAAGGTGTCCTGTATTAACTGACTACTCATCTTGTAACAGGGAAAACAATTGCAAATATGATTTCATTGATAGAGGGAAGTCCTAAGCAAGTAATATCTTCCTATCAAAACATCTTCTATAAATTGTTGTCCTAGAGATTTGCATGAGGTATGGGGAAATTGAATTGCTTAAAGTAATAAAGTCAGTATGTATCAGAGCCAAGGCTTTAACCCAAATCTTTCTCACTTGATGACTTTCTAGAATATTATGTGATATTGTTTTATAACTACTACAATTTATAATTACTAATCAAATAAACTAATGAAGGGTGTAAGTGAATGAATGAATGAGCAACAGTAGAAATCACATTCTTCATGGAAAGGGTCTTATAAAATGAAGAGAGTGGAATATGATAGAAACAAGAAAAATAGATACAAAGATATAAACAAAATAAATGGACATAGTTTTGTGAGTATAATAACAAAGCTTGATCTTGAATAAGAGATGTAAAAACTCACCCTTTCCCTTCTCTGCAGTGTGGGGATAGGATGAAGTATGGAGATAGAAGTACAGTGATACGTCCTCTATATTGTCATACTGAACTTTGATTCATCTTATTGATCTGCCTTCCCTATCATTCCTTCCCCCTTTCTCTGGGTATCTTTCTGTTTCTATCTCTTTGCCTCTGATTTTCTCTGTTTCTTTCTCCCTGATCTCTTTCTCCCATGCCTGTCTCATTGTATGAAATGGATCTCTGGGAAAGGAGAGGAAAGGATGTATTGGAAAATGAAGGCGATATAAAACAAATAAAATCAAAATAAGTCTATTAAAACATTAATCTCACTAAGTGAGTGACTTCCCCAGAAGAGACTCTGTGGCCAGGAGGGAGTAGGTTTAAAACATCATAAAGAAAGAAAGGACATCACAATCCTCTACTATCAGAGTTAGGATTTGCCTTGGTCACATGTATTCCTTCTAATGTCCTTCAATAATTTTTATGCTGGACCTACATAAGAGGTGTCTACTTAAAATCTATTTAATTGCTTTATTATAACAAAATTACTCATTCTAAACTACATTCTTATTTTCTTATCATTTTTGCACAAAGCGTGAATAAAGTGCTTTTCCAGATAAGCCATCCATGTAGGTGATGTTACTTAGATCACAAAATCTCAATATTGGTCAGAAATAACTTTTGTTCTTTTCACCCACATCTTTTAACAAAGGTACCATCATTATTCTTTCCAGTTCCACTAAGATAAAGGAGACTTTTCTAGGCAGCCAAGAAGCAGAGGAAGCAGTAAGTTGCTATCATTCTCCCTTTTTAACCTCTTGAAAAACAGAAAATAGCACCCGGGGAAAATTTTTGGGACAGTGAAGCCAGCAGAAAGATGGAATGGAACAGTCACTTAGAGTGAGAAATTTGGATAATCAGCAAGAAAGGTCTATTTCATTAAGAAAAAGGGGAAACATTTTCCAGGGCAGGAAGTGTCCCAACAAACTAGCAGCAACTCCCACCTCAGCAAACCAGTGGCAGAAACTGAGGCCCTGGTTGGTGGAGCTGGCAAATGCCAATATGAGCATCCTACCCTATGTGCCCTAGCATATCCAGGAGAACAGACAGACTCCAGCTTGAAGAACCACCCCATGTGCTGGCACAGCCCCAGGCAGGCTGGGATCCTGTGGCAGCCAGACCATTCCATGCTTCATTGTTGCTCTGGGCAGGCTGGTGGCCTTTAAGTGCAGCTCTGTGAAAATGCAGAAAAATCCCATCTGGCCTCAGCACATTCCAGCACAACCATTAGGACCCCAGTTCAGCAGCAGGTAAGCAGCCAAACCCTTAGAGCCCCCAGCAGCTAACACCTGAGATCCTGGCACACAGCCAGTGACCAGGCCTCTGCCCCCCAGCACAAGAAGCTTGGGAGAGTGCCTGCTGGGTTGCAGGAGGGAAGCTCAAGTTTAGAAGATAGAAAACTGGCAAACATCATAAGCAGGATGCAAAGAGGAGCACTAACCATTGAGAATTATTATGGTGACAGGAAAGATCAAAACAGAACCTCAGAAGAGGACAGCATGTCAATACACCTACATCTGAAAGCTCAAAAGGAAATATCAATTGGTCCCAAGCCCAAAAAGCCTTCTTGGAAGAGGTCAAGAAGGATTTTGAAAGTCAAATAAGAGAGGTAGAAGAGAAATTGAGAAAAGAAATAAGAGGTACCCAAGAGACAGTAACCATCTTGGAAAAGAAGGACAAAAACTGATTGAAGAAAACAACTCCTTAAAAAAGTAGAATCAACCCAATGGAGAAACAAAGACTAACTGAAGAAAACAATTTGTCAGAAATTAGAATTGGGCAAGTAGAAACTAGTGACTTTATGAGAATTCAATAATCAGTCAAATAAAATCAAAAGAGTGAAAAAATAGAAGAAAATATAAAATACCTGATTGAAAAAACAATTGACCTAGCAAATAGATCCAGGAGAAGTCATTTAAGAATTATTGGTCCACCTGAAAGTGATGATTAAAAAATGGGTGAGCCTGGACAGTCTCTATTTAATTGCTTTTTTATAACAAAATTATTCTTTCTAAACTACATTCTTATTTTCTATTTGACTTTTACTACTGCTGCTGCTGCTGCTACTACTACTACTACTACTACTACTACTACTACTACTACTACTACTACTGCTACTACTACTACTACTACTACTACTACTACTACTACTACTACTACTACTACTATTACTACTACTACTACTACTGCTACAATTACTAATTACAACAAGTTTATGTAGTAATTTAAAGGCTCTAAAGTGTTTTGGATGCACAATATGGCTTGTTCCTCAAAACTGCACTGTGAGGTAGTGGCTATTATTACTTTTATTTTATAGACTAAGTAGCTGAGGCTGAGGGACTTTTTGTGTTTTAGGGTCTGAGATTTTCCTGAGTTCATGTCCATAGGTCACTAAAGCCCCAAGAATAATGTGAATTGTACAAAAAAATATTTGTGGAAATAAAGAATTTTGCTATGACTTACCTGAAGTGATTCTATGAAAGTAACAATCTCACTAAACTCTTCTTTATCAGCAAATCTACCTCATCAGGTTGATGTCATTAACAATTAAATAATAGAGAAAGATTGTAATCATAAATACTAGTCAGCAACTATGTGCCAGGCACTGTGCTAAGTTCTGAGTGTATAAAGAAGAATAAAATATCATCTTTCTTCTCAAGGATCTCATAGACTAGTGGACAAACATTAAGCAAATTTTGATAGTGAGGTAGTAGGCTGCCCACATGGTGGACATGATCAGGTTTTAAGAAGCATTTGGTGGAAGCTTCAGAATTGTGTGTTTGTGTGTGTGTGCACATGTATGTATGTGTATATGTGTGTATGTTTGTGTGTTAGATGTACTGGAAGGAACAATCTCTATAATGGAAAGCCCTGAATTTGAGTGCCAATTGTGCCAATTTAATAGCTTTGTCACTGAGGACAATTCATTTTTACCTTTCTGAGATTCAGTATCCTAATCTGGCAAATAGCTTGCATTCACTACCTCAAAAGGTTGTTGGAATGGGAGTTACTCATAATAAAGCCCTGGACAAATATGAGATATTATAATTGATATAGTTTTATTCTTTTCATCATTAAAGGATGAATTTCCTATTGAAATGGAAAAACTATTTATTAGGCAAGAATTCTCTTTTAAATTTGGTAGATGGTTGAAAAGGTAGATAAAATGTTATTTTAGTTTTTGAATAAAAGGATTAGGATGCAATTTGATGGTCTAGTGGCTCTCAAAAAATATCTTTCACACAGACCGAGCAAATTCCAGGAACCAACAGGGAAGTAGGGATGACACTGATCTCATTCTATTTCCTTAGTCTTCTTTCAACTATGGGATTCCTATACTCCAAATTTTACCTGCAAAGTGAAATTCAAGTTCACACCATGAAACTCCCTGGTTAGCGATCAGTTACCATTTCTGATTCAGCTACCAAGTTACTTTTCATGTTGCTGTGCTCTTACCATTCTCCCCGACTCCTCACTCTCCAGTAGTTGGTGGAAAGATAAATTATTTCATGAATAAATAGTTTTGTTGATTCTTCCAAAACCGATCTCCATTTCATTGTATGTGTTATCTTTCCATATTAGAATGCAAATGCCTTGAAAACTGAGACTTTTTTGTATCCATTTTATTTGTGTCCTTATCCTTTGCCTTAGTACAGCACTTTGACTAAGTTAATACGCGCTTCATTCATTCATTCTTCATTATTCCCTCTCTTCCTCTCTTTCTCATTTGATTTTGCTCTTCTAGATATCAACATTTAACAAAAATGTTGTTCCATGTATCTTGGATACTATGAGTATTTGATATGATATGGAAACATCTATTAAAAACACCTTTTTAAAATTTTATGATTCATTGTTATATTGAGGTGATTTTGGACATTCGTTAAATCTCTGATCATTTTTCAGTTACACTATTGTTGTTTTGTTGAATTTTCTAGGAAATTTAGGTCTGTTTTTGTAATATCAAGATTTATTGACTGTCAGTCTAGGAAAAAGGGCAAATTTCTGGGCCCTGTTTCTAACCACTGCTTACTTTCTCATTGTGGTAGGTGCGAAATTTTTATAACCTTTAGGAACGTGTAGAAGATTTGCTACCATTTCCTTACATAAACTCTAATGATGTCTAATTCTAGACTCTTTAAAGATATTTTTTTCTATAATATGTGATAGCAATGAACTTGTCCCAAATTGCCATCCTAAAGCTGTTCATTTCAAAATTCTAATCTGCAAGACTTAGTTCTCTTTTTGTTGCTTCTTTTTCCACAAATTGTTGACTGAATTCATATAGAAGGATGATGTTGGATTTATCATTGTCATTGCCATCATCATTTGCAAAACTAATTAGCACCCTCCTGATCAGAAGATCCTGTCCTCCACCCCCCCCCAGCCTGCTCACCTGATGAAAACATGGAAGGACAAGCACATTTCCTTACTCTCTCACAAAGTATGAAGAAGTCTTCTGATGGAATTAGTCAACAAGAAGCCATTGACTGAACAACAATACGTCATACATCTGATGACCTTAAAAACAGGAAACACTGTCTAAGGAGAGAGAATAGAGAGATTGAAATAGGTTTGATAAAGGTTCACTCTTTGCCTTTTGCTTTACTTTCTTATAGAGAGTAGCAGAAGATTTCCGTCTTCACTTGCTCCTCCAGCACCCCATTTTAGCCATGACATTTAGCAGAATAGTTACCTGTTCAGCTGGGGAGAACATATAGAACAACAATCATGTTTTCCATTCTATGTGTGCTAAGTGTATGTACCCACTCTTCCCAATGAGGTTTTGTGTGTTGACACAAAAGTGTGCCCCGATTTTGAGGGGCATAGGGGGAGTAGGATTATTGCTTCTTACTTATAAATATCTTTCTTTTTGATTCATTTTTGGATACTGGGTGATTCTGGAAGATAAGCACATTATTGAGGTTTTACTAGGAATAGTTTTAGGAGTAATCATCTGCAGAATATCTTGAATGTTAGAGTCAACCACCTTCCTGAGGACCCAATATACCACTTATTCATGTGAATTAGGGGTGTGGGTGAATATTCTAAGAAGTCATGACACATCACTATTAGGTAGATATTATTTATTTTTATATCCAAATTCGCCCATTCCCTATAGTTAAAACAAAAAGAAAAATAAACAATACAAAACATAAACATCCAACATGGTGAGGGATAAGATGTTGGTACCTGAATATTGAGTAAAAATAAAATAAATAGTGATAATAATAGCATACCATAGGACACTTAGGTGTCATAGTGGATAGAGTTCTGAGCCCAGAGTCAGGAAGACTTGGGTTCAAATCTAGCTTCAGACACTTACTAGCTGTGTGACCCTGGACAGGTCACTTTAACCCTATTTGCCTCAGTGACCTGAACTGTAAATTGAGCTAGAGAAGGACATGTCATTCTATTCCAACATCTTTATTAAGAAAATTCCAAATAGAGTCATGAAGTCAGACACCCATCAAATGAACGAACCACACAATGTTGATACATAGTTTTTTGAGTCAATATATAGCCCAGAGGAATCTTTATGTATGGTTTAGTGGCCCTATTTTGACTTGAGTTTGAGACTACTGGTATAGGGCAATGTAATTACTTTCAGATGTGTCAGATTTTCAAGTCTTTTATTATCCTTCCAAGTAATTATTAGAGTAATTATTAGAAGTAATGTGACACTTTTCTGAATTCTTATAGCCAGTGGTATGTGTACAATGTATGTCTTGGTTTTGGCAGTGTCACTATGGTGTGGCAGAAAGCATCAAGTACTGGTAATTCAAAGATATGAGTTGAAATCATGCCTTTACTATTTACTACCTTTTGGACTTGGGCTAGTCATATAATCATAGATTTAGAGCTAAAAGTGATGTTACAGATAATCTACTTCAATAATTGAATTTTACAGTGGGAGAAACTGTGACCCAGAGAAGTTATGCCACATGTTCAAATCACAGAGCAAATAGCAGAACTAGATTTCAGATGAAAGTCATTTTACTATCACTATGTCCTCTTACCTTTACTTTGAGGACTATAAGTCCTCAATCTATCATGTCAAGATAATATCTCTTGGCATCAGTTTGCATCAAAATGAGAGGCTTAGACTACATGTTCCCAATTTGACTCATAGCTCCTTCATAGGAAATCTAGAGCTATTTGTGTATAGTACCAAGCAGAACAGTGAGTATAACCTCATTGGCATACTCACAATTCGTAGTTTTATAGAAGCATATTGCATTTAAAGGAGGAAAACAAAAATAAATCATCAAATGAGTAAAAACCCCTCCTCCTCTCCCTTTCTTTCCTCTTCCTCTCCTGACCTCCCCTCCTCTTTCCTCTCCTGGCCTATCCATCTCTACCCTCTCCTCCCTAAACCTTCCTTCATTTCCCCCTTTCTCCCTTACCCTCCCTTCCTTCTCCTCTCTCCTCCCTTTCTTTCCTTCCTTCCTTCCATGCTTTCTCCTCCCCTTAAGCCTTAAAGAGACCTAGAAATCCCAAGACACCAAAAAGAGAAAGCATTCTAGTAAGCCTACACTGTCTGTGTTAAGGAATAGGGAAGTGGGAGAATGAATGTTGTATATTGAAAACACACATAATATTAATAATAATGTTAATAACAATTAAAAAGATACTGACATTTTTAGCACATTAAAGTTTTCAAAGTACTTCCAATGCCTTATCTCAAACTTTTCAGAAGCATGTGTAGTGTGTGTACATCCAAGTCCCTTCCTGTTGTTTGGTTGGTCCTGACACTATCTTTGAAACGATCTGTTATTCAAGATTGTCCTTCCCACTTACAATTTTCCTCAGCAGGAAATAGTTTTACTATTATAACTATTCAACTGAAACTATAGAGGGCCCAATATGCTTGTCCTTTATGGCCCCACCCCTTCCATGCTATCCCCCTTTTCATTCCCTTGCTTCCCAGGAGGTTGCACGGTGCACTGCCTCTCTGCTCTCTGACCCTGTTAATGAAATTCTGAATTCTTTGCCAATGTTCTGAAAAGCTCAGCCTATTAGATTCATGACCTAGTGCTCCTTGGGTTGTCCTGGGACTGCCAGTGACAACTCCAATAACCAGCTGCACTCTGAAACCAAAATAGGCTATGTGGGAGAGAATTAGCTAGGGCTTTAACAGGGTATTTGAAGGCCTAATGTGCAAACGTGTCACTGATTAATTCATGGACACATTTTATTTGAGTATTCCCATCCCCAGTTGCTAAAATGTTTATTGAAAAGATTCAAGTCTTCTTAGCAAAGAAAACAGCTTTATTTCAAATGTACTCTTCTCTGTTTGCTTGATGGCTTTACCATCATCAATGAATGACATAGTTAAGTACTCTGGTTCACTGAAAAGAGGGTTAGATTTGGAATCTTAGATTTGGAATCAGAGGACGTGAAATAGAAAGTTGCAAGAGAAGAATTCCTGGGTTTGAATACCAGCTCTGCTTACTTAATACCTGTGAGACCTTGAAAATTAAAAAAAAAAAAAAGATCCAATCTGTCCAGGTCTTAGTTTCCCCATCTACAAAATGAGGGGAGGTTGAACTAGAAGTCCTAGTATTAAAATTATAATTCTCTCCCTCTCCCTCTTTCTCTCTCTCTCTCTCTCTCTCTCTCTCTCTCTCTCTCTCTCTCTCTCTCTCTCTCTCTCTCTCTCTCTCTGTCTCTCTCTCTCTCTCTCTCTCTCTCTCTCCCCCCCCCTCTCTCTGTCTCTCTCTCTCTCTGTCTATCTCTCTCCTCTCCTATAAAATCTTTCAAAAATGTATATCTCTTTATTTACATACCAGGAACTTCTTATAATTCTTATAACTCCTCTGACCCCTTCCATTTATGGAATCTTTCTTACTACAAAATTCTATTTTCCAAGCTAATATGAGTTTATTCCTACCTGTGGCATCAAGGTAGGAAAACTATTAAATTTTCCTAAGCAAAGCTTTCCATTGTCTACATAATACCTGTATTTCACAATTCTATAGAAACCTCGACCTCAAGTATTTTTTCACCTTCCATGCAACTGACTCAGACCATAGTAATACTGAACTGGAGGTCTGGAGGAAGAAGTGAAGAGTCTTAGCTGATTTATCCCATCCACTTAGCCATTCCATTGGTTTCTTTGGGTTGTGTCTCAGCATCTTGCTTCAATTGAATATTTTGATCTTAGGAGCAGAAAAGGACCTGTAACAACACAGAGATAACAGGTGAAGTGCTGCACCGACCTCCACGGAATGCAAAAAGTCTTACGCTAATTTGGTTAGATGCCCTATAAAACATATATAAGCATGAGCGAGAATCCTACCAGGATGCGTCACCTGAGCTCAGTGGAGGGAGTGACAACACAGATGAAATTGGGGATGTCATGGATATAGGTATAATTTATAATGTGTAGTTCCTAGTTGTTCCTTATATAGGAGCTTAATTCATTATGTTGTTTGTTTTCTGATTTAAAATACTAATCAAATGAACATTTCACATCATATTATTTATACTATCTTCCTGACCAACAAGTAATTGAATAGCATAATATAAGTCTCATTTTCATAAGTAAAAGCAAATATCTTTCAGGGAAAGTCATTGAAAGTCAGGTGTGACATCAGATGAACTTTTGAAATCCCTTCTACTATCTCAAATACTGTAAATGGGTCATAGAATTCATGAAACTAATAACAATATCTAAAAATCATTTTTTCCCTTCTAAGAGAATGAATTAAGCATCTACTCTATTTCAGAGACTATCAGGAGCTGGGGATTCAAGCAATATAAGCAATCCTTTCATACAACAATCTTACATTCCACTAACCTAAAACAAAATCTAAACATGTACATATACATATATGCATCCATGAATACACATAAATATACAGGGGTGTGCAGATGTTCCAAGAGTAGTAAACTATAAGCTTGTTTGGGGCAGGTACTATATATACATTTTCTAACCACAACATGGATACACATGTGTACATGAGTGTCTGCACACAAAATGCATGTATAAATGAATGTATGTGTATGTATGTGGTTGACAATATCTGATTTCATTGACATAGGGCATTGCACCTAAAGAAACTCTCTCTGACAAGGTATAACTTCAGACCACTAACCATTCATCATGCTGAAGTCATAGAGATTTGTCAGGGGGTCCTGGGATGTTAAATGACTTCCCTAGAGTAATATAACCAAATTCAAATTTATATAAAACTAAACGGAAGTATTGGGGCAGGGAAAACATTAACTATTAGCAGAAGAGGATATGAGTGACCTCATGACAAAATGGAAATTAGTTTGAGCATAGATGTAATCTAGGAATTCTGTGAGGTACAACTGAAGAAGGCATGACTTCTAGGTATGGGGAGTAGTCAGGGCAAAAATATGGGAAATCTTGGGTAACAATGCCAGTCAGACTTGGATTTAAATGACTTGAAAATATCAAGAAATTGGTAAATGACAAATGCTGATTTTCTTTTCCAATAAGTTAAGCCAGAGAAATATATGAGATGGGAGGGGCCTTTTGGAGAGCCTGTAAAAGAGAACCAGACAGTTTTGCAAATGGCATTGGATGAGCCTGAGACCCCACAGCAGTAACAACAGTGATCAATGTGGGAATCAAGTGATGTTCCTATTCATGGCTTCTGGAAATTGGTCTTGTAGGTACTAGTGGATCAATGAAGTCCTGTCTGCGTGTTTACCCAACCCTAACACATTCTCTGAAGCAGCAATCTGTATTTTCAACTCCCCACCTAATATTAGTCTGAGCAAGTGAGAGAACAATTTCCTGAGTACAGAACCAGGAACACCAGCAAATTAGAGAGGCTAGGAAAGGAAAGAAGCTATATTGATCCAGGTAAGCAGAAGGGGGAGAAGCCAGGTGTATGATTTAGAAAATTAGGACTTGGAAATTACGTATTAAGTTGCATTTTTTTCAGGATGCCAAACCCTCTGTAATTCATAATAATGGCACAAAGAGGACACCATGGGGTGTGAAGATAAAAGAAAACACAAGTCTGGTACTATGCAAAGAAAGTGACTCTTAAGTCAAAAGTCCTGGTTTCTAAACTCTCTTCCATTACCTACTAGCTGTGTGTGTATGCATATATATATAAACATATGTGTGTGTGTGTGTGTGTGTGTGTGTGTATATATATACATATATATAAAATATATTTTATTCTGAACTTAAGATATAAAACAAGTATTGCCATAACATGGTAGAATAGAAAAAAAAGCTGATTGTACATGAGGCTACAAAATTATTATGCACAACTTGCTATTGCAATAAAGTTATCATGTAACTTTATTTTTTGTCCTTTTCTCTTCCATCCCTCCGCTCTAGTGATGGCTACCATTAGACACAAATCTGTGTGCACTTGTGTGTATAACCATTCTATACATACTTCTATTCACCAGTTCTTTCTCTTGATGCAGAGAATGTCTATGTCCATAAAATATTTATCTAAAAAATCAACTGCTAGCAACATTCAGTGAGACAGATACATTTTTGAAGATTTATGAAAGAATGGTAGGAAAGGCTTACTTATTTATGGATTACTTATAGATTTCAGGAATGGTACGGTTCCCCATGCTGATGATATCACAGATCCATCAAAGCCTTCAGGTAATTAGAACTTGGCTCTGTAGAGCCAGAAAAGTAATAATAAAGCACTATTACTTTCCTTTTTACCCAAATTACCTTGTATTTATTTATCTATTTACATGCTAAATTCCCCAATATAATTTAAGTTTATTGTAGACAGAGACTATTTGTTTTTTTGTCCCCTCTCTCCAATACCTAGAATAGGATCTCATCCATAGTAAGCACTTAATGGTTGCTTTTTGAAGTACATTGTTGAAAATATAGTGGCTGAACATTCTGATTTGTAGACTAGACATCTAAACACAATATGGTTTTTATTTTTTAGTCTCAATCACAATTAATGTATTCATTTCTCTGAATCCCTCTGGACTTGCCCTTCTGAAATATTATTTAGCTACCTTAGGTTCTAGATTTTTTTACGTAGAATGAGCTCCTAGAGACAATTTTGCTAACTTTGCCTTTACTGAGAATCACACATGATGGGGAACTGAAGGACAAATGATACAAAATCAGAAGCAAAGGTAGCTTCAGTCATCAGACGCATGGCCCATTCCTTTCTCAGTTCCCCATAGAGAGGCTCATCTCAGGTCCTTAGAGCAGCCAACACGGTGAGGGACTCTCAAAGTCAGAGGAGCACTTTTCTCTTTTTCCTTGTAGATAGCAATAAAGGGTATTAAATATATCTGGGAGTGGAATCACATTTTCATCTAGACTACTATGAACTTCCCATCCAGACTCCCCATGAAGTGAGGAAACTAATGAAAGTTACTAATGAAAGGTCACCACTTTCTCTGTAACACAAAACCTTAGGGAGTTACCTAGCCCCAGAGCACTGAAAAGTTCAGTGACTTGTCAAGGTTCACACAGCCACTATGTTTCAAAGGTGGAATTTAAACTGAAGTGGTCTTGGGTCAGTTAAAATTCTCTATTCACTTTTGTATGTGATCTCTCTGATATTTTATAAGACCTTTTCCCCTAGATTTTTATTTCTCAATCTCATTTTTCTTTCTTCTCCTCATTAAATTCATAACATTCTCAATTCTCTTGAGATGATTCCTCATATTAAATCAATGTTCAATGATTGAATCTCAGTGAAGATTAAAGTGCTCCAATATGTCCATAGATTTGTGTTCAAAAAGATGTGAGTAACTCTTCAGTGATGCAACTAGCACCCTATCCTCATGCTTGCACATTCTTCTCCCCTTGTCCAAGGGCTCCTACAGTTTTCACGAACATTGTATCCAATGGCCTGTACCTTTCCTTTCATTCTAACACAGTTCGGATAACAAAGGAATAGAAGGGCTGTTCATCAGATGCTGACACCCATCATGAGACTCTTCATTTTCTTAGTAACCTTAAAAATCAATTATGATAACACTACCATGTTTCATGATTCATAGGTGATGATGAGGTGGGCTTTATTTTCAGGGAAAACTTGTTAAAGTAAAACATGCATTGCACTTGCTTCCAGAAGTGGGTGGAAAGACATCATACAGAGTACAAGGTTATAAGATAATCTTCATTTTTTTTCTCTTCTTCAGATGTTGAATTTCTTTCAGACATCCTCAGAATTTAATTCAACAAATTCTATTCAAAAATAGCATGTTTGGAGAAGCAATACAGAAAAATGGATGGGGAACTGGACTTTGAATCAGGAAGACAGTCTTAAATCTAACCTCTACCTCATCATTGGGAGCATGGGCTGTGCTAGGGGAGGCATCATCTAGGGTGAAATGGCAACATGAGAAAGGGGCCTTCTAAGGTGAGATAGAAGCTAAAGTATGGTGGCAATGTTCAGGGAGTCAGGAGTGAAGACAGAAGAGTAATGAAAAGCATGGTGTTGCACTACATGCCTTCTCTATGAAACTTTGATCCTGTTCCTGCATTCATGTAGATTATACTTGATTAGAGGACAATGCAATATATACATAGATCTAAGATAGGTATAATGCAAGGTAAGCTAGAAAGAGAGAGGGATGCAGAGAGGGCAGAGACAGATAGAGAAGAGACAGACAGAGACAGACAGAGAATTCTACACCATTGGATATAGGGCAGCCTTCACAACTGAGCTGGTTAGTGAACTAAGCCTTGAGGTTAACACATGGATTATTCTAACAGGCAGAGAGGTAAGGAGAAGGTAGACCATTCCAGGCCTATAACCACTTATACATCTTTATTCACATCTGAGCACTTATCAGAATGGTTGACAAAAGCGTCTCCTCAGACAATAATTTCAACAGCCAGAGGCCTGATAGACTCAAGGAAGAACTTTAATTCTTTTGATTACTTATCTGCTTTTCCAATCTCATATCATATTTCTACTCAGGGTAGACCTTTTTATACTGCTCAGTAGCTAGGTAGAAATATACTGACACAGCTGTGTTGTTTGGTTTTTCTTTGAATCTTGTTTCCAAAGGGTGAAGGAGAGCAGTAAGTCTGTGACCTTGGACCTGGGGTTTCACATCATGGTTTCTCATTGAAATCTTACAAGGTTGGCCTTTCAGAGAGCATGTGCAGAAAGAGTAGGGGTAGAGAAACACAAGTCAATAAGCAATGCATGTCTTTCTCATGTTTCTTTGGTAGGAAATTTAGGATCTGTACTTTGAGGTGGTCAAAGATAGAGAGAAAGCCCAGTAATTGAATATATATGTATGTATTATATATGTATGTATATATATACATACATATACATATACACATACATATACATATATATATGTTGTGTGTCTGTGTATTTGATGTCTTTATGTATGTGTAACTCTATCTGTCTGTCTGTCTGTCTATCTATCATCTTTCTATCTATGCCTGGCTGACTGGCTGGCTGTCTTAGCACAAGTTATTACATCCATCATCCTGGGAAGCTGCTTCTGTAGAGATAAAGTTTAGCAAATGCTTTCTGGGACCACTGCAAACCCAACTACTGAAGAAGCAGAAAAAGTTCCACCAAAGTCCTTGTTACTGTCAAACAGTTTGATATCTGAAATTTCTACACTTTTTTTGATGAAAATGTCATTAGAGATGATGTATTCTCATCTGTTTGATGCTGTACTTTAAGAACTATGGGATCTTTCCACCTGACTTGCAGCTGCAGCCTTCTGGATGTATAGTATCTGACATTAGAAGGGTACATTTCTTGGCAGTAAGGTCTAATTTACTTTTTAGTGACACCTCCAAAACTTAGATTTGCATATAGTAAGCTCTTAAAAAATACTCTCATTAATTTATTCATTCAGAATTCCTCTCTCCCACTGAAGTGCCCTAGTACCTGGAATTCTATCATGAATTCACTCATGAATACCTGCACTCAGAGACCTTAAAATTAAAAAAAAAAAAGCATTCATCAACTTAAGATTTGGGATAAATAAAAATAGTAATATTATTGTACCTTAATAAAATGCATAAAATTAATTCAGAGAGTATCAAAAAGATTTTTATGATACAAAATAAGATATACTGAAGTGTAACAATATTATTAAGGAAAAGAACATTGTTCAGAGCTCTGATCAATGTGATAACTAATTATGACTTCAGAAGACTAGAGGTGAAGGAAATTTCTTAGCCTTAACAACAAGTAGAAGACCATAGGAATGGGATACTAATATGTGTTAAAAAAATATGTTAATTGGAATAGAAAAATTGATGACTCAATTTACTTAACTCTGCTTTTAAATTACACGTTCTTTGTTATGGAACCTTGATAAACGTCAATTATGTAAGACAAAGAAAAAGAACAAACATAAAAATATTCAAATCAATTAAAAGAGAAAGTCTGCTCTAATTAATTGTTTAATTAATTGGGGGGATCCCATCATAAGAATGGTGCTTAAGTCATGAATTATATATCTGTCACGTGTAATACAGGAGCTAAAGACAGTCAAAGATTTTGGATCCTAAGACAATCCACAGTCCAATATTACAATTGCATACCATGTCAGAAAGATTCAGAAAAGATGCAAAGGATCCTTAAAAATCTTCCTTCCTCCCTGCCCTCCTTCCCTCCTCCATGCCTTCCTTCCTTCTTTTCTTCCATCCTTTTCTTTCTTTCCTTCCTTTTTTCGCTTCAAATTGAGGTTGCAAAATGCAGAGTCTGACATTTATCTGTGACCATTAGTTTTGAAAGTCTTCTTCCTTACTGTCTGAAATGATTAAACAAAACACTTTGGGGTGGAATTTGTAATTATGAAAATTACATACTATAAAATCCTAGCTTTTCCTCTCCTGTGATCAAATCTGGCTACCTAGTACTCTGCACTCATATTGAAAACGACAGCCCTATGATCCTTTGAGAACCACAAGTTCAGAAAAATGATCTAATACATATGTGATGTTTCTCTATATTTTAAGAAATAAACAAGTCAATGTCTAACAGCTTCACTGAAGTCTATATCCACTATAATTGGTATCCATTGTCAGCAAATTGATCATTTTAACATGAGCAAGGGTAAAAATAAATGGTAGATGATCACTTAACTTGTATTCCTATCCTCCTCATAAGCATCATTTTGGCAAAAGTGAATAATGATTTTGAATAGTAATATTTTTCTGTAAGTTTAATATATAACTAGAATATAACTAGATATAAGAATATAACTAGATTATAAGAACATCTGCCACAGTTTGCTTTAAAAAATTACTATTCAATCTTACCTTGATTGATTAAATAGTGTTTAAAGGCTTACAGTTTTATAACGCAATAGGAATCCTATTTTAGAATGCCAGACAGTATTGCTTCTGGGTCTCTGGGGTATAACTAGAAATTGCTTTACTGTTTAGTTAAAGGAATAATATCAATATTCTAAGTATCTCTGTGTTTAGACCTTTTACTATATATTTAAAATCACTGGGATAGTTCTCTTTTCTTCTTCTCTCATGATAAATAATATTTTTCTCCTCCTCTCAATAGAAAGGAATCCCAGGTTGAAAGGGTGACTTGTGCTCACAAAATCATCATGTGAGCTAATATCTGGTAGGGATTGATGAGAAATTTTCATGATTTGACTAATCTCATCCAGTGGTCCAAGCGAGATCCTTTATTACTTTAGAAAGATATTCACATTATGAAATGAGTCTGTTATTTGCTCAATTTGGATGTCATTTACAACCCATCCACCTGTCCATAATGAAAAATTCTTGCCATGTCTTCCCAGAAATTCACTGCGGGAGGTCTCTTTAATGTTATGGAGTTTTTCTTTGCTTTCTCTGTACACTGTGAGGGTGCCAATATATCGTGGTTTGGAGTGGTGAGACCCCAAAATGTAAGGGTACAAGTGATCTGCCTCAAAACAATTCAGCCTCTCAAGCCTTCTCTCAGTCAAAGTAGTGAGGATCATTTGTGATGCCAATAGAAGTAGGCTAGATTCTAAATGAATCTACCCTATTTAACAAGGATCAGGTATGTGTGTGGATGTGTTTGTGTGTGTGTGTGTATACCAACTGTGAAAAGATTTGGATGGGATTAAGGAGTGATAAATAGCTGGGGGGCACCCAGCTGCAGTGAAAGGGGCTAATTTGTCTGGGCTGCATTGGAAAGCCACAGGGAAAGGACTATAGAAAGGACTATGGAGCTTTACCCTGGGCTGGACTGGGCCAGATGGCTCAGATGAAATGCCAAGGGACTAAGTTGTGTGAGAAACTTCAAAGACTCAGTACCTTTCAAAAACATGATCTTTTCCTTGTAGTGGTTCACATCCCATCATCTCATCCTCCCATCCATCTTTCTATCTATCATGTTTAAAAAAAAATGATACCCACCACCATAGTTCTTAGCCATTTATTTGTAACATGTTACCCTCTACTCAGTTTCACCACATGAAAAGGCAAAGCTGGGTGGTACAATGGATAGAGCACTGGGCCTGGGCTCAGGAAGACATGAATTCAGGTCTGGCATCAGACACATTTGTAAGCTATGTGACTTAGGGTAAGTCACTTAACCTCTTTTTGCCTCACTTTCTTCACCTATAAAATGGGAGTAATAATAGCACATAATTTTCAGTGTTGTGAGGATCAAATGGGATAATGATTGTAAAGCATTTAGCACAGTTCCTGAAACATAGTAAGCAGTATATTAATGTTAGCTGTTATGAATAATAATTATTATATGCCTGTCAATTACAATCTGAATGATTTCCATTTCTCATTTCCATAATTTTTTTGTTCTGTATATATTTTATATTTTCAGTTTGCAGATGATTGTGCCCTCAGTGCAGCCTCTGAAGCTGAGATGCAGCAAAGCATGGATCAATTCTCTGTTATCTTTGCTAATTTTGGCCTAATAATTAAACACCAAAAAAACACAGGTGCTCCATCAGCTGCCACCACACCATTCACATGTGGAACCATTGGTTACAACAAATGGAGAAGTTTTGAATGTTGTGGTAAGTTCACTTACCTTGGTAGTGTAGTTTCCAGGAATGTACACATTGACAATGAGGTTGTTGCACACATTGCCAGAGCTAGCTCAGTGTTTGGGAGGTTCTGAAGGAAAGTTTGGGGGAGAAGAGGTATTAGACTGACACCCAAACTGAAGGTCTACAGAGCTGTTGTGCTGATCTCATTGTTGCATGCCTGTGAAACATGGACAGTCTACCAGCACCATGCCAGGAAACTGAATTGTTTCCATTTGAACTGTCTTAGGAAGATTCTGAGGATCACCTGGCAGGATAAGGTACCAGAAACTAAAGATGTTGCTCGAGCTAAACCGCCAAACATTTAAACTATATTTCAGAGAGTGCAACTCTGATGGGTTGGCCATGTTGTTTGAATGCAAAATGTATGCTTGCCAAAAAGACTCTTTTATGGAGGAGTCACATGGGGCAGGCAATCACATGGTGGTCAGAAAAAACGATACAGGCACGCTGTCAAGATCTCTCTTAAGAACTTTGTGTTTGGCTATGTGACATGGGAGGCACTGGCACAGGACCACTCAGCATGGCATGCCCACATCAAAAAAAGTGCCGCATTCTATGAACAAAGAAGAATTGAGACAGCACAAAGTAAAGGTAGAATGTGCAAATTTGAAGTAACCATGCCCATATATATTCACACCAACTATTTGTGCTGAATCTGTGGTAGAGCACTCCAAGCTCGTATTGGTTTGACCAGCCACAGTCAGACACACTGAAACTTTACTTTATCATGGTGATGTCATTTTGGTCCTTTCTGAGAATGAAGGATGGCAACCAAGCAACCTACGAACCAACCAAATATTTTTTGAAATGACAGTGTTCCCTGATTCTCAGACACACAGCAATGCTATTAGAATGTTGGTATGATCCTTTGTTTCTAGGAGAAGTTTTAGAGTATTATAGAGTATTTGAAATTTTCTGAAGTCAATCTATTCTTCTGTCCTCCTGTTTAATTCTGATCATAGCTCAACTATTTCAATTGTTATTCCAACATATGAAAACAAAGGCACAAGCTCTTTAGAATGATCATCTAATTGATTGTCATAATTTAGAAAATAAGAATTTTTCATTCGCTTTTTTTGTTATGTGTAGTGATGGAACCTAAGTATTTTAGGTGTTTAAGGAGCAGATTCAGAATTCTCTGAGAGGTTTGGGGAATTGGTTCAATCAACATCACATAATTTGCAAGTAGAAGAATCCCAATCCCCTCCAGTTCACCAAACATTTGTTAAGTGATTACTATGTGCCAGGCACTGTGTTAAAAGCTGAGAATGCAATTAATTAAAATAAAGATAGTCTTTGTCCTCAAGGAGCTTACAGTATAAAGGAAGAGACAATACATAGAAGGAGGAAGGAAAAGGGGGATGGGACACCAAGGTAGGAACAGCTGCAAGACCTCTTATTACTTTGAAACCAGTTAAGGCAGAGGACAGAGAATGAAGTGAGCTGAGTCCAGTTTCTGCCCTCCATAAAGAAAAACATTGAGAGGAGCTTGGTACTGCTCCCCCCAGTCCTCCAGTCAGAGGGAAAAGGAGGGTGAAGGAGGTGGTACCAATCAAGGCTTTAGTTTACAGCAAGGAGGTCAGATAAGAGGTGATGCACTTACAATGGGAGGGACATATTTCTTGGACTTGAAACCTGGCAGGACAGAAGATGCAAAGTGGAACAGGTAGAGATGAATCTTTAGGGTACACTCTGTGCTGTAACTACACTGGAAGAGTGATAAATGTCTTAGGCAAAATTATCTTTCCTTGTTTTATGACATTATTGAAATAAATAGCCAGAGGATTTTTTTGGCAAAATTATTTCTGTAGTTCTAAATTTAAAGGAATCTCAAATCCTTATCTATACATAGGAGGTGCCTTTTTTTCAGTTGATACTCAAAGCTATTATGTTATTCTACTGAATCAACTGATTTTCTATATTCAACAAAAAATAAACCCAGTGGGATTTTGTATTACATACATCTTTAAGTTAATTAGGTGATGACAGAGACATGGTCAGCTGAGGAATATCATTTGCAAAAACGCCTATTTCCTATTAATGCCCTCATCAAGTCTGGTCTTAATGAGTTTGAGTAGATTATCCTAATTTTTTTTTTTTTTACGTAGATGGAAAGTAGTTGTATATATCATTCATCGTTAACATTATCTCAGTATCTTTTCGTTTTAAATAATCAGATCCTAGATTTTCCCCCTTATGTATCAGATAGTGTAAAAGCACTTTGAACTTGGAGTCAAGAAACCCTGAAATCAAATCTCACTAGTGTCAAGAGGCAATCACAACTTCATGAAACTTGTATGAAAAACATGGTTTATTACAAGAGAAATGAATATTCACATGGAAACCAAGGAGTTCACAATCACAGAGAAGTTTGTTTATGTATGATAGTAGGACAAAGGGAAAGGGGAAAAAACAAATGTCCACCTAAATGGGTGTGGTACAGGGGGTGGGGAAGATGCAATGAAGAAGGAAAAAAGGACAAAACCTCTCTTGAAGAAGAGGAGCAAAGTGAATGGAAAAACTGTATTCTTTTCACCTGGGAACTGCTAACCCATGAAGATAGGATGGTCTACTGCCTAAAACGGTCCCAACTGCACAATCAGTTTTCTCAGTCTACTTAGACTGACTGACACCTGTCTTGACTCCCAAGGACACATAGACAGTAGAGTTTGGGATGCAAACAACACATTAGGTCAGCTCTGACAGGAGCATCATCCTTGAGATATTCAGGGCCTCCTGCACACTCCGAGTCCTGTGTTTCTGGAAAGACAAGTTTAGGAGACCCTTCAATATTATTTAATGTCAGCTAAGTGACTCTGAGGAAATAACTTGACACTTCTCAGTCTCAGTTTTTCTCTCTGCAATATGGGGATGATAAACACCACTCGCATAGGTTTGTTGTGAATATCAAATGAGATGGCATATCTGTAACAATTTGCAAATGTTAAAGTGCTATGTAAATGCTAAGAAATTATTATTATTATTATTATTACTATTATTAGACAGTGAGGTGGTTACATGGAATGGGATTTGGGCCTGAAATCAAGAAGACTTGAGTTCAAATTTTTCCTCAGACACTTGCTAGATGTCTGACTCCGCGTGATTCATTTAATCTCTGTCTTTCTCTATTTTCTCATCTGAGAAACAGGCATAATAATCTCACTTATTACCCAGGATTGTTGTGAGGATTAAGTGAGATAATATTTGAAATGTGATTTGCAAATTGTGAAGTGCTACATAAATGCTAAGTATGCTGATAAAGAAGAAGCAGGAGGAGAAGAAAGAAGAGGAGGAGGAGAAGTTGAAGAAGAAGAAAGAAGAAAATGGAGAAGGAGGAAGAGGGGAAGAAGAAGAAGAAGAAGAGGGAGAAGGAAAAGGAGAAGAAGGAAGAGGAGGAAGAGGAGAAAGAGAAGAAGGAAGAAGACAAGGAGGAGAAGAGATTACTCTTATAATTGGACTACTCTTGCAACTTTTCTGTTTTTTTTTTCTTTTATATACTTCTGTCTCCTTTGTCAGCACATCTAGGAGAATGATATCAGGATCCAAGTATGTCAGTTGATGAGGGAGAAAACAGTTTGCCGTAAAAGTCTCTAGAGATTTTTAATTTTTCTCCTGTTTGTTGCCCTTTCCATTCTTAACTTCCCTCAGTGACTTTGCTCAGTTGGATGTTTTGCCAGGTTTTCATTAAACTGGTTTTGTTTAAAACTGCTTCTCTCTGTTTTAAGATGAAATACTGTTCATGTTTTCCATCATCCTTCTCTAAAAGATTTTTGTAACAACTGTGTACTCTAAATTTGTGAAGCCCTTTGCTGGCACATCTGTGCTTTGGAAGGAAATTAAGCTTTTGCTGATGAAGTCCCTTTTAAGAAGCTTTTGGTGCCCTTGTTTTGGTAAATGTTTTATTTAAGTTAAACTCCTATGTGAAGAAACAGTAGTCTATATTTATGGTCTTTCTTCTATTTTTTAATCTTAGTGTTCTTTTTCAATATTTTGTTTAAATATATCTGTATGGAATTGTCTTCATTACCTGCCCTATTTTCCCCTATTTTTTAATTCTAAATTCAAACTAATTTTGATTTTTACCGTGAACTGGACCCACATCTTTGACTCAGGAATGAGTCCCAGATCAGTTTTGTGGCACTTCCTTTCTGTTAAAATGTAATCCTGTGTGTATGTGCGTGTGTGTGTGTGTGTGTGTGTGTGTTTAGAGGGAGAAATGACTTTAGCGTGTACCATGCTCAACAGCATGATTTTTTTTCTGCACAAGAGAAAATGATCTATATTACTTCATAGAGACTCTCAAAGAGATTGTAGTCTTCTGAAATTTTTCCCCTTAATCAGTTAAAATGCAATACCACTTCTCATTGGTTCAAGCTATCTGAATAACTCACTGTAATAGAATGATATATCAGGACCAATATTTATTCCTCCACCTCCACCTCTAATTATTGACATGACTTTAGGCCTTCAACTAGTGAGGTCCTAGCAGCAATCATTTTCTTTCCCCAAATCCGAAAGGTATTCAGGAGCTATGTTATTGATTCTTCATGTTTTTATCCTCCTCTAGAAGGACACTTTTCTGTATGTCAAGAAGCATTTGGAAACTTTCAGATTTAGGATTACAACAGAATAACTTCCAGGGCTGTCACTATGCAGAAAATTTCCCTTCTCAGATTAATATCTTTGATTCTAGGATCAGACGTCATGAATATTTTCCATGTGCTACCTTTAGACTATGTCACTTTGCACATTTTCCCTTTAATCATGTGCTTCTACAGAGACTGCATCAGTGTGCCAACTCTGCTGCCATCTTTTGGGAATGCAAAGTATACTCACAAGAACTGTGACCTCTGCTCTGTGCTCATGCTATTGGTGATCAAATATACCTATCATGTCCTCTTGCCCTAATACAGACATGAATAGTTTCTGTGAGGAGGAAATTATAAATTTATAGATTTCCCTCCACTCTACCCTCCAACCACAGGATACAGGTTCCCTTTGCTGCCTGCTGGCCTATCCTCTATACAGAGAAACCATGAGCAGTTTAAGAGGCTGATCATTTTATTTTTTAAAAAATGCACCATTATGACTGAAGAGAGTTGTGCACTGGACAAGGAATTATCCCATACTCAAAGTAAGAAGTGAAAGTGGGCAGGAAGTACAAACTCAATTTCAGTTGAGGTATGCAAAAGTATCACCTTAGGATAAAAGGAACCTTTGAATAGTCTTCAGTCCTATATAGCCCAGAACCCAAGCTTTCCTAGTAGGTTTTCTCTCATTCATGTCTGATTTTCTCATCTGCCAAGTTCTGAGAACATCAAAGCCTGGGGCAGCAAGGTTGTCTACAAAGTAATGCTGGTGAAAGTTTATTCCTGGCTCTGCTTTGGGAGAGGGGCTTTCATTAGCATTTTATTCTGTTAGTTAAAAGCTACAGTTAAAAATTCTCCTCCTTGCTGTGAGTCCTCAAAATCACTGTTTTCGATCACAGCACAAATCTTGTTTGAATGAAAGTTGTGGATTTACTTACCATTTTTCAGCTGAACAGCCAACGGGGTAAACAGGATAGAATAAGGAAAGATCAAAACCTTTAAAAATTAAATGTATCTTATTATACAGAACATGTATTGAATTGAATATAGAAGAAAAATATGTAAAATGCTCATTATTGTAAGGCATATTCTCCAAGGCAGGTTGATGTCCAGAAACTGAACATTATTAAATCATGTGTAATGATGCATATTATATGTGTACTGTTTGTGTTGTTCATTTATTCTTCTTTCATTTGCTCTTGGTTGTGTGAAAGTTACCTTGCAGTGACTATGTTTGCTGAGCCAAAGTTCTACCAACTCCTAAGCAGCTGAAAAGTCATCAAGCATTTATTAAATACCTACTATTTACCAGGTAGAATGTATACACACACACACATATATACACATACACATATACACACATATATGCGTGTGTCTATATGTATATATGTAAGTATACATATGTGTATGTATATGTGTAAATGCATGTGCATATACATGCATATGCATTTGTGTATATACACATACATAATGTACATATATGCACATATACATATGTATGCCTAGATAAATATAGCTATAGGTATAGATATAGATATAGTTATAGATATATTCCAAAAGTTTCAAAACCTTTAAAGGGTTTCATCATTCTTGGTGTCATTAGCAAATATTTGGGCAATTCTGATTTTTAGATTTATTCCCCCTTGGATAAAGTTTTGTATCTCTTATCCTAATCAGTTAATTTATCTTTCCAAATCTCTTTTATAGCTCTCATTTCTTTTCCATTTTTTTCCTCTAGTGCTTTCACTTTTTTAAAAAATGATTTTAGCTCTCTTTTTTAAGAAACTCTTGCTTTATCTCTTCCAGGAATTCTGGATGAATCTGTGTTTAAATGTGTTTTACTGTGTGTCTTTGTTTTCAGATTTTTGGGAGTCATTCTCTTCTTCTGGGTTTGGGTGTTGAGTGTCCCTATTATCATAACAGTTCTTTGCGATGTTATTTTTGTTGTATTTCCTAACTTTTAAATTATATATTGCACCATATATTAAGGATGGTCTCTTTTTACTTGTGTGTGGAATATTTTACCTGGGGTTTTGTCGTTTTGGATCTTTCTATTGTTTTACAAGTATTGTGTGACTCTAGGATCTCAGAGATAGCAAAGTTTGAGGATTTGCAAGCTTTCTGTGCTATGGGACCCACATACTATCTGCCAGCTAGAAATCTCTTCAGGTTGAAAATGACAGAACTGCAGTATCCCTCTAATCTGCAATTCCTGCCCAGGTTATTCTGCTGCAGGCTTCTGATAGGTCTGGAGGCTGGAACTGAGACTAAACTACTCTACTGAGATCTAAGCCACTGTAATGTTAATTAGAGTTAAAGATCTTCCCTGCCCATTAATTGTCTATTAAGGGAAGCTTGATTAGAGGAGCCTTGTTTTGAAGGAAGGCCCACACCTTTTGTTAATTAATGAGGCACTGAGTCATGAGGGTCCTGCTCTTGGTTTCTCAGATGAGTTTTTGCTGTTGGGGGCTTCTTTGGAAAGAAGTTTGTGTGGCAGATGAGACTCTGGGTAACTATCCCCCTCCCCACTTTGAAAACTCAGATATTGGTGATTCTCTCTCTGGTAACTACATATGTCTGTAATAGTCAGACAGTTGGATCTGTGATATATGTGCTGCTTATGGTCAGAGAGAAGCCCTGTCTGTTGGTGTTTATTTATCTGCTTGTGTTTTCTCTGTTGGTATATGTAAATAAAGAAGATTGTTGACCTCTCAAAAGTTGCTTTCCTTTTAGAAAAGTGGATCTAAGAACTTATATTAACAGGCCATCCTGGATGTGTCAGGGTGCTTGCTGCTACATATAACACAATTCTGAATCACAAAATATAACAGACTTTCTATATAGAAGGTAGAAAAAAAAATATTTATTCAGATACCAGAAAGCCAAATCCTAGCACCATAAATCCAAATCTGTCATAGTAACCAAGAAGTCAATACACACTAGTACCACAGGGGACAAAGTCATTCCCACACCTCCCCACCACCTTCCAACCAAGGCCTTCTAAAAGGAAATACTCACAACACTAGCTGTGCCTTCCTCAATTCTCTCTGTTCTACTCTAACTGCTTTCACCGCCTTCCTCTCAGTTCTGCTCCACCCTTCCTGTTCCACCCATGCAGCAAGCTCCCCCACCACATATGACTTAGGCTTCCATGTGATTTAAGCCGATCATATGGGCCTATTAATGAATATGAAAGATTTTACCATTTAAATTACCATTACAGCCACACATCCAAACTGTGAGCTACTGAAATTTTTATTACCCAATACATCTTTCTCTATCTTCTTTGCCAGGATTCCATCCAGATCATATCCTGTAATTATAGATGTACTTCAGCATTCTGTCTTGGACCTTTTTTCTCTTCTCCCACTACATTAGTTCACTTAGTGATTTCATCATCTTTCAGGTGTTTAAGTACCATCTCTATGCTGATAATTCTAGAATCAATCTATCCTGCCCAATCCTATTAACTGACTTCCAAAATCACATCTCCATTTGCCTAGAAACAAGTAATGGAGTATCTTATTAGAGCAACAGGAAGGAGGCCACTGCCATTGAATTTAAGGATTTGTGGCAAGGAGTAAGTGGTAGAAAGACTATAAATGTAGGAGAGGCAATGTTATGAAGTGCATTCAACAGAGGATTTTATATTCAACTCTGGAGGCAATAGTTGTTTGAATTTATTGAATAAGAAAGTGATGTGGTCAGAACCGTGCTTTAGGAAAATCATTTTAGTGGTTAAATGGAGGATGGATTAAAGCAAATAGAGACTTAAGAAATCCACAACAACAAGCAGGCTATTGAAATTATACAGTTTAGGCTCAACATTTTAATACTGCATTATTATTCTGATCTGTGAACCTTGATGTCTGTAAAATTAAAAACTGATTAACTCATTCTCCCTCTCCACAAACAGAGCACTAGGTGGCATAGTGGGTAGAGGTGTAGGGTGTGTTCAGGGAGGACCAGTACCTTTGGTGTGATGGCTGCTGAGCCCTTTTTGGTGCTCTTTCCACTTTTGGTGTCCACATGTTCCACCTAACTATCACCTGTGGCTCCAAGAAGCTGCAGCATGTGTAGTGACTACACCCAGGTAAACCATTTCAGTAGATGGGCGAAACCAGGTTGAGGGAAACAAAAGGTTCCCAAGCCCATTGGTGAGTTAGGAGGGTGTCTACCCCAAACATATGAAGACTTCATCTGGTGGAATGGGTAGATGAGAACAATTTGTTTCAATGGCCATGAAAGGCAGGTGAAGCAGGCGATGTGGAGCACTTAGAGATTGGTTAGATACTGAAGACACCAAGGTCATCCACTGCATCCTGAGCCATCACCAGTCATCTTGACTCTGTCATGCCACTCCACTATGATGACTCTGGAGGAGAGAGTGAGGCTGACAACTTCATGCAATTCTACCTCACTTAAATCCAATTTACACATGAATCAAAACTCATACCATTTCAAAAGACATCACCCATATTATGAGTGGAGTCAGGAAGACCTGAGTTCAAATCTTGTCTCAGATATTTACTGTTTGACTCTGGACAAGTCACTTAACCCTATTGACCTCAATTTCCTAATCCATAAAATGAGCTGGTGAAGGAAATGACAAACTACTCCAGTATTTTTGTAAATAAAACCCTTAGTGGGTCTTGAAAATTGAACATGACAGAAATGAATGAACAATAACTCCACAAATACCTCTTTATATAATAGAGGTAATTTATTCTTCATTATGAGTTTCACTCCATTTTAGCCCCTCAGTGTTTTATTCTGGTAACTGATAAGATGCATAGTGAGAGAGGGGAAATAACTGTATTAGCTCTCTGAATTTTGCAGGACTCATCAAAGGATAAATTCCAAATTTATTTGTAAAAATTGTACTGTCATTGCATAGTTCAGTATGCTGGGAAGATGTAAAATAGGGGCACATATTTTTGTCTCATATGATTCTCAGAATCAGAGAGTGGAGAGTTCTTTCATAAATATTTAGAATCTTCCCCTCTCCAACACCTGTGGAATTTATGGTGGAATAATAGTACCTACTAGCCCTACATTCTCATATTAGCCAATTTAGTTTAACAAACATTTACTAAGCACATACTATGTGCAAGGCACTCTGCTCAATGTTCTGTAGATAAACACCTGCAAAATAATATTGTCCATGTGTTCATGAATCTTGCAGCCTATTAGGAAGGTACAAAATTTATACAAATAAGTATGATACCAGCTAAAATGTGGATGAGGCCTGAGAGAGAAAGGCAAAGTCCATTTTTTGGTCAGATTTAATTTTTGATTTATACTTGTGATTTCATCGTTATATTGAAATAGACTGTCAACTCATCACATAAGTTCCTTGTTCATAGACAAAACTATTAGGCATTAGAGGGAGGATTTAAACCCAGGTTATCCTGATGCCAAGACTTGCCCTCTTTTGAGTAAATCATGTTACCTCTTAGGCAAAGTACCACAAGAGTTTTACAGAGGAAGAGACTACCTTGACTGTAAGTATAAAGTAAGACATGGTGGAGCAGAGCAAGGAGAACATTATACATAGTGTGTGAGGACTGTTTTTCACAGACTTAGCCCTTCATAACAATGGTAGGAACTGTGACATTTCCAAAGAACTCACAATGTAAAATGCCATCAACATCCAAAGAAAGAACTATAGAGTAAGAATACAGAATGAAGCAAACTATTTTCTACTTTGTTATGTTTTATTTTTTTTTCATGGTTTCTCCCATTCATTATAATTCTTCTATGCAACATGATTAATGTCAAAATATGTTTAATAGGAAGGTATGTGTAGAACGCATTAAAGAGTGCATGCTGTCTTGGGGAGCAAAAGGGGAGGGAGGGTGAGAAATTTGGAACTTATGGAGGTGGTTGTTGAAAACTGGAAACAAATAAATTAATACATTTTTGGGAAAAAAGAAACACATGATAAATGGATGCTATCTAAGTCTGGATTGGAAAAGAAGGAAATATTCAGAATATAGAAATGAGAAGCACTTGCAATTCATGGAGACAGTGAAGGACAAATTGAGCAGTGTTTTGTATGCGATGTATTATTTGAGATCACAAAGTGTAGGATGGGACCAAAGGTACTCTAAGTAAGGAGGATTGGTTCTGTGATATTGTAAGCCCAAGCAAAGTGGATTTTTTTGTTGTTTTCTTTCTGGACTTTAGTTTCCTAGACTCATTGAAATCATCTGAAGGCTCAGACTCCTTTGAACCTGGTAGTACACAGCTCTGTTGAGTTACATGGGTTGGGATCCCTACTGTCTCTGAGCCTATTAGTCAAAAACTATATATGCTGAGAGGTTGGTGTTTTGCTTTGGGAGTTTCTTTTACGAGAAGGACCTTTTGATTCACTGGATGGGACTTGGAGTAGCTGTCTGATAAGAGCCCCCAATTACACAGATGTTGTTGGTGCTTTCTACATACAATGGTGTTTGTATGTCATTGTATTACTTTGTCAGACAGTTGGAATCCTGTCTGTTGATCTTTGTACGAATTTCTCTGCTTGTATTTTCTATACTCACTTCTTTCTAATTAAAGTAAGATCGTTAACCCCTTTAAAGTGGCCTTTCCTTTTAAAAGCAGATCAAAAAAACTGTGCTAGCAACCCACCCTGTGTGATAGTGTGGCTGCTAAAACAGATATACATGTGGCAATGTATGCTGCGGAGACTCTTAGAAAATAACATACGGTGGCAAACAACTTGGTGGAGGGATCCTAAAGGTACACCTAATTCCAATATTAGTCACATGGGAAACACCTAGTATCATTGTACAGCTCTGGAATATTATGATGTGCTCTAGTTGCATTAATGGAAATTCTTTTAGAGATACTCTGAAGGCATGAGTATTCTCAATAAAGGAACTAAGGAGTCTCACTAACCAACTCCCTTGAATAAGTTTTAAATTCGGTGAATGATGAAGATGATTAAATAGTGTATCATGCAGTACTGGAGAATTTTTTCCCCCAAGACTACTAACTTCCTCCTTGATAGAGATAATGGTCTCTTATATTAACCAAACATGTGGGAGATAAATCCATTAAGTCAATGAAAAAGAACAATTTGTAGGTTAAATGCAGAGAGGCATGAACTCTCTGTCTGCCTCTTTGTCTTTGTCTCTGTCTCTCTGTCTCTGCCTTTCTCTGTGTCTCTGTCTTGTTTTCTCTCTCCCACTTAAGAAACTTTCCTAAGGTCACACAAAAATATGAGTAAAAAGCAAAATTTAATCCCTGTTCTTTCTGCTTTCAAGAATGGTATTCTAGCTGCTATACCATGTTGTCTATGAATAGTGGAAATATTCTTAGAAAATGATCAATTGATATGGCAGAGGTCATTGAACCTTAAGATATAGCATTAGCAGAGGTTTCTTCCCCAAAGAATTTCTAAACTCTGCTCAGGTGCATGACCAGTAAAAATGAAGAAATAAACACAGAGCAGAAGAGAAGCAAAATAAAAATTGAGTAACTGCTTTCTCCCCATCCTCAGTTATCATCAACCAATCAACCTAAAGCCATGGTCCTATTATTTCCTCCTACACCATCTTCCAAGCCAGATATTTATTTCCCAAATAAATTTTTCACATCTATAGAAAGAGATCCCTTCCACCACCAAATCTGTGATAAAACCACCAGAGCAATGAATTTTAGGATATTACTATGCTAAATAAATATCATTTCCTCTCCATTCAGGGTCCCCCACCTTTGTAAGTCAAAGATCTTTCTTTTCCAAATTACAAAAGCAAATCTTGAACATCTTTGTCCGAGAACCTTCATTTAAGAAGTGAAGAATTTAGTTCCTTACATTTTTTCCTCATAAGAACAAATGGTATCTGAAAGAAAAGGGAGGCCATTTTTCACAATCCTTTTTTTTTCTGTCCTTTGCTTACTTTTGATTTATTGATAAGGCACTCCACCTCCCAACTCACGTTATTTTCAATGACTGTTCCCATTTCTGGAATTCTCTCCCTGATCATTTCTGTCTCCTGAAATCTTGGACTTCTTTTGAGACACAATTGAAATCCCATCTTATTCAAGAACTTTTTTTCCTCTTTATCCCTCATTGCCAGTGGCTTCCCCTCTGTTGATTACCTCCAACTTAAGTTGTGTGTATCGTATTTGTACGTGATTGCTTACATGCTGTATTCTTTTTTAATAAGAACTCTTTGAGAGTATAGCCCATTGTTTTTCGGCCTTTATTTATATCCTCAGAGCTAAGTATAGTGGCTGGGCCATAGTAAATGCTTAATAAATACCTGTTGATTCATTATCAAAATCCATAGTTAAAAATCCATAGTTACAAATTAGTGAGAACCAAAACCTTTGCTATTTATAGACATAGGAATTTCAATCATTAAAATTTAGAGAAGTTAAAATTAACTCTGCCTTTGGCTTAAAATTGGTGCATGCATGGACACACACACACATACACATGCATATACACATACACACATACAATCCTTTGAACAAATGGCCAAAAATGTGAAGGAAAACACATTTTAACACCACCTAAGCACTCATAAACGAACTGACTTAATCAATCCACGAGGTGAGCATTGGATCATGTCTTTCTCTTCTCAGCAGAAAGATGGTGGCCTATTATGCTGATTCTCAAGGGAGGGTTATATTGGAGGTAGAAAATGAGGAACAACAAAAGTAATAAAAAACAAAGAAAAATCAACATGATATTAGTTTATTTAATTTAAAGGAAATTACTCTGATGTATACCAAAATCGTGAGCTATTACCAGAGAAAAATAAGTTTGGTAGAACAATTAATTGTAACAAAAAGTAGCTCACAGCTTTGCCAGTTATTACCTTGCAGCTCAATATCTATGAGTTTAGTTGGAATTGTAATTAGATTTTATAACATAAAAATGTGTGGAGAGAAAAGCAAAGAGATTAGTTAAGTGCATCTGTCTTTGGTTCCTTTTTGCTATTGATGATCTATTTGACTTTGGAAACTTCACTTGACTACTTTGGACCTCAGTTTTCTTATCTGTAAAATGAAAAGGATAACCTCATTCTCTAAGGCCATTTCCAGCTCTGAATCTATGGCCTACATTTAAAAAAAAATTTTAAACTTTTTTGAACCCTTTAGTTTGGGAGGGCTTACTTACATGGTCACAATGTTTAATCCATCTAAGATCTCTCAACAATAATAAACAGTGAAAAATTTCCTTTCTAATATTTGTCATCTTATTTACAGAATTACAAAATTGAAAAGCAAAAAACAGGAAATTTAGTGTGATTCACTTAAAGTATGCATTTTATAGATGTTCCTAATATTTCTTCAGGGTTTTTCCTTATTCAAAGTAAATTTATTATTTTGATTAAACTGCAAACAGTACTGAATCATTATTTTTCTAAAATTTTGTCTTGCTTTGTTTGTTATTAAGGTATCATAAAGAACTGTTCAGGGAAAGAGGCATTTTTGTTGTCATTATGAACAAGTGAACCTTTTGCAATACTTCAGATATTAAAAATAACAATTTTGCCATTCTGCAAGAAATGGAATATGCTTAAATAAGTTCTTTGTTTTCATACTTAATGTTACTTCTAATTGTTGTCAATTCATTGTAATCTCTTTAGCTCCAGCTCCTAGCACAATATCTGACCTATAATAAGTCCTTAAATACATGGCAATTAATTCCATTAATAAAGGGATTGTTTTGTTTAAGTATTTCTATGCAATACAGTCTATGAAAACATCATAAAGCAAATATAGTCAAATAGTCAAATACGGTCAAGTCAACAAGCATGTGTGCTTACTATGTGCCCAGACTTGTGCTGAACACTTGGGGTATAAAGAAAGGTAAAAAAAAAAAAAAAAAAAAAAAAAGTCCCTGCTCCAAAGGAACTATGGAAGAAACGACACTTACACAAAAAATTCAAACAAGATGAGATAGATAAATTGGTGATAATTTCAGAAGCAAAGCTGTAGCATTGCAAAGTTCCAGTGAAACTTAGAAAATAGACTACTTATCAGGAGAACGTGATAGAAAATCTGTGTATAGCCTAAGCATTGTATTGGTCTTCCAAATTCTTAAAGAACCCAGAGGAAAACTACTAAACAGACAAAGTGGGCTCTCTTTGTTGGATTTGGGAAATAACATGAATGAGAATAGTATTGAGTGAAAAGAAGGCATTTCAATCTGCAGTGATAGAAAAAACACTCACAGTAATGAGATAAGAGATCAATTAGGTAAACAGTATGGTGGTGGGGAAAAGAACACTGGACCTACAGTCAAGATGATCTTATAACTTTGACTCTCAATAAGACATAAACTCTGGCTTGTACTAGTTTTGTGACCTTGATCAAGTTAATCTACCTCCTTGTGTCTCAGTGCTCTTATGAGCAAATTAGTGGACAATGTGGAAGCTTATTTTGTTGGACTATACAAAATGTAAATATGAAATATACTTCGTGGCTATCTTTTTTTTCCTTACCATTTTCTTTTTCCAATTGGTTCAATTGATGGAAATGGAGTTAGAAAAAATATAAATTATAAAAAATACTTTAAAATGTATTATGAAAGCAAATAAATGCATTGGACTAAATGATCTCCAAGGTCTCTTCTAGGTGGATCATTCTAGATTTAAGTTGTTATTAACATTTAAAAGAAAATCAAACAAAATGACAACAATAACTTTTTGTGTTTATGCAGGTTAACTCATCTATAGAGTGGCAACAAAGCTTAAACAAGGTGATCTAAAAAATGAGTGACTATATCCCATTGGTTTACTTGGTTAGTCATTCAGTCAATAATGCTTATTAAATATGTATTATGTACCAGGTGCTGTGCTTACTGTTGGGGATATAAAGAAAGGCAAAAGAGAGGCCCTGCTCTCACAAAGAGACCACAATGGGAAAGAGAGCATGCAAATAATTATGTACAAACAAGCTATAGAGAGGATAAATTGTAAATAAGCAACAGAAGGAAGGCACAAGAATAAAGGGGAATAGGGCAAAGTTTTGATTTAGAAGGAATGGATTTTTCTGGGACATGAAGGAAGCCAGTAATCTAGGAGGTAGAAATGAAGAAGATGAAGATAATTTGAGTGAGGATTATTGCCTTTGTACTGCATTAGTATGGGTTTGACTCTCTGTGTTAACTTTTCAGATTAGTGTCATTGCTATAAACCCTGTTGACATCCTTTCTAGATCTTGGTTATGATTACCCTATGAATTCTTGCTTGTCCCAAAATACTTTCTTTTGTCTTTATTCATATAAAACATGGCTTAGAATATAACTTCTTTTTCCAAAGGAGAACTCCTCCTCAAGTCAAGATTGGCAAACTCAAATGTTTCAAAAACCATCAGATCAAGAGAAATTAAGTTTGTTTGACTTGGCTGTGAGATGAGGGATTTGCAGGAGAGAATATAGATCATTGAGTGGAGGTTGCAAAACCACAAAGTTGAATCTTAATGCCAGGAAAAATTTCAAGTCCTATCAATTTCACTTTGTGACATCTCTTTAACATCCCTATCTCCCCTCTGACATTGTCATCAGCCTACAAGGAGCTGTTATCTTCTCACACCTGGACTACTGCAATAACCTTGCCTCAAGTCTCTCCCCACTTTAGTCCATCCTCTATCAACTGTCAAAGTACTAGTCCTAAAATACAAGCATGACTGGGTCACTATTCTATTCATTAAAATCCAGTGATTCCCTATTACTTCCAGGATCAACATAAAACCAAATGTTTTATATTTAAAACTCTTCCTCACAGTCTCCCCAAGACATTTCTTCCGTCTTTTCAACCTTATGACACCTTACTTGGAGATATGTATTCTGCCATTTAATATCAGTAGTTTCCTTGCTGTTCCTCAAAGAAATAAAAACAACTTCATTTCCTAACTCATTGATTTTCACTGGTTATTCCAATGCTTTCTGTCTTCATCTTTGCCTGCTAACTTCAGCAGTTTCCTTCAACTCTCAGTTATACTACCACCTTACTCTTTTGTTTTTATTCCAATATTTTATATTGTTTTAATTGACAATGATACTTTGCACATACTTGTTTAAATGATTTTTCTTTCCCATTAGATTGGGAGTTCTTTGAGAGCAAGGGCTGTCTTTTGCCTTTCTTTGTACATCTTGTCCTTAGCAAGATTCCATGACAGATGCTTAATAAATTATTGTTGATTAGCTGACAACAGTTTAAAGGTATTCCAATTGTAATGGGCTTCTATAGCTTGGAGAACTTCTCTCACACTGGAAATCTTTAAATGGGCTGAGAGTTCACTGCTTGTATTTTGTTTTCTTTGTTTTGTTTTGTTTTCTAAAAGATGATGTGATTTCAAAAAAAAAAAGATTGACTTATTGCTTTTAAAATCTACTTTAAAACTGAGGTTTTTATGAAGAATTAATTGCTCCTAATAACCAACCAAAGCAAGCATGTATCCTACTCTTGAAGGGACACAGGAAAAACAATGTAAAGTAATCCTGGAAGTAAAATTTGTGTTAATTTCAAACCATTTATTTAAATAACTTTTTAGGAAGAGACACTGCAAAAATAAATAGGTGGGATGTTATGTTCTATATAATGAAATTTGAAAAGTTTCTGGGAGTTATAAAATCATTTTGCAAGTGGTAGGCACTGGTCCAGAAGCACAATGCATTCCTCACCCCCACCCCTCTTCCTGGAATGACAGGGAGAAAGTTCTAATAAAATTGTCCTCGCAAAAAAATATTGAAGGATCCAAAACGCAGAACTATCTACTCTGATGGCTCTGCTAATCTTATTTATTCATTGATACATCATCTTTATACACACAAACAGCATGTCTGGATTTTCTCTTCAGCATGGAACAAAACAAAATGAAATAAGGCAATGGAAAATCAAAGGAGATTGAAAAAAAATTATCCTTTCAGTTTACTCTTATTTTACTTTGTGTCTTTAACTTGCAGGATTCTCCTCACTGTTCCATTTAATGTACTTGGATGCAAATGCATTAAAATCTCTTGAAGGACATTTCATTGAGGACAAAAGTAGCTAACTCTAATATGTGATATTTAAAAGTGTTCACAAAAATAAACAAACAAATCCACACAGATATCAAGCATAGGTAGATGAATGAATGAATGAACAGATAAAGTGAATGAAAGAATGAAACAACTCCATATATTTTGTCCTATTTCATTCCTGGGCAGCTAGGTCATATGGTGGATAGAGTGTCAAACATGAAATTAGAAAGACTCATCTTCCTGAGTTCAAATTCTACCTCAGACATTTGCTAGATAAGTCATCAACCCTATTTGCCTCTGTATCATTATCAGTAAAATTAAACGAAAAAATAACAAACCACTCCAATGTCGTTGCTGAGAAAATCTCAATTGCGGTCAGAAAGAGTTGAATGTGACTGAAACAACAACAAATTGGATATAACAACCTTGCAAGGAAAGTGCTAAAGGCATTTTCTGTTACCTCCATTTTACAAGAGGAAATAGATGAAGGGAAGTTCAGTGATTTATTCAGTTACACAGTCCTTAAGTGTCTGAGTCAAGATCGAAATACAGACATCTCCCTACTGCCAGCAACAAGATGTTTAAAAAAAATAACACTGGAATGACTGAAGAAGTTGTAGTATATGATTATGATGGAATAATTTTTATGCTATAAGACATGATGAGCAGAATTGTTTCATAAAAATCTGAGAAGGCATAAATAATCTAATGCAGAAAGGAAGTGAGCAGAACTAGCAGAACATTGCACACAGTAATGGCAATATTGTACTTGGAGAGCCTGTGAGTAACTTAACTTTTCTTATCAATGCAATGATCCAAGATAATTAAGAAGGATTTATGATGAAAAATGCTATCCACCTCCAGAGAAAGACCTGATGGATTCTGAATTCTGATCATAGTATAATTTTTATTGTCTTTGTTTTCTTCTTTGTCTTTCCTCTGTTTTCTTTTACAACATGAATTACATGGAAATTCATTTTGCATGACTGAGCATGCATAATTTATATCAAAGTGTGTGCCTTCTCAAGAAGTGGCGAGGGGAGGGAGCTAATTTGAAACTCAAAACTTTTAAAAAATGAATATTTTTACATGCAATTGAGAAAAAATAAAATGAGAGCAAAAATGTAATGTTCCTTTACCTAACTTCTTTAGGGAATATTTCAGATAAAAGAAACCTTCCCCTTTATGTGCCAAGATGAATGTTACTATGGCTATGAACTTTTGTGAAATGTATCACCTCTCCTCTTGACTTTTCTGACAAAATGTAACGCATATAGGTTAATATTTACCAATTGCTTTAGTGCTTTCATTATGAATGCATTTCTGTACTTCGCTTAACACAACAATGTTTCTGTCTCTTCCCTTCATGCCAGGTTGTTAGCTGTCCTACCTGCTTCCAGTTTCACCTTTCATGAAAGCTTTACCCTTTTACATTAACTGTTTCTGATAAGCATAGGTTGAATAATCAGATTGCTAGCAACATTGCTTTATTTATGTATAGTTTAAGAGCAATGTTCTCTGAATAATATCTTGCAGGCCATACCTACAAGGTCAAAATTAAGATGTAGTGAAGTTCTTCTAGGACACAGTCATAACTAGCAATTACTGTAACTGGTTCAGAAAACACTAAATATAGTTTTAAGGAGAAAGAGAAGAGTGGGCACCCTGAAATATAATGAAGCTGATATGTGAGTGAAGAAGCTATCACCTGACATTTTATTTCTTATTATAACTATATATATATTTGTTAACAGTGGTTTTGGTTGATTTTTTTTCCTTCTCTGCTTAATTTATTTTCAAGTATGAAGCATTTGTTTGCTTTCTTACCCATTTTTCTTCGGTGAAAACAAAATAAAACAAAAATTTTCTAACAAATACGCATAATCAAGGAAAAGAAACTGAAAGGCGTTCACGTGCCCCTGAGTATCAGTATCCCGTGAAAAACCCAATGACAACTGCTTGATTTTGACTCTGGTTCAGTGATTGAGAGACATTTGTCCTCATTTATTTCTATTTCTTCTCTATACAGGTAATATTTCAGGAGTTCTACCCCCCAAAATGTATGGCATTGAAATTTATTAATATGTTTATTCTTGTAAACAAACAATATGTAAAATAAATTCTCCCTAAGAACTCCTTGGGCAACTAGGAGGCATAATGGATAGAGAGCCATGCCTGAAGTAAGAAAGACTCATCTTCCTGAATACAAATCTGACATCAGACACTAGCAATGTGACCCTGAAAAAGTCACTTAAGCCTGGTTGTCTCAATTTCCTCATCTGTAAAATGAGATGGAGAAGAAAAGGACAAACCACACTAATATCTTTGCAAAACAAAAAAAGGAAATGGGGTTACAAAGTGTCAGACAGGATTGAAACAACTGAACAACATCATGAAGATTCCTTAGGATCATCAAATTTTTAAATGGAAGAATTTTCTATGTCGTCCAACTGAGGACTTGGCTGACTCTTTTCTTGTTTATGTTTCTATTGAGTTGCCACTCACATGTTAAGGTAGGTAGCAGGTGGATTAAAATATTGAGATATTATTTAATTTTTCCTAATTTTAATTAGTCTTCTACAGAGGAATTTAGGGTTTTTGTCCTGTACTTTGCCATTTATTTCACATTTTCGTTCTTTGACTAAGGTGGGTTTCTAATTGAGGGAAATGTGACTAGGCAAGACCCCAGAAAAATTGTAATGAAATCTGCTCTAGGTGGACAAATCCAAGGTGGTAGAGAGAAGCTTGAGTTCTTCTCAGTTTTCCTAAGAAGCAATATTGAATCAAGCCTATAATAGAATTCTAGAGTCACAGAATTAACAAAAACGTATAGTGAAACAATGTTCCAGCCCAAGTTAACTTACACGGGTTTCAGGAAATGTCTAACTCTCTTGAGTAAAAGTGGAGACCAACTAAGCACAGGCACTGTGCAGTCAAGCCAGCAGAGGGTTCTAAGCTACAGCACAGATCAGTAACCAAGGGCTCTGTAGTTTTGGCTCAGCCGACCAATTGCACAGCAGGCAAACTATGAAGCCTTCAGCCCCAGACCAGCAGGAAAACTTCCAGCCCTGGAACCCAGAGAACAGCAGGCATGACTAAGTTGGACCACCATAGAACAGTGGGCAAGTTGCCAGCAACAAAGATCTCAGCTCACAAAGTCAATGACTAGGGCCCCCAATGCAAAAAGCCTGGGATAGTCTCCTCTGTGAACTCAGAAGCAGAGTTCAAGTTTTAAAAATGAACAAAAAAAAAAAAAGTTTTGACCATAGAAAGCTAAGAATTTCTTTTGCTTTAGCTGAAGGAAAAAAAAAAAAAAAACTAGAGTTAGCAATCCTGATCAGAAAAAGAAAAAGAAAAAATAGAACTAATTAAAAGAGACAAGGAAGGAAACTCCATCATGCTAAAAGGTGCGTGTGTGTGTTCATCCTTCATTGCTGAAGAAGACCATGCCATCAGAGAAATAATGACAGACTTGCACTTGACTTTGTTTTGAGTGAAGGAGGACTGTGCAGGTCACCAACCTCATTTCTCCTCCAGAACCATCTGAATCCAGTGACCAGATATTCATCCAGATGACTGGAGATGACCCAGGATGAGACAATTATGGTTAAGTGACTTGCTCAAGGTCACAGAGCTAGTGAGTGTCAGGTGTCTGGGGTGAGATTTGAACTCAGGTCCTCCTGACTTGTGCTTTATCCACTGCACCTCCTAGCTGCTCCATTTTAAAAGGTAGCATAGAAATGAAGAAATATAAATACCAAACATATATGCATGAAGTATATGGAATTCAAAGTCTTAGAGAAAAATTTGTGTGTTAAAGAAAGCAGTAGTCATTAAAACTAAACTAGTGGGGGAGCTCAGTCTTCACCTCTCAAAACTAGATAAATCTAATCACAAAATAAACAAGAAAGACGTAAAGGAGGATAATAGAAATTTATAAAATTAGATATGATAGACCTCTGGAGAAAATTGTATGGAAATAGAAAGCACTATGCTTTTTTGTCAGCAGTGCATAATACTTACACAAAAAACTTACCATGAATTAGGGCATAAACACTTCACCCTCCAGTGCAGAAAGGAAGACATATTAAATCCATCCTTTTCAGATCATGATATATACATACATGTATATGTATATATACATATATATATACATATGTATATACAAAATTCATATATGTATATATACATATATATATATATATGAATTAGTTGGAAACTAAATAATCAAATTCTAAAGAATGAGTGGTCATACAATAAATCACAGAAAAAATAAATACTTTTGCCAAAGAGAATGACAATAATGACACAATATGCCAAAATGTGTGGGATTCAATCAGAGCAATACATAGGGAAAATTTACTATCTCTAAATGTTCCCATGAAAAAATAATAAAGAAAGAGCAGATAAATTGGGTAAGCAATTTTTAAGAAGTAGAAGAAAGAACACTTTCATAATCCCCAATTACATACCATTGGACATTCTAAAAATCAAAGGAGAGATTAACTGAATTGAAAGTAAGAAAACTATTGAAAAAACTATTGAAATAATGAATCAAATTAAGAGCTAATTTTGTGAAAAAAGAAAACAATAAAATACACCAACCTTTGTTTAATTGGATTAAAGCAAAAGAAACAAGAGAACCAACTAAAAAAAATAAAAAAGAAAAGAGTGAGTTCACCACAAGGGAAGAGTAAATTAAAGTAATACATAGAGATATTTTGCCCAACTATAATCCAATAAATCTGACACTCTAATTTAAATGGATAATTATTTGCAAAAATATATATTTCTCAGAATAACAGAAGAGGAAATGAAATGTTTGAATAGTCCTGTATTAGAAAAGGATATTGAACAAGCCAACAATGAACTTACTAAGAAAAAATCTTGAAAATGGTGGAGTGAGAGTACATACTCACCTAAACTCTACCACGAATTCCTTCAGACACCTCTAAAAAAGAGAATCTGAAAAATTTTGGAGTGATAGAATACACTGGGAGACAGAGTGTGTTGATTTCCAACCCAAGGCAACCCAGAAGGTTGACAATAAGAATCTGTTACTTGGGGTTGGGGGAGCACAGAGCGCACAAGCTGAACCAGGGCAGACCATGCCACAGCAGGGCAACAGGGCAGACTGCAGCAGAAGCAGCAATGTGGATTCTCAAATGTATTATCCCAGGACAGGTATCCACTGAGCAAGAGAAGCACTGGACTCCTGGTAACAGCAACAGGTGCTCCTGAGAATATCAGCAAACAGGTTATATGTTTGTAAGTCTCCAACTTGATCCTCCATAAGACAAGATGGCAAAGTGATCTGTAAGTGCTCTCCCCTTCCCCTTGCTGTTCTTGAAAAACCTAGAGAATATTTCTCCAGAAAAATACTGTATTAGTGGGATCAGCTGAAGGGGTAAATAGTCTCTCAGCTTGCGAGGTTAGGAAAATCATTAAAGAGAGACACTCTAGCTGTGGCTGAAGGAGACCAGTTTAGGAACACAGCTGTCCCAGAGAGCCCCACCTCAGTAAACAAGGAAGATATGCTGATCCACAGGGGGGGTGAATCCTGTAAGCACCAACAACATGACTCCAGGCCTGTTAGTACAGTCAGGGGAATTGGGAAGATACTAGTACATAAGGGGGTTCACCAATCACTGAACATGACTGTGCTCTAGCTCAGGAGAGGAGACCTCCTGCAGTCAGATGATCCCTCCCCAACACTTTACGCAGTAAGCTCCAGTGTAATTCTGGGCAAACTCAGAAAGATTTCACCTGGTCTCTGCGTTGGCACACCAGTCAACTGACCACCAGGTAAGCTGCAGCATTCTAGCTTCTAGCTGAAATGGCTAGAGGCCACAATACACAAGGCTCAAGTTCTCTCACAAGAACTGTGGGACACAGCCACCTGTATCCCAGAAGTAGAAATCCATTTTGAAAGCCAGGGAAAAGGCAATCATCATGAGCATGAGTCAAAACAGAAAAGACCATAGAATTTTACTATGAGGACAAAGTTCAAAACATGAATACAGAAGAGAACAGCATTGAGATTGTACTCCCATATAAAACAACAGAAGGGAATGTGAACTGGTGTAGAGCCCAAAGAGCATTATTGAAGAGGTCAAAAAGAATTCTAAAAGCCAAATTAGAGAGGTGGAAGACAGTTTGACCAACGATTTTAAAAATATGAAAAAAAAGAATTCATTGAAGAGAATAGCTCCTTAAAAAGGAAAATTGGACAAATGGAAAAGGAAGTACAAAACATAACTAGAGAAAATAATTCCTTAAAAGGAATAATTTAGAAAATGGAAAAGGAGATGCAAAAGATAAGTGAAAAAAAGAATCTATTAAAAATTAGAATTTTGGAAGCAGAAGCTAATGACTCTATATCACATCTAGAAATATTCAAACAGAATCCAAAAAATGAAACAAAATGGTAGAAAACATAAAATGCTTCATTGGAAAAACAACTGACTTGGAAAATAGATTGAAAAGAAAAAAATCTAAGAATTGTTGGTCTACCAGAAAGCCATTATGAAAAAAGAGCTTGGGCAATATCTTCCAAGAAATCCTCAAGGAAAACTACCCTGAGATCCAAGATCCAGAGAGCAAAATAGTCATTGAGAATCTAATGATCACCTCCTGAAAGACATCCCAACTTGAAAATGACAAGGAATATTGTTGCAAAATTCCAGAACTATCAAGTTAAGGAGAAAACATTACAAGCAGCCAGAAAGAAACAATTCAAATATCAAGGAGCTACAGTCAGGATCACACAGGAATTGGCAGCTTCTGCATTAAAAGATCACAGGAATTGGAATATGACATTCCATAAGGCAAAAGAGCTTGGGCTACAAACAACAATCAATTACACAGCAAAACTGAGCGTAATATTTCAGGTAAGGAGATGGATATTCAGTGAAATAAGGTATTTCCAGACCTTCCTGATAAAAAGACCAGAGCTCAATAGAAAATTTGGTCTTCAAAGACAAAGTTTCAAGAGAGACATAAAAAGGTATAGGAGGAAAAAATACTTGTTATTCAATATGGGGAAACTGTGTGCATCTGTATAAGGGAAAATGATACTAGTTAATCCTGAGAATTGTGTATTTATCATGATATTTAAAAGAGATATCCATAGATAGAGGGAGTGGTTATAAACAAACTGAAGTGATGAGTGAAATGTGATTTAAGGGTATGAAGGGATTGTACCAGGAGATGTGAAAAGGAGGAGGCAGGAAAAAGTAAATTACTTCAGAGGAAGTACAAAAACATATTACAGTAAAAGAAAAGAAGGGAGAGAGATGAGCAGTGTTTGAGATTCACTCTCATCTGATTTTGTTCAAAGTTTGGGAACTGAGCCAAGATGGTGGAGTAAGAGCAACTACTTGCCTAAGTGCTCAGACAAACTCCTTCAGATCCCTCTAAAAAGAGAAGTTGACCAAATTTTGGAGGTGCAGAATCAAACAGGAGACAGACTGTGGCACATTCACAGAGAAGAAAAGACTAGAACATCAACAGGAAGAATCCATTTCCACAGGAGTGCAGGAGCATACAGCACGGAACACAGCTTGTCCCCTTTGCAGCAGGGCTAAGCAGGAAAGTCCAGGGTGTTCTGAGGCAGCAGTAGCATGGTGGAGTGGCAGCCCAGGGCAGCAGTCCAGCAGTGTCGAGTGAGTGAGAGCTGCTGTGCCCCACGTATCAGCAGTAGCTGCTCCTGAGACTATCAGCCTGAAGATTAAATGTCTGTAAGTCACCTACTTGAACTGACAGGAACCAAAATTGTGGAGTGATTGGTAAATGCTGTCTCCCTCTCCCTTTATTAACCTTGAAAGAACCATAAACTATTCCCCCAGAAAAATCATGGATCAGTGGGATCAGTAGAAGGGGCAAACAGTCTCATAGTACATGAGACTAGGAAAATCGCTGAGAAGTATTCCTCTTACTGTGATGAAGGCCCAGAGCTGTCCCAGACAGTCCCACTTCAGTGAACTGGGGGGAGATCCAGAGCCCCAGGTGGGTGGAGCCTTGCAACTACCAACATCAGCACACCCAGTATGACTCAGCACTCCAGGGGAAATTAGAAGACATTAGGGAAATCAAAGATTATCAAGAACTGCGCTTGCCTTTGCTCTAGCTCAGCTGAGGAGACCTCCTACGACCAGACCACCCCTCCCTCACACTGAACTAGCTAGCTCCAGGGTTAATCCAGGGAAACACAAACAGAATTCACCTGGACTTTGCTTTCTCACACCAGCCAACTTAGCACCAGGTTCTTCAGCCTCTAGCTGAAAGAACCAGAGGCCGTGACACACAAAGCCTCACCATCATGAGGAAGGAGCAAAGGAGGAAGGAAAAGACAATAGAATCTTTCTATGGGGACAAGGATCAAAACATGAATACCAAAGAGATCAGTATTGAGACTGTACTCCCATCTGAAACTTCAGAAGGGACTATGAACTGGTTGCATGCACAAAGAGTACTCTTGGAAGAGCTGAAGAAGGACATAGAAGAAAAACTGGCCAATGATTTTAAAAGTATAGAAAAAAAATTCTATGAACAGAACAGCTCTTTAAAAAAGGAAATTGAACAAATGGAAAAGGAAGCAAAAACCTAACTGGTAAAAATGGAAAAATTAAATCAAATTGAATCTTTGATAGACATTATAAAATATTGGTAGTCTACTTGCCAAAAGAAATCCAGGGACTGTATGAATACAATTACAAGATAGTTTTTATACAAATAAAGTCAGATCTAAGTAAGTGGAAAAATATCAGTTGCTTGTGGGTAGACCAAACCAATATATATATAAATATAAAATGACATTTCTAATTAAATTAATTTGCTTATTTACTGCCATACCAATAAAATAATCAGATAATTCTATTCTAGAGCTGGACAAAATAATATGAAAATTCATCTGAAAGAACAAAAAGTCCAGGATATCGAAGGAACTAATGAAAAGGAATGGTAGGGAAGGTGACCTAGCTCTACCAGATCTCAAATTGTATTATAAAGTGGTATCAAAACCACTTGGTACTGGCTAAGAAACATAATGGTAGACCAGTGGAACATGCTAGGTACTCAAGGCACAGTAGTCAATGAATATAGCTATGTACTGTTTGACAAACACAAGGACCCCAGCTTCTGGGATAAGAACTCACTGTTTGACAAAAATTGCTGGGAAAATTGGATAACAGCATGGTGGAAACTGGGCATAGACAAATGCCTGACACTGTACACAAGAATAATGTCCCAATGGATACATGATCCAGGGATAAAGATAGATACCACAAACAAATTAGTGGAACAAGGAATAGTGTATTTGTCAGACTCAAGTACAGTCTTGCTACGTTGGTGCAGAAAAAGATTTTGACAAAATATAGCATCCATTCCTACTATAAAGAACTCTAAAGGGAACAAGAATAAATTTATTTTTCCTTAAAATGATAAACAGTATCTATCTAAAACCACTAACAAACATTTTCTGTCATGGGGATAAACTAGAAGCCTTCCCAATAAGATCAAGGGTGAAACAATTATGTACCTTATCACTACTATTATTCAATATTGTAACAGAAATATTAGCTTCAGAAATGAGAAGAAAAGAAGAAATAGAAAGAATTAAGAGTAGGCAAAAAAAACTATCATTCTTTGCTATGATATGATGGCGTAATTATAAATTCCTAGAGAATCAACTAAAAATCTTCTTGAAATAATTTAAAATTTTAGCAAAGTTGCAGGATGTAAAATAAATCCACATAAATCATGAGCATTTCTATATGTAATCAACAAAGTTTAGTAAGAAGAGATAAAAAGAAAAACTCCATTTAACAAAATTACAGACAATATAAAATATTTGGGTATCAATGTGCCAAGACAAACTGAGGAAGTATATGAACATTATTACAAAATACTTTTCACACAAATAAAGTCAAATCTAAACATGTGGGAAAATATCAGTTGCTTATATATAGGCTAAACTAATACAGTAAAAATGACAGTTCCATCTAAATTTATTTACTTCACTGCCATAGCAATGAAACTACCAAAAGTATTTTACAGAGCTAGACAAAATAATGACAAGATATATCTGGATGAATAAAAGTTCAACAATGTCAAGGGAATTAATGAAAAAATAATACACATCAAAGTGGCCTAGCTGTACAAGATCTAAAACTGTACAGATTTGAAACAGCAGAAATCATCAAAACTATTTGCTACTGCCTAAAAAATAGAGGTGGTGGATTAGTGGAATAGATTAGGTACACAAGAGAGTAGTAAATAATTATAGTAACCTACTATTTGATAAACCCAAACTCCAGCTTCTAAGATTGAAAACTCATTATTTGACACAAAATGCTGGGATAACTGGAATTTAGTTAACTCAGAAACTAGGCATAGACCAACAACTCACATTCTATGCCAAGACAAATACTAAATTGGTATATGATTTAGACATAAAGATGATGCCATAAGAAAATTGGGAGAGCAAGGAATACTATGAAGAATGGAACAATTTATGACCAAGAAAGAGATGAAAAACATTATGAAATGCAAAATGGATCATTTAAATCACATTAAAAAGCTTTTGTACAGAAAGCCAAGGCAAACAAAATTAGAAGGAAAGCAGAAAAATGGGAAGCAATTTTTACATTCAGTGTTTCCAATAAATGCCTCATTTCTCAAATATCTATAGTCATATAAAATGATCAAAATAACTGTTATTTAGATAAATGCAAATTTAAACAACTCTGAAGTATCACCTCACACCTACCAGATTGTCTAACATTATGAAACAGGAAACTGATAAATGTTGGAGCTGATGTGGGAAGATCAGAACACTAATGCCATGTTGGTGGAGTTTTGAACCTATCTAACCACTCTGGAGAGTAATTAGGAGATATGCCCAAAGGGCAATCAAACTATGCATACTTTTTGATTCAGGGTTATCACTCATTGGTCTATACCCTAAAGAAATTACAAAAAAAGGGAAAAGGACCCAAATATACAAAAATATTTATAGCAGCTTTACTGTAGTGACAATGAATTGGAAAATGAAGGGATGTCCATCAGTCCCCAATAGGGGAATGGTTGAACAAGTTGTGATATATGCATGTAATGGAATTCTTCAGTGCAATAAAAAAAACAAAATGATGAACAGGGAGATTTCAGAAAAACCTGGAAAGACTTACCTTTACCAGTGTTGAGTGAAGTGGGCAGAACCAGAAAAAAAATTGTACACAGTAATAGCAACTTTTTGTGATGTTCAGCTATGATAAAAGTAGCTCTTTTCAGAAATATAGTGATGTAACATAATTATGAAAGGCTCATCAAGGAAAGTGTTCTTCTCATCCAGAGAAATAACTATATATTATGTATAAAGATCAGTGCATGCTATTTGTACTGTCTTGTGGTTTTCCCTTTTGTGTTATTTCTTCTTTTACAATATGACTACTTTGGAAATACAATTATGTGATTGCACATATGTAACCTGTATCAGATTGTCTTCCTTCTTGGAAGAGGGAATAGGATGCAAGTAGAGAGGGGAAAAATAAAACTCAAAATATTTTTAAAAAAATAAAGTTTTGGGGTGGAGTCAAGATGGCAGAGTAGAAGGGTGTACCTGTTATAGCTCTTCCCCCAAATTTCATAGAGTACTTGAAAAAAAATGATTATAGATACATTCTAGAGCAGCAGAAGCCACGCAACAACAGAGTGAAAGACATTTCCAACCCAAGGTAGCCTGGAAAGCCATTAGGGCTTTCCAGTCATGGGGCAGAGCACAGCTCATGGAAGCAGCCCAGCCTTGGCCAAGCAGCACTGTCAGGAACAGGCCCTGAGCAGGCCTCAGGGATGGAATCCTTGGGGACAGAAACCCAGGAAGCAGCTGCTATTCCTAGATCCCTCAACCCACAAACTCCAAAAACAGCTTCAAAACTCAGTGAGAAATATAGATGCGAAAATATAATAAGACATTAGCAAAAAGAATACAACAACTTTTCAAGAGAATAATACTTTATGATCAGGTAGGATGTAAATCTGGAATGCAGAACTGATTAATATTATAAAAAGTATTAGCATTATTGATCGCATCAGCAACAAAACTAACAGAAACCACATGATTATATAAATAGATTCAGAAAAAAAAAAAACTTTTGACAAAATACAACATTCATTTCTACTGAAAACACTGGAGAATATAGGATTAAATGGAACTTTCCATAAATTTATAAGCAGTTTCTACCTAAAACCTTCAGCAAACATTATATGCAATGGAGATAAACTAGATGCACTTTCAATAAGGTCAGAGGTGAAACAAGGATGTCCATTATCACCAGTATTATTCAATATGGTACCAGAAATCTTAGCTGTAACAATGGGAATAGCAAAAAAAAAAAAAAAAAAAAAGAATTGAAGGAATTACAATAGGCAAAGAAGAAACTAAGTTATCACTCTTTGCAGATGATATGATGATATACTTAGAGAATCCCAGAGAATGAAGTAAAAAACTACTAGAAACAATAAACAATTTTGGTAAAGTTGCAGGTTATAAAGTAAATCCACCCAAATCTTCTGCATTTCTACGTATTATTAACAAAGCCCAACAGCAAGAGATAGAAAGAGAAATTCCATTTAAAGCTACGGTAGACACTATAAAATATTTGGAATTCTTTGTGCCAAAACAAACCCATGGACTATATGAACAATTACAAAACACTTTTCGCACCCATAAAGTCAGATCTAATTAAGCTGTAAAACATCAGTTGCTCTTGAGAGGCCAAGCTAATAGAATAAAAATGACAATTCTACCTAAATTAGTTTACTTATTCAGTGTCATACCAATCAAAAAATCGTATAATTATTTTGTAGAGCTAGAAAGAAGTAATGTCAAAATTCATCTGGAAAAACATAATGTCCATAATATCAAGGGAACTAATGGAAAGAAATGCTAGGGAGGTGGCCTAGCTCTACCAGATCTCAAACTCTATTATAAAGCAGCAATTATCAAAACCACTTAGTACTGGCTAAGAAACAGAAGGGTAGATCAGTGGAATATGTTAGATACTCAAGACACAATATTCAATGAATACAGCAATGTAGTGTTTGATAAACCCAAGGATCCCAGCTTCTTGGAAAAGAACCCACCATTTCACAAAAACTGCTGGGAAAACTGGATAACAGTGTAGCAGAAACTAGGCATAAACCAATGCCTGATACTGTGCACAAGAATAAAGTCCAAATGGGTACATGATCTAGGTATAAAGACTGACACTGTAAACAAATTAGTGGAGCAAGGAATAGTGTATTTTTGGAATTCATGGAGAAGGGAAAAATTTTTGACTACACAAGAGGCAGAAAATATTATGAAGTGCAAAAGGATAATTTTCATTACATTAAACAAAAAAGTTTTTGCACAACAAAACCCAATGCAATGAAGATTAGGAGGGAAGCACTTCTAAAATATATAAAGAACTGAGTCAAGTGTACAAGAATACAAGTCATTTCCCAATTGGTAAATGGCCAAAGACTATGAACAGGAAGTTTTCAGGGGAAGAAATTAAAGCTATATATAGTCATACGAAAAATGCTCTAAATCGCTAGTGATTAGGGAAATGGAAATCAAGACAATTCTGAGGTACCACGTCACACATATCTGACTCACTAATGTGACAAAAGAGGTTAATTATAAATGTTGGAGGAGATGTGGAAGAGTTGGAACATTAATTCATTGTTGGTGGAGTTGTGGACTCATTCAACCATTCTGGAGAACAATTTGGAACTATGTCCAAAGGGCTAGGAAAACGTATATAACCTTTGACCCAGCAATACTACGTCTAGGACTATATCCCCAAGAGATCATAGAAATGGGAAAGGGTCCCACATGTACAAAAATATTTATAACAGCTCTCTTTGGAAATCAAACCTGGAAATCAAAGGGATGCCCATCAATTGTGGAATGACTGAATAAATTATGGTATATGAATTTAATAGAATACTATTGTGCTATGTGAAATGATAAACAGGAAGACTTCAGAGAGGTCTGGAAATACTTACGTAAACTGATGCTGACTGAAAGGAGCAGAACCAGGAAGACTTTGTGCATAGCAACAACCACAGTGTGTAAGGATTTTTTCTGGTAGACTTACTACCTCATTGCAATGTAAAGACTTAAAAATTTCCAGTGGTCTGTTAAGGCAAAATGCCTTCCACATCCAGATAAAGAACTGTGGAATTCAATCTCAGAAAACCGCAGATCATTGTCTTTTGTTTTATATTTTATCTTCTTTTATGGTTTCTCCCATTCATTTTAATTCTTTTATGCAACATAACTAAGGCAAAAATGCATTCAATAGGAATGTTTGTGCAGGACCCATATAAAATTGTATGTCATCTCAGGGAGAGATTGGGAGGGAGGGGGAAAGGAGGAGGAAGGAAGGGAAAAGAACGGTCATATGGAAGTGATTTTAGAACACTTAAAACAAATAAAATAAAAATAAAAAATGCTGAAGAAAATAACACCTTTAAAAATAGGCTAAGTCAATTGATCCAAAAAGCCACTGAGGAGTAGAATGCTTTTAAAAGCATAATTAACAAAATGGAAAAGAATTTTCAAAAGCTCACTGAAGAAAATAGTTCTTTCAAAATTAGAATGGAACAGATGGAAGCTAATGACTTATAAGAAATCAAAACATTACAAAACAAAACCAAAAGAATGAAAAAAATAGAAGATAGTGTAAAATATTTTATTGGAGAAACAACTGACCTAGAAAATAGGTCCAGGAGAGACAATTTAAAAATTAAGGGACTACCTGAAAGTCATAATCAAAAGAAGAGACTAGACCTCATCTTACATGAAATTATCAAGGAAAATTACCCTGATATTCTAGAACCAGAGGACAAAATAAATATTGAAAGAATCCACTTCTCACCTCCTGAAAGACATCAGAAAAAAGAAACTCCTAGGAATACTGTAGCCAAATTCCAGAGTTCCCAGGTCACAGAGAAAATATTTCAAGCAGCCAGAAAGAAACAACTCAAGTATTGTGGAAATACAAGCAGGATAATACAAGATCTAGCATCTTCTACAGTAAGTTATCAAAGGGCTTGGGATGTGATATTCCAGAAGTCAAAGAAAGTAGGATTAAAACCAAGAAGCACCTACCCAGAAAAACTGAATATAATACATCAGGTGAAAAATGGTCATTCAATAAAATAGAGGACTTTCAAGCATTCTTGATGAGAACACCAGAGGTAATACAAAATTTGACTTTCAAACACAGGAATCAAGAGAAGCATGAAACTGTAAACAGGAAAGATAAATCATAAGGAACTTACTAAAGCTGAACTGTTTACATTCCTACATGGAAAGATAATATTTGTAACTTTTGAAACTTTTCCCAGTATTCAGGTAGTTGGAGGAATTATACATATACATATACATGTATTGTGTAGAGAGATAGATAGATAGATAGATAGATAGATAGATAGATAGATAGATAGATAGATAGATAGATAGATAGATAGAGATACAGATATAGGTATTGTGGAAATACAATCAGGATAACACAGGATCTGGCAGCTCTACATTAAAGGACTGAAGGGCTTGGAATAGGATATTCCAGAAGTCAAAGGAACTAGGATTAAAACCAAGAATCACCTACCCAACAAAACTGAGTATAATACTTCAGGGGGGAAAATGGTCATTAAATGAAATAGAGGACTTTCAAGCATTCTTGATTAAAAAACCAGAGCTGAAAAGAAAATTTGACTTTCAAACACAAGAATCAAGAGAAGCATGAAAAGGTAAATAGGAAAGAGAAATCCTAAGGGACTTACTGGATTTGAACTGTTTACATTCTTACATGGAACGACAATATTTGTAACTCTTGAAATTTTTCTCAGTATTTGGGTAGTTGGTGAAAGTATACACACACACACACACACACACATACACACACATATAATTAATGGGTGAGAGAGGAATATGTTGGGAGAAGAAAGGGAGAAATGGGGCAAATTATCTCTCCTAAAAGAAGCAAGAAAAAACTTTTTGAGTGGAGGGGAGAAGGGGGAGGTGAGAGAGAAAAAATGAAGCTTACTCTCATCACATTTGGCTCGAGGAAAGGATAACATGAGCACTCAAATTGGTATGAAAATGTATCTTACACTGAAGGAAAGTAGGGAAGAAGAGGATAAGCAAGGTGAGGGGATGATGGAAGGGAGGGCAAGTAGGAGGTGAGAGCAATTAGAAGTAAACACTCTTGGGGAGGGACAAGGTCAAAAGAGAGAATGGAAGAAATAGGGGAAAGGATAAGATGGAGGGAAATATATTAGTCTCACACAATATAGCTATTATGGAAGTCATTTGCAAAACTATATATAGTTGCTATATATAGCTTATATTAAATTGCTTGCCTTCTCAGTAGGGATGGATGGTGAGGGAGGAAGGAAGAGAAGTTGAAACTCAAAGTACTAGGAACAAATGTGGAGAATTGCTTTTGTATGCAAGTGGGAATTAAGAAATGCAGGTAATGAGGTATAGAAATTTATCCTGCCATACAGCACAAAAGAGAAGATGAGTGTAAAGGAAGGGAGGTGTATTGGAAGGCAGGACAAATTGATGGAACGTGTAATCAGAATGCCAGACGTTGTGGAGTGGGGGGAGGGGAGAGAAGGGGAGAAAATTTGGAATTCAAAATTTTATGGAAATGAATGTTGAAAACTTAAAACTAACAAACAAATAAACAGATAGACAGATAAATAAATAAAAAGCAAACCTACAAATAAAAGAGGCAAGAAAAAACATTATCAATGGAAGTAAAATGGGGGAGGTGAGAGTGAAAAAGTAAAACTTACTCTCATTACATTTGGCTTAAGGATGGAATAACATGCACAGTCAATTTGGTATGTAAATCTAACTTACACTATAGGAAAGTAGGGGAGAAGGGGATCAGTGGGGTGGGGGGATGATACAAGGGAGGCCAGATGGGAGGAGAGAGTAATAAGAAGTAATCACTTTAGCGAAGGGACGAGGTCTAAAGAGAGAACAGAATAAATAGTGGGCAGGATGAGATGGAGGGAAATATATTTAGTCTTTTACAACATGACAATTATAGAATTCTTTAGCAAACCACACGTATACAGCAATATTGAATTGTTTGTCTTTTCGGTGGGGATGGGTGGAGAGGGAGGATGGGAGAGAAGTTGGAACTTAAAATTTGAGGAATGAATGTGGAGAATTTTTGTGTATGCAACTGGGAAATAAGACATACAGGTAATGGGGTACAGAAATCTCTCTTGTCCTACAAGAAAGGAGAGAAGATAGGGATAAGGGAATGGAGGGGTGCGATAGAAGGGAGAGCAGATTGAGGGAAGAAGTAATCAGAATGCAGTATTTCAGAGAGTGGGAGGAAAGATATGGGGAAAAAAATTTGAAACTCAAACTCCAGTGGAAATGAATGTTGAATACTAAAAATAAATAAAGAAAAAAAAGAAAAGGAAAGGAGAAAAATAAATAAAATAAAGCTTGAAAACTACCTTTACACGTAATTGGACAAAGAGAAATGCTATTTATATGAAAAAGAAACCTGCTTTATCTAGTTATTACAATAAATATTCCTTCATTGTTCAGACTGCTTTAATTGTATCCTTAGTTTTCCCAACCTGGGAGCACTTATGTAGTTAAATATTAACTAAAATATTTAGAAGCAACAACTGCAACAATTAATAAAACATCACAAGAGAAGTGAAAAAAATAGCAAAATAATCTCCAGTTTAGATCGACTGCCCTTGAAGCTCCAAAGACATGAAAATTTAATAGAAAATAATACTTATTTGAGTTATGATGTGCAAATAGGTGTCATAGAGGTTTTAGTACTGGACCTTGAATCAAGAAGACTGATCTTTGTGAGTTCAAATCTGGCCTCAGACATCAGCCTTACTAGATGTGTATTCCTGAGCAAGTCACTGAAACCTGTTTGCCTCAGTTTCCCGTTCTGTAAAATGACCTGGAGAAAGAAATGGCAAACTACTTCCATATCTTTGCCAAGAGAACCCCAGATAGAGTCACAGAGTTGGACATGAGAAAAACGACTCAAAAACAACAATGTATAAACTACATTAAAAATTCGTTTACTCGTAGGTAATCAGAGACTTTGATTCAATCCAACAAGAACTTATTATTGCTATATGATAAGCATTAGGCTAAGTTCTGGAGATACAAAGTCAAAAATAAAACAGCTTATGGTTTCGAAGATACAGAGACAAATAAGGACATAAAGAGACAGGGAGAAAAAGACAGAGCTGGAGAGAGACAGGCAGAAAGACAGGCAGAGACAAACTGACAAACGCACACACATAGAGGAAGAGAGAAAGAACATTGCTAAACTTCCTTCACCTTGTTATCTATCTTCAAAATTGCGTTCTCGTACATACATGTATGTATTTATATATGTTATATATATATATATATATATATATATATATATATATATATATATATATATATATATATATATATATATATATATGGAAAGTACAAGTGAAAAGGTATTCAAAACATTTTTATTTATCAAAATGGTAGCATTCTGTTTGGTTTGATTGTGGTTTATCTTAAAACTTAAAACAGTTGGCACCATGAAGAAAATAGTATTGAACACTGTAATTTCCTTCTAAGTGGTCTCAATGATTCTTCACTTTTTCCTTTTCTAAACAATGTTCTATATAGCTGTATAACATGTTTTAAACTGAGGTCTGGCAATCACCAGTTCTCTGAGGGAGGGAGGAAAGAAGAATGGAAGGAAGGGAGGTAGGGAGGGAGAAAGGAGGGAGGGGGAGAAAGGAAGGAGAGGGGGCGGGAGGAACAATGAATCATTGCAGCCTTGACCAACTGGAACTGGCTGGTTGCGTCCCCAGTGGGTCAGCTACTACTACTCACAGAATGTTGTTTGTTCTTCATTCTTGAAAGGGATCAATGACATGAGGAGAGTGAGTGATTTCTTGAATTAAAAGTGAGTTGGACTTAAGTGAAGCAGAGCTGCGCAAAGTCATCAGCCTCCAGAGTTATCTGAGTCCAGTAGTAAGACATAGATCAAGATGACTGTAAATGGCCCCAAATGGATGATAATCTTAGAGAGAAGGCACTAGTTGTAAGGAGAACCCAGAAAGACCTCTTTCAGAAGATAGAATTTGAACCTAGTGTTGAAAGAAGTCAGCAGGAGACGGAGAGAAAGTAATCTTAACACTGGGGAATGTCAGTGAAAAAGTGGAGTGCGGAGGACATACGTAGTGTCTCTCTTGAATAATAGTTATGGAACTCTAATTGTCTACTCAGAGTTCCAAATGGAATGTCTCATAAGTATCTCAAACTCACCGTATTCAAAATAAACCTCCTTTTCTTTCTCATGATTCATCCTTGTTCTAAGTTTCCTTATTTCTTTTGTGGTCACTACCATCCTTTCAGTAACTCAAGCTCTTAGCCTCTCTCATTATCTTTAACTCTCCACTCCTAACCGGACATTTAATCAGCTGCCAAATCTTGACACTCCTATCTCCACATCTCTTCTCCTTTTCTCTCCACTTACAAGGTCACCTCAATGGCTCAAGCCGTTGAAGTTTCTTATCCAAACTGCAAAATACTACTAAAAAGTCTCCTCAGCTTAGGTCTTGTCTAACTGCAAGACATCACGTAACTGTGAAAGTGATCTTTATAAAGCATGTTTTCCTAATATGACTTTTCTAATTCTGTCACTCCTCTACTCAAATTCCAATGGCATTTAAGGCCAATATGTTTCTGTTTGACTTTGAATCTCTTCAAAACTTCGTCCCAACCTCATTACACATTAATCTCCTTCATGTGTGTTTTAGCCTAGCTAAACTGACTTACAGAAGAGAACACATGTTCCTTGAGGGCAGAGATTTTTCATCATTTTTTTTATCCTAAATAATAGTTGCAGAATTATCACTTGATGAATGTTTGATTGATTAAATAATTGACTTCCTTCTTAAGTTTTTTTATCTAAATATTTACCCAAATTCTTTGAAGTTTCTTCAATGATTTAACGGTTGAGAATTATTGCCACTACTGTCAACTGTCCATCAGCTGAAGGATGGAACCCTATTTTAAAATTGTAATGGATAGTTTTAGATTCCAGCTTCAGTCATGTCATAGTGCCAAAGATAATTAATTCCCATTTCTTCAAGGGTCTTGCTTTAGGAAACAATATAATAAGGGAAACAACACTGATAATCCTTCTGCCAATTATTTCAGGGGTTGACTTGAAACTATTTGATGGCAATTCTCTGAAAACATTTACATTTTATTATATTTGCTGTAAACCTAAATCTTATTTAGATTATTTTTCCATTAGTCAATCAAGTTAAAAAACATAAGGAGAAACAATGAAAACATCATTTTTTCCTTTGTAGTAATTTTTCCTCTCCTTATTCAAACTAACAAAGAAACCATATCCAAATGGGCTTTTAAACAGAAACATAATCGTAAAGTTAGCCAGGAAAAAAAAAAACAATCGATCAATAAAATTTATTAAGCACCTACTATGTGCTGCACACTGTGGTAAGCATTTCACACACACAAGAGAAAGAGAGAGAGAGAGAGAGAGAGAGAGAGAGAGAGAGAGAGAGAGAGAGAGAGAGAGAGAGAGAGAGAGAGAGAATGAATCCGTTTAAGGAACTTACAATCTAATGGAGAAGAAAATATGAAAGCAAATATATGCAAAGTATATTATATACAGAATAAATAGGAAATAATTAACTGAAGGCAAGCACTGGAATTAAGAGAGGTTAGGAAAGGCTTCCTGTAAAAGACAGAATTGTGGTTAGTACTTAAAGGAAGTCAGTGAGGTCAATAATTGGAGAGGAGAAAGGAGAATGTCCTACGCATGGGAGATAGCAAGAGAAATAAAATCTTGGAGTCTAGATTTGTTGATTGAAAAGGAGACCGGTGTCCCAGGATTGAAGATTATTTAGCAAGAAGGAAAATGTAAGAATACCAGAAAGTTAGAAGGGCCCCATTTGATAAACTGACCTAATATGTCAGTATCCTTCACTCTGATATGCTTTGGGTACCTCTAACATCAAATGAACTTTTTTGGGGGTAAGAAAAACATAATTCCACTTCTGGAACAACCTTCATCTCCACTAAGAGGACAGATTGTATATTCTAGAAGATAGCAGAGTGGAAAAAAGCTGGCAGAAGTGTCTTCACTACTTTCTTGATTCAGTTTTTCCCACGGTTTCCATAGGGAAGTGAGAAATAGAAGAATCCTCTGACAATGAGGGCATGACTTACCTCTGTTAATTTTTGCATCAGTTGAGCCTAAATAGTAACAGACTCACATAGGTGGATTATGGTCCTAGGATTTCCTAGTCACCCAAGGACTAATTATCTTCTATATAATTGATCTCTTCTTCTCCATTAAACAAAAAGATAAAGTCACTTGGGTGATGTCATTTTCATGTCCTAGAATGCTGGTTTTTAAATGTTATGTCGTTACACTTCCCTTTTCTTTACAGAAAATAAAAACATTGCTCTCCCCACAATTTTTCATGACATCATATATGTAAATAAATGTTAGTTTACTACTATTTAAATACAATAAAGAAGTTATAGCTTTCATAACAATGAAAAATTCTTGAGTATGTAATAACAATAATGTATCAATTATATATATATGCTGATGATAAAATCATCCAATTTTCATATTTACAATTATAAAATAATAAATGTAATAGTATGATCAGGATGGTGGAATGATTTTTGGTGCAAAATTTCTCACATAATGCCATTGATAATACTGCTACTCTCGTAGTTCTTTTTCCAAGTGTAAATGATATTGGTATTTTAACTTTATGACAACTGCAGCAAAAAAAAAAAAATCAATTTCACAAAAATAAGAAGGTAGTAAAATCTTCAATTTATTTGACAAATAAGATGGCTTTTTTTATTCACTGGTAGCCTAAATATAACAATTTCATGTTCAAAAACTTGTTTCAATTTATTTTCACAAGTCTATTAACCAATCTTGTTCAGATGGAGTAAAACCAAAATATCGAACAGATCTGTGGCAAACGGATTTTTTATCCATTCAAGTTTTGAAATATCTAGGCCTTTAAAACAGTATGAGAATTCGTTCTTGAATTCTTGAAGCTAATGAAGTAGTTAATAGGTAAGTTTTTGTCTTCCTCTATTTCACTTACAAGGCAGGTTTTTTTTTTTAAAGTTGTGAAGCATAAAGCGTTATTTTGTAAATTTATTATAAATAGATCCATCTCTTTTTTTCCCATAAAAGCATTTTTTTCTTTCTTCCTGGATCAGTCAGAAGATTTTGAAATAATTTAAGAGTAACATTTAAAAAAATTTTCAAATTTTCAGAGAAATTCTTGTCTGTCTTTCTATGATCTATCTATCTATCTATCTATCTATCTATCTATCTATCTATCTATCTATCTATCTATCTATCTATCTATCTATTTTGATTTTTGCATGGATCTCCCTATACAAGTACCTAGGCTACATGTGCAGCAAGCAGTCTTTGGTCTGATTTCTCTGGTGATTAGCACTGAGATTTTGATCCACTCCTGTTTTTATTATTATTATTATTAGGCATTCTGATCACATTCTCTGTCTTCCAGGTGATTACTCCTTTGATACTGTTACACCCAACTGGCTTCAGCCCTATTGGAACTCAGAACTCCTTTGGTCAAGAGATCCATTAATCTCAGCCTCTATAATAGCAGGAATTTTAAGCTTAAAGTTTCCCTTTGCATATTCATTGTAATAATAAAATAAAACAAAAAGTTACCATTTTATCTCAAATATCTTTTGAACTATTACGGCATTAAGAAATCAGTGTGGTTCTTCATAACCTAAAAGAGTCTTGCACTCTTATCTTCACATTGTCAAGAAATTTATAAATAAATAAGTAAATAGTATAAAGATATTCTTTTCTTCCAAACCTTTTAATTCCTTTTTTTAGTACTTCCTTTAAGCGTGCAACAATCCTTCAGTGTCTCAAAGTAATAATTTCATCATTATCACCACACTTTCTCTCTTAGTCCATATATCCATTCATCTGTCAAATATTTTTATATCTATCTCTACAACCTCTGTTTTCTGACCCATTCTTGCCATTGAGAAAACTACAATTTTAATTCAGGCCTCCATTAATATTCATTTTGAAACTAGATCTTGCACCCTCTAATTTTATATTGGTATACTCAGAGCTCCATCAGCTTAAACTTCAATATAATTCTACCATACTGTATTATTTTAATTAAAACAGCCATTTAATTATATTGTAAATTTCTTTTAAATTAGCTTTGACATCAATATGCATGAAAAGCAACAAAGATTTCCTCACAGTTTTCAAAACTATAGGATATATATGTAACCAAATAAACATTTCTTGCTACATTTTGCGTCATCCAGTTAAAATATAAAAATGCAATTTTACAGTTTTTCAATCATTTGATGGCAAGGATCTTAAGATATATGGGATAATAGTTCTTCAAATCGTATTTTCTTCAAGTGCAGCCAGCCAAAATGTCTTTGCTTGTGATTGACTCACAAAACATGGTGTAGATCAGTAGCATCAAACTCAAATAAAAATGGGCTACTAGCCCATACATTTATGTCCCTGAAGCACATAAATTAAAATTATCTATTCTTCGTTATATTTTATTTATTTTCTTAAATAATTTCCATTTTTATTTTAATTTTGTTGGGACAGCACTCAGGAGTCTTTTATTTGCTTTGGCTTATTCATTTGTTTTGTTTTGTATTTTAGTTCTGATTAATATTCATCAATTCAAACCCTGTTTTCTGCTTATGCCAGTTTCAGCTTCTCCAATTGATTTTCTATTAAAATGGTTATAAGTTTATCCATTAGAAACACAGCATTTGTGGCTTTTTTTGAAGAAATGATATGAAATGGAAGATAATTAAATTTACTTTTTGAAAATTGCAAATGATTGTAAGTATTTCCTTATTCCAATTTTGGAATCCTTTTGAAAAATCAACATATTATATTGTATTCCAAAAATGAATGACACTGAGAAGTGAACTGAGATCGTAGCACTTTTTTATTTCCTGACACTGTTAAACTTTTTGAGTTTTTATCTACTATGTCCAAATATGTCACTTATATCAAAACGTATCTTATTGGTATCATGGAACTACTCGCACTGACAGTGACAATGGCAAACTGCTCACATAGAAATTGGACAAAAACTGAATAAAAGTTGATTTCATTTGTGATTTTTGTGCTGTATTCATTGTCAATAGGAGCATGATTTCTGTTAGTTTCATTTTTTATTGACTTCAATTCAAACTTAATTTTCATTGCAAAATGAATTTATTTATTTTAGACTTAATGCTCCATAATATTCAGTCATTTTGACCATTGTTTCATGATTTCTCTAAAGGATCTCACATTCTAAGATAGGGGTGGGGATCGGATAGATCTGGAAACTCAACTCTTGGTATGGAAGGTAGCTAATAATGTACTGAGAAAAGAATAAAAATTAGGAATCCATCAATGAGAATTTTTTCACCACTCTTTTAGTAAACTTGAATGAACTGCTTAAACTAAAGTTTTTAATAGTAGATAGTTACAACAAGGCAGTTTGGGGGTGCAAAATATAAATTCCAAACAGTGAAATCTCAAGGTCTAAGTTCAAGTACTGCCTCAGGCAATCCGTAACTATGTGATACTAGGATAGCCATAGTACTTCTTCAGCCTCCATTTCTTCATCTATAAAATGGGAATGCTTATAGCAACTACTTCCCAGGGGTTTTGTAAGGATCAAGTAAGATGTCTGTAAAACACTTAAACATTAAATCAAATCACAATATAAAAGGTAGCAATGATGATGATGGTGATGATGATTGCCTGTCATTAATGGAAAGTATGAATAATTTATAATCTCCATATTTTAGAATTTTAGCGATTTTCATAAAAACAGAAAAGTTTATTTAATTTAACAAATAATTACATAACCTGGTCAAATGAAAAAAATAGTCCCAAATTCACAAATTTGCCAACTATTCTTCAGATTTTTAGCTTTAACATACAAATGTCCAACTGAAGAGTTAAGACATTTTTGTAGGCGGTAGAAAAACTAGTAATTATTCTTTTTGCTTTCCCATTATATGCTTATAACTGACATTTCTTCAAGTTTACTTAGCCTCTGACAGCATGTTTCTGCAAAAGAGAATGGGAAAGTTGATCTTATTTTCTTTTGCAACTCCTTCATTATCAAGGTTGTTGCTACCAAAAGATGCAAACTCTGACCTTGGTACAGTGCTCTGTCTCTCTTGAGACCTGAACTGTCATGTCATTTTCCCTCTTTTAAACCCATTTTATCTCATTCTACTGACTTGGATTTAAGGTAGTCCTTTTTCTAGATTAATATTAAATATATTAAGATAGTTCAGTTAGTGTGGATTTCAAAGACATTCAAAAAAATCTGACTTTTCTTTTCTTACAAGCTACTTGACATAAAAATGTGGAAACCTCAATATCCAGTAGAAAAAAAAAATTCATTGCCAATGAAGTGGAAGCATCACAAAAGAGCAAGAATATTCATTGAGAAATTTAAAAAAAACTGGATAAAATATATGAAGTAAAATTCTTGAATCTAAATTCAATTTTCTATACTTACCACCAGCTAGATGACTTTTCTTGGTCACTTAATGTCTCAGACTCAGTTCTCTTATTCATAAAATCAGGGTAAGAATAGTTCCTGATTCAAAGGGATATTGTAAAATCTAATGAGATGACATACATAAAATCTTTTATAAACCTTAAAGATACATATACACACATCTATGTTATCTATTATTAGTTGTTTAACTATTGGAAACATTTAATTTCTCTGAACTTAACTTTCCTAATCAATCATCAGGGAATGATAAAAAGTGGGTACCACATAGACATTTTGTGAATATTAATTAAGCTAAAGAATATATGGTATAGCCTCAAGGGCTAGCTAATCATCTAGGTGGAAAAGTAGATGGAGCGTCAGATCTGAAGTCAGGACGATAAGGTCTCAAAGCTCACTGTAGATGCTTACCATGTGTGACCTTGGGAAAGCCATTTAACCTCTGTTTGCCATAATTTGCTCATCTGGAAAATAAGGTTGGTAACAGTACCTATATCCCATGATTCCTATGAGGATAAAGTAAGATAAAATTTATAAAGTGCTTAAAATATTATTTAAATGTTATATTATTTTATACATGTCTTATTTTAATAATGGTGATGATTAGTATTTTATTGTCCTGATATTTACATGGATTTATGATCATGTTGATGTAAAACTTTCCTCCTACTTAATCTATTCATTCAATGACATTCCAATTAAATTACCAAAAATGTATCATAGTGAATTAGAAGAAATAAAAATAAAATTCATTTGGACGAACAAAAGATTAGTAATTTCAAAGAAATCAGGGGGGAAAAGATGTAAAGGAAGGAGATCCAGCAGTATCAGACTTTAAACTGTATTACATTGTAGCAGTTTTTGTTGAAGTGTAAAATGGATAATTTCAATTGTTTTAAATTAAAATGTTCTTATATAAATAAAACCAATATAGCCAAGAACAGAAGAAATGCAGAATACTAGGAGGAGGCTTGCATAGATAATCTCTCAGATAAAATGAAATTGTAGTGGTGTAGGAAATGACGAAATGGCTGATTTAGAAAAAAAAAAAAAGAATATGCAAGACTTGGACCAAAAAGGAAGATGCTATTCACCTCCAGAGAAAGAGATAACAAATAGCAATATACATGGCATGGTTTTGCATGTGCGTATATGTGTATGCTTACAGCTATTTGTATTTATGTATATATGTATACACATCTATCACATATGAGTACGTGTGTGTATGTGTGTGTTTCTGAATATTAATTATAGCCTTCCTTAAGGTGAAGGGGGAGGAAATAAATAAAAAAATGTTCAGCAGAAAACAAAAGAAAACCTAGAAGGAAGAAAAGAAAGTAAGATAGTTTTGAAAATAATGCATCATATTTATTATATAAGTTTTCTCAAAATGGAATTTTCCTCTTTTATAAAAATCCTCTCATGTTCTGCTGTGAACATGGACATATTATTTGTTTTTTTATTTTCTCATTTTGTATGTAACTTTAAAATGAAGAAAAATGAAGGAAAAAACTTCGCTCCAATGGTACAATTCATTCATGGCTATATATCTGGTTCAAATTTTGTCATTATACTCTTTTACATCCACCACAGGCTCCATTTAATGATCTGAGAGGCTTTTTCTAGATCAGAAGTTCTTTTATAGACTACACAGATGCTCTTACCTTGGCTCTGCAGATGTTCCCACAGAAAACAGTGGTAGATTTCAGGGCATCCTTCAATTATTAAATATACTCGTGTTTATACAGAGTTTATTTTTGGCATATCCCCACCCGAACTTTCTATTCATTGATACATCTTTCTAATAGAAGTATTTGTCCTACATAATTCCCCATTCATAATATGTCACTGTCTGCTTATATCTAACATCTCAGTCCAACTCCATCAGTTCTTGGACAGATTCCCGAACTTAAATATTTGGATACTGTGCTTTCCTCTGATATCCCCCAGTTATGCCTAAACCTCAGACAGAAGTTGGTGGTAGTAGGAGGATTGAGATTTTTTTTAAGTAATTGTTTACTTCCTTCTCTTTTCAAGAAAAAAACTAGTCTATACTTAGACAAGAAATTAAGCACACACACAATCAAAAACAAAACAAAACAAAATAAAAACAACTATATCAAAACAGTGTTAAAGAGAAAAAGGAAGCTCGCATGAAGTTTTAAGGATTCTTGAAGGTTGAAGTCAGACTTAAGCCAATTAATTTTGAACTTGTTTAATACTCTGAATTAGGTTGAATTTACTCTCTTTCATATCCTCCACCTCAAAAACAAACAAAAACACCATCCTGCTGGCCACTAGTTTCATGTATTTATGAAATGTAAAATAATAAATGACTCTTTGGAGATGAGCAAAGACAAACTTCGACCTTTTGGGATTGGGTTTTTCTCTCCTTCACCCTGAGATATGCTGATTGACCTCTAGATAAAATCAAATTCCTAAAGATGCAATCAGCTGACAAATACTTTATGGATGGTATCATTTTAATACTATGTATAAAAGGAAGATAACTGAGTATTTAATAATATGTCATATTACACTTTTAGTAATATCCCATGAAAGACAGTGCAAAGAAGGGAAAAGAAAGATTGAAAATTTTGTTGCTGTTTTGTGAAGTAGCCATGACTTTGGGGAACTTGGAGGATTGCAGAGCTTTTCTTGGTCCTCTTATCTCTCATTTAAAGGGAGCATTTGTTTTATTATTTTTTAGCTTTCTTCATTTGTTATGTTACATGCTTTGGGTGAATTTTCAGGGTGGAGTGAATCTACAGAGAGTGTACATATACAGTGTAAGTGAGGTAATATTAATCACATGTCTCAACCTGATTTCTTTTCCATACTTTCCTTCAACTGGGATAAAGTTCTAAATAGTTTAATAAATTAAAGGCTTGTTATTGAGATGATAATCATACATTTTCAAAGACTTTGTCAGATGTGCTAATGAGTCAGCCTGTGTTCAGAAAAACCAGTATGTATCTTAAAAGTCAGATATATTGGGCCACATGCCTCATGTTTGTTTAGATATTTTTTCCTCTTTCCAGTATTTGGCTAATTGAGATATCCTCCTCAGTCTCCAGCCTCCGTTTGGTGAGTGTCAGTTCACCTTTCTTTCTCCCAGACTAAAGCTAACGGGTCTCAGATCATAACTGGAAGGTAATGCTCAAATTTCTCCTCTTCCTCCACCCACATTATTAGAAAGTACAGATGGGAACTAGACTTTCTTCCTAAGACATATTTGGGCTAATGTGACTATTTTAAAGTTAGCAGTTTTCAAAATCCTTTGTACATGTCATTTAAATTACTTTAGCCAGGAAAATGAGACCACAAGCTAATAATAATAATAATAATAATAGTGACAAATAATAATAAAATGTTTCACTGCTAGTAATAATTTTATGACAGAAAATGTAACAGTGAGATATTATATCAGGCAGTGATTTAAGTCCTATTTCTGAAATATATTATTTACTTTATCATGGACGTTGTGCAGCCTCTCTAAGCCATGTGTAAAATGAGGATAAGGATAGTCAGTCAATCAATAAATATTTATTAAGAACATGAAGAGTAAATGACATTTCCTATTCTCAAGGAGTAAATGGGTGATATGATGTGAAAGTATCTGGAAACACAATACCTAAAGGATAAATTAGAAGTAAGCAACAGAACCTTTGATCTCCTTGGAATAGGAAGACTGCCAAAGTGCAGAAGTTTTCTCTATGAATTCAAGTTGGCATATGACTGGTAGACTTTAGTTGTTGTTGTTTACTCTTGTCTAACTCTTTGTCACACCTATGGACCATAACACTACAGGAACTTCTTTCTTCCACTACGTCTCAGAGTTTGTTCAAATTCATTTTAATTGCTTCCATAATGCTATTTATCCATCTCATCCTCTGCTGTCCCTTTTCCTTTTTCCATCAATCTTTCCCAACATCAGGTTCTTTCTAATGGTTTCATCTACTCCTTATATGGCTAAAATTTTTAAGCTTTAGTTTTGGCATTTGACCTTCCAGTAAACAGTCAGAATTAATTTAATTATGTTGATTGGTTCTCCTTTTCGTCCAAGGGACTCTCAAAAGTCTTCTCCAGCACCATGATTCGAAACTGTTAATTCTGTGGCTCTTAACTTTGCTTATATTTTAACTCATAGACATAGATTGCTACTGGAAAAAATATAGCTTTGCCTAGATGGACTTTCATCAGCAAGGTGAAATCTCTGTTTATTATGTTATCTACATTTGTCATAGATTTCAGCACACAGAGGTTGAGATTTACTCAGAGTAAGACAGTCAGAAGTTTAAATGGGACTTCAGTCCAGGTCATCTCGGTTTAAAGATCAGTTCCCTATCCTCTACTACAAGATTCGACTTGACTAGAAAATACTTGTACTGTCTACTTTATTTGTTTTTATTTTTAATTAATTTCATTTATTTTCAGTGTTCTACAATCACCACCATATAACATAAATTATTTTCTCCTCCCTCCCCCCTAATTTTCCCCTCCCTCCCCGAGACAGCATACAATTTTATATAGGTTCTACACATGCATTCTTATTAAATACATTTTCACTATACTCATGCTGTGTAGAAGAATTAAAATGAATGGGAGGAATCATATAACAAACCTAAACATAATACACACAAAAAAGATCTGCTACATTCTACGATTAAATTCCATAGTTCTTACTCTGAATGTAGAAGGTATTTTGCCTTGAAAGACCATTGGGAATTTTTTAAGTCCTTGTATTGCAATGAAGTTCAAAAACCTCTTGCACCCTGTGGTCGTTGCTGTGCACAAAATTCTCCTGGTTCTGCTCCTTTCACATAGCATCAGATCATATAAGACTTTCCAGGCCACTCTGAAGTCTTCTTATTCATCATTTCTTATAGCACAATAGTATTCTATTATATTCATATCTCATAATTTATTCAGCCACTCCCCAATTGATGGACATCCCCTTGATTTCCAGTTAATCACCACCACAAAAAGTGCTACTATAAATATCTTTGTACATGTGGGACCCTTTCCCATTTTTATGATCTCTTGGGGATACAGTCCTAGAAGAACTATTGCTGGGTTAATGGGTATGCATATTTTTGTAGCTCTTTGGGCATAGTTCAAAACTACTGTCCAGAATGGTTGGATGAGCTCACAGCTCCACCAACAATGAATTAGTGTTCCGAACTCTCCCACATCCTCTGCAACATCTATCATCTTCCTGTTGTGTCATGTTTGCCAATCTAATCTGTGTGATGTGGTACCTCAGAGTTGCTTTGATTTGCATTTCTCTAATCAACAGTGATTTAGAGCACTTTTTCATATGACTATAGATATCTTTAATTTTTTTTTTCCTGGGAAAACTGCCTGCTCATATCCTTTGACCATTTATCAAATGGGAATGACTTGTATTTTTGTACATTTGACTCAGTTCTCTATATATTCTAGAAATGAGCCTTTATCACAGGAACTACCTGCAAAAATTCTTTGCCAGTTCTCTGCATCCCTGTGAACCTTGGTTACATTAGGATTTCTTGTACAAAAACTATTCAGTTTAATGTAATTAAAATTATCCATCTGACTCATCATAATGCTCTTTATATCTTCTTTAGTCAAAAATTCTTCCCTTCTCCATAAATCTGATAAGTACAGTATCCCTTGCTCCACCAATTTGTCCATAGTATCAATCTTTATACCTAGATTGGGTGCCCATTTGGACTTTATTATTGTGTATGGTCTCAGACATTGGTCTATACCTAGTTTCTACCACTCTGCTATCCAGTTGTCCCAGTAATTTTTGTTGAACAGTGAGTTCTTATACCAGAAGCTGGGGTCTTTGGGTTTATCAAGTACTAGATTGCTACATTCATTGCCTACTGTGCCTTAAGTACCTAGCCTATTCCACTTTTATACCCTTCTGTTTCTTAGCCAGTACCAAGTGGTTTTGATAATTGCTTCTTTATAATACAATTTGAGACCTGGTAGTGCTAGGCCACCTTTCCTAGTATTTATTTTCATTAGTCTCCTTACTTAGATCTGACTTTATTTGCGCAAAAAATGTCTTGTAATTGTGTTCATATACTTCCTGGGTTTGCTTGGGGAGGTAAACTCCCAAATATTTATAGTATCTACCCTGGTTTTAAATGGAATTTCTCTCTCTTTCTCTTGCTGTTGGGCTTTGTTACTAATATTTAGAAATGCAGATTTGTGTGGGTTTATTTTGTGACCTGCAACTTTGCCAAATTATTATTTCAAGTAGTTTTTTACTTGAATCTCTGGGATTCTCTAAGTATATCATCAAATTATTTTCAAAGAGTGATAGCCTAGTTCCTTCTTTGATTATTCTAATTCCTTCCATTTCTTTATCTTGTCTAATTGCTACAGCTAACATTTCAAGTACCATATTGAATAACGGTGGTGATAACAGACATACTTTTGTTACCCCGATCTTACTGGAAAAGCATGTAGCTTATCTCCATTGTATATAATGCTTGCTGAAGCAAACTGCTGATTATTTTATGGAAAGTTCCCTTTATTCCTATGCTCTCAAGATTGTTTGTTTGTTTTTTAAATAGGAATTGGTATTGTATTTTGTCAAAAGCTTTTTTTGCACCTATTGAGATAATCATATGGTTTCTGTAAGTTTTATTGTTATGATCGATAATGCTAATTGTTTCCCTAATATTGAACCAGTTCTGCATTCCTGGTATGAATCCTATATGATCTTAATGTATTATTCTCATGATAAGTTGTTGTGTTCTTTTTGGTAAAATCTTATTTAAAATTTGTGCATCTATATTCCTTTGAGAAATTGGTCTATAATTTTCTTTCTCTCTTTTGTCTCTTCTTGGTTTAGGTTTCAAAATCATATTTGGATCATAAAAAGAATTTGGGAGGATTCCTTCTTCTCCAATTTTCCTAAATAGTTTATATAGTATTGGAATTAACTGTTCTTTAAATGTTTGATAGAATTCACTTAAATCCATCTGACCCTGGAGATTTTTTCCTAGACAGTTCATTGACGGCTTCTTCAATTTCTTTTTCTGAGATCGTGTTGTTTAAGTATTTAAATTCCTCTTTTATTAATCTGGGCAATTTATATGTTTAAAAATACTCATCCATCTCATTTAGATTGCATAAAGTTGGGCAAAGGGATTTCTAATTATTGTTTTAATTTCTTCCTCATTGGAGGTGAATTCACTCCCTTTATTTTTGATATTGGTAATTTGGTTTTCTTCTTTCTTTTTTTAAATCAAATTGACCAGTGTTTCATCAATTTCACTAGTTTTATTCCTAAAATCAACTATTAGTTTTATTTATTGGGTCAAAAGGCTTCTTAATTTCAGTTTTATTAATCTCTCCTTTGGTTTTCAGTATTTCTAATTAGGTATTTACTTGTGGACTCTCAGTTTGTTCTTTATCTAGTTCGTTGAGCTGCATGCCCAAGTTATTGATCTCCTCTTTCTCTTTTTTATTCATGTAGGCATTCAAAGATATAAAACTTCCTCTAAGAAGTGCTTTTGCAGTATCCCATAAGATTTGGTCGTTTGTCTCATTCTGTTAAATGAAGTGGCTGATTGTTTCTATGATTTGTTGTTCATCTCACTCCTTCTTCAGGATTAGATTATTTAGTTTCCAATTAATTTTTGGTTCATCTTTCCATGACCTTTTATTATATATAATTCTTATAACATTATGGTCTGAGGAGGATGCATTGACTATCTCTGCCTTTCTTCACTGGATTGTGAGGTTTTTATGCCATAGAACATGGAGAATTTTTGTACATGTGCCATATACCACTGAGAAAAAGATATATTTCTTTCTATTCCCATTCAGTTTTCTCCAGAGATCCATCACATCTACCTTATCCAGAGTTTTATTAACCTCCTTAACTTCTTTCTTGCTTATTTTGAGGTTAGATTTATCAAGTTCAGAGAGAGGAAAGTTGAGATCCCCCACTAGTATAGTGTTGTTGTCTATTTCTTCCTCTCCTCAAAGAATTTGGATGCTATACCACTTGAAGCATACATGTTTAGTAATCATATTGCTTCATTGTCTATGGTGCCTTTTAGCAGGATATAGTTTCCTTCTTATCTCTTTTCATTAGATCTGTTTCTGCTTTTGTATTTTCTGAAATTAGGATTGCTAGCCCTGCTTTTCTTACATCAGCTGAAGCACAATATATTCTTCTCCAACCTTTGACTTTTACCCTGTATGTATCCCCCATTTCAAATGTGTTTCTTGTAAATAACATATTGTTGGATTATGGCTTTTAATCCATTCAGCTATCCCTCTCTGTTTCATAGGAGATTTCATTCCACTCACATTCACAGTTATGATTACAGTCTGTGTCTTTCCATCCATCCTCTTTCCCACCTTTTGTGCTTTTAGTTCTCCCATCTCCCTTCCCCTCCTCAATAGAGTTTTCACTTTTGACCACCACCTCCCACAGTCTTCCCTTCCTTCTTTGAGTCCCCCTCCCTTTTACTCCCCTTTACCTTTACTACTTCTTCCCTCTCTTTTAGCTTCCCCTCCCCTTTCTTCCCCCTTCCTCTTTTACTGCCTATAGAGCTAGTTAGATCTATATACTTAATGAAGTTTATTGCTCCCTCCGTGAACCAAATAAAATGAGAGTAGCTGTCAAACAATGCTCATCTTCCTCCCTTCTTTACCTGTACTATAGTATAATTTTGTACTTCTTCCTGTCATGTAATTTACCATTTTCTGCTTCCTCCTTTTCACATCTCCTCTTGCAATCTCTTTACATACTTAAATCATATTGTTATTATAACATTGTTTACTTTATACCCTTTCCCTCTATCTATGTATATCCCTTTTGTATTTCATAAGAGGAACAATTCTCAAGGTTAACAATTATCATCTCTCCTTATAGAGAGAAAAACAGTTTGCTCAAATTGTGTAAGAAGTTTCTCTTTTCCCTTGTTTCTGTTTACCACTTTCTTCCTCTTTTGAGACCTCCATTTGAAGATCAAATTTTCTGTTGAGTTCTGTCCGTTTTGTCAGGAAGGTCTGGAAATCCCTTATTTCATTGAATGCCCATCTCTTTCCTAAAATATTATGCTGAACTTTGCTGGGTAATAGACCCTTGGTTGTAGTCCCAACTCCTTTGCCTTATGGAATATCATATTCCAATTCCTTTGATCTTTTAATGTAGAAGCTTCAAGGTCCTGTGTGATTCTGACTGTAGCTCCTCGATATTTTGATGATTTCTTTCTGGCTGCCTGTGTTTTCCCCTTCACTAGATAGTTCTGGAATTTGGGAACAATAAAACTTGGTGTTTTTAGTTTGGGATCCCTTTCAGTAGGTGAATGGTGGATTCTTTTGATGACTATTTTGTCCTCTGAACCTAGCATTTCTGGGCAGTTTTCCTTGATTATCTCTTGGAAGATAATTTCTAGACTCTTTTTCTCATCATAGTTCTGTGGTAGAGCAATAATTCTTAAATTTTCTCCCCTGGATCTCTTTTCCAAATCAGTTATTTTTCAAATTAGATATTTTACATTTTCTTCTATCTTTTCATTCTTTAGGCTTTGTTTGACTGATTCTTGATGTCTCATAGAATCACTAGTTTCTACTTTCCCAAATCTAACTTTTATCAAATGATTTTCTTCAGTTAACTTTTGCATCTCTTTTTACGTCTGTCCAATTGTTCCTTTAACGGAATTATTTTCTCCAGTTAATTTTTGTACTTCCTTTTCCATTTGTCCAATTTTCCCAGTTAGGTTTTTTTCTTCCTTTTCCATTTGCTCAATTTTCCTTTTCAAAGAGGTGATCTCTTCAGTGATTTCTTTTTCATACTTTTAAAATCATTGGTCAGATTTTCTTCTATTTCTCTCTTCAGCTGTTCCAGGAGAGCTCTTTGTACACATGAGCTGTTCATAGTTCCTTCTGAAATTTCAGATGGGTGTACAGTCTCAATACTGACTTCTTTGGTACTCCTGTTTTGGTCCTTGTCCCTACAGAAAGATTCTATGGTCTTTTCCTGATTGTTTGGCTTCTTCTTTCTCATGATGGTGAGGTTTTGTGTGTTGTGACCTCTGGTCCTTTCAGTTAGAAGCTGAAGAATCTGGTGTTGAGGTGACTGGTGTGAGAAAGCCAAGGGCAGGTGCCTTTTTTTCTTTGTGTTTTGTTTCCCTGGATCAGCCCTTGGGCTAGGATGTTGAGTGTGGGGGAGAGGTGGTCTGGTCACAGGGGTCTCTTCAGTAGAGCTAGAGCAAAAGCAGGCTCAATGCTTGGTGATCCTGGCTGCTGTAGTGTCTCCCCATTTCCCCTGGAACACTTAAGCACACCTGGGTCCTAGTACGAGTTTCCACATGCCCCTGGGGCTCCTGTCCTTCTAGTTCACCTCACCCACAGTAAGAAGAATGCCCCTTAGCTATTTTCCTAGACTCAGATGCTACAAGAATGTTTGCCCCTTCTGCTGATCTCAATGATCCAGTATTTTTCTTGGGAAATATTTTATGATTCTTTTGAGGTGAACAAGGGGAGAGGGAAAGAGCATTTACCAATCACTCTGCCATTTTGGCTGCTGGAAGTTCAAGGAGGTGACTTACAGATGTTTAATATGTGGGCTGATAGTCTCAGGAGTGGCTGCAGCTGATACCTGGTGCTTAGCTGCTGTCACTTGCTCAGCTTCTTTGGTCTCCTGCCCTGGGCTGCCCTGCCATTCCACCATACTGCCACTGCCTCAAGCTGCCCTGGGGTTTCCTGCTTGACTGTGCCAAGACTGTACATGCTGCCCTGTGTGCTGTGGACTTACCTCCATGGAACAGATCCTTCCCATCGGCCTTCCAGTCTGTCCTGGTCTGTGAATCTGCCACAGTGTGTCTCCTACTAGATTCTGCACCTCCAAAATTTGGTCAGGTTCTCTTTTTATAGGTATCTGAAGAAGTTTGTCTAAGAACTTAGGTGAATAGCTGTTCTCACTCCGCCATCTTGGTTCTGTCCCCTATCTACTTTATCGAGTTATTAGGATCATAGATTTCAAATCAGAAGATAAATTAGAAGCTGGCTTATTTTTTTTTTATGAATGTATGTCAAAGAGTTTAAATGATTAACCCAAGGTTGTATAAATGTCATACATTTGACTCAAGTTCCTCTGACTTTTTTATCATTACTCCTCCTTGCCTTATGCTGATAGTTATGAGGATCAAATAATATTATATGTATAAACACATACACACCTACATATTTTACATATATGTTCTGCAAACCTCAAACGTCAATGCAAATTTAAATTATTGTTGCTAAGTTAAGCAGAAAAATTAGATATCTTTTAAAAAACTAATTTGAAACTGATTACTGATTTTTGAAACTTTACCTATAGCAGTAATTGATCAGAGGGAAAATTCAAGAAGTAGGTTTTTGCATTTTAATAAAGACAATCAAAGCAGAATTCATAGAAAGGACATGTATTCTTCCTAGTTCACTTTCAGTTTCGAGTCTCAAGTACTAAACTTACAATGCAGTGAACGATGGAAAACTTTTTTTTGACAAGTTTCCCTTTTCTGTCATTGTTGTTCGGTCATTTCAGTCATGTCTGATTCTTCATGCCCTCAATTGGGGTTTCTTGGCAGGGATACTGGAGTGACTTTCCAATTTTTTCTATTAAAAAGAAAACAAACTATTTGAGAAAAACATTCTATTTAATAGTTGGAGGGAAAGCTAGAAAGTATTCTGGTAGAAATTACTTTCACACCAACATCTTACATCATATTGAACAATTAATTCTAAATGATACGAAAATATTTAAAATAACATACAATAGCACAAGACAAGAAAGTCATATATTTTCCTATTCATAGGCTGGAGATATATTCATAATTAAGAAATGGAAGAAATTATAAAGTATAAAATAGATATTGTTTATATAAAATTTAAAAGCTTCTGCACAAAAAAATTAATGCAAATATAAGAAATAAAGCAGTTGAATAAGAAAAAGTTTTTGCACTGAATTTTTTTTATAAATGATAAACATAAAATCCTCTTATACATAAACTAATTCTATAGAATTATCTTTCTGTGATTGGTCAGATTTATAAAGAAAGTATATACACCTTGATTGGGGAATGGCCAAACAAATTGTGATAAATGAATGTAATGGAATGTTGTACTCAAAATAATGGTTATGATGAATGCAGAAAAATGGAATCATATGATACCTTTTGCTGAACTGATACAAAGTGAAGTAAGCAGAGAAAATAAAATAATATACACAATAACTAATATAAACAAAATGCAAAGAGGTTTAAGTCAGCTGAAAGTAAATACTCCAAAATTTGATAGAACAAAGATAAGGCTACAGAAGAGATAAAATAACTTCAGTACCAACTCTTTGAAAAAAATACGTCAATGAGTTTTGCATATAACACATGTGTTTAGACTTTTCTGATGTATTGTTCAGTTATTCTGATTTTTCCTCTTTTCTCTCTTTTTTACTTTAAAATGTTATTTTTCATATAGCATAGCTCTTTGAGAGAAAGACAAGAATACTGGGAGAAAATACAGTGATATAAAATTACTAAAATTACTAAAACTTACTTTTAAATAATAAAGAACAAAGCTTGATTTTTCATTTGCATATACACCATGGCCTAGCAAGTATTTTTATTTATCTGTTTTGGAATTTTTAAATGATAGTAATCCCCATATCATCTAAGCTTTTCTTACTAAACTGTAAGCCCAGTGCATCTTTATCTGCCTTTATCATTTACAGATATAATGGCTTTCCATCTTGTTAAATCTTATAGTGAATTTCCTTTCAAATGCTGCTGGATTTGTCTAGTTTTTTCAAATAGATTCTTATCACTGTGATTTTTTTTAAATCACCTCAGCAGGTTCCAGTGATTAAAGTAGCAGAAGGGAGATCTCATTTTTTTTCTAATTTCATATCTCACAAGTTGGGTAATCCTGAGAAAAGTCTTTAAATAATTCAGTCTTTATTTTTCTCATATAAAATAAGATATTAAAAACATTCTCATTCCCACTTTATCATTCTTTCTTACACTTCAACGAGTCTCTTATCTCACTTTCTCTTGTGCTGTGGATTGTAACTTTTCCAATTCATTTAGGACTCTGATCTAGGTCCTCTAGTAAATCCTGGACAGGGAGCTCAAATAATGTGTCTAAAGCCTTGATCTAGGTTTTATAACATTATATACATACTCATGCACAATCCAGGCTAATTATCTCTTACTGCTTGCCCCCAGATCATGAACAGTTCTCTAATAGCATTGTATATTCCTCTTCTTACATACAACGTGCTTATTATAAAAAATTATGCCACCCATTTATTACCTCCATGAATCCTGTCACAACCTTTTTAGTGACCCTTAATTTTGATTCTTCAGATTCTAGTTTTATGTAATTCATGTCCATCTAGTAACACTAGAACATTACCGATGGGTTGTTTGTTTGGTTAGTTCAGAGAAAAACTAGGGATCATGGATGACACAGTGAAATTTCCCAATTTCAACCTAGAACTTTTACTTTTTTCTGTTTAATTCTTGGTCTAGATTATTGTACATCTACAATGCCTATCGAGCATATGAATTGGATGTTGTCCATCTTTGAAGAAGAACAAGATGACATCACCATTGTAAAGTGAAATTTCAGTGTCTCTGACTGTGATTGATCAGAACAACATGAGCTTGGAATGTTCTACCACAGGTCAGGCACAGATAGTTCATGTTAATATTTGGGGTAGATATACCAAATTTGACCATCCTGAGTTTCATTTGTGCTGTCTCAATTCTGCTTTCCTCAAAGAGCACAGCACCTTTTCTTATGTGGGCACGCCATTCTGGTCCTGTGCCAGTGTCTCCCGTGTTGCACAGTCAAATCCAACATTCTTGAGAGAGACCTTGAGAGTGTTCTTGCATCGTTTCTTCTGGCCAAGATGTGATCGCCTGCCCCATGCTATTTCTCCATAAAACAGATGTTTTGGCAAGCATACCTTTTGCATTCAAAAAAATGTTGCCAGCCCATCAGTCGCACTCTCTGAAGCATAGTTTGAATATTTAGCAGTTCAGCTCCAGCAAGGACTTCAGTGTCTGGTACCTTATCCTGCCAGGTAATCCTCAGAATCTTCCTAAGAAAATTCAAATGGAAGAGATTCAGTTTCTTGGCATGGTGCTGGTAGACTGTTCATCTTTCACAAGCATATAACAATGAAGTCAGAACAATGGCTCTGTAGTCATTCAATTCGGTAGTCAGTCTAATACTTGTTGTCTCCCAAACCTTTCTTCAGAGCCCCGCAACCAGTGAGCTAGCTCTGGCAATGGGTGTGTCACTCTCATTGTCATCCCTAGAAAGTACACTACCAAGGTAAGTGAAAGTATCCACTGCATTAAAAACTTCTCCATTTGTTGGAACTGATGGTTCCATGTATGGATGGTGTGTGGTGGCTGATGGAGCACCTGTGTTTCCTAGGTGTGAATTATCAGGTCAAAATTAGCACAGGCAGCAAAGAATTGATCCATACTTTGTTGCATCACCGCTTCAGAGGCTGCATTAAGTGCACAACCATCTGCAAAGAGAAAATCATGCACCAACACTCCCTCCACTTTGACCTTAGCTAGAAACTTTTTCAAATTGAAGAATTTAACATCAATATAGTATTTGACCTTGATGTCATGTTTATGCTCATTAAAAGCATTTGTCAACATGGCTGAAAACATCATGTTAAAAAGCATGGGAGCAAGCACACAGCCCTGTTTCCTTCCATTGGTGATTGGGAAGGCATGAGAACTTTGTCCATTATCCAGAACCCATTAAACATGCCATCATGAAATTGACATATAGTGTTGATGAACTTCTCTAAGCAACCAAATTTTGACATAATTTCCCATAATCCCTCAAGACTAACAGTGTCAAAGACCTTGGTCAGATCTGCAAAGTTGTGTAAAGACCTCTGTTCTGCTCCTGACATTTCTCCTGGAGTCATCGGGCAGCAAATACCATATCAACTGTTCCTTGGCCCTTTCTGAAGCCACACTGACTCTCAGGTATAAGCTCATCTTCCAGGTGAAGGATCAGCCTATTAAGGAGGACTCTAGCAAGAATTTTTCCAACAACGACTAAGAGAAAGAGAGAGATATCTCCCTGTGATTGTCCCAGAACAACCTATTCCTTTTACCCTTACAGAGATGAACAGTGGTAGCATCCTAGAACTCCTGGGGGATAACCTCCTTTTGAGATATAACCTGGAAAATTTCAATCAGCTTTTGTATCTGCAATGGTCCACCTACCTTGTACATCTCAGCTGGAATAGAATCAGCACCAGTTGCTTTGCCACATGAAAGGAGCCTAATGGCCTTCAAAACCTCTTCTTTAGTTGGAAGTTCAGCTAAGGAGGGATTGACTACAACTTGAGGTAAGCAGTCAATGGCCTCAGCTTTGCTTGATGATGGTCTGTTGAGAACACTATGGAAATGCTCAGCCCATCTCTCTAGGGTCATGTCTTTATCACTAATCAATGGGACTCCATCGGCACTGAGTAGTTGTGATGCACCATAGGTTTTTATTCCATAAATAGCTTTCAGGGAATTATAAAAGCACTTTGGATTGTTACTATCAGCATAACACTGAATTTCATCTGCCTTCTTACTGAGCCAGGAATCCTGCATCTCTCTTAGCTTTGCTTGTACTTTGCTTTTGTGCAATTAAATGCTGCCTTCTTAGAGGTAGATTAACTATCCTGCTGGTAAATCCTGTGGGGTTCTCGTTTTTCATTTAGCAGCTTCCGAATTTCCCCATCGTTTTCATCAAACCAATCTTGGTGTTTGAGAGTGTTCTGACTCAGATGAGCAAATGCAGTGCTGTACGCCAAATCTCTGAGATCTCCCCACTCCTTTTCTGCGTTGTTGATGACAACTGTGTATTGGTTCAACTTTCCCTCTAAGTCAGCAGCAAACTGTTCAGGCTCAAGGAAGAGCTCAATTTTGTTGACATTAATTCTTCTGGTAGTCATTTTACCTTTGGAGCTGCGTTTTTGATGAATGTGAACATTTAGCTTGGAAAGGATAAGTCAATGATCAGTCCAGCACTCTGTACCACACATTGCCATTGTCACTCTCACATCTTGTCTGTCTCTTCTCCTTACAATCACTTCTACAGTGCCTGTCCAACATATGAATACATACCAGATGAATGAATGAATGAATCTGTTAACTGTATCTAGCTATATTAGATATTCATATTTTCTAAAAAGAGACTAAATTGAGGGCCCCAGAGAAATCTGAGACAGCAGCAGCAGGCAGAACCAGTGGAGCAGCAGCTCAGGGTGAGAGACCAGCAGAGATGAGCGAGTGACAGTCGCTGAGCATCAGATATAAAACAAAGCAGCTCCTGAGACTTTCAGCCCGCAGTTTAAATGTCTGTAACTCAGCTACTTGAACTTCTGGGAGCCAGGATGGTGGAGTAATCAGTAAATGCTCTCTCCTCCTCCCTTGATGACCTTGAAAGAGCCATAAAATATTTCCCCAGAAAATCCTTGATCACCGGGAACAGCAGAGGAGGCAAATAGTCTCATAACACCTGAGGCTAGGAAAATAGCTAAGCGGGATTCCTCCTACTATGGCAGAGGTGAACAGGAAGGAGAGGGGCCCCAGGGTGGTGGAAACTCACTCTAGAACCCAGGCAAGCCTCAGCACTCCAGGGGAAATGGGAAACAAATAGGGCAACTGGGATCACCATCACCTGAGCTTGCCTTTGCCTCAGTCCAGCTCAGGAGATCTCCTGTGACCAGACCACCCCTCCCCCACACTTAACAAGCTAAACCCAGGGCAGATCGGGGAAACACAAAACAAAAAGTTAAAAAGACACTTGCTCTTAGCTTTTTCACACAAGTCAGCTCAATACCAAGTTCTGAAGCTTCTGACTGAAAGAACCAGAAGCCACAACACATAATCACCATCATGAACAGGAAAAGGCAAAATAAGAGAGAAAAAACCATAGAATCTTTCTATGGGGACAAGGACCAAAACACAAATATCAAACAGGTCAGTAGTGAGACTGTACTTCCATCTGAAACCTCAGAAGGGACCATGAACTGCTCACATGTACAAACAGCTCTAGTAGAACAGCTGAAGAAGGAAAAAGAAAAGAAACTGGCCAATGATTTTAAAAGTACAAAAAAGAATTCAGTGATGGGAACATCTCTTTAAAAAGAAAAATTGAACAAATGGAAAAGGAAGTACAAAAATTAACTGGAGAAAATAACTCCTTAAAACGAAAAATTGGGCACATGGAAAAGGAGATGCAAAACTTAACTGAGGAAAAGAATATGATAAAAAGTAGAATTGAACAAGTAGAAAGTAATGACTCTATGAGACAGCAAGAATCAGTAAAACAGAATCTAAAGAATGAAAAGATAGAAGAAATTGTAAAATATCTAATGGCAAAAAGAACTGATCTGGAAAAGAGATCCAGGAGAGAAAATTTAAGAATTATTGGCCCGCCAGAAAGGCATGATGACAAAAGAATCTGGACAATATCTTCCAGGAAATCATCAAGGAAAACTGCCCAGAAGTGCTAGATCAAGAAGACAAAATAGTCATTGAAAGAATCCACCATTCTAATCTCGAAAGGGATCCCAAACTCAAAACTCCAAGAAATATCATTGCCAAATTCCAGAGTTATCAAGTGAAAGAGAAAATACTACAGGTAGGTTGCAGAAGGAGGTGGTGAAAATTGAATACTATGAAGGAGGAGAAGGGAGATGGGAGAATTAAAAGCACAAATGGGGGGAAAGAGGATGGAGGAAAATACACAGATTGTAATCACAACTGTGAATGTGAATGGAATGAACTCTCCTATAAAACGGAGAAAGATAGCAGAATGGATTAAAAGCCAAAATCCAACAGTATATTGTTTACAAGAAACACATTTTTAATTGGGGGATACACACAGGGTAAAGGTCAAAGGTTGGAGGAGAATATATTGTGTTTCAACTGATGTAAGAAAAGCAGGAGTAGCAATTCTAATCTCAGACAAAGCAAAAGCAGAAATAGATATAATAAAAAGAGATAAGGAAGAAAACTATAACCAGCTAAAAGGCACCATAGGCAATGAAGTAATGTCATTACTAAACATATATGCTCCAAGTGGAATAATATCCAGATTCTTAGAGGAGAAGTTGGGGGAGTTGAAGGAAGAAATTGACAGCAAAACTATACTAGTGGGGGACCTCAGCCTCCTCCTCTCTGAACTTGATAAATCTAACCTCAAAATAAACCAGAAAGATTAAGGAGGTAAATACAACTCTGGATAAGGTAGATATGATAGATCTCTGGAGAAAATTGAATGGGAATTGAAAGGGATATACCTTTTTTTTTTTCAGCAGTACATGGGACATGTACAAAAATTGACCATGCACTAGGACATAAAAACCTCACAATCCAGAGCAGAAAGGCAGTGATAATCAATGTTTCCTTCTCAGATCATAATGCAATAAAAATTATATGTAATAAAAGGCAATAGAAAGATAAACCAAAAATCAATTGGAAACTAAATAATCTAATCCTAAAGAATGAGTGGGTTAAAGAAGAAATAAAAAAACAATCAACAGTTTCATTCAGGAGAATGACAATAATGAGACAACCTACCAAATCTTATGGGATACTGCAAAAGCAGTTCTTAAGGGAAGTTTTATATCTTTGAATGCCTACATAAACAAAATAGAGAAAGAGGAGATCAATGACCTGGGCATGCAGCTGAAAAAGTTAGAAAAAGAACAAAATTAAAATCCCCAAGTAAATATCAAATTAAAAATGCTAAAAACCAAAGAACAGATTAATAAAATAGAAATTAAGAAAACTATTGAATTAATAAATAAAACCAATAGTTTTTTTTTGTTTTTTTTATGAAAAACCTAATAAAATTTATAAAACTTTGGTCGGTTTATTTTAAAAAAAAGAAAGAAAAAAATCAAATTACTAATATCAGTAATGAAATGGGTGAACTCACCTCAAATGAGGAGGAAATTAAAACAATAATTAGAAATTGTTTTGCCCAACTTTATGTCCACAAACTCGACAATCTTAATGAGATGGAAGAGTATTTTAAAAAATACAAATTACCCAGATTTACAGAAGAAGTTGAAAACTGTTACTGATACAATCCCATCTCAGTAAAAGAAATTGAACAAGCCATTAATGAACTCCCTCGGAAAAATCTCCAGGGCCAGATCGATTTATAAGTGAATTTTATCAAACATTTAAAGATCAGTTAATTCCAATATTATATAGACTATTTTTGAAAATTAGGGAAGGAGTCCTCCCAAATTGCTTTTATGATACAAATATAGTTTTGATACCTAAACCAGGAAGAGACAAAACAGAGAAAGAAAATTATAGACCAATTTCTCTAATGAATATAGATGAAAAAAATTTTATATAAGATTTTAGCAAAACGAATAGAGCCTCTTCTCGCAACAATAATATATTATGATCATGTAGGATTCATACCAGGAATGCAGGGTTGGTTCAATATTAAGAAAACTATTAGCATTATCTATCATATCAACAACAAAACTAAGAAAAAACACATGATTACCTCAATAAATGCAGAAAAAGTTTTCGACAAAATGCAGCATCCATTCGTATTAAAAACACTGGAGGACATAGGAATAAAGGGAACTTTCCATAAAATAATAAGCAATACCTACCTAAAACCATCAGCAAGCATTATATGCAATGGAGAAAACCATGCATTTCCAATAAGATCATGGGTGAAAGAAGGATGTCCATTATCACCACTGTTGTTCAATATGGTACTAGAAATGTTAGCTGTAGCAATTAGACAAGATAAAGAAACTGAAGGAATAAGAATAGGCAAAGAAGAAACTAAGTTATCACTCTTTGCAGATGATATGATGATATACTTAGAGAATCCCAGAGATTCAAGTAAAAAAACTACTTGAAATAGTAAACAACTTTGGCAAATTGACAGGCTACAAAATAAACCCACACAAATCTTCTCCATTCCTATACATTAATAACAAAGTCCAACAGGAAGAGATAGAAAGAAAAATCCTATTTAATGCTAAGGTAGATGCTATAAAATATTTGGGAGTTTACCTGCCAAAACAAACCCAGGGAGTATATGAACACAATTACAAGACACGTTTTGCACAAATAAAGTCAGATCCAAGTAAATGGAAAAACATCAGTTCCTCATGGGTAGGCCGAGCCAACATAATAAAAATGACAATTCTACCCACATTAATTTACTTATTTAGTGCCATACCAACTAGACTATCAGATAATTATTTTCTAGAGCCGGATAGAATAATTTCAAAATTCATCTTGAAGAAGAAAATGTCCAGAATATCAAAGGGACAAATGAAAAGAAATTCTTGGGAAGGTGGCCTAGCACTACCAGATCTTAAATTATATCATAAAGCAGCTATTATCAAAACCACTTGGAACTGGCTAAGAAGCAGAAGGGTAGACAAGTGGAATAGGCTAGATACTCATGACAAAGTTGGCAATGAATATGGCAATCTCCTGTTTGATAAACCGAAGGACTCTAGCTTCTGGGATAAGAACTCATTGTTCAACAAAAATTGCTTGGAAAAAATGGATAACAGTGTGGCAGAAGCTAGGCATAGATGCATGTCTGACACCCTACACAAGAATAAAGGCCAAATGAGTACATGATCTAGGTATAAAGACTGATATCATGGAGGTGCAAGGGTTAGTGTATTTATCAGATTTATGGAGAAGGGAAGAATTTTTGACTAAAGAAGAGGTAAAGAGCATGATGAAGTAGCAGATTGATAATTCTGATTACATTAAACTGAAAAGTATTTGCACAACCTAACCCAAAGCAACCAAAATTCTGAGGAATGTAGTATATTGGGAAAAAAATTTATAGCTAATCTTGGCGATAAAGGCCTCATTTCTGTAATATATAGAGAACTGAGTCAAATGTACCACAATACATGTCATTCCCTAATTGATAAATGGTCAAAGGATATGAGCAAGCAATTTTCAGAGGAAGAAAGTAAAGATATCTATAATCATATGAAAAAATGCTCTAAATCAATTTTGATTAGAGAGATGCAAATCAAAAGAACTCTGAGGTACCACATCACACAGATTAGATTGGCAAACATGACACAACAGGAAGATGATAGATGTTGCAGAGGATGTGGGAGAGTTGGAACACTAATTCATTGTTGGTGGAGCTGTGAGCTCATCCAACCATTCTGGAGAGCAGTTTTGAACTATGCCCAAAAAGCTACAAAAATATGCATACCTTTGACCCAGCAATATTGCTTCTAGGACTGTATCCCCAAGAGATCATAATAGTGGGAAAGAGTCCCACATGTATAAAAATATTTATAGCAGCACTTTTTGTAGCAGCCAAAAAATCAAGGGGATGGAAAATCAGTTGGAAATGGGAAATCAAGGGGATGCCATCAATTGGGGAATGGTTGAATAAATTATGGTATATTAATGTACTGGAATACTATTGTGCCATAAGAAATGATGAGCAATAAGACTTCAGAGAGGCCTGAAAAGATTTGTATGATCTGATGCTGCACAAAAGGAGCAGAACCAGGAGAACTTTTTGCACAGCAACAACCACAGTGTGCAAGAGTTTTTTTCTGGTAGACTTGGATCTTCATAGCAATGCAAGAACATTAACAAAAAAATTCCCAATAGTCCTCTAAGGCAAAATGCCTTCCATATTCAGAGAAAGAATTATGGAATTCAATTGCAGAATGTAGCAGATCACTTTGTGTGTTTGTGGGTGTATTATGTTTTTGTTTGTTATATGATTTCTCCCATTTATTTAAGTTCTTCTACACAGCATGATTACAATGAAAATGTATTCAATGTGAATGTATGGGTAGATCCTATATGGAACTGTATGCCATGTTGGGGAGGGAGGGGGATGGCAGGGAGTAGGTAAGGGACAAAAAAATCTAAGTTTTATGGTAGTGATTGTAGAGGATTAAAAATTAATAAAATGAATATATTAAAAAAAGAAAAAAGAGACTAAATCAAGGAATTGATCATAAAGATTTGTCAGAAGCTGAAAATTTCCATCTTTCAATTATATATTATTTTGATGATCAAAACTATAAATTCATTTTGGTTGAATTAAAAGTGACTCAAAAAACTGCAAAGCTAGTGGGTTTCAGAATGTTGTTTCTCCTTACCAATCATGACTTGAGTACAAAAATTTACAAAATACACCCACCAAATCATTTGCAAATAATAAAGATAACCAATCTAATTTATGTTTGTATAATGTCTTTTGTGAAAATTCTTCAAGCTTTTGAAGTATATGATCATCACAATGACCTTTTAAGTAACCCCAGAAGGTCTCAATGCTCTAAGTAATATACTGAAACTGAACTCTGTTTCTTCTTATTCAGCAGATATACTGAGTCTAGAAAAGAAGAAGGGTGTATAAATTTTAGATGGAAATGCAACAGATGGACATTATTATTGCTATGTTTTGAACATTGGGATAAAAACAACAGATAATAAGAAAATTTTCAATTAAGGAATATAAAGATCCTTGTGAAGACAGAGAACTTAGTGTCTAGAATAACTGAGATAGTAATCTCTTTAAAATATCTTACATTTTATCCCTTTTCTCAGTTAATGGTATTTTTTCACTTACATGTAAAGATAATGTTCAACATTCACTTAAGATTTTGAACTCCAAACTTTTCTTCCTCTTCCCTCCCCAAGACTGCAAGAAATCTGATAAAGGTTGTACATGCATAATCATATTAAGCATATTCCCATATTAATCATGTTGTAAAAGAAGAAGTAAAACCAAAAGTGAAAACCACAAGAAAGAAAAATAATTACATGCTTCAATCTGCATTCAGATTCCATAGTTCTTTCTCCAGATGTGGCAAGTATGTATCATCATGAGTTCTTTGAAATTACACTGTGTTGCTGAGAAGAGGTAAGTCTATTACATTTGATCATCACACAATATGTCTCTCATTATATACGATGCCCTCCTAGTACTGCTCACTTCACTCAGCTTTGGTTGACTTTTCAGGTTTTTCTGAAATCCACCTGCTCATCATTTCCTATGGAACAAGAGTATTCCATTACATTTCAGTACTACAACTTATTCAGCCACTCATCAATTGATTTAATTTTGAATTTTTTAACACTACAAAAAAAGCTGCTATGAATATCTTTATACATGTGGACCTTTTTCCATTTTTTTAAAATGATCTTTAAACCCTAGAAGTGGCATTTCTGGATCAATACACATTCATATACACAAACATATATATATATGTGTGTGTGTGTATGTATATATGTATACATATATATGTGTGTGTATATATATGTGTATATATATATGTGTGTATATATATATATATATATATACATATATGTATATATATATATACAATCTATAAATCTTCCAGTGAAACTATTTCTTGCTCTCCTAATTTGCTTATGGTATCACCTTATCTGTCGAGATCATGTACCAATTTTGACCTTGAGATACAATTTTCAAGAATTACTAATATCGGGGGAGGAGCCAAGATAGCAGAATAGAAAGATACACATATGCTTAGCTCTTACCCCACAGCCCAGAAAATACCTGCAAAGAAGAACTCTCAGCAAATTCTAGAGCAACAGAAGCCACAGAACAATGGAGTGGAGGAGATTTCTGTTCCAGAGAGACCTGAAAAACTGACAGGAAATATCTGTCATGCACTGATTGCAGAACAGAGCCCAGCCCTGCCTTGAACACACAGCACCAAGAGGAACAGAGCTGAGCAGGCTTCAGGGATAAAATCTCAAGTGACAGTGCAGATCCCTCAACCCACAGGCACCAAAGGTCAGAGAGAGTGTCTTTTTGGATGGCTGAAAGGGGAGCGGGATGTCCCCATAACTCAGGTCCCTTCAGGAGGCAGTAGAGGAGGCAGCGGTGGACAAGGGCTCCTAACGCAGGCAGTGGCCCGCATTGTTGAAGGTTTCCTCTTAAACACCTTGAGGGAATTGAACCCGGTGTGGTGGCCCTGCCCCCACCTGAACAGCTCAACTTAATCTCACACTGAATAGAAACCCCACCCCTGCTGAAAACCCCTAAGGCTAGGGATTCGCTCATTTGAATCAGCCCCCAAGTGCTGGCTGGGCAGAACTTCAGGCAAGGTGGTTGTGGAGACAAAACTCAGATGTCAAGTGACTGGCTGGGAAAATGCCTAAAAAAGGGAAAAAAAAAATAAGACCATAGAAGATTAATCCTTGGGGAACAGGTGTCTCACCCCATCCTTTCTGATGAGGAAGAATAAGGCATACTGTCAGAGGAAAGTCAAGGCCTCTTTCCCCAAATGGAACTTAAAATGAGCTCAGGCAATAGAAGACCTTAAAAAACAAGTTAGCAGTTTACTAAAAGAGAACAACAACAAAAAAAAATACTGAGGAAAATAACAGCTTAAAAAAGAGGCTAACTCAGTTGGAAAAAGGGGTCCAAAAAGCCAATGAGTAGAAGGAGGTTTTAAAAAGCAGAATTAGCCAAATGAAAGAGAAGGTTCAAAAGCTCACTGAATAAAATAATTCTTTGAAAGAGAGAATTGAGTTCAGGGAAAGGAATGACTGTTAGTTAAACCAAGAAGTTAGTAAACAAAACAAAAATTTGAAAAAAAAAAAAAAAAGGAAGATAAGATGCATCAACTCATTGGAAAAACAACTGACCTGGAAAATAGATCCAGAAGGAATAATTTAAAAATTATTGGACTATCTGAAAGCCATGATCAAAAAAAGAGTGTAGACATTATCTTCCATGAAATTATCAAGGAAAAGTGCCCTGATGTTATAGAATCAGAGGGCAAAATGGATATTGAAAGAATTCATCACTCACCTCCTGAAAGAAACCCAATAGAGAAACTCTTAGGAACATTGTGGCTAAATTTCAGAGTTCTCAGATTAAGGAGAAAATACTGCAAGCAGTTTGAAAGAAATAATTTGAGTACTGTAGAAATAGAATCCGGATAACTCAGGATCTGGCAGCTTCAACATTAAGAGGTCAAAGGGCTTGGAGTGGGACATTTCAGAAGTCAAAAGAACTGGGATTGAAGCCAAGAATCACGTACCCAGGATATCTGAATACAATACTTCAAGGGAAAAAATGATTATTCAGTGATATAGTCAAATTTCAAGATTTCAGGTTGAGGAAAAGACCAGATCTGTATTTAAAAATTTGACTTCCCAAGAAAAGAATCAAGAGAAGCATGAAAAGGTAAACAGAAAAGAAAAATCATAAAAGACTCTCTAAAGCTGAACTGTTTATTTACTACATGGAAAGAAAATATTTTTAACTCTTGAATCTTTTCTCAGTATTTGGGTAGTTGGAGAGATTGTACATACATACACACACACGCGCACACACACACATACACATGGATAGAGAGTACAGGGTGTGTTATATCAGAGGAGATGATATTGACACAGAAAAAATAATAAAATAAAATAAAATAAAATAAAAATTAAGGGGTGAAGGACGAAAATTCCAGGAAGAGAAAGGGAGTAATGGAATGGGGCAGGCTATAACTCATAAAAGACATAAGAAAAATCTTATTCAATGGAAGAGATAAGGGAGAAGGGGAAAATAAAGCTACTCTCCCCACATGTGGCTGAAGGAAGGAATAACATGCTCACTAAATTTTATATGAAAATTTATGTACACCACAGGAAAGTAGGAGGGGAGGAGACAAGTGGAGTGAGGGGAATGTTAGAAGGGAAGGCAAATGGGAGAAGGGAGTCACTAGAAAGAAATACTTTCAAGAAGGGACAAGGTCAGTGGTAGGGGGAAAAATAAAGGGGGATAGGGTAGGTCAGAGGGCAATACACTTAGTTTACACAAGATGATTACTATGGAAGTCTTTTGCAAAACAACACATATTTAGTCTGTATTGAATTGCTTGCCTTCTCAGTAGAGCTGGGCAGGGAGGGGAGGAAGGAGAGAAATTGGAATTCAAAGTATTAGAAATGAATGTTGAGAATCTTTATTGCATATAATCAAGAAATAAGAACTACAAGGATAGGGGTATGGAAATTTATCTTGCCCTGCAAGAAAAGAGAGAAGATGGGGATAGTAGAGGGGTAGGGTGTGATGGAGGGGAGGGGACATTGAGGGAAGGAGTAATCAGAATGCAAGGTATTAGGAAGCAGGGGGAGGGGAGTGATGGGGACAAAAATTGAACATGTTACAAAGTGAGGTAAAAGCAATTAGTATTAAAACAACAGACTGAATTAATTACTGAGAATAAATCAATGACATCTTCAGTTCGGAGAAAAGAATTTCAGTCTAAATTTCCTAGAGGAAGGTAACTTCGGCTAAAATTTGGCTTTGATGGAAAAGTCAAGGTTTTAAATGGTAAATTTGATTTTATGATTACCATTTAAGCAGGAACTAGAACACGTATAGAAACGCAAGTAAGCCATTTAAGACTTCCCTCAAAAGATGTTCCTTAGTCAAAGTGAAATTGTAATCATATTTGAAACCTGGTTATTGGAATTTGCCATTTTTTGATGCTATGGGCCTAGTAAGTGGCTCTTCTTCTGAATCTAACTCCAGGTATGGGTAGCAAGAAAGGCAATCTGAGCCTCCAATACATGATGCCAGTAAGCTGATGAGATGCTGGTATGAACTGCATAGGTGATCTCAAGGGAAGGGTGGGAGAGTGGCTGTTCAGTATGGGCTGAGATGGGATTCTCCTGACTCAGTCTCCCCACTGACACCTGGCAGACTTTAAGCCTGACTGAATGCAGGTGGATAATCTAATCTTGCCTAGAACTGACACGAAGTTGGGATGATATTGTATCCCTGCAATGTCCTTACTATTGGTGGCAATTTCCTATAGTCAAAAGATTTGTAAGCTTAATACCAGATCTATTCAATTACAGATTATGGGTAGGGGAACATCTGAGGTTGTCTACAATTATGCTATTAGGCATAGGACTTTTGACCAATAACAATAAGTTAGGGTCCACTAATTCTTAGTAATACTGTGGAGACGATTAGGTCAAGAACTTGTGAAGTTAGCAACATAAATATTATTTGTGTCTCAGTTGGTTAATGTTTTAAAAAAAAAGAATTACTAGTATCACATTTCTGTGTACAAATGTGAACAGTTTAACCTTATTTTAAAAAAGTTTTATTTCTTTCCTGTTTACACTTTTTTTTGCATCCTTTGAATCTTTTGTTTGAAGATCTAGTTTTCTGGTCACCTCTGGTCTTTTCATCAGTAAAGTTTTACAGTTCCATATTTCATTTCATTCATCTTTTCCTCTGAAAGGTAATGCTCAATATTTCTGGATAGTTGATTCTTGATTGTAATCCAGGCTCTTTACCTTCCCAAATGTGATATCACAAGCCCTTCAACCCTATAAATGGAAGCTAATACATTCTATATAATCCTGACTAGGACTCCATGAAACTTGAATTGTTGTTTCTCACTGCTTGTGGTATTTTCTCCTTGACTTGACAATTCTGGAATTTGGTCAAAAAAAACTCCTTGGAGTTTTAATTTTAGACTCTCTTTCAGAAGGTGATCAGTAGATTCTTTCAAGTACTTTTTTACCCATTAGTTCTAGGATTTCAGGGCAGTTTTTTCCCTTGATATTTTCTTGAAAGATGCTTTGGAGGCTTTTTTTTATCATTGCTTTCAGGTAGACCAATAATTCTTACATTATCTCTCCTGGATCCATTTCCTCATTGTTTGTTTTTTCCAATGAGGCATTTTAGATGTTCTATTTTTTTTTTCATTCTTTTGATTTTGTTGGACTGATCCTTGATGTCTCATAGATTCAGTAGGTTCCACTTGCCCAATTCCAATTTTTAAGGAATTCTTTTTTTCAGTTAGATTTTGTACCATTTTTCCCCATTTGTACAATTCTCCTTTTAAAATTGTTGTTTTCTCAAGTGATTTTTCCCACAATTTGGGCAATTGTATTTTTTTGAGGAATTGTTTTCTTCAGTCATTTCTGTCCTTTCCTTTCCAGACTGTTTACTCTCTCTTGCATCCATTTCATTCTTTTCCCAATTTTTATTCTACCTCTCTTACTTTATTTGTAAAATCCTTTTTGAGCTGTTCTAAAAAAGGTGTTTTGGATTTGTGACCAAGTTCTATTCTTTGAGTTTTCAGATGTTACTATGTTGACAATGTTATCTTCTTCTTTCTATTTGGATCTTCCCTTAACCATAATAAATATCTTTGGTCATTACTTTTTTCTGTGTTATGCTAATTTTAAAAGGTGGAGCTGTGTTGTCAGAAGCTTATTTTCTTGAGGGCCAGAAGCCTCGTCAATGGCTTTTTTCTCTGATGCCTGAGGTATTGGTCACTTTTGTGCTGTGTGCGAGTGGACTGGGATAGTTATGCCTGATGTGCCCTTAGTTCCAGGGCTGACAAGCTAACTACAGCACTAGGGCTACAGGTCTCATAGCTTACCTGCTGTGCCACTGATCTGCTCAGCCAGGACTGGGAGGCCTTGGTTACCGAACTATACTATGGCTAAATGTATCCCACTGACTTGCCCAGATAACACGTGTTGGCCTCTGTTCCCCTTTTGCTCAAGTGAGACAGACTTCCCCTGAGGTCCTTCTAATTTCTCTTGGATTAGTATGTCAAAGGCAGGGCAGATTTGTGGAAGGGGTAATAAGAATTCTTGGTGATTTGGGATGTGGGGAGGGGAAAGATGGGAAGAAAATTTGGAACTCAAAATTTTGTGGAAATGAATGCTGAAAACAAAATAAAGAAAGAAAAAGAAAAAGAATAAAGACTGCTCTCAACCTCTGGGAATTAACTCATGCTTTATGAATGGATTGGGACAGTTAGGCAATTTCATGTTAAGCTCAAGAAACAGAGGATAGAGTACACAGGACAACAATACTATATGTTTTAGTTTCCTGAAATTTTAGTACATGGTATAATACGAAACATGACTGATGTGATTGGGGGTAGTGAAAAATCTCATTTGTTATGTTTGCTAATTTTGTCTCCATAGGCAAGTGACTAAACCAATTTGGTACTCAGTGTCTTCATTTGCAAAATGGGGGTGATATTGTCTTCAAGACCTGACATAAATGTTGAGAACAAGTCAATAAGCACTTAATTTCCTGTTATGTACCAAGAAATGTGATAAGCACTATAGATACAAAGAAAGGCAAAAAACAGGTCTTATGGAGCTCATACTCTAATGGGAGCTACAACATAAAAACAACTATGTACGAATAAGTGAGATTATTAAAATAAAAAAACTGCATACTATTAAATAATAATAAACAAACAATAGACATTTGTAAATGCCAATTATAGCACTCCTGTTTCTTCTCCTCCTCCTTCTTCTTCTTATTTTTATTACCATAACTGTCATAATTATAATTATTATTTTGTAGAGGAATGATAGATTTCTCAATAGAGAACTACTCTTGGAGTCAGGAAGATCATGGATTAAAATTCTGACTCCAATTGATAGATCTTTTTGGTACCTAAGTATAGGACAATTAGAGCAAAATGACATCTAATGCATGGTAGACAGGTAGAAAACTATTGTATATACTTTGGATGTAAGATGATTAAACCATATATCATGGATTAGTGGAAAGAGAATAGAGTAGAAAATGAGTTGAGACATAAAAAAGCAGAAGTAATAATATTTGAAAGCAGATTGAATATATGGAGTGAATGAGAATGATTACCGGATTTAGATACCTATCCTTAATCTTTCCTGAGCTGCAGTCTAGCATGGTCAATTGTCTTTTGAGCATCACAAACTTAACATGCCTAAGCTCAAATTAATTTTCTTTTTCTCCACTCTTCTCCTTCTGAGCTTTCTTACTAATGTCAAAGGTGCCATTATGCTCCTTAACTTGCAACTAACTTCTCATTCTCACTCACTCCATACATTCAATCTGTTTTCAAATATTATTACTTCTACTTCCCTTATCCTCATCTTCTCTTTTGTTCTGTACGGCAAGATAAATTTCTATACCCCATTACCTGTATTTCTTATTTCTTAGTTGTATGTAGGAACAAAACTCAACGTTGGTTCCTAAAACTTTGAGTTCCAACTACTCTTCCTTCCTTTCTCCCCACCCATCCCCCTGAGGAGGCAAACAACTTAGTATAGGCTATATATGTATAGTTTTGAAAATGACTTCCATAATGGTCATATTGGGTAAGAATAACTACATTTCTGTCCATCCTATTCTTCCCACCCATTTCTTCTATTCTCTCCTTTAACATTGTACCTCCCTAAGAGTGTTTACTTCTAATTTCTCTGTCCTCCCATCTGCCCTTCCTTCCATCATCTCTCTCACCTTGCTTATCCCCTTCTCCCCTAATTTCTTGTATTGTAAGATAGGTTTTCATGTCTAATTGAGTGTGCATGTTATTCCTTCCTTGAGCCAGATATGATGAGAGTAAGCTTCACTTTATCCCTCCCTCCTCCCCCCTTTTTTCCTCCATTGAAAAGGCTTTTTATTGCCTCTTTTATGAGAGAGAATTTGGCCCTTTCCTTTTCTCCCTTTCTCCACCCATTATATTCCTCTCGCACCCTTTAATTTTATTTTTTATGTATGATCCCTTCCTATTAAATGCACCCTGTGCTCGCTCTCTCTCTCTCTCTCTCTCTCTCTCTCTCTCTCTCTCTCTCTCTCTCTTCTCTTTCTCTCTCTCTCTCTAAATATATGTGTGTATGTGTGTGTGTATAATCTCATCAACTACTCAGATACTTAGAAAAGTTTTGAGAATTACAAATATTATCTTTCCATGTAGGAATGTAAACAGTTCAATTTTAGTAAGTCCCTTATGATTTCTCTTTCCTGTTGACCTTTTCATGATTTTCTTGATTCTTATGTTTGAAAGTCAAATTTTCTTTTTAGCTCTGGTCGTCTCATGAAGAATTTTTGAAAGTCCCCTATTTCATTGAAAGACCATTTTCCCCCTGAAGTATTATACTTACTTTTTCTGGGTAGATGATTCTTGATTTTAATCCTAGTTCCTTTGACTTCTGGAATGTCATTTTTCACCCCCTTTGATCTCTTAATGTAGAAAGTGCTAGATCTTGTGTTATCCTGATTGTATTTGCACAATACTCGAATTATTTCTTTCTAGCTGTTTGCAATATTTTCTCCTTGACCTGGGAACTCTGGAATTTGGCTGCAATGTTCCTAGGTGTTTCTCTTTTTCAATCCCTTTCAGGAGATTATTGATGAATTCTTTCAATATTTATTTTGCCCTCTGGCTCTATAATATTAGGACAGTTTTCCTTGATAATTTCATGAAAGATGATATCTAGGATCTTTTTTTAATCATGACTTTCAAGTAGTCCCATAATTTTTAGATTATCTCTCCTGGATCTATTTTCCAGGTCAGTTGTTTTTCTGATGAGGTTTTTCACATTGTCTTCCATTTTTCATCCTTTTGGTTTTGTTTTTTGATTTCTCAGTTTCTCATAAAGTCACGGGCTTCCATCTGTTCCATTCTAATTTTTAAAGAACTATTTTCTTCACTGAGCTTTTGAACCTCCTTTTACATTTGGTTAATTCTGCTTTTTAAGGCATTCTTCTCTTCATTGACTTTTTGAACCTCTTTTGCCAATTCATTTAGTCTATTTTTAAAGGTGTTGGGTCTCCTTTGGCAAGCTGTGGACTTGCTTTTCATGATTTTCTTGCATACCTCTCATTTCTTTTCCCAATTTTTCCTTCATCTCTCTAACTTGATTTTCAAAATCCTTTTGAGCTCTTCCATGGCCTGAGACCATTGAATATTTATTTTGGATGTTTGAGATACAGAAGCCTTGACTTTTATGTCTTTTCCTGGTGATAAGCATTGTTCTTCCTCATCCTAAAGAATGGGAGAAGAAACCTGTTCACCAAGAAAGAAACTTTCTATAGTCTTTCCCCCCCCCCTTTTTTGGGCATTTTTCCAACCAGTTACTTGACTTTTGGGGTACTTTGTCCAGAGCGGGATATAATCTGTAAGATCTTAGTTCCTCCAATACGGCACAATCAAGCCTGCACACTGATCTAGGAGCAACCAGAAACTTTTGTGCCCAGAATGTGTGAGTATTAGAATTTCCTCTCCACAACAACCTCATCTCCTGTTCCAACATGCCAGCACTCAAGGCTGGGGGTGAAATCATCTGCTCAATTCCCCCTGGGGCTTTAGGCAGGGGCAAGGCCACCACTCAGGGCTGAGCTTCATATCAGCTGCTCAATTCCCCCACGGGCTGTGGGGGAAGAGCTAGAGTATATGTCTCTTTCTACTCCACCATCTTGGCTCAGCCCTGAAAGCAGTCTTTCATTAATCAGGTAATTCCTCATCTGATGTGTCTTTAAAATAAGCTCTGAAACAGAATCATGTAACTCTAAGTCAGGGCTGTTCATTCAAATGCCTTCTCTCCATGACTTTGCATTTTTATCATCATCATCAACACCAAGTTCATCAGCACCATCACCATCATTATTAATTCCTCTTGTTATTTAAGGAAGGGGGTGTTATCAACAGGTCTATTTAAGTGTTAAAATAGAAGTAAATGTATCAGCATGTTCCTGTCTACTAGCAGTGAGAATAAATGGAACTCATGCTGTTGGATGAGAAATAATAATGAGATTTTTGAACTTTTCCTCCATTACTTGCATTCTTGTTACAAATGAGAATCTTACTTGGCTTCTCTGCTTTCTACAGAGCTTGCTTGGCTCACCTAATGTGTCTGCCTCTGACTGGTATACACATAAACACTGTATTTTCAATTTGCAGATGACAGATATAGATTGTTTGAGGCACCTCACACTTGTTTTCTACAGAGTCATGCATTCTTTGGTGAATAAAATAACATAGTGATTTTAGCTCAATGGAATGTATCCATTATTCAAATCACAAATATGACAGATTTTACCATTGAAACTCTCATCTACTGCAATCTTTCTTACAACTGGCTCTTCAGCCCATATCATTTTTCCCTCTTTGGGCTTTAAATTAATGTTCTACAGTGATCATTATCAGTCAAGTCTGTTCCATGCAGCTGCAGAATGGGGGTGGGTGGGAATGGGAATTGGATTAAGGTAGCATATTCACTTGTGCATTACAAAATGGAGAGAATATTCAGACAGGGAAATGTTGGCTTGTTATTACATGTTCAGTGGCTTATTTACTATACATAGGTTCTTACCATGTGTGTTCTTGGTGTAACTATGCCTGTAACAAGCGAAAAATAATAATGAAATAGAATTGGAGAATTTAAGTGCTGGAATTGTCTTTAAAGATTCTAATCCAACTCCTTAATTTTAAGATCTTTTAATGATAAAGAAACTAAAAATTCAATGAATGGTCCAAAGTCACACAGGGAGTAAATACCTGGGAGAAAGAAGAGGAGAAAAGAGGAGAAGAGAGGAAAGGAGAGGAAAGGACAGGAGAGGAGAGGAGAAGAGAAGGTATCCTCATAAGACCCAGCTAAGGATTGTCTTCATAGTACTGATTTGTGACATACCCACTGAGGAAATCTGAGGCAGAGAATATTACTTTGTGCAAACATTAACATTCATTCTTTTCGTTCTGCTCCATGATATGGATATGTCCTTGATCTTTCAGAAAACAGTAATATCCAGCATAATGTCTTAGTATCTCAAAAATGTCTGTAATCCCTTCACTTTAATATTAATAGAAGTGGAGATCCATCCTTATAACCTCTAAGTTAGAGATGTCACTAAAACTTTAGTATAGGGAAAATGAATTGCCTTTCAAGCATCAGCCAAGAAATGAATGTCTATATCTCTCCTAATAAACCTAATGGCTAGAGGCAACTATGTGGTGTAGTGGATAGAGCACTGGACCAAAAGTCAAGAAAAGCTGTAAAAATTCCTTTTCAGGAATTTACCAATTATTTGACACTGAACGTGTCATTTGATCTCTATCTGCCTTGGTTTTCCAGTCTGTAAAATGGAAATAATAGCAAAACCACTTTGTAGGAACAGCTCCCATTTATTCATACTGCTATAAGCAAACTTGTTTTGTTGCTGTTGTTTTGTTTTGCCAGACAATCATTGGTGGACTTGGGATTTGATGAGCCAATAAGGTTTTGTTTCATGTCTGGTTATGAGTATCCCTAGGTTCAAAATGGGGTCAAATACATTCTCAGGAGAAGCAGAGGAAGAAATGACTACTGTTATTGAGCAAGTGATAAACACTTATTTACTGTGGACTCTGTGCCAAGCATTGCGTTAAATTCTAAGAATGTAAAAAAAAAAGACCAAATGGTCCATTTCCTCAAGTATCTTACATCCTATTGAGGGGGCATGATAAGTATATAAATGTATACTTTTAGGAAGTATGCAGGATTTATAGTGTGGTGTCACAAACATTTCATCCCTGCTCCTGGAAAAGGCAAAGCAAAGTGGATGTTTGGGTTGGAGAGTTCTGAGGAATAGTAGGGCCAAAATAAAGCAGATGTTTACATCAAATCTTGTAGTAACATGGTGAACCCTCCTAGAATGGAAGGCTATCATCTTGACTGCAAAGAGATCAATCTATCCCTACTCAAAAAAATGGAGTGAAGTTAAAGCTTCAGTAGAAATCAGCATTGGAATTGAATTTGTGACTGACCACTGCATTTCCAGCTTAAGTGAAATAAGAAGACTCATTAAAAAAAAAAGTCAAAGAGTTGATTTAGGACAAACTTTGAAGCCATCTACCACAACCACTTTCACTTCACAGGTAAGGAAAGTGGTACCCAGAAAGTTTAATTGATTTGTTCAAGATCCCACAGGTAGCAATTATGGGAATATGAAGTGAACTTCTGTGTTCTGAATCTAGAGACAGCATTCCTTTCATTGTACCATACTGGGGTGAGAAAAAACCATTTTATAAACCATCAAATTTCCTCATGGACAGAAGCAAACACTGATGGGAAGGTGTATCTATTTTAATGCTCGATGGAATTGAAGATTTCATTGATCTTACTATTCTCACTAATGAGACAAATGTGAATCTATCCACAATTTCTTGTCTAGTGTGACCTTTGTCCATATCTTCCCACGAATTCCGTAGGGGGAAATATCAAAGATCAAGTGGTCTTTCTCTAGAGCTGATATCACTTGGAAAGGAACTGAGCACATATGTTATCCCTGGATCCTGCTACATAAGTCAGTCTATCATTCCTGGAAAACTGACCTCATCTCTGTAATAATATGGACAAAACATCTTCTGTGTGTTTCTTCATTGTTAATGTTGCAAATTCTATTCATGCTCATCTTGGATCCTCCCACTCACCTTTGTGTGACCCACAATTTTAATATTTTAGAGTAAACAGTATACTCCATGGTTCACTATCACACAGAATAATGGTAAGAATATTTCTCTTTAATGCAATGGTTTATTTATTTCAGGCAATTCAAGTGATTTTCCCAAACAGCACAGAGCCAAGATCTGAAACCAGATACCCTGGCTATAAAAGGCGGTCTTCCTTTCAATATCACATGCTTTTGATTTTGAAGTAAGAGAGGGTTCAATGGGTTGATTGTATTTTTATGAGCCATAGAGTTTGTTTTCACAGTGGGTAGGGACCCAGTCACATTCCAGTCACTACTTCTAATGCCAGACTCTAACTATAATCTTACTTATGCTTTGTGATATGATAGCATTAAATGGCCATAAAAATTGTAAATATAAGTATATAAATGTTTGTTTTTCTTATTCAGTGCAAACAAAACCATTAAATGAATTTTTTTATGTCATTTTGGTTGATTTTGATTTTGTTGGGGGAAGGATTGTGTAGTGGTTTTAATACTATGAAAACATGGCCTTTGATGCATTTGCCTGACTATAACTCCAATTATAGTGAGCAATACATTGGCTAATTCTCATTTCATCTCAGTTGTATACTTATCCCAATTCAATTTAGATTTAATTTCCTTAAAAGATTGATCTCTTCTGTCTTGGAAATAAGACTGTCAAAAAATCACATGGTAAAACTCAGTTGAATAAATACTGAAAAGAATTCAAAGATTCCTATTGATGTCAAGCAATGTTAGAACATGATTGTCAAGACAGCTATGACTTGCTACTTAGTCCATGTTTAAAGGGTATTTTAATATTTGTGTAATTCTAAGGCAGCTTTCCAAACATTTTTATGTCATGGATTTTTTTGTCATCTGGTGAAATTTATGAACTCTTTCTTAGAATAATATTTTAAATTCATAAAATAAAATACATAGAAAAGAAAGCTAATAATATTTAAATATCAATCAAAATACATGTTTTAAAATTCAAATTCACAGACCCTTTGTAAAAAGTGATGCTTCTAAATTGATATATCATATGATCATTTAGCATCTTCATAAGGTCAAAAATGTTATATAAGGAAATCTAGAAATTAGCGTGTGCCTCCTCCCCCATGTAGTGAAAGTATGAGGGGACATGTACAAGAATCCAAGTATCACAAATTATATGCAGGCATGATTATGTTATATAAATAATTGAAAAGAATACACACATTAAAAAGATCACACATTAACTGTCAATATATAATATAATAGAAAAACATAGAATTACATTTCTGGAGTATAAAGAAATATACAGAATTATTTAATAGAACAAATTTAATACTTTTAAGGATATTTGTTGGTATGTGGTCTTGATTGCCTGTTACTTTTCCCATCTTTTAGTAAAAAATGTAAAACATAAAAAATATAAAATATCTAAATTCCCATGTATTAATTAATATAATAGTTGTTGACTAAAGAAAAAACAACAATAAAAATAAAAACTAATAACATTTGCCACTTGGCTGCACCTTATGTGTCATAGTTGACTGTTCACTCTCAACTTAATCTGGTTCTAAGTCCTGCCTATTCTACCTTCATAATATCTCTCTGGAAAGGTGCTTTTCCTCTGACCCTTGCATCACTCTCCTAAAAGCCCTCATCACCTTACTCCAGGATTACTCCAATAGCCTTTTACTTGACCTCCTTGACTCAAGTCTTTCTACACTCTATTTCATCCTCTCCTTGACTGTCAAACTAATATTCTTAAGTCCAATCTGACCATGTTGTCTCTTCACTCCATTCAATAAATTCCAGTGACTCCCTATTACTTCAAAGACCAAATATAAAATCCTCTATGCATTTTCAGTGACCAACCTCAGGCCTGGAATTTTCCCTCTCCATATCTTGATGTTCCTGAGTTCTTTGAAGTCACAGATAAAACTCAGTCTTCTAGAAGAAGCTTCTCTTGATGGTATATGCTGGTGTCTTCTATCTAAGACTATCCTCAATTAAAGATAGGCAAATAAGCATGTAAATAGATCTCTCTCTCTCTCTCTCTCTCTCTCTCTCTCTCATAATTGTTTGCATATTGTTTTACCCCATTAAACTATGAACTCTTTGAGAGCCTGCATTTTTTTCCTTTGTATGTGTGTGTGTATATCTTCAGCAATTAACATAGTTCCTGACAGTAGGCACTTAAATGAATGATGACTTGTTATGAATTTGACTTGGGTGCACTTGGGGAGAATAGTTTCTATCTCTCTCCCTCCGAATCTTAATGTATACAATGGACTATTGAAACTAGATGACTTCTAAGATCCTTTTATCTTCAAAGGTATTATTAAACTTTGAATTCCTTTTTATTGATATCTGACAGCAATAACTCCAAAATGATATTTGATTTTTTAAATAATATTAAAAGACAAGTAAGAGAGACATACCCTTGTCTACCCTTTCTGATTATAGCATTAGAGTATAGTACATCTTGTAGTCAAAACTCTCCAGTGTATCATCACATAACTGTGTTTCAGGAAGGAATAGATTGTTAAAGGAGGGCAAATGAAAGTCACTTTAACTGTTTGTTTTTGGTTTTTTTTACTGTGTTTTTAAATCATGGAGGTCAGGGCATTGTAAACAAGTTTAATCCATATGTTCAGGTTTTTCTTTGTTTTTGTCATTGTTTTACAGTAAGACATTTTGGAAATGGTTTTATACTTATTCAGAAATCATCTTCCATTCGGGTTCAATTAGGGCCTCCATTAGATCCTCAGTGACCAAAACAGTAAGTGCTCCAGTTCTCATCTGTGTGAATGCAAAAATGTTTTAGATGTTAAGAAGACAAAACTGAAGGTAAGAAGAACATGTGAATGGTAGATGATAAACCAAAATTATGCTTCAGGGACAATTCAAATGCTTCAAATTCTACTTCCCCCTAGTTTAATGACTTTTACATCTGTTTGTAAAATGACAGAAGTTCCACTTGTATGGTTGTCACTTTTATATTCTTGAGGAATTATGTTTATATATACACAGAGAATTACTTGTATACATGGGGAAGTGAGGTAGCTGGCCAGTGAAGTCCCTAGTCTAAGAAGTGTGCTCAGATATCTTCTACCTAATACCAGTTCACATGGAAATTTTGGGAGACTTGCTTCTCAATATAATTAATTAGAATAGTTACTATGTTGTTGAAATGTCTTCCAACTTACTGTGTTACTAGAAGAAATGAAGATTCAGTGCTGAACAGGAACCTAGAGTATTTGCAAAAAGAGACAACCTACCTATTTCTCAATTTCTTTATCTTCTTGAAGTGAGGCAAGGATTGGGTTGAGGGGCTGCTTGGGGAGAAAAGGGTAATTGTCCTAGCTGCTACTCAACAGCCAGTGCCTATTTTTCTTCTTCTCCTTTTCCTGTTTTTAGATAATGAGTATTTTTAGAGTGGACGTCTCAGGTAACTAAGGAGCTTTGAACATCACAAGATCCAGTAAGAAGTCCTTTTGGTAACTGAAGTCATTAGTACTGTCCAACAGAATTTATGACTTTGGCCCCTAAAGCAGTAGAAGCTGACATTAAAGGAAGCACTTTCAGTCTAATTGAAAACTATGGCTTCTGTGAATGAGACCCATAAGAAGACAGAAATAACCTGGATATAGAAATTGGGAAGGGCATCTAAGCCTCAGAAGCCAGTCAACTGCTCAATCTAAAAGATGCTTCATGAAAATTTTATAAAGAGTGAGAATATTCTCAAGGCCAGGAATTTAAAGTGTTCCTCAGGCCCAGTTTTCTACATGGGTCCTTCACTGACTTTGAATTTGCATATTTTTTAAAGCCCCCTCATCCCAGTGACCTTATTGTATAAAACAAAAGAGCACCTATTTGTGGAGAGGGGAGGAGTTGTTTTATACCAATTACTTTTTGTTGGGACTGGAAGCTCAAATCCGTGTGGACAGTCTCGGGCGGGTAAAAGTGGGACTTCTAAATCTTAGAGTCTTACGAGGCCCTCCATGAACAGCGGGGGTTCGAGAAGGTCAGACCGAGCTAGCTCGGCTAGCTCGGGTATTTCCGCCTCTCCCCCGGAGATACCTGATGGGTGGAGTCTCCCTGCCCTCGAGGTCGTCCCGGATTGGAGCACACCTAGTTACCTAACAGCACGGTATTGAGATGCAAACTGTGTGGCTGAAGATTAAGTAGGATTGAGGAAGCCTAAAAGCTCGCTTAGCACGTGTGGAGCCAAAGAGAAAAGTAGGGTTCCGCTTCTTTTCTTTCCTCTCTCCCCTCCCCCTCTCTCCCCGCTTGTACTTCTACTTCCAATCCCTTAAGCTTAGCCTCCTTAGGAAATCTCCCCCTCTTCGTCCTAAGAAAGAAGACCTCCTGCACTTGTAACCGAAACCCTGTAATAAAGCTCAACCCCTGTTTGACTCTGGAACGTCCTTTCTCTCATACGTGCATCTGGCGTGGCCAGCCGAAGACCTCGGGAGGTGAGGTAAAGAAGACTCGGGTAGCCCAATACAGGCCTCTAGGCTTGGCAGTTGGCGCCCCAACAGGGATTGAGAGCGTAAATAATCCTGGGTGCTTTTGGGGTACACCCGGAAGGGGCTGTGAAAGAAGCGAGTCCCGAATCCTAGATTCGGAAGGAGAGAAAGGGGAGAGAAGCTTCCCAAACCCCTGGGAAAAGGGCAGGGATGAGGAATCAATTGCCAGTAATAAAGACAGAGGAACAGGAGGTCTGGGCTGAGAAACTTCACAGGGAATGCAGGGAGGCGGGGGTCACAATAGAGTTAAACGACCTCCGAGAATTTTGTAAGGAAGGGCCAGAGAGGCCAGGGCGGGATTGGAAAGAGAGTGGAAGCGGAGAGAGGGGAGGGGAGGACCCAGGCAAGCAGAAAGTTAAGCGGAAAGTTAAGGAGCGTAAAGAAAAAATAGACTCGGAGCTCCATCTAGCGGATGGAAAAGGCGAGGCAGGGGAGAATGTACCGTGTCTTCCCTCTGCGCCTCCTTATAGCACGCTCCATACTGGAGCGGATAGGACCTGCCTTAGCGGTCGCTCAGTACCCCGGCACTGGAAGCTCAAAGAAAGCCAAAGACCAGTGTGGGGAATAGGAGGGTGCCAAAATACCTTAGAGACAATGCACCCAGTAAAGTGGGAGGCAGAGGATAGCCAAAGGACCGTATGGCCGTTGGTGATTCCAGGACTTAGTTTTAACATCTGGGGCAGGGACATTATGAGCCGCCTCGGGATGAAGCTATCAAATTTTTAGTAAGGGCCATTGCAGTTGCACTGGAGTCCCCACCCTTGAATTGGAAGTCAGACACCCCGATTTGGGCCCTGACTCCAGAAAAACTCCAGGCACTACAACTATTGGTTAAGGAGCAATTAGCACCCTGGAATGCTCCTGTGTTTGTTAAAAAGAAAAAATCTGGGAAATTCAGGTTCCTTACAGATGTTAATGAAGCATTTGTAAGCACCTGGCAGCAACTATACCTAAGTAAAGAGCCAGTTTGCATCCTTATCAATTTTACCTTAAAGGCGATCCTTGCTAAACAAAGAAGGGGAAAAGGTCGCCTAATACAATCAGAGCTAAGATCAAGAGGCCTAATACAATCAGAGCTAAGATTAAGAGGCCTAATACAATCAGAGCTTGATACAGCTGTCTCAAAAAAAAAACGCACATACTACTCCAGCTATGAGACATTTTAAGATACTAATAGGGGGTCGAGGGTATGTTTGTGTCTCCACAGGAAAAGGTGATGCGTGGATTCCCATTAGAAGGATCAGTAGGTGGGAACCGAGGTCGGAGACGATGGAGATGCAGGAGGCGGAGACCCCGGAGAGCCCAGAGACCCCGGAGAAGGATCATACACCACCTGAGCCTGCTGCTGACAGCTTTAACCTTGCTGCCCAGAGAGGAAGCAGCCCTCATCACAACCGCAGACACTGCTGCTGACAGCTTCAATCTAGGCATCCTTTTTTCACCAGCTGAATGAGGACTTTGATATCACAAACCCAGGACACTTGGGTGGGGAGGAGGTGACCAATTTTATACCTGTATAGATCCATTTGCAAGATTAAGGGAGTGGTGATGTAAGGCGCCTACACCACCTGCTTCTCTTAAAATATGCTTTGGGATTAGTTGATTGCACTTCCCCTGTTGTAACTCAGCCATTTAGTTTCATCTTTGTTTTATTTGATGCCTCCCTTTGTCAGTTGTGCTAGCTGCAGATTTCTGTGTGAATGAAGTCTTGTTGTAAGGTACTCATATGCTAAAGGCCTTCCTAATCCACTCAGCCTCCAGCCACTGTTTGCTCTAGAGCCAGGTGCGCTCCGCGCATATCAAAGAAGGGGAACTTTTGCTATGCATTATCAGTAAATTCTTTTTGTAAAACCTCCTTGATACTCCTTGGTTAGTTGATAATAGGGGGATATATCAGATAGATCTAGGGAGTGATAGTTTTTCAATTCCTAGACCCTCAGGGTCAATCTTCAAAGCCTAAGGGTGTAGTAGTTAGCCACCTATGTAGATACATTTCAAAAATAACAGTGAAAATTGGAAGAACTGTCTCATTGAAAGGGTGATCTCTCTTTGAATTTCTTCATCTCTGTCTCTTTCTTGATCTATCTATCTATCCATCCATCCATCTATCCATCTGTCTATCTATCTATCTATCTATCTATCTATCTATCTATCTATCTATCTATCTAATAGTCTCTAGATTGCTGCTTCACGTCCCTTTGACTTAGATCAGTTTTACAATTCATTTTTCTTTCTCTTCTTAGCTTTACAGTTACCTCCATGACATTAATCTGTTGAAAAGAACAAGATATCATCTTTCACAAGGAACAAGTCATAAATATTTCAATAAAGTGTTCATAATCCTTAGCAGCAGATGGCTGTCCTATAAGGACTGCCAACTGAGGTTTTGCGGACAGAATCATATTAACCATGAGAAACTGGGCTTAGGCCGTGCCCCATTAATGATAGTTTTCTGTTAATCAATCACAGTTCACTGATTTTCTGATATCTGTAGCTCTCAGGACCTAATCTGATCCTTTTGAACTATTCTTGCCAATACATCCTAGCTAAGCTATTAGGTAAAGTAATATTGGCTATGTGTGAGATGTGTTATTGAGATAAAATTAGATAAAAAAATTAGATAAAATTCATCTAATAAACAGATAAATAATATGGAGAGATACAGATCTGTAAAAACATAGGTATTGATATCACACAAATTATCTTAATTAACAAAAGTTAAAGTCCAGATACATCTAGACAAGTATACACACAAGCATATAAATATAGAGATAGAAATGAAGATGGAGAAAAGATTACGCTATAAAAGGTTAAACAACTAGCACTTTGGGAGAAATGTACACACCGTACATTCCTACATTTAATCCATGTTATTAATGTTTCTTAAGTCTGCACAATCAACAAAATTAAAAAGCTTTGATTTATAGTGTTTCCATGATTCAGATGTGCAAATACATTGAAAAAAATGTTTATGGTTCTCAAGAGCCTATGTGTTGGTTCCAGTGTACCACTTGATAGAGATATGGATAAAGATGTCACACACTATTCACAAGTAATGCCTATGTACACACATACACTCATATATATGAGTTAGTGATATATATATATGTATATATGTTTTATTTATATTTATATATATGTATATGTGCATGCATGTATGTCACACAAAAACACCTAGTAACTCAGAGAAGAAAAATTAAGGAAGCTAAGTTGGCTTCTTAAAAAGAAGCAGACATGAAATATAGCCAATGTCCCAAGACAAGTTCAAGTCTAGAATTGATCCATCAAGTGGACGATAGTCTTCCAGGACAAATGATGTCTTTACTTTAAAGTGCAGAATATTTAGGCTGGAAAAGTCCTTTACAATCCATTCTCCATTTTTCAGAAGAAGAAATTAAGTACCAGAGAGTCTCCATGATTCTCTCAAGATAATGTGGCTCATTAATGACAGAGGAAGGACTGGAATTTAGGTTTCTTGACTCCCTTGTCTCATTTTTTTTCCTCACTTTAATCAGAGGTCAACAGTGGGAAATATTAGATTGAGTAGATTGGATTCTCATATGGAAAGGGAATCAGGGTAGACAAATCATTTTTAATGATAGAAATTGCAAGGGAAGAGAATAAGAATTTGTGAAAAGAAAGATATTTTAGCTATGGGCCCAAAGAGAGGGAAAGCTTCCATGGTAGCTGTCTTTTTTAAGGTGCTAGGTATAAGATCTGAAAGTGATTTTTGAAATTCAATTTGAAGTTTAAAAAAGAAACATTGACAAAAGAATGGGGAAAAGCCCTTTTGATCCTTCAAATGATTTTGCTAGCATAATGTCACAGATAAAACCCATGAAGGGAAAAGGTCTAAAGTTGATCAGGCAGAAGCTCCTCATGTCACCATAGATATATTTCAAGTTCATTTCAGTGGATATCCTAGCCTGATGTAATAAAGGCTGCAAAATGAAACATCTGAGTGGCATTTTAAGTGTGATTATGGACCAGAAAATTATTACATTCAAGAGACATCTTATTTAACCTTTCTGCCACAAGAAGATCTTGGTGTTTCTTCACTAAGAAGAAAAAATAATTTAAATTTGCTATGAAGGGAAAAAGGTTGCCAGTTTTTATTATAATCTTGGTATACACAATGCTTTTATTTACTTCTTAAATAAATTTTGTTTATGTTTTCTATTTCTTGCATCACCATAGTGTTCCATGTATTCCTCTCTCCCTTTCTCCTTCCCAATGAGTCTTCCCATATGACAGAATACTTTGGAAAGGAAAAAGAAAAAAAATCAGTACAACTGATTGATATGTTGAACAAGTATATAATATCATCTCTATGAAGTGTACATATATATATATACATACATACATACATTAATGTTTATATATCTTGTATATCAAAACTTTTTCACCTAATTTTGATGCAAAGATTTTTATCCTCTGTTTGAACAAGATGCATTCCTGAGGTCTGTACAGAAGCCTTTAATTTTCAAGTTGTCTCTTTTACTATAAACAATGTACTATCATTCTTTTATCACTTTGCTTCAAACTTTTTTTAAAGGTGGTTCTATTTCTATTGACTTTCTATCACCTTTGATTTCTTCTTCTTTAACATTTCTCTCTTCCTCTCCTCTCTATCACTTTATCCTGCTCCTTAATTTTTAAATTTCTTCTTTACCCCTGCTGATAAAGGATTTCTCTCTCTTCATTATCCATATTCTCTTTGTGTTTACTTCAATCTATCACTCTCTGTTTCATGATCCTGATAAATATCCAGTGCCTCTCTTTTCTCTATTTTCTTCATGTCCTCAAAGCATCCATTCTACCCTTTCCTCTCTAGAAACTTTCTACCACTTCCCTGTAGGACAAGGATACCTCTTTTCCATTGTACTTCACTTCCAAAATAATGCTGATTAGTTTTGTTGTTAAAGAGGAGACTGACCCATGTTGGGACACTTCTCCCACTACATCCCTGATGATGGAGTCCACCACTAATCTATATCAGCTCTTGTTGACCTTTTCTTCCATATTTTCCCAAATCTCTCTTCCCTGTATTTATACTTTCTAGTCTTCCAGGTTCCACTGGTATTTAGGAGTTCCAACTCTCCCCATATTACCTTACCCACTTACCCCCATCCTTGCACTCCCAGAACAAGTAGGCTTTTCAAGCACCAAATCTTCCAGGTGTCATCCAAAGCAAGGTCTTCAATGCCCTTCACCAACCATCTCTTGTCAGTCATAGAAACATTCATTAGTGGAGCTTCCTTCTGCTTCTAAAATAAGACCTCTTCTCCCCCTCACCTTTGGATTTGCCCCACTGTCTCTTCTCTTTCTGAGACCATAAAGGTCACCCCTCATTTCTAGCTCTTTGTTTAACCCTGGTGTATCACTCACTCTTTCTCTGTTTCCCTGCTCCATCCCGCTTTTTATGTATTCTCTCATAATGTAATCATACTAAACTGTAGTCATTGTATTGCCAGGTTCATCCATAATAACCCCTATTCCTTTTCTATCACTTTACCCATAGCAGATTTCTACCTTCAGACCTGAATTCTTGTGTATACCTAGAAAGAAGTCTCCTACAGGTACTGGTCTACTCATTGCCACTCTATTGCTATTATCACCTTTGCCTGCTTGATATTTTTTTATTCCTCCTACATTTCTGTTGTTTGAGGTATTAGAAAAGTAAAATATCTTTTCAGTTCTAATTTTCTTTCTGAACATGTTTCAAACACTTCTTTGTTATAGAATGCCCATGTTTTTCCCTGTTTGGCAACACTCAGATTTTCAGGATAGTTTAGAGTGTGCTGCATCTTGAGATCCACTGCTCTTTAGAACATATTCTTCCATTCCTTCCTCCTTTTCCTAGTGACTGTAGAATAATCCAGTCATTCAAATTTCCTTTTCTTTGTTTTTGAAGGTCTTTCTCCTGAAGGCTTTTGGGACTTGTGCTTTCTGAATTGAATTGTTAAATTTAACTACTCTGTGTCTTGGAACATGTAGAGGTGTTTTTCCCCCTTTCTTGGAAATTATATGTGAATTATTTCAATTGAAATTTCATTGTCTCTTTAGTAGTTTTGGGTAGTTATTGTCTATCATTCATTTCATTATGGTATTAAAGTATTCTTATTCTACCACATTATTCTGAGGGACCTATCATCTTTAGTGATGCCATTAAGTTTAGTATGTTTTCTTTGCACAATGAGCATATTTTCTTTTAAAGTTACTTTTTTTTTTTTTCTTTTCTTCCTGGTTGTACTTCATTTCTATGGAATTGCATTCCCAATCTTTTCTTCTCCCTTTTGTTTCTTTGGCAAGGCTCGCCATTGCAAATTACAGGTTTCCTATGCTATTCACTATTTTTTGCCATGAAGGACATAAATTCCAGTCTTATGATTCTCATTTCTCTTTTAATAGTGCATTATTTCTCCATTTTCTCCACAAATTCAACAAGGTCCTCTGTCTCATCACGTGTTGGATTATTTTTATATAGTATTTATTCATAGATTTCTGAACTCATTTACTAGTTCTGGAGGGCACATTTCCTTCCTTTATGCTTTTCTTCCTGTTGATTTATCTGTCAGTATTCAAGTTCTTTGAGTTTTCTTCCTGCAATGTTTGATACCTTCAGTCTGTCCCCTACTATCCTTATTTTCTTTTCTGACTTTCATTTGATGTGATTTCCTTGGGGGCTGGACCCCACAGCATCTCATTCTAGTCCCACACTAGATAATCCACAGTTCACCAACCTAGATTTCTGCCACAATAAAATTTTGGGTGGTCAAAATTTCCCAAAATAGGTGCTTTGCATCATTCTTCATGCTTAGTAGGATGCTCCACAGCTCCCAATGTACAACATGTGCATGCTTGTAATCTCTTTCCCACTCTCTATCATTTAGTTCTCTGATCTGGCATCAGTAGTTCAGAGGTTTTTAGAACTAGTATTTCTAGGTTGGAGCCCTGGCAGACTTTAGCTTCTGAAGGGATATGATCAGACTGGCTATCAAGGCTTGTGCAAAATGCCACAGCCTTGAGCCAGGGTCTCCACAGCAACTGACAGAGTGAAAAGAGGACAGTGTCCAGGGATGGGTTTTGATGTAAGCTTATGTATGACACCGAATATAGCCTTGCTACTAGAAGTATGAGGAGTAAAGAAGGGATAATAAGGGAGCTCAGGGTCAGTAAGCTTCATTTCTTTTGTTTGTTCATTTTTTTTTTTTACCTTTTTTGGATTTGAATTTCTTATAGCATAGAGAAAACAAAAATGCATTATCTTTGGTGCAAAATTTCTGTTTCAAAGGCTTTGAAAGGTTGTAGGGATTGGAGAAAATGTCTAGTCAGTCATTTTGTTCCTCATGTGGCCAAGAAGTCTTAATGTGTTGTTGATGGCTTCAAAAATAGTCACTTCAAAATTAAACTGCCACCCCACCAAAAATAAATGATTACATCAATAAATAAAAAAAAGAAAAAAATACTTTTATAACAAAGTTTTCTTAAGCCAAACCAAGTGACATATTGATAATATCCTAATTCATTCCATACTGGTTAGTCAGCAACATTCTTGAATGTGGCAGGAACTAAATTAAAATTGAATTGTGAAATATTTAACAGACAAAATAAAAATACAGTATAACATAAATCATATCAGCATCAGTTCACACAAGTCTTTCCAGGTTTTTCTGAATTCGACCTTCTCGTCATTTCTTATAGCACTACAGAATTCCATTACATTCACATAACATAACTTGTTCAGTCATTCCCCAGCTGATACTCCTTTGGCACCACAAAAAGAGCTACTATATAAAAAAATTGTATATGTACATCCTTTCCCCATTTTTATGATCTCTTTGGGATGCAAACCTAGAAGTGGTATTGCTAGATCAAAGGATATTCAAAATGTTATAGCCCTTTGGACATAGTTCCCCAGCATGGTTGGATTGGTTTACAACTGCACCAACAAAGTATTAGTGTTCCAATTTTTCTGCATCTTCTCTAACATTGACCATTTTCCTGTTTTGTCATGTTAGTCATTTTAATAGATATGATGTGGTACCTCAAAGTTGTTTTGATTTGCATTTCTTTAATCAGTAACGATTTAGAGCATTTTTTCAAATGACTGTAGAAAACTAATTTCTTCCTCTGAAAACTGCCTGTTCTTATCCTTTGACCATTTATCAATTGGGGTCAGCAAGCCCAGTGCTCTTGGGTTGGGGGTGGGGAATCTGGCCCTTGATCACCTGCTCACCTAGGCCTTGAACTCCAATGTTTGCCTGTTAGAGGATTTCTCCCAGCCTGGGGCTGTGACTCCTGGAGTTGTGTTTCCTGAAGCTGTGCTGAATCACTGGGAGATTTGGCCGCTAGAGAACTCTGGTTCACATGGTGGTTTTCCTGAGTTGGTGTCTACCAGTTCCCCCACTTGTGTTTACACATTCAGGGGTCCTGGTGATGGTGCTTGCCTGCTCCACCACCCTGGGGCTCAGAATAACCCCTTGGTTTGCTGAGGTGGGGCTAGTCACTAACTGGATGGGACATCTCCCTTCCTGTACTGCTTCCCCTCCCCCAGAACAAGAGGGGCCTTTCCCATTAATCCCCCAAGCTTCCTGGGCTGCAAGACTGGTGTACTCTGTCTTTCTACTGGCTCAGCTGTTCCAAAACAGCTGAGAGTAACATTTTTCTGGGGTAACATTTTCTGGACTTTCAAAAGTCCAGGAGGGTAAGAGTGATTAACTTTTTACTCTGCCATCTTGGCTCCCAGAGACAAGTCTAATCAACTGAATTCTTTGGAGAACAGGGCAAAAGGACAGATTAAAGAGAGATGCTATGCCTGAAAAGGGAATGGTCATGAAGTTAGGAGAAAAGTGGCTTCAAATCCAACTGGAGACCTTGAATATTTTTACAATGTGCATATCACTGAAAGTGTCTAAGCCTCAAGATCTTCTTGCATATAGTAGGCATAATAATACCTATTGCATCCATGTCAGAGGGTTATTACAATGATCAAGTGAGATAATTGATGTAAATTGAATACTTCTAAAGCCTTGAATAAACATTATATATTATTAGTATCTCCATAGTCCTTTCCAGCTTAAGATCTTATGATCTAATTTCATGAAGAACCTAGAAATGCCTTTCACTAAAATCACCTACTCCTTTTATTTTATTCTTAATAAATATTCCCTAAAACAAAATCATGATGCAACTACTACCAACTTCCTCTAATTGTAGGCATTGATATCTGCAAATATACACACAAATTCAAAAATGATTTGGGATTGCAGTATTTATAGTGTGAAAAATTGTTCTACCAATATCTACTATAATGCATTTTTTGTATTAAACTAGGTCTCAGGGAGGTAATTAAACCAAATAACAATTAATATACTTGCCCATAATCACACAACTATCTATCAGTAAACATTTGATTGTAAAAATATTTATCAAGAGACAGTTATGAACAAAAACTTTGAAAGATATCAAAGGCAGAAAGGAGAGACTTTTGGGAGCCAAGATGGTGAAGCAAGCAGTGAATCACTGTAATCTTAATATACTCACCTCCAAACAACCATACATATCCCCCCAAAACAAATCCTGGAACATCAGAACCAATAAAAAGATGGAGTGGAACAATCATTTAGCTGCAGAAATTTAGAAGATGAGCAAGAAACCCCATCTCACTTGAGTAAAAAGGGAGCACAATCCAGGAGAGGAAAGATCCCAGCAAAATAGCAGCAAGCCCCACCTAAGCAAACCAGTGGGAGATCCTGAGATCTCCCAGTGTGGTGGAGCAAGCAAGTGCCAACTCCAGGAATTACCCCCTTCCCCCCCCCCCCCCACATACCTCAGCACAGGCAGGGGAACCAGTATATCCCAGCTCTGAAATATATGGCATACTTCAGCACAGTCGTGTAACCCTGGGCAAATAGCCATCCTCCATTGGCCTGACCTCCATGTGCTTCAGTGTAACCCTGGGCAAACAAACATCCTCTAGCAGTGGGCAGAACTCTACACATTTCAGCATAGCCCCAGCGAAATGAAGAAACACCTCACCAGGCCTCCACACATTCCAGATACCACCCCTGGGATCCTACTTCAGCATGAGCTAAGCTGCAAGACCCCTATGCTCTCCAGCAGTGCCATCTACTCCCACCCTACCCCTTCAGTACAACGCCAGACACAAAGATCCCCCAGGGGACTCGGGGCCACATCAACACAACATTGGGAGGGCCTGGACCTCTTGACAAAAGAAGCCTGAGACAGTGCCCCTTCAACCCAGGGGCAGAGGTCAAATTTAAAAGAAAGAAAAAATGTCAAATTTATCAAAAAAACAAACAAACAAAAGAATCTGGCCATAGGAAATTATTGTGGTGACAGGGAAAACCAAGACTCAAACTCAGAAGAGGACAATGATGTCAAAACAGTTATAGACAAAGTCCCAAGGAAAAATGGGTCATCATCTCAAGCCCAGAAACAACTCATGGAAGAGCTCAGAAAGGAGCTTAAAAATCAAATAAGAGAGACAGAAGACTAAAAATGAGAAAATAGATGAGAGTGGTCCAAGAGAATTATGAACAAAAAAAGAGTCACTAGTTTGGAAAACTGCTTAAAGGGTAGAATTGGCCAACATGGAAAGGAGATACAAAAATCAACTGAAGAAAAGAACTCCTTAGAGAGTATGCTTGGACAAATGGAAAAGAAAGCATAAAGGCTAATTAAAGAAAACAACACCTTAAATGTTACAATTGCATAAGTGGAAGTTTATGACTCTAGGACACATCAAAAATCAATCAAACAAATTTCAAAGATTGAAAACATGGAACAAAATGTAAAATACCTCTTGAGAAAAACAGCTATCCTGGAGAGTAGATCCCTGAGAGATATTTCCAGAATCATTGGACTACCTGAAAACCATAATCAAAAGGACGACCTGCTCAGCGTCTTTCAAGAAATTATCAAATGATATCCTAGAACTAGAGGGCAAAATAGTCAATGAAAGAATCCACCTATCACCTCAGCAAAGAGATCCTAAAATAAAAACTCTAAGAACCATGATATCCAAATTTCAGAACAATCAGATCAAGTTAAAAAGGGGTCAAAATCAAATATTGGGAGTCACAATCATGATTATAAAGCACTCGGCAGCTGCAACATGAAAAACATGGAGGTGACATAACATAATATTCAGGAAGGTGAAGGATCAAGGACTATAACCCAGAATTACTTTTCTGGCAAAATTAACCATAATATTTGAAGGGGAAATGGCAAGCCTAGAGGCCTGTATTGGGCTACCCGAGTCTTTCTTACCTGTCCAGGTCTTCGGCTGGCCACGCCGGATGCACGTATGAGAGAAAGGACGTTCCAGAGTCAAACAGGGGTTGAGCTTTATTACAGGGTTTCGGTTACAAGTGCAGGAGGTCTTCTTTCTTAGGACGAAGAGGGGGAGATTTCCTAAGAAGGCTAAGCTTAAGGGAATGGAAGTAGAAGTACAAGCGGGGAGAGAGGGGGAGGGGAGAGAGGAAAGAAAAGAAGCGGAGCCCTACTTTTCTCTTTGGCTCCACACGTGCTAAGAGCTTTCTGGCTTCCTCAATCCTACTTAATCTTCAGCCACACAGTTTGCATCTCAATACCATGCTGTTAGGTAACTAGGTGTGCTCCAATCCGGGACGACCTCGAGGGCAGGGAGACTCCACCCATCAGGTATCTCCGGGGGAGAGGCGGAAATACCCGAGCTAGCCGAGCTAGCTCGGTCTGACCTTCTCGAACCCCCGCTGTTCATGGAGGGCCTCGTAAGACTCTAAGATTTAGAAGTCCCACTTTTACCTGCCCGAGACTGTCCACACGGAATTGAGCTTCCAGTCCCAACAGGGAAAAATGATGATTCAATGAAATAGAAAGATTTTAAGCCTTCATAAGAAGAAGGTCAGAAGAAACCAAAAATTTAACCTCCAACAACAAGACCTAAGAAAAACATAAACAGGGGGAAAGAAAACATAAGAGATTCAATAGAACGAAATTATTTACATCCCTACATGGAAAGATTATGCTTATAATTCTTTTTTTTTAAACACTAATAGTACATCTAGAAGGAATATACATAGGCTAAGAGTATTGGTATAACATGAATATGAGAGAAAGACATAAAAATAATTAAGGGATGAGAAAGAGGAATTCACAGTGGGCAGAAGGAAGGGAGAGGAAGAACAGAGTATATTATTTCACATAATGAAATGGAAAATGGGAGGGTAGGAAACTAGCATTGCTTAAACCTTAGTCTCATCAATAGTGACTCAAAGACAGAATCATACACTCATTCAGCTAAATATAAAAATATGTCTTACCCAACAAGGAAGTAGGAGGACAGGAGATCAAGTAAAGAGTAGGGGAGAGAGATAAGGGAGAACAGATCAGATGAGGCGGTAGACAGAAGTAAGTCACTGGTGAGGAGGGAAAGGGTGAAAGGAGAGGGAAGACAAAGAAGAAGAAGAATACAATGGAAGGAAATAGGCAGGGAGTAATGATAATTGTGAATTTGAATGGAATGAACTCTATCATAAAAGGAAAGCAGATATCATGGTGGATCAAAAACCAGAATCCTACAATTTGATGTTTACAAGAAACACTTGAAACAGCGAAACACACAAATTAAAGGTAAGGGGCTGAAGACCAATCTGTTATGCTTTAGCTGAAGTTAAAAAAAATGCAGGATTAGTAATCCTGATCTCAAAGTAAAAGTAGAAATAGACTAAATTAAAAGAGATAAAGAAGGAAACTACATCTCACTATAAGGTACTACAAAAAATGAAGCAATATCAATACTAAACATGTATGCACCAAATGAAATAGTATCCAAGTTCTTAAAGGAGAACTACAGGAATTACAGGAAGAAATATATAGCAAAAATATACTGGGGGGACCACAACTCTCCCCTATCAAAACTTGATAAATACAACTAAAGAAAAGAAACCAACAAAGAAACTAAGGAGATAAATAGAATATTAGAAAAGTTAGATATGACATACCTTTGGCATGATTTAAGCATAAAAAAGTGGCAACATAAGAAAATTAGAAGTACAAGGAATAGTCTACCTATCAGATGTGTGGAGAGGGGAAAAATTCATGACCAAACAAGGGATAGAGAGATAAGGTAAAAATAGATAATTCTGATTATATTAAAATGAAAGAAACAAAACCAATGCAACCAAAATTAGAAGAAAAGCAGAAATATGGGGAACAGTCTTTATACAAGTATCTCTCATAAAAGCCCAATTGCTTAAATAGATAGAGAACTGAGTGAAATTTATACTACAAGCCATTCCCCAATTGATAAATATTCAAAGGATGTGAACAGGGAATTTTCAGATGAAGAAATCAAAACTGTCTATAGGCATATGAAGAAATTCTCTAAATCACTTTTGATTAGAGAAATGTATATTAAAACAACCTGGGTAACATCTCACACCAATCAGATTGGCTAATAATGTAAAAGAAAAGAAAAATGATAAATGTTGGAGAAGTGGGGAAATTGAGGTACTGATTGGTGGAATTGTGAATTGATTCAAATATGCTAGAGAGCAATTCAAAATTATGTCCGAAACAAAACCAAGCTGTGCATACCCTTTAGTGCAGCAATATTACTTTTGGATCTGCATCCCAAAGAGATCATAAAAATGTGGGAAAGGACCTGCACGTGCAAAAACATTTATACCACCCCTCTTTGTGGTGGTCAAGAATTGAAAATTTAAAGGATATCCATCAGTTGGGGAGTGACTGAGCAAGCTGTGGTATATGAATGTAATTGAATATTATTGTGCAAATAGAAATGATGAGCAGGCATATTTCAGCAAAAACCTTGGAAAGACTTATGTGAATTGATGCAAAGTGAAATGAGCAAAACTGGGAAAACATTGTGTAATGATGAACTATGAATGTCTTGGTTCTTTTCAGCAACAGACTGATAAACGACAAGTACAAAGAAGACTCAAAGTAAAATGCTGTTCATATCCAGATAAAGAACTGATGGACTCTGAGTTCAGATCAAATGATTTTTTTTTTCACTTAGTTTATTCTTTCTCACTTTTTTTTCCTTTTGATTAGTTTCTTCTTTTGCATTTGTGACTAATATGGATTTTTTTTTTCCAGGAGAGTACATGTATAAACTACATCAAACTGCCTATCATTTTCAGAACAGGAGGGGGAGAGAAGGAGGGAGGGAGAAAAATTTGGAAATCAGAATCCTGTAAAAGTAAATGATAAAAAATTTCTTGACATGTTACTAGGGTGGAAATGCTGTTTAAAAAAAGAAAGGTATTGGAAGATTAAGTATAAAGAATAAGAAAAAAATTCATAGTTGCTGCAACTTAACTTATAAAAATACTTGTAATAGTAAGTTAGGGATAGGATGAAGCCAAGATTCATCTTGATTATAAGTTCTCTTCATCTCTCTTTCTTTGTCTTTCTCCCAGTCTCTGTCTCTATTTCTCAGTCTTTTTACAATTGTCTATCTCTGTTTCTTTGTCTCTTACTCTCTCTATCTCTGTTTCTCTGTCCATGTCTGTCTATCTCTGTTTCTGTGCCTCACTTTTTCTCTCAATCCTTCTGTCTTTCTCTTTCTCTATCCCTCTCTGGCTTTCTCCCAATTTCTTGCCATGAATTCAGTTTCCAGCTTTATACCTTTCAAATTGCTAACCCACTTATTAAGAGGCCACACAGAGCTAAATTTGTAATAACTTCTACTTTAATTTGTTTCCTGTCTAAAATGTCCAGGGATTTGTTCTTTGTTTACTTGTTAGATGGGCAGGGTTATTCACCTGCAATGGAAATAACCTGCCATTTCTGCCATTAATCATCACTTTGCAACCTTTCCACTGAATCTTGCCCCAGGTATTTCATACAAATCCTATTCGCCCTAATATTATAAACAGCCTGTCAAAGACAAAGTTTGGCCCTTTTCCTAGTATTTCCCTTCTATTTTGGACTTTCTGTATTTCCGTACATATTCAATAACTTTAGTGAATTCCAAAAAGAGAGACCCAGGGGTAGAATAATTTTAAAAAAAAAATTAACTTCCTAGACCTTGCGGCCTATTGCCTCATACACAAAAACAATAATACAATATGTCACATAGTGCTATATTTCTAGATCTTTAGAAATAAATATTCCAAGTGTGAAAAACCCTCTTACCAAGCAAGAAAAATGAAAGATAATACAAGGTGTCATATATATAAAACAAACCTACTAGAAGGTCATGTCTTTAGGCAGGCAAACATTTTAAGGAAGGAATGTGTCTCCCAAAGTGGAGTTTGGCATATTTCATCTGTAGTTCTGGCTCTCCCATTAACTAACTGTGTTACTTTAGACAAATCATTTAATTAATTTTGTCCTCACTATTCTCCTTTGGAGAGTGTTATATCTGCCTAGAATGATTGCAAAGGATAGAGAAAGGGTGGAGCCAAGATAGCAGAGTAGAAGGATGGACCTGTAGAACCTCTCCCCCCACAGCCCATAAAATACCTGTAAAAAATGACTCTAAAATAATCTAGAGCAGCACAAGCCACAAAACAACAGAGTGAAAGAGATTTCCAGTCCAAGACAGACTGGATGGCTGACAGGAAAGTTTTATTGCACCAGGCTCAGAGTGAAGAGCAACCTAGCCTTGGTCGTGTAATGCAGCATGGATCAGGGCAGGCTTCAGGGTGTAACCCACAGCAGCTGCAGTTCCCAGATTCCTCAACCCCAAAATACCAAAGACAGCTTCAAAGGTCAGTGAGAAAATTCTTTCACCTGGGTGACAGGGGAGCAGGGTCCTCCCCTAGCCCTAGCCCCAACTGGCCCCACACTGCAGGAGCATCCATTTCTGGAACCCTCCACCTAAAGACCCTGGGGGAATGAAGCAGCTGATCTGAATCTCAGCCCTGAATGATGGTCCTGGGGTGAGGAGGAGCACTGATTGATGGAGCTGGTGGGGGCTCTGGAGAGGGAATTCTACTCATAGATCCTGGATAGAAAAGGTTGTGGTTGCTCCCAGCCCAGACTGCAGAGAAGTAGAGGACTAAACTCCTCTCCCTTCATTGTGCCATCTTGGAGGAATTGAGAACTTACAGGTCGCCAGAGTATAACCTCCTCTTAACAAAGGAATCAAAAGTCAAGTAACTTACTGGTAAAATGTCCCAAAAAAGAGGAAAAAATGACTACAGAAGGTTACTTTCTTGGAGAACAAATATTTTCCTCCATCCTTTCAGTTGAGGAAGAACAATGCATACCAACAGAGGAAGACATCAAAGTCAAGACTTCTGCATCCAAAACCCTCAAAATAAATATGTAATGGTCTCAGGCAATGGAAGAGCTCAACAAGAATTTTGAAAATCAAGTAAAAGAGATGGAGGAAAAATTGAGAAGAGAAATGAGAGCAATGCAAAAAAAACCATGGAAAGTGAGTCAACAGCTTGCTAAAAGAGACCTAAAAAAAATAACAGCTTTAAAAACAGACTGACTCAAATGGTAAAAGAGGTCCAAAATGACAATGAGGAGAAGAATGCTTTAAAAAGCAGAATTATCCAAATGGAAAAGGAGGTTCTAAAGCTCACTGAAGAGAATACTTTTGAAAAATTAGAATTGGCCAGATGGAAGCTAATGACTTTATGAGAAAGCAAGAAATTACAAAACAAAACCAAAAGAATGAAAAAAAAGAATGGAAGACAATGTGAAATATCCCATCGGAAAAACAGCTGACCTGGAAAATGAATCCAGGAGAGGCAACTTAAAAGTTTTGGGACTGCTTGAAAGCCATGATCAAAACAAGAGCTTAGACATTATCTTTCATGATCAAAGAAAACTGTTCTGATATTGGAAAACCACAAGGTAAAAATATTGAAAGAATCCACCAATCAGATCCTGAAAGAGATCAGAAAAGAAAAACTCCTAGGAACATTGTAGCCAAATTCCAGAGTTCCCAGGTCAAGGAGAAAATATTGCAAGCAGCCAGAAAGAAACAATTCGAGTATTGTGGAAATATAATCAGGATAACACAAGATTTAGCAGCTTTTACATTAAGGGTTTGGAAGGCATGGAATATGACATTCCAGAAGTCAAAGGCACTAGAATTAAAAGCAAGAATCACCTACCCAGCAAAACTGAGCATAATACTTCAGGAGGAAAAATGTTCATTCAATGAAATAGAGGACTTTCAAACATTCTTGATGAAAAGACCAGAGGTGAATAGAAAATTTGACTTTCAAACACAAGAATCAAGAGAAGGATGAAAAGGTAAACAGAAAAGAGAAATCACAAGGCACTTACTAAAGCTGAACTGTTTACATTCCTACACAGAAAAGTATTATTTGTAACTCTTGAAACTTTGCTCAGTATTTGAGTATTTGGAGGGATTATACACACACATATGTGTGTGTATGTATGTATGTATTTATACATACACAGAGTTGAATAGGAAGGGATGATATCAAAAAATTAAGGGGTGAGAGAGTAATATATTTGGAGGAGAAAGGGAGAAATGGAAAGGGGTCAATTATCTCTCATAAAACAGGAGAGATAAAGTTTTTCCAGTGGAGGGAAAAAGGGGGGAGATAAGAGAGAAAAGTGTAGCTTACTCTTATCACTTTTGGCTTAAGAAGAGATTAACATGCACATTTCATTTGGTATGAAAATCAATCTTACACTACAGGAAAGTGGGGGAGAATGGAGTAAGTAGGGTGAGGGAATAATAGAAGGGAGGGTAAATGGGAGGAGGGAGTAATTAGAAGTAAACATTTTAGAGGAGAGAGAAGGTCTAAAGAGAGAATAGAATGAATAGGGGGCAGGTTAGGATGGAGGGAAATACAGTTAGTCTTTCTCAACATGACTATTATGAAAGTCTTTAGGAAAACTACACATCTATAGCCTATATTGAATTGCTTGCCTTCTCAATGGATATGGGCAGGGAGAAAGGAAGAGAGAGAAGTTGGAACTCAAAGTTCCAGGAATGAATGTTGAGAACTGTTTTTGCATGCAACTGCAAAATAAGAAATACCGGTAATGTGGTACAGAAATCTGTCTTGCCCTGTCAGAAAAGAGAGAAGATGGGGATAAGGGAAGGGAGGAGTGTGAAAGAAGAGAGGACAGATTGGGCGAAGGGGTAATTAGAATGCATGGTGTTTTGTGGTGGGGAAGGGGAGAGATGGGGAGAAAATTTGAAACTAAATATCTTAGAAATGAATGTTGAAAACTAAAAATATGTAAATATATTTAATAAAAAGAAAGGGAAAGAGAAAGATGTTCTATAGTGAACAGGATAAAGAGAAGGTTGATATAATTAGGGAAGTAAAATCATCTCATTGATGATATGATTTCTGGTCCTAGATTTTCCATGGCTATCTCCAGAATCCCATGCCTCGACCTCTCTCTGTATTCTTTTCTATCTCCTGAATTTCCTGGCTTCTTTCATGTTTCTGCTTACATCCCACCTTTTGCAAAAAAAAAATCTTTACATGTCTCATTGGATTAGCAAATTCCATCTGAAACACCTCCAATTTACTCTTGTACCTATGTAATGGTTTACATGTTTTATCTGACTTTAGATTTTGTGCTTTCTGAAAGAAGAAATACTTCTTTTATTGTCTCTGTACCCCCAATACTTAGTGGAATGCCTATAACAGAATAAGTTCTTGTACATAATGTTTCTTGACCTCTGAGTTACTAATTGATTCATGGCTAAAGGTCTGTTGCTCTTCTCTCTCGTTGTCAAGGACACTAAGATTTTTACAGATGCCCAATTTCACTATTTATCATCTTCAGTTTCTCACTCTTATTCTCATTCACTCAACATATTGACTCAGTTGCCAAATTTTTCATATCTACATCAACAATATATTTCTGAAATTTATCCTCTTCTCCCTAGTGATGGAACATCCTAATTTGTCTTTATGTCTGCTAATGTGATTCCCTAAAATACAGATATGATCATACTCTTCCCTTATACAATTAACCTCAGGAAATTCTTATTACCTATTAGGTCAAAAACTGGGTTCCCCTGATAATACTAATTATGTGAACATGGACAAATCATGTAAAATCTCAGTGCCTTAGACAATTTCCTGTGACTACAAGTTTTAAATCTGCATTGTGCAGTGTTCCTGCACTGAAATTGACGAAATCACAGGTATTAACAATAATTATAATAATGATGAGGATGAGGATGATGTTGATGATGATGATAGGGTATTATAAACCTCCTATGTATATAGATTGTGGCCTAACCTGTCTATAATATTGATTATAATTGTATATATATATATATATATATATATATATATATATATATATATATATATATATACATACATACATATATATGTGTATATATACACATATATATGTGTGTGTGTGTGTGTGTGTGTGTGTACATATATATGTATGTGTATATATATATATATATATATATATATATATATATATATATATATATATATATATATATCATCCAGGTAGACTGTGTTGTCTTTCCCTAATCAAGCTCAGAGTTAAGGAAGGATTCTGTTATAAAGAGTCAGCCTTCCAACACAAATAATCCTATCTGACCCACAAATTAAGTTTCATGTTATGTGACAAACAGCAGATCATTAAGCTATCTCTCTCTCACCCAAACTAGAAGAAAATAGCCAGCAGGGACTCAGTTTCAACTGAAAAATGACTTGGGTGTATTTCTTTCTCGCAGATCTTCTCTTGGGGAATGCTGGGTAATACTCTTTGGTGTGACAAAAATTAACATCGCTAGAATTCAGATCCCAGGAAAGGCAAATATAGTCTCTCTCTCTCTCTCTCTCTCTCTCTCTCTCTCTCTCTCTAAATATATATATATATATATGTATATATGTGTATATATATAATATATATATATAATTGTAATTATATTTAGTTGAATATAATTATGTATATGTATATATAATTTTATATATACATATGTATATATGATTAAATAAGATTATTTAATACAGAGTCATTCTCTATTGACAAAAATCCTGCTCAAGGTTTTCATTTTATTTACCTTTTTTTATCACCTGAACATCCTCCTTCCCCCAAACGGAGAAAATCCTTTTGTGTTCAGATTCCCACATGAAAGCACCTGGAGCCAGGATTAGAAAACTGCTTTTTAATTTCTGCATTTGTGACTTTCAATGCAACCACCCAAGTGTGCAAATGAACTCAAGTTTTTTTAATTGCAAGGCTTTCTACAGGTTTCCCTTCCTGTTCACCAAGCTACCCTGCTGGCAGAATTAGTGGGTTCTGTATCCAGGGTTGCAATCTATCTAATTGAGTTAATGTAATTGGCATTTACACAAAGAATTATTTTTCCCCTCCATGTCAAGTTTGTCAGCCCATCAATAACAATAGTTTGCTGTGTCTGGCTCTTGCACCCGCTGTGGTGGTTGTCTTTCCTGGGATTTAAATTCTAGCGATGTTAATTTTTGTCACACCAAAGAGTATTACCCAGCATTCCCCAAGAGAAGATCTGCGAGAAAGAAATACACCTAAGTCATTTCTCAGTTGAAACTGAGTCCCTGCTGGCTATTTTCTGCTAGTTTGGGTGAGAGAGAGATAGCTTAATGATCTGCTGTTTGTCACACAACATGAAACTTAATTTGTGGGTCAGAAGTGATTATTTGCATTGGAAGGCTGACTCCTTATACTAGAATCCTTCCTTAACTCTTAGCTTGATTAGCGAAAGACCACACAGTCTACCTGGATGCTAAAAACATAACCTGTATTTTTATTACAACCATGCTTCCTTTGGCTGTATACTTAGCTCCTGACATCATGCTATCTTAGAGCATAGGAATGGTGCCATAGTATTGATGCAGAGAGAATATTAGACAGTATTTCTCAAAAAACAAAATTGTTTCATCTGTTTCTGGGAACATGGGTATATAGTAAAAGACTTAAAGAAATCTCCTTCCTCTTGCCCCCCAAAATAAAACATTTTCATTAGTGTGCTGTTTTATTTTTTATAGCAAAGTTATTAGAGGGATACCTGCCTCCCCTACAGAGACACTGTCCCCATAAAAAAATGAGAAAAGTTAAACCAAGAAAGTAATTGATAGCCTATGTAGCAGTCCATATCCATAGTCTCCCTTCTCTCTACAAAGTAAAAGGAGAGATGTTTCAGCATTTTCCCCTGCAAGCAAAATTGATCACCACAATTAATATGAATCAAACTGTCCCTTATTATTTCAATGTAATAGCATATTTCTTCTCTTTTTAAAATTCTGCATGGGTTTATATGTCTTCCTTTGAATTTTTCTGAGTACCCGTTTTGGTTTTTTTGTTTGTTTGTTTGTTTTTTTTGGAGTGATATCATTCCATTCAGCAACCTTCGGTTTTCTGTATGGTTTCTGACTATGACAAACATGTAGTCTGAAGAATATTTTGATACATGTGGGATACTTCCTTCTTTCTTTTACCTTCTTGTGGTACATGCCTAGTTTCAATATTAAAGGCTGTGAGCAGTTAAAAATTTTTTTAAAAAGGAACAATTAAAGTAAACTTATTAGGTCTTTTCTATGGAGCCTTTCCAAGAGAAAAGTTGACAAACCCCCCTCTGTATATATGTCTAAAAGAATTGGACACAGTTTTAAACTCCAGAACATATATGGTACTGTAATTATTAGTCACCCTTAAAGAATATACAATGGGACATGTGCATGTACATGCATCTGCATTATACATAAATGTATTCACTCAGAGAAGTATATATGCATATAAACAATGCATCTAAAAATAAATACATATATGTATGTGTATCTATGTACATTATAACATAAACAATACATGTACAAATGTATAAAACATGTCTGTATGCCTAAGGAGAGGCATAAACACAATACATATATGTCTTTTCAAAATTCAACTTTTGTAACTGAATAGAAATCATTGATTTGCTTTAGATACAGTTTTATTCATCTACACATTTTTCAGAATCATAAAAACAGATAGTTGGAAGAGACTTAAGAGGTCATCTAATTTAAGTCGTATATAAAAGTTTATCCACAATACAATACATTCAGTAACAAATCTAACCATTACTTGCAAACTTCCAATAAGAGGAAACTTAGCATCTTCCACTGCATCGCATTCCATTTTCAGACATCTCTAGTTTGTGTTGATTTATGTCCTGATAGCTAACCTAGTTGTGATTACTCATTGTTTCTCACCCTGATCTTTGGAGACTAACAAAGCAGGTCTAATTTGATTTCCGCTTAACAGTCATTCAAATATCTGAATACTGAGAACTCCAGCACTGCTTTCCCTCAACCTAATCTTTGCTTTTCCACAGTAATCATCCCTAATTCCTTATATAGTATGTTGTCTCAAGCTTCTTCCATTCATCACTTAATCAAAAGATTTTATTAAGCATACATCATGTACTAGGAGGTGGGACTACCAAGAAATAAGTTAAAATTCAGTACCCTCAACAATTTTATATTAGGTTAGAAGATGCAATATGTATACCTATAAGTGTATGTTAATCATACTCTGAAAATTTAAAAAAGTTTGGGGGAAGTGGAGATGGAGAATAGAAGATCTGTAGCACGTACATTCAGAATGTCTCACATCTTGCTTGCCTTGCTATGGATGCTCTCCCATTTCCCAGTGTCATCACTATACAGAGCTTAGCGTTCAAAATTGCACATAACCATTTAGATCATGTCTCACTACTTCACAATGCAGGCATATGCTACCTTCCTAGCCCTACTATAAGCCCTGATTAGTTCAGTGGAAGTGCTTTAGTTATGTATTTAACAAAGACTTAGATCTCATCTGGGTGTGTAAATGATGGACCAGTGTCTCCCTTCCTGTAGGAAAATGATATTGGAGTATGAATCACTGATCATAAACAGATAGGCTAGTCAAATTTGATTCCAATTTGAAAGAGATGATTGGTAATAGCAAGTGATTAGAATATGTAAAGTCACATCTTGACTAAATTTAAAGACTAACATTGCCCGCATATTAAAGTGACAGATATGTACTTGCATACCTTTGATTTGTAGGATGGATACATATTTTTGTGGATGACAAAATTCCGGAAAGAACTTATCAAGGTCAATTCTTTCAGATTAGGGTAGATATTGAAAGGGTAGATGTTGGAAAATCATTGTCAGAAAGACGTTCTAACATTGGTCTCTTTCAACATAATTTTTCTCTTATTCTCTTATTTTCTATATTCTGTTATTTCCATTTTCTGTTAGTATTTTCAATATCCCTTTTTCCAGGTTTAGATTGATTTTTTTTCTCTCATCTTTCATTGATTATTTACCAAAATCAGTCCATTTTTACCAAAGAGGCTACAAGGTTGAATGGAAGTATACCTCTCTCTTAATCCTTAAAGTTACCCCTCTTTTAAAAGAGCTCACCATTGCCTTAGTTTTTATCTGTGGTCATGTAACATAGTTGACTCATATTAAGATTTTGTTCTGTAAATAAATTTGGGGAATCTAAGGAAATACAGAATGTCAGAGCCTAGTGGAGTCTGTATAGAGAGATAAGATCAGCAAAATACAGCCCAAACCCAAAAGAGAAGGAAATGTGCATATCTGTCATTCTACAACTACTAGAAACTTGAAATCATCACAGAAACACAGACAGGAAAGAGAGGGGAAGGAGGGACAAAGAGAGAGAGAGAGAGAGAGAGAGAGAGAGAGAGAGAGAGAGAGAGAGAGAGAGAGAGAGAGAGAGAGAGAGAGGTATTCCTTGGTTTTCAAACAGTTGTTCTCAATAAGTTGTCACAAAGGGTAACAGGTGAGCTACAATGTTTTAAGGAATCAAGTGCCCTGGAGTGAGGGAAAACTTTGAGGTTAGCAGGTGAATTTTTTACTACTATGTATCTTTGTCAGTAAAAGAACATCCTTTGAGGGAAATCTATCAATTCTATCTGCCTCTTTAAGCTCACTTAATATCCTCTTAAGAAGGAAGGAGGTTAAAGTCATTCCCAATGCCTACAGGCTGTTGTATTAAATTAATGAGATTTTGAGTCAGCCCCAGCATAATCAGGAATCTTCCACTGGTGAGCTGGGCTTTCAGAAGAAATAGCAGCCATGGATTAACTGGAGAGAAGCAGAAACCTACTTTTGAGAGGTGATTTATTTTTTTTCTTTTTAAACTAAGGAGAAGTAATTAGTGGAGTAAGAATAAGACCAGAAAGAAGACTGGAGACGACAGTTTGGTATGATTAAAAGAAAACTGAATTTTCAGTTAGAAGATCTAGATTTTGGTTCCAAATCTATCATTTACCAATTTTAAAAATAAATGTTTGGGGCTCACTTATTTCATTTATAAAATTGTTTGATTAAATGACATCCTACATCCGAGTCTAACATCCTATGCACTTCAGCTTTGCCCTGTCCCTGAAACACAAGTAAACGAAGACTCTGGTGGTGTGGAGTAACTCTACATTGCAAGGAAACAGGATAACTAGCTGTTACCTATGTTAAATGTGCTATGTCCTGCTTCCATGACTTTTCATAGTCTATTCATCATACCTAATATGTGCTACCTCTACTTTTCTATCTTTCAGAATCCCTAGCTTTCTATAGGGAAAGGGAAAAGATGGACCCCATCTCTAGGAAGGCTTTCATGGTTACTCTCTCCCTAATTCACACTCAGTCAATTTAAGAAACACTTATAGTCAGAGGCAATTAAGTGGCTGAGTTGATAAAGCACTGGGCTTGGAATCAGAAAGACCCACATTCAAATCTAGTTTTATACACTTAGCAACTATATGACTCAGGACCAATCAGTTTCCCCAACTGTAAAATGTGACCAGTAACAAATAACACCTACTTTCCAGGGTTATTGTGCATCTTTCATGAAATAGGCAGCATGGGGCTCATTGAATAGACAAAAGGGCTTGGAGTCAGGAAGATCTCAATTCAAATCAGACCTCAGAAAATTATTAGCTGTGTTAACTTGATCAAGTCATTTAACCTCTGTTTGCCTTAATCTACTAGGTAAATCACTCCAGGTACTTATCATATGAAAGGCTATGTACTCTAAGATTCCCATTCATCTTCTCTGTATATCTTATATAGATGTAAGTTACAAACATATTGTCAAGTTTCCTAAGGCCACTCCATTCCAATTGAATAGAGTTAACTTCTCTCTTCCAGAGGAAAAAACAAGTGTTTTTTAAAATTTAAAAGATCTGAGTTCAAATCTTCTTGACATTGATATTTAATCATTTAAACTTTCAAAATTTTTCTTGTATTTTATTTCATTTTCCTTCAAAATAAGTGTTATTATTATTCCTACATTATATGTGAAGAAAATTGAGAGAAGATTTAGTAAGTGCCTTGCTCAAGATGACGCAAGAGTTTCAGAAGTGGGATTAGAATCCAATTCTTCCTGAATCCAAGTAGAAATTTCTATACACTACATCACTCTGTGTGACCTTGGTGAAGCCCTATCTGAATTGGTGACATTATTTCCCCTTCCTTTGGCTTGAATTTCTTTAGCTACCAAGTGAGAGATTTGGAGTAGCTAGTCTTTAATTTCCCTAACAGCTTTAAATTTATTTTTTTATGAGAAGACCTTGCATGCATATACTATGAGTGTATTATGGTTTCAATACGCTTTCTTTTTCTGGCTTAGGAACATAGACCTTCTTTCTTTAGAGTTGTGGGGTTTGTGATAACAAAACAGATGATTTCTAACAGAACTTTAGGAAAAGAAGTTATCTTATTCTGAGGGCTACTTGTATATAAATCTGAAAAGACAGAACTAAGAGAGTAATGTTAAGCTAACTAAACATTCTTGATTTATCTAGAGCACAGATGGAGAACTATGGCCTTGAGGTCACACGTGGCCCTGTAGGTCCTTAAGTGTGACCCTTTGATTGAATATAAACTTGATAGAATAAATCCCTTAATAAAAGGATTTGTTCTGTAAAACTTGGACTCAGGCAAAATGTTACACCTAAGAACTACTTACAAGACCACTTGTGACTTTAAGGCCACAGGTTCTTCATCATTAACTTATAAATATTCTTTATTTTAATTGATTAAAAAAAGATAGTCAATATAGATCCTATTTTAAATGATGTGAATATTTGAAGAAGGAAACCTACACACACATACACATTTATGGTAATAAAAACATAGAGTTAGATAAATGAAAAGAATCAGAGAATAGACATTTAGCTGATGAATTATCTGCAACAGTATAAAGGAGAGGTGCTAACTGTATTCAATTAATTGTGTCATAGTCTTTTGTATAATTTGTACATCATAGATATGTTTCCTAAATTCATATCCATGCTTCTGCAACTTACCTATCACTATAAAAGACAAAACAAAATCCTATTTTTTACCTAGACTTTCTGACTAAGCCCATTCATTGCACATCTGTCCAGGTTTTTATAAACTAACTGGGAGGTCTTAGACAGAAAGGATTATTAGTCAAGCATTCATCTTTCCTTTAGAACTCCAAGTACCAGTTGTAAAGGTCAGAAGGGGCAAAGGGATCACCCAAATTGGCAGAAAGATTAACCCAGTAAATGGCAGAACAGCTAAATAGATGAATCAACTATTGATGAAATTTAAAAGAAGAATTTTTTTTGGAAAGCCAGGATAATGAATTCCTATGTGCATGAGTGTTAGCAGCACCTCATGTTTGGAGGAAGTCCAACATATCTGCAAATTCCACTAATTCCTCCACTCTTCTTCTGTCTCTTGCTTTAGTAATATTTTATGCATATTATGGCAGGCTTGTCAATAAGTATTCAATATACTAAAGATATCAGTTTTCAATCTTTGATTTAAGACTGAAATGGAGGGATAGAGACAAGATAGCACAGAAGAATCACTGAAAATGATCTCTCCCAAATTCCTCTCCAAACAACATTAAAGTGTCTCAAATTGAATTCTGTAGCAGTAGTGTCAACAAAAGATTTGAGTGATTTATTTTTTTTTCCAGCCCAAGACAACAAAGAAGGTTGAAAGGAGAGTTCTTGGACACTGAGGTAGAGGCTGGGTTGGAGTAGACACTGTTTGGTAACTCCATGGCATACCGTTAGTTCTGGGACACAGTTCCTGGCAGAGAAAGGTGCCTGCAGTCACAAGGAACCAGGACTGTGGTCAGAGTTCCAGGGAAGAGAAGAGTGTTAGAACTTGTGGCTATAAAGAAACAAGGACCTTACCTGGGTTAAGAATAGAGCACAGACCAGGAGAGCAATGAGCACTCCTATCTCAGGATCACACAATATTGGAAGTAGAGATAAGTTATAAAACACCAGAATTAGTTCTGAAAACATCAATGCAAGCAAAAAAAAGCTTGAAACTTGAGATATCCTCACCACTCTCCACATGATGATAGTCCAACTTTACCATAAGGCTCAAAGTAAACCAAAAATATAATACAGATTGGACAAAGTGAGCAAACAACAAGCTGCAGTCTCAAAGAAGCTGCTAATTGAATACAGTTCCAACAACAATTCCTGGAAGAACTGAAGAAACTCTCTCTCTCTCTCTCTCTCTCTCTCTCTCTCTCTCTCTCTCTCTCTCTCTCTCTCTCTCTCTCTCTCTCTGTATTACACACACACACACACACACACACACAGGAAAAGTTGAAAGGAAGAATTGAGAGCAATGGAAAAAATCATTAAAAATGAATTAACAATTTTGTAAAAGAGGAATAAAAATACTGAAGAAGATAATATCACAAAGAAGCAGAATTGATCTAGAGGAAAACAAGACAAATCCTCACTGAAGAAAAGCATTCCTTAAAAACAATCAAAATGAGTGATATTGAAAAAGAGGTAAAAAAGCTCATAGAAGAAATTCATTCCTTAGGTACTACACTTGGACAAATGGAAAACAATTCCACAAAACAGAAAGAAACAGTAAAACAAAGTCAAAAGAATGAAAAAATAAGAAATGTTATCTTAAAAACCACTGACCTCCTGTAAAATAGTTCAAGGAGAGATAATTTAAGAATTAATGGACTACCTGAAAGTCATGATCATGGAAAAATTCTAGATGTCATATTTTAAGAATTAATAAAGAAAAATTTTCCTGATATACTGAATCAAGAGGATGAAATAAGTACTGAAAAATTCTACCAATCATCTCCTGAAAGAGGTCCTAAAATGAAAACTCCCAGGAATATTATAGTCAAATTCTAGAGCTCCCAAGTAAAAAAGTCAGGAGTAGTAGTCATGATTTCAGAAAGAGCAAAACCAAAAAGAGACCTTATTAAAAAAATAAGAGAAAACAATATTTTGCTTAAAGATATCACAGACTATCAAATAACACCAATAATAAACATAGAGGTAACAAATGGCAGCTCTCCCAAATTGATATATGAAAAGTGAAATGAGTTGCAGGAGGAAATAGGAATTCAAACTATATTAGTGGAGCTCAACTTTCCCCTTACAGAAGCAGATAGATCTAACCATAAATAAATAAGAAATTGAGGAAATGAATAATATTTTAGACATGCCATTCTTCCTGGAGAACACTATGGAAGAAAACTGAATGGGAACAGAAGGGAGTATATATATATATATATATATTTTCTCAGCTGTATATGTCACCTTCAAAAAAATAGCCATATGTTAAGATATAAAAACTTCACAAACAAATGTAGAAAAACAGAAATATTTAATATACTCTTTTTCTGACTATAATGCAATCAAAATTACACTCAATAGAGGGCCTTGGAAGCATAGATCAAAAATTAATTGAAAACTAAATTAGTTATTCATAAAGAATAAGTGAGTCAAAGAACAGATTACAGCAAAAATCTATAATTTTATTAGAGATAAAGACAACAATGAGATAATATACCAAAATCTGAGGGATGCAGACAAAATAGTACTTGGAAAACATTTATACCTCTAAAAATTCTCAGATCAATTTAAAAAAGAGATCAATGTATTGAGTATGCAATTAAAAAACACTAGAAAAAAAGAACCATTTAAAAATCGTCAATTAAACATCAAAACGAATCCTGAAAATCAATAGCTTAATTAGTAAAATTAAAAGTTTTTAAAATGAACAAATAATTGAAATAAATAAATAAAATTAGGAACTGCTTTTATGTAAAATAGAAAAACAATTGGTTAATTTTATTTTAAAAAAAAGAAAGAAAAATAAATTATCCATATCCAAAAGGAAAAGGGTAAATGCGCCACCAGTGAAGATGAAATTAAATCAGTTACCAATATCTATTTTGCTTAATTGTATGTGTCAATAAAACTGACAATCTGAGTGAAATGAATAGTTAAATTTTTTTTTAAATGCCCAGATTAATAGAAAAGGAAATAGAATACTTCAGAAACTCAATCGCAGAAAAAAGAACAAGCCAAAAATTAGTTCCCTAAGAAAAAAATCACCAGAATGATGTACATGTAAATACTACCAAACATTCAAAGAACAATTAATTTCAATATGATTTATACTATTTTTAAAAAATAGGCAAAACAATAGTCAGTCCTACTAAATCCATTTTATGTAAGACATAAATACTATTTTGATACCTAAATCAGGGAAAACAAAAACAGAAAAAAGAAACCTAAAGACCAATTTGTCTTATAAATACTGATGCAAAAATTTTAAGTGAACTATAAACAAGAAGAGTACCAGAATATGCCACAAAGATTATACACCATGACCAGCTGAGATTTAGACCAAGTGTACTTGGCTAGTTCAATATTATGAAGGGTATTAACATAACTGACTTTTTTAACTAAAAAACAACGTAAATATTATATCAACAGATGTAGAAAAAGTTATTGACAAAATATAACACCTATTCCTATTTGAAACACTAAAAACAACATAAACTGAGACTTTCTTTAAAAAGATAAATGGTATTGATTTAATACAAGGAGTTAGTATTATCTGAAATAGAGGTAAACTAAAAGTCTGCAAAAAGATCAGATGGGAAGTAAGCATGGCCATTATCACCAGTATTATCTAACATTGTACTTGAAGTGCTAGCTATATCAATAAGAGAAGAAAAATAAATTGAATCAGAGAAGATTTAGATATTAGAAAAGTTGATTGTGATGTGACAGTTGGGCATCTATGTCCCATACACAACTATGAGAAAGTGGTAAGACTGACAATTGGCTTTAGAAACTACTCATAGTTTGCAGTGAATGGAATGAATCGAAGCCAGGCCAAGACAATCAGTATTGGTAGTTGACTCCAGAACAGACATTAAGAATTACCTGGTCTTATGGAGAATGTCAGATAGCCTGTGTGTATTTTATTTTAATTGTTTTTCTCTTGAATTCTACCACATTTCTCCATTATTCTATATAAAATTTAGAAGTTCCATGAACCCAATTTTATCAAAGGTAATTAAAAACTGATAAGTAGCATTTTGTTAGTTTATATTGAATTATGATTAAATTGTTGAAATCAGTGCACCAATATCTAGATTCTTAAGGCACTATTTTTCTTCGTTTTATTTTTTCTTTCTAAATTTTTCTTACTTGTACCTCATTCCATTCTTTAGTTGAACAAGGTCCTGAAACTGCATGTCAACAAAATGGTTAACTTGCTTTGTGATAGCCATTTAATTGAATACTAAAAATTTATTTTAACATTCATTTAATCTAAAACTGTTATTTGGGGAGAGGACTCTAGGAAGACAGTGATCCAAGCTGTTAACATTTCTCCAACAAATAACATGAAATAATGCTTCAGGGAGAATATAGAGCAATAAAAATAAGTAAGAGTAGGGGCAGAAAAGAGATCCTCCTGAAACAATCAGAATATCTGAAGAAAAGTCTCAAGATGAGGGCTGGTCCCTGTGAAGAGTAAACACCTCCAGGACAGATTCTAGATCCACTTAAACAACAAGAGACAAGCTCTAGGCTTAGCGGAGGCGGGAGGATTCCTCTACCTGGTCACAGAAACTTTTAATTAGGAGTGTTGGGCGTCTGTGCTGGGGAAGATAGAGGGAACCTCTGCTGACAAAGAATGCCATATGTAGCAGTACTGTGGAGATGTAGTGGGGGTGGGAAGGAATCATTGCATGCGTGGCAAGTGCTGAAGCAGTGAAACATCGATGTGCCCAATGGTTGTGGGCACTTACAGGAGGCTGGAGATCTTGGCTCCAGTTCCAGGGTAGAGTGAGCACTGAAGGAAGAACTGAAGTCAGAGGCACCATCCTCCATACCCCAGGATTGGAGATGAACATAAAAATTAAGGTACTACAAATTTTTTTTTTAAAAAATGTATACACAAAGGAGAAAGCATCCAACCACAGAGAGTTACTATGGAAATAAAGTCTGGGGTTCATCTTCAGAGGATAATACTGAAGCAAAGAATGTAAAGTCAAATGGTCAACTGGTCAAAAAGAATTCATTGAAGAAATTAAGAGACTTTAAAATCAAATTAATGAGATTGAGTAAAACCTTAAAAAAAGAGAAATCCAAGGAAAACAAGAAGTTTATGGACAGAAAGTCAACCAACTGGAAAAGGAGATCAAGAATCTTAAGGACAAAAGCAACTCCTTGAAAATCAGAATTGGGCAAGGGGAAGCCAGCAAAGTTATAACGGAGCAATAAATAATAAAACAAAATATAAAGAATGAAAAAATAGAATAGAATGTGAAACATAAGATAAACATGTGATCTGGAAAACACATCTAGAAGAGAAAACAAGCATAATTGGACTATGCGAATGTTATGATCAAAACACAAATATTGACACAATAATACAAAAAATAATGAAAGAAGATTGTCCCGAAGCATTATAAAAAGAAGGGAAAGTGAGATAAATTTTAAAAATCATCACCTGATAGAGATACTACAAGGAAAACCTTTATGAATATTATAGTCAAATCCCCAAACCCCCAGTTCAAGTATAAATATTATGAGCAACAAGAAAAATAAATTAAATGTGATGGCACCACAATTAGAATCACACAAAACCTAGTAGCTTTAATATTACTACTGCAAATCTTGGAACACTCACTATATATCAAAAAAATATATATAGTGAAAATTTAATGAGCTGACAGACAGATTTTCAGGACTTTGTTAAAAATGATTGAATTTGATAGAAGATTTTACATACAAAATCCAAGAGAAATACAAGGTACATAGACAGTTTACCTTTCATGTATGTAAAATGCAAAATAAATAATTTATATCGTTATTAGTAATTGAATAGTTTGTAAAAAACATTGGAGTAGAACTGAATACAATATGACTTTAAAAAGTAAAACCATTTAGGAGCAGCTAAAATGAGTAATAATTTAATATAAATGAGGTATGAGAGGAAGAACCAACACAGGAATTAGATGGGGGAAGAGGACTATTAGTTCTGGAACCCTACTTTCATTAAGAATGGATTCAAGAGACAATAATACATACATACACACATACATACATACATACATACATACATACATACATACATACATATGTGTCTTCTAAATTCAGAAAGAAATAAAAGGCTAAGAGGATGCGGGTGAGGATGGTGGTGGGCTCTATCAAGGGGAAGAGGAGGGAAGAGGTTTAAAGAAGGAGGTATAGAATGGTGTTTAGATTAATGAGTATGGAAAGACAAGTGAGGGATCCTTGAGGAGGGGTACATAAGTAAAAGGAGGGTAAAGTAGCAATAGAAGTAAAGTACTGGAGTTAGGAGGGATGGGAAATAAGAGATATGCACAAACATAAAAACAGATCAGAAGTAGAATTTGTTAGGGAAGGTATATGTCTATATATGCATGTATACGTATATATGCATATGTGATTCTATATATCTATATATAAACATATCTGAGATTAATTGTATCCTTCTGGGTGGGGGGAGGGGAAAAGAACAAAGTAAAAAGTGCACAGCAGAGAACAAAAACCAATAACAAGGAAGGAAAAAACAAACAATGGACTACTCTCAACACAAGACGTAGTATTTATTATATAGGCTTTAGAAATGGAAATTTATGACTATATATTTTGAATCCTTTCCTATATTCTACTGTGCACATATCAAGTTCTTTTCTTATTTTGTATTTGTTTCAATATTTAAATTTATAATGTTGCTTTTTCTTTTCTTACTGTGAATTTTAGCTTCAGTAGAGAAAAAAAAAGCTGTCATTCTACTAGTGAGGGACCTGAGATTGAAGACTATGCTCAAAGTCATCTAGTTCATTAATGTAGGAAACAGGATTGGAAAAATGCATCCAGTTCCCACGTTGTGAGTGCTAGTTCCGCTATATCTCACCACCTGTCTTTACTATCAGATTCTTGGACATGATAACCATTTTCCTGATGAACTAAACAATTGCAACAAAACAGGGTTCCGAAAACTTTCAGAAGAAGCGGAGAGTGGGTTCAGTGAAAGGAAGAGGTGAAAGAAAGTAGATATTTTTTTTTTCATGAAAACAAAAGAAATAGCAAAATACTTCCATATTATATAGGTTGCTTTGGTCTTATTACCTTTACTTCTCATAAGAAGTTGTCTTAAACGTTATTTGTTCTTCATTCTCTGCTCATTCAGTTCCCATTATGCCTAATGAGAGACGCGTTCATTCCTTCTTTGGCTACCGGATTTCAAATATATGTTAATTCCGGATTCTGTAGCCTACAATGCCAAGAGAAAGTTGATCTCTTACTGGTCCATTAACCAAAATTCAAATGACCAAGAAAAGAATGAATATTCATGAGACATCATTTCTTTCTTTCTTTGTCCCTGCTTCTCTATAAAACAACTCTTTTTCTTCCATTCTGTATCCTGGTTAATAAACAATCTTCATTGAATATGAATAATTTTAATATTCTCTGCTTTAAAGATGGTGAAAACAACCAGGTAGATTGTCATTACTATTGTTGCAATTATTAATAATGTGTTTCATTTGCATGTTGTTTTTCAGTTCCCGACATTTAAAAATTCAGTAGTTCAATTAACCTTCGCTTACCCAACTATCCTTTTACTCTCAGAAAATTTCCCCAGATAGTGTCTTAGATAAAGTGATTGGAAGTTAGGTCCTCCTGACTCCATCTCCCACACTCTGCTCACTGAAACACCTAGGTTACATAATTAGCAAGCAAAACAGAATCCCAGTCAGGTTCTGTGACAGGAAACTTAGAATTCTGCTAACTGTATATCCCCTCACAGTCTTCTTAACCTTCATTAAGATTCTCCCCTCAATGCCTATGTAGGGAGCACATTTCAAAAAAGAGAACATATCATAATTGGGCAAGGAAATTACTCCCATAGATGTCAAAAGATCTGTATTTGAATCCAATATTTGTCACTGACTGATTCTATAGATTCTGCCAATTTATTATTCTTTCCTGTGTCTCAGCCCTACATACAAAAAAGGACTTATGCTAGACTATTTTAAGACTTTTCCACTTCAAGCAGTCTTAGATATTAATTAATTTTTTACTCTATATCAGTTAGGTATTTTAGCAAAACTCCATCAAAATGACCCAGGGAGATGAAAGCTCTAAAGAACCCAGGCTTATCTGATTTCCTGTACACTCCATTCCCTTTTCCCTTGATGAGTAATATTTCCAAAGACTAAACTCACCCTGCTTTACCAACCATGCAACTAGGGCTGATAATTTCTTTTGTTCTTATAATTCCAGCAACCTTACATAGAGTCTGTCCTAAGTAGATACATGCCATAGAATTTCTGACAGAAACACACATATAAAGGGAAAGACTCCATGTTTCTCCTCATAAGTTCTTATAATAAATTTGTCAATATCTTCCTGTGTGTATTTGATTGTTCTCATCTATTTGCTACCTTTTGTATAGATGATACAGTGGAGAGAAAGCTGGACATGTTACTTAATAGAACTGTACCTCTGCTTACTAATCTGTAAATCTGTGAAATGGGTATAATAATAGCACTTACCTCATAGAATTGTTATGAGGATAAAATAGTGCTTTATACATCTTCTTACTGTTGTTCAGTCACTTTCATCTCTGTCCAACTCTTCATGATCCCATTTGAGGCTTCCTCAGCAAAGATACTGGAGTGTTATGTCTCTTCCTTCTACATTTCATTTTATGGTTAAAGTGGAAAATGAATTGGAATTAGAAGAGATGAGAGGGAGAGAGAGACAGAGACAGAGACAGACAGTCTCACACAGAAACAGAGACAGAGGAGATAGAGAGGAGAAATGTGAAGGAGGAGAGGAGACATGTGAGGGAGGAAAGGAGAGGAGAGAGAGAAGGTGAGAATAAAGAGATGATTATTTTAAGGATAAGGGATTGTGAGAATGTTGTAGGAAATAGGAAAGGTGCTAATATGTATTGGCCAGTTTTGTTAATAACACTCTCACTCTGTGGGATTGGGCAGGTATGAAGGAAAAGAAAATCCTGTGATATAAACATTAAAAAGTAATAAGAAAAAAAATGAGCCTCAAAAATTAAAAAAAAAATAATTTCAAATAAAATCTTCTTCCTACCAGGGTCAGAGATAAATTTATGGTTTGCTTTGTTTTGGTTTGGTTTTGTAAATGAGAAATGTTCCCCTTACACATTTCTCAGGAGAAACTTCAAGTCATACAGATTCATGTGATTTGGCAGCTGGAGGTGTTTGCTTCACCTACCAAGATCAGCTATCCTCTGATGTCAGTAGCTCCATTTTCCCGAAAGTCCCTGATAGACAAACTTAGTGGTGTTCTCATCTTAAATTAAAAAAAAGATTCTGAAGACTTCATATTCGGTGCCTACACCCCTGAGAATTTTTTCCCCACTAGTTTTGTTTTCTCTCTCCCTTTTGCTTGAATCCATTGAAAAGCCAAATCTCTACTGACTCTGGTGATAAATCACCATATTACAGCCATCAGGGCATTTAATTTACAACTAAAACCAATTGGGACTTGCTGATGCCAGACAGTAATATACCGCCAGTTTAAAAAAAAAAAAACTGAGTATTGCAGCTCAGAGCAGGATGAGCTGTCAGTCAGCTGGGTGACAAAGCAGCAATTTATGGTTTGCAAAAACCAAACAGACAAATTTCAAGAAAAATACGTTTTGACTTCCACCACATGCTGTGTGGAATTTGACCAAAGTAAGGAATTGTTATGAGTTGGGGACAACTACCCCAAAATACAGTATTGCTTATTGTGCTACCTCAATAGAGATTTAACTAACATGATTATTTAAATTCATTCCACTCCTAGGAAGTCTACTCAGTGGTCATTTTTATTTGCCAGCTATGTTACATTGCAACATTTCATTCAATTCATGATCCTACTGTTGTGGCTATGCCCTACATCAGGGTAAATGGCACCTCATTCATGACTTCCTTTTCTGTGCATTTCTTATGTATGTAATTTCTTAAATCTATTTATGATTTTTCAATTAATTAGAGGTGCTCCTCTTTTTGAAAAAAGTATTTTGTGTGTTAGTATAACATGGAGAGTGTCTGTCTATTATTCCTAAGGCTTATGACATGTATAGCTCAAATCATTTCCGTATAATATGTGTCATTGGTTCCACATTTGTCATTAAAACTAAAGTGTTAGTGAACATTGATAATACATTATAATCTGTTTGTACTGGGCATGAATCTTTTAATTTTCTCTTGATGAAATGATGGTTTTGATTCTTCCAAGATCATTCTCCATGATTCCTATCCATGTAGCAGTGAGCACATGCATTTTAAAATTGTTTGTGATGGCAACATATCTGCCATTATATTGAGATAATTGGGACTTTTAACCCAAAATTCCAATCATGCAGAGGGGTAGGGGCAAAGTTGCTCACTGAAGCCACTTCTATCTCAGTATCATAACTTGGGTCTATCTACTGGTGTGTGTACAACTTTTGGACTGTCTATCCTTTCTCCCTCTTCTTCCATTCCTTCAACTTAATTTCCTTAAATATATTAATTTTTTATTGTAATTGAATTCATCTACAAGAACATTTTTTCCTTGGAAATATACCAAAGAGGGATCAAGAACCGGAAGAATCAGGTTGTAAATAGATGTCCATGATATGCTTTCTATAGTCTAAATACCGTGTCAAAGTCTATGAATACAAGGAAAGTTAGAAAAAATAGATCCTACTCTTAAACTATGTTAGAAAATAATAGAGGGAATTATACTTCTCAAATTATACAGGAAACTTGGTTATTCCAAGCTGTCAAGTTGATCCCTGCTACCCAAAATTATAATTGTTTTCTTTTTCCTTATGGTTCCTTGTTTGTTTTTGTATCTGAGACAATTTTAGCTGATACATGGGGCAATGTTCAATGGGTGGTAATACGGAGGATGCTCCGAAGTAAGTAGAGTTTATGTTAGGAGATGGCTCTGGGGAAAGAGCATACATTGAACAAGGGTTCTGGTATAGATAGGATTCTGAGAAAGGCTGTGAGGATTTGATTGAAGAGAAAAAACAACACCATTCCTTATGAAAGTGTGGTGCACTAGAGAGGATCTGTACTAACGATCATCTCTGATGACATTAATGACCACCAGCTTGGACACTGGTCTTTGGTAGGCTAGTGCATAATCTATTCACTGGAGCATTTTCTCTTCAGTGTTCCTGCCTAGGATACCCCTCTCCCCTCCCCTCATCCTCCTTTCAACTCATTTTTTTATGTAATGTCTTCCAACCATTAGAATGTAAATTCCTTGAAGAAAGAGAGTGTCTTTCTTTTTTCACTTATTTATATTCCCAGCAGTTAAGAGTGTCTGGCACATAGTAAGCACACAATACATCATTCTTGAATTGTCTTGACTTTGTCCAGTTCGGTAATCCTGTATGAATTGTCAGTCCTATCTTTTTAGACATCTCTCTGATATAACTGTGATTGTTTTTAAAGACAAACCTTTAAACACTGAATGTTGCTTTCACTGAAGAGGAACCAAGACTTTTGTGATCTGAACTTAGGGAAAGTGACAAATCTAAGCACTGCATGATGTCAGTGTCAGATCCAAGAGTTGACTTTTTCCCTAAAAAAAGGAGAAAATTATCCACAAAAGATTATATATCTCTATCTGTCTGTCTGTCTGTCTGTCTGTCTGTCTGCCTGCCTGCCTGTCTATCCATCTGACTAGCTAGCTAGCTATCATCTAGCTAGCTATTTCTTGGTTTCACTTTTTCATGGAAGAATATAAGCTTATTGAAAGCGAAACATTCCTTTTTTTAAATATAGGATTTATTTATTTTTCAGTTCTCAACATTAACTTCCGCAAGAATTTCAATTCAAAATTTTCTCCCCATCTTTCCCCACCCCAACCCCATGACAGCTTTCACCCCATCCACCCTTTCCTCCAGTCTGTCCTCCCTTCTATTACCCACTCTTTTTCCATCCCTCTTCCATTCTACTTTCCTGTAAGGGAAAATAAATTTCTATACTCCATTGACTGTGTATCTTAATTTCTAGCTGCATGCTAAAACAATTTTTAACATTCTTTTTTAAAGCATTGAGTTCCATACTCTCCCTCTCCCCCCAGTCACCCTCACTGAGAAAACAAACAATTCAATAGAGGTCATCCTTGTGTAACAATTCAAAGCACTTCCATAATAGTTATGCTGTAAAAGACCAACCACATTTCCCTCTGTCCTATCCTGCTCTGCATTTATTCCATTCTCTCCCTTGACCTTTCCTTCCACAATAGTGTTTGCTTCTTATTATTCCTTTCTCCAATTTGCTGTCACTTCTATTATCTTCCCTCTCCTATCCCCTCCCCCTTGCCTTCCTACAAGGTAAAATAGGTTTCCTTATCCAACTGAGTGTGTGTTATTGCTCCTTAAGGCACATCCCATGAGAGTTCACTTATTTCCTTTTATTTCCCCCATCTTCCAAGTCATAGTAAAAGCTCTTTCTTCCCTCTTTAATGTGAGGTGATTTGCTACATTCTATCTCTCCTTTTCTATTACACCTAGTACATTCCATTCAATAGTAAATTTTATTTTGTTAGGTAATCTCCCTTCATATTCAGCTCACCATGTGCCCTCTGCCTATGTATGTATATACATATATGTATACATATCCATATATATGCAGGTGGACATTGGTATCAATGCACATGTGTACCACATGTGTGCATGCTTCCATGCATATATACGTACATACACACATACAATACACACCCACATATACATGTATACACATATATATTCCCTCTAACTACCCTAATACTGAAAAAAGTCTCATGAGATACAAATAACATCTTTCCATGGAGAAATGTAACTTCAATGAGTTCAACTTTAACAGTTACCTTAAGGTTTCTCTTTCCTGTTGACCTTTTCATGCTTCCCTTGCTTCTTGCATTTAAAAGTCAAATATTCTATTCAGCCTTGGTCTTTTCAACAACAATGCTTGGAAGTCATCTATTTCCCTGGTCAAGGAGAAAATATTGCAAGCAGCTAGAAAGAAACAATTCAAGTATTGTGGAAATACAATCAGGATAACACAAGATCTAGCAGCTTCTACATTAAGGAATCAAAGGGTGTGGAATAGGATATTACAGAAGTCAAAGGAACTAGGACTAAAACCAAGAATCCCCTACCCAGAAAAACTGAGCATAATACTTCAGGGGAAAAAACGGTCTTTCAATGAAATAGAGGACTTTCAAGCATTCTTGATGAAAAGACCAGAGCTGAAAAGAAAATTTGACTTTCAAACACAAAAATGAAGAGAAGCGTGAAAAGGTAAAGAACAAAGAGAAGTCATAAGGGACTTACTAAAGTTGAACTGTTTACATTCCTACAAGGAAAGACAATATTTCTAACTCTTGAAACTTTTCAGTATCTGAGTAGTGGGTGGGATTACTCACACACACACACACACACACACATACACACACACGTGTGTGTGCATGCACATAGAGACAGAGAGCACAGAATGAATTGAATAGGATGGGATCATATTTTTAAAAAAATGAAATTAAGGGGTGAGAGAGAAATATATTGGGAGAAGAAAGGGAGAAATGGAATGGGGCAAATTATCTCTCATAAAAGAGGCAAGTAAAAGACCTTTTAGTGGAGGGGAAAAGAAGGAAGGTGAGAGAAACAAATGAAGTTTACTCTCATCACATTCCACTAAAGGAAGGAATAAAATGCACTCTCATCTTGGTATGAAAACCTATCTTACAATACAGGAAAGTGGGGGAGAAGGGGATAAGTAGGGTGGGGGCGAGGATGGAAGGGAGGGCAGTGGGAGGAGGGAGGAATTTGAAGTCAACACTCTTGGGGAGGGACAGGATCAAAGAGAGAATAGAAACAATGGGGGGCAGGATAGCATGGAGGAAAATATAGTTAGTCTTACACAACATGACTATTATGGAAATCATTTGCAAAACTACACAGATATGGCCTATATTGAATTGCTTGCCTTCCAAAGGGAATGGGTGGGGAGGGAGGGATGAAGAGAAGGTGGAACTCAAAGTTTTAGGAACAACAGTCAGGTACTATTCTTGCTACTAGGAAGTAAGAAATACAGGTAATGGGGTATAGAAAGTTATCTGGCCCTACAGAACAAAAGAGAAGATAGGGACAAGGGAAGGGAGCGATGATAGAAGAGAGGGCAGATTGGTGATAGGGGTAATTAGAATGTTCGGTATTTTGGGGTGGGGGGAGAGGACAAATGGGGAGAAAATTTGGAACCCAAAATTTTGTGAAAATGAATGTTAAAAGTTTAATAAATTAATTTAAAAAAGATAGTTCCATGAGGACTTATAGATCAGGAAAATGAAACTTTCCCTTCTACCCTGAATATAACTTGTATGTACGTATTTGTTTATATCCTAATAAATACTAGTTAATTAAATGAAAAAAAGAAGAAAAAAAGAAAAAAAAGAAGGTGAAAGCAGAAGTAGGAGATGTTGGCATCTTAGTGAATAATGCTGGGGTAGTCTACATGGCAGATTTATTTGCTACTCAGGACCCTCAGATCAAAAAAACCTTTGAAGTCAATGTTCTGGCTCACTTCTGGACTACAAAAGCATTCCTCCCTGCAATGTTGAAGAGCAATCATGGCTATATTGTAACAGTGGCTTCAGCTGCAGGACATACGACATTCCTATTGGCTTATTGTTCAAGCAAGTTTGCTGCTCTTGGATTTCACAATGCTCTTATTGCAGAAATAAATGCCTTAGAAAAAAATGGAATCAAAACATCATACTTCTGCCTTAATTTTATAAACACAGGCTTCATCAAAAATCCAAGTACCATACTTTTACCTACACTGGAGCCAGAGGAAGTAGTAATCAAGCCAATGAAAGGCATACTAACTGAACAAAAAATGATTTTTGTTCCACCTTCCTTAAGTTTTGTACTAGTGCTGGAAAGAATCCTTCCAGAGCATTTCCAGAATACCTTGAAATGCATTATCAATATTAAGTCTGATGCAGTGATTTCATTAAAAAACAAAGCACAATAAATACCTTGGACTTCTTTGCTGAAGAGTATCTGCTATTTGATGTAATTTGGATACAGCTTATCCAAGACTTAAAGATTTGAAGGATTCTATTTTTTCTGATTCTCTTTTTCTAGTAATAAATTTTTCTGAAACCACACTTATTTTCATTTACTCCCTGATGATCATATCCAGTGATGGTAGAGTGCCCTCAATTTTGCACCTTGGGATCACACACTATTCTACCACTAGAATGGTTCACAACATCTGATATGGGACGATAGCTCTTCAAAACTTATACTCAAATTCTTATACTTCAGTTAACATGAAAGTTTTCTAACAGTTCGACATTCTTGAGATGACTCCTCCTTTTCTCTAAGACATCATTCAAAGCTTTTTTTTTTTTTTTAACCTTGACTTGTGATATCAATGGTGTAGGGAAGGCTTAATCCAGAAAGTTTCTTTATCCATGCAGATGTGCAACTGTACTTCAATTTAAAGTCTTCAAGAGTTTCCTGCACCATTGAAAGGTTAAGAAACTTAGTCAAACCACAGAGACACTGTGTGTCAGAGGATGGGCTTGAACTCTGGATCTTATAGTGTCTCTGATCAAAAAGCAAAGATATTGTCATTATCTGAGTGAAGGTGACTGTTGGGACTTTTGGAGACAGAACTTTCTTTGCAAACAGAAATGGCAATTCAGACTATTTGTTAAGCCCTGTTTTCCCTGAAACATAACTTTTTTCACAAAGAGATTTAAAATATGAGGGTGTTAAGAGCAAATGAATGGGGTAAAAAATAAAAGGCAATAATAAAACTTTATTTTGAAAGAGGGAAATATCCTCTATTCTAATACCAAGGTTTTGGAACTAAAGTATGAAACTAAAGAAAGTACAGATGCATTATTGAAATGGAAAGATCTCAACAAGAAACTTTTGTGCTTGAGGAAAGGAATACACTTATGAATCATGACAATAAAGGAATTAAATCTAAAAAAAAGAAGTATTATACTCTGTTTTGCTGGTAGGTGATTCTTGGTTTTAATCCTATCTTCTTTGACCTCTGGAATATCATATTACAAGCCCTTCAAACTTTTAGTGCAGAAGCTGCTAAATCCTGTGTTATCCTGATTGTATTTCTACAATGCATCAGTTGTATCTTTCTGGCTGATTGTAATATTTTCTCCTTGATCTGGGAACTCTGGAATTTGGCTACAATATTCTGAGGGGTTTTCCTTTTGGGATCTCTTTCAGGAGGTTATTGGTAAACTCTTTCCGTTTCTATTTTACCCTCTTGTTCTAGAATATCAGGGCAATTTTCTTTGATAATTTCTTGGAAGATGATGTCTGGGCTCTTTTTTTTTTTTGATCATGATTTTCAGGTAGATCAATAATTTTTTAAATTATATCTCCTGGATGTATTTTCCAGGTCAGTTGTTTTTCCAATGAGATATGTCACATCGTCTTCTATTATTTTCATTGTTTTGGTTTTGTTTTATCATTTCTTGATTTTCATTAAGTCATTAGCTTCCATCTGTTCCATTCTAATTTTTAAAGAACTGTTTTTTTTTTTTTCTGTGAGCTTTTGAACCTCCTTTTCTATTTGGCGAATTCTGCTTTTGAAAGCATTCTTCTCTTCATTGGATTTTTGGATGGTTTTTGCCATTTGTATTAGTCTAGTTATAAAAAAAAATTATTCTCTTTAGCATTTGTTTAGGTTTCCTTTAGCAAGCTGTTGACTTGTTTTCCATGGTTTTCTTACATAGCTCTCACTTCTTTTCCCAATGTTTCTCTACCTCTTTTACTTGACTTTCAAAATCCTTTTTGAGCTTTTCCATGGCCTGAGGATACTGCATGTTTTTTGAAGGTTTTCCATATAAAAGCCTTGACTTTTATGTCTGCCTCTGATGGCATACATTGTTCTTCTTCATCAGAAAGGATGGAAGAAAATACCATTTCACCAAAAATGCAACCTTCTGTACTCTTATTTTTTTGGGGGGCATTTTCCCAGCTAGTTATTTGACTTTTGATTCCTTTGTCACATGGACCATATACTATTCTAGGCTTCAGAGGATCTGTGTGACTGTTCTCTGAGATTTCTCTAGGGACCTGCAACCTCTCAGTTCCTCCAAGGTGATGAAATCACTCCTCTCCTGTCCTTAACTGTGGTCTGTAAGCAACCACAAGCATTCTTTTCTGCCCTGGACTTGCAAGTAGGATTATTTCTCCACAGCCACCACCAAGTCCACGACGCCACTACTCCTCTTCATCTGAGGACCCCCACTCAGGACTGAAGCTCACTTCATCTGCTCGGTGATCTGGTGTGAAGCACAAAAAGCCTTCTTGGAAGATTTCAGGAAGGATTTTAAACCCAAATTCGAGAAACAGAAGAAAAACTGATCAATGAATTCAAAAGTATGAAAAAAGAAATCACAGAAGAATTTAAAAGGACAATTGGATGAATAGAAAAGGAAGCACAAAACATAGCTGGTGAAAATAAGTCCTTAAAAGGAAAAATTGGACAGATGGAAAAGGGGATGCAAAAGTTAACTGAAGCAACCAATTTGATAAAAAATACAGTTAGGCAAGTAGAAGATAATGAATATGTGAGATCTCAAGAATCAGGCAAACAGAATCAAAAGAATGAAAAGATAGAAGAAAATGTAAAATATCTAAATGGAGAAATAACTGACCTGGAAAATAGATCCAGGTGAGAAAAATCTAAGGATTACTGGTCTACAAAAAAGCCATGATGAACAAAAAAAGCCTGGACAATATCATCCAAGAAGTCATCAAGGAGAATTGCCCAGAAGTCGTAGACACAGAGGGCAAAATCGTCATCGAAAGAATCCACTGTTCACCTCCTGATAGGGACCCCAAACTAAAAACACCAAAGAATATTTTTTCCAAATTCCAGAACTGTCAAACAAAAGAGAAAATACTGCAGGCAATCAGAAAGAAATGATTCAAATATGGAGGAGCAACAGTCAGGATTGCACAGGACCTTGCAGCTGCTACATTAAAAGACTGAAGGAATTGGAAGACAATATTCTGTAAAGCAAAGGAGCTGGGACTACAGCCAAGGATTAATTACTCAGCAATGCTGAGCATAACATTTTGGGCAAGGAGATGGACATGCAGTGAAATAAGGAATTTCCAGACCTTCCTGATGAAAAGGTCAGAATTCAATAGAAAATTTGATCTTCAGATGCAGGTCTCAAGAGAGGTATAAAGAGGAAAACAGGAGGGGAAAAAAACTTGTTACACTATATGGGCAAACTGCTTACATCTCTATAAGGATAGATGATGTTTGTTAATCTTGAGAGTTGTATTTATTATGAAATGCAAAAGGGATATACGTAGGTAGAAGGAGTAGATATAAATTAAATGATGTGATGATAATAAATGTGATTTAAGGATGCAAAGGGATTGTAATGGAAGATGTGAAAAGGAAGAGGCAGAAAAAATAAATTCCATCACAGAAAGAGTTATAAAAATATATTACAGTAGAAGGAAAGAGGGGAGGGAGATGAGCATTGTTTGAGAGGTAATCTCATCTGATTGGATTCAAGGAGGGCACAGAAAACTCAGCGAAGTATAGAAATACAATGAAATCTATAGACAGTGGGAGGGGAAGGAAGAAAGAAAAGAGAGAGGAGGCTAAAGGGGAGGGAAGGAGTAGCAAGGGAGAAGGAGATTAAAAGAAAAGGGGGCTGAAAGAATGGAGGGAAGACTGAGGGAGGCAGTGGTCCAAAATTAAAACTCTGCTGTGGAGGAGAAGGGACAAAGGAGAACCAAAAGCATAAACAGAGAGAAAGGGGATGGAGGGAAAGACACAGATAGTATTTATAACTGTGAATGTGAATGGGATGTACTCTCTCATAAAATGTAGATGGATAACAGGATGGATTAAAAACCACACTCCAACAAAGAATTGGTTACAAGAAACACATCTGAAAGGGAGGCATACAAAAAGGGTAAAGAAAAACAGTTGGAGCAGAATATTTTGTGCTTCAGCTGATGTAAAAGAAGCATGAGTAGCAATCCTAAACTCAGACAAATCAAAAGCAGAAATAAATCTAATCTAAAGAGATAAGGAAGGAAACTATATTGTGCTAAAAGGCACCTTAAGCAACGAAGAAATTTCATTACTAAACATATATGCTCCAAGTGATATAGCATTCAAATTATTAAAGGAGAAGTTAATGGAGTTACAAGAAGAAATAGACAGCAAAACTATGCTAATGGGGGACTTCAATTTGCCCCCTCTCTGTACTTGATAATCTAACCTCAAAATAAATGAGAAAGAAATTAAGGAGGTAAATAGAACTCTGGATAAGGTAGATATGATAGATCTCTGGAGAAAATTGAATGGAGATCTAAAGGAATATACTTTTTGTCAGTAGTACATGGCACATATACAAAATTTGACCATGTACTCTGCCATAAAAACGTCACAATCCAGTGCAGAAAGGCAGAGATAGTCAATGCATTCTTCTCAGATTATAATGCGATAAAAATTATATGCAATCAAAGGTCAATGAAATATAAATCAAAAATTAATTGGAAATTAAACCATAGAATTGTAAAGAATGAATGGCTTAAACAATAAATTATAGAAACAATCAATAACTTCATTCAAGAGAATGACAATAATGTGACAACCTACCAAGTCTTATGGGATACTACAACAGCATTTCTTAAGGGAAGTTTTATATCTTTGAATGCCTGCGTGACTGAAATAGAGAAAGAAGAGATCAATGAATTGGGCTTGCAGCTGAAAAAGCTAGAAAAAGAACAAATTGAAAATTCTCAAGTAAATACCAAATTTGAAATACTGAAAACCAAAGGAGATTAATAAGATACAAATTAAGAAAATTATTGAACTAATAACTAAAAGAGTTGGTTTTATGAAAAAAACAATAAAATTGATAAACTTTTGTCAATTTGATTAAAAAATGAAGAAAACCAAATTACCAACATCAAAAATGAAAAGGGTGAACTGACCTCCAATATTGAGCAAATTAAAACAATAATTAGAAATTTCTTTGTCCAAATGTATGTCCATAAATTAGACAATCTAAATGAGAAGGATGATTCCTTTTAAAAATATATAAATTGCCCAGATTAACGGAAAAGGACCTTGAATATTTAAATAACACCATCTCAGAGAAAGAAATTGAACGAGTCAAAAATGAACTCCCTTGGAAAAAATCGCCAAGGCCAGATGGATTTAGAAGAGAATTCTATCAAACATTTAAAGAACAGTTAATTCCAATACTATATAAACTATTTGGGATAATTGCTGAAGGAGTCCTACCATATTCTTTTATGACTGAAGTATAGTTTTCATACCTAAACCAGGAGGAGACAAAATAGAGAAAGAAAATTGTAGACCAATTTCTCTAATGAATATAGATGCAAAAATTTTAAATAAGGTATTAGCAAAAAGAATACATCAACTTATGACAAGAATAATACATTATGATCAGGTAGGATTTATACCAGGAATACAAGACTGGTTAAATATTAGAAAAAATATTAGCATTATTGATCATAGCAACTACAAAACTAACAGAAATCATATGATTATCTCAATAGATGCAGAAAAAGCTTTTGACAAAATACAACACCCATTCCTATTGAAAACACTGGAAAGCATACGAATAAATGGAACTTTCCATAAAATAATAAGCAGTATTTACCTAAAACCATCAACAGGCATTATATGCAATGGTGATAAGCTACATACATATCCAATAAGATCTGGGGTGAAACAAGGATGTCCATTATCACTGATATTCCATATGGTATTTGAAATTTTAGCCTTAGCAATAAGAGAAGAAAAAGAAATTGAAGGAATTAGAATACACAAAGAAGGAACTAAGTTATCACTCTTTGCAGATGATATGATAATATACTTAATGTACACCAGAGAATCAAGTGAAAAACTACTTGAAATAATAAACAAGTTTGGCAAAGTTGCAAGTTACAAAATAAACCCAGATAAAACACCTTCATTTCTTTATATTATTAACAAAACCCAACAGCAAGTGATAGTAAGAGAAATTCTATTTCAAGCTATGATAGACAAAATAAATATCTGAGAGTCTACCTGCCAAAACAAACCAAGGGACTATATGAATACAATTACAAAACACTTTTCCTACAAATAAAGTTAGATCTAAGCAAGTGGAAAAACATCAGTTTCTAGTGTGTAGTCCACGCTAATAAAATAAAAGTGACAATTCTACCTAAATTAATTTACTTAGTGCCATAACAATCAAACTGCCAGTTAATTATTTTCTAGAGTGAGAAAAAATAATATCAAAATTCATCTGGAAGAAGAATAGGTCCAGAATATCAAGGTAAGTAATGAAAAGAAATGATAGGGAAAGTAGCCTAGACCTCAATTATATCTCAAATTATATCATAAAGCAGCAATCATCAAAACCACTTGATACTGGCTAAGAAGCAGAGGGTAGACTGGTGGAATAAGTTAGGTACTCAATACACAGTAGTCAGTGCATATGTGTGTGTTCGTCCCTCGTTGCTGAAGAAGACCATGCCATCAAGGAAATAATGACATGACTTGCACTTAACTTTGTTTTTGAGTGAGGGAGTGTTGTGCAAGTCACCAGCCTCACTTCTCCTCCAGAGCCATCTGAATCCAATGAACAGTTATTCATCAGGATGACTGGAAATGACTCAGGATGAGGTAACTGGGATTATGTGACATGCCCAAGGTCACACAGCTAGTGTGTGTCAAGTATCTAGGTGAGATTTGAACTCAGGTCCTCTTGACTCCTGCACTGATGCTCTATCAACTGCACCACCTAGCTGCCCCAGTGAATGAATATACCAATCTACTGTTTGATAAACCCAAGGACCCCAACTCCTGGTATAAGAACTCACTGTTTGACAAAAATTGCTGGGAAAACTGGGTTACAGTGTGGTGGAAATTAGGTATAGACCAATACCTAACATTGTACATAAGGATAAAGTCCAAATGGATACATGAAGCTATATAAGATTGTAGGCTGTCTCGGGGGGGAGTGGGGTGGGAGAAGGGAATGAGGGTGAAGGAGGGGAAAAAAATCTAAGTTATATGGAAGTGATTGTGGAACACTGAAAACAAATAAAATAATTTAATTTTATACAAGTAATGGATAAATAGATATACATAGAGATAGGTATAGATATAAATTAATATAGCTAGTTATAGATAGAGATATAGGTTGATAGGTATAGATAGGATAGATAGATAGATAGATAGATAGATAGATAGATAGATAGATAGATAGATAGATAGACAGACAGATAGATAGAGAGAGAGATAGACAGACAGATAGACACATAGACAGACACAGACAGACAGACAGACACAGACAGGCAGACAGATACATAGATAGACAGACAGACAGATAGACAGATAGATAGACAGACAGACACAGACAGACAGAGGGATAGATGATAGATAGATAGATAGATAGATAGATAGATAGATAGATAGATAGATAGATAGATGGATGGATGGATGGATGGATAGGGATAGGGATAAGAATGGGATCTTTACCAGTCAAAGTCAGCAACTTCTTTGAAATTTAGTTTTAGAATTGTCTAGAGCACTAAGAGGTTGAATGACTTCTTTAGTATCAAACACTTTAGAGATTCTTTTCTTTAAACAATCTATGAATCTAATATTAATTTTTTATTCGTGGAAATGTAAATCTATGGTTTATATGGTGTTGGGAAACACTGTGTGGACATTTGATTTACTTAAGCAAGAATTTATGAAATAACATCTGCTTACTGGATATTGTTCTTGGTCTTATACATATGTAAATGAAGTTTGAATAGTATTTGTCCATGGAACATGGGAAAGAAAATTGAAATTGGAACAAAAGAACCTAGATGGAATATAATTTTGTTTACTGACTGTCTGTGCTACTTGAGTACTTCACAACCTGTGTACTATTATTATATCTATAAGGTATTTAATGGTGATGGTGGTAGTGGTAGCAGGAGCAGCAGCAGAAGCGGCAGCAGCAGTAGTAACAGTATTAGTAGTAGTAGCAGTAGTAGTAATAGTAATACTAGTAGTAGCAGTAACTAGCATTTGTATATTGATTTACATTTTGTAAAACACTTTACATGTTATTTATTTTGATCCTGTCAACCATTACTGAGTTTGTTGTTAGAAAGATAAACACATTTAAACTTGATGCATATGTTTATTTCTCCCAAAGTTTGCAGAACATGAATATAGAGATATGCATGGGAATTCATTGCACACAATGAACTCAAGGATAGACAGACAAGAGCATCTTATATCTTCAGAGCAATTCCCTTTCACCCCTCCCTCCCTTCTTGGCTCAGGATGCCTATGTCAACCAAAGTTATAGTCTCCATGTGTATTAACCATAACATGAGAAAGGAATGTCTTAAGTGGATACATTGAAAATACAATAACATAGGAGAATGTCAAAGTGTCAATTGAAATTATAGATCCATCATGTCTGTGTTTCTTTTATCATTAACATGACATAAAGTATAACATATAACAGGTGTCTAGAATACCAAGACGAGAAAAGTCCCATTATTCAAGGTAGTGTTTGGGACAAGGAACCTTGTCCTTGGTAGTCATAAACAAAAGAATGTTCCTGATCAGTTTCACCTAGTCTTGCAGTAGCTGACACAGGAAGGGATATTTTGCGTTCACTCAGGGAGCAAAGCAAAGCATATCTAATTATGCTAGAGCACAGGAAGGATTACAGTAGGTTAAGCTCAGAGCGGGCCAAAATGTCTTTCCTAATTGGCCAATCCAGGTTTTAGGCTTTTATCAGGTCTTTGGGGTTCAAAGTGGTTTAGGAAGGGGTCTACAATCCTTACAATAATTGTGAGGTACATGCTATTCTTGTCCTCATTTTCCAAATGAGGAAACTAAGACCAAGATAGGTTAAGCAACCTGCCCAGCATTTCAAAGGAAGCAAGTGTCTGAGGCAGGATTTGAACTAAGATCTCCCTGACTTTTAAGTCCAGAACTCTAGCCACCAAACCTCTTTTAGACTTAAAATTTTCATCTGCGTAATGAAGAAGTTAGATTAGACAATAGCTAAGCACCTTTCTACCTCTAACATTTATGTTATTTCTTCCCCATTTTAAATATGGTCGCTCAGTATGGCATAAACTATGGCTGTTTGTTTTCCCTTCTAATCTTCTACTAGGGCCTAGAAAGTACTGCTCACCTTTCAGCTTGTAATAAATTCACCCAATCATTCGTTATTAAGATAGGTTCCCCCAGCATTATGAGACACACACACACACACAAATATATATATATATGTATATATATATATATATATATATTTACATAATATTTTATAAAGAATATACACACAGAGATTAAGGTCTACAAAGAATTCATGAGATAGTTGCTTCTGGCTACCTCTGGGGCCTTCAGAAAATGATAAGCAAGATTACAAAATATATCTGACAAATGCTAAAGGATAAAACCAAACACCTAATTACTACTATTCATTTCTTCACAGATTAATATGCAAAAATTTGTACAAAATGGGAATGCTAATTGACAGATTCTATTGTACAAATTACAAAGACTATAGATGAAAGATCAACTCACCTGAATCAATTCACCTAAACAGATTTTAATTACACAAATTGTCAAAATGATGTTGTCAACTTTATCCAAGTAGACACAGCTGTGCTCTACAAGGAGCTTTCATTACTTTTTTTAATGCAGATCATTAAAAAAAAAGTTGACATTATCCAAAATTATATTTTTTGTTGCAAAGTTAAGCTCAATATCTTATGAAGTTAAGAAAATATATTCATATTCATGACGATTTGTAATTTGTTTGTAATCAGAAATTTACCTGGAATTTTCCTAAGTCATTTGTTTAGCTACCCGCACTGTTTCAAAATCAATGAATGTCAGACACAATGCTTCAATGAAGAGGTTTCCATAGATAAGGATAGAACTCTCTCCAGTATGCCATATAACTGGACAATATTATTAATATCTTGATTGCAGTTACTATCCAATTTTATATATCACTTCTATTTTTCCTACTAAATTTCGAATATTCATAATACACTAAGTATTTACTCACATGGTTTCTTGTACAATTTCTTACTAAATGTAGTAGTTGAACTATTTACTTCTAGAGCCTATAAATAGTAGCCCATTGATAATCAACTTTGTCACCACCTTACACCTGGAGGAAATAGAAATGCCTTTAACAAGGGATTCTTCCTCTTTTCTTTATCTTCTTTTTTGGTTCCTACCTTCCTTCTTTCTCTTTGTTGCTCTTCCCCCCCCCCCCTTTCTATTTTTCTCCTTCTTCTCTTGGCAGTCTGGCAAAGTCTATAAAATCTTTTTCATAACAATTAAGTGTATAAAATACATAACACTATAAAGCAGATCAATTATATCCGTGTATAATTATCAGAATATTAATGGAAAACAAATTCATATGTGACAAGTTGAGAATACTTGTTACAATTCAAGTCTTGGAATTATGGGTAGCTAAGTAGCCCAACGAATAGAAAGTTAGTCTTAGCGTTGAAAAGACAAGCTCAAATATTACTTCAGATATTTACTATTTGTTGGACCCTGGGAAAGTCACCTAAACTTTATCCATCTCAATTTCAGCAAACTTTAAAAATGAGGTAATAACAACAATAGACTCATAATTGTTGTGAAGATGAAATGAGATATTTTATAAAGCTCTCACAACAGTTTTGGACATATAGTAGGCCCTTGAGTAAAATCAGGTTAAGGAAAGACCCCTCAGGCATGAATTTCCCCCAACCCCCACCCTTTCTGCCAAACCTAAAATAACTAAGTATCCCCCTTAGGCAAATAAAATGTTCCAGGATGGAGGAGAACCACCAAAATTCTGGTCATGTGACCTGGTGTACCCTTCCCCTTCAACACTCCCTTAATGCCACATCAGCATTCTTCCCTTAAGTTACATATTTGGTAACAAAAACCCTCATTGGTGAGCAACAATCCTTTCCGTGTTCTTTGTCTCTGGAGTAGATTCCCAAGCTTAGACTGTATCCCTGGAATCCCAGCCAATGAGAAGAGAGACTAGTGGGCTTCTGCATTAGAGGCTAAATAATGCTGTACTATCCTCGGCTCAGGTGCACCCCCTTGCTGACACCACCCATGGTCTCATGGGAAGTGCACCTTCTCATGAGATTATAATAAATTCCTTTTTACCTTCTATTTTGAAAAGCTTCTGAGTTTAATTTGAGTCAGGGTCACTGTATCCCACACACCCTTCATACATGCTTCTTTCCTTACCTCTAGTGTTGTTTAAGAAAAGTAAACAAAAATGTTTAGTGCAAAACAACAGCATGTAGTAGGGATAGGTGTTCTAGATTTGTAGTCAGATTAAGGACATCTGGTCTCAGATCTTTCCCCTGGCATTTCTACTGTTTTAAGCAATCCACAAATTAGAGCTCTTCTCTGAGAGGGAATAGTTTGTTGCTAACTTGGAGGAAAAGTTGAGCCAACACACAGTTGGCAACAGAAAAGGAGTGGGCAGCTTTCAAAGATTTAGTGTACAGCACTGCATTTGCTCATCTGGGTCAGAACACCTGAAAATACCAAGACTGATTTGAGGTAAATGATGGGGAAATTCAGCAGCTGCTAAATGAAAAACAAGAACTCCACAGGGTTTACCAGCAGGATAGTTCATCCATCCCTAAAAAGTCATCATTTAATTCCATCAGAAGTAAAGTACAAACAATGCTTGTATGCAGAATTTCTGGCTCAATAAGAAGACAGGTGGAAAGATATCTAGAAGACTGTCTTGACTGCAGTGAAAAAGAAGTTCAAGATGACTTGGGGAGAAATAGAGGAAGTTCCTGGTAAAGGACCCTGATTACCAGGTGAGGAAGTTGATAAGCCTGTGGTGGTGCATTAGCTGAGTCTTGAGGAAAGTTAAGGGGCAGCTAGGTGGCGCAGTGGACAGAGCAATAGTGCAGGAGTCAGGAGGACCTGAGTTCAAATCTCACCTCAGACACTTTGACACTCACTAGCTGTGTGACTTTGGGCAAGTCACTTAACCCCAACTGCCTCATCCTGGGTTATCTCCAGTCATCCTGATGAATATCTGGTCACTGGATTCAGATGGCTCTGGAGTAGTGAGGCTGGTGACCTGCACGGTCCTCACTAATTCAAAACAAAGTCAAGTGCAGTCTCTGATATTTCTCTGATGGCATGGTTTTCTTCAGCAACAAAGGATGAACACATAGATGAAATTCAATTTCATGGTGATCGTAACAATCTAAAGTACTTTTACAATGCACTTAAGGGTATTTGTAGGCAAAAGACCTATGACACATCTCAATTACTCAGTGATGACACAATCACATTGATTAGTGATAGGGACATGATCCTAGAGAGATGGGCTGAACAGTCCAATAATGTTTTCAACAGACTATCATCAATCAATGATGAGATCATTGACAATTTACCTCAGATTGAAGTTAGTACCTCCCTTGATGAAGCTCCAACTGAAGAAGAGGCTCTGAATGTCATTAGGCTCCTTTCATGTAGCAAAACACCTGGTGCTGACTCTATTCCAATTTAGATTTACAAGGTAGAGGGACCATTGCTCATACAAAAGCTCACTGCAATTTTCCAGGTTGTATGGCAAGAACAGGTTATCCCCCTGGAGTTCAAGGATGCCTCCACTGTCCATCTCTATAAAGGTAAAAGGAAATAGATTGTCCTGTGCCAATCAAAAGGAGTGGAGTGTCTCTCTTAGTCATTGCTGGCAAGATTCTTGCCCAAGTCCTCCTTAATAGGCTGATCCTTCATCTAGAAGATGATAATCTACCTGACAGTCAATGTGGCTTCAGATAGGGCTGAGGAACAGTCAATATGGTGTTTGTTCCAGGAAAAATGCCAGGAGCAGAACAGAGATCTGTGCACAACTTTTGTAGATCTGACCAAAGTCTTTGATACTATCAGTCATGAGGGCTTATTGAATATTCTGTCAGAATTTGGTTACCCAGAGTTCATCAGCATTGTACATCAATTTCATGATGGCATGGTTGCCTGGGTTCTAGACAATGGACAATGGTCTCAGGCTTTCTCAGTCACCAGTGGAGTGAAACAAGGATGTATACTTGCTCCCATGATTTTTAGTATGATATTTTCAGCTATATTGTCAAATGCTTTCAGTGAGGATCAACATGGAATCAAGGTCAGTTACCACACAGTAAATGCTTTAACTTGAAAAAGGCTACAAACCAAGACCAAAGTGGAGGGAGTGTTGGTGCATGATTATCTGTTTGCAGATGATTGTGCACTCAATACTGCGTCTGAAGCTGAGATGCAACAAAGTAGAAATCAATTCTCTCCTACCTGTGCTAATTTTGGCCTACCAACACCAAGAAAACCTTGGTGCTCCATCAGCCACCACCACAGCATCCATATGTGGAACCGTCAAGTGCAGCAAATGGAGAAGCTTTGAATGCTGCAGATAAGTTCACTTACCTTGATAGTATACTTTTCAGGGATATACACATTGATAATGAGGTTGACACAAACATTGCCAGAGTTCGCTCAGTGCTTGGAAGACTCTGAGGAAAGTGTGGGAGAGAAGAGGTTTTGACTGACTACCAAGCTGAATGTCTGCAGAGCTGTTGTGCTGACATCATTGTTGTATGTTTGTGAAACCTGGACAGTCCACCAGAACCATGCCAGAAAACTGAATCATTTCCATTTGAACTGTCTTAGGAAGATTCTGAAGATCTTCTGGCAGAATAAGGTACCAGACAATGAGGTACTTATTCGAACTAAACTGCCAAGGATTCAAACTCTGCTTCAGAGAGTGCAACTCCAATGGGCTGGTCATGTTTGAATGCAAAAACACATTCTTGCCAAAAAGATTGTTTTATGGACAGCTCACACAGGGCAAGCATTCACATAGTGGTCAGAAGAAGAACACTCTCAGAATCTCTTAAAAATTTTGGAATTGATTGTGTGACTTTGGAGACACTGGTACAGGACCACTCTGTATGGTGTGCCCACATCAGAGAAGGTACTGTGCTCTAATGAGCAAAGGAAAATTGAAACAGCTCAAAGGAACTGAGACATGGCCAAATTGAGAGTACCCACCCTAAATATTCACTAGTATTATTTGTGTCTAACCTAGGGTAGAGCATTCCAATCTCATATTGTTCTGATCAGCCACCACTGGACACAATGAAACTTGACTCTATCATAGTGATGTCATTTTGGTCTTCTTTGAGAAAGAAGGACAAGAACCATGCAGGCAATCCATTAAGCCATTTCTGCCGCAGTATCCTTTTCTATAAGTCTGTGCTGCAGTATCCCTTTCAATAAAATGAGGAGGATTTAACCAACTAATCTTGAAATCCCCTTAGCACTTCATTTATGATCCTATGATTCTCTGTCCTCTCTGTGCCTCAGTTTTCTCGTGTCCGAAGTAAGAAACTTGGACAATACAATCTCCAAGGAGCCTACGAGCTCTAAAGCATATTTGAAAAGGTAAGGGAGTAAGGGCAGTATTATAATTACATCGTCCTCAAAGTAATACAGAGAGACACACATACAAACAGATATTCTATTCACATTTACTTCAAAGTAGTGTGATTTTACAGTACTATTTTCCTTTCAAAGCTGGAAGAAAATCATTTTAGTATAATTTCATTGGATTCTACCAATCCTTTGAGCTTGAAAATTTGTGGAAATAATTTTTGACTTCGAAAATAAAATGTGTATGCTATTATCATCTAATAGGCTCTAGGTCCATTTTGCATTGGGAAGAAAAAATAAATGAAAAAAATAAAAAAGATCTTAATAACTGGCAACTTTGCAAGTACTGTTATTTTAATTCCATACCATGAATAGACCTAATTCTACTGTGTATTTGCATTCATAGTTTGGTGTTGTTTTGACCCCCTCAGATTCTTTGTTGTTGTTCAGTTATTTCAGTCATATCTTCCTCTTTGTAACTCCAATTGGGGTTTTCTTGGTAAAGGTACTGGAGGGGTGGTGTCATTTCCTTCTCCAACTCATTTTATAGATGAGGAAACAGAAGTACCCAGGTTTAAGTGATTTGCCCAGGGTGACACATCTGAGGTGACATTTGAACTCATCTTCTTGACTCCAGGTCTGGTTTCCTATTTAGTACATTTTAATCATTGTCCACATTTTGCTTGTTTGTTTTCACCTGAATTTCAATGCTTTTTGATAAGAACTTCCTTTACCTGCCACTGATACACAAATTTATTTCCATCTTCTATCATGATCCTTAAATTAACACTGTTTGTGTTTGTGTGGGTGTGGATTCATGTTACAAGAGAAATTACTACATTTGCAATGGCAAAGCTTCAGATTTTTTCCTTAGTCTTGATACTGTGGACATGGGAACTAAAAATAAAACTGAGTGGCTGAGTGGTTTGTAGTGGAGAGAGAAGTGACCTGAAAACAGCAAACCAAGCTCTTCCTCAGGGTCTCTCCCAGTTCCCCAAACCTAGGACTCCATGATATTAGTCCTTATCTAAGCTCTGCTCCTAATAAATTGTGTGATCCTTATAAGAATCTCTGAACTTTTATGGAGCTCTGTTTCCTTATCTATCAAATCAGGAAATAAGATTGGATGGTACAATCTTTTTCTGAAAATAGATGAGCAGATGTTTTAACCAAGAGCCATTAAAGATTCTCCAGATAAGACATAACAGATCACAGTGGAGTCCTTCTGGCCACAACTGAAATTACAAGTGTAACATTGTCAAGTGAGGAAGAAGAGTGGACATTTCCTTATTCAGAAGAGACATTATTCTTTTATTACTCTCTCCCACTTTCTTTCTGTCTCTCTGTCTCTGTCTCTCTCTGTCTCTCTCTCTGTCTGTCTCTCTCTGTCTCTCTCTCTCTCTGTCTCTCTTTCGTCTCTCTCATCTATCATCTATCTATTGCTATTCCTATATTTATTTACATCTCTCTATAGATATAGATGGACATGAGGTTAGGGTTAGTAATATATCTTTTTATGGTGGTGGTGGTTGTCCTTCGTCTTCAAAGAGGACCAAAATGACATTACCACTGTAAAGTGAAATTTCAGTGTGTCCAACTGTGGCTGATCAGACCAATACGAACTCGGAATGCTCTACCACAGGTTGGGCACAGATGCTCTGTGTGAATATTTGAGGTGGACATCCCAAATTTGCTCATCCTGCGTTTACTTTCTGCTGTCTCAATTTTGCTTTGCTCAAAGAGCACAGCACCTTTTCTTATGTGGGCACACCATGCTGAACGGTCCTGTGCCAGTGTCTCCCATGTTGCATAGTCAAATCTAAAGTTCTTGAGAGAGACTTTAAGAGTGTCCTTGTATCATTTCTTCCGGCCACCATGTGATCACCTGCTCCATGCAAGTTCTCCATAAAATTGTCTTTTTGTCAAGCGTACATTTTGCATTCTAACAACGTGGCCAGCCCAACACAGTTGCACTCTCTGAAGCATAGTTTGAATACTTGGCAGTTCAACTTGAGCAAGGACTTCAGTGTCTGGTACCCTATCATGCCAGGTGATCTTCAGAATCTTCCTAACACAGTTCAAAGGGAAGTGATTCAGTTTCCTGGCATGGTGCTGGTAGACTGTCCATGTTTCACAATCATATAACAATGAGATCACCATAGCAACTCTTTCTATAGGTATAAATGGATATAGAGATAGATATAGATGAATATAGAGGTAGATATAGATAGATAGACAGACAGATAGATAGATGAATAGATAGAAAATATTTCCTCATTTACACCTTAGGTCATCGTTGAAGAAATGGGCCCAAAATTACAAACACAGCACAAGAATGTGAATGATTATTTCAGGACCTTCTCTTAGTTAACTAAAAAAGATGAATGTTTAAAATACATACATATATATACACATGTACATATAAAGGTTACATGCTAAACTTTAAATAAAAGAAGAAAAGAAAAAGAAACATAGATATTGAAAATTAAACATAAAATGAAAAAAGAAATAAATTGCCATGTGCACAGCACAACATAAAAAATGATTCAAAATATACAGCAATAAATTTCCATTTCAAAAAGCCTATATAATAAATGATATACATTACTTTCAGAGCTGTCAATCTTTTCTTCCTTGTAAGTTTTTTTCTGTTCTCTGTGTACACATTTTTACTTTGTTCTTTACCCCTCCAAGCCCCAGAAGGCTATAATTAAGCCCAGATAAACATACCTACACATACCCATATACATACTACATATGTGTGTACACACAAATATACACATACATATACTTAGATATCTATAATCTTACTAATATAGAGACACATACATTCACATGCATCTGGGTAAGACCATACTATACTTATTTGCCCTCTCTTTCTCTGAGGATGGATAATCTCTTCCTACATATATCCAAGTCATTCCATATTTTTTCTAAGTCCACCAAATCATTATATCCCATACCACAGCAATATTCCAACCTTATAATGTCTAGTTATTTTAAATTGTCTAAACCAAAATTGATTGACATGAATGATATAATATCCTTATCTTTCTCTTTCTATTATATCTATTGTAGCTTTAACTTTATCTGAGATCATGATAACTACCTGGTTTTGTTCCCTAATAAATTCTACTCCTGATGGTTTTTTTTTGTTTTTGTATATTCCTTGTTTCCTTATCCATCTTGATTCTTCTACTTTTCTTTTACCAGCTACCTTGCCCTCCTATTACTTAAAAATGATCCCTCCCTTATCCTCCAATTCCCATTAATCTAAACACCCTACTATACCTCACTTTACCCTATTTGCTTATTCATCATTTCCTTATAAATTCAGACTTTTGTTTTCTTCTTAATATATATATATATTGTTCTCTCTTTAACTCAGATCTGGTGTAAATGGGATCCTCTCTAAAAACCCTTCTGTTCTCCTCTTCCCCCTTCCTATCCCCTTAGTCTTTCATTTTTCTGAATTTAGAATTTTATAACCTTATCGATATGTATGCATTGTTCCCTCTTTGACCCATTCCCAATGAGAGTAGATTTCCAGAACTATCAGCCCTTCTCCACCATCTAAATCATGTTAGTTTTCCCTCTTACACCTCATTTATATAAGATATTTGTTACCTTTTCCTAAATGGTTACTTTTTAGAATCACATCATACTCAAGTCTATTCCAATCTTTCTTTCAAACTACCTAGTCATTGAGAACAATATTAAACATAAGTTTTACATTTTCTTGTATAAAAAGTAGACAGTTTGTCCTTACTGAGTCCCTTTTTGTTAGACTTTGATGTACACCTTATATTTTTCTTGGACATTATGTCAGATTTTATATTGATTTCAACAGGTTTCCTTTGGCAGCAAAATCCTGGAAGTCTGGTAATTTATTAAATATTCTTTTTCTTCACTCAGTATTATGCTTAACTTTATTGGGTAGAATAGGTTAGACGTTAGTCCTAATTCTTTTTCTCCTAGATATATAGTGTTCCAAGACCAGAGTTTTGTGGAGGTTTTTTTTAAGTGACACCACTGCTAAGTCTTGTACCATTGTAACTGTGATTCTGCTCTGTCTGAATTGCTTTTTTATAGTTACTCATATTTTCTCCTTGAGCTGGGGGTTTCAGAATTTGACTATGATATTCCTATATATTTTCCTCATAGGATCTCTGTCAGGCAGTGACTGAATTTTTTTTCTAAGTTTCCCCTCATTCTAATTATTCAAGGAAATTTTCTTTCATTTTTTTCTTGCATTATTGTATCGATTCTTTTTTTAATAGCAGCTTTCAGGGAGTTCAATTATTCTTATGTTTTCTCCTCTTGATGCGTTCTCCAGATCAGTTGTTTTTCTTATGAGATGTTTCACATTTCCTTCTATTTTTCATTTTATATTTTGTTTCATTACTTTTTGGTCTCATAACTTCACTGTCTTTCCCTTCCTCAGTTTTAATTTTCTTTTCCCCCAAAATTTATTAATTTATTTGTTTTCAGTTTTCAACATTCACTTCCATAAGTTTTAAATTTTCTCCCCTTCCCACCCCATTCCATCCCCTAGGTGACATGCAATCGTATATGGGTTCTACACACACATTCCTATTAAAAACATTTTCCCATTAGTCATGTTGCATGGAAGAATTATAACAAATGGGAGAAACCATGAGAAATACAAAACAAAACATAACAAAATAAAAGAGAAAATAGTCTGCTTAATTCTGTGTTCTGACTCCATAGTTCTTTCTCTGAATGTGGATGGCATTTTGTGTGATGAGTCCTTCAGAAATCTTTATCTCCTTGAATTGCTTAAAAGGGCTGTCTTTCAAAATTGGTTCTCACCTACTGTCACTGCTATTGTGTAGAATGTTCTCCTGTTTCAGTTTGCTTCACTCACCATCAGTTCAAAAAAGGCTTTCCAGGTTTTTCTGAAGTCCACCATTGTGTCATTTCTTGTAGCACAATTGTATTCCATTCCATTCATATTCCACAACTTGTTCAATAGTTTCCCAATTGATGGTCGTCCCCTCAATATTTTGCGCACATGTATCTTTTCCCCATTTTTATGATGTCTTTGGGATACAGCTCTAGAAGTAATATTGCTGTTTCAAAAAATATGTACATTTTTATAGCCCTTCTGGCATAGTTCAAAATTGCTCTCCTGAATGGTTGGATCTGCTCATAGCTCCACCAATAATGAATTAGTGTTCCAATTCTCCCACATCTTCTCCAACATGACTTGTTCAATTCTAATTTTCAAGAAGTCATTTTCTTCCTTAAAATTCTGTATCTCCTTTTCCAGTTGGTTGACTTTATTTTCATAATCTTCTTGTTTTCATTGGATTGTTCTTTTTAAAAAATCTTTTTCTTCAATCTCTCTCATTTGATTTTTGAAGTCTTTTTCAAAATTTTCTATGAATTCTTTTTGGGCAGGTGACAATTTGACATTAGTAGAGGCTTTTTCTTTTTGCTTCAGTATCTTCCTCTGAAGAATGAACCCTGATCTTCTCTGTTGTCATAGTAACTTTCCATAGATGGGTATTTTTCTCTTTTGCTGGTCTTTTTTTTTAATTTGTAGCAGCCTATTATTGTAATCACCTCTAGTCCTAGCATATTGGGATGGTGCCTTTGGGGTCAGATCCTCCTACAGTTTTACTCTTTAGCCTAAAACCAGAACCAAGAACTCCAACCTCCTGTAAGTGTCCACAGCTAGCAGCATCCTTGTCCCACTACTTCTGCACTCACCAGCATGTACTAGCTCGTTCTCTCCTCCAGCCATGTCTTGTTGGGGCAGCAAGGATGGGCCTGAAATTCATTATCAGCAGTGGCTTCCTCAATCTTCTCTGTCTCAGAGGCCAATTACCTATACTATCTGGAGGTGAAAGTTCCTGTGACTCGGCCCAAGGCTACCTACCAACCCAGCTAGCCCCAGGACTCACCATTTACTGTTTCAGGAGAGCTAACCTGAAGACCTTTACTCTTCCCAGACACCAAGCCTTGGGGCTCAGATTTTTCTTCCAAAATTATCTGGTTGTCCCAGCAAGTCCACAGTTCTGCCCTCACTCTTGTTTACTTTTACCATTCTACATTCACCTCTAGGGGCTATTTTGTTGTGTTTGTGGGGAAACAGGGAAAGGTTTGAATTTTCTGACTTAATTCACCATCTTCACAGAATTTTTTCATGAGATTATTTATCCACATATGATAATATAATTACAGGGTTTTAAGTGATTTCAGAAATTGATTGCTTAAGTTCTGTGGTCTGTTTTATACATTTATAAATGATTTTCCACTCCTATTTAAAACCCTCACAGCATTTTAATATTTGGGCTGAATTTGTTTTCTATTATTATTTTATTCCTTTATTTTTTCCTGCTTTGCTTCTTTTCTCTTTCTTTTTAATCAGTTTAAGAAATCAAGGCACAAGTGATCTAAGGAGGCAGCTCAATAAGAAATCTAATATTCATCACCTTCTTGGTTTCTGATCTTTAAAAACTGTGCTGACGACGAATGATAAACAAATACTATCTGCTATTTTGAACATGGTTAAATGTTTAAATTCTTGCTTAATTATCTTACCATATATCTAATTATGAAATCCTACCAAGTCTTTTTTTTTCCCTTTCAAAAAGCCTGGCATATGTTAGGTACTTTGAAAAGTACCTGCTGAACCAATTATTGACCAGCTGATTGAATTTGTCCACATCTCAGCTTTCTTTCCTATTTCCACGACCATGCAATTCATTCCTTGATTGGTGATCATATCCCAATTGGTACTCATCCTTTCATTTTTCTTTTCTTTTCTCATTTTAACTTCATTTCAACAGACAGGCAGGGATAGGAATTGGAATAGGACTAGGGAAAGGTATAGGGATAAAGATAAGGATAGGGAAAACGATATGGATTGAATCTTTAATTTCACTGGCATTGGGAAATTTCAGGTGAGGAAATTACTTCTCAATCCAAATTGCTGCTCTTTTGTGACATGTATAGACAGACAGACAGAGAGACAGATAGATAGACAGATAGACCTTTTGTTCTCATATAATGGGGATCAATCAACAAGCAAATAAGAAGTACATTCTAAATACTGATTGATGTGCTAAGTTTTGAGGATGCAAAGAAACATGAAAATAATTCTTTCCCTCAAGATGATAAAATTCTAATGGTTTACAGAGGAAAGTAAAGGAGAACAGAAATTTATGATAAGGACAGGATATGAAGATATTTAAATATCAGAGAATTTTGCATTTGATCTTGGAGAGAATAGGGAGTCAGTGTGGTTTTTGACATGTTTTGAACAGTGTTTTAGAAATATCACTGGCACCAAAATGGAAAATACAACGAAATGGGAAGAGACATAACAGTGTTATATTTAAACAATTAAAACAACGTTGCTATAATACACTTGCGAAGTGGTAATATTCTGAACCACAGTGGTACTTATGTGAATGAAGGGAGGGACTTATAAGAGACATGTTGTAAGAGTAGAAGTGATAAGATTTGACAAAGGTGTATATATCTGAGGTCAGTGAGAGTAGGGAATCATTGATGAAACTGAAGTTGTGAGCCTGTGTGATTGGGTAGATGATATGCCCTTGACAAAAAAAAATAAAGGAATTTGAGAAATGAGAGAATGTGCAGAAAGTAAAAATTAATGAACTCTGTTTTGAACTTGACAGAGAGCAAAGCAAAGGTCCTACATTTTCAGTGTCATTCGGAAAACTGTTCTGAAATCCTTTACAATTAATCCTTTCTCAAGCTATCCAGTTCTGGCTTACATTGCTTGTACATTTGTGTGAGAAGTTTTTCAAGAGGCAATCAGTCCAGTGCACCATTGTGTCCATACACTTTTGAGCAAGTTATAGAAAGAAGGAGCTCTCACCATTTCAGGTTCCTGACTTTGCAACTTATGTTACTATAATATATCGTGCCATATAGTGATGCAATTAAGCTATTACGAATGATCATATGTCCCAGAGAACTGATATTGAGAGGTTAAAAAATTGCCAATGTACATATTCTTTTTGAAGGTAGAAATCACTGTAATGATTAGTTTCCTATCCTGTTCTATTAAACTGAACTAAATTATTCCTCTTTTTTTACATCACAAATTAGAAAGTTTCTCTGAGAAAATGTAAAATTTTCTTCATTTTAAACATTTCTAGCAACTAGGGCAACATGTGCTGATAGAACTGAGCATTAGAAGTTGGTGAACAAAATCAAGAAGATCCTAGAAAACTTGTGGACTTTGAGACTCCATCAATAAAGACTCCCACAAGAATCAATGATGGGAAAGGAAAGTAAGAGTCAGGAAAAAATAACAGGTCTGTAACTGACAGTCACTTGAGAGGTCCAGTTCTTCTTGGCAGGAACTTTCCTGCCCTCTTTCTGTGTCATAGACATCATTGTTATTGACAGATGGGGAGTAGTAACTGTACAAAAGTACCAGTAAACATTGTATCTGAAATTCCCATACCTAATGCCAGTCAACTTTAACTGATAACCAGTTCATACAGGTCTCTAGATCACCAGAGAGGCAAGCAAGACCTCTTCATCAATCAGCTAGACAGAACAAAGAGTCCAAATATAAGCTAAGCAAGTTGTTGAAATGAAAAAAAAAATAAGAAATCAGGTGGGGATAGCATTCAATTTAGACAAATATTTCCTGAGGGCCTAGTAATTGCAAAGCACTAATATTAATGGCATTATCAGAGAGACTAGTTTTTGTGTGGGACTAGAAAGTGGAAATGTGGTAATTTGTGGGATCACTGGTGAAACTTTTCTTTTAAAATTGAGGGGGAAATACATAAGAATTGACATTTCTCATCTCTTTCTGCTCATCACTACCTTGAATTTCCCATCATCTGATCCTTATTTTCCACTTTTTGTAGTCAATTTATTTTTTATTTTCATTTCAATTTCCATTTATTAACTCTTCCTTAAATTAGTATCCCAGATAAATAATAAATTAAGCAACAATCCAAAAAGTTATAGCAAATATCCAAAATCTAGCAAAAAAACCCAAAACAATTCTATTATCTATTTACAACTATGCATATTTGTAGTGACAGTGTGATATTCACAGTGCCTACAGTGGCCATGATTATCCTGGGGCAATTCTGAATGGCAAAATGCAGCAGACTCTCCACCTGGAAGGCAGAACCAAAACATTTATTCAGACACCATGAAGCCAAATCCATCATAGCAACAAAACTCTATACACAGTAAAGATATAGAGAACAACATCATCCCCAAGCCTTCCCCCTGCTGGGCTTCCCACAAACCAGCTCTATTAAACAAATCACAAGTGAGGCCCTTAAACAAAAATCACAAAAAAAAAAAAAAAAACCCTTTGCTCATGCTAACCAGCAGCCTGCTTGTCTGCATCCTTCCTAGTTCTCTCTGTTCTCTCACTAATTTCCTCTCAGCTCTGCTGTAGCTCTGCCTCTTCCTGTTCCACTCATTCAACAAACTCTTCCCACCACAGGCTCCATGTGATTCAGACTCATGTAACTCAGACTTCCATGGTACCCAATCAGGTCACATGGTCTTATTAGTGAATATGAAAGATCTCCACTTTTAAATTACCATTACAATATTTCATTCTGGGTTTTAAGTTTCAGAAAGGACATGACTGACATGATTCATCATCAGTCCTCTTGTCTTGTGATTTATCATTTTATTAATCAGTCCTAAAGTCTAACACAGCTTCCCCCTCAAAGCATTGTCAGTTTTATATCAGTTCTCATTAATTCATACTACAGTTTTCCTAGTTTTCTTTGAAATTTTCATTTTGTCATTTCTTATGGCAAAATAATTTGCATCATACTTATAAAGCAATATTTTTTTAGCAATAGGAAGACCCATTCTGAGTTTCCATGTTCAGTTTATTAATGAAAAGAGCTACTAGAAAATTTTTGTACCTAAATATCAGCCCTTTTCTTGTTTCTTTTATCTCTTTGAGGGTACAGGTGGGACAAAGAACTTGACCAGTTCAGTAACTTTGGACCATAATTTGCTTTCCAGAATGGCGTCACCAATTCAGTTTGTCAGTTTCCTATTACAATATCACTTTTATGTGAGTATTAAATTAGATGTTCTTAGCTTTTTAGTTTGTGTGTGTGTGTGTTAGAGAGAGAGAGACAGAGAGAGAGAGAGAGAGAGAGACTCAGCAATCATGTGAAACGTATTGATGCCTTTTGGGAATAGCATTTTTAAATGAATGAAGTAAAACACAGAGAATTACAAAGAAACCAATTACATTGAACTATAATTATCACATTAAGTCCATGCATAAGAATAAGAAACTGAGCAAGATCGACGAGGTGACAAACGCCGGTCCTGTGAAAATCAGAACCAGCGCCACACCGAAACGTTGGGTTTATTTATTTGTTTACGTGTTTGTTTATTTATCTATTTATATACACACACACGTACACATATACATATGTGTGTGTATACACATGTAGATAAATATACAGATAGATATGTAGATCTACACATATATACACATATGCATGTGTGTATATATGTGCTCATGTATATATGTACATATGTGTGTTTATACATGTATATATACATATATATAATTTTTTCAATTATATGTAAATGTCTTTAATATTCTTTCAAAAGATAAATTGCAAATTATCTCCCTTCCTCCTTAGCTCCCCCCTCCTTGAGATGACCAGCAATTTCACATGTGCAGTCATGAAAAACATATTTACAAGAAAAATAAAGTTTCAAAATATGCTTCAATCTGCATTGACTCCTGCTATGGTGACGGTATAGCTTACCGAGAGGAGCAAGTCTTATGCCTGGCCAGCAGGCTGCTTGTCCTCCTGTGGAGCTCGCGAGTAAGAGAATGAGGCGGGAGAGCGGGTCAGCTGAGATCCCTGAGGGACCTAATTTCCCTCAGCTGAGTTTCTTAAGGGACCTAATCTCCCTTGGGTGAGTTTCTTAAGGGACCTAATTTCCCTTGGCTGAGCTTCCTGCTCCTTCCCCCCTGCTTGTGGCTCCACGTTGGTGGGCGCCAAGTTGCTATTATTAGTTTTTTGGTCATAGTTCCAATTTTTTCTCCAGAATGAATAGATAAAATCACTACTCCTCCAACAATACATTACCATTCCAATTTTCCCCTGCCCCTTTCATCATTTGACATTTTATTTTTCTGTCATACAAGTAAATTTGACAGGTGTGAGGTGGTACCTCAGAATTGTTTTAATTGACATTTCTCTAATCAGTAGTGATTTAGAGCATTTTTCATTGTGACTATAAATAGCTTTGATTCATTCATCTGAAACCTGTCTGTTCATATGCTTTGATTGTTTATCAATTAGAGAATGACTTTTATAAATTTGACTCAGTTCTTTATGTATGTGAGAAATGAAACCTTTACCAGAGAAACTTGCTGCAAAAGTTATTTTCCCCCAGTTTTCTGTTTTTGTTCTAATCTTGGCTGCTTTGGTTTTGTTTATTCAACAACTGTTTAATTTAATTATTATCCATTGTACAACTCATAATGACCTCTATCTTTTGCCTGGTCTTAAATTCTTCTTTTATCCACACATCTGATGGTCAAACTATTCCATGCTCAATTAATTTGCTTCTAGTGTCACCATTTATGCTTAAAATCATGTATCTATTTTGACCTTATCGTGGTATATTGTTTGAAATGGTAGTCTATACCCAGTTTCTGCCAAATCGTTTTCTTGTTTTCCCAGCATTTTTTTGTCACAGAGTGAGTTCTTTTTGGAGAAGCTGAGATCTTTGAGTTTATCAAACACTAGATTACAATGATGGTTTGCTACTGTACACTGTGTAACTAATCTATTCCTTCATTCTATTTCTTAGCCAGTATCAGATTTTTTATTGCTTTATAATAGAGTATGAGATCTGGTGCAGGTGCTTTGTTTTGTTTTTTAATAAACAAAACAGCAACAAAAACCTCTGGATTTGCATTTAAACAATAAGCATTTCTTGATTTCCTACTGTATACCAAGCCCTGTACGAAGTACTGGAGATTTAAAAAATGGGACTGTCTCTGTCCTCAATGAGTTGACATTTTATCATTTATCAATGAATTATATACACACATACATATATGTATGTATGTGTATATATACATATGCATAATATACGAACATACATGTGGATGTGCAGATGTATATGTGTGTGTATAAGACAACGAGAGAGAGAGAGAGAGAGAGAGAGAGAGAGAGAGAGAGAGAGAGAGAGAGAGAGAGAGAGAGAGAAACCTCTACAAATCATGGCTCTGAAGCAGGTCTGACAATTATACCAACCGTGTGCCTTTGAATAAGTCACTATTTCTCTGTGGTCCTCAATTGCCTTACTTGTAAAGTTAGGAGTTTGGAGTCAGTGGACTCTAAGAACCTTTTCCATCTATAATCCTATGATCTTATGATTAACCCATGTGATATTCAGCACAAATACCTTCCTATCACTAAGACTGTAGATTTGGAGCCAGTGAAAACCTAGATTTTACACTTGTGGAAACGGAGGCCCAGGACAATTAAGTGAGTCACCCAAAATCATAGTAAGACTCAGAAGTGGGAATTGAATCCAGGTCCTCTGACTTCAATGATGACTGTATTTTACCATGTTGTTTTGTCCCATCTAAGTGACTGATGGAAAATTCACCCCTGAAAGGTCTGACCTATGAGTATGGCAAATAGCTAACACCTATTTTGCTTAGACAGCTATAACCTTTTATGTAATTCATCCCAGATTAATCATTTATTAATTGTTTCACTGTACCAATTATATTGTTCTCTCCTATAATAAATATTCTTTTTTGGCCATTCTTATTGTCTTTAAGGAAAAAGAAGTCTCATTAAAGTCCTCCAAAATGTGGCTCCTAGCTACATATTTATTTTTTATTTTTACCCTCCTTCCTGCGCTGTCCATTCCAGGATTTCAGTCTACTAGGCAGTCATTCTCAGCATTGTGTCATCTCCTATTCCTAGTCCTTTGCATAGGTTTGTTCCAGTATCAAGAACATGCTCCCTCTTCACATTTGTTTCTCAGAATCCACTAGCTACTTGCAAAGCATTGCTCAGGTGCACTTCCTGTATAAGACCTTTCATGAACGTCCCACTTGGAGTTGACTCCACTTATTGTTACTTTAAAAATATTTTTACATTAAATTATCTGCATCCATATCAATAGACTGTGACAATAATAATAGCTAACATTTCTATAACATTTTAAGGTTTTCACAAGACTTTAAAATTATCATCTCATTTTATCTGCACAATAGGAGATAGGTACTATTATTATCTCCATTTTAGTGTTGAGGAAACTGAGGGAGGCCAAGGTTAATTTACTTCCCTAGGAACACACAGCTAATAAGTATCCAAGCTTGGATTTGAATTCAGATCTTCCTATCTCAGGTTCTGATCACGTATAACTGCTATAAGATTCTTGAGGCAGGGACGATTTTGTTTATTTCTTTGAATTTTCAGTGCCTATCAGAGTCCTTGGCATCTTGAAGCCACATTGGATTTACTACATTTGAGCAATGCCTTCATTGGAGCCCTCCAGCTTTTATCTCTTTTCAAATAAATAAGCATGCAAAGCACAACTGAGGCTTTCCTAACTCATCAGAATGCCTTGAACTGGTCAATGGGCATCTTCAAAAGAGACAGGAGATATGACAGGGAATGGGCAGACTAGGCTGTTTCCACATGAGGCCAAGTTCACATATAGCTTTATAAGGGAACATTGATTGACAATTATGGCCTTTGATTCACAACTGGGATGTACATGCTTATTGGGCTTGGCTGAAATAGTACATATTGACACACTCCTTAAACCATCTTAAAACTACACAGAAATGTAGCACGTATCAAGAAATGCATATTTTATAAGTTGACAAAGCTATTCCTTTGCATTAACTGAAATAAGAGACAAAATACATTTCTTGTTGATTTCTGGGTTGGCTCAAGACCTTTCTCTCTCCCTTCCTGGTGATATTATGCGGGCCTTAACATACCTCTACAATCTCTTTTCTGGGTTGGCAGTAGGACTGGGAAGGCTTTCATATTAATTAGGAATGACTGGGGTTGGCAGATATTGATTTGACAGGTCTGAGACAGATGTCTAAGTCAAGGGGCAAAAAACAAATTTATTGAAGAAAAGTCAATGATTTCCCCCTAAATAAATACAGCGTGAACAACCTTAAATCAGAATCTACAAGAAAGCCAACCTCTGTGATATGTCAGACTTTCGTCTGAGGTACCCAAAATGAATTTATCTTAGTTAGGTTTGTCAACAGGATGCCAAGAGGATCCAGATGCTTCAATAAATTTAGTAAAGCAGTTTTGCTTGCTTAAACAGTTCACCAAAACATCTTGTTACCTGTGTAGATAGCAATTAATGGAATGACCAAGTGTTGTATATAGCCAGAATATTTTATCTAAAGAACAAATTCTTTCTAGCAAGCTATCTATGTTCCAGCCACATCCCCTCTGCTTTCTTACTACTCCTTCCATCTGGCCTACCCACTTGATTCACCCCCACTCCCTAGCAAAAATTTGGAAGCTTTAAGACTAGAAGCTTGTAGTTTCTATTTGATTGATGGCTCCCTGTCCATGATCTCAGATGCAGGGAACCAACCAGACTTAATAGAGACAGAATCCAATCCTTTCCTACAAAGTATCAGACCTACCTTGACTTTGGGACTACCTGAGCATGCCCTTGAGCATAGTGGTGAAAATGTAAAAGAATCACACTGTGACCTTGATGAAAAGTGCTTTTAATTCTTGGGAACTGGCGCATCCAGAAATCATGCCTGATGGACTAAACCAGATAATCTTTGGAACATGTCCTGTGTTATCCTGATTGGTAAGAACCTACCAAATCATTACTCAACATAAGAACCAGTACCACTGGTCATCTTTTGTATATGTATGTTCCCATACATAATCTGTTGCTATATTTCTACCTCTTGATCTGGGAATAATAAATGGATAAAATTGTTAACTTCTGGAAGAGTGGAAGCAGTAAGTCAACAGACTGCCCTATGGCAATATTTATCATCCCTATGCCTTTCCAGACCAAAACACCTTTGCTTTGTCAACACTAGTCTATATGTGTCATGTAAACTTCTAATACAGTGCCTACTGTGTACCTGGCACTGTCACACGCATTTTATAAACATTATCTCACTTGTAGTTGAGTCATTCAGTCATGTCCAACTCTTCACGACCCAGAGAGCATATCACACTAATACTGTCCATTAGATTTCCTTGGCAAAGACACTGTAGTGGTTTGACAAGTACTTCTCCAGTAGGTTACTAGAGATTAAATAAGTGATTAATTAATTAAGCAAACAAAGATTAAGTGACTTACTTGGAGTCACAGAGTTAGCAACTGTCTGAGACCAGATTTGAACTCAGATCTTCCTAACTCCATGGCCAGTGATCTACGCACTGAGTCACCTATCTGTCTATCTCACTAGGGAAGTCAGTCTCACTAAAGAATACACAACGACTCTGGGAAATAGATGCTGTTTGGAATTATTCACATTTTACAATGGAGGAAATGAGGGAAATAGAGATTAAGTGACTTGCTCAGGTTCATATAGCTAGTAAGTTTCTAAGACAAGATTGAACTTGGATCTTCATGACTTCAGGCCCAGCACTCAATCTACTGTAGTGCTGCTCGTGCTGAGAAGAGGTATTATTTCTCTTCTATATTTATATCTTCAGCACTTAACACAGTTCATGGCATACAGATATAGTGACTGGCCCTGTGATTTACTTGATCTATAGACGACTCTCAGACAAAGGAATCTCCTTTCCTAATGCAAGTCAGAACATTCCCAGGAACTAATTACTGTAGCATTTCCTAGAGCACTGAATTCTTAAGTGACTTGTCCAGGATTACTCAGCCAGGATGCCAGAAGCAGGATTTATTTCCATGTATTTTTTATTCTGTGCTGGTTTTCTAGGCAGCCTACCACATTGCCTCTCTTTTTAAAATTAGCTACTGTGGCATTGTTTTGTTCATGAGTGTAAATGTAAAATAAGTTGGCATATAGTTGTAATGAATAAATACTTATTTTTCTATTAATTTTTTTTTCTTTGGACCACTGTGAACTTGCCCCTGTTTTCATGGCCTGAAGATCATTGTGACCAAATATCTCTGATAATGAAACCAGCCAACGTATGCCATGATTTTCCCAGCCCCATTTTGACATGAACCCCCATGCAGGGAGTGTTGGTGGGGTGCCCCAGTTTCAAGGTTTTAGTAAGATGTCAAAATTGCTTGGCCTGACAATTCTAGGAAAGACCAAGTGAGTGAAGATTAGCTATTGTCTAGATTATAGCAAAGCATTTAAATGGACAAACTATAGGGTTAGCCTATCATGATGCCTATGTTGGACAAACAGTACAAATGTACAGAATTGAACAACTGAAGATAGGTAAGCTAGACTGCATTCCGGAAATGATGAAAATCTACTAAAGATCTTAATTTTCTCTAAAAACTAAAGAGCCATTTTCTGTATATATTTTGAATTGAACTAGATTGTTTTTTCACATGCACACACACACACACAACTCACTGTTTGAAACTAGCACTTTGGATTGTTGCTTAAGGGATCATTTATGAAAAGACATAGATGAAATTTGCAGAGGATAAAAAAGCATCGATCAATGATTTGTATTAATGGCGGGAGGACTAATGAGACCAGGGATCAATTTTAGTGTCAAGATATTAATAATGAACATTTAGGTAGAAACTAAATTTCAAAATGGACAGATGCACATCTCCCACATCCTCTATATAGTGAATGAAATAGATAATTAGCTTGAATCCTATTGTTTTTTAGGGGAATGACTTTGAGGAAAAGCATACACCAATAAAAATCTTGGTAGTAAGGAAAGAAAAAGTTCTTAAAAAGTTAGATTAATTTCTTTTTAAAAATCAATCTAATTTTGCCATACTCTCAGAAGGCAGTTCTTCAATAACAATGACCATCCAAAAATCAATCAATTTGTTCTGAAGGTATTAGAATTTCACATAAGTCACAACATGTGTATAAAATGATTTGTCTTTGATATTTCGTGTATAACCTTTACTTTTTCCTTATACCTCAGTGGCTTAGGAAACGTGAAGTTTCATAAAAGGTTCAATAACATCCTGTTTTGTGCTCACATTTAGAACATTCTTCAGTTGAGTCATTTGTCCTATGGTGTAGTGCTTTAGTAATAGATTTAGAGCTTTCTGGTGCCCTATTCATGATCAAAGACTCCAAAAAATTACCTCAGAGTCCCACCTTCAAAGACCTAGGACTCACCAACATCTGTTAATGCATAGTCGAATTGTCTGGTGATTTGTTTTTGCAAAAGTCTGTGGAAAATAACTAGCTGTTTTGTGAAACATTGATAAGGGATGGTATATATTATATGAACGCACTTTATATACTATAAAGTACTTGCACATACTTATGTATTTACATACACACATATATACACATGTATGTATTTATATTCATGTATGTGTATAAACATATACTTTGAACCTTACTATTTATACAAGATATCTCTTATACACAGTTGTATGTTAGAGCCATAGGAAAGGAACATTGATTAGGAAATTAATGAATCTTTTTAAGCCTCTCTTTTATATTTTTGATACAATTTATTTTGCCTGTTCAAACGCTGAGGACAAAAAGTGTAGAAGAATGAAAAGAATAGTGACTGGAGTAAGAATACTTGAGTTCAAATCCCTACTTTGTTTCTGTTTGACCCTGAAGCAATCACATCCTCTCTGGGTTTGTTTCCTCAGCTGTAATGTGAATAAGTTAAATCATCTGTCCTCTAAGGTTTTCTCTGGCTCTAGATCTATGATCTTTTTGTTCCAAGCAAAAATGGGAAAAGAATCTCATATATTTAGATAATGTTAGATCTTTTTTATATGGCAAAATATTTTTTTTGTATTCTGTCATCTTGGGAAAACCTCAACATAATCAAATTATAATGTCCTAAATATACAAGTCTATTAAAAATAGAAATCTTCTACTCTGGAAAGAAGGCAAAAAACAGAAATTGAGAAAAGGTATTATGAGGTAGTAGAAGTAATTGTAAATTTGGAATCATGTAATGCGAGAGTTGGAAGGATTCTCTGAGGCAAATAATCTCATCCTTAAAGAATTTAGCTAAATTTCATTGTCATGGTTATCAATTCATATTTTGTAGTACTCAAGTTCTTCCATTAAAATGAGACACTGGTGCATTTCTAGTTCCCTCTCACTACTTAAGTTCTTGATGACTCCTTATTTTTATTTTGTTAAAGTCACTGAATTTCTCAGTGACTGGTCTGTCCTTATTGAGTTTTCCCTTGTAACAAAGAAGTAGATGAGCCAAACAAATCAACATATTGACCACATCAGACAGCACGTCTCTCACTCTTATCAAATAAATGTTGAAAGAGGAAAAAGAAGATTCATTATTAGTTCTTTGAATTCATGATTGGTCACTTCATTGATCAGAATTTGGATATCTTTCAATTGTGTTTTCCTTTATATTATTACATTGATGAATTTCATTTTTCTTTGCTATGCATACTTTGATCTATGTCAGCTCTTAATGTCCTCTTAAGATTTTTGTTTTATTGCAATACAAAAATCATGGTATTGTTAGTTTAGCTCATCAGCTTTTTCCCAGTCTATGAGTAACCACTGTTTTCCGCCTCTGCTACTACAAAAAACATTGTTGTATTTCATATAAAAGGAAATGTTTAGGCTGCATCTTGAGTGAAAGTATTCTATTTATGAGATAAAAATGAGAAGAAAGTTCATTCTAGGAATGTGAAAAGGCAAGGAGACACAATATGAATTGCCATGTATGGTGAGGAGAGGAAAGATCTACTTAAATGAGGCATAGGGTATGAAAAGGAGAACCAATGAGGCTGGAATAATAGGTTGAAGCCATAATATCTAAGGTTTTACAAGCTAAACAACAGAGTTTAGTTATTTTTTTCACTTAAATGTCTATTTCTTCATTCATTGATTTGTCTGTTTATTATTATTATTACTATTATTATTACTATTATTATTATTATTATTATTATTATTATTATTATTTTAATCCTAGAAGCAATTGAGAGCGGAATTTATTGAACCATGTTTGGGGATGTTAGATGACATAATTCATGGGGCAACGGGCTTAGTGTCAGGAATACGAGAGTAGAAATCAAGCCTCAGACCCTCACTAAGTATGTGATGTTGGGCAAATCATTTTAAGCTCTGTTTGCCTCATTTTCCCCATCTGTAAAATGGGTAGAATAATTGTTCCTACCTCGCAAGGCTGTGAGAATGAAGTGAGATATTTGCAAAGTGCTCATCACAGTACTTGTCACATAATTATATAACGCTATATAAATATGACTGATGATGATGACGATGACAGTGGTGGTAGTGGTGGTCATCATAGCGATGCCCATGAGTGATACAGTTAAAACTGGACTTAAGGAAGATCCTATTGAGAGTTCTTTGCAGGCTGGACAACAGAGGGAAGAGATCAGAGGGGCAGGGTTATCAATTTAAAAATCTAGATATCCCCTGATGTGGGTCTGAAGTCAGCTGGTGGCTACAGGATTGGATAGAATGTGTAAGAGGTAAGAAATGTTGTGGGGAAAGAAATGGAAAGATTTGGCAGGTGATTGAATATAATATTGAACCTAAGTGCTAGTTTGGTCTTTTACTCTTTTCATGTAAGGTATGTGTGTCCCCTGTGGTTTAAATGAATATGTACATGGGTTGTCTAAAGCATACCAGGAGACATGCATTACTAGACACCTCTTGAATCATCAAATTATAATCTCTGTCTTTTGCCTCTTCTCATATTCCCAGTTCTTGCCACAGTCCCTGTCACATGGTAGGTGCCAAGCAAATGTTTATTGGTTGATTGATTGAAATCAATATGTCCCCCAAAAGGATGCTGATATGTGGATGATTAGCTCCCATTTCTATTTGGGGTTTACACCATTGCTCTAGAATAATCTCCTTTCTCAATACAGCCAGTCAATTAGTATTCATTATGTGCTATGTTACAGGTATATTGTTGTGTGTGTATGCAAAGAATTACTGCATACACTCCCTGCTGTCAAGGAGCACAGAATCTAATGGGAGAGACAAAAGGAAAACAGAAATATTGGATTAGATAATTTCTTGGAATCCTTCTAGCTTGAAACAAACAATCTTGTCATTTTCAGACTAATCCATCTGATGACAGAATCAAACCTCTGAATATAATCCCTCTTGAACTGTCAACTTCAGGTTATGGCATACCTTCAAAGCAATCCTCTCATTATGTCCCTATCTTTCTCCCCATACACACACACACACACACACACACACACATATGTCTAAATACATTTTTATATATACATATATATGCATGTATATTTATGTGTGTGTGTGTGTGTGTGTGTGTGTGTAATACTTGCAAGCAGATACCAAATATTTCTGTGAAAATATGCCTTTGTAGAATTTGGCCAATTTATGAAACCAGGTGTGTTAATGAAATCTAGAAATTACTGTAACAGGTGTAAGATAAATGCAGAGCAGGAGCAATTTGAGCTATAAAGTTAGTTTTCGGCTTTATGACAGATAGCTTTGCATTGTTCCTCAGATATAAAGTTCAACTCTGGACTCACATAGAGATGTCAGTCCCTTAAATGCCCAGCTTATGGACAAGACTAACTCTCTGACATTTAAAAATGATTCTGCCCTTTACTCATTGCGAACATTTTTATCTCTTGTCATATCACACTCTAAGGTAGAATTTGGACCCACATGACTTTCAGATTCAATGCAAGATAGACAATCTTATACCAATAAATCTGCTTCCTCCCCTAGCACCATCCCAGGAGATATGATTGTATAGCCTTGGCAGGATAAAATTAAGGATATAGAGAGAAGTTTCTATTTATAACCACTAAATTACATTCTATAAAAAATAGTGACAAGTTAGAAAGAAGAGTATTAGAGACATCCAGAAAAATCTTAGCAGATTATATGGGTATTTACAATATGAGATAAAACCTATGACGTGAAATGTCTCCAAAAATATGAAAAAATAGAGATAAATGAAGAAAGGCACTGATGATATAATCATAATTCATATAATAATGGTGCATTTGACCTTGTGAATATAAGTGATATTTACTTTGGTTAAACACAAAACTAAAATGTGACTCATTCAATAAGAACAGGATGGAAGGAGAGAAAAAAAGTCGAGTTGCATATTTCAAAGAAATATTCATAGATACATAGGTGATTGTTGCCTAGTTAGCTAGATGATGGAGAGACAAAGACAGAGAGATGCAGAGACAAAAGGAAATATATATATATATATATATATAATTTATATTATATATACATACATATACATACATGCATACACATACACATATATGCATGTATACACAGATATACCCAATTATAACACTATAATTTTATATATATATACATAGAAAACCATATACATGACTATGACTGTGTGTGTGTGTCTTTCTGCGTGTGTGTAGTTTCTGTTGAGTATTCATTTCCTTCTCCCACTAGTTCCTTCAGGACAAAAAGACTTCATGTTTGTTTCTCCCACCCACTAACCCCGGTGCTTAGTACATAAAGTTGTATTTGCTCAAGATTTCTTTTATGAAGATTATTGATATAGAGTTGTAATATACAGTGCATGAGTTCTCCACCTGGGTTCCATAGGCATATTTATCTTTTATTTATTATTTTGATTCTTTTATTTCAATCAATCTGGTTTCTTTTGAAATATATGCATTATATTTTATCTATTTAAAAACACTGGAAAAGATGATCCACAGGTTTCACAAGACTGACTGTCAAAAAGGTCCAGATTGCCAAACAAAAATGCTAAGCACATTTAATTTTGAGCTGAAAGGGAGAGAGTGGGAAGAACCAAACATTGATAAAGAGCCTGCTACATTCTAGGCACTGTATTAAATGCTTTGCAGATGTCATCTTATTGAATTCTCACAACCCTGGGGTATAGATGTTATTATTATCTTCGTTTTGCATTTGAAGAAATGAGGTTAAATAACCTGCCTAGATTCATCCCTCTAGTAAATGTATGAAAGTAGATCTGAACTCAGGTCTACCCTGACAGAGTCCCAGCATTCTGCCCATTGTGCCACCTGACTTCCTCTAGGCACTTATTCCAACCACTTCATCTTGCAGGTGAGGAAACTGAAACCCATAGAGGTGATAAAGTTAAGGTTGACTCCAGATTTTATGGGAAAATATAGGATAAATCTTAGAAATTATAGCAAATGGTGAACTACACAAACGTTCAGTTAGGTGGATTCAGAACTAATACCAATTGATTGAAAACCTGAACCTAATAACTAATCTATAATAATTGATTGGCAATGCCAGAAGGTTGCATTAAGCCAGTAATAGTGTCCAGAACTAGGGAAAGGACAGTCCTATTGTGCTCTCAACTAGTCATAGAACACCTAGAATCTTTGTGTTCTGGATATAACATTTAGAAAGGATATTTTTAAACTAGAGATTGTTCAGAATTGAGACATGGGAGCGGGAAAGTCACTCAAATTTAGACCATAGGAACATCGGTTGAATGAATTGGGAATCGTTTGCTTGGAAAAAACAAGAAATATGATAATTACCATCAAGAATTTAAACTGTCATTTGAAAGAAGAATTAGACTCATTTTGTTGTCCTGAAAGGCAGAACTAAAAGCAAGGAGTACAAGCTGCAAATAAGAAAATTTAAGTTTGAACTAAAGTAAGGGAAAACATCCTAACAATAAGAATGATCCCAACTACTGCTTTGGGAAGTAGTTGGTTCCCCATCATTGGGGGTCTTCAAGGGAAGGTTGTATGACTGCTCACCAGAAATATCATAGAGAGATTCTTGTTCAGGTGGAAGCTGGATCAGATGACCTCTGGGGTCACTCTCTGCTCCCCACTTCCCCTGGGGATTCAGCAATTCTATACTTCAGAAAATTGTGATGACCTCTTCAGAGTCACGCAAACTTTTTTGATGGGGAAAATAGCCCTTTGTCATAGCGTATAGCCTATTATAAGCCCGTTTTCTGCTAAACAGTTTTTTCTCTATTTGCCCCACTTTTCCTTTTCCTTGAAATTTCTCCCTCTTTTTGAAATAAATAGCAGAATCCAATTGAATTTTACATTTGCAAAAGACACTGAATTTTATACACCTAAGCCCAGTCATCACTTCTAGGTGGAATATTTTCTTTCCAGGGACCACATCAGTGATTTTAGAACTGCCAGCAGAAGCTCAATGACATGAAAGACTTCAGAATGTATTTTCAGTGTCAACAGAATACAGGCAGTCTCTTTCCATCCACCTCACACCTTACTCCAACATCCATTAATCCATACTCAACACGGGAGAGCTCAACAATTGATAATATCTATATAAACACAGACACACACACATACATATATACATATACACATATATATATATATTTCTAAAGCATACTATCATTGAATCATTAAAAGAGAGTAATTTGTAACTCACCTTCTTGAAGAAAAAGAAATATACGGGGATATAGGGGGTTAAAATGTGTTTAAGCACAGATCCTTTCCCTAATTCAATTATTTTTAATTTTAAATTAATATTTAAATTGATAAATATATTCCATTGCTTTTATTGAATAAGAAACCATTTTGGAAAAATTTATACTATGCCTCAATTTTAACAGAAAAGGGGAGTATGGTTATAAATTGTTTCTTACCAGAACACCTTGGTAGAAATATGAAAGATGAATATTCACATATACAAATGGTATTCTAAAAAGTAGGAGGAGTGTGGGAGTCAGCTTCATGAGCATCCAGAAAGAACAATTTACAATTTTGTGTTTCAAATAAACTAAAAATACACGTACACACACAAGCATAATACGATGTATGTACTAGTATATGTATACATATATTTACATGTTTATAAATATTTATGCTTAATAGTAGTAAATGAGAGCTAGCATTTATATAAAATTTTAAAGTTTGCAAAGTTCATTCCAAATATTTGCTCAATTTGTCCTCACAGTAACTGTGACAGAGAGGTGTTTTACTTAAGACGGAGAGAGACCAAATGACTTGCCCAGGGTCATACAAGCAGTGCAAGTATGAAGTTAGGTTTAATTTTGGTCTTTCTGACTCAAGGTCCAGTATTCTATCCACTGTGTCACCTAGCTGAGGATATTTTTGTGCACATGGTATATTTTTAATCTATATGTAGAGATAGATACCTAATAGCAGATCATATATGTGCACTTGTAAATTTGCACATATAGACTGTATATGTGTACATGCATTGTGTAAATATGGGTATATATCTAAATCTATTTTGTTGTTCAGTTGTTTTCAGTTGTGTCTAATTTTTTAAGACTTCATTTGGAATTTTCTTGGCAAAGTTACTGGAGTGTTCTGCAGTTTTCTTCTCTAGTTCATTTTACAGATAAAGAAACTGAGTCAACCAGGACTAAGTGACTTGACAAGGGTCACACGGCTAATAAGGGTGAGTGTCTGAGGCTAGATTTCAACTCATGAAGATGAGTATTCCTGAATCGAGACCTAGTATTTTATACACTGCACCAGAGAGATCTATAGATATTTTCCAATAAAGATAGATATAGATAAATTGATATCTTTCTAATAAAAATCTAAATATCTTTCATAGAAATAATTACATATACTTCTCTTATTCTAGAAAAGCTGAGGATTGGCAGTCAGGAGCAGTACAAGGAAGAATAAAGATTTCGTCTCAACTAAGTTGTGATTGAAAAATTGCAAACATAAGGACCTGAAATATGTTCCCCATTTCATCTTCATTTCCCAAGGCAGGCCTATTCGTACGTTCTCAGGTACATGTTATGTTTTACATTTCAAAGAAATCGAATAAAGTCCCCCCAAGTACCTAGAAAGTGTTCCTTGAATTTTTAATGTAAATGCCACTTGCTGTAATGTAAGAATGTTGTTGTTATTACGTAATTAATTCCTAAGTTGAAAGGGCAAGCAGCCAGTCACTTTTCTCTTGAAATAATATTTTATATTTTTTAATTCATCTGTAATCCAAGTAAAGCAATCCAAATAATCTCTTTGACCCTTTTCTCACTGGCTGTACTTCGAGTTCTATTTATGTGTTTCAGACTCTCCTTTGGAGATGTATTTATATCTATATGTTTATATATCTATCTATATCTATATCTAGATATATATGTGTGTGGGTGTGTGTCTACGTGTGTGTGGGTGTGGGTGTGGGTGTGGATAAAGTGGTTGTCTAGTTCTTTGGAAATTTAACATTTGATCTTTGCCACAATAATGGTCTTAGAAGACTAGAATGATTGATGACACTGAATAGATTACGAATGAATGAATGAACAATTTATTAATTGCTTACTATGATCAAAATGTTTGCATGTAAAGGCATCACCTCCCCTATGTCATGATCCTCTTCAACAATGGACAGCCAACAATGTGCTAAATAGTGGACATATATTGATATCTCCATAACAGTTCTTGGACATTACCTCCAATTTATTTTGAGGCAAGTTGTATAGCATACAGAATGCTGGATTTGACAGTATGGTTCTATTGAATGAAAACTGTATTTGGATTGAGAGAAACCCAGGTGCAAATCCCCATTGCCGCTTATTGTCACTTAATCTTAACTATAAAATCAGAGAATCAGATTACATGACCTCAGTTGTCTCTTCCAGCTCTAAATTTATGGTCTAAATCTGGCACATACAAAATGCTTAATAATATCTCTTGTTAACTAAGATGAAGGTTAAATGTGCATATTATTTCAACTCTCTGAATTGTTTTCTCATTTGTAAGACAACTACCAAAATTCCTGTAGTATCTATCTCACAATTATCCCATAAGGTTATTGTGAGACTTAAATAAGAGAATGAAAGTACACACACAGAAGTATATATATATGCGTGTAGAATTGTGTATATAATATATATACATATATACACATACATACATGTACACATACCAATATGTGCATGTGTATATATGCACATATATACACACATGTATGCACAGCACATATATCATAGGTTAACTCAGTATCTATGAAACAGTGTTCTAAGTCTCAACTTCCAAGCCCACCTTATTCCCAGGACTTAAACTCAAGGTGGGTTTTAGACTTGAAAGTTGGGATTGTGTTTTAGAGAAACTGAGCTAAACTGTGAATCAAACATCCTTTCACTCCCCAGAGACTGCGGGGTTATGACGGAGGAGATTGAGACCCACAAACTGTGGAGAAAATCTGTATCTTTGTAATTACACCTCAAAAGTTAATGTTTCTTTGTAAAAGCTAATTATATCATTAGTGGCTAAGTGAAAATGAGGTGCAGGACAAATCCTACACTTGAGGGAACATCAGCAGGAGAGGTGGAGCCATTGGCAGGCAGATAAGAAAGATATTCTCAAACCCTTTAAAGGTACCAAAGAACCCTGGGAGCAGAGTGAAATGTAACATGCCTGGCCTTAGGTCAATGTGGGCCAAGGTAATCAGTGTTATACTTCCCAGATATATGAAATATAAATGAAAAGTAATTGAAGAGGAAGGTATTAGCAGCTGGAGGACTGGGAAAGGCTTCTTAGAGAAGCCATGGCTTAAGCACAGCTTTGAATGAACTAGTAGTTGGGAGTAAGGAGAGAGAATATTCAAGGAGCAAGTAGGTCAGGGTTGTTGGATTATAGGGTATGGAAGGTAATGAAATGTAAGAAGACTGGAAATGTTGAAAGCGCACAGATGGAGAAGGTATTTAAATGAGAAATAAAGGACCTTGCATTTCATTTTGTGGATAATAGAAAGTGGCTGGAGTTTAATAGAGAGGAGACATGGTCAGGCTTAATGCAGGAAAATCACTTTGACAATAGGAAGAGATATGAGGAAGGTAGTGAAGTTAGAAGAGTATTTCAGTAGTGTAGATGAGAGGTGATGAAGGTCTAACTCATGGAGGTGACTAGACAGATAGATAGAGATAGACAGACAGAGAAATAGATATTCACAAACATATGTACATATATACACACATATATTTATATATATATAATGTGTCTATGTACATACACACATACATGCATGTGCATATATATGTGCATATATGTGAAATTTGGTGGAAGTAAAAGCAATAAGATTTGAAAACAAATTGTATATGTGGGCATGAGGAGGTGATGATGATATAAAATTTGTAAGCCTGTGTTAAAGGGAAGATGGTAATATCCTTGACAGTTATAAGGAAATGGAGAAAATAAAGAAGGTTGTGGTAAGTAGGAATAAATTTTAACATATCGAAAAGTTATTTGGTGATAGAAAAAAATTCAGAGAGATGATTATTGAACCCATGAGAACCGATGAGATCAGCAACAGTGTTGTTACTCAGTTCAGTGTTGTGTGACTCTTTGTGACTATAAATTAGGCATGCTAGGGGCTTCTGTCCTCCACTATCTCCTGAAGCCTTTCCCAAGTTCATGGTTTCTGTTTCCATGTCCCTACTTATTCATCTCTTTCTTTTCTATCCCTTTTCTTTTTGTCTTCAAACTTTCTCAATATCAGAGCCTTTCCCAATGACTCCCATTTTCTCATTACGTGGCCAAAGTATATAAGCATCAGTTTAACATTTGACTTCACACTGAATAGCCTGAATTAATTTAAAATATGTACTGATTTGATCTCCTTGCTAAGGTCCTCTCAAAAGTCTTCTCCAGCAATACTCTTTGAAAGTGTTTATTCTGCACTGCTCAGCTATCTTATTGTCCAACTTCCACAGTCATACATTACTAACGGAAAAAAAATACATAGCTATAACTATACAGACCTTTGTCAACAAGGCAACGTCTCTGATTTTTAGCATCTTGTCTAGGTTTTCCATAGATTTTCTTCCAGGGATCGAGCATTATTTTTTTTTTTTAATTTCATGGCTGTAGTCACCATCTACAATGCTCTTTGAGTGTAAGAATATAAAACCTGACACCACTTCTATTTCTTTTCCTTCTATGTGTCAGGAAGTGATGATACCAGTTTCCGAGATCTGAATTTGTTTTATGTTAAATTTCAAGCCAGCATTGACACTGTCCTCTTTACCCTCATCAAGAGGCTTTTTAAAAATTTCTTTTCACTTTCTGTCATCAAAGTGGTATTATCTCCATATAAGAAATTATTGATACTTCTCCGAGAAACTTTAATTCCAGCTTTTGATTTATTCAGCCTGGGATTTCATGTGATGTATTCTGCATATAAGTTAAATAAAAACTGGCAATATTCAGCCTCATCATATTCCTTTTCTAATCTTAAGTCAATTGGTTGTCTCATGTGTGTCTCTAACTGTTGCTTCTGGACTACATACAGTTCCTCAAAGACAAGAAAGATGATCTGGTACCCATCTCTTTGAGGACTTGCCATATTTAGTTGTGACCTGACCATCAAAGGCTATTTTGTTTTGTTTGTTTGTTTCCTGGAATGCCTTTGCTTTCTCCATATTCCAGAAAATGTTGACAATTTGGTTTCTAGTTCCTTTGCCACTTTGAAAACCAGCCTGCTCTTCTGGTATTTCTCAGATCACATATTACTGAAGCTTAGTTTGCAGGATGTTTGCTGGTGTGTGAAATGAGTGCAATTGTTTAATAATCTGAACATTCCTTGGCATCGCAATTCTTTAGAATTGAGACATAAAGTCAACTTTTCCAATCCAGTGGCCACTGTTGTATTTTCCAATTTGCTGACATATTGAGTGCAGCATTTTAACACCTTCATCTTTTAGGATTTTAAATAGCTCAACTGGAATTCCATCTCTTCCACTAGCCTTATTGTTAGCAATGTTTTCTAAGGCCCACTTGACTTCATTTTCCAGGATGGCTGGCTCGAAGTCAGTAACCACAACATTGTTAGAGGGGAGTTAAGATCTTTCTTCGATAGTTCTTCTGTATACTCTTGCAAACTCTTCTTAATCTCTTCTACTTGTGTTAAGTTCCTACCATTTTTGTTTTTTTATCGTGCACATTTTTGCATAAAACATTCTCTTAATAGCTCTAATTTTCTTGAAGAGATGTCTTATCTTTCCCATTCTATCATTTTCTTGTTTCTTCTCACTGCTTCTTTGAGAAAACCTTCTTATTTCTCCTTGCTCTTCTCTGGAATTCCATATTCAGTCACATATGTTTCCCTTTCCCCTTTAACCTTGTGTTAGGTTTTAAAGAGGGTTTTAAAGAGAAGACAGTTTAAGACAAGACTTTGTAGGACACTCATGGTTAATTAATAAATGAAGATATATCAAAGAAGAATGAGGGGGTGTGTCATAGTCCCGGTAAGAGGAAATCCAGGACAGTGATAACAGTATCCTGAAATTCTAGGAAGAATAGGATATTCAGGAAAGGGAATGTCAGAAGTTTTAGAGATGTCAAAAATATGAGAATTAAGCAAGGGCCTTACTGGTGCCAGCTTGAAAAGCTGATGGTTAAATTTTTAATGGGAGCATATGCACCTTAGAAATACACAATTGCTATAAAAGCAGTTCACGAATTATTGTATTGTTTATTTCTAGACTTAGTGGAGAAAATATAAATAATGTAGATTTAACTTAAATATATGTCATGTACCCATTTTTGAGGCAGGAAATCTGGTTGTTGAACATTTGCCATAGCATATCCAAGGAGAAGGCCATTTTTAAGAGATCTTTGGCCATTTTAGAGAAAGTAGTGTTGGTTGAATTATGAAGAGGGAAAGCAGAATATATTAGAAGAAAGTGAGAAAAGAGGGAATTGAGGCAGTTTGTATAGTTGGTTTTATTAAGAAGTTTAATTGGGGCAAGAAGTGATAAAGGATGATTGCCATTCGGAGAAGGTTGTAGCAAGTAAGGATTGCTTTTAGTTGTTTGCTTTGCATTTTTACTTTCTTTTGTTTTTAAATATTGCAGACATATGGACATATTTGTAGGCATCAGGGAAAGAACCAGGCAGGGAGAGTCAAAGATTAGGTTGAGCATAGTGATAATAGAAACAGCAGTCTCATGGGAAAAATGGGGAGAGATGAAATCTAGAAAACCAGTAGAGGGGTTATTCTAAGCGGGAGAATGACCTTCTTGTCACGCAATACAGGCATCAATCTTTTACTTGTATGGTTGAGGCCCAGAAAATTGTAGTCACTCATTCAAAGCTGAAGAAGAAATTCAATAGAAGACAGTATTTTTATTCATGTTCTCTGACTTGAAATCTCTGGTTTTTTGCACTGTGTCACTCTTTACTGGATTTCCTAGTAATATCATTTAAGATTTAATTAGATTTACTTTAGACCAAGTGATATATAACCTGTCTCCAGGTCTGTTTATGAACTCTTTCCAGGTTTTGAATTAGGAATTCTACTTCGCTAATATAACCTGCAAGGACCCAGACTCAGAAGGAAATATGTGAATACGACTACTAGATGTGTACATCGTTAATGAGCTTAAGTCAGTATATGCTATATTGCATTATTAATGGTCAACTATAAATTAAAGAAGATTTTTAAACCTAGTTTTGTGAGTTACTGCACATCAGGTATGTTCAGTTTCTATTTTGTATGTCATTGCTTAAGGTCATGAGGCTAATCTAAATGGACTAGAGCCATAAACCGCCTTTCCTGACTCCCAGCACTGAATCTTGCACTGAGAAAATCTAAATACTTAGAACCAGATTGAAATCAAGTGATAGAAATGGCTGAGAGAACATTTGTGATTCAAAAGAAATGCAAGTAAATCACATTATTAATACATTTTTTATTTCATAAGAATAGCTCATGTCTAAAAGGGGCTTTTTTCCCCCTAAGGAGCATCGTTGAACAATTGATATTGCTGAATTTGTAGTCAGAAAGACTTGTGTTCAAAGTCCACCTCTACATTGGCTGTGTTACCTCACACAAATCTTTTAACCTCTCCTTACCCCAGGTTCAGTTTTCTCATCTATAAAATGGGAACATTACAAACTTAATGGGAAGGGTTTGGGGAGCCACAAGTGAGCTAAAGTATGCAACTTTATTTTCCCATCTCAATAGCTTTAAGAAAGCAGATGGATTTAAAAAATCTCTTTGATCTGATCTTTCCAACAGTGTCTATGTAGTAAGCAATTCAAATATTTTTATTCCCATTTGGTGGAATAGGGAACACAAATTCAAATATGGTGACACTTCATTAGTGTTGATGGGGTGAAAGATGACAGAGGAAAAGTTTATAAACTCAGAAATCCATAAAATACACGTAAAGTATTGTATAATAAAAGCATATTTTATTATTTAATACTGTGAACACTCAATTAAAAAAGAAAAAAATTCATATTTTTTTCTCAGGTATGAAGGACCAAAAAATTTTATGAGGATTTTCCATATCACAGGTGTGCTGTACCCCTACCTTAAGCACTGTGGAAGGGATAAAGGTATCCCTCAAATAGGGGGATGGCTTACAGAGTAGAATCTTCACTGCTCCCCTGTGATGTAAACTTAAATTTTATGTCATGCCTCTGTCTTCTACTTAGGCTTGGGGATGGATTTCCATATGCCAACAATTATGACTCACATTGAAACTGAGAATAGAAATTTCAGATTTTTCATTAACCATGAAATAAATATTGGCAGTTATATGATCAAACATATTTCAACATTCTTACATGATGAATTTTAATTAGCTGAGATTTAAATAGACATAATTACAAATGTACAGTTTGCACTTGTGGATAGATTCCTGAGCCTAAAATGAAGAAGGTCTGATTTCAAATCCAGCCTCAGACAAGTGTGTAATCCTGGGCAAGTCACTTAACCTCAGTTTACATCAGTTTCCCCAACTCTAAAATGAGAATAACGATAGTGCCTTCCTCCTAGTCTTGTTTTGAGAATCAAATGAGGTAATATTTATTTTTAAAACACTTATCATAGTGCTACGAAAATCATAGGCATCTAACAAATGCGTATTCCATTCCTCCTTATCCTATACTCATAGAGTCGCCTTGGCACAGACTCTCATTACCAAATATATGTACAATTAAAATATTTTGTTTTCTCTTTGGTCTCCCTGCCTTAAATTCCCCTTCCATTCTGCTTAGTTGTCAAAGTGATGTTCCTAAAATGTAGATCTGAACGTGTTACTTCCCTCCCTTCCCCCACAATAAAATTCCAGTGATTCCCTTTACTTTCTAGATCCAATATGAAATATTCTATTTAATTTTTAAAGACTTCATAAAAGGGCCAATTATTGCTATCACAACATGCAAGACTTAAGACTCTGCTATTAGGCAGTACAGACTTCTTGCATTCCCCAACATAATATTCTATCTCTAAACTGTGTGCATTTCCATTGACTGTGTCTCAAGCCTGTAATACTCTCCTTTCTTCTCTCTGACTTGCCTCCCTTAATTCCTTTTATGACTCAATTTAAACATCACCATCAGAAAGAATCTTTTTCCAGGATCCCTCCTCTCCCCTTTTCACTATTAGTGCCTTCCCTCTGAGATTACTTCCCATTTAGACCCTCTACATATTTTACACATGGGCAGGGGCTATTTTTGTTTGTTTGTTTTTCTTTTTTCGCCAGCACATGGCACATAGTACTGGATAAGTAGTTAATTACTTACTCTTGTTGTTGATGAAGATAAATGATAACTATGATAATGGTGGTAATAATGTTAGTATTGACAAGATAGGTCTTTACCTCCATGGAAGCTTTTGGTCGATAAAGGAGATTTTCCATTTTCCAATAGTAATCCAATCTGTTCTCTTGTTCAACTCGACCCTACAATTTATCCATCTGCATTGCCTGTTCTACACAATTGTAGATAAATTCTATGTAAGGTCAATCCATGATGAAATTTGGGGCATAAACATTCATCATCCACTTTGTCCTTTTTTGTGTGGATGGGCAGGATAAACCCCTTTGAAGAATTATTGGATAATCTCCTTCAGTAGGCTCTGCGATATTCTGAGGTTTGATACAATAACCATGATGTCTTCCTGAATAGTGGCATCTAAACCTTCTTATCTAAAGGAATTTTCTATTCAATATAGACTCTGCCCTGGATCTTTTTTTCCATCACCATGTTGGGCTTATATGTCACTTTTTTACATCTCACTTGATATATATATTATCACATTTTCATGAATTATAATGTTTTAATGTCTCCTCGACTCCTCATAGCTTTAGTTCTTGATTATAAATCAATTACTCTGTTTCCTGGTCTTAGTAGTGGATCATTTATTAGAGATGAAATGGGTAAACTCACTTGTTATGACAATTAATGAATCATAACAGCTAGATGAAAATGCAATCATTACAAAGCAGAGCATTGACTATGAATTTTTGTACCTGATACAATTTGAAGATAACATAGGAATTGGGGAATCAGTTTCATTTCAGGTGTGGTTGACAGAAGGAGGAAATGTTTCCTATCACAAGGTTTCTACACTGATAAAGGATTAAAAGTTGTTAGGACTGGGGAAAATGGGAGGAGATTCAGAAGGGGGTTAATATGGGGTTGCTGCAGGATACAATGATATTTCTGTATTGCTAAATGACTGGAGCTTGAAGATGCAGTAGAATGTGGGGCATAACCATTAGAAGAAGTGTAAGAAAAGTGTGGCTACTTCTGTGTCTATGAACCTCTAACTTTCCTTAAAACTTTCCTGCTGAATAAGTTTTCTGTGCACTTGATAACTTTTCTCCTTTATGGAGATTTGTTAGGGGAGTTTGGTTTGGTGGTTTCCACAATGAAGAAATCATAACTGTTGAATCATATTTCTTTCTGAAAAGAGGTAGCAGAAAAAATAACCTCAAAGCATACCAACTTACAGAAGAAGAAACAGAATCAGTGAGGTTAGGTGACTTCTTCAAGGTTATACAAGTTAACAATTGATGGAAGCAGGATTTGAATCCATATCTCATGACATTAAAGCCAATGTTCTTTCCATTGATTTTGGGCATTGGTCCTAACTATGACAAGAAGACATCGAAAAGAAACCAGTTTTTTATTTGCTTTCTACTCTTCCATGGCTAACTTTGCAATATATTCTCTCTAAAACCCATACCCTAGAGTGTCCTATTCCTTACTTGTTAGAATTTAAAAGCTTTTTAATGATCCCCTTTTCCATCACTCTACAAAGCAATTCATCACTTTTTTTTTGAAAGCCAGGCTCTAAATGAGAGAGTTATTCTGAACCCACACCGACAAAGCAAATGACTTCTCCCTGGGATCCATGTCCAAGCTCTCAGATGAGTTCCTCTCTCAATTCAAGTTTCTTTCAGTTTCAAAGCTCACACATCAGCTCGTATGGTGAATTGTACTTAATGTCTTGATCTGACTTCTCAGGTGAACTGAAGCAGAAATTTAAAGACTTGGAAGCTCCCCCCAACCCCTTGGGAACAACCAGATAGGTCCTTCTGACTTTCTACTGCTTCTTTGATGCATCAAACAAATATTTCATTTTCACAGATACGTGCATTGCATCCATCTGACCCAACCATCTTCTTTAGGCTCTGTAGTGCAGGGGATATGATCAGTAATGACTCTTAGGAATAATTGTGTGGAGTTTAGGCAGTCCCACTGCTTGGAAGAACAGTCTCCCTATTCATTGCATGTCCAGAATTCATCTCCACACTGCTTGTGACTAATAAACCTTTGAGTCAAGAAAACAGGCTGCAGATGAGAACACAGCCCAGAGCACAAGGACCGTAAATTCCATTCTCCACAGTGTATAATTTCTACTAGGCTATTCCATTCAGATGTCCCCTTTTCAGATTTGGAGCTCTGCATCACAGGCTAATTAAGGGAATCAGAGAAATTATTCAAGGTTCAGTGTGGAAAGTTCTAGGAATGGAGTCAGAGGGATGAGATCCCAAGGCCAGCTAAATTCATCAATAAGTATATATGAAATATCTATTATATGTCCACCACTGTGCAACGAGTTGAGGATAAAAATACCAAATAAAATAAAAAGGAAAGCAAAACAAAACGAAAAAAATCTCTCTTCTAAGAGAACTTCTATTCTATCAAAGAAAACATGTACACATATAGTTAAAGACTAGAACCAAGATCATGAGATCCATGAGCATCTCTCTATCTATGTACGTTGATATCTGTCTGTCTGTCTATCTATCTGTCTGTCTGTCCATCTATTTATCTATCTATCAATTTATCTTCATATAACTGGCACCTGAATATCTATGTATCTATCTCAATGGATATCTGGATATATACAGAAAAACAGAAAGTTAACAATACAATATGCATATATAAGTATATACATCACATATATAGTATATACATGTATATAGTTATAGATGTACATATATATATAAATATATGCATCATGTATGTATGTATATATATGTGTGTGTGTCTATGTATCCATCTATATCTATATCTATATCCACAAAAATAAACATGGAATAGTTAGCTCTGTGATCTTCAGCAAATTGTTTAGAACCAAACTTCAAAGGAGTATGGTTTTAGACCCAGAAGCAACCTTTGAATGCATGGAATCAAACCTCTCAGGTTGAAGACGATGAAATCGAGGAGATGAGGTCCATGGACATCTATGGGCCTCTATTTTACTCATCTTCATTACTTCATTTTAGTTTCCTCATACTTTACCAAATAAAGTGCTTAGGCTACATGATATATAAAGTCTGTTCGGGCTCCAGATACCTGATTTCTTGATTCCAGATACTTTTACTCTGGAATCAGACTTTTTGTCTTGTTTCTCCCCAAAGAGCTTGACATTCAATATTTCAGTGGATCCTCAAAACAACTCTGTGAGGTCAGTGTTATTACTGCCCTAATTATACTGATGAGAAAACTGAGACCAAAAGAAGTCAAATGACTTATCCAAGTTCATACAGTTAGTAAGTGGTTGAGGTCAAATTTGAACTCATATCTTTCTTATTTTAAGTGTACAACACTTGTGACTATGCCTCTTGGTTTCTGTACCCTCTCCCACCTTAATATTTATTGAACATCATACAAATGATCAATAACTCTCTCCTTAACCTAGTGCTTAGAAAGCTTTCATTAAAGTTTGGGCAGGAAAACCTAACTTGTATTGATTGGTGTCTACTGACATTAAGAAGAAAGTGAAAAAAATGCAATCAAATGCACATGATGGGCTGGGCATGAAAAGCAAATGATATGGGATGGTGAGCAGCATGTTCAAAAAGTTCAAAAAGGCAATATTAACATAGATGGTCATAGTGGAGCTCCATGTCACTTGATTGCAAATTAAGGAAATGGTAGGGCAAACTCATGTGTTGAGATTCAGCTATTTGTTGTTGTTGTGTTTTCCATATTTAAAAATAAAATAGCAAACCTAACTTCCAACCAAACACTATTGTTGGGTGATAAGATTGAAGAACATTTAAAAATTCACAAAAGTCCTATGGTTCTGTCAACACAAGGAACTCCTAGTATGGGGATTTACTCCACTAATTCAGGCTGTAACCTTTGATAATGTAGGATTTCACATAATCATAGATTTTGATCTGAAAGGTACTTTAGAAGTCTTCTAGTCTACTCCCTTCTCCATTTAAGAAGAAACTGATCCCTTGAGATTTCACATGACTTATTCAAAGGCACACTTTTATACGAAAATAAAAATCCACTGGGAATTCAAATCCACTTCTTTTGACTTCAAATCAATACTCTTCTGTCTGTTACAGGTAGCTTGGGACTTACCCAAGGTCACACTGTTAAGAAATGTTGGAGGCTTTATTTGATCTCAGATCTTCCTTAACTTCAAGACACGCAACTTTCATGTTAAGCCATGCAGCTTCTATTAAGTTATTTGAATAAGAAACAAGAAAACAAAATATTGTTGCATAACTCACACAATATGTGACAGCAGTTCTATATACTTCATCAGTTTCCTGGGTCATTGTAAATTATTCTCTTCTCTCTCTTCCAAACTGGTTATGGATTTTTTTTTCCATATTTAGAATGATTTATTTAAAAAAATCAAATTCCATATATCATTAAGTCCATGTGTTACTATAGTACGTTGGAGGTGCACATTTCCAGTTTGAATGGACATGTTGGTGTTTCTTTGCCACAGGTTGGCTCTGATCTAGACCCATGCCTGCCTCATTCTTGGCTTCCTTTCTTTTCTGAAATGCCTCATGCTAGAAATACCCTTGCTCTGCTCAACCTCATTAATCAGAAGTGTGAGGGTTGTATAATTGTGAACAATACAGCTGAAAGGACCCTAACTTTTCTCTAAATCTCCAGATCCTGGTTTATTTTAAGTGCCATAGACTTCCTCATTAAGTGAGTTAACTATCTAAGGATATATATCTGAACGATTAGGGAGGGACATAATTTGTTGCCCTTCTGTAGCAAGTAAGCTTGGGACTCTGCTAGAAGTGAGGAGACATTATGTTGTGAAAAAGCAAGGAAAAGAAAGCTGAATTTGAGAAAGCTTGAGTCAAGAAGTAGTCTTGCATTTGGACAATTGTTGAAAGTCCTTCCCCTCCTACTATGAATTTAAGGACACATTAAAGCTATTCACTTGTAATTCTTCTGTTGCACCTACCCTTTCCACACTTTGGTGGCAGCTCCTTGTGTCTACATCAACCTCAAGTCGCCAATCATCTGAGACAAAGCAATAAAGGTCTATTGCATTTGGCTTCATTGACCAGTCTGATTCTTTTACAAAAGCCTCTCAGTCCCTAAATGAACCTGAAGACAGAAGAAGGAAGAGTGTGACTGCCTGAATTTCTTCCCCTTCCTACTTTTCAGTGTGAATACCTAGAGTGTGAACTATATTTCCACCAAAGGAAGCAGGAGTGGCAATCTTCCAAATTTGGTGGCAGTTGCCCAACTGGCTAACTTTCTATTTTGTTGTTATTGTTGTTTTTAGGACCCTATTTGGGATTTCCTTTGCAAAGGTATTGGAGTAGTTTATCATATCCTTCTCTAGATCACTTGACAGAAGAGGGAACTGAGGCAAACAGTGTTAACTGACTTGCTGAGGGTCACACATTTAGTAAGTGTCTGAAACGGGATTTGAACCCAGAAAGATGAGTATTCCTGACTCCAAGCCTGCACTGTATCCACTGCATGATGTAGCTGCCCTTAACTTTCTCCTACAAATTATTAATAAAACATTAAACAATGGGATATAATAGTAAGCAAGGACCATTTCCTTATGAATAAGAACCTGCATTAGCAGTTTCCAGAAGGATGTCACCTGATTGTACCAATGTCTCTATCAGGTCTACTTTCTGCTTTTCCTACAGAATTATCAGATGAATATAAAATTGCTTCTATTATTTATTTCACTTAAGCATTTCAAGTTATTCCATAATAGCATCCTTAGGGCCTTCATTCTCTGTTACGATTATATTCTGATTTCCTAAAGTGAAATAGAGAAAAAAAAATTTGGCATTTCAAAATAGCTGTAAAACTTATATAGTAAAAATTGAAACTTGACTAGCATGATTGGGGGCTTAAGGGAACATTAATAACAAAGCTAATGCAAACAATTTCAAATATTATAACCAGTATGGTAAAGTGGGGGAAAAAAACTGGATCTAAAATTAAAATGAAAGAAGAAAGTTCTCTCTCTCTTTCCTTAGATATAGATGAAGATATATAGATACAGATGATACAGATATGTATGTGTATGTACATATATATATATGTATGAACACATCTGTATTTATCTAAATCTATATATGCCTACATAGAGAAATAAATATAGACATAGAAATATATAAATGTATATGTATGTAGTACATATAGCTAGATGGAGATAGAAAAAGGATATAGATAGAAATAGACAGAGATATAGATAGATAAACAGATAGATAGACTGAAAACAATATCAGTCTTGGAAAATTGATATTGATATATATGAAGAGAGGGAGATATATGTGTGTGTATGTATGTATGTATATAAATATATATATGTATGTATATACATATATTTGTATATGCATGTATGAGTGGAGAAAGAGACAGACAGAAAGAGAGGGAGAGAGAGAGAGAGAGAGAGAGAGAGAGAGAGAGAGAGAGAGAGAGAGACAGAGAGAGAGAGATTCCCCATCAGAAAAGGCAAATGTGAGAGGTCGTGGAAATACTGTTTTAGAGTTATCAAACTATATCCATTCCAACCTCTTCATTTTATAAATGAGGAAACTGAGTCAATGGATAGGACAGAGGTAAGTTTCAAAGGAGGGTTTTGATGTCAGGTTTTTTTATACCAGACTGGCAACTAAGTGGCATAGTGGGTAGACAGTGAAGCCTGGAGTCAGGAAGACTCATATTTTTTTTAAATTCAAATATAGCTTTAGAGACTTACTAGCTATGGGACCCTGGTCAACTCACTTAACCCTGTTTGCCTCTGTTCCTCATCCATAAAAAGAGCTGGAGAAATAAATGATAAACAGCTCCATTATCCTTCCTCAGAAAACTCCAAATGGAGTCAAAAAGGAAAAGACTGAAAGCAACATCAGTCTCAGTCTCCAGATTCAGTGCACTTTTTTCTATGTGAACAATTTGTCTGGAAATTACAGTGTATCTATAGCACCCTTTTCACTTTATTTGCATCATCTCACTATAACCACTCATACCTTTAAGTGTGAAATTCTGTTATATTAAATATTATAAGATTAAGACACAGGAACTACATAAAAAGAAGAGGGAAGCAGCATGAGCCACCCTGGGTCTTAAAAAGCTTGCATATCAGCTGTGTGGAGTATGGTTTAATGAGAGAAATTGGAAAGAAAATTGGGAGAATATTACAACAGTCCAGAAGGGAAGAGACAAACACCTGAACTAGGGCATTTGGTCTCAGAAGAAAAAATAAAGGGAAGAATCTATTAGATGACTGAAGGGAAAAGGCATTGATGTCTATCGGTTTTGTTTTTCAAACCACTATTTCAGAAATTATAAACCCAAGTACATCCCAAACCAAGGATTTCCAAATCCCAGGTATTTGAATGTTTGAATAATGTAGATGACATTTAGACTTACAAAAAAACCAAAAAACAAAAAAAACGAGGCTTTACTGTTTACGGATTGAGTAGTTAGTTCTGTGATCAGCACAGATTCCCACCCTTCTGTTTGGAAACAGACTGTAGGTTAAATGAATTTGTAGTGAATATGAAGTCTGAAGACCCAGGTTCTGATACTTGCTACTTATAAGAGAACAAGAAATCCATTTAATCATTCTAAGCCTAAATTTATATGTATATATATATAATATATTTAAATATATAAATATATGTATACACACATACATGCACATACATGTATATATGTACATATGTATATGTGAATGTGTATTGTGCATGTGTATATGCTTATATTTATGTGTGTACATATCCATATATGTATATGTATAGAGATCTATATCTCTATATGTAGTTATATATAGTTTATCTGTATAGTTGTATAGTGAAAGACACAGAAAGAAACAGAGAGAGAGAGTTATATGATATGCTCATATTTACCAAAAGAATCTCATGTATTTAGCTATGAACATAATCTCCTATGTTTATGTGAGTGCATGTGTGGAGAGGAATGTTCCTTTTTAGGAGAATGGACAGAAGCCCATGTATTCTATAGGACTCTCTACAGTATTTCCCATTCTTATGCAACAGTCATGCATTGAAATAGAAAATAAAATGCAAACAGATCAGGGCAAATTAACTTGTGTATGTTTCTAATGTTTTACTAAGCATGAGATATCAGGGAGACAAAATTTAGTTTTTATTTCCATACTTTTCTGCGCAATTTCCTCATATCCCAAGGAAGTGATCAGCAAAGTGAAGAAGCAGATGGAAGGGAGAGATAGCTTAATAGAGCATGGCTGGGTGGAAGTGCCCTATTTCCTGTACAACACAAGCTAGCTGAGAAGTCTTACGGGGCCTTTTTTCAGGAATCTTTCCATTTTACTTTACAAGAAATGCAAGTAATGACTTCAATCCAGGAGGTCTTAAACCATGATGCATAACATTTTAGTAGTATCTATATAACCACCCAAATGAAGTCTGAGGACATATAATGTAAAATGTGTTACTATTAATCACTCATTTCAAAAAAATTAATCATGTCCGATTCTTCATGACCACATTTAGGATTTTCTTAGCAAAGATACTAGAGAGATTGGCCATTTCCATCTCCAGTTCATTTTAGAGATGAGGAAACTGAGGCAAACAAGGTCAAGTGACTTATTCAGGGTCACACTAATAAGCGACTGAGACCTAATTTGAACAGAGGTGGATACGTCTTACTTACTTATCCCAGGACAGGTACTCTATCTATACACCACACCAACTAACTGCCCTCACTTCTCAATAGACCTTTTAGTAAATAATAGAATCTCAACATCAGAATATGTGATGAATCCAACATCACAATGGACCATTTTTACTTTTAAAGGAGATCTCAAAATATGCTGGGTATTTGTGTTTTTATTCATTAGTGAGACATTGTTAAATAGATATCCAATTCACTTTCAATCTGTTTTCCTGTTATGTAACAAATGCTTAATTTCAAATTAAGCTTAATATCGAGTAGCACATAATATAAATCTGACTTGATCAAAGGCATTCTTGCATTACGATGTTTTCAAAGACTATGTTAACCTGAGTTTGGAGAGGTACATTTCCAGGTTGGCAACAAGGTGATGTAGCTTTGCCTGCAACTAACATTGACAGGGGAGAGGATTACATTCTAAATTGTATTTTGCATCATCTTATATTAGATTGTATTCTAACAACAAAACAAAAGAAAACAAAAACCATCACAAAAAAGCACCAATCCTTATGGATTACAGCAACTTGTTTTAGTTTATCTTTTCAAAGGAGCCTAATTCCATTTCCATGATAATGGAGGGTGGATTTTGGAATAATGAAAGTTGCCATTCCACAGTGCTTTAAAGTTTGTAAATTCCTTTACAGCCTAGGATGTAGGTGCTAGTATTATCCCTATTTTGAAGATAAGCAAACCTTTGCAAACTGAGATTAAATGGTTTGCAAGGGCCCCATAGGTTGTAAATGTCAGAGGGTGGTTTTGTATGCAGGTATCCCTAAATTCAGATGTCACATGGTATTTACTACACTATGTTGCTACATCTTGGGGATGCTAAAGGGAAAACTGTCACTGGTACTAAGTGTGTAGATTGGATTGAACTGGAGAGGAAAGGAGAACATATGCATGTACATGCATATATACATATGTGTGTGTGTATGTGGTTCCAATCTTCAATCAACCTATACACTGCTTCTTTTCAAGAAAAAGTCAGAAGTTTGAACTAAGGCTGAACTACAAATGGCATTTGACAAAGGAACCCGGTAGGTATTGGTAAAACTTAATAGAAAACATTATAGTAAGTATTTGAGAGACAGGAAGAGAGAAGAGAATGCTCACTTCTTTAGAGCTGTTATTTTCAACCAATTTTAAAAAAAATAAAAGTTATGAAATAGCAAAAAATATACTACCATAGCTGTCAACGAGGCTAATCTGTGTTCATCTCTCATGGAATCTAAATGCAATTCACCAACCAACCCATGAAGGGCTGTTGGTTTTAAAGTTCCATTGTTTGGGTTGGTTGGTAATTAGAGCTTCGGAAAAAGTGTAGAATTTGATTTCTATTTATAACTCATATGTATAGAATTTTTTGTGTGTGCTTGGGTATGAGGTAATCAGTGAATAGTTTAAAGAAAACTTCAAGGCAGGGCCAAAAATCTTCAGCGGAAATATTTCTAAGTTCTCCCAGCATCCAGTACTAGATGTATTAGGTCATATCAATGTTATTTTTAAAAATCTATTAAGCACTTATATTCAAATAATAAATATACATATGTAGTTATTTGCATTTAAAAATGAATCTCTATAAATATCTTTGTATGCCCTTCTCTTCTCTGTTTATTTATTTGACTCTGGATTTGTGTATCATATCTTTCAATAAGCACTTTTATTTTATCATGGTATTTCAAATATTTTCAATCTTATGTTTGGTCTTGGTCCAATAGAAAGAGTGATGGGGATTTTGCCATAGTACCAGGGCTCAAGGTGAATTATTAACTCTGTCAGTTTTGACTTGTGTAAAGATCCAAGCTTCAAACTATAGATATATTAGGGTTTTTAAAAATAGGTATAACAGTATTCTCTTCATCCAGTAGAAGCCCTTGTGTGATTGAGTTAAGAAGGGAATGTCATCATTTGCTAACCAGTCAAGGTAAATATGATTTAAGTGGTAGAAGAAGTTTCAGCAGTAGGTTGTGCAGAAATGGAGAGCTTCAGGCTCAGGAGAGCCTTCAAAGCGAGACCCTTGTGTTTCTATCAGAATGCAGTCAGGTATATGTGGGGAAGGGAGAGGAATGAGACCGGAAGTATTATGTTTTTCACCTCACCCTGTCCTATTGACAGTGGTCTCACAGTCATGGCCAGTAGGAGATGATGCATTCATCTAGGAGCCCCCCCCTCCCCCCCCCCCCCCACACATACACACATACATGCACTAAGAACTAATATGGGCAAAGAAGGGTACTGAAACTGATGGTATGAGTTAGGCTAGAAATTGAAGGAAGCAGCACAGTGTATCAGGTATAGTCCCTATATAAGCACTGAATCTCAGAGCCAATTAAAGAGCAACATCTATAGGCCAATTTATGGAGACATTTTTTTCTTCTCAGTATTATTTGTTTAATTAAATTTAATTAGTTTAATTGTATTTAATTTTAATATGGGCGCATGATATTTTGAAGAGGTAAGATACAGGAAGTCATCATTTAGTGATTCTTGTAAAAAAAAAATCAAAGCTATGTAGAGGAGCAAATATGAGTAAGCCTAGTAACTGAGGACAACTAAAGAATGTCTTGGCACATTTATGTCACTGTAACTGCTGTGAATAAAGTACAAAAAAGGAAGCCATAGATAGGACACAGTAGGGACCTCATCAGTGAATCCATCTTTTGGGACTAACCTCATCAAAAGTCAAAGAAAATAAGAGGGTGACACCACCACCAATTTGTTTCATCACATCTTTCTCTTGTCTTTGTAAGTCTTTCACTAGACCTGTGGTATTTGTTCCTAATTATCCCTTCCTGGCAACTATTTCCTCACACTCTCCTTCTTTGTTTCTCAGCTCTTAACGGTTACCAAAAGGAATAGGAGAAAAGATCTCAAATTGAAAAAAAAAAAGTTTTCAGTTTTGATGATGCTATATCTATTAAAAAATAAGCAGCAAACTTAAATATCTATATCATCTGAACATGTTGTAAAAGAGGCAAGCTAATTTATCTGTTTTGACCTCAATTTCTTCATCTGTAAAATCAGGAAATTGAGTTGCTTGCTCTATAAAGTCCGTTTCAATTATGAATCCTATGATCTCATAACATAGTTGGTTCTAGTTCTGCCCTACCATTAACTTTTTTTTTTAATATCTGAATGAGTTACTTTACCACCCTGGGCCTCAGTTTTCTCATCTGTAAAATGAAATCTTTCACTAGTTCATCCCTAGCGTCCTTCCTAACTCAAAATCTATGAATATAAATTTCACTACTCTAGTGAAAATAATAGGCATGATGTGGAACATTACTTTTGGAAGGAAAGATTCAGTAACAAAAATAATCATGCAACCATCCTCCCCTATAATTCTGAAAAATAATTCAATTTCTTAACTTTAAACATTTTCCCACATAATTAATGGACTAGTGGGGTTTTTTTTTTTTTGCTTTTTTTTGTTTGTTTTTTTAAACAAATTTAAGAAAACAAAACCATATAAGTGTGTGAGAGAATTATGCATGTTTTACCAGTTATTAAAAAGTGTTCCAGGGGGACATTTTGTTATCATGATTGGCAGCAAACTGTTCTAAACACACAAAAGTCTCATAAATCAGCAGTTTCATTCTTTACAAGAAGTATTATAGAATATAGTTTTGTTTTGTTTTGTTTTTGTTTTTTTCTGACAGAACCATTGGATACTATTATTTAGATAAAGTGCTTTTCCTGAAGCTTTTAGTATATCAGAAGTGTATCTCAGGAACAGTCTATGAGGACTCTTCAAAGGGAACACTTCCAATAACCAGCAGCCATGACATACCCCTTTGCCATGTGTTCTCTACAATGCACCTCACTATCATTTTACTATAAATGTGACCCTTCAAGCCCCAGTGATATTTTGTACATATGAGAAAATTGCATACCTAGATTGGATGAAATCTATTATAGTAGCTATTTTTGCTGGAAATGCTTAGTCAATCTTTTTTATTAAGTTGAATGAGGTTACTGGTTGATAATCATTAGATGACTCACTTGTAAGGGTTCATAAATGACAATACTGGAGTTATTAGACCCTGAGAGTAAACTCTAGCAATGCCCCCTGGAAACTTGGCCTGACAAAGTCTGTTGGGGGTGTAAGCTCAGTTCTCACGTGGACAGTCTCGGGCAGGTAAAGGTGAGGACTTCTAAACCTCAGAGTTCTCATGAGGCCCCTCAGGGAACAGCTGGGAATTGAGGGGTGAGACCCAGGCTATCTCATGCATTTCTGCCTCTTCTCCATGGGAAACATGCTGGGGAGAGCATCCCACCCTTGAGATTGGCCCGGAGTCTGAGCACACCTGTTGTTGACTAGCTAAAGGCTGAGAGCACACCCGGTATTCAAGTGCAAACTATGCAGCGGGAGAGCTTAAGTAGGGTCAGGAAAGCCTGAAGGCATTCTTTGCGCTGAAGGGCCTTTAGACCTTTAGAGGGCAGAGGGTCCCTCCCCTCTCCTGCTCCCATTCTCTTGCTGTACGATCTTTGCCCCTTGGAAGGAGGAGGATTCCTCTCTCCTGAGGAAGAATTCACCCTGCACATGTAACCAAGACCCTGAATAAAGCCTAACCCTTGTTCGACTCTGGAAAGTCTCTTCTCTCAATACGTTTGTCCAGTTGACCACCGAAGACCTGCGAAGGTGAAAGGTAAGACTCGGGTAGCCCATCGGCCTCTAGGCCGAACAAAAGTCAATGTATTTGGGGAAGTGATTTCAGAGGGAGTAACTACCTGGTGACTTTGGGCAAATTGCATCATTTCTAGGTCCTTAATTTCCCCATGTCTGGAAAAAAAGTTGAATGAGATAGTCTTGAAGGTGTCTCCCTATTCTCAATTTTACTCTTTACTTTATTAAGGAAAGCCCTGAATGAGGATAAAATCACTCTCCAAATATATAAAATCTGTATTTGGAGACAGAGAGCTTGAGTTCAAAATATGATTCTCCCATGTACTACGTGTATATCTTTGGGCAGGTTATTTGATCTCTCTAGATATCAGTATTTTAAACATTTATTAAATGCCTATTATGTGTGAGGTATGGCACTAAGAACTTTAAAGATGTATTATCATTTAAAAGTAAAAGATGCCAAAAATAAACGATAGGAAACACATTCATAATTTTTCAGGAATTTCTCACATTTTCCAGAATTACAGAATTTGAGATTTGGAAGGGTCATCAATGTATGTTTATGGACATGAACCCGTATCCCCCAAAATTATGGTCTCCATAATACATCAGACAAGGGGTAAATGAAGCTGCTTGAAGTCTTCAAATGAAGTATTTCCCCAAGCTATCTATTCTACTTTTACATAACTATATTTGTTATAAAGTTGTTTGTTTTTTCCCTTATATGAAGTTCAAATTTACCTCTTTGAAATATCCACCCAATGCTACCAACCCATGTACCCAACAAGTATTCATTGCATCACTCTTATATGCTAATTTTACCCCCAGAGACCAACAAAATAATTTTAACCTTCTTCCATATGACAATTCCTTTAATGCTTGAAGAAAGTTGTCATGCCCCACCTCAAAAATATTTTTTTTACTTCTCCAAACCAAGAATTTCCATTACCTAGAATTCTTTGAAAATTGAAAAAAAAAAGTCTAAAAAATTACTCTAAAAATACAAGAGAGAAGTTTAATCCATATGGAGTAAAGTAAAAGGCGATTGTTACTTTTAAGAGATTCTCAACAGGTACCCACTAGAGTTTTCATAGACCCAAAAGGCATTTTCTTAAAGGGAACACATGCAGATTGACCTGAGTAGATTATCAAATTCAACTGTAAGTTTAATTCAGTTGTCTAGTTTATAATAACTAAATAATGAATGGATAGATAAATGAAAGCATGCATATATACATACATGCACGAATACGTACTTGAATACGTACACAATTTGTCTCTGCTAAAGAAGAATCTTGTTATTTTGACTACCTGAAACATTTACCAATGTTTGACTTCATAAAAATGCATGTGAAATTGCCATTGCCTTATTAGCATTGAGAGTTAATATGTGTGATTAAGGAAAATTAGCATAATTTGTTCTCATTTGAGGAAATTTTTGCAATTTTCTAACTTAAAAATATCTTTACCATAGGAGATAGATATTTCATTCTTGTGAATCTGATTTTTAAATGAGTCAATAGCTTTTAGCATGAAAGTGAATAAAAAGAAGAATTTGTCATGCAAAGTTCTCTCGTATTTCAAAGTCTGGGGTGGGATGCATCTATAGCAATTACCCCGGTTAACTTCCCTGCTTGGTCTTGTGAGTCTGCTGTGTTGTTATCAACAATGGCACTGATAGAAGGAGTGGTTTGATGCATTCAGGGTCCTCTGCATGCTCTAGGTGAAGTGTTTCTGGAAAATATAGAAACTCTAAAAGACATGTTCAAGGTAACCTTTAATGGTCCTTACCATCTACTCTTTGACCATAGTCTTAAAGAAGCAGCCCATGTCTATGTGCTCTAATGGATAGAGCCTTAGACTTGTAGACAAGGAGAACTGAGTTTAGATTCTAATTCAGCCCCTCACTACATATGTGAATGTGGGGGAAAAAGTTGTTTAATCCTTATTTCTCTCTTCTAAAAAATTGGAATGAATAAAAACCCTGACCTTTCAGGATTGTTGTGAGAACTAAATGGAGTAATGTCTGAGGGGCTTTGTCAACTTTGAAACGTGAACGGTTGTTATTACTGTCTTTTTGGTTTTCAAGTGCTCTATAATTTATAAATCTTGCCAAATATTTATCAAATTAATTGTTTTAGATTTCCTTTCTTCTCTGTCTATCTAACCATTTCCAAATTGCTTATTACTTAGCAAAAGAATGAGAATTTCCATTTGTCACCAATTTTCCACATCATCACTTTCACATAGAAGGAGTAAACTTCAAGGTTGAGAAAGCTTTGGCTTTGAGACCTCACGTGGTGCTCTAGATCCTCAAGTGTGGTACTCTGACTGAATCCAAACAAGGCCATACTTGAGGACCTAGAGGGCCACATGTGGCCTCAAGGCCACAAGTTCCCTACCTCTGGAGTAAAGGATGAACAGAAACCCCTTCATTGACCATCAGGAGCTGGTGGTTAAAGCAGATCATTAGACAGGGCACATTGACGCACTGGATGTTAACAAATGGCACAAAACTGAGCTTGAATTATTACATTGTTCTGTTGTTTGTCTAGAACTAAAAAATGGCAGAGAAAATTTTTTAAATGGAAATTAAACCTTACATTTACCTGTATGATCTTGAAAGGAATATTTGATTTGGCATTAACAACAACAAAAACCACTGAGTTTCAGTTCTGAGTTTTAATCCGTCCTCTCCTATTTTCTGTGTAGACAATCTTGGTTATGTTCATTTGCCTTTCTTGGCTTTAGTTTTCTCATGTCTGGAAAGGGAAGTTTGAATTGAGCGACCATTTACAGGAAAGAGATCTTTGTTATCATTTGGACTAATTCCATCATTTTAAATAGAAGAAAATTCAGACCTGGGGAGGTTAAATGGCACACCTCACATCCCAAAGGCGGCAAGTATCAGAGACAGGAGTTAAAGCCAGTATAAACTATGAGTAGCAGAGGAAACTAAGGCAACTCAAAAACAGCAAGGGCCAGGGTTATAAGAAAGAGCTAAACTGAAGAGCAGTCTTTCCTGCTGCTAGTCCAGCAACGGGCTTTTCCAATCAAATGATAGATACCTCATTCACCATTCCTAGCCTCCAATCCTAAATTGTTTTATACCCAGTTCACCCAATTAGTTGCCTAATTGCAACTTTAATGTTTCAATCTTTATTTCCTTTGAGCAGTCTCGCCATACGTGAGGATGCAGCTCCCTTCCTGGAAAACTCAAATATTTTGAAAGACAAAATATACTATGTTAAGCTCTCTCTCTCTCTCTCTCTCTCTCTCTCTCTCTCTCTCTCTCTCTCTCTCTCTCTCTCTCTCTCTTCTCTCTCTCTCTCTCTCTCTCTCTCTCTCTCTCTCTCTCTCTATATATATATATATATATATATATATATATATATATATATATATATATATATATATCATTAGAAAAAATAAATACATCTACCCTAATTTCTCTGGTAAAAAAAAGAAAAGTCTCATTTAAAACCTCTAAGGAATTGACACAAATATATAGATAACATTTAGTCTTGCCACAATGGATAAACTGCCTATATGTATGAACAAATAGTTTTTCAAAGAAAAAAAATCATCCCTGAAACTGCCCCCAAAGTGCTTACCACAAATAACTGACTGGACCAGTTACAAATTCAATAATTGTGAAGTACTGAGCAGAAATACATCATATTAAACCAGTACATAACATGTGATAAAATACAATATTGGCAAAGTGGTAGGAAAAGATAACTACTGCTCCTTGATGATAGAGCTTTGGACTGGTCCAGCTATTTTGGCAGATGTATTAGAATTATCTAAGAATATATGAGATTGTTCATACCCTTTGAGCCAACAATTGCACTTATTGGGAAAAAATTTGTGGATAAACTATTGTATTTAATAGCAAAACATTACAAAAATAGAAAAAATAGATCTTTTTTCTAAATAAATCGAAGAAGTCTGAACAAATTGTCATACGTTAGACTCTTGAAATATATGACTACAGTGAGGCAGAATCACAAAAACAATATATAATTTTGTCATAATTTCAACAATGGAAACAGATATAAATGGTAACAAAGCTCATAATTTTTATAAAATGGCTAAATTGCTACTACATCATGGAATACATGGATCTTTTTTTTTAAGTCAGTAAGTATTTACTAAACACTTATGTGCCTAACAGTGTGTTAGATACTACTTGGAAAATAAAGACAGTACAAGATTACTTGTGCTCTTTTACACTGCTTTACTTATGTGTTTTTCAAGATTATAAATAATGAAAAAATCAATTGTGGTGATGTTGGAATATTTTTATCATGTCAAAACAAATTTAATTAATTAAAACAAATTAATTCATTGAATGAATGAATATATAATCCTACCTGAAAATGGGCTTAACCATCTCGAATATTAAAACATATTTTATTTTGTGTCTATATGTATATGTAATTCATTTAATGAGAACATATATTTTATAGATACTCTAATTATAAACCTCCACTTGCTCTGATAAGTGATTCATCAGCGCATGGGGATGACCCTGGATAATCATAGGATATGTCAGTAAGCTCAAAATCCAGAAAAATAACATAATTATAGAATCTCAGAGTTACAAGACAACTCAGAGACCATCTAATACAATGTTTTGAAGAGGAACAAGAACTAAAGCTTCATGTCTGTTTTTTTAAAGTTTTTTTTTTTATTTGTTTGTTTATTTGTCTAATGACAAAAGGCAACTCCTCAGACAGGTTGATACTTTCTCTGCAACTTTCAGTCTTTCAGAGTTGCCTAGAATATATTCTGGCTCAGAGTTACACAATTACCCTGACCATTAAAAGGTGATGCTTGGACCTTGATCTTCTTAGCTTTGAGGATGTCTCCAGTTAAATTCATATGTGAACAAAATTATCCTCTACAATATTTCAGTCAAGTGGTCAACTGTACTTACATCAAGTAACTACATTTCCTACCTCAGGTCATTTTACAGAGGAGGAAACTGAGGCAAGCAGGGTTAAATGAGTCACACAGGGTCAAATAGCTAAGAAGTGTTAGAGTCAGGAAGATGAGTCTTTCTGACTCCAGTTCCAGCACTCTATCCATTACACCATATAGTCCTGTGAAAGTTCCCTGAGGACTTTTGTGTTAGAATAAAAGTTTCTGGAGATATTATAAAGATCCTTAGAGTATGATGCCAAATTCTAATTCTAAGAATTTTGGGGATCTTAGAAAACTGTGAATAGACTTACATGAAATAATAAAAAACAAAATGAACTGACTAAAGAGAACATTGTATACAGTAACAGAATTACAGGTTTAAGAAAAATTTTGAGTGACTGAGTCATTTTGACTATTACAAGTGCCCAAGTAAACTACATATTCACAGTATACATGAAGGAGGAAGGCATCTAAATCCAGAGAAAGAACTGATAAATAGAAGTATGCATAGAATGATTGTACATATATATGTAAAATATATATTTATATGTACTTACTGATAGCCATCACTAGAGTGGATGGAGAAAACATGTATGATAACTTTCTATATCTAAATGGAACAGCAACTTGCACATAATAGATTGGCTGTTTAACTTTTTGTCATCTTTTTTTCTATTCTGCTATGTTATGAAAATGCTTATTTTATTTTTTAGGTTCAGAATAAAATTTTAAAAACAATAGTAATGTTATTCAGTCATAGTCAGAAGGATTGATAGATAAATAGATGTTTAGTTTGCATAAGACACTAGGAATTGAGGATAAAAAAATAAAAATGAATAAAGCTAGATATTATGTAAATGAAACAGTGAAACTTTGGTTGCTTAGAAGGCTGTTGCTACCCTTGAGAGTTACTGTTGTTGTGTTTGTCCTTCATTTGCCAAGAATACCATGACATCATGGAAATGATGCCACGATTTGCAATTGATTTTGGTGGAGTAATGGAGGGCTGTGCAGAGTCACCAGTCTCACTTTCTCCTCCATAGCCATCTGGGTCCAGTGACCATATATTTATCAGGATAACTAGAGATAGCTCAGGATGCAATGGGAGACCCTGACCCTTTTTAGGTTAAGGCCTTTTCGGGTTCTCACTTTGAGTGAGGTAGCACCCATTCAGTGAACAGGCCTGTTTAAGAAGAAGAATAATAGATAAATTCAGACGAAGTGTGGGTTTGGGTGGAAAATAATGACTTCTTTTTAGACATTTTGTACTGGAAATGACAAGATGAAGATGCTATATAGGAAAGTGAGGAGAATTCAGACAGGTAGCAAAACAACCAGAAGTCACCAAAAACGTAGTAAGGGGAGAGAATTTGGGAGAAGAGAGTGGCAAACATCATCAAATTCTGCAAGGAGGTTAAACAAAAGGATGAGGATTGAGAAAAACCGTTAGATTTCTCAATTAAGAGATTGATGTTCACTTTGGAGAGAATAGTTTCTGTTGATTGATGAAGTCAAAAGCTATATTGCAAAGCACTAAGGAGGAAATGAAAGGAAAGAGGACAAGGGAACCAGGTCTTATATTTTCTCATATTCCCCACAAAATTTGTAAATAGTATTCAAAAAATATTGATTAATTTTTCTAGGATCTTTTCTGTACTACTAACAAAAATTGTTCATATTTGCATTTCATATTTTATTGACAACAACCCTATGAAGAAAATAATGTGCCTATTGTCCTCATGTTATAGATGGGGTAACTAAGGCTATGAGAGATTCAACAACTTGATTATGATCACAATGATGGTAAGTGTCTGCAATGTGTAAATTTCAGTCTCTTGAAATCTTCAATTCCATCACCTCAGGCTCTATACCATGCTATGTAACCACCAAAAAGAAGCATGGCGCTTAACAAAACTAGAAGAGTAATGGATCCTTGAAAATTGTGTTTTACTTTAAAAACTCAACTGCACAAAACTACAAACCTTGTTGAATTTTCTGCTTCAGTTCTGAACCCCAGTACAGGGCCAAGACAAGGTATATATACAATGAGAGTATTTATCCATTCATTCATTCATACTTTGAATAAACACTAATTGAGTGCCTGCTATTTGCCAAGCTTAGTACTAGACACTAAGGAAAATACAAAGTTTTGATAGGACATGAATAGTTTCATCCTTCATAGTTAACAGTCTGAGATGAGAATAGGACACAAAACATTAATATAACACAAAATGTTGCATCACACAGCTATATTTTGTGACCTCACCCCAAGATGCTATGTGTTATAGAAGATCAAATAGAAAAAGTTTATTATGAAACAGGGGAATGAAAGAAAGTTTAATGGAGTCAGTCACACATAAACTTGGCTTTAAAGGAGGTGTAAGAATTCAGTTGATGAAGCATAGGAGAAGATCATCTTAGGCTTATCAAAGAAACAGTGTGAGGGGAACATTCAGCCAACTAGCTTGGCTGGAGTATAGAATGCTTGTGGGGGTTATATGAGATAAAGCTAGAAAGATAGTCAGATACTAATCTGTGAAAAACTTGGAATGCTAAGCAGAGTTAGAACCCTATTTTTTAAAAAAAAAACAACAATGGAAGATGTTTTAGTATGACAGAGCTCTCTCCAGAACTATGCATAAGAAGAATCATTCTGATGATTCTCTGAAAGACAGAAAACAAAGACTGAGAGAAAACCTAAGGTTAGAGAGATTCCATTTGGGAATTGATTGGATATATAGGGTGAAGGGAGAGTGTGGAGTTGAGCATGATGTCATGGTTGTAAACATGGATGACTAGTGGGCTAGTGGTACTCTTGAGAGTAACAGAGAACTTCAGAAGAAGACTGATCTCTTGAAACATTACATGTAGGTGGTAACCAGTACCATGCCAGTACAATGTCTGGGAGATATGAAAGTGGTTAAATTTGTTCAGTCATTTTCAGTCATATCTGACTCTTTGTGACCCTATTTGAGGTTTTCTTGGTAGAGATAGTAGAGCAGTTTGCTATTTGCCATCTCCAGCTCACTACAGAAGAGGAAAGTCAACATACTAAGGGAGATAGAACTAAACCCCTCCCTAATGACATAAAAGAAACAAATAAAAAACGGATTTGAACCAGCTTCCTTCCTGTACTGCAGCCTGTCTACAATGACAGCATTGTCACTCATGCCAATTCCTGGACACCAGTGTGGACCATAGATGAAAATAATAGTCCGTCCTTGACTTAATCATTTGAGCTTCTATTTCCTAATGGGAATTTTTAAGGATTCTAGAATATTTCAGATCTAGTCTTTCTATATGGATTTCTGGGGCACTGCAGAGAATGATCCAGAAAGGTGTTTGAACTGGCTATCTCCTTGGGCTGAAGCTATGACCAAATTTGCAGTAACTTGAATCTAAGGAGGGTCTGGTGTTTGAATAAAGTGTGACACCATGAGTGTGCTGGGGGAGATGGAAGGGGACACAGAGGTCTCAAACTAAGACCCATTTGGTCATTGCTTGGACCCTGACTGCCTCAGAGTGAATGTAAACATCAATTGTTTCTGTTTTGGCCAGAAACCCTAAGGGACTTCCTCTCTCAGACTGATTTTTTTTTCTAGGCCATAAAGGTCATTCTCTGCCTCATTTCTTACCTAGTCTTAATCACTGATTGGGTGTTGCCTCACTCCAGTTGACACCTGTTAAAGTGCTTAACTTTAAAAGGGCAAGGTATTACACTGCATCCGGGGCTATCTCCAGTCATTCTGATCTGTATCTTGCCACTGGACCCAGACATATTTGGAAGAGAAAGAGAGACTGCTGACTGTGCATAGGCCTCCCTCACTTAAATACAATTCACTTGCATGTCATGGCATCACCTTCCTGATGTCATGTTCCTCTTCAAGAGTGAAGGACAGCTATACTATCCTCATCAAGTATTGGTACAGTTTACTTTTTGAATTGCAGTGAAAGATTTTGCATTTATGAAAGTCTGAGAATTATAATATTGGTATTTTATTATGCATGTCACCCTTCCTCTCCCCCTTTCTGCAATGAACTACCAAACAATGGGTTCTTTCATTTGCAGCTGATAGGAATGGTTGAGTTAAACCCCATGAAGGTTACCACCCACTTCTCTTTGCCTAAATCATAATTATAGAACAATATGATAAAAGAGAACAATACTTAGTTTTAACAAGATTTTAAAAGGGAGATATCAAGTACAAAAGATTTGCATACTATAATTAGGCATTTGCTTCCAGTAGCATGAAGGCAGAGGCAGATTTAGTCTAAAAAACACTTAAATAATTTTCAAACATTATAAGAAATCCACCTACAAGGAATTAACATATATATGTATATACACATATATATATGAAAGCGTAAGCTTGATGTTTTTAAAAAAAGCATTTTGGTTTCCTATTTCTCTTTGAAGTTTGTCAGACCTTTTACAATTTTTCAGAATACATTAATTGTTCTGGATTAGCACCTATACAGTTTTGCCAGAGGTTTTTGCTAACTATTGTATCTTGAAAAACTGTATTATAGGTAATAATGGTGCATTTGTATCCTTTTGAATCCTTCCTCTTTTATCATGTATTTTTCCTCTTTATTTTCTCCTTCCCTGGCTTTTTTAAAATAAGAAATCTAGGCTTTAAGAGTGAAAGAATAAGAACTGAGAATATGTAGATTAATTGGCAACATGGAGGAAGAAAAATGCAAATCATGTCAATTCAAAGAAAAATTGTTAAATTCCCATCATGAGTCAGAAACTATTGTAAGTACTAGGAATATAGAAATTAAAAAAAATAAACAGTCCTAACAGTAAACAATTTTATCTTCTGCTTGAGTAGCAGTGAGATAATAAGTAAATTGGTGTATCAATAGGAGAGGTAGATGGATGGATAGATGATTTATTGATAGATAGATAGATATGCAAAAAATTAAGATATGAGAGAGGACTGACACCAGATATATTACATAAAATGTGGTATGGGAAGTGGATCTTGAACTGAACCTAGGAATTCTAAGAGGTAAGTTAAGAATCAAGAGTGGTTCCTGACTTTGCACGTAGCTTCTATAAATCACAAAGACAGGCAAAGTTAGACATCACTTAACTCCTGAAATTCCTTAAGGGAGATAACTTTCTTCTTGAACTGTTAGTGAAAATCTAGAATTTGGCTGAAAAGGGGGAAAAGTATGAAACTATTATCTTTCTATGTACTTGCAAGTACTTTTGCTCTGTACTTAGAAAACCTGGGGCCAATTCCCATATCTGACATTTACATCCTCTCTGACCTTGAACAATCATCACCATTGCCATCATCATCCCCTTAATATTTGTAAGCACTTTACAAATATAATCTCATTTTATCCTCACAACTCTGAAAGATAGATGCTATGATGATCTTCATTTTACAGATGTAAATGACTTCAACTCTCTGAGCCTCAATTTTCTTATCTGTAAGACAAGAAAGTTAGTTTAAACTAAATGGCCTCTGAGGTGCCTTTGAACTCCCTGCTACATGAATCAGTTATTTCCAAAATTTATAAGGGATAAAGAAATTAAAATACTGAGGGCCAAGCAAAATTTTAATACCCATCACTCATATTATGATCTTTCCTATATAGCACTATTAAAAGATAATACTTCTATTTCCATATCATTGTAATGTTTCCAAAGCACTTGTCTCACACAACCTTGTGGGTAAGTAGTAAAAGCATCATTATCCTCATTTTACTCACAGATGAAGAACAACAACAAAAACTTAGACCCAGACACCAAAACATCTTGCCTGAGTTCACACAACAAAGATAGCCCGCAAAGTAGGAAAATCAGAAGTTTATTTAAGCACTCTGACTAACGATGTAGGGAATGTTCCTTCTACTCTCCAAAGGCTTCTGAGATTGAGGGTGCTGGAATTAAAAATGAAAGGACAATGGAAAAAATAAATAAAACAAGGTCACTGCTCTTGGTGTAAGACACAAGTAATGCCTATTAGAATACCCAGACACATAAGTGTTAAAAATTGTTCTGAGATCAAATGAGAAAAAACAGATCAATTACTCATAAAGAAATAAGGGCAGTTATTGACACCTTATTAATCAGCAACAAACAAAAAAAACTACACTTCATTTGGAGGACAGACCATGGATTCCTTATCTGAACCCAAAGGGAATAATTATAAAATAAATGGGAGAAAAGTAAAGTTTAGACGAGTTGTCCCCAAAGTTGGTAGGGCTCTTATCTGTTGGGGGGAATTGAAAGATAGAAAGACCACTATAGGTCATTAAGCATACTCTTTCCATTCTATTTCCTCTGGTAGCTGGGCTAGCTTAAAACATTTTCCTTTCTGCCCTGAACCCTCAAGGCCATTATTTATAACTGAATATGAATGACGGGCACAACACTAGCAATAAAACAATTGCCAGTGGAAACATTTTGCCCTACTCTCAGTGTCTGCATCCCCTGAATTCTGTCTAGGTTCATGGTTATAACTGCTTTCCCTCAGCTGATTCTCTACCAAGAAGAGCCAATCCAGACTGCCTCTATTCGTAGTAGATGACACACAGTCACAGAGAATGAGGAGGCAGGGATGGATTATCTTCTACAGAGCATATATCATTGCATTATCTTTTCACCAAAACTTTTCCTCCTTCTAAATATCCTCATTGTTATGGAAGACATTTTAATCCTTGCAACATCCAAATTTCAATATTGGTGCCATGCTGGACTCCACACAGTATTAATATCCATCTATAATAAATTGCAAAATAATGTTGTTTCTACCACTACAATTTAGTTTGCGTCTATTCCTATTTCTCCATTCACATATTCACTACCCTACTTCAAACCCTTTTCAACTTATGTTTAGTCTATTACAATGCCCTTTCGTTTGATCTAACTATCTCAAGTATCTCACCTTTCCAATTCATCCACCACAAAGCACCCAAAGTGAATTCTTAAAGTGTAAGGATGACATGTCACACCCACCCAATAAACTTCAGTGTCTCCTAATTTATGGTAAGATTAAATATGATTTTCTGTTTATCTAATAATTTTATGCCTATTTGTCATGTTATATATAGGTACATATACACACATACTTTTACATACATACACAAACTTTAATACCGCATAAACCTAAAAATAAATGAATATAAAAATTTTAATAGTGTGGCACCTTTTAAAATAATTGATAGGACTATACCATCCAAAACATAAGGGAGACTACTAACCTAGACCAAAGATTCCTTCTCCTTTGTAGTGGAAGAACAAATTTTAAGTATTCAGGAAAAAAAAATCATAGAATCTACTTGATAATAGTTTCACTATCCATATTCCTTGACTGAGAAAATGCATGATGACACAAAACTGCTACAAATTCAGTAACAATTTAAATAGGATTTGCATCTTAATAACCACAACAGCAACTGCATACGTTTGAAAAATCCATTATCACACTGCATATTATTTTGGAGCTAAATGAAGATCAAAATGACAAAGTCTGGTGTATAAAGGACTTCACAGACTTCTTGCAATCACATCATGGCCCCACATGGGTTGATAGGCTACAAGTGGGTAAATACTGATCAGTACAGAGCAGATGTCACAGGGATCTAGGCCCTGTCACATGAGTCAGAATTTTCATTGGCTTCTTAGAAATATGATTATTTATGTTTCCCAACCTTGCTCATCCTGTTCTTTATCAAACACTCCTAGTTCCCTAGAATTTCAGATGGAACTAAGATTGCTTTTGGTCTTGAAACAATGTTTGCTTTGTACTTGCATATTACCCTCATGTTTTCTCTTCCTATGGAATACTTGTGACTTTTTGAGAAATGTTATTTTTGTTGTTGCTGTTGACAAACAACCCAAGGGGAAAAAGGCACACAGAATATGAAAGTCAGATTGTGATTCTTTTCTCTAGAAAAAAAAAAATCAATTCTGAATTTGCAATTGTTATGGAGCCCTGTCATTGTCCTTAGAGTTTAAGAATATTACTTTCTCCCCTACCCTCATTTCTATTTTTTTAAAGTAAATTACAGATGGATATTGTAAATGACATGTAGATTAAACTGTGGTGGCTAAGAGTGAGTATCTCTGAAAATTTAGTAAAAAATATAGGAGAATTTATGTCATTATTTATATAATAGAAAAATGAGCAGGAAAATGTGTACTTAACATTAGAGATAATCTAGTCTGATTCCCTCATTTAATACATGGAGAAAATCAGGTACAAGGCTAAGAAAGGTGGGATGGATAGTTTAAAAACAAAGAAGACTAGATCTGTAGTCAAAAGTCTTTGGTTCAACTATTGGCTTTTCAACTTACTACCTGGACTGCTTCAGCCAAGTCACTAACCTCTCCACATTTCAATTTCCTACTCTGGAAAACATGAATCACATTAAAATGCAATTGTGAAGAATTTTTCTTAATAAATTGAAATATATACATCTATAATATTAACATATGGTTTTCTAATTCAGTATGACTGCAGAGATGTAAGTGATTTGACAGCCCTGACTAGATGACTCTCTGAGCTTCCTTCTAGAACTAAGTCAGTAATAGTAAGGCCTTTCCTTAAACTAAATCGATACTCATCCTCAGAGGGTCAGAATTCAAATCTAGATCCTTTGTCACCAAATCAGCTGTTCTTTCCATAACATTGTATCCCTACTGCTTGGCTCCAAAGCAATGGAAGCTCCGTTCTAAAGCAACAGATCATTGGAGAATACTTGAGGGTTTTCTGGGGGTAGTGTGAATATGCTGATCAATCCAAGTAACTGTGAGTCAATGACTTCAAACAAATAGAATATATTTGTGTATGTGTGTGTGAGTGCATGCACCACTATGAGTGTGTGTATGTTTTTAATAGAAATATGAATAAGCATTAGTCTTTACATAGATGTTGAGAGTGCCAAGGTGAGAAAACTGTTCAGCAATGCAGGTATTTACATGCTTATGCATGTACTGTGAATGTATGCCTATGTATATGCATATCATATATATATATGTGTGTGTGTATATATATATACATACATATATATATATATATATACATATATATATATATGTATATATATATATATATATATACTCACTTCAAACAAGTAAGCAGACACATTTAGTCCCTTGGTATATGAATGAATGTATGTATGTATATATACACATATACATATAAACATAGGCACAAAATGTCGCATGGATAGTTTACTACATAGTCTGAATTCAGTAGCAGTTCCTCTGGCTGCAACCAGATATTTATGTTCCTGGTTTGAAATTAATATTGCATGTTGCTCTTTAGCAGGAAGGAAAATGCTGAAAACTGTGAATTGTCCATAAAGAGAAAGAGTGTCCTTTTTCAGCTGCTTATCTGCGTAATAATTATTTGACTACTGATTAAAGAAAATCAATTGTAATAAATCCATGTGGCCAAGTGATGTGTTTGAGAACTTCTGACTCCATGAGTAGAGCAAGTAATCTTTCTAGAATATGAGTAAACCACAAGGAATATGGTCCACTTAGCTGAAGCGAGACTATTACTGCTTCTCTCCTTGACAACTTTATTTCTCCCCAGAAATTTGCAAACTTCAAAATGCTTCCAATCCCTAATAGTGATAAACATGCTCCAAAAATTCATGAGTTTGTCAGTTCTACTAGTCATTCACCTTGAGTAAATGTCTTGGTTTCCTGAGACTTTTCTGTGGAATTTTCTATTTCTTTGTTGCATGAGATAAAGTTCTCTTGCCTCAGTCCCCATTACAAAACCTTACTGTATAATATTCTATGCCAAGCAAGAAAACTGAATAGTGGAGTTGGAACTAATTGAAGAAAAGGGGAGAATGGAGGAATTGAAGGATGATGACTTTGTAAAGACTCAAACTAAACCATGGAAGGAAACTTAGTGATTTAAAAATCTCAGTGTCCTTCTTCTCTCCCTCCTTCCCTCCCTCACTTCCTTCCTTCCTTTTTTCCCTTCCTTTTTTCCATTTCCTATACTTATATTCCTTTTTTCTTGATGTATTCACTTTAACATATTGGTTGTATTTTATTAAATAGCCCTCATATTACTTTCCAATTAAAACATACTAAACAAAACAATCTGTGTAATTTCGACTTGAAGCATGTCTAACTGTCTACTTGTATAGTTTGTCATTTCTTGGTATAAGGATAATAAGTCTGGTTTTAACCTCATTCGAAAGCTAATCAATGTTTAAAACTGCCTTGGAACTGAATCTTTCTGGTTTCAAGTTTCATCTTCCCTTATATTGCATTGCCATTATCTATATCGCTAATTTTGTCCTGCTCTTTGTTCTGTATCAATTGATTCAAATCAATCAGGTTTCTCTAAACTCACCACATTTTCCCTTCCTTATGCTACATTTATCTTCCATCTCATTCATGTGCCACAGTTTGGTTCTGCAGCTCCTCAATTATTTGATACATATTTTCTTTCCACCTACCCATCATTATAAATATTCATACAGATGGATGTTTTATTTCTGACTTTTGTGTCATTACTTTGTGGAGGTTTAAGCCAAGTAATGGAATTTCTGGATCAAAGAGCATGAACATTTTAGTAACTTTTCTCTCACAATTCAAAATGTATACCTAGAATTTTTGGACCAAGTCACATGTCTAAGTAGTGATTAGGGCATCTGTTTTGCATAAGCCACAACCAAGCACTTAATTTTTTTTTTCAAATTAAATGGAGTTTAAATTTCTTTGCTCTATATAGTAAAAAACTTTTTAATTAGTTCATATGGATATATTCATAAGATTGATGATCATTTGTATTGCTTGTTTCAAAAAATTTTCAAGTTCCTTTACCTTCTTATCATTTGAGTAATGATTAATAACTTGAATGTATATCAAATAATTCACTATAGATTTTTCATATAAAATCATATCAAGTATTTTGCTGAGATATGTGCTGTTTATTAACTTTTTATTACAGCTACTTTATTTCCTCATCAGGTTGAAATTGCTGTGAAATTTTGTATTTGTAGGTCCTTAAAAATGATTTAGCTCACTTATTTTTTAACATGTGATTCTGTAAAGGTGTGAAGAATGGAAATGATAATTTATTTTAAGCTAAAACAAAAACAGCTAAATCATAAATCTACTGATAAACATTTGTGTGACTAGTTGTAGTGGTAATTTGAATAGAAAAATCTTTCCTATTCATTAATAGGTCCATTAAGTCACATGAAGCCTGTGGTGGGAGGAGTTTGCTGAATGGGTAGAGCAAGAAGAGGAAGAGCTAGAAAGTTGTCTGGAGAGCAGTCAGAGCTAGGAAGGATGCAGACTTCTGAATAGCATGAGTGATTTTCTGACTGTGATTTGTTCAAGAGAGCCTGCTTGTGATGAGTGTAATGGACCTGGTTTGTGGAAAGCCTTGCAAGGGAAGGCTTGGAGATGGTGTCTGTCCTCTGCATTGTTATTATGATGATATTTTTGTTGCTGTGATGGATTTGGGTTTGAATACATGTTTTGGTTCTGCCTTCCATGTGGAGAGTCTGTGGTATTTCACAATTCTGAATTGCACCGTGATATTCATGGCTGCTGTGGACACTGTAGATGTTGCATTGGCGCTACAATAGTCACTTCAAAATTCTTATCCTCACTATCATTATCAGCAATATGAAGGTTTGGAATTTGGAGCCTTTAAGTTCCTGTCTTAGCTCAGAAATCACAAAGTTTATGATATACATACTGTCTTTGGACAAGGAACTTTGTACATACAGTCTCAGTTATTTGAGAAGAAGGATTTAATTTGTGTTAGTGCATTTGAGTTCTTAGATTTGGAATTTCATATGTGAATATTTGTGAATATATGTAAGCCAGTGTTCTCTTTTTTACATTCCAATTTTGATTCCTAATGGTCACAGCCTTTACCATGTGAAGTGATATATATGTATAAATATAGATATAGATATACATATATATCATATTCACTTAACAATTAGTACTTGCCATATATGGATTAGAGGCATGCCATCTCCTTGAGAAAAAAAATAAGGATAAATTAATGTATAGTAAACTTTGCCCTATATTTCTCCTTATATAAAGGACTTGATATAAGAGATTATGGAAAACTACTTATTTATTTCTACGTTGCATTCATATGATAAATAATTATAGAAGTGCACGATAAGAATAACTTATGGCATTGGTTCATAATTCTCCTAATAAATGATTTCATTTGGTCATATTCAATAACCATGAAAATAATACACAAATACAAAAAAAGTAGTATAGTAGATTTACACATAAAAACATCTGGTAATTTATAACATCATAAGTGCTCAATAATTGCTTAGTGACTATAATATTTATATTTTCTCTCAGACAGATTGATCCTCTGAGATAAACTGTTTATACACATACTCATCTCAGTTTACCAGAAAGGAAGATGCAGTTCATGAAGGGAAATGTAGTGGCATTTTAAATGAGATCTTTTTTAACAAAGACCTAACAGATGGTGTCTTGGTCATAAGGTACTCTAAATAATTCTTGGATCCTGTTAAGTTTGCTGGTGTGATGTCTGAAAAAGAGGCAATTTGGCCTTGATAGATGTATCCAAGTCTGCATTGCAAAAAAAAAAATATAGTATTGAGCATGGGTCTCTTGCTGTTACCTTTATCTCTGCCCTAGGTACTGACTAACAAAACAGTGTGGAATGACTCTGGATTTTGATCCTTCAAAAATTATAGAAGTTAGATGCAACTTATGGGTACTTCAGTACCTCAGAGATACTTCAGGTGACTGCAGAGTAAAAAATAAAATAAAAAACTCAGTGGTCTCTTTTGCATAGCCAAGAGGAAAAAAAAACACTAAAAGACATTTTAAAAGTAGTACACTAGTGTTATTATTATGTATAAAAACAGAGTATCATGAAATTTTCTCTTGAATGGACTTTAAATGTCACTCAATTCAACCTCATCATTTTACAGATGATAACCCTGAGACTTAGAATCTAACTAGTAATGGAAGTAATAAGCATTTGTGCTTTTGTGTCTCAAAAAGCAGCCCCTCCAAGACTTCAAAGATTTTAGGATATTAGTTGTCACCACTAGAGTTTTATAGAAAAATAGTGGGATTAAGAATCAAACAATCTTGGTTATCTGATTTTCACCTTGATTGGTTGTGAGGCTTTGGTCTATGTGAGTCAGTCACATTGATTCTTTTGAAGAATGTGATAATCTCACTTCCATTAAGTAACTCATAGTGTAGGTAGGATTTTTTTTTTTTTTGTGAACAAAAGACCTTGACAGAAGAGCATATGGGTAATTGATCCTGAAAAACAGACTCTTTATTTGATTCATTTAAGGGAAGGCTAAATGGTTTATCTAGAATCAGCCAAGAAATTGTGGAAAGGAAACAGGAACAAGAAAGTAAGATATGTAACTGAACAACAAGGTCAGGGAGTTGGTGGTGGTGCACTTTTGTCTCCCTAAATCTGCAGGGTCTTCCAACTAGTGTATACTGGCTTGGGTCATCAATAGTCTACTATAGTTACAACCAGGGGAAAAAGCACAGTGACATTACCCAGGCCTAAATATGGGCCAGGATAGTGAAAAGCTCAGACTAAGAGATCAGTAAATAGACTTCATTCTGAATCAATCAGCTATGAGAACACTAAAAGTATACAAGTTCTCTTGCTCAGTCACCTCTGAGATCCTTAAAGAACATAGTACTCAGTGACCAGAGAAAGCAGAAGCGTAACCTAAATGAATATAAAACAGAAGCAAGTAAAACCAATAGTTCCCTCTGGAAATGTAGGGAGTCTATCACTGTATGAAGTCCAAATTTCAGAAGTAAAACCAAACTAAAAAGTAACAAACAAAATACACAAAAAAAGTACTATGAAGAAAGGATCATACAAAACTCAGAGGTAGAGAATGTCTCCAAAATATCTGTAAGTAAATACTTGAAGAAAGACATAATGTTGACACAATATCAGATAGAATAACAGGAAAAATTGAAATAAGAATTTAAATAATGATTTTATACTAGACGTGTGTTAAAGGAAAGAATGAGAAAACAAATGAAATTCATGGAGAAAAGAGTTGGAAAGAAGATTAAGGTTTCAGCATAAGAGATATAAACATTTTCCCAACCAACATACATATTAAATATTATATTATACCAAATAAAAATGAATTAGTCCATGAAGCAAGTAATATTTAAAAAGTTAAAAGACTGAAACAAGTAGAAGAGAATTTATCTAATATTAAAAATAACTGAGTAGAAGAAATGTTCAAGGAATGATATTGAAGAGTCCATCTCAAAGCCATGAGTAGAGAAGAAAATATTCAATGGGGAGAAGTTAGATGCATTTCCAATAAGATTACAGATGAAATAAGGATGTCAATTACCACCACTGTTATTCAATATGGTACTAGAAATGTTAACTTTAGCAATAAGAGAAGAAAAAGGAAATTGGAATATGCAAAGAAGAAACTAAGTTATCACTCTTTGCAGACGATATGATGGTATTAGGGAAATCTCAGAGAATCAAGTAAAAACACTACTTGAAATAGTAAACAACTTTGGCAAAATTTCAGGTTACAAAATAAACCCACATAAATCATTTGCATTTCTGTATATTACTAACAAAACCCAACAGCAAGAGATAAAAAGAGACATCCCATTTAAAGCTACTGTAGGCTCCTTAAAATATCTGGGAGTCTACCTGTCAAAACCATCTTAGGGACTATAGGAACACAATCACAAAACGCTTTTCACGGAAATAAAGTTACAGCTAAGTAACTGGAAAAACATCTCGTGTGTGGGCCAAGCTAATATAATAAAGAAATATATATATATATAAAATATAATAAAAATGACAGTTCTACCTAAATTAATGTATTCAGTGCCATACCAATAAAAATTTAAACATATTTCAAAAAATAAGGGGGAAAAAATCTTCCTAGATCTCCTAGGACCAGAGAATAAAATGAAAATATGAAAAATTCACCAATCACCTCCTGAATTAAATCTCTAAATGCAAATTCTCAGAAATATTATAACCAAAAATCAGAATTTCTAGTTCAAAGAATAAAATAGTGAAAGCTGACAAAAAGAAAGAAGTCAGGTGATGAGGAACCATATTCACAATCACTCATATAAGATTTGCTAGTAAGCACCAGAATGGAACAGACAGTTGGAATATCACATTCCAAAATGTTAAATGCATAGGCTAAAAACCACAAATATCTTAATCACCAAAACTGAGTATTGCCCCCCACAAAGGTAAAAGAATGACCTTTAATAAATGTAAATCATCTAAGCATTCCTAATGAAATACCCTGGGAGACATAGAAAATTTTATGTTTAAATATGGGAGTCAAGAAAGATAAACAAAAAATTAAATATGAATAAATTAATAATAGGAGATCAAACAAGGATGTGTTTATTAAATTGTATTAGAGGAATATGCTGCCAGTGTGCCCTGAGAACCCTAATGTATTCTAACCTTGTTTATAAATTTCTGCGCACTTCAAAACCATGCCCTTCACCATTTCTGTATAATCATAAAACTTTTCTCATAGCCTGGATCCTCCTCCTCCAATAACAAGCTACTATCCTTGCCGATATACTCAGCATGGAATGTTCTGCAAGGTTTTCTCACTTCTTCCATTCATGACTTCTTGCAACATCCATGTTCTTGGAAAGGCTAGGATTGTCCATTCCCCTTCCCCATCCTTATTTCCAATTTCCTACCCACATTTTACTTATACTGTCTTCTCTGATTAGAATGTAAGCTCCTTGTGCATGGAGACAGTTTTGCTTTTCCTTTAGCTTGTATTTATAACACTGTCAATTATCACAGTGCCTGACAGACAGTGACACTTAAGAAATAATTTTTCTCTTAATTTTGACTCCATATTATAATGCTGAATCAAGTTGAACTTCACTAATTTTTTTAACATTTTTTTCATATGAACTACCAACCTTTACACATTTTACAATAATAATGATTTTATGAAAACAATTATAAATTTATATGGATCCTTGTAAATTTTCATTTTATCAGTTCAATTTTTTTTTTAAAAAAAAATCTCGTCTACCTAAAAGAGTATATGTTGATATATAAGGTTTCAATTCCATTGCCCGGATTCAGAGTTGCTGGAGTATTTGTTGCCTGTTGAATACTGTGAAACATGTAATAAACAAACAGCCATAATCAACCAACCATTCTCTCTTGAGGGCTGGTTGATGTGTATAGTTTTGAGCTAAACCTGCATTCTAATTGAATTATTATTTTTTTTCTGGGAACAAATGCAGCATTCATGATGTAAAGATTTCTTTATTACAACTTAATTGATGTGGTCTTTTATCAATCAATACAAATGCACTATTTCCCCAGGAGAGAGATACTAGTGCTGAGTTATCTTAGTTTATTAACACTTTCATCTTCCCATGGGCAAATGTATGGGACTTTGAAATGAAGTATATCTATAAAAGGCATTTCTTTTTGAGTAAGTATCCTATCTTTTTGTCATTTTCTCTTGTATGGTTGGAACTCTAACATTTTAATTAAATAGAATGTGAAGAATTATTAGTATTGCTAAATCTCCATAGAGATTTTGCTTCACGGTTTTTTTTTCCTTGCAACATATTCTATAATCTGATTCCCTAACTTGAAAAATTCTCAGTAGGCTTGCCCAATGCACACATGATTCATTCATTGCTTACTGCACATCTGGTGCATCAGCTCTTAATGGAGGTGTCCCAGGTAGTCTATGTTTTGTTTTACCGTTTTATATTTTTTAATTTCTACCTCCTAGGATGAGGAGAAGAATCAAAATCATATATTATTACTGCGTCCTAGATGCTGCCATTTTTATATTTTTTAAGACAAAATGGTCCTCTTGTGTGAGCCAGGAGGGTGGCTCCTTTCAGGGATCCAAATCCTATTTACTTCTGTGTGATTACTACACATGTTCTCTTCATCCTTGCCACCTGCGAAAGCTGGGAGGTTTTTGTTTTGTGTTCCTTTTTTAGGAAGGGTCAAGCATTAAAAAGGCACAGCTGATATAGGCTTCCTTAAAATAGTCTCTAGTGCTTCTTAATGGTTTTTTTCAGTGGGAACAAAAAGAGAAAAGCAGGGGCTCTAGGCTATTCTTTGCTTTCCATTATCAGCCTTCCAAAAGCAAACAGAAGGGCTGGAAAGTATGTGTTCCACCCTAATGAAAAGTGCATTTACCAGCTTAATGAAATGGAGGAAGCATTTATTACACTGATATGGCATACTTGTTATGTGTAGGTTGAGGAAAGAAATCTTTGTCATCCTCTCTGCGAGTCTGATTGAACCTACTGCTTCCTTTGTAGAGAGGAAGTTAGCATGCACATTTCTATCCAAATTAGGTGACAAGTATTTCCATCATTAGCACTTCATATTTTTAGTGCAAAGGACATATAAAATATTAAAGATCTTTCAGAAATTCTGTTAGGTGTAGCATAAAGGATTCCCTTTATTTTGTAGATGATGCAACTGTGGGTTAGAGGGCTCGTGTAGTTTGTCCATGGCCAGTAAAAATACAAAAGATTGTATACAGTAAGCTTTTGATTTTCTTATGCACATATTTCTTTAGGGTCTCACAAAAGATTGAAAGAGTAGCTATGACACGTAACTTATGACTTTCCTAGTTGTTTATGTTATATATGAAGGCTATATAATACGATGGTAAGAACTCTGGCTCTGGAGCCAGGAACTGGAATTGAACTGTGAATGACCTTTGATAAGTTATATAACCATCTTGAGATTGATGGTCTTATCACTAAAATTAAGAGACTGGAGTAGATTGTTCCTAAAGTGCTTTCTCTCTCTACATGTATTTTACACAAAGTTTTGAAAGTCTTATTTTGCAGATTGGCAAGATTAACTGACGTGACTATGGTCATGAAGAGACATGTTCATTCATTCATTCATTCATTCATTCATTCATATTAATAACTACACTTTATCAAGCTCTTCAAACTGTGTAACATGCTTTACATATTCCAACTTATGATTTTTGACTGATTTGTTGGTTCGTACACAGATACAGACTTCTCTTTTTATTTTGATATTTTTTATCTTTTGTCTAAAGACCAAGTGTTGGTATGTATCAATTTTATCCATTGGTTCATTTTAACTTCTGCATTCAGAGTTAATTGCCATCATCATCATCATCATCATCATCATCATCATCATCATCATCATCATCATCATCATCATCGTCATTGTTGTTAATAATAATAATCTAATATTAACTGTATACTATCATTATTATTAATATCAAGCTTCCATTTTCAGAGTTTAGATAAATGTGGTAGAAGACTATTTTCTACACTGCTATAATTCATTTCTATTCAGTATCCTATAGCTAATTTTATAGGAGGATAAAGTAATTTCTTTTTGTAATTGAATACAATTATTGGGAAGTGTGTGTATCCTTTGGTCAGTTACTGAAAGCATCTTTGTGACAAATCTAGCCACATACTGGAGGATTGGTGTGTACCTCATCTTGTTCTTGTTCATTTTGTGATTTTGATTTCTTTAATTCAATTTCTATATTTTAGTAGCTGTTCTGTGACTGTGCAGCTACCAGTGCTTTTCACTTTGATATTGGATTTCACCTGTTCTCTATACAACTTGCCATCTATCTAATTATTTATATATTATTTGACCATTAGAATTGGTGTTTCTTAAAAATAGGGGATTATTAGCCCTTTCTTTGTATTCCTGATGCTCAGAACAGTTTCTGACATACAATAAAATGTTAATAAATGCTGGTTGATGAACTAACTTTTTGTTCCACCCAATTTGGTGATGGTAGTGAGTATGTACTTTTGCATGCCTGTTTAATAAGCATACTTTCCTCAACTTCACAAGACTTAAGATTTTTTAAATCGAGGGTCACGAAAACTATCACTGTTATCCTTATGGTTCCTTGTTCTGTTACTTTAAAGAGATTATTATATATAGAAAGTTATTATTTCAATGACAGTTATTCTGAACCCCCAATTAGGAAGATTCTTAATTTATGCAAAGATTGGGTTCTCACTTTAAAGGATATTTATATCTACCTATAGTTAAATTTCTGACCTTCTAATGTTTTTTGCAAAATACCCCTCAACTGAATTTGTTTGATTCTGCCTTGAGCCCCTAGGCTATATTAAAAGAATATAACTTTCAATCCATTCTTCCCCATTTCTTCATTTTCTCACTCTTTTATTTCTTAAGCCAAGATTCATCAACAGAAAAGAAAACCAACTACAAGTTCTATGTTTTTCTTTTTAAATTCCATTTATCAGTCTTGAAGACATTTTTAGGTAAGACATTATACCAGCTATACTAATCTCTTTACTCTATTTCTGATTATTTTCTCTCATATTATCATGTCACTTGTAATAGTGCTTTTATATTTTTTCTCTTTTTCCCAGGAATTCCAATAAGACTGAGGATCTTCTAATCTGAGGCTCTTCCTACAGTAGATGTGGAATTATTCTCTTCCTCACATCTTGTATCCCATATATCAGCAGATTTATAAAATTCTTTATTATTAATGTCTTCTGTTTATTTGCATAACTGGTTTTATTTTCAGATTTGGAACTTTAGTTGAAGACACTCTCCCATTGTACCTTCAAACTTGGAAGGGGTAGTAGGCACTATTTTTTTTTTTTTTTACAATTTGTTTTATATGGGATCCTGCTCTTTGTTTTCTTCTCTGCTTCTATGCACGAATTTTTTGCAAGTTCTAGGTTGGCTTGTTTTCTCCAAATGAACAATTCTAAGCTCTTTAAAAATATCAAGACAGGCTCAGTTCTTATCAACTCATTATAGATTTTCAGAGCCCCTGGTAGCTTTGAACTGATCACCTGTAGGCAGGAGCTTTACTGGATCTCTTACCTACTATGTGTGCAGTCAGGGCCCAGAGTTCAATGTGTTCTTAACCACCATGTGATCTCTTCCTTAAAGCATTTCAGGCATCTATCCAGACTTACTTCTCTACTCGTAGCTTTCAAATTAGAACATTGCTGCTATGATAGCTGAAAAATACTTCAAAGTGCCCTGCCCCAGCTCCATCGAATGGGTCTCCTCCTTTTTTGTCTTTGGGCCTCTGGATATCCATTTTTTTTTTTGCTAACCTAATTGAAACAAAATATTTACTGTACCTTTTAAATTTCTTATTCTTTATTTGATCTAGAAATTTTCCATTTTACTTTTTTCTTAAGGATATATTTGGAAATTGGGCTACTCTACTACTGTTCACTCATTCATCTCCATGAAAAGAACATTGGATAAATTTCTTGTTAAGGATTTATTCAAGAACATGGGCAAGAATGGCATAGTTTGAAAGAATCTCTTGGGCTACAATTTGCACAGTTGCAATGAGTGCATACCAATAAAATGACAGATTCATTGAATTACTAAAGTGTTGTTAGGGTGTTGTATTAACTCCAGGGTCCTTGAAATACTAATGCCTAAGGCATAATTGAAAATACTTAGTATACCTGAGAGCCATCAAGCATCTGAAAACACAGTATGAATAGAGATTCTAAAAAGAAGCAGTGCAAGGTATTTGTGCAAACAAAAGGGAAAGTCATCTTCTATACCCAATAGATAAGAGGAATGTGTCTTTGTCTTTAGAGTCTTAAATACTAAGATCACTGCCTCACATTAATCTTTTCAGTATGGTGTTCATGTTTCTTGGGAACCTCGTGAGACTAGACAGTGTTCAATCAAGGAAACACTGAAATCAATATAGGTTTATCAGTAAACATTTATTTTGGGGAATATATCTATGACTTTTCTTGTGAGGAGGAACTTTATTAATGGAGAATTACTTTGTTATCGGATTTATTGGAATTAAAGGACCTTTGCTTTTCAAGTAATTTTATCTTTTGAAATAGAAAGAAAGATGTAGTAGAAATCAATCACCCAATAATAACTGATTTCTTATAGAATTCAAAGCACTGGGCTACATGCTATAAGAGGTGAAGAAGTATAAGAAACAGTGTCTACCTTCAAGGAGCTTACAGTAAGTTGATAAAATGTGATGTGTGATCTATCTCTTAGAGAACATAAATTTTAGTCAGTTTCTTCCCTACTCAGCATTTCTTTCTCCATTTCCTCTACTTTTTTATCCAAGGGGGTAAAATTATAGCCCAGAGATACATAAGACTGTAGATTTCAGAGATGAATGAGTCCTCATGTTTTAGACAAGTAGGACAATATTTACTGTATATCAAAAATCTTAATGGACACTTGTTATTAAAAATTAGAACTATGCTAGATATTTGGGGAAGTACTGCATTTAGAATTAGAAGAACTATCGGAGGGAAGTTATTATCCTCTCATTTTAAATATGAGGAAACTAAGTTCAGCTCAGATAATTTAAGTGACTTATCCAAAGCCATATATTGAGAAAGTAACAGTTAGAATTCCCTTCTAAACTGATATCAAGTTCAGTGCTTTTTACCAATCCATAATATTATATCTCTAATTATATTTTATTGCCTTTTAGTTCTTATTTTCTGGCATACATAATTTGCTTCCCCCTTGTCTTCCCCTCCAGTATGAAAAATTTTTGTCCTTATTTTTTGTATGATAATATACTCCATTCTACCTCTCTCTTTTTCTTTCAACCAGTGCATTTCTCTTTCTCACTCTTTAATTTTATTTTGATAGATAATATCCCATCATACTCAACCCAAATTCATGCTTCTGTCTGCATATTATTTTTCTAACTGCCTAAATAATGACAAAATTCATCTTCCCTTATAGAAAAGTAAATAGTTTTAACTTACTGAATTGCTAATGATTTCCTGTTTACCTTTTTATACTTCTCTTGAGTCTTGTGTTTGAAAATCAAATTTTCTATTCAACTCTGGTCTTTTTATCAGAAAAGCTTGAAAGTCTTCTATTTCATTGAATTTCCATTTTTCCCCTGAAAAATTACTTTAATTTTTGCTGGGTAAGTGATTGTGGGTTGTATCATAACCCAAGCCCACATCTCTTTAATGTAAAAGCTGCTAAATCTTGTGTGATTCTGACTGTGATTCCTTGATATTTGAATTGTTTCTTTCTGGATGCTAGCAGTGTTTTCTCCTCAACTGTGAAGTCTGGAATTTGGTCAAAATATCACTGTGAATTTTCATTTCCAGGTCTCTTTCAGGAGGTGATTGGTGTATTCTTTTAATATATATTCTACCTTCTGGTTCTAGAATGTAGTACAGGTTTTATTATCAATATCTTGAAAAGTGCTATGCAGGCTCTATTTTTGATCATCTCTTTCACATAGTTCAATAATTTTAAATTTTTCTCTCTTAAATCTATTTTCTATGTCAGTTATTTTCCCAAAGTGATGGTACACATTTTCTTCTATTGTTTTCACTATTTTGTGTTTGATTTGTTTCTTGACATCTTATGCATGTATTAGCTTTCCCTTGTCCAAATGCAATTTTTAAGGAATTATTTTCTTCCATCATTTAGCCTCTCCTACTTTTTTAAGGATTCTTCTTTACAGGGAATTTTTGTGCCTCTTTTACTTGGCAAGATATTAGGAGATACCCTGTTTTCTAGAGCTAAGGACCAGGAAATAGGCTGTGCTCCAGGCTTGGCATAGCAACAATCCTTTATATGCATACTATGGGTAATCTCACCTTCTTGGAAAATGTATTGCTTTGGCTAGCACTAGGTGTTCTCTGAGGGACTTATGATTTTCATGATTGATAATTTCTGAGGTACTCTGAAGTCAGAAGTGACCAATAATCTACAAAAGAAAGTTATCAATCACCTTTCCTGACACAGCACGCTAACTCAGGTTCTACACCCCACTGAACAACCACAAGGGCCAATGATCTTAATGACTTCAGACAATCACAAGACTCAATAATTCTAATAACATAGACATGGCTCCCACAAGACCCAAGAATGTCTGCATTGTCCCAAGAAATGTTGGCTGTGGGAACTCTTTCCTCAAGACTGTGTTGGGTTCCACCTTCTTATAATTGTCATGCATAAAATCCCTACCCTGCCAAATAAGCCAGGAGCATTCCTTCTCTGGAAGGTAGAATTTGACTTGCAAACAATCTCCTCACTTTCAAATTTAAGTTCTCTTTGATTCTTGACTCTCCTATCTCTGGACTTTTTGGGTTTTTTTTTGTTTTGTTTTGTTTTGTTTTTGTCTCGGCTACCTACAGCTTAGAGACCACTTCTGCTCTGGTTTATATATCATTTGTCTTATTCTGCTTTTCAAGGTATCATTTTCTTCAGGATTTTTTTGATAACTTTTATAAAGTTGTTGACTTTTTCATGATTTTATTGTATCACTTTCATTTCTTTCCCCATTTTTCTTCTACCTCTCATTTAATTTTTAAACTCCTTTTAAAGGTCTTTTCAGAGTTCTTTTGGGGCCTCAGAATAATTCATTTTTTTTCTTTGTGGCTTTGGATATAACATTTTTGAATATTGTTGTCTTTTTCTGAGTTTGTGTTTTGATCTCTGCCAGGCCTAGAGGCCTGAGGGCTACCCGAGTCTTACCTTACCTCTATCGGAGGTCTTCGGCTGGCCAAACCAGATGCTCATATGAGAGAAAGGACGTTCCAGAGTCGAACAAGGGTTGAGCTTTATTTCAGGGTCTGGTTACAAGTGCAGGGGAATTCTTCCTTAGGAGGGAGAGAGAAAGATCTCCCAAGGAGGCAAAGATCTTACAATAAGAGATTGGAAGTAGAAGTATAAGTGGGGAGAGAGGGGGAGGGTAGAGAAGAGAGAGGAAAAGCGGAGCCTTGTGTCCTCACACGTGGCCCCTCCGCCCAAGAGAGCTTTCAGGCTTTCCTGACCCTACTTAAGCACTCCCGTCGCATAGTTTACACGTCAATACCGAGCCTGTTAGGTAACAACAGGTGTGCCCCAATCCAGGACAGCCTCCAGAGCGGGGATGCTCCACCCATCACGTATCTCACGGGAAGAGGTGGAAATACACGAGCTAGCTTGGTCTCTTCCTCGATTCCTGGTGACATTATGGGGGGCCTCGTAAGAACTCTAAGATTTAGAAGTTCCCACCTTTACCCGCCCGAGACTGTCCACATGGAATTGAGCTTCCAATCCCAGCAGATCTCCCCTGTCACCACAATAATTTTCAATAGTCAGGTTCTTTTGTTGTTGTTTGCTCTTTTAACCAGGTTATTTACTGGATTTAATTATATGTTAAAGTTGAGCTCTGATCCAAGAGTGTCACTATCCCAAGCTTTAGGTCTTCCTCACTGCTGCTCTCATGGCTAGTTCTAGGTATCTGTAAATTTTCAATTCATCCAAGGTGGATCTATGGAGAGATGTAGTCACTACTTTTTCTAGTCTGTGCTCTTGTATGTAAGTGATAACAACCATTTTTTTCCACTCTGTAACTGACCAGTATCTCTACTCCTCAACCATAAGTTCTGGTGAACTAGTGATCCTACACAGTCTAAGATTGCAACTCACCCAGGATTGTGACCCTGGTCTAAAAAGGGCAATGCAACAGGGCCCTATTCTCAGTCCCATCAAAGGAACCTATAATGTCCTTCTGAATAGTTTTCCCACCCGTTTACCATCTGAGAACTGGTAACTAATAGTTGCCTCCAAGGTCTGCTGCTGGTTTGTTGTGGTGTGACTTGTGTTGACTCAAGCAATGCTAGAATGTGCTTTACTCTCACCCAGATGCAACAGACCCATTCATGCCAACCTTTAAAATTGTCTTGGACTGGAAAAATGTTTTACTCCATTTTTGCATGACTCTCCTGCTTTAGAATTCATTTTGATGTGTTAATTAAAGATACTTGTAGGGGAATTTAGGAGTACTCAAGTGAGTCCCTTCCTTTTCTTTGCTATCTTGACTCCACCCCACAAGTCATTTTTTGAAATGTCTGATGCATCTTATTGTGTGTGTGTGTGTGTGTGTGTGTGTGTGTTTCTATGGTTCAAATCATACACTTTCAGACTCACAGCCCCACCCCAAACCCCAGCACATGCTTTCTTTATAGATCATGCAGAAACCACAAATGAAAATAGGAAAGTACTTAATTAGGACAGAATAGCAAAATAATTTACAAAAATGAAAAAGAGGGTAGAAGATTTAGGCTTTCTCCACATACACAAACTAGTGTAACTTCTTACAGTTTTAAAAAGAGATATAGAAAGAGATTAACTCTTACACTCAATGGTTCTGAAATTTTGTATCACAACCCTGCTTTGGTGTTGCTTATTTTCTTATGATTCCTTCGGATTTCAATATTGAATTATTATAGTGAAACTTACTTGCAAACTATGTAAGGATACTTTGTTGGATGCTACCAAAACACTTAAAATATAAGGTAATCAAAACTTTTCTTGTCAGACTGATTGAAATTCTAAATACATCCTAGAATTGCAAAGTGTAGTCAAACAGTGATTCTTGCTGCTCACATCTGAGATCCAAATGGCCCTGCAGATGTGAAATTGTCTGTTGCTATGGTAGAACAGCTGGAATCAGTTAATGAGTCAAGCCAGCATGGTCTCAAGCACTAGAGACAGAAAAGTTTCATCTCTGTGGTAAAGAACTATGTGAAAAGAAGCCGAAAGTCAGGCTGTTCTGCCCCATGAGTAGCACAGCTGTACCCCTAATTAAGATCTTTTCCTACTGGCAAATGAAGTATTCTTTCCCTTTGTACATAAGGAACCTAGTCACCAGCAGACCAATATTCATCCCTTCTACTGCTGTGATGTACAGCAGATTCATTCAGGAGCAGTTACCCTAGAGAGATGAATGGAAATGGTCATTGTCTAGTGACAGCAAAAAGCTAGATTGTTAATATCTAGACTTATGGGAAGGACAAGAGTTTACTTTGATAATCATTTCAAGTTTTCCATTTTCTCATATGGTGTTTTCAATTGTCTGGTCTTATTAGTTGATGTTTGGGTAAAAAGTAACTGCCTAAATCAGAAAAGATTATGTCACTATAGAATGATGTACCATGAATGAGATAGGGGAGTGAGAGGAATTGAGCTCAAACTTTTAATGTATTTTGGAGTTATGTAATATTTTAGAGGTCAATTTCAGTAAATCACAATCTTAAACTTGAATTTCCTTCTACTACTTTGCATAGCTCCACAGACAGGGAACTCATTCTCTTTATTTGAAAGCTGTTCCATTGTTAGGCAATTCTAATTATTAGAAAAAAAATCTTCCTTTAAGGATTCAAAATCTTCTACCCTGGTAATTCCAAAGCTTAAACCTAATTTGTATTTTAGGATTGAGCAAAGTTAAATCTAGCCCCTCAGGAATTTCACAATCCTTCACAAATCTGACATTGTTAATGGTAACACCCCTTAATGACTGTCTTCTCCAAACTTTGCACCTCTATTTTGTTTTCCAGTCCTCTTCTGTCATGATTTCAAATTGGCTCACCATTCTGGTTGTTATCTTCTAATACCACTGGTATTATTAGGATATGACACTAAAAATTCAGTATAATAAAAATGTTTTTCATGTTTATAAAAATAATTTTAGCTAGTATTAATAAAAAAAAATTGAAAGCATTATTTCAGGGCAAAGTGGTTTTTATATGAAAACTGCATTTTAGTGACCTGCATATAGCAGACAACTAATGTGTGTGGAAAAAAATCAAATTGAATTTTTAAAATAAATCATGGGGATGCTGGGTGACACAGGGGAAAGAGTACTAGGCCTAGAGTCAAGAAAACTCATCTTTGGGGGCCTAGCCAAGATAACAGAGTAGAAAGATACACCTGCTCTAGTTCTTCCTGTACAGCCTGTAAAATACCTGTAAAAAATGACTCTAAACAAATTCGACGACAGCAGAAGCCACAAAACAATAGAATCAAAGAGATTTCCAGCCCAAGGTAACCTCTAAGGCCAACAAGAGAGGTCTGTCACACAAGGCACAGAGCAGAGCACAATCCACAGAGCCCAGTCCAGTCTTGGCCACAGGACTGTGACAGAAACAAGACCAGAACAGGCCTTGGGGGCAGAATGCCCAGCAACAGCTGTGGTTCTCAGATCCTTCAACCCACAAATGCCAAAGACAACTTCAAAGGTCAGTGAGAAAACTTTTTCACCTGGGTGAGAAAGGAAGTGGATCTTCCTCTCACCCTGACCCCAGGCAGTGGCAGCAGCAGCAATGTCCATTTTTGGAGCCCTCTGCCTAAAGACCCTGGTGGAATTGAGCAGCTGATCCCGGTCTCAGCCTTGAGTGGTGGCCCTGGGGTGAGGAAAAGTGCTGACTGGTCTCGTGGAGCTGGTGGAGGTTTTGGAAAGGGAATTTACTTCCAAATCCTGGGCAGAAAAGCTTTGGTAGCTCCCAGACTACAACACAGGTCAGTAGAGGAATAAACTCCTCCCCCTTGCTTATGCCACCTTGGAGGAGCTGAGAACGTACAGGCCCCCAAGTATACTCCATTCTTGACCATAGACTCAAAAGTCAAGTAACTGGGCTAGAAAAAATACCCAAAAAAGGGAAATAAATAAGACAATAGAAGGTTGCCTTCTTGGTGAATAGGTATTGTCTTCCATCTTTTCAGATGAGAAAGAACAATGCTTGCCATAAGAGGAAGACATAAAAGTCAAGGCTTCAGTATCCCAAACCTCCAAAACAAATATGCAGTGGTCTCAGGCCATGGAAGATCTCAAAAAGAATTTTGTAAGAGAGGTGGAGGAAAAACTGGGAAGGGAAATGAGAGTTATGCAAGAAAATCGTGAAAAGTAAGTCAACAGCTTGCTAAAGGGGACCAAAAATGCTGAAGAAAATAACGTCTTTAAAAATAGGCCTACCCAATTGGCAAAAGAGATCCAAAAAGTCAATGAGGAGAAGAATGTTTTAAAAAACAGAATTAGCCAACTGGAAAAGGAGGTTCAAAAGCTCACTGAAGAAAACGCGCTTTAAAAATTAGAATGGAGCAGATGGAAGCTAATGACTTTATGAGAAACCAAGAAATTACAAAACAAAACCAAAAGAGTGAAAAAATGGAAGATAATGTGAAATATCTCATTGGAAAAACAACTGATCTGGAAAAAAAGCCCAGAAGAGACAAAATAAAAATTATGGGACTATCTGAAAGCCATGCTTAAACAAAAAAACCTAAACATCAACTTTTATGAAATTATCCAATGAAATGTTTCACATTATCTTCTATTTTTTCAAATTTTTGGTTTTCTTTTTTAACTTCTTGGCTTATCTCATAGTCACTAGCTTTGCTGAACTCCACTTTCTCTTATAAAGAGTTATTTTGTTCAGTGAGCTTTTGAAGCTGCTTTTCCATTTATCTAATTTTGCTTTTTAAAGCCTCCTCCTCATTGGTTTTTGGACCTCTTTTTTTTTTTTTCCAATTGAGTTAACCTCTTTATAAAAGTGTTATTTTCCTCAGCAATTTTTTGGTTCTCCTTTAGTAAGCTGCTGACTCACTTTTCAAGCTCTTCTATGGACTGGGCCCATTTCATATTCATTTTGGAGGTACTGGAGACAGAAGCTTTGACTTCCTCTGACATTATGCCTTATTCTTCCTCATCTGAGAGGATGGAAGGAGACCCTTGTTTACCAAGAAAGTAACCTTCTATGGTCTTACTTTTTCCCCTTTTGGGGGCATTTTCCCAGCCAGTTACTTGACTTCTGAATCCTTTGTCAAGAGGAGGTTCAGCCTTTGTCAAGGCTGAGGTTCAGATAAGATGCTCAATTCCCCCGGAGGCTTTAAGCTAAGCTGCCTGGATAATGGATCCAGGCTGCTTTCCTGGGCATTGTAGCCACCTGCTGCCTACTGTTACTGCTGCCACAGCCTTTTCTGCTTCCTGAGGCCAGTGCTGGGGGGATCCCGCTCCCCTCTTGCTCAACTGGGAAAGCCCACCCACACTGACCTTTGGAGCTTTCTTAGTCACTTGTGGGTTGAGGGATCTGAGATGATCCCTGCTGGGAATTCTGCCCTGGAGGTCTGTTCAGGTCCTGTTCCCTGCAGTGCCACATGGTCAGGGCTGAGCTCCACTCTGCTCAGTGTCCCATGAGATAGACCTTTCCTGTAGGCCTTCCAGGTTACCTTTGACTGGAAACCTCTTTCACTCTGTTGTTCTGTGGCTTCTGCTGCTCTAGAATTTGTTGAGAGTAATTTTTTACAGATATTTCGTGGGCTGTGGGGGAAGCGCTAGTCTTTCTACTCTGCCGTCATGAAATTATCAAGCAAAACTAACCAGATATTCTAGAACCAGAGGGCAAAATGAATATTGAAAGAAAAGAGAAGCTCCTAGGAGTATTGGAGCCAAATTCCAGAGTTCCCAGGTCGAGGAGAAAATACTCCAAGCAGCTAGAAAGAAACAATTGGAGCATTGTGGAAAAACAATCAGGATAGCAAAAGATCTAGCAGTTTCTACGTTAAGGAATCAAGAGCTTGGTATATGACATTCCAGAAGTCAAAGGAACTAGAATTAAAATCAAGAATCACCTAACCAGAAAAACTGAGCATAATGCTTCTGGGGAAAAAATGGTCATTCAATGAAATAGAGGATTTTCAAGCATTCTTGATGAAAAGACCAGAGCTGAATAGAAAATTTGACTTTCAAACTCAAGAATCAAGAGAAACATGAAGAGGTAAAGAGGAGAGAAAAATCCAAAGGGACTTACTGAAGTTGAACTATTTACATTCCTACATGGAAAGATAATATTTGTAATTCTTGAAGTTTTTCTCAGTTTTTGGGTAGTTGGAGGGATTATGCACATATCTCTCTCTCTCTCTTTCTCTTTGTCTCTCTCTCTCTCTCTCTCTCTCTCTCTCTCTCTCTCTCTCTCTCACTCTCTGCTGTCTGTGTGTGTGTCTATGTGCATGTGTAGACAGAGAGAGAGAGAGACAACCCAAACCCTGAGTTCATAAATGGCCTCAGACACATACTAGCTGGGTAACTCTAGGCAAGTCATTTAACTGTGTTTGCCTTAGCTTCCTCATCTGTTAAAAGAGCTGGAGAAGGAAATAGGAAACCACTCTGGCTTATTTGCCAAGAAAACTCTAAATGGGGTCATGAAGAGTCAGAAATGACTGAAAAAGACAAATAATGACAAAACAAATCAGTGTTTAAGCATTTGTTACATGCTTATAGACATTCAATATGCAATAATATTCATTGCTATAATATAGAAGCTTAAATATTCACTTTTCCAGACAACAATCATTCAGATAAAAAGATGCAAAAATATTTTCTGCTCTCAAGATGCTTACATTTTATTTATTGCTCAACAAATATTGAAATCCTAGGGTGTATATAGTTAATTTCCCTCCATTCTCACGAGTCTAATTGTTTCCTCCTATGTTTGCAAACGTATCAGGAGGCTGTAATTGTTAAGACTATACAAGACCAGTTTGATTTAATTTACCTCTTCCTCTTTTTTTCTTTTCTTATGACTCATGATATATGGAAAAGGTTTGGGGGCATAATAGAGGTCAACAAATAGACTAACACTACATACGTAAGTGATATGGCTATTAATTTTGAAGAGATTAAATAATAGTTAACAACATGGCTAACATTAATGCTGCAATAGTACCCAATGATCCTTTGAAAAGGAAACAGCTTCCCATTCTCATTTATAGGGTAAACTCAGTTTTAGTCATTTAGAATCCATTGGGAAGGATCAATAAACTACCTCAATCTTTAGTTCTGACTCACTCATATAATCCCATGCCATGAAACCCTGTACAAACAGTTTTTGAACAGGGAATTAGATGATGATCAAAATGTTGTGGAATTTATCTTTAGTAAAATAACAGTGTGAACAAAATTATTTAGTCTAGGTTCACATGGTCCTGGACACAATAGTGGTTCTATATAGGATATTACGTACATATGTAGCTACAAAATTGACAATTTGGATTAATTTGGCAGATTTAGTTGAATTTTTCCTACTGTAATCAAAATTTTCTTACCATGTTGATTAAACCAGCCATTTATTTTGATGTTGAACAAAAACAACCTAAGTGAATATAAAAGGACTCTGTCCATAAGCACCAAGTATATTATATGGACCAATTGCAATAATGAAAACATATTAAAACAGAAGGAACAAAAATAACATCATTGGTTATAGCAACTATAACATTATACACATGCATGTATTTATGCACATAGTCATATAAATATATTTGTGTGTATGTGTACATGTGTGTTTATCCCCCAAAGTCTGCAAGTTACTTGAGAGAAAGGGTTGCTTCCTTTTCATCTTCATGTATCTAGTGTCCAGCTCATTCTTTGGTGTATTATTAATGGTGGAAAATGTACCGAATGAATCAATGAATGGATGGATAAAAGTTTATCAACATAAATTAATCACTATAAAAAAAATCACCCTACATACAACTTCAGCTATACATGCTGAAAATTGTATTTTTTTAATGGTAAAATTTTATTCTCAACATGAAATTTTCTTTTGGACAAGTGAAACAAGAAAAACACCATTTAACTTAACCTTGCACAATTAATAATGGAAAGGTCACCAGTGACAACTTTTCACAGAAGCCAAATGATCCTAAAGGAGAATAATAGCTATATATTTAGACAATAAATGAAAGAGCAGGGCTGTTTTCCCAAGATAGTTTCAATCTCTCTGTAATATTTACTGTGTGGAGAACGGAAGAATGATAACGCCATATACTTCTTAATCGTTGTCAACATTGCCATTACAAACATCAGCTAATTACTTAGTGGTAAACAAAAAGCAATGCTTATTTTTGAGTTAAGTCATGGAAGAGGCAACAAGCAAGCAGGAATATGATCTAGAAAATAAATGTAGCATCACTGAATAAACTCCTAGGTTAAGTAGAGGACAAAGTAGTGGTTCACAAAGCAGTCATTTAAGTGTTTATTTATTTCTTTTTGTCAGATGCAGTGAGAAGATGGAGGAAGATAAGAATAGCTGCGTATTGGGAACTGCATGAAAACCTTGTCATGGCAATGAAGTCATGGAAATTCTCAAAGACTTGGCCTATAACAGTGAGTGAAAACTGATAAATCTTATTAAGCTGAAAGAATGTCAAGTAGAAGTCCATGAAGATGGCATTCCTTCCAAGAGTCAGCTTTAATCTCACATGCAGATTCATATTCTGCAACAAACTCTTCCAAGTCCTCAATGATAGTACTTTTTCACTGAGACTAATCCTAACTACAGAGTACATATCTTGTTTGTATACAGTTCTTATTTTCTCCCTAAATAGATTGTAACTGTGTTTTGTCTTTCTTTATGTCTTCAATACTCAGCACAGTGCCAGGCACATGGAAAATTTGTAAAAATGCATATTGATTAGTAAGGGCAGTTCAACAAAGATGTGGCAACGATGAGGTGATTTTTAGTTTTTTTCTTTTTTTGTTGTTTTGTTTTGGGATGTGTGTGTGTGTGTGTGTGTGTGTGTGTGTGTGGTTTTCCAGTCACAGTTTTTACTGATAAACCCATGGAAAAATTATTTATTCTAATTTAGATCTGTTTCCTTATTTGTAAAATGAGGGGGATAGGTTATTTACTCATCAAAATCATTTACAAATCAAACATTTTTGATCTACAGAAACTAGAGTAATCTGTAAAATAGTCCATAGATACCACATGTTAAGGCACAATGTGATTGATATTTGCCTTAAAGGGCCTGTACCTATTCTAATAAAACAATGGATTCTTGTTTTTAATGAAATTGAAACAAGTTATCCTCATATCACTCTGATCAATATATTTATAAAATAGAAAATCAGAAAATACATCTAAAGTATGTATAAGCACATATGTGTTATAACACTGTACTCACATGGATATGTATAATATGTATAACGATGTGTGCCCATATGTATATAAACATATGTGAATGTGTGTATACATATATGTATGGAAGATAAAGATAAAAATGATGACAGAAATATTTCAAAAAAGGATTTATTTATTTTTGACATTCTTTGCTTTTTAAGTATTGAGTTCTAAATTCTCTCCTTCCCTCTCACTCCTACCCCCACAGGCACAGCTAAGACAAGCAATATACAAATTATGCATGTGAAATCAAAAAAACATATTTTCATATTAGTCATACTGAAAAAAATACAAAAATAAAGAAAATATATTTTTTATCATGAGTGCTTTTGGATTTAGTTGAATGATTGTATTGATCAGAGTAGCCAAGTCATTCATAGTTGATCATTATTTCCACATCACTGTTACTGTGCACAATGATCTCCCAGTTTTCATTTTTACTTTGTCTCAGTTCGTACAGGTCTTGCCTCTTTTTCCTGAAGCCATTCATTCATCATCTTTTGTATAACACAATAGTATTTCATCATAATCGTATGGCACAGTTTGTGCATCCATTATCCAATTGACAGGCATCCTTTCAACTTCTAATTCTTTGCCAACACAAAAAGAGCTGATACAAACATTTTTGAACATATAGATCATTTTCCTTTTTCTTTGATCTCTATAGGATACAGATCTAGTAGCAGTATTACTAGGTCAAAGAACATTGAGCTTTGTCCATTATGCAGAACCCGGGCAGACATGCCATCATGAAACTGATGTACAATATTGATGAACTTCTCTGAGCAACCAAATTTTGACATAATTTTCCATAAGTCCTCACAAGAAACAGTGTCAAAGGTGTTGGTCAGATCTACAAGCATTGTATACAGACCTCTGTTCTGTTCCTGGCATTTCTCCTGGAGTTGTCAGGCAGCAAATACTATATGAACTATTCCTCGGCCCTTTCTGAAGTCACACTGGCTCACAGGTATATGCTCATCTTCCAGGTGAAAGATCAGCCTATTAAGGAAGACTCCAGCAATAATTTTGCCAGTAATGACTAAGAGAGTGATCCCCCTGTGATTGTCACATGACAACCTATTCCCTTTACCCTTATAGAGATAGACAACAGAGGCATCCTTGAACTCCTGGGGGATAATCTCTTCTTGCCATATAATCTGGAAAATTTCAGTCAGCTTTCATATGAGCAATAGTCCCCGTACGTTGTAAATCTCAGCTGGAATAGAATCAGCATCAGGTGCTTTGCCACATGAAAGGAGCCTAATGGCCCTCAAAACCTCTTCTTCAGTTGTAAGTTCAGCTAAGGAGGGATTGACTTCAACCTGAGGTAAACAATCAATGACCTCAGCATTGATTGATGATGGTCTGCAGTTCAATACTACACTATTAATGTACCTATTTCCCCTCGTTCCCTCTGACCTTTGTCATTTCTCATAAATATGACATGGTAGCTCTAAGTTGTTTTAATTTGCATTTCTCTAATCAATGGTGATTTAGAGATTTTTTTCATATGACTATAGATACCTTTTATTTCTTCTTCTGAAAATGGCTTATTCATATTTTTGACTATTTATCAATAGGAGAATTGTAATGGTAATTTAAATTGGAAAATCTTTCCCATCCATTATTAGGCCCATGTGACCTGCCTGCATCACACAGAAGTCTGAGTCACATAGAGCCTGTGGTGGGAGGAGTTTGCTGAACAAGTAGAGCAGGAAGTGAATCAGAACTGTCAGAGCTAGGAAAGAAAGAGCAAGCAGCAATTAGCATTAGTGGGAGAACTTAGGAAGCCTGTTTGTGATTTAAGGGAACTGGTGTGTGGGAAGCCTAAGAGAAGGAAGGCTTGGGTGTGGTAGTGCCCCCTGTAATGTTATTATGTATAGATTTCTTTGTTGCTGTGATGGATTTGGTTTTCTGGTGTTTGAATAAATGTTTTGGTTCTGTCTTCCAGGTGGAGGGTCTGTTATATTTTGTGATTCAGAACTGTGCTGACATATTCATAACTGCCATAAGGGCTATGAATTGAGGTACAGGAATGGCTCTTATCATTCTTTATAAATTCTACCCAGTTTTCTATATATTTGAATTATGAGGCCTTTATCAGAGAAATTTGCTCTTAAGAGGTTTGCTATTTCTTCATTGTATATGATAACTTCTAACAAAATATATTTTATTGGATAATCTTTTTTAGTTAGATGCATTTTTGTTTTACTTTATCTGGCATCAAGATTATTACTGCCCCTGACTTTCTTACTTCAGTTGAAGCATGTTAGTTTCTGTTCCAGCCTATTATTTTTACACTGTGTATGTCTGTTTCAAGTGTGTCTCTTGTAGACAACATGTTGTTGGATTCTGGTTTCTAATCCATTTGGCTATCTGTTTCTATTTTATGACTGAGTTTATCCCATTCACATTCACAGTTATGATTAATATGTATTACCCTCAATTTCATCTTGTTCTGTTTATTCTTTCTCTATTTTTTATTCTGTCCTTCCTTAAAAGTATATTTTGCTTGTAACCACTGCTTTTGTTTATCTTCCCTCCTTTTGTCATCACCCCTTCCTTCTCTTTTAACACTTTCCCTTCCTATTTATCAATCAGGTTCAATTGATTTCTGTACATACAGTGTGTATGTATATCTGCATGTATATTTCCCTCTTTGAATCAATTCCAATGAATGTAAAGTTCAAAAATTGCCCTCCACTACACCCCCTCCATTGTAAAGGCTGTTACTTGTGTGCCTCTTTTCTATGAGATTTTTCCTATTCTGTCTCTCCCTTTCCTCTTCTCCTTCTTCCTTACCACTTCATTTATTCTATCCTTTTCTTTAGATTATTCCAAAATAACTGAATCACATGTGTGCACTTTGCCTTCGTAAACTTTTTTTTAACTGCCCTAATAGTAATAAAGTACTTAGGAGTTACATAGATCATTGTCCCTTATAGGAATGGGAACAGTTTAATCTTATAGATTCACTTATGATTTCTCTTTCATGTTTACCTTTTTATGCTTCTCTTGAATCTTCTTTTTAAATATCAACTTTTCTATTTCATTCTGGTGTTTTCATTGCGAACACTTGAACTTCCTCAGTTTCATTAGCTGCTTGTTTTCCCCACAGAAATTTTATATTCTTTTTTGGGGAGGAGGAGGCAGGTGGGTAGAAGCTAGACTATTATTGGTTATAGTTCTAACTTGTTGATATTCTGAAATATCATGTTATAAGTCTTCCACCCCTTCAGCATGGAAGCCATTAAATGTTGTGTTATGCTGACTGTAACTCCATGATATTTGAATTGTTTTGTTCTGGCTACTTGCAATATTTTGTCCTTGACTAGGCAGTTCTGAATTTTTTCTATAGTGTTCCTGGGAGTTTCTCTTTTGAGATTTATTTTAGGAGGGGATAAGTAGATTCCTTCAATATTATTTTATTTTCTGAATCTATAAAATGTTGGGAAAATTTTCTCTGATAATTTCTTAAAATATGATGTCTAGGCTGTTTTCTAATCCATGACTTGCAGGTAGTTCCATAATTCTTACATTACCTCTCAACCTATTTTGTAAGTCAGTTGTTTATTTCTGATGAGATATTTTACATTTTCTTCTATTTTTTTTCTTTTTCTGATTGTGTTTGATTGATTCTCAATGTCTCATTGAGTCATTAGCTTCAATTTGTTCAGTATTCTAATATTTAAGAAATTATTTTCTTTTGTAAGCTTTTGTACTTCTTTTTCCATTTGGGCAGTTTTGCTTTTTAAGGAATTCTTTTTTTTGTGAATTTTTGTGTCTCTTTTACTATTAGCCCAATTCTGTTTTATAAGTTATTACTTTACCTAATATTTTTGTGCCTCTTTTACCAATCTGTTCATTCTCTTTTCAAAATTTTCTTGCATCATTGTCATTTCTTTTCTCAAGTTTCCCTTTATTACTCTGATCTCTCTTCTTCTTTTTAAAAAATTTTCCCCCCAGGAATTGTTACTCAGCTTGTGTCAAATTAACATTTTTTTCTTTGGGGTTTAGGTTGTAACTGTTTGTATGTTATTGTCTTCTGATCTTGTGTCTTGGTCTGTCCTGCCACCATAGAAGAATTTTATAATGTTTGTTTTCATTCTTTGCTTATTTTCTAGCCTATTTCTGGATTTTGAACTTTATATTAAGGAAGAGCTTATTACAAGTTTTGGACATTTTATGCTGTTGTTTTCAGAGCTAGTTCTGGGGAAAGTTCAAATCTGGTCTCAGACACTTATGAATTATTTGACCATGAACAACTCACCTAATCCCATTTGCCTAAGTTTTCCAAATGCAAAATGAACTAGAGAAGGAACTGGCAAACATTTCAGTCATTTTGCCAAGAACACTGTGAACAGGGTCATGAAAAGTTGGACATGATTGAAATGACTCAACAACAACACAAAATATGAACTTCAATAATTGATGAGATATTGGTTGGATGATAACTTAAAGGTGGGAAATATTGCCTATTCAGAAGAACTCAAAGAATGTATAAATGACATGCAATTTAGTATGAATGGCACTGTAATTATTCTTGGAAAAAGAAAGCTAGAGAATGCATTTGCTCATGAATAAAACCTTAAGTTGCAAAGTCAGTGAGATGCTATTGTGAAAATTAAAATGGATGGTGAGAAGTGACTTAACAATCTTTACAATATGAACTTGACTGATGGAAGGGAGATTAGGTTTCTTCTTGTCCCTTGAGAACAGAAATGTGAAAAATGAATTAAAATTGCAAAGAGGCAAACTTAGAGTAGGTGTCAGGAAAATTATGCTAACAATTATACTAACCAGAAACACAATAGACTACCTTAAGAGGCAAGTTTTAGGTACCTACAACATTTACAAAGGGTATTATGCAAATATTGTTGAATTCATAGGGAGTTTGAATTCTTGCTCCAATATTTTAGCTAGTTTTGGGATGTAGCTTTTTCTGTCTTGATTATTTTTTCTCTAAAAAAAGTCATACTAATAGCGCTTATAATATCTAACAGTTAATAGAAGCAAACTTAGAAATCTTAGAAACCATTTAATCCAACAATAAAATAACTTGAAATTCTCTTTAGAACGTGTCAAACCCACAGACATTCACATTTTACTTAAAAACCTCCAGTAAATGTGAGTCCACTATGTTCTGATGTAGAAAATTTCACTTTGAGAAAATTATATTCTTTAGGGAGGTATCACCTCCTTACTTCTTAAGTAAAGTCTACATTTTTTGGTTACAATTCCTAGTTCTGTTCTGTAGAAAGAAATAGAAATATGTTCTCAAGGTCATTTTGAAGGATATACTTTGTAAAAATTAATCTACTCTAGTGATATGAGTTAGTATTATGATTTCCAAGGCTACGATACACCAGGACCATGAGGGCAAGGTTACAAAATTCCCTTTAAATGGCCTGAAATTCCATTCAGAGATTTCAAGTTTCTACTCCCTCCAAGTCTATCGCTCCTTTCAAATAGTCACCAACCTCATACCTTTTCCCTGTATCTTTCTTCTTAATCATACTGGGATAAAGGAGTTTTCTGAGCATTATTTCCTGAATATTGAATCTGTAATTTTAATGATGATTCTGTAACTTCTTTTTCGAAGTGGCTGCCATCTCCAAAAAACTAACTCCCAGTGATTGTTTCATTCAATATCTCTTTGGCTTTCAAGAACTAATGCTTTTTTCCCGTAGGAGGTATAGTGGATAGATTTTGGGCCTTCAGTCAGGATGATCTGACTTAAAATCCAGCCTCAGATAATTAAAAGTAATTATCTTGGCCAACTCAATTAACCTCTGTCTGCCTCAGTTTCCTCAGTTTAAAAATAGTAGCACCTATCCAAGATCCCTGAGAGGATCAAATGATATAATACGTAAAACACAATATAGTTATTGCTGACAGAATACAGGCACCAAAGAAAGGTTTAGTTCCTTCCTGCTTTTGGAGGAAATTCTTAGTATCTGTTCCCTTCATCTGGGGTGTTTAACAAAAACCCAGATTTTAAGGAATTTGGAAGCAGAAATGACCTTGGACCTTATCTTGTCTAGATCTTTGAATGAGAAATCCAAGACTCACAGTAGGTGTTCAGTGATTTTTTAGTTATCTCTGATTCTTTTTATTTTTTTTTTTAATTCCAGTGACTTTTCTTTTGGTTTAATTCTATGTTTATTTATTTATTTTTAGTTTTCAACATTCACTTTCACAAAATTTTCAGTTCTGAATTTTCTCCCCATCTGTCTCCTCTCCCCGCACCAAAACACCGTGCATTATCCCTTCCCCCAATATGCCCTCTCTTCTATTACACCCCTCCCTTCCCTTATCCCCATGTACTCTCTTTTCTTATCGGGCAAGATAGATGTCTATACTGCATTACCTGTATTTCTTATTTCCCAGTTGTATGCAAAAACAATTCTCAACATTGGTTCCTAAAACTTTGAGTTCCAACTTTTCTCCCTTCTTCCCTCCACACCCATCCCCACTGAGAATGCAAGGAATTCAATATACGCTATATAATATGTAGTTTTGCAAAAGACTTCCAAAATAGTCGTGTTGTGTAAGTTTAACTATATTTCCCTCCATCCTGTTCTGCCCCCCATTTATTCTATTTTCTCTTTTAACCTTGTCAAACACCCCAAGACTGTTTACTTCTAATTGTTCCCTTCTCTCATTTGCCCTACCTTCTATCATCCTCCCATCCCACTTATCCCCTTCTCCCCTACTTTCCTGTACTGTAAGATAGATTTCAATACCAAATTGAGTGAGCATGTTATTTCCTCCTTAAGCCAAATGTGATGAGAGTAAACTTCATTTTTTTCCCTCTTACCTCCCCCTTTTCTCCTCCATTGAAAAAGTGTTTTCTTGCCTCATTTATGAGAGAGAATTTGTCCATTTCATTTTTCCCTTTCTTCTCCCAATATATTCCTCTCTCACCCCTTAATTTTATTTTTCACTTTTCTAGATATAATCTCTTCCTATTCAACTCACCCTGCACTCCCTGTCTATATACATACATATATATATATATATGTATATATATATATATATATATATGCATACATACACACACACGCACACTTGCACACACACGTGTGTGCGTGTAATCCCTCCAACTACCTAAATACTGCAAAAAGTTTCAAGAGTTACAAAGATTATCTTTCCATGTAGGAATGAAAACAGTTCAACTTTAGCAAGTCCTTAATGATTTCTCTTTCCTGTTAACCATTTCATGTTCTCTTGATGTTTGTATTAGAAGGTCACATTTTCTATTCAGCTCTGGACTTTTCATCAAAAATGCCTGAAAGTTCTCTGTTTAACTGAATGACCATTTTTTCTCCTGAAGTATTATAGTCAGTTTTTCTGGGTAGGTGATTCTTGATTTTAATCATAGTTCCTTTGACTTCCAGAATATCATATTCCAAGCCCGTGACCTCTTAATATAGAAGCTGCTAGATCTTGTGTTATCCTGACTGTATTTCCACAAAACTCGAATTGTTTCTTTCAAGCATCTTGCCATATTTTCTCCTTGACTTGGGAACTATGGAATGTGGCTATAGTATTCCTAGGAGTTTCTCTTTTCAGATCTCTTTCAGGAGGTGATCAGTGAATTCTTTCAATATTTTTTCCCTCTGGTTCTAGAATATCAGGGCAGTTTTCCTTGATAATTTCATACAAGATGATGTCTAAGCTTTTTTTTTTTTTTTTTTTTTTTTTTTTAGGATCCTGGCTTTCAGTAGTCCTATAATTTTGAAAAGTGTATCCTGGATTTATTTTCCAGTTCAGTTGTTTTTCCAACAAGATATTTCACATAATCTTCTATTTTTTCGTCCTTTTGGTTTTGTTTGTAGTTTCTTGGTTTCTCATAAAATCATTAGCTTCCATCTGTTCCATTCTAATTTTTAAAAAACTATTTTCTTCAGTGAACTTTTGAACCTCGTTTTCCATTTGGCTAATTCCACTTTTCAAAGCATTCTTCTCATTGGCTTTTTCGATCTCTTTTGCCAGTTGAATTGGCTTGTTTTTAAGGGGCATATTTTCTTCAGCATTTTTGGGTCTCCTTTAGCAAGCTATTGACTTATTTTTCATGATTTTCTTGCATCTCTCTCATTTCTCTTCCAAATTTTTCCTCCACTTCTTTTACTTCACTTTCAAAATTGTTTTTGAGCTCTTCCACTGCCTGAGACCTTTGCATATTTATTTTGGAGATTTTGGGTGCAGAAGCCTTGATTTTTTTAGGTATTCCTCTGATAAATTGTTCTTCCTCTTCTGAAAAGATGGAAGAAAATACCTGTTCACCCACAAAGTAACCTTCCATAGTCTCATTTTTCCCCTTTTTTGGGCATTTTCCAATACAGTTACTTGATTTTTGAGTCCTTTGTCAAAAGGAGGGTATACTCTGATGGCCTGTAAGTTTTCAGTTTCTCGAAGGTGGCACAATCTATGGAGAGGAGTTTACTCCTCTCCTGACCTGCACTCTTGTCTGGGAGCAACTATAGGCACTCTTTTCTGCCCAGGATCTGCTGTAGGTTCTCTCTTTGGAGCCTCCATCAGCTCCACCACCAGCACTCTTTCTTAACTCAGGAGAGCCACTCAGGGATGATATCCAGATCAGCTGCCCAATTCCCCTAGTGTCTTTAGGCAGAGGGCTCCAAAAATGGATGCTGTAACTGAAGTGGCTGCTACTGGTGGATCCAGACCATGTTCCGTTCTCACCCAAGTGAAAGAGCTTTCTCACTTACCTTTGAAGCTCTCTTTAGCATTTGTGCATTGAGCAATCTGGGAACTGCTGCTGCTGGTGGCTCCCTGAAGCCTGTTCTGGGTCCTGTCCCTGGTTTTGCTCAGTTCTGTGCCCAGCATGATAGACCTTTCCTGTTGGCCTTCCAGGCTGTCTTTGACTGTAAATCTCTTTCACTCTGTTGTTTGGTGGCTTCTGTTGCTGTACAATTTTTTCAGAGTAATTTTTACAGGTGTTTTATTGGTTATGGGGGGAGCTTCTACAGGTCTATCTTTATTCTCCACCATGTCTGATTCTTTTTGACACTATTCTTGGCAAAGATACTGGAATGGTTTCCCATTTCCTTCTTCAACTCATTTTATAGATGAGAAGACTGAAGCAAAGAGACTTAAGTCACTTGCCTGGAATCACAAAGCTAATAAATGTGTGAGGCCAGATTTGAAATCAGTGAGGTGAGTTTTTTCTGCCTCTAGGCCCAGCACTCCATGAACTCAGCCATCTAGCTTCCCTAACACAGAAAAGGGAAGAAATTTCTCTGAGGTCCAGCAGATAGTAAGTGGTAGACCTAGGATACAAACCCATGTCTTCTGGCTGTATCATTTTACTAATATAGCACTATATTCAAAATTCTTACCATTATATTTGTAAGTCCCAAGTTTATTTTCTTCCCAGACTGTGACAAAAAATGTCATTCTTGAAACTGTGTTGCTTGTTGATGTCACATCTGAAAGTTTTCACATTGCTAGGGAGTGTTTTCCATCATCCAAATGACATTCTGAAATTCAGCATATGATCAGCATACCATCTTCCTCAATAAGTGTTTTCTTGAATGAATCACTGAATAAATGAATGTCCTTTCCATTCAAGCAATTGGAATATCTTTGGAGTCACAATATTAAAGTTATATTTCTAAATAGAATTTAGTTGCTCCCTCAATGTGCAATGTTTATTCTTCTGTCAAATTGTCTCCCACCACCACTTAATTCTTTAAAAATGCCAAGATTCTTAACTCTGAAATAATTTTCAAGATTGATAGACACAGGGTGAATGGAAGCATGTAATCAGTTTTCCTATTAATATAGCAATATTTGAATAGATTTTAATTTACCTAATCAAATGTAATGGTAAGTCTTGGATATTAAGGATATAATCTATTCTAAGTCATGGTTGCAGAATGAGTCTGTGAAGCACTTGAGCAATTTTAAAAAATGAACACAAACTGGGAATGTGAATCGCATTGGTCCAGCTTATTTGGAGGTTTATCAACTCAACTGTGATTATGAAAACTTTTCAGAAAAGGTTTTGCAAAAACAATTTCTTAAATTATCTGTTTATTGATTTTGAATTAATATCCACTAGACCAAGTCTAGATCAGATTATCATTTGCATACCTTTGTAGCCACAACATTTTTAATATTTTGATTTTATTCAAAATCTAGGTATTTCACATTACATTGTATGAAATCTAGGAAGTGTCCATCACTTAAAAAATGATTGGATTTCCATAAAAAAAACTACACCATATCTTGCATTGAAATCTTCATTTCTTCTGCCAGTGGACAGAACTACTCCTATAGGATCTCATATAATAAGTACTGTGCTAGGCTATTGGAGTGAAAAATCTAAAAGGGAGATAACCTTACCCTCAATTTTTTTTTTTGTCATTTTGATAACTGAGGTCTTTGCATTCCTACCCTCTCAAAATCTTTCTTTCTTCTTGTTTGCTCATTCCTCTGTGAGACAACATTGTATAATAGAAAGAATCAAAGAGTTAGAGTCTGATTTCTGGGGTTTTAAACTTGGTTCAGACCCTTGATTCCTCTATGACTTTGGATAAGACACTTAAACTCATGAATTTCAGTTTTCTTATCTGCAAAACGAAGGTATTTGGATAATTGACTTCTGAGGCTTTCGGGGGGCTTTAGGTCTCATTCTCTATGTTTGTGATGACACATATTGGTTTTGTGATCTTCAAGTCACTTAAACTTTCAGTACTCTAGGGAACTCTCTAAAACTACAGTATGCAGAAAACATATGAACTTGAATTGATGTTTAGCTTCCTTATCTGAGCATTTCCTCCTTCAGTGAAATGATAAGTGTAATCCCTATCTAAGTTTTACATATACTTATATAGACACATGGTTTTCCACCAATGGAATAGGATTCCTTAAGAAGGAAGACTTTGATTTTTTTTTTCTATCACCAGAGCTCAACAAAGTACTTGGCCAAAAGTAGATGCAATAAATCATTGTTGATTGAATGACAGGAAAGATGGGGAAATTTTTTTCAGTCTAATTCAGAAAGTTAGTGAAGGAGTCAGTCTTGATTCCACGTCTCCTGATACTGAAAGTTATGCTAATTCCACTATGTTACACTACATGCCTAGATGCTCGCTCTTATACCACACAAGACATATGCTGACATCTGTGTGGAAGTGTAGATAAACTAGAAATTGAGCAAAATCTGCCTTCTATAATCATTCAGTACCATTGCTATTTTTTTCAGATGCAGACAGTGTTGTGTCCATAGCTTCTCTTGTCTTTCACATTGATTTGGAATATAAAACAAAGTATTGCAAGCAGAATGAGTCCCAGTTTTCCATGCTCATTCAATTTTCTTGTATTTCTGCACTGTCATGAGTTACGGCATGTCCCTTGTGCCAGTGGGACCATAAGGAGGAGGCTGAAATAACAAACATGCTGCCCAGTGGTTCTGTGATGTTTCCAAGCCAATTGTGAGATTTTAGCTTGTTTGCAAGCTCCTAATTAATTCTAATTGTTCTTTGACACTGAAGCCAATAGATCTATTGCTTAGCAAGTAGCACTCATCTAAAATAAGATTATTCCTAATTCACTGGAGACATACAAGAAGTGACATTGTATTGTGGATTGAATATGGGACTTTATGAAAGAAAGAGATGGGTTAGCACTGGAGACTGTACCTGTGATTTCATTAGTTATAAGAACTCTGAATGAGGAAACGCCTTTCAAGGCAGGTTGGCACTTTCTTTGCCACTTATAGAGAATTGTTGAGAAAACTGAGAGAGCATATGACTTGACCATGGTCACGTAGCCCATAGATCGGAGAAAGGACTTGCATCTGGTTATGGCTTCAAGACTGACTCTCTGCCTACTTCATAAACCTGTTTCTCAAGAAAAGACTTGGGCTCAAATCATGACCTCTGATACTTTTGTGTGATTATGGAAAAGTTACTAAAATTAACTTCAGGTCAACAAGCATTTATTCAGCACCTACTCTTTGCCAAGTATGAGGGATATAAAGACAAAAGCAGTTTATGATCTCATGATCATCTCATAAGATGGTATTGTTCTGACAACAATTAGGGGCAGAGGGTGGGAAGGAGCATATATACACAAATATAGCTAATACAACACGCATTTTTAATCTAAATATCCAGATTGATGAGGCAGTGGGGAAACGATTAGTGGACCAAAGTTTAATCACCCAGAAGACAATCTGATCTGGAGCATATAAGGATTTAGATTCTCTTATCCTCTGACAACACAATTGTTAACAAATTGGTCTTAACTTGGCAGGACCTGACTACAGTTGTGCTCTGCTGGAATCATCTTTGAGAAGTTTGATATTCTTAAAGGCATGATGAGATATCCAGAAAGGACTTTAGTCAAGGAGGAAAATACTCAAATGGAAATAATTTATTTCTATCTTCTGAGGCTAAAGAGAAAAATGGAATTCTTTATATTTTTCCAAATAAGAGTTCTTCAAATAATTGAAGATATTCAGGACTACTAGTGGGAAATACAAACCACTTTTTCCAAATAACACTCTCTCTTAACTCACCTATGACCATCTAGACTCCAAAACAAAGGGTCAGGTAAAAACATTCTATAGCAAGACTCCTCCAAGAAGCTTCCTTTCAAATAACCACTCTTCTCCCTTTTTTCCTGCCTTAAGGGTTAGAACACAGAATTCTGGCTCCAGGAGAAACCTTATTTCCTTCCACCATTCTTCAATGTTGGTAGACAAACTAACTTTTGCTGCCTTATTGAAAGGAAAGTTGACCACATCAGTTGAATAGTAAGAAAGGGTTCCAGAAGGCATGACCATCATGACAATGAATTCTAAGGTGCTCTAGTTCTTATCATCTGTCCACTTCTTATGCTCTTCAGACCCCACCAAGCACAGTGATCCATCACAACACTGTACTCTTTTTTTAATTTATTTGCTTAACTTTTTACATTCATTTTCACATAATTTTGGAATCCCAATTTTCTCCCCATTCTCCCTTCCCTCCACCCCAAAACGCCAAGCATTCTAATTGCCCCTATCTCCAATCCGCCCTCTCTTCTAACATCCCTCCCTTCCCTTGTCCCCATCTTCACTTTTGTCCTGTAGGGCCAGATAACTTTCTATACCCCATTACCTGTATTTCTTATTTCGTAGTAGTAAGAACAATATTCGACAGTTGTTCCTAAAACTTTGACTTCCAACTTCTCTTCATACCTCCCTCCCCACCTATTCCCTTTCGGAAGGCAAGCAATTCAACATAGGCCATATCTGTGTAGTTTTGCAAATGACTTCCATAATAGTCGTGTTGTGTAAGACTAACTATATTTCCCTCCATCCTATCCTGCCCCCCATTGCTTCTATTCTCTCTTTGGATCCTGTCCCTCCCCAAGAGTGTTGACTACAAATTGCTCCCTCCTCCCACTGCCCTCCCTTCCATCATCCCCCCACCCTGCTTATTCCCTTCTCCCCCACTTTTCTGTATTATAAGATAAGTTTTCATACCAAATTGAGTGTGAATTTTATTTCTTCCTTTAGTCGAATATGATGAGAGTAAGCTTCATGTTTTTCTCTCTCCTCCCCTCTTTTTTCCTCCACTGAAAAGTCTCTCACTTGCCTCTTTTCTGAGAGATAATTTGCCCCATTCCATTTCTCCCTTTCTCCTCCCAGTATATTTCTCTCTTATTGCTTAATTTCATTTTTTAAAGATATGATCCTGTCCTCTTCAATTCACTCTGTGCTCTCTCTGTGTGTGTGTGTGTGTGTGTGTGTGTGTGTAGGTGGGTGGGTGTGGGTGTGTGTAATCCTACCACACTACCCAAATACTGAAAAGTTTCAAGAGTAACAAATATTGTCTTTCCATGTAGGAATGTAAACTGTTCAACTTTAGTAAGTCCCTTATGACTTCTCTTTGCTGTTTAGCTTTTCATGCTTCTCTTCATTCTTGTGTTTGAAAGTCAAATTTTCTTTTCAGCTCTTGTCTTTTCTTCAAGAATGCTTAAAAATCCTCAATTTCATTGAAAGACCATATTTTCTCCTTAAGTATTATACTCAGTTTTGCTGGGTAGGTGATTCTTGGTTTTAGTCTTAGTTTCTTTGACTTCTGGAATATCATATTCCATGCCCTTCAATTCCTTTATGTAGAAGCTGCTAGATCTTGTGTTATCCTGATTGTATTTCCACAATATTTGAATTGTTTCTTTCTAGCTGCTTGCAACATTTTCTCCTTGACCAGGGAACTCTGGAATTTAGACACAATGTTCCTAGGAGTTTATCTTTTTGAATCTCTTTTGGGTGGTGATAGGTGGATTCTTTCAATACTTATTTTGCCCTCTGCTTCTAGAATCTCAGGGCAATTTTTCTTGATAATGTCATGAAAGATGATGTCTAGGCTCTTTCTTTGATCGTGGCTTTCAGATAGTCAAATAATTTTTAAATTGTCTCTCCTGGATCTATTTTCTAGGTCAGTTGTTTTTCCAATGAGATATTTCACATTATCTTCCATTTTGTCATTCTTTTGGTTTTGTTTTGTGATTTCCTGGATTCTCATAAAGTCATTAGCCTCCATCTGTTCCATTCTAATTTTTAAAGATCTATTTTCTTCAGTGAGCTTTTGGACCTCCTTTTTCATTTGACTAATTCTGCTTTTTAAAGCATTCTTCTCCTCATTGGCTTTTTGAACCTCTTTTGCCAATTGAGTTAGCCTATTTTTCAAGGTGTTATTTTCTTCAGCATTTTTTTGGTTCTCCTTTAGCAAGGTGTTGAGCTGCTTTTCATGCTTTTCTTGCATCTCTCTCATTTCTCTTCCCAGTTTTTCCTCCACCTCTCTAACTTGATTTTCAAAATCCTTTTTGAGCTCTTCCATAGCTTGAGCCCATTGAGTATTTATTTTGGATGTTTGGGATACAGAAGCCTTGACTTCTATGTCTTTCCATGATGGTAAACATTGTTCTTCCTCATCCAAAAGGATGGGAGGAGATATCTGTTCACCAGGAAAGTAACCTTCTATGGTCTTATTTTTTTTCCCCTTTTTTGGGCATTTTACCAACCAATTACTTGACTTTTGGGTTCTTTGTCAAGAGCAGGGTATACTCTGGGGACCTGTAAGATATCAGTTCCTCCAAGGTGGCATAATCAAGTATGTACTGGTCTGGGTGCAGGGAAGGATTTTTTTGCCCAAAATCTTAGCAGAGTTTCCTCTCCACAGGCACATGACCTCTAGTTCTGCCAAGCTAGCACTGGAGGGGTGGGATTCAGTCAAGCTGTGGGGGCAGGGTCACCATTCAGTGTGAGACAAAGACCAGCTTGGCCAGGGCCTCCCCCCAGGGCTGAAGTAAGATGAAACTCTTCAGTGCCCCCAGGGGTTTTTACATTCCAACAATTGAGCGGGTCTGTATGGGTTGCTGTGCAACCTCTGTGGCTGCTGCCTGCTGCCAGAGCTATGGGAAGGCCCTTCTCCCTTCCTGGACAGCTGAGAAAACCCCTTCACTAACCTTTGGCGCCTGTGGTTTAAAGGATCTGAGGCTCCACTGCTGCAACGGGAGATTCTACCCCCTAGGTGTCCTACTCCCAGATTCTCATTGTACCTTGTCACATGGCCAAGGCTGTACTGAGCTCCACACTCTGCTCTGTGTCTGGCCCATCTGATATTTCTGTGGGCCTTTCAGGTCACTGTGGGCTGGAAATCTCCTCCACTCTGTTGTTCTCCACTGCTGCTGCTCCAGAATTTGTTGAGAGTCCCTCTCTACAGGTATTTTGTGGGCTGTGTGCGGAGACCCTATGTAAGTGTGTCTTTCTAGTCTGCCATCTTGGCTCTTCCCCACAGCACTGTACTCTTAAAATTCTCAGTCCTTTCTATCGGTCATGGAGATGTATTCTCAAATATTCTTTTACCTCCACAATTAGTGTTTCCTCCTTTAGAACAGAAACTTTCTGATTATTTTCTACTAGGCAATATTTTGTTATGATCTTCATTCTCTTATTCATAAAAGCATGATTTTAATCCAGAGTTTGCCCCCTCAATAGCTGTGAGATGTTTTGATTTTTTTCTGACCTTTAGATTTTCCATCTCTGAAATAGAATATCAGTGCTAACTACCGCATAAGGTTCTTGTAGGGGTAAGGGTGGAGTGAAATAAGATACTGTGTGTAAGAATTTAGTAAAAACTTTTTTTAAAAAAAACATCATGTAGCACAGAGACTTTTATATACCCAAATATGCAATGGATCTATGATTTCTTTCACATAAGACATTTTCAGTGTGGCAAATTCCTCAGCCAAAATGAATTTTAACCTGTTCGTCACTTAGAAGACTAGTCCTAGGATATTGACTTAAGCATGGAGAGATCATATACCTTGCTCAGGGTCAGGCAGATAATAAGTGTTTGAATCATCTTCCTTGCAGCAGATCTAGCACACTATCCTTTACATCATTTTTTCTTACATGTACATAATTAGCAAATTCTTAGTAAGTGTGTTAGCTTAATATAAATAAGTGCTACCTACTATTATTATAATGGGAAAGAATGAGGAAATTGTATCAACTAAAATGTAATTTGTGCAAAGTTTGAGAAAGGCCTGTGATATGGAAAGAGGACACAGCTACGTTGTCTTTATCATACATGTATTTGCCATGTAAATAACAAATAATTTTGTTCCTTCTTCCTTTCAAGTTAGCAATGAGAATTCCTGGTATTCAAGGAGATTAGGAGAAGATTCATTATTTGCTCATTTCATTATCTTTTCTTTTCAGGAGAAGATTTAGCAGTGAGAGGTTTTATTAAAATCCCCATTAAGTTTTAGTCATACCAAGAGTCCTTTCTATGATTTAAGCATTTCTGATAACCATTGACTGTAGTTTAGTTAATACACCTTTTGGTGAAAAGAGAAAAACGAAAATAAATTGAAAATAAATAATTTTTTAATAATAATAATAATTACCATTTAAATAGAACCTCAAGGTTTACAAGGCATTTGACTTATGTTATCTCACTCTCACCAATCCAACAGTTACCTTCATTTCCTAGAAAAAAAGATTCTATGAAAAAACTAAAGTGGCCTAGGTACGTTCTTCTGGGAGTCCATCAATTTTTTTAGGGTGAGACATGGAGCCTTGTGATGCATATTACATGGTTTAGGTAACAGAACTGAAATACGGATGCCTTCAGGGCCTAGAAAATCTGACCAATGGGAAGCTCGTTCTCAAATTTTTTTTAGAAACTACTCTGCTTATTAGACTTATGAGTCACAAGTGTGCATTAGCAGCATACATCTCAGATGTATGTGGATGTAGGTGGAAAAATTCATTTTCAGTTTTATGCCTTCATCTTTTCTCTTTTCTTTTCATTTTTTTAAATTTTCTTTTTCATTTTTAACACAGTTTATAACAGATAAAACAATTCAAACTTTTGGTCAGGTGATACTTCTTTTTAAAGCATTTACAATATGAGCCACAAAAGAATTTTTTTTTAAACATTAACCAACTGAGACACAAATAATATTTATGTTACTAACTTCACAAGCTCTTGACCCAATTGTCTCCACAGTATTACTAAGAATTAAAGGACCCTAACTGATTGTTGTTGGTCTAACGTCTATGCCTAATAGCTTAATTTTCGACTTAACCTTGGATGTTGCCCTACCAATAATCTATAATTGAATAGATCTGGTATCAAACTTACAAATCTTTTGACTATAGGAAATTGCCACCAAGAATAGGGACATTGCAGGGATACAATTTCTTCCCAACTTCATGTCAATTCCAGGAGGAGTAGATTGTCCACTTGCATTCAGTCAGGCTTAAAGTCTTCCACGTGTCAGTGGGGAAATTGAGTCACAGGCTGAACAGCCACTCTCACCCTTCCCATGAGATCACCTTTGGCAGTTCATAACAGCATCTCACCAGCTTACTGGCCTCATGAATTGGAGGCTCAGATCACCTTTCTTGCTACCCATACCTGGAGTTAGACTCAGAAGAACAGTCACTTAATAGTTTCATAGCATCTAAAAATGGCAAGTTCCAATAACCAGGCTTCAAATATGATTATAATTTCACTTTGGCTAAGGAACATCTTTTCAAGCAAGTCTTAAGTGGCTTGCATGCCTTTCTGTACATGTTCTGGTTCCTGATTAAATAGCAGTCATAAAATCTAATTTACCATTAAAACCTTAACTTTTCCATCAATGCCCAATTTTACCCGAGTTTACCTTCCTCTAGGAAATTTAGACTGAAATTCTTTTCCCCAAACTAAAGATTCCATTGATTTATTCTTAGTAATTAATTCAGTCAATTCCTTTAATATTAATTACCTTTACCTCACTTTGTAACATGTTCAATTTTTCTCCCCATCACTCCCTCCCCCTGCTTCCTAATACCTTGCATTCTCATACTGCTTTTCTCAATGTACCCTCCCTGCTATCACACGCCACCCTTTCCTTATCCCCATCTTCTGTCTTTTCTTGTAGGGCAAGATAAATTTCTATATCCCTTCCCTGTAGCTCTTATTTCCTAATTATAAGTAATAAAAATTCTCAACATTCATGGCTAATACTTTCAATTCCAACTTCTCTCCTTCCCCCCTCCCTCCCCAGCCCCACTGAGAAGGGAAGCAATTCGATACAGACTAAATATGTGTTCTTTTGCAGAAGACTTCCATAATAATCATGTTGTGTAATACTAATTATATTGCCCTCTGTCCTACTCTATCCCCCCTTATTTTTTTCCCCACAATTGACCTTGTCCCTTCTCGAAAGTGTTTATTTCCAGTGACTCCCTCACCCCACTTGTTGGCTCTTCTCCTACTTTCCTGTGGTATGATAGAAATTTTCATATCAAATTTAGTGAACATGTTATTCCCTCCTTCAGCCACATGTGGAGAGAGTAGGTTCATTTTTCCCCTCTCTCCTTCTCCCTTTTCTCCTCCACTGAATAAGATTTTCCTTATCTCTTTTATGAGTTATAGACTGCTCTGTTCCATTTCTGCCTTTCTCTTCCTGGTATTTTCTTCCTTGACCCCTTAATTTTTATTTTATTTTATTTTTTTCTGTGTGTGGATATCATCTCTTCTGATATAACACACCCTGTACTCTCTATCTATATTTATATGTGTGTGTGTATGTATGTATGTAAAATCTCTCCACCTACCTAAATACTGAGAAAAGATTCAAGAGATAAAAATATTTTCTTTCCATGTAGTAATGTAAACAGTTCATCTTTAGAGAGCTTTTATGATTCTTCTTTCCTGTATACCTTTTCATGCTTCTCTTGATTCTTTTCTTGGGAAGTTAAATTTTTATATACAGATCTGGTCTTTTCCTCAGTATGAATGATTGAAAGTCATCTATAGCATTGAATGACCATTTATTCCCTTGAAGTATTATACTCAGATTTGCTGGGTAGGTGATTCTTGGTTTCAGTCCCAGCTCCTTTGACCTCTGAAAGATCCCATTCCACGCCCTCAGATCCCTTAATTTTGAAGCTGTCAGATCCTGTGTTATCTTGATTTTATTTCCACAGTACTCAAATTGTTTCTTTCTAGCTGCTTGCAGTATTTTCTTCTTGATCTGGGAACTCTGAAATTTGGCCACAATGTTCCTAGGAGTTTCTGTGTTTGGATCTCTTTCAGGAGGTGATTGGTGAATTCTTTCAATATTTATTTTGCCCTCTGATTCTAGAACATCGGGGCAGTTTTCCTTGATAATGTCATGGAAGATAATGTCTATGCTCTTTTTTTGATCATGGCTTTCAGGTAGTCCCATAATTTTTTAAATTATTTCTCCTGGAGATATTTTCCAGGTCAGTTGTTTTTCCAATGAGATGTTTCACATTATCTTCTATTTTTTCAAAAAAAAATTTTTTTTACTAACTGCTTGCTTTAACTCATAGTCATTCATTTCCCTGAACTCAATTCTCTCTTTCAACGAATTATTTTGTTCAGTGAGCTTTTGAACCTTCTCCTTCATTTGGCTAATTCTGCTTTTTAAAACTTCCTTCTCCTCATTGGCTTTTTGGACTTCTTTTTACAATTGAGTTAGCCTCTTTTTAAAGCTGTTATTTTCCTCAGCAATTTTTTTTGGTTCTCCTGCTAATTTGTTTTTTAAGGTCTTCTGTTGCCTGATACCAGTTTAAGTTCCCTTTGAAGGCCCTGGAGGCAGGGGCCTTCACTTCCTCTGACAATATGCCTTATTCTTCCTTATCTGAAATGATGGGGTGAGACACCTGTTCCCCAAGAAAGTAACCTTCTATGGTTTTATTTATTTTTTCTCTTCTTTGGGCATTTTTTCCAGCCAGTTACTTGACTTCTGAGTTTCCTCTCCACAACCACCTTGCCTCCAGTTCCACCAAGCCAGCACTGGGGGCTGAGATTCAGCTGAGCTGCTCCAAAGCTTCAGAGGTTTTAGATGGGGGCAAGGCTGCTATTCACTGTGAGATTAAGATCAGATGCTCACATGTGGGCATGGCCACTACACAGGGCTCAGTTCCCTCAGGGAGTTTATGATGAGACCTTCAACAATGGATGTGGGCTACTGTCTGCTTTGGGAGCCTTGCCTGCTGCTGCTTGTACTGCTGCCTCCTGAGGAGGCCTGAGTTATGGGGACACCCTGCTTGCTTCTCAGCCAGCCGAAAAGACCCTCTCACTTACCTTTGGTGCCTGTGGGTTGAGGAATCTGTGCTGCTACTGGAGATTCTGTCCCTGAAGCCTGCTTGGATGTGCTCCTTTTGGTGCCACGTGGCCAAGGCAGGGCTGGACTCTGCTCCACATTCAGTGTACGACAGACCTTTCCCATTGGTCTCTCAGGTCTCTCTGGGATAGAAATCTCCTCCACTCCATTGTTCTGTGACTTCTGCTGCTCTAGAATTTGTCAAGAGTTCTTCTTTACAGATATTTTATGGGCTGTGGGGTAAGAGCTAGCATGTGTGCATCTTTCTACTCATCCACCTTGGCTTCCTCTGAAAATAAATAATTTTAAAAGGGAGTATATAATTTCTATGTCCCTTAAGAGGAGACAACCCACATTTGAAGCTCTATTTACCATAAGGAGCAAGCCTTCTTAAAAGTAATGTAATCTCCAATACTTTCCAATTATGGCAGCATAGAATCATTAGCAATTCCTCTGGATTCCTGCTGTGTAGTTTCATTCCTTTATCTAGGTCATGTAGCTAGGGGGATGATTGGTCAGAGATTGGGGGCACTCACAACAGCATTTGCCAAGCTTTTAGAAGAAGCTAAATGGATAATATTTCTACTGCTCATTGAGCTTTACTCACTCAACAGATTTTTATTTGTACTGATGTGCTGTGATTGGCACTATGTTCTAAAGTCCCAGAACTTTCTTTTTTCCCACAGAATCACACTGAATTCAATTCAATTGTGCTTTAACAAGGAATTGTTCTTCTTCTTATATGTTCTGAACTGATAATAGCTATTTGTGACCATTGACTCTATATGGTCATGTCTCCTTTTTAACATCTTCGAGAAATAACCAGGCTTATTTTACATAGACTGGCCAAGCTTCTCTATTGGTAGGTGGAGATAAAAAGACAAATATACAAAAAGGAGAAGAGACCCTCAAAACCCCTAAAAGACTTAGTGGAAGGTGAAGACTTGACTTTTATGCACAACAACAAAGCCCTCAGAAAAGGTGGAAGCAAAACCATAGTAACAAACAGAAATCATTTTGAATTGTCTAAGAGATAGCTTCATGGCTCTCTGAAGAAACCACTTATGTGTGGAGGTATAGAAGAGGTAGCACCCTCATACTCATATATATAGCAAAATATTCTTTCAAAATGGATGTTTTTATTTCTGAAGACATTAAAGGATTGTCCTGCTAAGTAAGGCTCTGATTAAATTAATCCATGAGCCAATTATGCTAGGAATGGTACGTATAGATGGAAGGTGATTAAAACAGTTCCCTAGATTGAAACCACATAATAGGCAAAAACAGAGCAAAGCAAGGCTAGTAGCAATAGTATAAAGGTCTCCTAAAAGCTGTCAGATTGGAAGTCAGCGACTGGGACAGTAGCGAATAAATTTTGAGAAACATCCAAAGCCACTTTAAAAGGATCCGCACAGAATGTGACACTGGTATGGAGGAAAAAAACAACAACAGAACACTTTGCTTTGGCACCACTGGGACTGCGCATACCTAGAGCATGGTGAACCTTTAAATACCAGGGTAGATTGACTTTCTTTGGGCTCTCTTTGCTTGAGATAGAATTCCTTTCTGCATCTTATACTGGACGCACAAAATTCTTCACTATTCATGAGACAATTCATGTGAGAGGAGCTTGTGTCTTTTGGATAATTCGAGGTAATGAAGTTTTAAAGTTCCATCTGAGTGAGACTAATAAGGTAGAGAAGAGAAAACTACCTGAAGTATACCAGGTCCTTGAATTTCTCAAGTAAGGATCATATATGCCTATACAGGCATATAAGGGAGTATGATATTGGCAAGACTATGTTTGCCTTTGGTGCTTTTTCCATCCTTTCTATACTTCTCACCAAATTAATGGTACTTCTCCAATCCCCCTATAAGATGTCTATTACACTTTTGGTGATCAAGAACCTTACCCAGACTTGACCACTCCCAAGTAACTTATGTCAGAGTCATGCAGGAACCTTTTTCACCTCCACTCTCATGTGTACATGTGTACTAATTGTGAAAATTTTAGGGTGTGCATTTATACTTCCAAAAATAGTGGATACTAGAAATCTTGGATTTATTTATTGTTTTATTCATTCTCTAAACCTAAGAAAATAAGGAAAATGTGAATAATTCAGATAAACCAGAAATATATGTTGTATTAATATTTTCCCCAAGAGAGCTAGTTATTAAGCATTTAGTAGCACAAACATTCCTATACAACACAATTACCTCTCTGCTATAAGATTAGATAAGTTTAGCCCAGAGAAGAGAGGACTTAAAGAGACTTGAAATTGTTTTCCAGTATCTGAAGGACAATTATGTAGAAGAGCAATTAGGCTCATTCTATTTGGTCCGAGACAGTAGAGCCACCATCATTATATAGACTTTGACATTATATAAGAAAATATTCCTAATAATTACAACTTCCCCAAAATAAAATTACCTGTCTCAAGATAATTCAGATTTTCCAGTGCTGGGGATTTGCAAGGAGAAATTAGTCAAATTTGGGGGAGGCTATTGGAAAGGGCCTCCTTTTCAGATACAGATAAAGTTGGATGTCTTCTAAGGGGTTCTTCTGGAGGAGGATTGTGGTTTAATTAACAAAAAAAAAAACTGGGTTTAGAATGGGAGGACTTGACTTCAAATCACAGAGGTAGCATTTATTATCAGTGAGTAAATACCAGGTCCTTGGTGTCCACATCTGAAAAAATAACATGACTCAATTAATTGAGCCCAAAGGCCTCTTATATATCAAATCTACCTCCCTTTCTAGGTCTGAAATTCTATATATTACCATCAGAGAATTTGTTGGAGATATATGGAAGCAGGATAACCTTTAAGGGCCCCATAATCACACTACATGGCTGACTACTCAGACAGCTGGCTCATAAGACATAAAATCCAAGACAAATATATGCAGCAAGCTTGGTGGGTGAGTGCATGTATGTGTGTATGTGTGTGTGTGTGTCTATGTTTATATGCATATACATGTGCCCCAGTTTACATGCTGACACATTTTTTTTTGTTGTTGTTGTTTTTTTTTTTTGTAAACTTCTTTTAACATTTATTTTCACACAATTTTGGGTTACAAATTTTCTCCCCTTTTATCCCCTCCCCCCCCCAAACCCGAGCTTTCTAATTGCCCATGTGACCTATCTGCTCTCTCCTCTCTCCTCCCTCCCTGCCCTTGTCTCCTTCTTCTCTTTTGTCTTGTAGGACCAGATAGCTTTCTTGACCCCTTAACCTGTATTTCTTGTTACCCAGTGGTAAGAACATTACATTTGGTCCTAACACTTTGAGTTCCAACTTCTTTAGCTCCCTCCCTCTCCACCCCTTCCCCTTGGAAGACAGGCAATTCAATATAGGCCATATCTGTTTAGTTTTGCAAATGATTTCCATACTAGTTGTGTTGTATAAGACTAACTATATTTCCCTCTGCCAGGCCTAGAGGCCGGTGTGGGCTACCTGAGTCTTCTTACCTCACCTCCGAGGTCTTCGGTTGGCCAAAACCGGATGCTCATATGAGAGAAAGGACGTTCCAGAGTCGAACAAGGGTTGAGCTTTATTTCAGGGTCTCGGTTACAAGTGCAGGGTGATCTTCCTTAGGAGGAAGAGGGGGAGATTTCCTAAGGAGGCTAAGATCTTAAGGGATTGGAAGTAGAAGTACAAGCGGGGAGAGAGGGGGAGGGGAGAGAGGAAAGAAGAAAAGTGGAGCCTACTGTCCTCTTGGCTCCTCACGTGCTAAGAGAGCTTTCAGGCTTCCTCAATCCTACTTAACCTTCAGCCATATAGTTTGCATCTGAATACCGTGCTGTTAGGTAACTAGGTGTGCCCAGATCCGGGACAATCTCGAGGGCGGGGAGATCTCTCTCCCATCACGTTTCTCACGGGAAGAGGCGGAATTACTCGAGATAGCTTGGTTCACCTCGATTCCCTGCCGTTTCCTGGGGGGGTCTCGTGAGAGCTCTAAGATTTAGAAGCTCCCACCTTTACCCGCCCGAGACTGTCCACACGGAATTGAGCTTCCAATCCCAACATCCCTCCATCCTATCCTGTCCCCCTTTACTTCTATTTTCTTATGGTCCTTTCCCTCCCCATGAGTGTCGACCTAGTATTGCATTCTCCTCCCCATGCCCTCCCCTCCATCTTCCCCCCCACCCTGCTTGTGCCCCTGTCCCCCACTCTCCTGTATTATGAGATAGGTTTTCCTATCAAAATGAGTGTGCATTATATTCTTTCCTTTAGTGGAATGTGATGAGAGTAGACCTCATGTTTTTCTCTTGCCTCCCCTCTTTATCCCACCACTAATAAGTCTTTTGCTTGCCTCTTTTATGAGAGATAATTTGCCCCATATAACTTCTCCCTTTCTCCTCCCAATATTTCTCTCTCACTGCTTGATTTCATTTTTTTTTAAGACATGATCCCATCCTCTTCAATTCACTCTGTGCACTCTGTCTCTATGTATGTGTGCATGTGTGCATGTGTGTGTGTGTGTACTCCCACCCAGTACCCAGATACTGAAATGTTTCAAGAGTTACAAATATTGTCTTTCCATGTAGGAATGTAAACAGTTCAACTTTAGTAAGTCTCTTATGACTTCTCTTTGCTGTTCACCTTTTCATGGTTCTCTTCATTCTTGTGTTAGAAAGTCAAATTTTCTTTCCAGCTCTGGTCTTTTCATCAGGAAAATTTGAAAGTCCTCTATTTCATTGAAAGACCATTTTTTGTTCTGAAGTATTATACTCAGTTTTGCTGGGTAGGTGATTCTTGGCTTCAGTCCTAGTTCCTTTGACTTCTGGAATATCCTATTCCATTCCCTTCTATCCCTCAATGTAGAGGGTGCCAGATCTTGTGCTATCCTGATTGTATTTCCACAATACTTGAATTGTTTCTTTCTAGCTGCTTGCAATATTTTCTCTTTCACCTGGGAATTCTGGAATTTGGCCACAATGCTCCTAGGAGTTTCTCTTTTTGGATCTCTTTCATGCGGTGTTCTGCGGATTCCTTGAATATTTATTTTGCCTTCTGGTTCTAGAATCTCAGGGCAGTTTTCCTTGATAATTTCCTGGAAGATGATGTCTAGGCTCTTCTTTTGATCATGGTTTTCAGGTAGTCCCAGAATTTTTACATTGTCTCTCCTGATTCTATTTTCCAGGTCAGTTGTTTTTCCAAAAAGATATTTCACATTATCTTCCATTTTTCGAATCTGCGCGGTATGTTCTGAGATATCTGTCTTTCTCGAGAAGTCCTTAGCGTCCATCCATACCATTCCAGTTTTGAAAGATCTATTTTCTTCAGTGAGCTTTTGAATCTCCTTTTCCATTTGGTTAATTCTGCTTTTGAAAGCATTCTTCTCCTCATTGGCCTCTTGCACCTCCCTTGCCAGCTGAGTTAGGCTAGTTCTCAAGGTGCCAATTTCTTCAAGATTTTTTTGGTTCTCCTTTAGCAGGGAGCTGATCTGCTTTTCATGCTTCTCCCTCATCCCTCTCATTTCCCTTCCCACTCTTTCCTCCACCTCTCTAACTTGATTTTCAAAATTCCTCTTGAGCTCTTCCATGGCCTGAGCCCATTGGGTGGGCTGGGACACAGAATCCTCGATTTCTGTGTCTTTGCCTGATGGCAAGCATTGTTCCTCCCCATCAGAAAGGAAGGGAGGAAGTGTCTTATCTCTGATAAAGTACCCTTCAATAGTTTTATTTCTTTTCCCTTTTTTTGGCATTCTCTTCAACTAGTGGCCTGACCTCTGAATGTTCTCCTCACACCCACCTCGCCTCCTGGTCCTCCCAGCCAGCGTTTGGGGACTGAGATTCAAATGCTGCTTCCCGTCTTAGGGTTTTTGGCGGGGGCAGGGCTGCTATTTAGTGTGAGAATTAAGTTCAGGTGGTCAGGGGCAGGGCCGCCTCTCAGGCATAGTTCCCTCTGGGGGTTTATGCATAGACCTTCCACAATGGATCCAGGCTCCCGCCCGTTTGGGGAGCCCCTGTCCACAGCCGCCTCTCAGCCCCCACCTCCCCGGGGGGCCCGAGAATTGGGGGCACCCCACTCCCCTCTCAACCCGTCAAAGAGACTCTCTCACCTACCCCCATCAGTCACCTGTTGGTGGAGGGGCTTGTGCTGCCGCTGAAGATCCCGTCTCTGGAGCCTTCTCAGATCTGTACCCCTCGGAGCCGCAGCCACCGCTGCTGCCGCTGCAGGTCAGGGCTGGGCTCCGCGTCTGCAGCGCGACGGACCTTTTGCGAGAGGTTTGCAGGTCCCTCTGTGGGTGGGGGACCCACGTGGCCACTGGAGATCCCGTCCCCGTAGCCCTCTCGGATCTTTTCCTCACGGTGTGGTGGCCGCGGCAGGGCTGCCCTCTGCTCCCCGTCCCAGCGCCCAGTCCACGGCGCGAAGGACCCCCCGCGAGAGGTCCGCAGGTCTCTCCAGAGCAGAAATCTCCCTCGCTCCAATATTCCGTGGTCTCTGGGTGCAGAATTCGCCCTGGCTTGGTCCCCTCTAGCCGTTCTGTGGTTTGCGTGTTCGGAGCTATGTGTATGTGCGTCTTTCTACTTCGCCATCTTCACATTTTGTTAAAAAATTAAAAAAAAAATTTCCACTTTCTCATTGATAACTAGTGCATCAAGAGAGGTATTTGGGGTCTGGTACAAGTTAAACTAAGTACATTCAAAAGTAGTATTATCATAATTTGCAAAAGAAGGATAAAAAAGAAAGGAAGGAAGGAAGCAAGGAAGGAAGGAAGGAAAGAAGGATGGAAGAATATATATCGAGTCAGCCTGGGCAACTGAAAGACATGATTTCAAGTTCCAGTCTTGAGGCTAACCCATCATGACACCCTGAGAAAGACACATTCACTCCCAACCTATTTTCTCACCTGTTAAATGGGGTTAATAACTCCTAACACTATATTGTTATTTTAAAGATTAAAGAAGATAATATATGTAACAACTTTTGTAAACCTTAAAGTCTTATGTAAATGACAGCTATTATTTTTACTCTTCCATTAATGTATAATCAATAATAATATGAATAATAATGATAATAAGAACTACAGTATATTTCAAATAGTGCTCAGGAAAGTTATTTTAAATGATGTAGCATTTGATTTTTAATATTGATTTTTAATATTTCCTTATTTTGTAAAATTGCCACATCTTCATTTTAGCTTACATAGAAAAACGCATTTTCAGAAGCTGGTTGAAAAATGGTCACATACTAGTCCCTCCTAAGTCTTGGCCTGGGATTCTTTTATCCCATAAACAAAAGCTAAACTGAGCTGGCTCTTAGGTGCAAGAGTTGACAAGAGCCATTCCTATGACTTTGGTCCCTTCATTAGAGTTAGAGGTGTCCTAGCTCACAAAGGAGAAATAAAGCCAGGGAGAAACTTGATTGGGTTGCCCAAAAGGAGTTCAAAACTCAAGACCAAGCCTCATTTTTTCAGTTGACCTCCTGCCCACACACACACAATGATAACTAATGGGAGGAGCCGAGAGCTCTTAGCTCACCTCCTAATTTAATACCCACCAATCAGATTTTGTTTTTCTCTCTCAAGAGGAATTTCCAGTAATTTGCCATCAGGAAGATGTTGTTTGTCCTTCCTTTTCAAAGAGGACCAGTGATATCAGGGCAATGTCATCTAGACTTGCTAGTGAATTGGATTTAAGTGAAGCAGGACCGAGCAGTCACCAGCATCACTCTCTCTTCCAGAGACCTCTAGGTTCAGTGGCAAGACATGACTGGAGAGGGCCCAAGATATGCAATTGGAGACCTTGACCCTCTAAGCTAAGATCTTTCCCAGGTCTCAATTTGTCTGAGGCAAGACTCATTGAGTGATTAAGACTAACCAAGAAATGAGGTAAAAAAAAAATTACCTCTTTTACCTACTTGAAAAAAGCAATTTAGGAGGAGAAGCCTCCTCAGGATTTCTGGCCTGAACAGAGACAATTGTTATTTACACTCACTTTGAGTCAAGAAGACCCAAATAATGAGCAACTGAGGCTTGAGTTGGGGCCCACTAATGGACACTGGCAATTGCTTCTGTCCTGGCCAGAAATGCTGAGGGTTTTCCCTTTCCAAATTAAATTATTTTTCGAATAGCAAAGGAGGCCAATGAAACATTTGCCAGAACACCACTATGCTATGCATATGCCAATAAAATCAAAGGTCTGTTGAAAAAAAATGATTTAACAAAGATAGTATGATATAATAGATAAAATGCTGGACCAGGAGTCAGAAAGACTGGGGTTAAAATCCCATTTCAAACAATTGCCAATGTGTTTGACCTCGAGCAAAAAACTGAACTTCCTTCATACTGTTTCATCACTTGTCAAATTATAATTATATTTTAAATCAGAAGTGCTTTATCTTTTTTTTTTTTTTGTAAGTGTCATGGAACACTTTGGAACTCTGATGAAGCCTTATAGATCTCACCTCAGAATCATATTTTTAATTGCACAAAATTAAATACAAAGGAGTACAAAGTAAACCAATTATTTTGAAAGACACTTCTCAAGATATTAACAAATGCATACAAGTTCATAGACATCATATTAAGGACTGCAGAGTAGAAACTACCTCATAGGGCTAATGTTACAATCATGTTACATTATACATATATATATATACATTATATAATATATAATAATATAATATAATACATATACATATATAATATGTCTTTAAATATATATTTAAGTTCCATAACCTGTTGGACTAAGTGCTTTCAAAAGGAGTATTCTCATCATTTTTTGAAAAGTCAGTAGTAGTAGATAAAGAGCCAACTTCAGCATCAGAAAGATGTGGCTAAGTGTGAGTTCTTTCCCTGACAAATCACCATGCAGCAAATCATTTGAGAATTCTCGCCTGTATTCCTTTGTCTGATATCTTAAAATGACAGCACCATAAAATTCTACTTAAGCATAGTTACTATTAAGATTTCCTATAGTTCATCATTATAAGTTTCAGATTCCCAAATTTCATTGAGTCTTACCTATTAGAAATTCCTTGAAATGCCTGATTAGCTGATAGAGAAAAAGAGATTAATTTAACTTTTGTTCACTTAGTATTTCAGTTAAGCCTTCCTGCCATATCAGATCTTAAAGGGCATCACTTCTGATTGTGTTTCTTGCAAGGGTGTCAAATTGAATGCCCCAGTGCCAAGTGCAAGCTGCCGCCTCCCAATTCTAGAGACCAACTGCCACCCATATACTGTCTGATCACATGGCAAAGCATATGAAGTCTTATTCATCTCTCAAGACCTTCAAAGCTGCCTGTGTATTGTTGCTTGAATTTCCATGGCAATCATAGTCTAGATGATCAGAAATCATTTATTTTATTAATTAATTAATTTATTTTTAGTTTTCAACAGACAAGACACTTCCACAACATTTTGAATTCCAAATTTTCTCCCCATCTCTCCCCTCTGCACACCCTAAGATAGCATGCATTCAGATTGCAATACTACCTCCATCCGCCCTCCCTTCTATCACATCTCTCCCTTCTCTCATCATCATCCCCTCTGTGGGGCAAGACAGATTTGTGTATCTCATTTTTGTAGGGCAAGACAGATTTGTGTATCTCATTGACTGTATATCTTATTCCCCAGTTGCATGTAAAAATATTTTTCACATTCGTTTTTAAAATTTTGAGTTCCAACTTCTCTCCCTTCCTCCTGCCCAACCCCATTGAGAAGGTAAGCATTTTGACATACGTTATACATATGTAGTCATGAAAAACACTTCCATGGCATTCATATTGTGAAAGACAATGAAAGCTTTTTTTTGTCAAAAAAGACGGATATCAGATGGAGATGTCATATATTGATCAGAATAGACAAGTTTTTCACTGTTGATCATCATTACCATATGACTGTTACTGTGCACAGTGATCCTCTGTTCTATCTCACTTCACTTTGAATCAGTTCTCATAGGCTTTCTGGAATTTGACTTTAATATTCCAGGAGTTTTAAATTTGGGATTTCATTCAGGAGGCCATTGATGGATTCTTTAATTTCTATTTTGCCCTCTGATTCTAGGATATCAAGGGAAGTTTTCTTAGTAAGTTTTGAAAGCTGATGTCTAGACTCCTCTATTTTTCATGGTTTTCAGATAGTCCAATATTTTTTAAATGATCTCTCATTCATCTGTTTTCCAGATCAAATATTTTTCTGAGAAATTTTACATTATTCTATTTTTTTTCATTCTTTTGATTTTATTTTATTGTTTCTTCATGTTTCATGGAGTCAATATCTTCCACTTTCCCAATTCTATTTTTTAATGTTTATTTATTATTTTTAGTTTTCAACATCCATATCCACAAAGTTTTGAGTTCCAAATTTTTCCCCATCTCTCTCCTCACCCTCACCCAAGTCTTGAATTCTGATTACCCCTTCCCTTAATATGCCCTCTCTTCTATCACACCCCTCCCTTCCCTTATCCCCATCTCCTCTTTTTTCTTGTAGGGCAAGATAGATTTCTATACTTCATTACTTATATTTCTTATTTCCCAGGTAGAAGTAGAAATAATTCTCAACATTTATTACTAAAATTCTGATTCCAACTTCTCTCCCTTCCTCCCTTCCTACCCAACTGAGAAGGTAAACAATTCAATATAGGCTATACATGTGTACTTTTGCAAAAGACTTCCATAGTAGTCATGCTGCATAAGACTAACTATATTTGCCTCCATCCTATCCTTCCCTCCACTCATTCTATTCTATCTTTTGATCTTATCACTCCCCAAAAGTGTTTATTTCTAATTATCCCCCTCTTCTCCTTTTCCCTCCTGCTATCATCCCCCACACCCCACTTATCCCCTTGTCCCCTACTTTCCTGTAGGGTAAGATGGATTTTCGTACCTAATTGAGTGTCCATGTTATTCCCTCCTTAATGATGAGAGTAAGCTTCACATTTTTCCTCTCATCCCACTTTTTCCTATCCATTGAAAAAGCATTTTCTTGCCTCTTTTATGAGAGACAGTTTACCCTGTTTCACTTCTTTCTTCTCCCAATATTTTACTCTCTTGTCCCTTAATTTTATTTTTTAGATATCATCCCTTCTTATTCAACTCACCCTCTGCTCTTTGTCTATAGATAAAGAGATATATGTCTATATAGATATAGATATATATCTACACATATATATAAATGTATATATGTATATATAACATATACATATATATGTACCTATGAATACATATGTGTGTATAATCCCTCCAACTACCCAAATACTGAGAAAAATTTCAAGAGTTACAAATATTATCTTTCCATGTAGGATGTAAAGAGTTCAACTTTAGAAAGTCCCTTATGATTTCTTTTTCCTATTTACTTTTCCATTCTTTTCTTGATTCTTGTGTTTGAAAGTCAGATTTTCTATTCAGCTCTGGACTTTTCATCTAGAATCCTTGAAAATCCTCTATTTCAATGTATGACCATTTTTTCCCCTGAAGTATTATACTCAGTTTTGCTGGGTAGGTGATTCTTGATTTTAATTCTAGTTCCTTTGACTTCTGGAATATCACATTCCAAGCCCTGTGATCTCTTAAAGTAGAAGCTGCTAGATCTTGTGTTATCCTGATTGTATTTCCACAGTTCTTGAAGTTTCCCTTTCCAGCTGCTTGCAGTGTTTTCAGAACTCTGGAATTTGATTACAATATTCCTAGGAGTTTCTCTTTTTGGATCTCTTTCAGGAGGAGATCAATAGATTCTTTCAATATTTTATTTGCCCCCTGTTTCTAGAATATCAGGGCAATTTTCCTAGATAATTTCATGAAAATGATGTCTAGGCTCTTTTTTTCATCATGACTTTCAGGTAGTCCCATAATTTTTAAATTTTCTCTCCTGGATCTATTTTCTAGGTCAGTTGTTTTTCCAATGAAATATTTCACATTATCTTCCATTTTTTCATTCTTTTGGTTGTGTTTTGTAATTACTTGCTTTCTCGTAAAGTCATTAGCTTTCGTCTGCTTCGTTCTAATTTTTAAAGAACTATTTTCTTCAGTGAGCTTTTGAACCTCCTTTTCCATTTGACTAATTCTGCTTTTTAAAGCATTCTTTTCCTCATTGAATTTTTGGACCCCTTTTGCCAATTGAGGTAGCCTATTTTTAAAGGTGCTATTTTCTTCAGCATTTTTTTGGTTCTCCTTTAGCAAGATGTTGACTCACTTTTCATGATTTTCTTGAATCCCTCTCACTTCTCTTACCAATTTTTCCTCCACCTTTCTTACTTAATTTTCAAAATTTTTTTTTGATCCATTTCATGGCCTGAGACCATTGCATATTTATTTCAGAGGTTTTGGATGCATAAATGACCTCTGATGCTATGCCTTGTTCCTCCTCATTTAAAAGGATGGAAGAAAATACCTGTTCACCAAGAAAACAACCTTCTATTGTCTTATGTTTTTTCTCCATTTTGGGGGGGCCATTTTCCCATCCAGTTACTTGACTTTTCAGTCCTTTGTCAAGGCGATGGTATTCTGTGGTGGCATTTAAGTTTTCAGGTCCTCCAAGGTGGCACAGCCTAAGGAGAGGAGTTTACTCCTCTCCTGGCCTGGGCACTGGTCTGGGAGGAACCAAAAACTTTTCTTCCCAAAATCTGTGAATGAAATTTCCTCTCCACAACATTTTCAACACAGCAGCGGTTGTCCTCAACTCAGGGCCAGGTTCAGGGCTGAGATTCCGTTTAGTTGCTCAATGCCCACAAGGGCTTTAAGCAGAGTACTCCAAAAATGGACGCTGCTGCTGCAGTGGCTGTTGCTGGTGGTCTACACTGTGTTCCCTTCTCCTGAGTGAAGGAGTTTTCTCACTGATCTTTAAAACTGTCTTTGATGTTTGTGATTTGAGCAATCTGGGAACTGCTGCTGCCAGTGGCTACCTGAAGACTGTTCCAAGTCCTGTCCCTGCTGTACTGCACAGCCCACACTGGACTACTCTCCACTCCACACCTGGTGTGATAGACCTGTCCTGTCAGCCTTCCAGGCTGTCTTGGATTATAAATCTTTTTCACTCTGTCCTTTTGTGGCTTCTCCTGCTCTAGAATTTGTTCAGAGTCATTTTTACAGGTATTTTATAGGCTATGTGGGGGAGCTTCTACAGGTCCATCTTTCTACTTCACCATCTTGGCTTCACCTCCCCAATTCTTTTTTTTTTTTTTTTTGTTAAGAAATTACTATTTATATTTTTGGATTATATTGGGACATCCCTTTTGTCAGTGGCTTCCTTAGACTCTAAGTCCAATTAATGGAGTCTCAACTTTGAAGGTATGGAATCTTTAATTTATTTGCATAATTCTAAATTACTTTCTAAAATGACTGTGTCATTTCACATCTCCATCAACAATATATCAGTGAGCCTATCTTTTTACAACTCCTCCAACTTGAAATACTCTTATTCTGGTCATCTTTTCTTTTATTTTTAAAATCCTACTTAAGATCTCCCAGGAATTTTTGTTGGACTTGGATCTAATTCATTGTTATTCAGATTTTATTTATAGCGTCTTTTGAAATCCCCGCTGTCTACTGGGGGCAGTTTAGTGTTGTAATGAATAGAGCGCTGGGTTTGGAATAAGAAAGACTCAGCTTCAAGAGTTCAATTCAAGCCTCAAAGACTTACTACATGTGTGAGTCTGACCAAGTCACTTAACCCTGTTTGTCTCAGTTTTGTTATTTGTAAAATGAGTTGGAGAAGGAAGTGTAAAACCACTCCAGTATATTTTCCACAAAAAAATTCCAAATGGGGTATGAAGAGTTGGACATAACTAAAATGACTGATTAATAGTAGCAGTCTTATAGAACTTATCACAGTCTATTTTCTCTAAGAATCCAGAACTATCACTTGGTTGTAGGTCATAGCTGTCATTTGTTTGAAGTGAAGGTTTGGTTAGGAAACTAAAGCTCAATTCTATTCTGTGACTTTTGTCTCTTTAAAACATATGATATGCTTTATAATAACAATTTACAATAGGATTTTATTAATTTCAGCTAAAATCACAAGCTATGTGTATACTCTGGAAATCCTTGGTAAAAAGTCTTAAACATTTTGAAACTGAGTAGTTATGGAAAAAAGTAGATAACCCAACAATTCCAATATATGTGTAAGTACATTTGCTTATAGACAAATACATACACATATACATACATACACACAATGCATATGTAAATCCATATTATATATATATATATACACACAAACATATATTCACACACATTCACGTATGTATGCATGTATGTATATATACACAAATATGTAATTGCAGTATTTTACATATTTCTTATAACAAATAATAGACCATACACATTTTAATACATAAAGTAAATGCAGTTAGGCTATGATTCATGCATATACAGATACTATTCAAGTCTAGATATGCATATAATGCACAAATTATTTATGTGGTACATGAACCAAAGTTAGCTTGGCAGACATGACGTTAGCTTTGCACACCCAAGAGTTTGCCTTTAACAACAGACAACATTAGTAAGGATAAATATATAGTAGTAGTGACATACAAACCACCATTCATCTGTTGTATAGGTCTATAGTCTCATGTATTTCCTTCATCACTTCTAGACTTCTTTTTTCCATTCTTGTGGAAATTTTAGCCAGTCAGCACACACTTATTAAATGTTAACCATGTGCCAGGCATTGATGTGACAAGGATAGGCAGGAATAGTTATTGCCCCAAGGAACTTGCATTCTAGTGGGAAGGCATAAGGAGTAGATTGCCATAAGATCATTTTAAGAGCTTTCTCTCCACTATCCCTTTGAATATTCCATTCATCTCTTTTTTTAATTTCATCTGATTGCTCCTTCTTGTTCCCCATAAATGAAATAATAAAAGGAACCACTGAGTAAGAGAATTAATAGTGGTCCCTTACAGTCTGTGAGTGATCTTACTGGTATCTATGTTTGTATGATTTTTTTTTCTTACAAAATAGAGAAATAGTGCCCTTTTAAAGATGGCATCAGCAAGAGGTTGGGCATTTATCAGTGTTTTTTATTCAAATTTTCAAAGGGAACTGCTTGGTGGCCATCTGAGCAAGGTTTCAACTTGGATGCTAATGCTGCAAAGGCACAAGGGAGACCCATTTTCTTTAGTAGGCAACCTTTCATAATACAGTCCAAATGAGGCCCAGGGTTGATGCACTGCGTTGTTAAAAATCTTGAGAATGTTGCAAAAGCCTGGACAATTGCCAAAGTAAACTTGGTAAAATTTTTTGAAAAAGCATTTCTAATAGCAGAGGAGAATATTTTCCTACAAACACACAACTCCACAAGAGCTTTTGGAAGTCTTTGGAGATTAGTTTTGTATACTACCACAGTTTTCAAAATAACCTCAAAGTCTGAAGGCATAATTTGTATTTCATATTATTTGAACCAACTTCTATTAAAATAATTTTATAGAGATTAAATTATTGTTTTATCTTTTTTATAGTATATTCTTTAATCTCACTGATCTGAGATATTATACATTTTCAAATTTGAGCTTCAATAATCTTTTAGGTAAATTAACCAAATTAATTTTTCTCCCTCCCACCTTATTCTCACCATTATGGACAAGTAAAAAGAAAATTTAAAATATGAAAATGACCCTGAAACATACTTAACTTGTTTTCTTGAGTTGCCCCACTTTCCATAGATGTTGGCCATAGGGTATACGGGAGTTTGGGAAAAGCAAAAGATGAAGTCCCCTGAGCAAATATAACTGATCATTTGAGTCTCTTAACTCCAACTGAACTTTCAGTGCCCTTGAGAGCACAAGACATGTTCTAGTCAGTCTTTGTGAAGCTGGGACTTCTCAGATATATAAGGGCGTCCTGTCTCCATGGTCTAACTGCTCCCGGAAGTGTCTGCCCTGTCTCTTTTTCCTCCTCATCTCCTTCCATATCACCTCTCATGCTTGCTGTAACACATAAATACCCAAGTGTTGGCCTCTATTATTGGGCTTCTTTGTACTTTGTAGAAAGTTCACCCAACATACATATTTTTTCTATTATGGTAAAATAGATTACCACCCAATTTAAATTGATTTCTTTGATTCATGACTTACAGGTAGACAAAAAATATCCCCATAGTGTCCATGTACAAAAATGGTATCCTTCAATTTGTAACCTAATTATTCACCTCAGTGTTAGGAGGTGTATCATAATCAATTCTTGGAAATCTTGGTCATTCTTAAGTTTTTTCAAAATTATTTTTCTTCCCAACAAATTGTTCTTTTGATTCTTCCCACTTCACTCAATAATGTAGCAGTTCTTATGATTCTCTCCAGGTTTTACTGAAATAATATCTTTCATAATTTCTATGGCACATTAGCATTCTATTACTTTCATATACACAGGTTCAATGTTTCCCCATTGCTTTTAAGATAAAACATAGACTTCTGTTTAAGATTCAAAGTACTTCACCATATGGTTCCTGACTACCTTTCCAGGCTTATTTCACATAACTTTCCTTCACACAATCTGGATTTCTATCAAGCTGTATCTAGTTGTTTTTTTTTTTTTTCATTTTGCAATATTCCATTTCCTTTTTCTATGCCTATTTATAGGCTCTTCCTTATCTATGTCAAGAGTTAACACTGTTCCCATTTTCTCCACTGAGAACACCCAGCTTTATTTAAGATTCAGTTAATGTACCATTGCCTCAGCAGACCTTTCATGACTCTGCTTCTCAATTCTTTATCGTTGTCCAATGCAAATACTTTTTTGTATTACTTTCATGGTGGTCATATTCCACCCATTTCCCAAATACCAAACAAACAAACAAAAAACTTCACACAAATAGAAAGTAATATCTTTCAGGTGGGAAGATGTTTATATTGTTTTACCTTTGTGTCTACATCAAAACTGCATATTTGTGTACCCCCAATCCCTTCTAGTAATCATGCTAAGTTTATAAATAACCAGTACAAACCTTACCATGGACGCTAAGGACTTTTCGAGAAAGACAGATATCTCTGAACATACCGCGCAGATTCGAAAAATGGAAGATAATGTGAAATATCTTATTGGAAAAACAACTGACCTGGAAAATAGAATCAGGAGAGACAATGTAAAAATTCTGGGACTACCTGAAAACCATGATCAAAAGAAGAGCCTAGACATCATCTTCCAGGAAATTATCAAGGAAAACTGCCCTGAGATTCTAGAACCAGAAGGCAAAATAAATATTCAAGGAATCCGCAGAACACCGCATGAAAGAGATCCAAAAAGAGAAACTCCTAGGAGCATTGTGGCCAAATTCCAGAATTCCCAGGTGAAAGAGAAAATATTGCAAGCAGCTAGAAAGAAACAATTCAAGTATTGTGGAAATACAATCAGGATAGCACAAGATCTGGCACCCTCTACATTGAGGGATAGAAGGGAATGGAATAGGATATTCCAGAAGTCAAAGGAACTAGGACTGAAGCCAAGAATCACCTACTCAGCAAAACTGAGTATAATACTTCAGGAGAAAAAATGGTCTTTCAATGAAATAGAGGACTTTCAAATTTTCCTGATGAAAAGACCAGAGCTGGAAAGAAAATTTGACTTTCTAACACAAGAATGAAGAGAACCATGAAAAGGCGAACAGCAAAGAGAAATCTTAAGGGACTTACTAAAGTTGAACTGTTTACATTCCTACATGGAAAGACAATATTTACAACTCTTGAAACATTTCAGTATCTGGGCACTGGGTGGGAGTACACACACACACACACATGCACACACGCACACATACATAGAGACAGAGTGCACAGAGTGAATTGAAGAGGATGGGATCATATCTTAAAAAAAAAATGAAATCAAGCAGTGAGAGAGAAATATTGGGAGGAGAAAGGGAGAAGTTGTATGGGGCAAATTATCTCTCATAGAAGAGGCAAGCAAAAGACGTATTAGTGGTGGGATAAAGAGGGGAGGCAAGAGAAAAACATGAGGTCTACTCTCATCACATTCCACTAAAGGAAAGAATATAATGCACACTCATTTTGATAGGAAAACCTATCTCATAATACAGGAGAGTGGGGGACAGGGGCACAAGCAGGGTGGGGGAGAGGATGGAGGGGAGGGCATGGGGAGGAGAATGCAATACAAGGTCGACACTAGGGAAAGGACCATAAGAAAATAGAAGTAAAGGGGGACAGGATAGGATGGAGTTAAATATAATTAGTCCTATACAACACAACTAGTATGGAAATCATTTGCAAAACTAAACAGATATGGCCTATATTGAATTGCCTCTCTTTCAAGGGGAAGGGGTGGAGAAGGAGGGAGCTAAGGAGGTTAGAACTCAAAGTGTTAGGACCAAATGTAATGTTCTTACCACTGGGTAACAAGAAATACAGGTTAAGGGGTCAAGAAAGCTATCTGGTCCTACAGGACAAAAGAGAAGACGGAGACAAGGGCAGGGAGGGAGGATAGAGGAGAGAGTAGATAGGTCACAGGGACAATTAGAAAGCTCGGGTTTGGGGGGGGGGAGGGGAGAAAAGGGGAGAAAATTTGTAACCCAAAATTGTGTGAAAATAAATGCTAAAAATTAATTTAAAAAAAAACCAAAAGAATAAAAAAATAGAAGACAATGCAAAGTGTCATACTGGAAAATCAACTGACCTGGAAAATAGATCCAGGAGAGACAATTTAAAAATTATGGGACTACCCGAAAGCCATGATTAAAAAAAGAGTCTGGATGTCATCTTTTATTAAATTATCAAGGAAAAGTGCCCTGATATTCTGGAACCAGAGAATCCACTGATCACCTTCTGGAAGAGATTTGAAAAGAAAAACTCCTAGGAATATTGTGTCAAATTCCAGTGTTCTCAGGTCAAGGGGAAAATATTGCAAGCAGCCAGAAAGAAGCAATTCAAATATTGTGGAAATACAATCAGGATAATACAGGATCTAGCAGCTTCTACATTAAGGGATAGCAGGACTTGGAATGTGATATTCCAGAAGTCAAAGGAACTAGGATTAAAATCAAGAATCACCTACCCAGAAAAACTGAGTATAATACTTCAAGGGAAAAAATGGCCATTTAGTGAAATAGAGAACTTTCAAGCATTCTTGATGAAGAGATCAGAGCTGAATAGAAAATCTGACTTTCAAACAAAAGAATCAAGAGAAGCATGAAAAGGTAAACAGGAAAAAGAACTCATAAGGGACTTACTAAAGCTGAACTGTTTGCATTCCTACATTGAAAAACAATATTTGTAACTCTTGAAACTTTTCTCAGTATTTAGGTAGTTGGAGAGATTATACACACACACACACACACACACACACACACACACACACATATAGACTGAGGGCACAGGGTAAGTTGAATAGGAAGGAATGATGTCTAAATGCATAAAATAAAGGCATGAGAGAGGAATACATTGGGAGGAGAAAGGGATAAATGGAATGGGGTCAATTATATCTCATAAAAAAGGCAGTGGAAAAGGGAGAATAAGATGGAAAATGTAAAGCTTACTCTCATCATTAAGGAGGGAATAACATTCACACTCAATTAGGTATGAAAATCTGTCTTACACTACAGGAAAGTAGGGGACAAGAGGATAAGTGGGATGTGGGGGGATAATAGAAGGGAGGGAAAATAAGAGGAGGGAGGTAATTAGAAATAAATACTTTGGGGAAGGGATAAGATCAAAAGAGAGAATAGAATAAATGGGGGCCAGGATAGGATGGAAGGAAATATAGTTAGTCTTTCACAACATAACTATTGTGGAAGTCTTTAGCAAAATTGCACATATATAGCCTGTAGTCAATTGCTTGCCTTCTCAGTGGGGATGGGTGGGGAGGGAGGAAGGGAAAGAAGTTAGAACTCTAAACTTTAGGAAAGAATCTTGAGAATTGTTTTTGCATGTAAGTTGGAAATAAGAAATACAGATAATGGGGTTGTAGAAATCTATCTTGCCCTACAAGAGAAGTGAGAAGATGAGGATAAGGGAAGGGAGGGGTGTGATAGAAGGGAGAGTATACCGAGGATGGGGAAATCAGAATGCATGGTTTAGTGTGGGGAATGAGAAGAGATAGGGAGAAAATTTGAAACTCACAATCTTGTGGAAATGAATGTTGAAAACTAAAAACAAATAAATAAATTGAAAAAAATAAAATAAAATAAAATACCGCTGTAAATATTTTATATTGGACCTTTGTATCCCTGACCTTTTTTAAATTATATGCCTAGCAGTGTGAAAAGTAAATCAATGACAATGGGAAGTCACTTTCTTACCATAATTCAAAAATATTTTTCAGAGTATTTGGACCAATGCACAGCTCCATCAATGGTACATTAGTGTATTACTCTTTTCATAGCTTTTTCTTTCTTTTCACCATTTACTATTAACACCTTTTATTATCTATTGTTTGCTGAATTGCATTGTTTTCTCTTTTATTTGCTGTAGTAAAGTTTCCCTATGTGAAGAAGGAGGGGAACGTTATGAAAATAAAATGTTATAAAATATTTATAAATTATCAATTCTTTAAATTTTTATTCAAATTTATGTTATTCATTGTGATTGAGATAACTACTTTATAAGGTTTTTAAAAATAATTTTCAATCTTCTCCTGTGAATTGTTTGTTCATATCATTTTTCACCTATTCAGTGGGGAGTGTCTTCTGATATTAGATATTTGAGTAATAATGCATGCTTTAGACATAAAATCCTTATTAGAAATAGCTAATTAGTTTTTCTGTATTGGGCATTTCCATTCTTATACTAGTTGTATTGATAGCAGTGGTATAAAAGCTTTATGATTTTATCTAATATGATCATACCACCTCAATATTATATTTCTACTCATCTAGTGTCCATTACAACTGATAGCCTGAGATTTTAGAACAGTATATCACTGCAAAACAAGTTCTAGGGACTCCTATAAGAATTAAAGTCTTCCATTATGTGTCCAATGATAAACTTCTTTCTTTTTTCAAGAAACACAGGCTTACTAAATTTGTTAATATCCATTATAAGTTTGATGAGAGGGAGAGGTACTATTCAAATTCCTTTAGTAACAGAATTATTATCAAAAAGTTGTAATCTGTGCTTATAGAATGACTGCCTACAATAGTGGGATTACCTGTTTTGGAAGTCCTAAAGCATGTACTGAAGCATGTTTAGGACCATTTTTTTACCACTATAAATTTTATAAATTCATACCTCAATAAATAGAACCACAGCATCCATGAAGATTTCAAATTGTAACCTGAAACTCTGGGAATTTGGATGATTATGGGATGTGTTTGGTGAAATAACTGTGTTCCAGCAGAATCCCTTGCATGTTTGCAACTATGGTGGTGGTTTTGAGTACGACAGAATTACTAGTTTGATAGGTTATACCCAAGATCTTTGCAGGGAAGTGGACTCATACTTTTCTATTGAGTATCTTGCATTGCAGTGTTGGCAGTATATCAAAAATGGAGAAAAGATGCCAAAAAGGACCTTATTTTTTTCACAATTTTTCTTCCAATGTGCTTTAGAAATTGAAGCAAAGATAGGGGAATACACAGGAGACAAGAAACTGCTTAGCTTAAAAAAAGCTCTTCTTTCAAGTAAACATATTTTTCTTTTCACCAATCTTTTTAAATTAAGTGATCTAAGGGAATAGAAGCAGCAGAGCGTTCACTCCTTGTTCAATATAAATAATATATTTTCACAGGAGAATATTCCGAACTTTGAGGAATGTGTAGAAATATATGTGGAAGAAGCCAAATAAATTAAAATTTGACAGCTTTTCTCCAAGTCATAAATTCATTTCCATATTCAACTTTGAAAAAAATGAATTGCAAATGATCACATTTTAACAATCTAAGTGTATTTCATGCATGGGGAAATAAAAGAAGAAAGTGAGTTAGTCAAGCCTGCAAAAGATCCCCTGATGAGGTGGGTATTTCTATTCATCCTTCCTTTCCTTTAAGTAAACCAGTACAGAGACTTTATAGTCAATGTAAGGTGTATTGTCAAAGGAATACATTTAACAGTAGGGGTAAAGAAGAAGAAGGAAATACACTGAAGTAACAAGTCTTTGAAGGTGTCTTAGCAAGACAGTGGGCTCTTTTCACACATACTTTGATTTCACGTAGTGGCTAAGTTAAGTTTAAGTAAAAAGAATCATTCCTCTTCAAGTAGTTCTCATCAGGGGAGAGATAGAAAGGGGAGATACAAGTAGTGATTCTGGGATATTCTTTCTTAACTTCTTTAAAAGAAAAAGGGATTTTATTATGCATTGCTTTACAACATCAAGTGTCAGCTGCATGCATCTGATCACTCTGTTGAAAAATCCTTGGTAATACTAGAAATGTTTATGATACCCACTTCTTGCAAACATACAGACAAATAAACAAAACAAAGCTTGCCCTGTCAATAGCTCTTGGTAAAAGTATGCTAGAAGTTTGGTGTCCAAAAGTAGTAACTCTAAGGCTGGGGGATTGTATTGTATAAACATTAAAATAAACATGGTACATCTTGCTCTGATGCCAAATCAGATATTTGAAATAGGAAGGAACTGGCAAATCAATTTAACTTTTGTCCTAAATACCAGCAGGTAAACAGTATAACTGATCTTATTTTTCATCCCTCTAAAGTGACCAAATTCAACAGGAAATATCTTAACAAATGTAACACACAGACACCATTCTAGGATCTATGGATACAAAGACAAAAAAAGAAAGCACAAGTGCTCTCAATCATCTTAAATTCTACAAAATTAATAAAAAATACTTTCTCATTGATTGAGTTATAAAATCCATTAATTAATGAGTTTGATAAGTAAGCAAGACTGTGTATTCTGTTATCCATGCTTGAGAAACTTGTGTGAACCTCTCCTCAACTGTAGTCCTTTGAGTCAATCCAAATGTCACAGAATAAATAACCTTTGATAACCTAAGTGGGTCACATGTGCTCTCTAGGTCCCAAGTTCCTCATCCCTGCTGTAAACTATGAAACTCTTTGATTGGATTGAGCAAGGGAAAATGGTGATTGACTAAACCAATAAAGTAACCACATCACTGGGAGGAATTAGATTTAAATTCTTGCCTTCTTGAATCAGGAGTTTCAGGGATTACAAAAAGGCAGGTTTGCTTTGTAAAGACTAGATCTTTCAAGAATAGCCACATTACCTCTTTTTTTAACAAAATTTTGAAATCATTAGATGAGGGGAATATTGTAGATTTAGCTTACTTAGATTTCCATTACACTTTGAATAAATTATCTAGTACTAGTCTCCTGGTGAATGTGATAAGGTATGGATTATATGACAATCAAATCAAGTCAATCTTGAATGATTGACTGTCTAAACTCAAAGAATCATCTTTATTGGTTCAATCTTCACATGCCCAGAGATATGTAGTAGAAAACCCTAGGCATATGTATATGAAGAGCTCTGAAGGGCTTTCATGTAGAGTTCTCTTTGAATCCAGAGAAAAGAACCAGGAGCAATGCCTAAGAGAAGTAAACAGGGCAACTTAGGCTTAATTTCAGAGGAAAAAAATGAATAAGAAGTTGATCTGCCTAGAAGAGAAATGGCCATCCTCCAAAGTTCTCAGTTTGGAATAGCTGAAAGTCTTCAACAAAGAAAGCATGACAAATTTTTAGGTATATTATGACTGTAATTCCTTTTGTCCATTTTTTTTTTTTGCATTAGATGCATGTTGAGACCTCTTCTAACTGACATTTTGTGATTTTGTAAAATCCCATAAATCCTCTCTTGTCCCTCTCCCTACCTTCTTACTCTGTCAAAACAGAGCAAACTCTATCATGCTAAGGATGACATTAGGTCACGTAGCAAAGATGAAGGACAGTGGATGTTGCAATTATAAATCATTATGATTATATCATTATTTTAGTAAATATTCACATTGATTGGATATGTACTTTATGATGTTACATTAAACAATTCTAAATTTTAGAAATTTTAAAGCTTCTTTTAAATAACATCATTAAAATATAAACCTAGTAATCAGAAAAATGAATTGAAGGGAATATTTTACACCTCTTATAGTTTAATTATTTAATGATCACACCAGCTCTCAGTTGTATCCAGGAATAAATTATCCTGTTTTTCAACATTTTTACCAATATTTCATTTTCACTATTTCCCATTTTAAAAGATTTTATTTTTCTAAGGTGATATCTCCAAATTCATTGAGTTTACATATGTGATTATGAGTGATTTTGAACATGCTATCAAAGAGTTGCTGAGAGTTTATGCTCCTTCATTAGAAGAGTGAATATTCTTTGGCTAATTATCTATTAGGGAATAATGGTTCGTAAGTTGATAAGTGTGTCAATAGTCCCTACAGGTTTGGGATAGGAGGAATTTATCAGAGATGTTTAACATATGGAATTTTTTTTTCCTGCAGTCTATTTTTTCTCGTAATTCTGATTGCATCAATTTTATGTGTACACAATTTTAAGTATAAAAATAATCAGTTATCCATATTCTTTTATAATTTCCTTTATTTCATAATTTGCTAAGTACTTTCTCTCTATTCATTGTTGTGAATACTGCAGTCCCACATTCCTGCCCACCCCCCACATTTCATTTTTTAATATAATTTATTTATTTTTCAGTTCTTAACATTCACTTCCAGAAGAATTTAAATTCAAAATTTTCTTCCCATCTTTCCCCACCCCAGGACAGCATGAACCCCATCCACCCATCCTCCAGTCTGTCCTCCTTTCTATTACCCACACTTCTTTCATCCACCTTTTCCTCTATTTTACTGTAGGGCAGAAGAGATTTCTATACTTCATTGCCCGTATTACTTAATTTCCAGTTGCAAGCAAAAACAATTTTTAACACTCATTATTAAAGCTTTGAGCTCTGTATTCTCTCCCTTCCACCCCACCCACTGTCACTGAGAAAAGAAGAAATATTCAATATAGGTCACACATGTGTAACAATGAAAATCACTTCCATAATATTTATGTTTTAAAACACTAAGCACATTTCCCTCTGTACTACTCTGCCTTTCATTTGTTGCATTCTCTCCTTTGACCTATCTTCCCACAATAGTATTTGCTTCTGATTACTCCTTATCCCAATTTGCTGTCCCTTCTGTTATCTTTCCTCTCCTATTCTCTTTCCCCTTGGCTTCCTACAGGTTAAAATAGATTTCTATATCCAATTGAGTATGTGTTACTGCTCCTTAAACCAAATTCCATGAGAGCATGGCTCAAGCTCCCCCTCTTCCCCTCTATTGTAATAGCTTTCTTCCCTCTTTTATATGAGATGATTTGCTACCTTCTATCTTTCCCTTTCCCTTACTCCTTGTACATTCCATTCAACAGCAAATTTTATTTTTAGGGATATTTTCCCTTCATATTCACCTCACCCTGTGCCCTCTGTCTATGTATACACACACACATATACACACACAAACATTTACATATATGTATATATACACACATGCACATATATATACATACATGCATACATATATGGTTATACATATAATATACACAAACATACACATATATATATATATATATATATATATATTCCCTCTAAGTACCATAATACTAAAAAAGGTCTCATGAATTAAATTTAACATCTTTACATGTGGGGATGCAAACATTTCAACTTGAATGAGTTCTTTAACTCTTCTCTTTCCTGTTTACCTTTTCATGTTTCTTTTGATTCTTGGTTTTGAAAGTCAAATTTTCTATTCAGCTTTGGTCTTTTCAACAAGAATTTTTGGAAATCTTCTATTTCATTGGAATTCCATTTTATTTCCTGAAGTATTACACTAAGTTTTTCTGGGTAGGTGATTCTTGGTTTTTGTCCTATCTCTTTTGACCTCTGGAATGCCACATTCTAAATCCTTTGATAACTTACTGTAGAAGTTACTAAATCCTGTGTTATCCTGATCGTACCTCCACAATACTTGAATTGTTTGTTTCTAGCTACTTGTAATATTTTCTCTTTGACCTGGAAACTCTGAAGTTTGGCTACAATATTCCTAAGAGTTTTTCTTTTGGGATCTCTTTCGGGAAGTGATAGGTGAATGCTTTGCATTTCTATTTCACTCCTCTGGTTCTAGAATATCAGGGCAGTTTTCCTTGATAATTTCTTGGAAGATGATGTGTAAACTATTGTTTTGATCATGGTTTTCAGGTAGACCGATAATATTTAAATTATCTCTTCTGGATCTGTTTTTCTGGTCAGCTGTTTTTCCAATGAGATATTTCACATTGTCTTCTATGTTTTCATTCTTTTGGTTTTGTTTTATAATTCCTTGTTTTCTAGTAAAATCATTATCTTCCATCTATTCCATTCTAGTTTTTAAAGAATGATTTTCTTCAGTGAGCTTTTGAAGCTCCTTTTCCATTTGGCCAATTCTGCTTTTTAAATCATTCTTCTGATCATTGACTTTTTGGACCTGTTTTGCCATTTGAGTTAGTTCATTTTTAAAGCTGTTACTTTCTTCAACGTTTTTTTTTTTTTGAGACTCTCACTTTTCATTACTTTCTTGAATTGCTCTCATTTCTCTTCCCAATTTTTCCTCCAGCTCTCTTACTTGATTTTAAAAAGCGATATTGAGTTCTTCCATGGTCTGTGACCATTGCATATTTCATTTGGAGGTTTTGGATGTAGAAGCCTTGACTTTTATGTCTTCCTCTGAGGGTATGCTTTTTTCTTTGTCATCTGAAAGGATGGAAGAAAATATCTTTTCACCAAGAAAATTTAATCTTCTGTAGTCTTATTTTTTTCTCCTTTTTGGGGGGCATTTTCCCAGACAGTTACTTCACTTTTGAGTCCTTTGTCAATTGGGGGTAAATTCAAAGGACCTATAAGTTCTCAGTTCTTCCAAGATGCTACAATCAAGAAAGAGGAGTTGATTCCTCTCTTTGCCTGCGCTCTGGTCTGTGAGCAACACCAAACATTCTTATCTGCCCAGGATTTGCAAGTAAGATTCCCTCTCCACAGCCATCTCCAGCTCCACCAGGACAGTGCTCCTTGTCACCCCAGGACCACCACTCTGAAATGAGACCAAAATCAGCTGCTCAATCCCCATGGCCTTTAGGCCAAGAGTTCCAAAACTGGATGCTGCTGCCGCAGTGGTTGCAACCACCATGGGGCTTGGGCTTTGACTGGACCATGCTTCCCTCTCACTCTGGTGAAAGAGCTTTCTCACTGACCTTGGAAGCTGTCTTTGATGTTTGTGGGTTGAGAAATCTAGGAACTGTAGCTACTACCCATGATTCAATGCCCTGAAATCTGCTCCAGTCCTGCCAATGCTGTTCTGCATGGCCAAGGCTGGGCTGTGCTCTGCTCTGAGGCTGGTGTGAGACACCTTTCCTGTAAGCCTTCCAGGATGTCTTGGACTGTAAATCTGTTTCACTCTGTCTTTTTGTGACTTCTGAAGCTCTAGAATTTGTTTAGTCTGTTTTTTACAGGTATTCTATGGACTATAAGGGGAGAGCTGGAGCAGATTCATCATTCTACTCTACCGTTTTAGCTTGGCCCTCCACCCCAATTTCTTGCAAAGGTACTTCTTAGTATGTGCAGATCATGTATTCATTTGAAATTTATTGAAATATAAATATATATATATATATGTATCTGTATATCTATATCTATGGTTCTATTCTAACCTTATTTTTAATAAAAAAAATACTCTCCATTGTTCTCATTTTCCTTTTTCAAAAACATTTCTTAAAAAGCATTTAAATGATACAACATCTGTATAAAGTAACTCACGGTGAATTCTGGAGCAGTGAGGCCACAGAACAGTGGAGCTAGGGGGATTTCTGTTCCAGAGGGACCTGCGAACCTCTCACAAAAGGTCCGTCATGCTGCGGATGCAGAGCCCAGCCCAGACATCCCGCGGCCACTGGCGCCAAGAGGAACAGATCCCAGCTGGCTTCGGGGATGGGATCTCCTGTGGTGGCACAAGTCCCTCCACCCACAGGTGACGAGGGTCGGTGGGAGAGTCTCTTTGGCGGGTCAAGAGGGGAGTGGGGTGCCCCCATGGCTCGGGCCTCCTTGGGATGCAGAGGCTGAGAGGCGGCGTCAGACCGGGTCTCCCCAAGCAGGCAGGAGCCTGGATCCATTGTTGAAGGTCTGTGCATAAACCCCCTGACAGAACTGAGCCTGAGAGGTGGCCCTGCCCCTGACCACCTGAACTTAATTCTCACACTGAATAGCAGCCCTGCCCCTGCCAAAAGCCCTGAGGCTGGAAGCAGCATTGAATCTCAGACCTGAAGTGCTGGCTGGGAGGATGAGGAGGAGAGGTGGGTCAAGTCACTGGCTGGGAAAATGCCCAGAAAAGGGAAAAGAAATAAGACTATAGAAGGTTACTTTCTTGGTGAACAGGCATTTCCTCCCTTCCTTTCTGATGAGGAAGAACAATGCTTACCATCAGGCAAAGACACAGAAGTCAAGGCTCCTGTATCCCAGCCCACCCAATGGGCTCAGGCCATGGAAGAGCTCAAAAAGAATTTTGAAAATCAAGTTAGAGAGGTGGAGGAAAAGCTGGAAAGAGAAATGAGAGACATGAAGTCAAAGCATGAACAGCGTCAGCACCCTGCTAAAGGAGACCCAAAAAAATGTTGAAGAAAATAACACCTTGAAAAATAAGCTAACTCAACTGGCAAAAGAGGTTCAAGAAGCCAGTGAGGAGAAGAAGGCTTTCAAAAGCAGAATTAGCCAGACGGAAAAGGAGATTCAAAAGCTCACTGAAGAAAATAGTTCTTTCAAAATTAGAATGGCACAGATGGAGGCTAATGACTTTATGAGAAACCACAAAATCACAGAACAAAACCAAAAGAATGGAAAAATGGAAGATAATGTGAAATATCTCATTGGAAAAACAACTGACCTGGAAAATAGATCCAGGAGAGACAATTTAAAAATTGTGGGACTACCTGAAAGCCATGATCAAAAAAAGAGCCTAGGCATCATCTTTCATGAAATTATCAAGGAAAACTGCCCTGAGATTCTAGAACCAGAGGGCAAAATAAGTGTTCAAGGAATCCACAGATCACCGCCTGAAAGAGAACCAAAAAGAGAAACTCCTAGGAACATTGTGGCCAAATTCCAGAGTTCCCAGGTCAAGGAGAAAATATTGCAAGCAGCTAGAAAGAAACAATTCAAGTATTGTGGAAATACAATCAGGATAACACAAGATCTAGCAGCCTCTACATTAAGGGATCTAAGGGCATGGAATAGGATATTCCAGAAGTCAAAGAAACTAGGACTAAAACCAAGAATCACCTACCCAGCAAAACTGAGTATAATACTTCAGGGGAAAAATTGGTCTTTCAATGAAATAGAGGATTTTCAAGCATTCTTGATGAAAAGACCAGAGCTGAAAAGAAAATTTGACTTTCAAACACAAGAATGAAGAGAACCATGAAAAGGTGAACAGCAAAGAGAAGTCATAAGGGACTTACTAAAGTTGAACTGTTTACATTCCTACATGGAAAGACAATATTTGTAACTCTTGAAATCTCTCAGTATCTGGGTACTGGGTGGGATTACACACACACACATGCACACACGCACACATACATAGAGACAGAGTGCACAGAGTGAATTGAAGAGGATGGGATCATATCTTAAATAAAAATGAAATCAAGCAGTGAGAGAGAAATATATTGGGAGGAGAAAGGGAGAAATGGAATGGGGCAAATTATCTCTCATAAAAGAGGCAAGCAAAAGACTTATTAGTGGAGGGATAAAGAGGGGAGGTGAGAGAAAAACATGAAGTTTACTCTCATCACATTCCACTAAAGGAAGCAATAAAATGCACACTCATTTTGGTATGAAAACCTATCTTACAATACAGGAAAGTGGGGGTAAGAGGATAAGCAGGGTGGGGGGGATGATGGAAGGGAGGGCATGGGGAGGAGGGAGCAATTTGAGGTCAACACTCATGGGGAGGGACAGGATCAAAAGAGAATAGAAGTAATGGGGGACAGGATAGGATGGAGGGAAATATAGTTAGTCTTATACAACACAACTATTATGGAAGTCATTTGCAAAACTACACAGATTTGGCCTATATTGAATTGCTTGCCTTCCAAAGGGAAGGGGTGGAGAGGGAGGGAGGTAAAGAAGTTGGAACTCAGAGTGTTAGGATCAACTGTAGAGTAATGTTCTTGCCACTAGGAAATAAGAAATACAGGTAAAGGGGTATAGAAAGCTATCTGGCCCTACAGGACAAAAGAGAAGACGGAGACAAGGGCAGAGAGGGATGATATAAGAGAGAGCAGATTGGTCATAGGGGCAATTAGAATGCTTGGTGTTTGGGGGGGGGAGGGGATAAAAGGGGAGAAAATTTGTAACCCAAAATTTTGTGAAAATGAATGTTAAGAGTTAAATAAATTTTAAAATAAATAAAAATAAATAAAAAAATAAAAAAAATTTTAAAAAAAGCATTTAAATTCTCCATATTATTTTACATTGTACTACAGTAATTGATTATTTTTTTTAAGAATACTGGAAAATTAGGAAGGGAGTAGATTATAGAAATATTTTCAAGCCAAATGGAAGATATCATAGTTGATCCTGGAAGCAGTAAGCATACATTAAATGAATGATGGAGAAAGGTAGAACATACTTAAAGAGTCTTTGAGGGAGAATAATTTAAAAGATAAAGGGAGAAAGAGAGGAAGTACATGGCTGCAGTACCAAGCACTGTGCTAAGTATATATTTTACATATATTATCTCTTTGATCCTCACAACAACCCTGAGAGATAGGTGCTGTTACACCTAATTTATAGTTCAGTAAACTGAGACAAATACAGAATTAGTCATTTGTCCAGGATCATACAATGAGTAAATACCCAAGTATGAATTTCAATTCAAGTCTTTATCACTCCAGGCTCAGCAGTATATCAACTGTATCACTACCTACCTGTAGTGGAGGCAGAGAGACCAACCAACAATCACTCTATTTCACTAGCCCAGATATAAGTTAATGAGGGCCTGTAAAACTGTGATGGCAGTAGCAGGTAAGAGAAGTTGACATTTATAAGAGATGTTTTAAAAGTAAAAATAACAGAATTTCACAGCTGATTGTCCTTTTGGAAGGTGATAGAGTAAGCAGTAAAGAATGAACCCTAGTTGTAAGGTTGGGTAACTGAAAAGATGCTACCACCAACAATACACAGGAAGTTAGGAAGAAGGGGACATTTAAGAGGAGAACATAATGCATTCACTTCTGGACATGGTGACTTTAAGATATCTAAAATACATCTCATTCCCAGTGTCAAATAGAGAGATAAAGACTCTAGAGTAAAGGAGAGAGACTAGAGGTATACCAATATGAGAATCATCTGCATAGAGATGATGGTTGATTGCATAGGGACTGATGAGATAACCAAAAGAAATTGAATAAAGGGGAAGAAAGGAGAAACCAGGATAGAATATTCTGTTAGAATGGTTAACAAATATGATCATTATGCAGATCTATCAAAGGAGACTAAAAAGAGTGCTCAGATAAGGGGGAAGAGAACCAGGAAAGAACAGTGTTTTGAAAACCTAGAAAGAAAAGAGTATCAAGGAGAAGCATGTGGTCAACAGTGTCAAATGCTACAGAGATGTCAGCAAAGATAAGGATTTTTTTCTAAAGTCATTAGAACTGATGATTAAGAAGCCGTTGGTAACTTTGAAGAAAGCAGTTTCATTTGAATAATGATGAAATAAGAAGTCAGACTTAAAAAAGAAAAAAAGAAAAAATGAGAGGAAAGGACATAGATGTATCCATTGTAACTTACCTTGTCAAGCAGTTTGGCCACAATAGGGAGAAGAGATTGTTATGATGATGGTTAACAATGATCAAGTGAGAGTGTTTTGAGGATGGGGGAATCTTGAGTGTGGTTGTAAATATTAGGGAAGCAGCAGTAGAAAAGGAGTGATTGAATGTTAATGACAGAATTCTGATGATAAGGGGTATTTTATTGAACAAGACAGAATGGAACGGATTCACATGTTAATATAGAATGCTTTGACAAGGAGAAAGGTCATTTCTTTTTGTAAGATGAATGGAGCAGAAAGTCACAGAAGGCAGCAGAATATTGTGAGACAGGGAAGAGAAGAGGAGGGAGATCTCAGTGAATTACCTTTTTTCCCCGTAAAACATGAGAAAAATTTCTCCTTTGAGAAGTTCGGAGGAGGGGTAGCAATGCAACATAAAAGAAGGAATGGAAAGGTTTGGAAAAAACCATTATGATAGACTGTGTGAGTGAATCAGTTAGGGACATGGAAAAGGATTGCTTTGTCAAAATGAGGGCCCAGATGAACTTGTGTAACATAAATTTTCAGGAGACCCAGTCAGCATGCTTTCACTTTCTCCATTTTCATTCAGGAGTATGTAAGCAGGAGCAAAGCCTTCAGATGGTAGACTTAATCCAAGGCTCAGCCTTGGCAGGATAAAATCCTCAACACAGTAAAACAGCAAAAGAAGACAAAGGAATCAAAAGAAAAGGGCAATGTAGTATTATACTCATTCATCAAGGGATAAAGTTAGGGAAGTAAGGAAAAAATATCCAATACATAACTGGGAAAGAACTAAGGGCTTCAGCAATAGGAAGTTATATAGAAGACAACAGGTTTTGGAGGTGCAAGAGAGAATTAGACTGAAAACAGATTGGATTAGATGAAAGGTCAAGAATCATGAACATGGAAGCATATCTTCTACGGATGATAATATGATCTAGGGTGTGACCATTTTTTGCATGTGTATACCTGCAGTTAATTTAAGGTCATAGTAAGTTGGTAAATTGAGGAACTGGGAAGTTTTAGTGTTTAAGGAATTATCAATATGTATGATGAAGCCATCTATTGCAAGTGCAGTATATAGGGAGGAGAGTTATACTGTGAGCCAGGTCCTGAACTCTTTGAAGAAAGACAAATGTCCAGGAGACTGATAGATAAGAACTACTAGAATCTTGTTTGGGTGATAAATACAAATTTACTAAATGTCAAAGGAAGAGAGATTACTGAATAACAGTGACAGAGAACGTGAAAGTGGCAATAGTGAGTAAAGAATATTTTAAGCCCTTCATCATGAACGATGAGTTGAGAATATAAGTAAAAACATAAGCAGTGCTTGAAAAAAAGGCATAAAGAGGGAAATAAGTAATGATGTGCAAAAGGATGCAAGGAACAAATAAAGAAAAAAATCAATGATGAAAATTACTTTGTTACAAATGGACCAAGCATCGTAGAGAACGTAAGTGTAAAAGGTAAGTAACTTTATATTCGGACATTAGTGGGCTTAGTTTGAAATAGATGGGAATAGGAGAAATGGTCAGGGGGGAGTGAAAATGTAGATGGAAAAATGGCAACCAGGAATTAGGAGTCACTGAGAAGGAGAAAAAAAAAAAACAAAATTTGGAGTAAATTACTCATTGGGGAATAAATTGAGGTAAGTCATCATTGTCCACAGGCATTCAGTTTGACAATGGAATGTTTCAGAGGATCATTTTGTAGTTGGTGTGGGAGGGAGAGTTGCTTGACACTGACGAAGGGGACCAATGTATAATTTAGGAGGCCAGAGAGAGTGCCAGGAGCACAATGGAATGTAAACTATGGGAGTCTACATGGTGATCTGCTTTTATGCTATTCAACAGTAGTTTTAATATTACTTCTTCATAATACATTTTGAATCAGGATGATAAGAGCATAAATCTTGAAATGTAAACTTTATTAGGGCTTACATAATTTGTTTCTCTTTTTTTACAGATACGGAAACTGAGGACGAGAGAGTTTATGATTTGCCCATGGTTACAAAGATAGTAATACAATAATTCAAATCTACGTCTTCAGACTCAAAACTTAGCATAATTTCTATTGAAATATGATATGCATATATGAAGTCTAAAAATGCCAGCTAGTCTCCATTATTAGGTTTTTTTTTCCTTTTTTTATTTGACTCTATTTCAGTGATACGTTTGGCTTTTCCTCCATGTGAAATTTGCCACTGTTTTATCTAATCCTTTTGTATCCAATTTGTATTAAAATTGCTGTCAATTGTTTTAAATTTATAGATTAAATTTTTAACTATTATTATCTTTAGTGGTTTAACATAGAGAATGCGTGGATATTGAATGTCTCTCTTGTTATTTAATGCTTTATTTCTATGGAAATTATTTTGTGTGTGTGTGTGTATACATACATACATACATATACATATACATATACATATACATATACATGTATATATATATATATGCCCCAACTGTGTGTTGTTAACTCTCAAATAATTATTGCATTTTGTTACTACCTCAAACATCATTTCTCTTTCAACTGATTTTCTTGATTTAATTTATTAAGCTTCTCCATTTGAAATTACTTGGATCAGCTAATGTTTTGTCATTTATTTTGGATTTGCTTAGTAAAAACAACATATTATCTACAAATAACATTTTTCCTATTTCTCAGTTCTCATTTCCTTAATGAATTATTAAGATTATTGCCATATTGCTATACATAGTATTTTAGGGTTTCAACAAGTTCTAATAATGCTAATAGGAATTCTTGTTTTCTCCTTGGTCTCAGTGGGGGAGCTTCACTGCAAATAATGGTAACATTTGGTTTAAAATCATTTATTTTTAAAAATATAATAAAGAAAATCCCTTATGTTCCTCTTTTTAATAGTTTTCAACATGAATGCTGAGTTCTGTCATTTTTTTAACTCCCATTGATATAAAATGTTTAAGGTTTTTTTTAAAATAATAATTATGGTTAATATACTCATTGATTTTCTAATAAAAAAAAACATTTTTGCACTCCTGGTGTAAATGTAACTTAGTCATAGTGAATAACTTTGGGGATACCATTATACAAGTTCCAGAATTTCCGTTAACATTTCACATCAATATTGAAAAGTTTTATTTGTCGTTGGTTCATTTTCTGTCTTTCATTCTCCTTGCTTGTGTACTAAGTGTATATTTTTTATAAAAGTAATTTGATGAATTGACATTTCCACTTTTGAAAATAGTATTTAAATGTTTATCAGAACTCATTTATAAGTCGATCTGATTCTTGATTAGAATTTACCAAGGAAAATGCTTTCTGTAGTTTTCAATTTCTCTTTCTTATATTTCATTGTTTAACCTATTTATTCTTTATTTTATTAATTGCTTAAATCTGTCTCATTTCATCAAAATCTTCATTATTATTAGCACCTGCCCATGTTTAAAAGAGTTTAATAATTCTTTTGGAAAGAAATTTACTTTCCTCTTGAATTGCTGTATTTTCTCTTTTTATTTCTGAAGAGAATTTTCCTCATAAAAACCAAATCACTGATTTACCAGTTTTTTTGTTCTCCTCAAAAATTGTGTTTGCTTTACTTATTCTATTATATTCTCAGTAATTAAATTCTGCCTTTAAATTTCAAAAGGGCTTCTTGTGCTTGCTTCAATTAATTGATTAACCATTGGACTTATATTTTAGCAGTACGTTCAGTCCATTGAAACCCAATTTTCTCATGCCTTTAATAAAAAATATTCAAGGCTATATATTTTTCTTTAAATGCAATTTTAGCTACATCTTGTAAATGTTGTGGCCCTATTATAATTACCTTTATGATGACCTTTTACCATTTAAATGGCCCACTTTCTATGCATGCAGAAGATATTTCCCAGGGTTTGTTTCATTTATAGATTCATACTGGCTTCTATGATGATATTAATATCATGATATCATGAAAAAATAAACTCAGCTTAATTTATCTAGATATGCAAATAGGTTTGAAGATAAGTTTCTCTACCTTCTCAGTCTAATAAATCCAAATATTTCCTAAGATTTATTGTTGATCACAATGAGAATCGTGAATGACTAGTATTATTATTTTATGTGATTTTCTTCTTGCCGTCCACTTGTAAGACTGCCTCTTTGTTGATAAAGCCATTACATTTCATTATTAACTGATGTGATTAATTAACTTTTGGCTTCTGTGAAAGTGTATGACAGACTCATGAAGAGTCTCAAGGAATCCCAAATTCTATGATTTTTAAATTAGCTGGTTCAACATCTTTAATGCTTCTGGGAAATTTTATCCTATAGCATCAGAAATACAGGATTTGGAGTATGTGTTTCTCTTTTGGGTACCAATAAATCTAAGAGTGTTCTAACAAGTATGTTCATTAGTGTCACCATCCACAAAACGGGATAATAATAGCATTTACCTCCCAAGATGTTTAGGAGGATCAAACGAGGTATTAATTCATATTTTGAGTACCTAAAATACTACATAAGTGCAAATAATAGTAACAATAATAACAATTAAAGTAGATGATAATTGCAATTCTTGATATTATTAAGATCAGTTACCTTCTCTTGTAGGTATCTGAAATCTTGTATTTGTGGGGTTTTTAACCTCTTTTTATTTGTTATTTCACCTCTGAATTGTTATCTACTATCACCTTGTGAGACTCCAAGGATTTTTTTTTTCAATGAATTGAACAATTTCTAGGTGTTCCTTTCCTATCCTTTTTGTCATTAATTTTGTTTCTATATTTAAAGACGAATCAGTCTTCTTTTTCTCTTAATGAGTTAATTAACTACTGAGATTCTTAACACTAATTCAAATTTGACTTTTGAGGGTGCTTTTCCATTCATCATTCATTCCTTCTGGATAATATTTATTTGTAGTGTCCATTCCAATGTATATTTAAAGTACATTTCACTAAAAAAGATGTAGAAGTCAATGGGAAATTAATGATGAATACATTAAAGTTCCTGATTAAGAAGGACATAATCTTGTATTTTACTCAAGGTGCATAACAGGGAAAAAGGTAAGTAAGTACAGAGTACATATGTAGTACTTAGAAGTTGAAAATATTAATAATAGCTTAAATAAGGGAACTCAGAAAAGACTTCCTGTAGGAGGTAGTACCTGAATAGTCCTTCAAAGGAAGAGGTTGATAGAGTTTAAATTTTCCCCAAATCCCTTTACCATAGATCATAGTATCATAGTGGTAGAAATATACTAGGACCCCAGTGATCACAGAATTTAACCCCCCCTCATTTTAGAAATGAGAACACTGAAACCAAGACAGTTAAAGAATATGTCCAAAATCACCTAGCATTTAAGAGACAGGATTTGAACCTCTGTTTTACTGATTCAGTTCACTATGCTCTACCAGCTACTTAGTACTAAACATAATTTACTTAGCCACAGGTCTGTAGAATAGTTTTGCTTTGTTTTTCCAATTTGTCCTGACATAGGTATGGTTGCCTTTTTTTTCATTCTTTCATTATTTTTTGTATTTATTCATTTTTAGTTTTCAAATTCATTTCCACAAAATTTTCAGTTCCAAATTTTCTCACCATCTCTACCCTTCCCCCACCCTATAAAGCCTTGCATTCTGATTATGCCTTTCCTCAATATGCCCTCCCTTCTATCTCACCCCTCCCTTCCCTTATCCTGAATCTTCTCTCTTTTCTTGTAGAAATAGATATATTTCTATACCCCATAACCTGTATTTCTTATTTTCCAAGAATTCCAAATTCTTATTTCCCAAGAATTGGAAAAACAGTTCTCAATATTCATTCCTAAAACTTTGAGTTCCAACTTCTCTCCCATCCTCCCTCCCCAACCATCCCCATAGAGAAGGCAAATAATTCAATATAGGCTATATATGTGTAGTTTGTAAAGGACTTCCATAATAGTCATGTTATGTAAGACTAACTATATTTCCCTCCACCCTATCCTGCCATCCAATTTATCCTATTCTCTCTTTTGACCTTGTTCCTCCCCAAAAATATTTACTTCTAATTACTCCATCCACCCAACTGCCCTCCCTTCTATCATCCCCCCACTCCACTTGTCCCCTTCTCCCCTGCTCTCCTTTAGTGTTAAAAAGATTTTCATACCAAATCCAGTGATCATGTTATTCCTTCCTCAGACCAAATATGAAGAGAGTAAGCTTCCCCTTTTCCCTCTCACCTCCTCCCTTTTCTCTTACACTGAAAACGCTTTGTCTTGCCTCTTTTATGAGAGATAATTTGCCCCATTCAATTTCTCCCTTTCCCCTCTCAGTGTATTCCTCTCTCACCCCTCAATTTTATTTTTTAGATATTATCCCTTCTTATTCAACTCACCCTGTGATCTGTCCATATATATCTATGTGTGTGTGTGTGTGTGTGTGTGTGTGTGTGTGTGTGTATTACCTCCAACTACCCAAATACTGACAAAGTCTTAAGAGTTACAAATATTATTTTTCCATGTAGGAAGGTAAACAGTTCAAATTTAGAAAGTCCCTTATGATTTCTCTTTCCTATTTATATTTTCATGCTTCCCTTGACTCTAGTGTTTGACAGTCACATTTTCTATTCAGTTCTGGTCATTTCATCAAGAATGCCTGAAAGTCCTCTATTTCTTTGAATAACAATTTTGTCCCCTGAAGTATTATACTCAGGTTTGTGGGGTAGGTGATTCTTGGTTTTCATCCTAGTTTCTTTGACTTCTGGAATATCATATTCCAAGCCCTTCAATCCCTTAATGTAGAAGATACTAGATCTTGTCTTATCCTGATAGGATTTCCACAGTACTCTAATTGTTTCATTTTTTCATTTTATTTATTTATGTTCAGTTTTCAACATTCATTTCCACAAGATTTTGAGTTTCAAATTTTCTCCCCATCTCTCCCTTCCCCCTTCCCAAAACACCATGTATTCTGATTACCCCTTCCCCCAATCTACTGTCCCTTCTATCACACCCCTCCCTTCCCTTATTCCCTTTAATTGTATGGCAAGATAGATTTCTATACCCCATTATCTGTATTTTTTATTTCCTAGTTACATGCAAAAACAATACTCAACATTCGTTCCTAAAACTCTGAGTTCCAACTTTTCTCCCTTCCTCTCTCCCCACTGAGAAGGTGAACAATTCAATATAGGCTATATCTGTGTAGTTTACCTAAAGACTTCCATAATAGCCATGTTGTGAAAGACTAACTGTATTTCCCTACATCCTATCCTGCTCCCTCCGTTTATTCTATTCTCTCTTTTGACCTTATCCCTCCCCAAAAGTATTTACTTCTAATTACCCCCCTCCTCCCATTTGCACTCCCTTCTGTCATCCCCCCACGCTCCACTTATCTCCTTCTTTAGTGTGGTGTAAGATAGATTTTCATACCAAATTGACTGTGCATGTTATTCTCTCTTTAAGCCAAATGTGATGAGAGCAAACTTTATTTTTTCCCTATCACTTCCCCTTTTCCCCTCCCCTGAAAAAGTTTTTTCTTGCCATTTTTATGAGAGATAATATACCCCATTCCTTTTCTCCTTTTCTGCTCCCATTATATTCCTCTCACCCTTTAATTTTATTTTTTAGACATCAGCCCTTAGTATTCAGCTCACTCTGTCCCCTTTGTGTATACACACACACACACACACACACATATATACACACACACATACACACACATATATATTAATATGAGTGTCTCTGTGAATATAATCACTCCAACTACCAAAATATTGAGAAAAGTTTTAAGAGTTTCAAATATTATCTACCCATATAGGAATATAAAAAGTTCAAATTTAGTAAGTCCCTTATGATTTCTCTTTCCTCTCCACCTTTTCATGCTTCTCTTGTTACTTGTGTTTGAAAGTCAAATTTTCTTTTCAGTTTTGGTCTTTTAATCATGAATACTTGAAAGTCCTCTACTTCATTGAATGACCATTTTTTCCCTTGAATCATTATACTCACTTTTGCTGTGTAGGTAATTCTTGGTTTTAATCCTAGTTGCTTTGACTCCTGGAATATCATATTCAAAGTCCTTCAATCCCTTAATGTAGAAGCTGCCAGATGCTGTGTCATCATGATTGTATTTCGACAATACTCAAGTTGTTTCTTTCTAGATCTTACAATATTTTCTCCCTGACCTGGGAACTCTGGAATTTGGCTACAGTATCCCTAGGAGTTTTTCTTTTCAGATCTCTTTCAGGAGATGATTGGTGAATTCTTTCAATATTTATTTTACCCTCTGATTCCAGAATATCAGGGCAGTTTTCCTTGATAACTTCATGAACGATGATGCAGAAACCTTGACTTTTAGATCTTCCTCTGATGGTATACATTGTTCTTCCTCATCTGAAAGAATGGAAGAAAATACTGCTCACCAAAAAAGTAACATTTTATTGTCTTATCCTTTTTCCCTTTTGGGGTATTTTACCAGCCAGTTACTTGACTTTTGAGTTCTTTGTTAAGAGTAAGTTATACTCTGAGGACCTGTAAGTTCTCAGAACCTCCAAGGTGGCACAATCAAGGCAGAGGACTCTTCTCCTCTCCTACCTGCCCTCTGGTCTGAGAGTAACCACAAGCACTCTTTTCTGCAAATAGGTTTCCTTCTCCACAACGGCCTCCAGCTCCACCACACCAGTCAGCACTCTTCCTCACTGCAAGGCCGCCACTCAGGGCTGAGTGTCAGATCAGCTGCTCAATTCCCCCAGAGTCTTGAGGCCAGGGCTTCAAAAATGGAAGCTGTTGCCACCTGGGGCCAAGGACGGACTGCTGAGTGCCATTCTCTAGCAGGTAAAAGCACTTTTTCACTGACCTTTGAAGCTGCTTTTGGTATATATGGGTTGAGCAATCTGGGAATCACAGCAGCTGTTGGTGATGCCTTGAAGCCTGCTCTGGTCCTGTCCCTGCTGCGTGGCCAAGGCCAAGCTGCCCTACACTCCGTGCCTGGTGACATAGACCTTTTCTGTCAGCCTTCCAGGCTGCCTTGGCCTAGAAACCTCTTTCACTCTTTCGTTTTCTGACTTCTGCTGCTCTAAAATTTGTTTAGAGTCATTTTTACAGGTAATTCATGGACTGTGAGCAGAGAGCTGCAAGAGGTTCATCCTTCTACTTTGCCATCTTGGGTCTCACAAGTTAAAATCTTGAGGATTCAAAAAGGTATCCTTTGACTTCTTTTGAGTTAGTCTCCTTGGCAAACATATCCTATTTTAAATTAAGAAATGGATAACCATTTCATGATGCTGCTGCTCCATGTTAACTGACTCTTCTTAATATGGTCAAGCATAACTCAGAGAAGGAAGCATGACATCTCGGTCCTCAAAGCAAGGGAGATTGTTAGTGGCAGTAGTCATCTGTCACTCAAACCTTCTTCTAGAATTGTTTCTTTCTAGCTGCTTGCAATATTTTCTCCTTGACATGGGAACTCTGGAATTTGGATACAATATTCCTAGGAGTTTCTCTTTTTGGATATCTTTCAGGTGGTGATTGGTGGACTCTTTCAATATTTATTTTGCCCTCTGGTTCTAGAATATCAGGGCAGGTTTCCTTGATAATTTCAGGAAAGATGATGCCTAGATTCTTTTTTGATCGTGACTTTCAGGTATTCCTATAATTTTTAAATTGTCTTTCCTGGATCTATTTTCCAGGTCAGTTGTTTTTCCAGTGAGATATTTGACATTATCTTCTATTTTTTTTTAATTCTTTTGGTTTTGTTTTGTAATTTCTTGGTTTCTCATAAAGTCATTAACTTCCATCTGTTCCATTCAAATTTTTAAAGAACTATTTTCTTCAGTGAGCTTCTGAACCTCCTTTTCCATTTGGCTAATTCTGATTTTTAAAGGATTCTTCTCTTCATTCCCTCTTTGGACCTCTTTTGCCAATTGAGTTGGCCTATTTTTAAAGATATTATTTTCTTCAGCATTTCTTTGAGTCTCCTTTAGCAAGCTGTTGACTCACTTTTCATGATTTTCTTACGTTGCTCTGATTTCTTTCCAATTTTTCCTCCACCTCTCCTACTTGATTTTCAAAATCCTTTTTGAGCTCTTCCATGGCCTGTGACCATTGCATATTAATTTTGGAGATTTTGTATACAGAAATGACCTCTGACAATATGCATTGTTCTTTCTCATCCAAAAGGGTGGAAGAAAATGCCTGATCACCCTGAAAGCAACCTTCTATGGTCTTATGTTTATTCCCTTGTGGGGGCATTTTCCCAGACCCTTTGTTGAGAGAAGGATATATTCTGGTGGCCTGTAAGTTTTCAGTTCCTCCAAAGTGCCACAATCAAGGGAGAGTAGTTTCCTCTTCTCCTGGGCTGTGCACTGGTCTTAGAGCAATCAAAAACTTTTCTGCCCAGAATCTGAGAGTAAATTTCTCTCTCCACAACCATCTCCAGCTCCACCACATCAGTGCTTCTCCTCACCTCATTGCTACACTCAGGGCTAAGATTCAGATCAGTTGCTCAGTTCCCCCAGGGACTTTAGGTGGAGGGCTCTGAAAATGGACGCTGCTGCTGCAGTGGCTTCTGCCAGTGGGCCAGACTTTGTTCCCTTCTCCTGGATGAGGGAGTTTTTTCATTTACCTTTGAAGCTGTTTTTGGCATTTGTGGGTTCAGCAATCCGGGAACTGCTGTTGCCTGCTGGTGGTTCCCCAAAACCTGTTCTGAGTCCTGTCCCTACTGTGCTGCATAGCCCATCCTGGGCTGCACTTCACTCCATGCCTGGTGTGATACACCCTTCCTGTAGACCTTGCAGGATGTCCGTGGCTCGAAATTTCTTCCACTCTGTTATTTTGTGGCTTCTGCTGCTCGACAATTTGTTTAAAGGCATTTCTACTCTGTCTTTCTAGTCTGCCATCTTGGCTCCACCCCCTACCACTCTACATTTGCCTTTCTTCAAAAGGCTCCTTGATTTTCCAGGTTTTACATCTGGAAAAGTAAATAGAAAACTTTTCTATGCTGTAGAAAACTTTTCTCTATTGAATTTTACTCCCCTTGTCCCCAGCCCAGTCTTTTCTTCCGTTTCTATGCATTGCCCCCTTTCTCTCACTGGTGACATCCACCTGGAACTCATTTTAAGGACAGGGAATGTCTTTCTTTCTTTTTCTATTTGTATTCTCATCACTTAACACAGTCTCTGGCACATAATAAATCCTAAATCAATGCCTATTGACTTGGCTTTCACTCACCTACACACATCTCAACAGGCTCATTTTCCCTATTTCTTTAACGAAGATGTTCTTTAATGTTGTTAGGAGGTTGTTTTTTTTTTTTGTTTGTTTGTTTGTTTTTTTGAGGAAATGAAGCAGGAAAGTTGAACTTTATCTTGAACTTTTATCTTTATCCAGCATGATTCATTTAGTCATCATCCGGGAAATCCCACCAAACTATTCCTTAGGTCCTTCTAACAACCCCCCAAAACACATTAAATTCACTGAAAACTGGATAGCATCTCTTTTAAATAATCTGAACATTCTGGAGAAATGTGCTTGCATCTTTTGATGTCTTGATATTTTTTTTTTCTGCTTGGGGCTAAGAAAGAAAATTTTGGCCATTTGTCAGAGATGATGGCATGTTTTCTAGTACAGTGGAAACAGAATACAGTAGTTTATATCCAAAATATCTCTTTGATGGATCTGGAATACCATTTAAAACATTTATATTTTTATTTTTTTTTCAGAATGCACAAACATCATGTCCTTTCTGAAATGCTTCAGTTTGATTTCCCAGTTTTAGAGCAAGGAGAATACAACATCTGCTTGTAAAGATCTATAGCTTCTTTTATTTGAATCAACAGATTGAATCAAAATTTGCTGCTGGGGGGAAAAGCGATATTACAATGTTAACATAATGAGATTTCTAAATCCTTATTACCGCTGAATAAAAGGTGCCCAGATTACCCAAATATTTAAGAAGAATGGTCACCACTCATTTTCTCTGGGGATATATTTATGTATATAGCAAATTTCTTACAATGAAGCTCTTCACATATATAGTCAATTCTCAATAATGTGTGGTAAATTGCACATGCTGGCCCAGTTTCCATCCATAAAGCAGTGTGTCCTTAAGGAACATATCTCGGTTTAATACTAGCATCAAGTGAGTCAAAATTAGCAAAGTAAATTCATTGGAAATAAAAAAATAATATTCAATATCTCATAAAACTAAATTTAAATAAAATAGATTCTAATTTTCTCTTATTCCTTATCCTGTCATTCAAGGACTAATGAAGCCTAGCAACAACATACCTTTCAGCTCCCTCATTTTGTGAATACTCCTGTAATAATTGATAGTTTCTGCTACCAACTCATATTGCCATTGAGTCACTGGATGTCTTGAATTCACAATGTTGGTGCCTGGATGGATCCAAACTCAAGATTCTTACTTACCTAAAATAAAGAAACAAAATCAAAAGAAACAAAGTTACTATGGTACCATAGGTATATGGGAGATGCTAAAGCAGAACAATCAACTCCTCTTTCCTCACCTAAGAATTCTGAGTAACCCTCATCATTCAGATCTGCAAATGAGAACCACCATGAGACTGTCTCCTGTTATGCATAATCAGATCTGATTTGGCAACTCCAATAACAATAGATATGCCAGTTTCTGAGAGTCAGAATATTTTTTCATTATATAATGTCAACCTCTGAGTCACTGTGATTCATCAAAAGCTCTCCAAAGATTCCATGAAGCTAGATTTGAAATAGGAAGCTGTGTTAACAGAAAATGAGAGAGATAGAGACAGAGACAGTCAGAGAGACGGAAAGAGAGGCAGAGAGACAGACAGAGAGAGAGATACAGAGAGATGATAAATGATAATAAATGGATAAATAATAGATGAGATGATAGGAAAAAAGATGAAGAAAAAAGGAATGAAGATACTGGAAAACGCACTGAAGATGAAAATTAACCAATTGAGGGGACTCTTGGATGATAAATACACACTGTCAACATAGATTGATACCTCTGCAATTTTTTTCTCTTTTATAATGGGAATAAGTTACACCTTTGACACATAGTGACCCTAGGAAAGTCTCTAATTCCCAGTGCCCTGACCTTTATGGCTAAAGTTATAGATCAGGGACCAATTTACATTTGAAAAAGGAGTACCTCACTGTCAATTCCTTAGACCTATGAAATTGCTTTTCCAGAACCAGCTCTGCAATTTGTGAACTTAGAAAGTCAACTGGAGCACTGAGAGGTTGACTGACTCACACAGGTTCATATATACATTAAATATCATATCTGGAACTGGAACTGAACTCTTCCTGGCTCTGGTACACACCTTGACACCTCTCTCTCTCTCTCTCTCTCTCTCTCTCTCTCTCTCTCTCTCTCTCTCTCTCTCTCTCTCTCTCTCTCTCTCTCTCTCTCACACACACACACACACACACACACACACACACATATATATATATACATATGCAGATATATGGGTATCCTATACATACACACATATTTAGAGGGACATATATATATATATGCATATGTCTATATGGCAGGATTAAAGAATAAAGAAAATAGGACCAGCTTTAAAATGAAGAAAACTTATGGCAAGTCTCATCTTTGAAACATTGAGTATATGTCCCTAGAAAAATCATTTAACTTGACCACTCACCGTCTTGGGCATCACTCTAAGATTTTGGATTATAAGGTGAATTTATAGTGTGTTTTTCCTTCCCTAAGAATTCCTTATACTAGTAAAATTATAGACCTATTCCATCTCTGCACACATAAACACACAAAGTCACACGTGTATACACAAATGCATATATGCATATATATATATATATATATATATAATACAAGGATATGCATATGTATGTTTACATATGCAATGGTCTTTCTGATAATTTTGTTCTTACAGTTTTCAAGTAATCAAAACTTCCCTCTGCTATATAGAGATATTTTCAAAGCAAAAAATAAGAAATTCAAACCCTCTCCTTTGGATCTACTATAGAGAAAAGATGAAAGCTTCCTCCATAGACTGCAACTTCTATCTCAATAGTGCCATTAGGTTTAATAAAGTGTTTTTGCCACAATAATATGTGATAAAATATATTTTTACACTGTCGTCTTCATTCAAATATAGGGACATGGATAGATTATATAACTCAATGATCCATGATTACATAGCTCTTTTCAGAGCTGAGATTCAGATCCAAATCTCTTGAAACCTGGGTTTTAGTGCTATTTCCCCTATACTATAGACCCATTATAAAGAACATATCCTTCCCTTCTTAATGAGAGTTATCATCATTGTATATTTTGGAATTGTAAGAGATAAAATGAGGGTTACAAATACTGTACATGTGTACTTGATATTGGCAAGAGATGTTAGAGTCTGTACTTAGTCAATTACCAATGAGCTGATGAATTTTTTAAAAATAGTTATGTGAAAAAGGAACTTAGAATCACACCTACAGCAGTTAATTTCAAGGACTTGCTTTAGCTTCCATTATGGTTCATTAAACAAACAGCCCAGTTTGGTCACATTGGGAAAATTACATTCAGTTATATGAGAAAGAATATTGATCATCTGGAGAATGTCTAGTAAAATATAAGCAGGATAGTGAAGAAACTTGAGTTAATGACATGTGAAGAGGACCTGGAAGAATTTTATTATTTAGATTGCACATGAAAAGACTCAGGGTGGGAAATAGTATGTTAACTATAATAACATCCTATTTGCCATCCAAGAAAAATCCCATGCTTAACTTATTGTAAGACATTATGGTCTACTCACTCACTCTATGTACCTTTCCACTACCTGTGAAGTTATTCACAACTTCTATTATTTAGGGACTTTTCAAGTTATTTCATGACATGAAACCAGTCATAAAGAACCATTGATATAAAACTGATATTTTAAAAATGGACCTGTATTTTCACAAGCATTACAAAAATCAAATCATAATCTCATCCTCTCATCTCATATACACTATGACTTGCATCTTTGACAGATCTATTCATAATTCAGTTCACTTTTCACTACTCTCATATTTATTCATTTAATGATGCTGAAAGTTAAGATAGCTAAAGCAAAGGACAGTAGTCCTTGAACTTTCCATCCGGAATGTTATTTTGGTTGAGTTTCTTCATAATGAAGGAAATGGTCCACAAATGTTCTTCTTGGTTAATCAATTGGAAATGAGACACTGATGGATTAATAGAGGTGGATTACAGCTGACGAGTTTCAACAGAGAATCAAAGTCTGAAGAGGTCTGTTCATTGTTTGACTAGTAGTGCTCATCACCATTTTGTCGAAGACATTACTGAGACTCATAATGTTTTGGTTGAAGATGTGTACTAGTTAATTGGCAGAGCAGGCACTACCTTGACATGATGGATAGAGAGTCCTGAACTTGGTATAAGATCCCAACTCAGATACATACCATCTATCTTATCCTGAGCAAGTAATGAACCTATCTCAGTGTCACTTTCCTCACTTTTTAAATGAAAATAATAATATCTAGATTTACAAAGATTTTTTTAATATGGCTCTGATCTCATCTGATCATATAAAATAACTTGCATTTATAAGGTTCTTTCATATAATTGAATTTAATACTTTATGTATATCATATCACTGGTCCTTTAAAAAACTTTTTAAATAAGTGCCATTATTACTATACAGATGAGGAAACTGAGATAGACTGAGGTTAAATGACTTACCCAGGGTCACACAACTAAAAATTTTCTGAAGCTGGATTTGAACTCAAATTTCCCTGTATAAAAATTTTGCACTCTAACTACAACACTATCCAGCTGTCTAATTGCTTTATGGTTTTTATTATTTGCTGGAAATGCATCTATGTGCATTTGAAAATAATGCTTACATAAAGCATATTAAGTATTCCACCTGCAGAAGATATGTTTGATTATTTATGAAACAAAATGGGTGGATTTATAGACCTCTTTCCTCTACTTTAATCCTCCTACCCAGAACTGTATCTGTGTCCACTGATTAACAAGAACTGAATCAACACATGTTGAAATTATAAGAAAGATACTGTTCTGTAATATGTTCAAAGAATGTTACATCTGTTATATTATGTTTGTTCTGATGCGATCAACTCCTTTCACTTCTAAGATGAAATACAAATTTGTCTGTTTAGTTTTTAAAGCCCTTTACATTCTGACTCGAAGTTATCTTTCTAGATTCATCGGATTTCATTGCCCTCTGGTATGCTAGAATCCAGTCAACCAAATCTCCTTTCTGTCTATCACACGACACTCTACTTTCGACTGAATGCTCCTCATGATTTGAATCCACTTCCAACTTAACTTTTCCTCATTCCTTTTAAGATTTAGCTCCATATAAACTTTACTAATTCCCTAAGTTGACAGTGCCCTCCCTCCCAAGCTACCTTGAACTTAACTGACATGTGTGTGCATATAAGATGTCATATTATATCATATATTAAATATATAATCCAAGTTACATATTTGCATTTATTTACTTCTGTGTTGTTATTGTTCAGTCTGACAGCTGCTTATGGGGTATTCTTGGAAAAGATAGTGAAATTCTTTGCCATTTCTTTCTCCGTTGGACACAGTGGATTCTTTTGTCAGGTAATCAGAGGTTAAATGACTTGTCCAGGGTTATCCAGCTGAAAGTTCCTGGGGCTAGATTTGAACTGAAGTTTTTTCCAACTCCAGGCGCAGTTCTCTATCCACTGAGCAACCAATTACCTCAAACACACCTGTTTATACACATACATGTACACTCATCTGAATGTGTATGGAGAGAGACAGACAGACAGAGAAAGAGAGAGAGAGAGACAGACAGACAGACAGACAGATAGACAGACAGACAGAGAGACAGAGACAGAGACAGAGAGAGAGAGACAGAGAGAGAGAGAGAGAGAGACAGAGACAGAGAGAGAGAGACAGAGAGAGAGAGAGAGAGAGGTGTTGTTCAGTTGTTTCTGTCAAGTTCAACTATTTGTGACCCCATTTGGAATTCTCTTGGCAGAGATACTGAAGTGGCTTGCCATTTCCTTCTCCAATTCATTTTACTGTTGAGAAAACTGAGACAAAAAGAGTTAAGTCACTTGCTGAGGGTCACACAGCTTCTAAGTGTCTGAGGTCAAATTTGAGCTCAGGTTTTCCTGACTCCAAATTCAGTGCTCTACCTGCTCTGCCCACCTAGCTGCCACAATTATTTACTTTACATTTATACTGTACATATTTCTACATGAATTTGCTGTTTCTCTCAGTAGAAGTAAGGCCTTTTTGAGTAGGGATTTTTCATTCTACATATTTTTATCCCCAGAACCTAGCAGAGTGCTTGACACATAGAATTCACTTAATAAATCCTTGTTACTTCTTTGCTTGCTATCAGTGCCAGGTGGGTACTACAAATATAATGTCTCTATTTTTAATAGATTAGTAAAGTGATGATCAGAGGTCTTAAGTAAAATGCCAATGGTCAGAGTGGTAATTTTTGGAGGTGACATTTTCATGCAAGTCATTCTGATTCCAAATGCAGCATTCTATCCCTCCCATCACACAGTACACCAATGCCACATATTTTATGGAAAATATATATATATATATATATATGTGTGTGTGTGTGTGTGTGTGTGTGTGTGTGTGTGTGTATGTATATATATATATATATATATATATATATCTGTGTGTATGTATATATGCATATGTATGGGTATGTATTGTATGTACACATACATATATACACATAGATTGATTTATAAATTTGCATTTTTTAAATGATGAAATTTAAAAAAAAACATTATCTTTTTGCTTTTTTCCCCCAGATGTAGAATTATCTTGGCTGTCTTGCAGCTTTCTACTGGCTAAATGTTCATTTAAAGATTTTTGGTATTTGCTTTTCATGAGCATCATAATTCACTTCCTCCACTAAATGCAAACAGTGCCAGAAGGAGGAACATGACAAAGTAAAAGCCATGTTTACTTTAAAAAATTTGAGCTAGACTTAAAACCCAGGATGGCAGAGAGGAAAATAGAATCATGTCGACAATTGGTTAGTTTCCATTCTAGTTCTAATTAAAATATAAACCAACATCTATGACTATACTCTAAAGCCATTAGCAGGTAGGGCATGAAATCTTTCAAGAAAATCCAACACACAAAAGATGTATCCTAGAGCCAAAACTAGATGTAGCAAATTATTCATATAAAAGAATATTTAAAGTGATTTGTAGAACCTCGTAGATGAAGGAGATGAGCTTTCATAGTGTCTTACATTTAGAGTTGAAAGGGATCACTAAAAAAATCATACAAATCAATTGCCTCTTTTTACAGATGACAGGATAAAGCCCAGAAAAGAATAATTAACTCACTCAACACTACACAAGTAGTCAATGGAAAAGCCAAAATTTAGACTAAATTCTTTTGAATCCAAGGCCAACACATTTAGCATTGCTCTAAGCTTCCATTGCTGTAACCTATATTCAAGTAAGAACTATTTCTAGTATTTATTCAGACATCCAGCCCTAGAGTGAGTATTTTCAAGTCTAGGAGTAACTAGAATGTTTATAAAACTTTAAGGTTCACAAACTTTATAAATGTTAACTCATTTATTCTCACAAGATTTATTAACTTCATTTTACTGATGAGGAAGCTGAGATGCATAGAAGTTAAATGATCTGTCCAAGATAATACACTTAGAAAATATCTGAGGCTAGATGTGAGCTCATGACATTCTTATATCAGAAATAGAACTCTATCCATTAGGTCAACTGGACGATTTTGATAGACAAACCTAATCCCTCTATACCCAAAGATTTCATATTACTGAGGATAACTAGGATGAAGAATTCACAGGCAGCTTCTCATAATGTGTATGCCTATGGGGGAAAAATCATTATACTAGAAGATAGTTCACAAGTAGTTATTAATTGCTATGTGCCATGCACTCAGCACACTGTTTCCCTAGAAGCTTCTTGAAGATTGTCTTATTGGAAAAAAAACACATTAAAATACATTACCACATTAGAAAAATATCTTAGAAATATTAGACCATAACCTTAATAAGCAATGGGAAGTCATTCAGTCGATAAACGTTTATCAAGTACCTACTATATTCTAGACCCTGTGCTAAGCCCTGGGGATGCAAAGAAAGGTAAAATAAAAGTAAAAACAAGCAAAAAGCCCAACAACAAAATTCCCTACTTTCAATGAGTTAACATTCTAATGTGAGAGACAAATATGTACATATATGTGTGTGTGTGCATACATGTTTGTGTATATACATACATATGTGTATGTATGTACACACATTTACTTGAAGATGATGAATATTAAGAACTCACTAACATTAAAGGGAATCAGGAAAGGATTCTCAGTAAAAGTAGAATTTTACCTAGGATTTGAAGGAAGCCAAAAGGGGTAGATGATTAGGAAGAATATTCCAGTCATGAGGTCTATGAAAGTGCTTTGCGACTAGTGATGGACTTTCTTGTACACAGAACACCAAAGACTAGGTTTCAGTTCACAGGAGGGGAGTCAAGAATGTTAAGACTGAAAAGGAGACCAAACAGTAAAGGGTTGTGATCGCCAAGCAGTAATTTTTATACTTGATCCCAGAAGTGTTAAGGAATCTCTAAGATTTATTGAATAGGGGTGAAATGATCAGATTTTCACTTAAGTAAAATTAATGTGACAGCTGAGTGGAGGAGAGACTGGAGTAAGAGACTTGACTCAGGGAGACCAAACAATAGGCTATTAATTTTTTTTTGGATTTGATTCATTATGTGAAACACTGCAGTTACCATAAAGGTAAAATATGTTATGATTAACCATTACTATCTCACAGTGTCTTGAATGCCAATATCATAATCAGGAAGACCTGAGATCAAGGACAACATTTAACACATGCTAAAAATGAGATCACATAAAAGTCACTTAACTTTGTCATATGTCAACAAATTGTCTAAGACAATGGAAAAATAAATGTATTTTTCACAAGTATGGGTCTTGATGGATGATATTGTCATTGCAGGGAACTTTTCTTTGAAGAATTCCTCATGTTTTTTTGTTGTTAAATATCCTCTAAAGTGAAGGAGTTAAACTAGATTATGAGTTCTTATTCTATGATCTAAAGATTCCCAGAGTCCATGGATAGATGTTAAGAGGTGCACAAACTAGGGTAGTTTCCTTGACTTCATTTCATGTATATAAAAATATAATTTTTGAGAGTCTATAGGTTTCAGTAGACTATCACAGATGTCTATTATACACATAAATTTGAGAATTATTGGTCATTTCATGATTTCTAACACCTCCTCAGTCTAAAATTCACAAGTTAAGATTCAAAATCACATTGGCAAATCAAATTTTAAATAGGCACTGATCCTTCATTTGGTTTGTTGGTGTTTCTTGTTAAAATTTCTCTTACTTCCCAGGATACATACAACATCATGGATCTATAGTAGAAGAATAAGTAAATTTATGGCTTCCAATTTTTGCTACAGAAAGCATAAAAATCTAAAATCTTTGAAGACAGATGCATTCTATGTTTACTCTCACAGCTCAGTGGCTATGGACATGAAAGTTTGCTTAGGAAAATAAGCCTCAGGAATTTTTTTCCTATACTGACATTTATGATCCTTGAAGTTATTGTACAGACGTTTCTTTGACGACAGAATTAAAATGTCCCTTTTGTGCTATTTTTCCCCATTGGCTTGGTTTTCAAAATTGCACACTTGATTATGCTCATGTAAACAAAAAAAAATATTAAATCATGATATATTTCCAATAGCTAGTTACATAGAGTAGGTAGCACATATTTATATTTTGCAAAGCACATGTACCATTCATAAAACAAAATATCAGCTCACTAACACTCATGTAACATTTTTTTTCAGATCAGAAGCTATAATAATGGAATTGAAGCCATGGGGATGGGAAGAGAAAGGAGGGAAAAGGGGGAAAGTAAGGAAGGGAAGAGGGTAGCCATTTGTATGTATGAGGAGGCACTGTGCTAAGTGATTTCCAAACATTACCTAATTTTATAGAGGAGATCCCCCATGACCTTGGCACAGTTTTCAAATTTCAAGTGTCATAAAAAGAGAAAGTAGATCAGAAGTTACCTGAAAGCCTTTTCCAGATGTTAACTGTAGTCACTAAATGATCTTGATAAAGACAGAAACTTCATTTTTAACTATGAAAAAAAGTAACTTCTTTTTTTTATGAAGTTCAAGGAAATAAGAACTCTCTATTTGGTTTTAGAGGAAATGATTGTTGGACAAATAATGAAGGTTTTGAAAATACTGTAGATAAAGAGCACACCTTGTTTCATCATTGTTGTTTTGGTTGTTTGTTTTTATCAATTTATTTTGTTATCTATTTGTTTCAAGTTATTAATTCACAACAATTTTTCAGTATGAATATAAGCCTAATTTAACTAAGATGTTAAGTAACTTAGAACAGAAGTGTCAAGTACCAGGATCACCTGTGCAAGGCCAGAAGCAGATTAAGATATAATTAAAAAATATTTAACAAAATAAAATATAGATAACCCTACTATGTGGTTTCTTAAATTAATATTTGTCCCACAGAGATCCCTACATACACTTTGTTGTTATTGTGTCATTTCAGTTATGTATGACTCTTCATGACCCCATGTGGGTTTTTCTTGGCAAAAATCCTAATACGCTTTGCCATTTCCTTCTCCAGACCATTTTACAAATGAGGAACTGAGGCAAACATTGTTGACAAGAGTAGAAAGTGTTTGAGGCCAGATCTGAACTCAGAAAGATGAGTCTTCTTCAATCCAGGCCTGACGTTTTACCTACCATACCATGTACCTGATCTGTATTTAATAATAGTGGCTCATATATGTTTTTAATCTTACCCCACTGATTTAAAGCAACTCCTACCCTAATTATTTAATTTCATTACCTTGTATCTGTCTACTGGTAAATGAAATGTAATCATCTTCATGAGAATGTTCCTTATCACCTTCACTTCCAGTTGCCAGAGCTGCTTACTTCTCTAAGTGTACCATCCATTTATTCTGTCCATATTTATTTATACGCATTATATCTCCCTTATCAGAATGTAAGTTTTTTGATGTCAGGATTGATTTAAATTTCATCATTATATCCTTAGTTTTAGCCAGTACCCAACAGATAATAAGCAATTACAGATATGTACAGGTGTATAAAATGACAAATATTATTATGGAGGCAATTTGAAAGGGGGAAAGAGTACTGGATTTAGAGTCAGAGACTCCAAGTTCAAATACCATAATCCTTTCTTACTACCTAGGGGACCGTAGCAAAAGAATTTATCTTCTCTAAATGCTAGCTTTTCATCTATGAAATAAAGGGTTTTTGAAGATGCAGCCAAGATGGTGGAATAAAAGAAGCATTTTTCAACTCTCCCAACATTCCTCTCTAAAGAACATTAAAACAGTGTCACATCATTCTAAGTTGCACAAACACCATGAAGTGAAAGTGAGTCATTTTACAGCCCAGGACAATGTAGGAGGACAGAAGGAGTGGTCTCTAGACAGTGGAGTGAGGACAGACTATGTTCAGTAAAAGCAAGGCTAGTTGTAGGCTTTGGAGGCAGTAGCAACAGAGGTACCAGGCAAGTACAGAACCAAGAGATAGTATAGGGACTGAACACCTGATCAGAAAGAGAATACTGAAACATCTGAACTAGCACTGGATGCAGGATGAGTGTCATTTAGTGACAGCATTATCAAGCTTCAGGTGGTAGTTACAACTCAGCGAGAAGAGCTTACATTGACAAGGGAGAAGGTGCACTTCCTGGGTATTGTCATAGTCCTAGAGAGACAGGAGAGTTTGCCTTGTTGGACCACAACTCTTCCTGGATCAGACAACTTCGGAAGCTCCCCAAACTTACAGGTCCTCAGAGTAGCTATTAAAATAGCAGGGCACAAAAACCCGAAGCTTAGAACAGGCACCTGCATCCCCAGAGGTAAGCATAACCCACTCAGAAATAAAGTCACAAGACAACAAATAGGTTGAGAAAATGAGTAAACAACATCAAATGAACCTGAGCTTTAAAAGCTATAATAGCTAACAATTACAATCAAGACACAAACTCAGTAGAATATAATAAATTGAAAGCATCCTCAAGCAAAGCTTCAACAAAAAAAAAAATTAAAAACAATCCCCCCAAAAAAATAATTCCTAAAAGTGCTAAAGAAAAAGAAAAAAATGTAAAAATCAAACTTAAAAATCAAGTGGGGAAGGGGAAGAGGTAGAGCCAAGTTGGTAAAACAGAAGCAGGGAATCTCTCTTCCCAAACCCATCAAAAGTTCTGTAAAAATGAGTCTAAACAAATTCTAGAGCAACAGGAGTAATAAAATGATGGACTGAAGCAAATTTCCAGGCCAAGACTGGGAGCAGAGCACAGTGTGGCCTGGGCCATGACTGGGCAGATGGATTTCGAGTAGGTCTTAGGAGACTGATTGCTGATGGCTTCTGTGATTTCCAAACTTCTCATCCCACAAATACGACATACAGCTTCAAATGTCAGTATAAAAAGTCTCCCACCTGGTTGAGAGGGGAGTATGGTCTAGCCCTAGCCCCAGGGTGGCGGTAGCCAATACTGAAGCTCCAGCTGCTTCTGGAGCACTCTACTTAACAAACAGTTCATAAGTCAAGCAATTGACTGGGAAACTGAGCAAAGAGGAAAGAGAAATAGACTATAGAGTCTTACTTTCTCAGTGAAGGAGTATTTTCTTATGCCATGAGTGACAAGGAAGATCAAAACATATAACCAGAAGAAAATAACAAAGCTAAAGGTCCTGCATCCAAAATCTCCAAGAAAAACATAAATTGAGCTCAGGCCATGGAAGAAATCAAAAGAGATTTTGAAAATCAAGTAAGAGAAGTAGAGGAAAAATTGGGAAGAGAAATGAGAGCAATGCAAGAAAAGCATGAAAAACAAGTCAACAGTTTGCTAAAGGAAACCGAAAAAAATGCTAAAGAAAATAATACCTTTAAAATTAGGCTAGCCCAATTAGGAAAAGAGTTCCAAAAAAGTCAATGAAAAGAAGAATGAATTACAAAGCAGAATGGGCCAAATTGAAAAAGAAGTCCAAAAGTTCACTGAAGAAAATAATTCCTTAAAAAATAGAATGGAATGAAGATGGTGGAGTAACAGCACTCTCTCCCCAAATCCAACCAAATATCTGTAAAAATGACTCTAAACCAATTCTGGAGAATTTGAAGAACCCACAGAATGACAGAGTGAAGCAAATCTCCATCCCAAGATAGGCTGGAAGGTCACTAGGAAGTGTCTATCCTGTCCTGCTAGGAGCAGAGCATAGTCCAGTGTGGGCCATGCCGGCACAAACAGGACCTGAGCAGGCACTGGGGGGACTGAATATCTGGCACCTGTGATGGTTTCCAGACTTTATCACCCAAAATGCTGAGGACAAATTGGAAGGTCAGTGGGAAAAAAACTATTGGACCTGTGTGAGAGAGTAGAGTGGTTGGCGCCAGTCTCAGGGTGGTGGAGGTGTGGAGGAGCCAGAGGAGGAGGAGCCCACAGCAGCAGCAGCAGGGGCAGGGGCAGTAGCAGTGACTGTTTCTGGAGCCCTAGGTACACAGATTGTGGAGGGATTGAGCAGCTGATAGTTTACCCCCACCCCCACTGGAAGTAGAGAACAGCATTAACAAAGATTTCAAAAGTCAAGTAATTAGCTGGGAAAATGAGCAAAACCTGGAACAGAATCAGACTATAAAAATTAGAATGGAGCAAAGGGAAGCTAATGACTTTATGAGAAATCAAGAAATTATAAAATCAAACCAAAGGAATGAAAAAATAGAAGACAATGTGAATTATCTCACTGGAAAAACAACTGACCTGGAAAATAGATCCATGAGAGATAATTTAAAAATTATTGGACTACCATGATCGAAAACATAAACAATCTAGACATCATCTTACAAGAAATGTAAGGGAAATCTCCCCTGATATTTTAGAATCAGGCTATTAAATAGAAATGAAAGGAATCCACTGATTATCTCTTGAAAGAAATCCCAAAAGAAAACTCCCAGGAATATTGTAGCCAAATTCCAGAGTTCCCAGGTCAAGGAGAAAATATTAGAGTACATGCTATCCTGGAGTGTGAGACGGTGAGAAAATTCTAAATTCAAAATTGTGTGAAAGTGAATATTAAAAACTGAAAATAAATAAATTTTCAAAAGAAAAAATCAAATAAAGTGAGTAGAAGAAATTATAAAAAGAAATGAGTGCAATGAAAGAGATTTACAAAAAAGAGAATTAATCCTTATAAAATAGACACAAACCTAACTGAAGAAAATACTAAAAAATCAGAATTAGCCAAATGATAAAAGAGGTACAAAACTTGACTGAAGAAAATAATTCCTTTAAATTAGGATTGGTCAAGCAGAAATCAATGAAACTATGGTACATGAAGACACAAAAAATAAAAATCAAAAATGAAAAAAAGAGAAGAAAATATGTAATATCTCATCAGAAAATCACTGACCTGGAAAATAAATTGAGTAGAGATAATTTAAGAATTACTTGACTATCTGAAAGACATGATCACAATATAAGAACCTAGATATCATATTCTAAGAAATTACAAATGAAAATCTCCTAGACATTTTAGAACCAAAGGGCAAAATTGAAGTTGAAAGAATCCACTGATCACCTCCTGAAAGAAATTCAAAAATAAAATTCCCAGGAATATTACAGACAAATTCTACAGTTTCCAGGTCAAGGAGAAAATACTCCAAGTAGCCAGAAAGAAACAATTAAATAAAGAGGAAAATAATGTACTCAGCAAAACTAACTATAATCCAACAGGTGAAAAAATGAACATTTAACAATACAGAGCATATCAAGCATTCCTGTTGGAAGACCACAGCTGAAAATAAAATAAAACAACAACAAAAATAAAACAACAACAAAAATTGACATCCAAATACAAGATTCAAAGAAGCATAAAAAAGTAAAAATCAAAGAGAAACAATAAGGGATTCAATGAGTTTATAGTGTGTACAATTTAAACTGTTTCATATGTATAAAGTTGAAATATAAAACCTCTAAGAACTTCATCATCACTAGAGCAGTTAGATGGAGTTAGTTAGACAGAATGCATGAGTAATAGTCAATTATATTGAGATGAACTGAAAAAAAATCAAAAAGGGATAAACTGGACTGCTGGGAGATGTGGGGGGAGTAGGGTATATTATTCAAATAAAAGAGGTACACTAGGAAGAGTTTTTTTATTTTTTCAAATGAAGGAGAAAATGAGCATAGTGGTAATGCTTGAATCTAGCTCTCATTTTACTTATTAAAAATGGAAGAATATAGAAAGAGAAAGAAAGAAAGATAGATACATAGAGAGATAGAAAGATAGAGAGACAGACAGACAGACGGATGGATAGATAGATACATAGACAGATTCACACATACTCTGTTGGATAGAGAAAATGATCTTCCTCAAAAATAAAGTGGGAAGGAAAGGGGTCATAAGAAAGGAGAATGATAAAGGGAGAACAGGTTAAGAGAAATAAAATATTCTTTTGAAAAAGGAATAGTGCTAAAAAATATAGAGAATGATAGAGAAGAATAGGATAAAGGGAAATACGCATTTAGCAATCTCAACTGTGAATGTGATGGAATGAAATCATCCAAAAAGCAAAGGCAGATAGTAGAATAGATTAGAAACCAGAATTCCAAAATGTGTGGTTTATAAAACACATAATTGAAACAGAAAGACACACAAAGCATTAAAATAAGGAATTGGAACAGAATCGAATATACTTCTGCTAAAGGGAGGGGGAAAGTATGGAGTAGATATCATAATTTCAAACAAACACAAAAAAGAGACATAGTTAAAATGAATAATCAATCTTTTATGCTAAAAGATGCCATACGCATTTGAATAATATCAGTACAAAATACATGTATACCAATGCCATAGAATCCAGATTCTACAAGGAAAAGTTAAATGAATTATAAGAAGATACACATAGTAAAACTATACTAGTGGAGAAATGCAACTTTCCTCTTTCAAGGAAAGACAAATCTAACTATAAAGTAAATAAGAAAAAAATTAAGGAGATAAATGGAATTTTAGAAAAATTTAGATGTGATACACTTCGAAGGAATACTGAATGGGAATATTAAGGAATATACATTTATCTCGGTTTTATATGCCATTTTTGTAAGTCTTAATCCAAAAATTTCTCACAATCAAATGCAGAACCATATAAACATTGAAGGCATACTTTACTTGCAATAATGCAATAAAATTATATTAAATAAAGGTCTTTGGAAGGATAGATTAAAAATTATTTAGAAACTAAATATCTAATCCTAGTGAATTAGCAGAAAAAAAGAATAAATCATGGAAAAAACAACTAGTTTCATTAATGATATTGAAAACAATGAGACAACATACCAAAATCTGTGGGATGAAGTGAACACAATTCTTAGGGGTGAAATCATATTTCTAATATTACATCAATGAAAAGAGTAAAAAAAAAATCAATTAATGGGAAGTGCATCTTTAAAAATCTACTAAAGAACAAATTAAAAATCACGAATTAAACACCAAAATGTAAATCTTGAAAATCAAAGAAGAAATTAATGAAGTTGAAAGTAAAAAATAATATTGATCTAACAAACAAGGAGCTGACTTTATTTTTTTTAAAAAATCAATAAAATAAATTAACTATTGGTTAATTGGATTCCAAAACAAGGTAAAAGAAATTCAAATCACCAGGCTCAAAAATTAAAAACTTGAATGCACAATCCATGAAGATGAAATTGATGTCATTATAAGAATGTATTTCGCTGAAGGAAATGCCAATAAACCTGTCAATCTAATAAAATAGATGAATATTTACAAAAACATAAATTCCCAAGATTAACAGAAGAGGGACTAGAATCCATAAATAGCTGTGCTTCTAGAAAAAAAGAGTTTGAACTTTACATAAATGATATCCCTAAGAAAAAATCCCCAGGACCAGATGTATCCACAAAGGAATTCTATCAATTATTTAAAAACAATCAGTTACTATATTTTATAAAGTCTTTGAAAAAATGCATAAACAAGTCTCACCAAATTTCTTCTATGAAACAAATATGGTTTTCCACCTAAATCATGAAGGGGAAAAACAGAAATAAAACTATATATCATTTTTTTCCTAATGAATATTGCTACAAAATATTTTAACACATTACTAGCAAGAGATTATAAGTAGTCTATCACAAAATCTCTACATCATGGTCAAGTTGGATTTCTACAAGGCATTCAGGGGTAGTTCAACATTAGGAAAACTGTCAGCATAACTGACTATATCAAGAGCAAAACCAACAAAAAATGTAAGATCATATCAATAGATGCAGATGTCACTCTTGTGACAAGAGTATCCATTCCTATTAAAAAAAAAACAAGATATCATATAAATAAATGGAACTAAATAAGAGGTATCTATCTAAAACTTAGAGGTAGCATTATCTGTAATGAGGATAAACTATATTTTTTCCCCAAAATTGTCAGTGGTGAAGAAAAGATGTCCATTATTGCCATTAATTTTCAACAATGTACTAGAAGTGATAGCTATAATAATGACAAGAAAATGAAACTGAAATAAGAATCGACAATAAAGAAAAAATATCTTTTATTTTTACAGATGGTATGATTTTATGACTGACAACACCAGCAAATAAACTAAAAATGCTAGTCAAAACAATTAACTTTAACAAAGTTGCAGGATATAAAATGAACCCCCATAAATTACTAGCATTTCTATTAATTACCACCAAAAAACCATCAGAAAGAGACAGAAAGAAAAATTCTTTGTGAAATAACTACAGATACAATAAAATACCTGGAAGTCTACCTTCCTCATGCTCAGCAATGAATGATTTGAACACAATTTTAAGCACATTTCTCATAAATAATGATGGATCTAAACAATTGGAGAAATATTAATTGCCCATTGGTAGGCACAACCAATATAATAAAATGAAAGTATTCCATAAGTTAATTTTCTTGTTCTTTGCCATATATATAAAATTATGAAAAAATTATTACATGTGGCTAGAAAAAAATAATGAAAATGTGCAAAAGGAGTTCTAGCAGTTCTAAATCTCAGACCATATTACAAAGCCATAATTTTCAAAAAAATCTGGTACCAGGTAAGAAATAAAGTTTGTTGTTTAATGGATTCACTTAGGTACAGAATATACAGAAGTAAATGACCACAATAAGCTAGTTTTGATAAACCCAAAGAACTAAGCTATTGGAGGAAGAACTCACTGCTTGAAAAAAGACCTGCTAAGAAAAGTGGAAAACAGTCTGTTGTCTTACATCAGAATCTCACAGATTATGCTAAGATAAAGTCAAAATGGATACATGATCAAGACATAAAGAATAATTCCAATCAACAAATTAGGGGAGGACAAGAAAATACCTCTTAGATCTTAGATGTATGGATAAAGGGAGTCTTCATAATCACATAAGAGACAGAGAGCAGTATGAGAGATAAAATGGATAATTTTGATTACATTACATTTAAAAGATTTTGAATGAACAAAACTATTGCAATCAAAATTAGAATGGAGAAAGAAAACTTAAGGGGGAGAGTGGAAATTACAGCAAGTTTCTCTGATAAATGTCTTATTTCTCAAATGCATAGGGAACTGTGTCAAATTCATAAAAGCAAGAGTCATTCCCCAATTGATAAATAATCAAAGGACAAGAACAGAGAGTTTTCAGAAAAAGAAATCAAAATTATCAGTAATTACTTTTTCAAGAAATTGGAATTGCAAAATGGTATAATCATTCTGGAGAACAATTTGGAACTATGCCCAAAACTATAAAACTGTCCATACCCTTTAACCCAACAATACCAATCTTAGATCTGTCTGCCAAAGAGATGAAAGAAAATTTAAAAAATGATATGTGTTTAGTGGTGCTCTTAAAAATTATTAAGGGGTAGAGTACCATTGACAAGGTTAGAGGACAAAAAGAGTCAAGGAGAATAAGAATTGAGAAAAAGACATTGCATGTGACAATTAAAAGTTCATTGGTAACTTTGGAGAGAATAGTTTCAGTGAATGATGAGGTATTGATGTAACAATCCCAGAAACAGTTTGACAATGACAAAATCATCAAAAACTCGAAGTCCTGCCTCTGACACATACCATTTTGAGACCCTGGGAAAGTTATTTAACTTTCAATGCTCTAGGCAACTCCCAAAGGCAGAGAAGGTGCTGATCTGTTTTGGAAACTAATATCAACAATTATTCAGGCATTGAAACACTGAAGTATTAAAGTAGTACTTTAAAGTATTCACTAAAGAATATGGTGATGGAAATATGATTTGAAAATTCAGAAAATTCTTGTGGAATGCAAAATGTCAATATTGCCAGGTATGCTTATTTTAGAGGAGGAGGAGATGGGGAAGGGGGGATGAGAAAAGAGGGAAGGAAGAGGATAAAACTTGGAATGGAACAGAAAAGGTTCCTTTCAATGAATAGGAGTTTAGGCTTGAAGGTTCAATCTATTTTATAACACTTCTGTTTGAAAAAGATTCCTTTTTTACATGACCTACATTTTCTGTGATCAAGTCAGACTTTTATAATGTATAGAATCCAAGTTGTTTACAATGCACCTGGCAGCTTCAGTGTATCTTTATTGAATCCAGAGGATATTGAACTGTTTGAACAAATGTCCAGAGGACTCTGAGAGATCTCTCTAAAAATAGAGATAAGTTGGGCAAACACAAGTTATTGGACTTTTGTGAGCAATGACACTGTGTTCTATATTTTTTTCCTTGAGAGTTTATTTTTAATAATGTGTATGATGACACCCTGAGAATTTAAAATGTAAAATAAATTCTAAAGTATAATGAAAAGAAGTCCATACATAAATAAGCTTCAGAGGAGCACCCAAGGTTCTCATCTAGGAACCTTGTTTGTTTGTTTTTTAAACAGATGTTTTGTGTTTCTTACCATTTCAAGTTATCACATTTTAAACAATTTCACCTCCTTAAAGAACATTGGTTCAGTAAAATGAATATCTTTAAGTCTGATGGCTAAGTTTCAAATTATTTTGATATTTTCATATTGTTTTCATCTTTTTCAGATTCCTTTGAAAGACTGGAGAATGGAGAGGGGTTATTTTGTTTATCCTAAGAATACTGTTAAACATTATGTTCTAGTTTAGGAATAGTTGCATTCTTCTGTAAATCCCAGTCATTAATTATCTTTGTGTGTGTGTGTGTGTGTCTGTCTGTCTGTGTTTGTCCCTATCTGTCTGTCTGCCCGTCTGTCTGTCCGTCTGTCTGTCTGTCTGTCTGTCTGTCTGTCTGTCTCTCTCTCTCTCTCTCTCTCTCTCTCTCTCTCTCTCTCTCTCTCTCTCTCTCTTTCTCTCTCTCTCTCTCTCTCATACACACACACACAACTTTCAATGAACTTTGCATTTACTTATTTGTATAAATGTTATAAATCCCATTCCACCACCCACAAAAGATAAAAAAAAAAATTAAGCTCTTTGAGAGAAGGTAGGAGTTCATTTTTGTCTTTATACCACTTAAAAATTTTCTGAAATGTAGGATGTATTCAACAAATATTCGGTTAATTGAATCACTGAATCATATATTTAGAGCTACAAGAAACCTCAGTGGCTGGGTAGTCCAACCTTGCCTTTTACATATTGGGTCAGCTAAGTAGTATAGCAGATGTAGAGAGAGAAAGATCTGAATTCAAATCCTCCCTGAGAAACTAGCTGTGAGACCCTGGGCAAGTCACTTAACCCCTGACTGTCTTAGTTCCCTTCACATGTGAAATGGAGGTAATAATAGTGTCTTCCTCCCACACTCAAGGTTTTTTTTAAAGAGTTGCAAAACTCAAGTGCTTTAAGAAGCTAGCTATTATTATGGTGGCAGTTAGGTGGCACACTGAGTACAAAACTAAAACTAAAGTCAGAAAGTGTTCAAATCTTGCCTCAGACATTAACTTGCTGTAGGACTTCAGCCAAGGTATTTGTGATCTATCTGCTGCAGTGTACTCATTTTTAAAATAAGAATCATAAGATAAAATCAAATAACATTTATAGGGCATTTAGCATATCTTAAAGAGCCATATTAATGCTAGGTAGCTGTTCTTAAAGAAGGAAGGAGGAAAGAAGCATTTGTCAACCACCAGGCACTGTGACAAATACTTTACAATGAGTATCTCATTGGACACAACAACCCTGTGAGATAGATGATAGTTTCCTATTTTAAGACTCAGAAAATTGAGTTAGTTAGAGGTTAATTGATTTATTCAGTTTTACATAGACAGTAAGTGTCCTAGACCAGTTTTTCTCTTAGGTCTTCTTGACTACAAGTCTAACACTCTGGTCATTGCTTCACTTTGTTGTTGTTGTTGTTGTTGTCGTTGTTGATGATGATGATGATGATGGTCATGGTCATGGTCATGGTCATGGTCACGATGATGGTGGTTATGGTGATGATGATGATGGTCAAGGTGATGATGATGATTTTTGATACCACATTAGGAAATGAGATTCAGAAACGTGGAGTGACTTGCCCAAGGTGACATAGGTATAAAATCACAGAACCAGGATATGAATCCAGGTTCTCTGATTCCAAATAGAGTACTCTTAGCATGGAAAGCATTTGATACAATAAATATTAATTATCCAGAATATATAAAGCACTGTTCCAGTCACTTAGTTCATAAAATTATAAACTGCCATTGAAATATTGAGTATGTACCTCAGAATTGGATTATAAAGACAATTAAAAGAGAAGTATAAAGATCTGAATTTTAGTTCTGGTTTTGCTAACAAGCTGTGTGACGTGGACTCATCATATCATATTAGCAAATACATGATTCCTAACCATTATAGCGTTGTAGAAAATGTTTGAGGAGGATATACAAGACATTCAATTCCAACATCCTCATTTAAATAGGAGCACTTGGAGGGCAGGGACCATGTCTTTTCCTTTTTTTATTGTTGATTTTCCAGTGTTTAACACTGTCCTATAGTAGACACATTTCAATAGCAATCCCTGTTGACTGTTGACTAATCTTCATTTTATAGATGAGAAAACTAAGGCATTAGAGGGCTGTGTCTTGCTCAAGGCTACATGGTCAAAAACTTCCTGAAGTGGAATTTACAATTAGCTCCCCTAAAAAAGTCATTCACTAATGATTTAATGGATTCTAAATTATCTAGTTTATACCTAGGTTCTACCACAGTTTCACAAATAAGTTTGATCTCTCCACACTATGACTTCTTTACTGAATTCACTACTAAAAGAAAAAAATCCCATTATTTTCAAAGATAAATTGTGACAAATTAATGACAGAGAAGAGTGAAGAAATTTCCTTCTTGTGACATCCCATTTAGGGTGGCTGTGGGCAGGCTTGATATCCTTAATATAGCCCCCATTTCCAAATACAACAAAAATGTTTATTATTTTAAAAAAAATTAATCATTTTGAAAAGTCATGTTGACAGGGAGTGAAATAGTCCTCATTTGTCCTTAGTTTTTTTTTCTTTTCTTTTAAATATGACTTCTATATAGATAAAACCTTAAAAGACTTCTAAGCAAAGAGTCCCATTTAATTTGTAAAGTCTTTGGGGGTAAATTCAATTCTGACACGTATAACAAAAATGATAAATTATTTGGCATGCAGGATATTCCATCATATTCTCATTGCAGTGACCATTTAAGGTTATAAGCACAGGCAATATTGTTCCCTTAGTAACTATTTAAATGCATATTAGTTCTTTCACTCTTTTGTGTTGATGATAAAGAGCCAAAAATGCAGTTACTAAAAGAATTAGAGAAGAGATGAGATTTTTTTTTTTAATGAATGAAGATCATCCACTGTCTTCTCAAATGATTTTTTTCTTTCCCTCTGCTTCATGTCTTTCAATTTCAAAATGCATATTTCCATGCCATTCTCTTTATTTGGAATCATAAAGTTCTTTTTTTAAATAAAAAAACAATGCCTGAGTTTAACTTAGTATGTTCATTTTGATCATATTTTATTGGGAAAACCAGGAAGAAATACCAGCTGCTTAGATGGTCAGATGCTCATTTCTCAGAATTTCAACAAGCATTTCAAAGCACCTCCTGCAAACATCATGTCTACCATCATTCCTTTTTATCAATTTTACTATCAGTGTGTACCTCTACATTTTTTTTTTATTTTTCAATGTCATATTTTTTCATCCTTCAATTTCAATTTATTTTGACAAAAATTGCTGGTTGTATGTGACCTTTGTCTTGCCTATGTTCATATGCCTACCTGATGTTTTTCTTAGTGAACTATTTGGATCATGAGTTCTCTCCCATGGGAAACATCAAAACATAATTACAGCCTCCAGAATGATTAAACTTCTATATCTTTCAGCACTGAGAACTGTCTTACTGATTTTCCTTTTCTGGGAAAATTTAATCTAAGATAATGGAAAGTTGCTATGTTGATAGCTCCATAGGACAGTTCTCCCTTTTATGTCCCCATGTTGACTTGGCCAGGGACAGATGCAAATTGCTTTTTATCTGCCTCATCAATATTCCAGATCATTGCCCTGATGAACTCTTATGAATAATAAGTGTTGGCCAAAAAAGTACAATGAAGGAGTTCAATGCCAAGGTGGAAGTGAGTACAGAAAGAGAAACAGGAATCCATAGAAATTGAAATTAGCATCATAACATGGGTGAGGTGATGTCTTCCAATACGGAACATAATTATTTAACACAATAGTCAAGGACATGATGAAAGACTGATTGCCCTTTCAGGGTATATGTTGTTAATGTAGGCCAGTACTTTTGGGAAGTCAAGGGAAGAATGAAATTTTACCCAATCAATCTATAATCTGAATAAAATGCATGAGTGCCCCTATATAATGTGTGCATGAATTGAGTGGTAAAAGAATTGAATTTCTCCTACCCTTTGTACTTGGGGATGATTATCAGCTTTAGTTACAGCAGTATTGACACTGGAATTCAAAGTCTCCTTGCACACAGCGAAGTTAAAAGTCTAGCGAAACTGACGAGTCTCTTACCTCTGTGCATGATGTGAACCTGCACCTATTTTGATAAAGTTCCAACTAGAGTCTAACAAACATTGCCTCTCAAGGAACAGCATAGCCAACTGACCGAATATGTGATATGGTTGCTATTGTTGTTGTTATATGTTATGTATAAATAAATAGATGTGTGTATGTGAAATAGGTATGTATCTAAATTTATACACTAAACTTTGATGTTTCGGTCATTTAAAAGCTATGTGATCTGGTTGATGTCAGAGTTGGGAGAGCTGGTTCAGATATGACAGAACTCACTTAGACAAAAGGCTAAAAAGAGCCAATGGGACATAAAAGCCCAAGGACCTAAGATTTAGCAAGGAGCTAAACAAAGACCCCCTGATATAGGAGAAGAACCAGGATGAGACTGATGAATGACACAAGATAAGGGAGGGAAGGGAATTTTATGACCCAGGATGTGGGGGAGAGACAAGGAATGTTATGGTCCAGGATAAGGGGAAGTTTTGTGTTATTTCAAGATAAGGGAAAAGACTTTAGGCCACAAGGGAAGGAGCAACTCAACCCTTAGGGTACCTTTGTATCCATATCAGCATCATAGATCTGGATGTTACTTTCACCAAAACCAGCTGCATGTTCAGAAAAATTATAATTGCCAATTAGTGTATACCTTAAGAGATTATTCAGAGTAAATATAACATCCAAAATTAATCTTTCTACAGTCACTTTAGTGATTAAATTCTACAAATTTAGCCCACTTGGCTTCTTGGAAATAAGAATTTGTACTCTAAGCTTGATTTAGTAACTTGGTAGAGGATGATAGAGCTTATGATTAACTAGTATTGCCTTGAAGAACACAGTCACCCTTCATATAGAGGTCAAACCACATTATGTCCCTGCTGTAGAACCTAGTCTCTAATTTATTTATTTATTTTTCATTTTCAACATTCATTTTCACAAGATTTTGATTTCCAAACATTCTCCCCATCTCTCCCCTCCACACCCAACCCAAGATGGCACACATTCAGATTACCCCTTCCCCCAGTCTGCCCTCACTTTTGTCACCCCCCCATCCCTTTCCCCTTTACTTTCTTGAAGGGCAAGATAGATTTCTATACTCCATTGCCTGTATATCTTATTTCCCAGTTGCATGTAAAAACTATTTTTGACATTTGTTTTTTTTTTTTAAATTTGAGGTTCCAAATTCTCTTCCTTCCCCCTTCCCCATCCACCCTCATTGAGAAGGTAAGTAATTCAATATAGGTTATACATATGTAGTTACGCAAAGCACTTTCATAATAGTCATGTTGTGAAAGATTAACTATATTTCCCTCCCTCCTATCCCATCTCTACTTATTCTATTTTCTCTTTTGACCCTGTCCCTTTTCTAAAGTGTTTGCTTCTGAATAAACCCCACCACCACCACAAATCTGCCCTAGCTTCTATCATCCCCACTCATCCCCTTCCCCTCTACTTTCCTGTAGGTTAACATACCCAGTTGAGTGTGTATGTTATCCCTCCTTGTTCCAAATCCAATGATAGTACGGTAGAATATAGTTCACAGAAGATAAAATTGAGAATCCTATGCTTGGCTTTGGAATCCTTTACAATGTGGCTTCAACCTACCTTTTCATAATTTTTTTTTTTACTTTATTCACTTTCAGGTTCTTGATATGACAGTTAAACTTTATCTGTTTTCTATTCTTCTCCCTCTGTACACAGGTTGTTACCCAGGCCCAAAATGTACGCACTCAGTAGTATTCCTCAAGGCTTTGTGTGATAAATTTTACTGATTACCCATATATTTAGTATTATCTTTCTTCTTCTTTTTTTTTTTTTTGGATGAGCAATTGTGGATAAGTAAGTTGATCAGGGTGACACAGCTAGTTAGTGTCAAGTGTCTGAGACTGAATTGGAACTCGTTTCCTTCTGACTTCCGGACAAGTGCTCTATCCTCCATGCCACCTTGCTACCCTTATGTAGTATTTTCTACAAATATTTCTACAAATATTATCTAGTACCTGGGTTTTATGGTGTATTCTCATACAGGAGGTAAGTTCTTTGAGAGGAAGGACTCCTTTTTCATCCTTGTATCTCTATCACCTTGCAAATAGTAGACACCTAATTGATTCTTGTTGAATTTGAACAATCTGATTTAAAGTGAAGCAGAAATTTAAGATTTAAAAGGCAACTCTACCAAAGTCAGAATTTAATAAATGCTTATTAATGTCCCACAGAGAAAACAAGATACAAGAAACATCTATGAATTGATGAGGGGAAGAATCAGGGAGTTTACAAAAAGATTGATAGACTGCATTCAAAATTGATGGAGTATAGACCCATTGCGTGAGTGATTAGGCTCACAGATCCATCAGAAAATTGAAGTATTTGGTTTATTTTTTCCCTTCAACTGTAGAGGAATACATTTTCCCTCGGACTAATTAACATTGGAAACAAGTATTAGTCAGTTGAAATGCTGTAAATTTAATAATGATTTATTTATATTTTTATCATCCTGAAATACTGATTTTGGGGTATCAGTTTGATGTGAAGTGCAAATATATCATATAGGTAGTGAACAACAAAGTGAGGTGCCAGTTTGATTATGCAAATAGCATTGCTATTGGCCTATCAGTCAAAGCCACTGCCAGAATGAGTCAGACACATAGTTCAAGAAAAGGAGATAGAGTGTGTCTCAGCCACACTGACATTAATATTTTGTGAATGATCAGCTCATAAAGATTTGTGAACAGTAGATAGTAGAGTGAGAAGCATTACTTCCTTTTTCCCCCATGTTTATTTTCTCCCATCTAGAATCTGTTCATTCCTTCACTGAAAAACAGTAACCACAACAGTAGCAAAAATGAAAAAAATCAACAAAATCATAACTAAGTAACCACTGATTTAAGTTTTTTAGCTATTCTAGGAATGACTATTCTAGGAAATCAATCAAGGGAGTTTGAGTCAAACTGATATCTCTTATCTGATTGACTTTCTGAGGAATTGGCAAAAAGAAATGACTACATACCAAATAAAGTTATCCTCATTCTGAGAGCTAGTGTGATGTAATTATAATAAAAATACCTGTGAAATGGGTTTTATTATTATTCCCATTCGATGGAGGAGGTCACTGAAGCTAAGGGGAATTCAATTTCTTGCCCATAGTCACCTAGTTGTTTGTATCTGAAACAGCAATTGAACTTAGATCTCCTTGATTCTTAGTTCAACTCTACTTACTTTGTGACCTAATTAAATTTAGGGTTAGGGTTGTTATACAAACAACATTCAATTTAGCACATAGACTCACCCACATCCACAGAATTTGAGAGTGAGAAAAGACCTCAGAGATCACCTAGCCCAATCCAGATATAAGAGAAATTTCCACTGTGCCGTCCAAAATTTCATCATTAAACCTTGCTAGAGAACGTTCAAGGAAAGAGAAACCACCACATTTTGAGGCAGGGCATTCTACTTGCAGACATCATTAATTTTTAGATTCTCTTCAAATGAATAAATTTGACTTTCTAGTTCAGCTCTGACATTCATTGGTTCTATGACCCTGAGCAATGTCTTCCCTTTGAAACTCAGTTTTCTCATCTTTTGAATGATATGAAGTATTTTATGCTACAAGTGTCCTTAGACTACTTCATGCAGACATCTTCCTTGCTCCTATTGTCTTCTGTCTTCCTTTGAATTTCCAATTATCTTTTGTAGTCTTTTGTAGTTATATGCAGTCCTTATTCTACTATAACATAAGGTCCTAGAAGGAAGAGATGTTAATTTTTCATCCTTGCATTGCAGAAAAAAATAAGTGCTTAATGAATTCATTGCAAAAGTCTGCAATGTACAAATCTTAATGTCATCAATTTTAGGTATTCCTACTAAAAAGGGAGGAAAGAAGGAAAGAAGAGGAGAAGAGGGAAATATAGAGCTATAGTGTGTACATAGATATACAAATTATAGCAAGTCTAAATGTGCCTTTGGCAGAAAATTGTTAATGCTTCTACCCTCTAGGGCCAAATAAACTAAATATCATCATACTTAGAAGTGATGTATTAAGACACTCAAAAATAGCCATTATGTCCTCCTTGAGATCTTTCTTTTAAAGAGAAAACACTTCTAGTCCTTTCAAATGCTGTTTACATGAGATTTATTCAATAACCTTCACCAACCTGGTTACATTCCTTGCACATTGTACAGTTTATCAAACTGGAAGATGTGCAGAGTGTCCAGCTTTCAGAAAAAACAGAAAAATTTCAAAGGAGTATGATGTCAGAGGATATATAAGTTTCATTTGCAACATGTTTGAATTTCATATGTCTACATCTTGGGCATAATATGGAGATGATAAGAAGTCTAACATGCAATTGATATTGAAAGGTTGTAATATATTACTCTCAAGGATTAGAGATAGAAGTTATACTTCATAAGGATTATAAGGATATAAGTAAATTCACTACCCAAATCCCCACATACACATGTACATGCATACATACATATATGTGTGTATACACATATGAATAAAAATATATACATATACATGCACATATACACAAATATGTGTATATACACACAATATGCATAAGTAGCAGTATATATATATGTATATATATATACATATATATATATATGTCTTTATACATCTACAGCCAAATATAAGGATTTTTTTGACCTGTGATTTAACTTGTATAGGGAACTTCTTCTTAAAATATACATTTAATATTGCTCAGAAATTTATCATCCTAAAAAGAAGCTTGAGGCACTGAGATATGAAGTAACTTACTGAGGGTCACAATCTAGTATATATCATAAATGGGGTTTGAAACTACTTCTTTCTTAATCCAAGGAGAGCTCAATGTCCACTCAGGAAACTGCAAACACACACATAGGTATAAACGCATATCTGTATATACATATGTGAATGAAACAGATCCTTGTTTATATATATATATATATACACATATATGCATACATTCATGTCTATATTTATTATCATTAATCGAATAAATAAGATAATTAGCCATGATGACTAATGAGATCACCACGATACAGAGCACTGAGAAAGAAGAGAATTGTCCAACATAAGTCTTCAGGGAAGCTTACATTTAGTTACAGGAGAAGAATAGTTATCATGCAAAGGAGACTGAGAAAGAATTTCCAGATTAAAGACCACAACTTGGAGGAGAATCAAGAAGCCAAGAAAGGAGATAGTTTCTAGGAAAAGTTGTCAATGTGGTAACAAAAGGCAGAGAGAGTACACGAAGAATGCAGATTGAGAAATGGCCATTACATTTAATTGTTAAGAGAACATTGATAACCTTGGAAAAGCAGCTTTAATTAAGTATTCAGTGACATCCAGCTTCAAGTTTGAGAAATAAGTGGGAAATGAGATTTAGGTGACAAGTTTAGGAAACCATTTCTGGGAATCAGACCGTCAAAAGGAGAAGTAATATGTGATGATAGCTTGAGTGGATGCTAGAGTCAAGTGTTTTGTGTTTGTTTTTAAGCCGAGGGAGAAAAAGGGATCTCTGCAGACTGAAATTAGTTAGCCACTGAATAATAAGAAAATAACAATGAGAATAATTGGCAAAGATGAAAAAGACTAGCTCCTGCAGATGACAAAAAGGGATTGTATCAAGAATTCAGAGAGACTGCCTGGCATTGGGAAGGAAACAGGTCGCCTCTCAAAAACAGAGTGGAATGTAGGGGGGAAAATGGGGGATAATGAAGAGTGATAAAGCAGAAAAGAGTTTGTTCTTTGAAAGATCCCTTTAAGTGAAAAGAAGATGACATCCTCAAAGTAAATATCTAAATTGCATCATCCTACCTATTTGATGGGCCCATTGTATAGAAACCACATTGTGGAAAAATCCTACAGAAATGAGAGCTATCATCATCCTCATCATTATCATTATTATTATTTCCATGATTTAGATTCTGCTGGAAAGTTAGACATTTTTTGTTACTGTTTCTTCTTTTGGTTCATTGTTTTTCAATAAAAACAGGATGTAGAATAGGCAACATATGGTCATTTTCATAACAGATAGTGATTTTTTTAAAGTTCAAATTATTTTTTCCCATTTGATATCTTATCTCCCCCTCCTACTTCCTCCTCCTTGACTCCCGATCTATTCGTCACTATTAAGATAATAAGAAAAATCAAATTATTAACATTTATAACCAAACAAAATAGAAACTCATTCTGGCCGTATTCAAAACCAAAAACAAATATAAACTTCCATCTGGACGAATCCATCATTTCACTATATTAAACATTTTTAATTTCTAGTTTCACTCAAGACTCAGTTCAAATAACATCTTATAAATGACAAGTTCAGGTAGTTGTTGGCAAGGAAATAAGGAATTTATTATTTTTTAAATTAATTATTATTATTATTAAGCAAAGCAATCTGAGTAAGTGACTTGGCCAAAGTCACACAACTAGTATCAAGTGTCTGACACTGATTTGAACTAAGTTTCTCCAGACTCCAGGATCAGTACTCTATCCACCATACCATCTAAATGCCCCAGGAACTTATTTTTTACTTACCTGTGAACTTACTGATTATGATGTATCCTCAATGAACCATAAGTTCTTTGAACACAAGGAACACTTCCACCATTTTCTGTTTCATGTTTTTTTATTCTTAGTACATAATATTATACATGGCACATATTAGGCATTTATAAAAGCTTGGTGGATTGAATAATATTGTATTAGGAAGAGTTATAGTACGATCTATTTAGGAGACCAAGGAATGACGCATTTACTATCATTGTGACACTGGAGGTCTTACCTATGAACAAGTTTGTACTCATGTAAAAGGAAAGGGTTAGACCTCATTTTCTTTATCTCCCCCAATATTTTATTTCAACCAGTGTCAGAATTCTTTAAGGCAATCATTCTACATAATTTGAAAATAACAATAGTAGGAGGGAAGCAATTTCCTTAGCTAGAAATCCGTCTGAACTTAAAGGCTTCATTTCACTGGGCAAAATATAGCTTTACCTTTCTAAAGAGACAGAGAAGATTTGAAAAGACATATACTTTTTAAGAACTGCTTTTGAGACAAGTAGATGTGGAATTTAATTTTAAATTAATTAGGAAAATGTTATGATAACTGATCAATGAAATATTCATGAGAAAGAACCAACTGGTTGACAACAGTTATAAATATATTTAATGAGTTATCTTTGAGATTTTTCTTCTATGGATTAAGATTTAAAATAATATATGTAAAAAATAGAAGAATGCCTATATGGAATTTTATAAGAAAGGTTAAAATATTTATTTTTCAGAGCAGTTAATAAATAATTTAAAACAATAATCATTCTTTATACATGGATTCAAAATGATCCTTCAGTTTTTAAGATTCAGTATGTAAGAAAATGCCATGCAGATCATCTATCACAACTTATACATCTGACAGATGATAAAAAGTGAAGAGATAAAGTAACTTGTCCAAGATCACAGAGGTTACACTTATATAAATGACACTAACAAGCTAGGGATACGTGTTAAACTACTGAAAGAATTTGCAGGTCTTTTGCTTGGGCAGAAATCATTAATTTTTGAAAAATCTTGGAGAATAAAAGAATTGCCATAGACCTGGATAAGGCCACATGTGCAAACTTGGGAGGTGGAATAGGAACAGAGGGTGCAACCTGCCAACTGAAGATGAATGAGTGAATTCTATTCCTAAAAAAAATCTAGCACACATTATCAACAGGATGATTTGTGAGTGTTTAAAAAGAGTAGTGGGGAAAAGAAAACCATTACAGCTTCATCAAAAACCCTTCATGGGAAACAAACCTCATGGGTTTTTCTGACAGGGTCCTTGAAGTGACAGGGCAATGTTGTTTTTATAGTATCCTTTGGGAAATACTATGTTGAATTCCAAGTCTCTCATGCTGCGATTATGGATAGGATGGAAAAACTTGAACATGAAAATAATTTAATTAGGAATATTTGGCACTGCCTGAATGAATATACCCAATGAGAAGTGATGAATGAGCCATTGTCAACAAAGAAACAAATTGCCATTGGAGTACCCTAGGGAGTTGGCCTTAGCCATGCACTGTTCAATGTTTTCACAAGTGACTGGGATTGAGGCAATGATGAATTGTCATATTTGCAGATGCCCGGGTGCTTAGGTGGTTGGTTGGTTATCACTTTTCATTACAAGTGCAAAACATTTATGCAAAATGATGGCCTAATTGAAAAAAAAATATAAAAGTAAATGAGGATGAATGAGAAGTTCTATACTTGCATTCAAAAAAATTATAAGCATAAATACAAGATCAGGAGACATGACTAGTCAAGAAATTCAGCAAAACAAGGTTTGCCTTGAACAAACCATCTAGTGGTGGGGTGCTATGTGGAGAAGCTGAGGATTTACTTTTAAATCACATAGGAGAAGAGAATAGGCTTACTTCTATAGTTTTACCATATTTGGTGGTTAATGGTCCAAAGACAGCACTGCAATGACTTTTTTGATTGAAAGCCATGTTTTTTCCAATACTAGTGAAAGGTCTAGGATAATTAACAGTAGCAGCCTGAGTCAAGGCCAAATTATTAAGCCCCAAGGGAAAGGGATCTCCTCCAAAAGTCCAAATATAACTCATAACTGTTTATACTAAGTAAATTTTTCAGTGAAATCAAACAATCATCCTGGGTTTTGTGTAAGATTGTTTATAGCTTAAGATGAATAAAAAGTTTGAATAAGAGAAGTGTGAATTCAATAACCAACTTTATGTTTGTTTTCTCCATCAGCTCAGTCTGAAACAGCGCATCGATCTTAATTAAGAAAACGAATAGGATGTGTGTGTGTGTGTGTGTGTGTGAGGGGGGGGGGAAAGAGAGAGAGAGAGAGAGAGAGAGAGAGAGAGAGAGAGAGAGAGAGAGAGAGAGAGAGAGAGAGAGAGAGAGAGAGAGAAAAGATACTCCCAAGGAAGATTATAGTATGGATGCAATTTATATTTTTTTTTCTCTCCACAGATTGTCCTCTAGTTTCAAAATCAAATTTGATTCCTTCTCTTTACCACTTTGTCATCCAGAGTGAAGTGATTGACTGTCTCAGGCTCTGTCTCTGTGTGACTTTCTATATTTTTCTCTGACTCTGTATTTTTTTCTTACTTTCCATCTTTGTGTCTGTCTATATCTGTCTCTCTCAAAATATTTTGCCCAAACTATTATCCAAAACTAAGGTGGTATAGTCACAGCTTTACAGTAAGTGCACATTGAAAGTGTTCTGAGAACATTTGTTGTCATTTATCAGCATAGAAACTGCAGAGCTTAGTAAACATAAATAAAATAGGAGGAAACTAAATAGTAGGCAGAGGAAAACTAGTCCTTTTCCTATTCTGCTCCACCCCACTCCCTAGTGCCTCTTATCACAAAACAGGATCCTTAGCAGTAGCCTGATGCCTCTCTGTCTCAGTACTCTCACCGTAGGACAGTGTCGGCATTTCCCACCTTTGTAACATTGGTTTGTTACAGATATTACTTTTGGTACTTGCTGCAGTTACAATATTTTCTAGTTTCCAGTTCATATTTACCTGCCAGTGCATCTGACTCATCAGCTAGAAGATGCTTAGCCAACAGTGGGCAATCTAGTGTTGCTCCTTGGTCCAGACATTTAAAACAATAGTAAAATAGAGGACAAAGGTGAAGCAAGAATAGAAGCTGGTTATGTAATGGAACAAGCTGTTTCCTAATAGTTAAAGGTGGTGATATCATCTTTGTTATGGGCTATCATCTCATCCATGTCCGTAACTACAGTCCTAAAAAGTTCTCATCATGCATCTCAGTATTCTTAATTTGGATAGAATAGTACTTTAAGTGGAAAATGTTTTAGCCCACATATGTGGGCATGTACAAAAAAAATTCCACCAATCTTCAGTTATGTTTCATCAAAATGAAATGTAGGTATGTACTACCTGGCTAAACTCCCCTGAGTAGAATGTAATTTCCTTAAGAAAAAGTTACATTATATATTTTTGTCTTGGTGTAAGATGCTATCTCTAAGAAACATTTTTCTTGCTAAAAGAGGAACTAAAATGAAATTTGTGTAAGGAAAATTGAGAAAATCAACACTAGAAAAAAGCAACAATTCTCAGATAAAATGTTGACAGACTGTTTTGAAAACCAGAGAGGACTTTACTTCAATGAAATGTACTGAAATCTGTTCAAAAGATTAAAAAAAAAAAACGACTGATAGAAGGCAGAACATGACAAAGGTAACAGTGGTTAATGGCGTTGTGGTCCATCAACTCATTTACATGTAATGATTTGTACGGTTTTGAAGATTGTCTGATGAACAATAAATCAAATGACTGGGGATATTGGGAAGATTAGGAAATTGCAGTTGGAACAACTAACAGAAAGGTGGAATTATCAGGCTTTACATTATAAGTTGGAGATGAGTCATGCTTAGGAGGATGCAATGATTTGAGGAATTAGAAGTTATGAAAATCTGTGAGAAGAGATCAAAAAATATAAACATAGCAGGAGGGCAAGATGATTACAGGAAACAGCACAAGAAGTAAAAGGCAGAACGCAACAAGTGATTTTGCTTCCAGCTGAGACAGCTGACTATTGATTGGAATAGACTCTTCACTGCTGATCAGCTGGAGAAAGGCAGAAAGAATTCTGCTGCTGCTATGGTAGTTGGAGGAGAGCTAAATCCCCCTGCTGTAGAAAAAGCTTTCTAAGCCTCTCTCTCTCTTTCTGTCTCTCTCTCTCTCTCTGTCTCTGTCTCTCTCTGTCTCTCTCTCTGTCTCTGTCTCTGTCTCTCTCTCTCTCTGTCTCTGTCTCTGTCTCTCTCTCTCTCTCTCTCTCTGTCTCTCTGTGTTTCTCTGTCTCTATCTATCTATCTATCTATCTATCTGTCTGTCTGTCTGTCTGTCTGTCTGTCTGTCTGTCTGTCTATCTATCTATCCATTTATCTAAGAAAACCATTCGGAGTATTTCTCTATCACCCTATTACATGGTTTGAGAGGAAGAAAAATGAGAAGGAAGACAGATTTCACATCAGTTTTTCTGTGAGTTGTACTTTTAAAAAAAGATGCTTGGTATTGCTAGAAACCCATAATAGAAAGACTAATACTGATTAGTCAAGATCTGACTAAGCTTATTTGCATTTTCCAGAGAGTCAACCTGAACTCTCAGACTTAAGGGAATTTTTTTTTTTTTTTTTTAGTAAATAAGTTCATTGTATGTGTGCATGTGCGTGCAAACATGTATATATACACACACATAGATATGTATATATACATATATGTGTGTATATATACACACACATTGATGTGCATACATTTATATGTATATGTGTATATACACACATAGATATGTACACATATATACATACAATTTATCCACATGTGGATATCTGGGTGTGTAACACATTTTCAGCACCCTTTTAAGGGAGGCTGTGAGCTTAAAGACCTTGACACTGCTCTATCATCTTGAAAGCAAAAGAAGAATATCTTTGCCCAAAAAGAAAACAATGAGGACGGGATAAGGAACATTTATCAGAAAAGTGGGCTTTGTGTGGTATAATTCTTCCTGAAAACACCAAGGATACCACAGTCCAAAGTTTTGAGTTGCCTTGAGTTCATGCAGTTCCGTACTTATATGCATTCCTCCTAAATTACTAAAAGTGTGTGCTCACCCTTCCCAGGGTAATTATGTGCATTTGTGGGAGTCTGTGACCCAAGATGTATTGATAATGAATTTTTGCTTATTGTTAATATAATGTTTCTTCTTAATGGGAAGATCTTGCCCACTCATTAATGAGTCTTCCCATTAAGGAAAGTTTGATTAGGGAAGATTTGTAGGAAGGCCCAAACCTTTTGTTAATTTTCTACTGAGGCACTGGTTTTCAAGGGTTATGATGCCCTCATGCTCTAAAAAGTGTGTAAAGACTCTGAGGTGAGCTTTTCCTTTGGGGCTCACTGATTGAGAGAGTTTGTTTGGCCAGATGAGACTCTGGGTAGCTGCTAAAGAACCCTTCAGCTTTGAAAAGGCAGATGTTGTTGTTTCTCTTCTGGTAACTATGCATGTATAGTCCAACAGTTATCTGTCTGTTGATCTGCCAGTCAGCTGGATGCACTGTCTGTTGATTTGTTATTCTCTGTATGTTCTCTGAAGTTCAGGGTGCTGACTTTTCCCCCTGAACTAAGTGAATGATACATGTACTCGGTTAAAGTGATTGTTGACCCCTTCAAAGTTGCATTTCCTTTTAGAACAGCAGATCTAAGACCTATGATAGCAGCTCTCCCTATGTATGTTGGGGTTCTTTCTGTTACAATGGTGTTTTAATTATTCCTGTTTTGAATTCTGTTGAGTAGATGTGCTATTTAAATGTTCATACTTTTATATCCTATTGAATGAATGTTATAATTATGAATGGTGTCTTATCATTTATCAAATGTATAATGTTTAGGGGTCAATTCTGTCATTGTGGTAGATTTTGTGTAAATGGGAAATAAATGGGGAGGTGGGAAATAAATAAATAATGAAGGATATATTAGTCCTTGCTTTCAAGGAGCTTACATTCGAATGGGAAGGCAACAAGTATTGAAGGTTTCAGTTTCAAGTCAGTGGGAAAAAGTCCCATAGTCATGAAGATATAGTGCCAAATCACTGGGTAATGTCTTTTTTAATGTCGTTTTCCACAGATAAAATGATCAATAACTTAGGTTGAAGCATTTGACAATATCATGAACTTTGGTGAAAAAATAATGTGAGGTAGGTCTTTAAATGATGTGGCTATAGCAAAAGCAGTAACAGTCTGGCTCCATGTCTGAAGGAGCTGCTTCTGATGGCAGCTATTGTCAACACTGGATTGGAGGCAATGTTATTCCAAAGGCCATTAGATCCAGAGTCCTGGACTTTCTCCATCAAGATGTAAGGCAACTTAGCAGTCCAAGTGGTGATGGCTTGCCTAGTACATGATGCCTCCTCTCATTCCTAACTTGGTAGTAAGGAATAATGGTGGCAAGTACTAAGACTACCCTTCCTAAAGCAATGTTTTCTCCCAGGACTCTGAGAAAAATTTTAAATTGTAGTCACATAGCCATGTTCAAAAAAACCCCTACCAAAAGAAAAAAAACTCCTGATTTACAAATGCGAGGGGAAATTGAGGGTAAGAGGTCCAGCCCAGAGAAATAGACAGAGGATGTGGATATCATGTTGTAAAGCACTCATGTGAACTACACTTGCCATATGCATGAGTTAGGTATCATACCTAGACTGCATTTGTATGATCAATGCCTAGAGGAGGGTCATGTTCATAGAAGACTTGATAAATGGTTTTGAATTGATAAATGAATTGAAATGAAATGAAATTTGCTCAAATGCAATGAAGAATTCTCACCTCAAAGTGTCTGCAAGGCCAAATTTCTGCATGTCAAACCAATAAAATGGGAATCTGACTGATGACTAATAATGGTTCACATTCATACTTTTAAAATTATGAATATAGGATTCTCTCCCTCCCTACTTTGTCTCACACACCCATTGAGTTCAAGAAATGAATTATAAATTATACATATGAAATTATATAAAATACATTTCCATATTAGCCATTTTGCAAAAAAAAAAAAAGGAAAAAAAGGAAAAAAAAAAGCAAGAAAAATAAATTGAAAATAATATGCTTCACTCTGCACTCTGACTCCACTAGTTCTCTGGTTGGAGGAGGATAACACTTTTCATTGTAAAGTCCTTCAGAATTTCCTGGGTCATTGTATTGACCAGAAAAGAAAAAAAAAAGAATGTCACTCACAGTTGATCATCAAATGCTATTCCTGTTACTGAATACAATATTCTCCTGCTTCTATTCACTTTACTTTGCATCAGTTCATATTAGTCTATACAGGTATAGATAGATCGAGAGATAGAGAGAACTAGACAGACAGACAGACAGACAGACAGATAGAGAGAGAGAGAGAGAGAGAGAGAGAAAGACAGATAGATGATAGACATAAAGAGAGATATGTCTATAGGTAAATAGATATCTACCTATCTATAAATATATCAATTGTGACATGTATCTATAGATATACAGATATACACATACATATGTACTTACATGTGTGTGTATTCCTGTATATTATCCTACTTATAGCAAAATATTATTATATCACCATCATAAACCATGACTTCCTCAATCATTCCCCAATTGGTTGGTATCCGCTCAATTTCCAGTTCTTTGCATGACAGATAGAGCTTCTATAAATATCTTTATGCATACATATTTTTCCCCTTTTTCTTTAACTTCTTTGGAATGCAGACCTAACACTGATATTATTGGGTTAAAGGTATGAATCATTTGATAACACTTTGGACATAGTTCCAAGTTATTCTACACAATAAATTGACCTATTCACAGCTCCACCAACAATGTATTAATGCCCCAATGCCTCCATCTACCCTTTAACGTTTGCCATTTTACCTTTCTATCATATTAACCAATCTGGTGGGTGCTAAGTGTACTTCAGACTTATTTTAAGTTGCATTCTCTAATTAATAGTGATTATATCTATATGAATTTAGATAGATTTAATTTCTTCTGAAAACTGCCTATTAATATGCTTAGAACATTTATCAATTGAGGAATGATTTATATTTTTATAACGTTGACTCAATTCCATATTTATTTGAGATATGAGGTCTTTATCAAAGGAACTTGCTATTAAAAATTATGTTTTCTCTTGTCCTTTTTACATTGCATTTTTTTGTTGTTGTTAGTGTGTGTGTGCTTGAGTGTGTATGTGCAGAGCTTTTTTTAAAATTTGATGTAATGAAAAATTATCTATTTTACTCTCATGATCCTTTCTATCTCTTGTTTAGTTACTAATTCTTCCCTTATGCAGAGATCTGACTATGTTCTCCTAATTCACTTACAATATAACCCTTTTAAATCAAAACCATGCACCCATTTTGACCTTATCTCTGTATACACGATGAGATATTGGGCCATACCTAGATTCTGCCAAACTACTTTCTAGTTTTTCTAGCAATTTTCATCAGTGAATTATTGGCTGCAAAGCTTGGATCTTTGGGATTAATATGGTCATTTACAACTATGTATTGTGTTCCTAATCTATTCCAGTGATACATCACTTGTTTTCTTAGACAGTACCAGATTGTTTTCATGAGTATTGCTTCATAATACACTTTGAGATCCATTAGGATAAGGGCACCTTCATTCAGATTTTTTTTTTTATTGATTCTCTTGATATCCCTGACCTTTGTTCTTCCAGATGAAAAAAGTTATTTTTTCTAACTCCATAAACGAATTTTGTACTTTTGATTGTTATGGCACTGAATAGTAAAGCAATTTAGGTAGAACTGTCATTTTTATTATATTGGCTCAGCCTGCTCATGAACAATTAATATTTCTTCAGTTCTTTAGATCTGTCTTTCTTACATGAAACGTGTTTTGTAATTGTGTTTATATGGTTCCTGGGTTTGTCTTGGCAGGTAGACTCCCAAGTATTTTACGTTTTATGCAGTTATTTTAAATGGAATTTCTTTTACTATCTCTTGTTACTGGATTTTGTTGATAATATATAGAAATGTCAATGATTTGTGTTATTTTATATCCAACTTTATTAAAGTTATTTTTTCAACTAATGTTTTTAGTTGATTTTCTAGGATTCTCTAAATATACCATCACATCATTTTTGAGGAGTGATAGTTTTGTTTCCTCATTGACTATTGCAATTCCTTCAATTTCTTTTTATTCTCTTATTGCTATAGTTAGCATTGCTAGTATAATATTGAATGATAGTGTTTATGATAGGCACCCTGACTTCACCCCTGATCTTACTGGAAGATGTCTAGCTTATTGTACTCATTTTGTAGTTGAAAAATAAGCTCCAAAATATAAAATGATGTTAAGATTACATTATAGAGGTGTGGCTAAGCAAAGTCTTGATCTTATGTTCCTTTTATTTCATCAAAAATCTTTGCTCACATGGCCACTTTAACCATGATGCATCTCCAGATTCATGAAAAGGAATGATCACCAGAAATCAAACAGACTAACGTGGTGTATGTAGTATTCCAAAAGAGAAAGAAATGTCACTGGAACATTAAGGTGTTGCCCACTGGCAATATTGAATTCTTAGATGAGCTGCCGAGAATTCTTTATCTTATTAACTATCTCATTCTAAAGTACTATATCACATTTATGCCAAGTAAAAGTTGTCTTCTGCCTGGCATACAATGTTTTTATGTTGTGTGTTTATAAAGAAGTTAGGGACACATATTCAGATTTGTATAATCCTCAACATGAGCACTTTTGTGTATTTCCCAGAGAATCTTTCATTCGGGGTTAATGAATCACAAGAAGATGTCTAGCTAGTATTTGAGTGAGACAAAGTCAATTTCAGTCCTGACTTTGCCACTTAATGTCTTTATGACCAGGAACAAGTCATTAAAACCTTTTTGAACTTGTTCATCTTTAAATGAAGGTTGAATTCCTCAATCTCTGATCCTATGGTCTAATGTGGACATATTTTCCTTCTCAAATTTTTCCCAGATGTGAGGCATTGTTTAATGATGGCTAGTAGGTTAAGCCTTGTTATCACAAAGATTTACTCTCCAGTATTGATTGACATATACCATGAGTGAACACTTTTCAAGTCAGATTGCCAGTGCCAAGGACAGCTCTCTAAAAGTATGAGTTATGTGTGATTTGTTTATATGAACCAGTGGAGAGGATTTCAATGCTAAGAATTTGTTCAATGAAGAATGTTGCAGGTATGGGAAAAAAACAAAGGCAATGAGACTATCACAGCATTTACAGCATCAAAGAGGGAAATGGATTAATAAGTGGAACACATTATATTTTCCAGAGTAGTCCTTCCTAAATTCTAAATTGTTTTGAGCTTCTATATTTCCAATCTTTTCCTACTTTCACATTCAAATATAAGCAGTTTATTATTATTTTACCCAAAAGTTTTACTTTTTTGGCTTTTCAGTGCCTTGAAGCCCATGCTAATTGACTCCACTGTAATTAAATCGCACCACATTGCAATGCAGAATACTTCTTCAACTGTCCCTGGTGAAGCTAATTGATAAATCAACCCATAATTGACTTGAGATAATGAAACTACTCTCAGACTTCAGTGAGGTGGTCAGTTAATTAACTTCTTAATATATGTTTACCAGTTGAATGGACAGTGGACTCAGGGCAGATGATAGCAAAATAATGTTAATATGAGAAGAGATAATGTGGAATGAAATGCATCATAGACCCTGTTTAACTACCTGACAATGAACCTCTACTAGACCTGAAGTCCCAGGAAAGGAATCCCTTTCTTTGCTACACTTTTTGTTGTATCTCCTCTTTACCTTTCCCCAGAATGGACACAAGTGACTTGTGTTTTATTTTCATTTCCTTTATATCCCAAGCCCTTATTACAGTGGGTGGCATACTGTAGCCACTTAACAAATAGTTGTTGTTGTGTAAGGTGAATAAAGTTGGTGTATCAGAGGGTATCCCCTTTGGTGATCTCTGTTTCCTGAAATGTTAATTTATTACACTATATATAATTACATTAATTCTCTCTCTCTCTCTCTCTCTCTCTCTCTCTCTCTCTCTCTCTCTCTCTCTCTCTCTCTCTCTCTCTCTCTCTCTCTCTCTCTCTCTCTCTCTCTCTCTCTCTCTCTCTCTCTCTCTCTCTCTCTCTCTCTCTCTCAACAGATGATTTTCCAATGATTTTACTGAAAAGATGGAGGAGATGAGTAATGAAATCATAGATTTCAAATAGAAATAAGGTCTTACTCATCATTGAATACAGTTTTCCCATTTTACAGATGAAGAAACTGAAGCCAAGAGAAGATGGCTTGCTTAAGGTAATGAATGGATTAAGTATCTGAAGTAATATTGATTCCCAAGTATTCCTGACATCAAGGTGAATGAAGAGACCATGAAGTAGAATCTGTAAATCTAATGTCAATACAGAAACAATTTTTAAGTAGGTACTTGCTGAAGGACAAATGCCAAAGTGAATCAGAATATAGTGGGGAGGGAGAAAAGTGTGATCTCTGCTCTTCCCTGCTTCAGCCCTTCCCTTATACTCAATCTAGAGTAAATTTCCTGATGTTTTACCGTGAATATATTACTTTATGCTCAACAACTTTGTTGGATCATATAGCTTACAGCTTGAAAGGACCAGGGAGATTACGTTTCCCCATTCTGTCAACTTACAGATGTGAAAAATAAAACCAAGAGAGATCAAATGACTTATTGAAGATCATTTAGAAGTAGCAGAATTTCACAATTTTTTCCTGATTCCAAATATATGGTTCTTTCTAGTATTCCAGGCTTCCTCTCAAGATCTCTTGATTGCCTAGAAGCTAAAACTCTAACTCCTCAGGTTGTTATTGAAAACTCTTCATGATCTTACACCAAACATTTCACATTCTTCTACTTCATATATGCTATAATTTTACCAAATTGGACAACTCATTGTCTCCTGGAAGAGGGTCAGCCCTTTGTTGTGACTATTCTCCTTGGCTTGTCTCCCTCTCCCATCTCTACAACCTACTGAACTTGCCTATTACTATTAATGTTATAGCTGCTCTTGTTTAGTTGTTCATTTGGGTTTCACTCTTTGTGACCCTATGAATCATAGCATGCCATGCCCTACTATCCTCCATTATCTTCCAAAGTCTCTCCAAGCTCACATCCATGGCTTCCATGATGCAATCTATCAGTCTCATTCTCTGCTGTCCCATTTTCTTTTTGCCTTCCATATTTCCCCAAATGAGAGTCTTTTCCTATCAATCCCATCTTCTCATTATGTGGCCAAAGTATTTAAGTTTCAGACTTTCCAATGAATATGCTGAATTATTTTTTTTAATTATAAGTGCATTTGTTCCCCTTACTGTCCAAGGGTCTCTAAAAATTCTTTTCCAGCATCACAATATGAAAGCATCAATTCCACAGTGCTCAGTTTTGCTCAAAGCCTCCATCTCACAGCTATACATTGCTAGTGGAAAAACACATGGCTTTGAGTATACAGACCTTTGTTGATAAGATGATGTCTCTATTTTTCAGCATGCTGTCCAGATTGGCCATAACTTTCCATGTAAGGAGCAAGCGTCTTTTGGCATCATGGTTTTAATAGCCATCTTGAGTGATCTTTGAGTCCAGAGATATAAAATCTGACAATGCTTCCATTTATTCTTATTCTATTTGCAAGAAAGTAATAGGACCAGTTACAAAGATCTTGGTTTGTTTTTTTTTTTTTCTTGTACTATGATTTAAACCAGTTTTTATACTTTCCTGTTTCATCCTCATCAAAAGACTTAATTCTTGGAGGGAATTGAGGGGGCCAAGATGGCTGAGTAGAAGCAGAGACTTGCTAGAGCTTTCACCCCAAACCCAGCCAAATACCTGAAAAATGACTCTAAACAAATTCTGGAGCTGCAAGCCCCACAGAATGATGGAGTGAAGCAAATCTCCACACCAAGATAGCCTGGAAGGTCAATGCAAAGCATCCATTTCACCACATTGAAAGTAGAGCACAGTCCAGTATGGTCCACACTGACACAGATAGGACCTGAGCAGGCCTCAGAGGGACTGAATCTCAGGGACCTGTGGTGGTTTTCAGACTTCACAACCCCAAAACACCACGGAAAAATTGGAAGATCAGTGGAAAAAAAATCTGTCAGACCTGTGTGAGAGTGGAGTGGTCTGACCCCAGCCACAGCAGTGGAGTGGGTGGAGAATCCTGCAGCAACCACAACAGAGGAAAAGGCAGGAGCTGTTTCTAGAACTCTAGCAACATAGATTTTGGGGAGATCAATCTTCTGGAAGTCTACTCCCTTCACCCACTGGAAGCAGAGAACTACTTTGACAAAGGACTGAAAAGTCAAGTAAATAGATAGGGAAATGAGCTGAAACAATAAAAAGAATGAGACTATAGAATCCTCCTTTGGTAACAAGGAAGGCTAAAATATACAAACAGAAGAAGAAAACAAAGTCAAAACTCCTACACACAAAGCTTCCAAGAAAAAAAAAAAATGTGAATTTGTCTAAGGCCAGGGAAAAACTCAAAAAGAATTTTAAAAATTAAGTAAGAGAAGTAGAGAAAAAAATGGAAAGAGAAATGAGAGTGATGCAAGAAAATCATGAAAAATCAGTCTGTTTGCTAAAGGGAACCCAAAATTGCTGAGGAAAATAACACGTTAAAAAATAGACGAACCCAAATGACAAAAGATTTTCAAAAAGCCGATGAGGAGAAGAAAGCCTTAAAAAAATTGACCAGATGAAAAAAGAGGTCCAAAAACCCACTGAAGAGAACAATTCCTTAAAGATTAGAATGGAGCAGATGGAAGCTAATGATCTTATGAAAAATCAAGAAATTATAAAATAAAAGCAAGGAATGAAAAAATAGTGGACAATGTGAAATATCTCATTGGAAAAACAATTGACCTGAAAAACAGACCCAGGAAAGATAATTTAAAAATTATTGGACTATCTGAAAACCATGATAAAAAACAGCATTTTCAAGAAATTGTCAAGGAAAACTGCCCTGATATTCTAGAACCAGAGAGTAAAATAGATATTGAAAGACTCCACCTGTCATCTCCAGAAAGAGATCCCAAAAGGAATACCCCTAGCATTATTGTAGCCAATTTCCAGAACCCCCAGGTCAAGGAGAAAATACTGCAAACATTTAGAAAGAAATAATTCAAGTATTGTAGAAACACAATCAGGAAAACACAAGATCTAGCAGCTTATACAGTAAGGAATCAAAGAGCTTGGAATATGACATTCTGGAGATTAAAGCAGCTAAAATTAAAATCAAGAATCACTTCCCCAGTAAAACTGAGTATAATACTTTGGGGGAGGGAATGGTTATTCAATGAAATAGAGGACTTTTAAGCATTCTTGTTGAAAAGACCAAGCTAAGCAGAAAATTTGACTTTCAAGTGAAAGACTCAAAAGAGGCATGAAAAGGTAAACAGGAAAGAGAAATTGTAAGGGACTTATTAAATGTGAACTCTCCACATTCTTACCTGGAATGATAATATTTGTAACTCTTGAGACTTTTCTCAATATTAAGTAGTTGGAGGGAATAGATACAAATAGATAGAGGCCATAGGGTGAGTTGAAGATGAAAGAATGATATTTAAAAAATAAAGGGTGAGAGGAGAATATATTGGGAGAAATAGAATGGGGGTAAATTATCTCCCACACAAAAGAGGCAAGAAAATGTTTTTTCAATGGAGGGGAAGAAGGGTGAGGTGAAGGGGAAAAAAGGAACCTTACTCTCACTGGATTTGGCTTAAGGAATAACATGCATACTCAATTTTGTGTGAAAATCTATCTTATGCTACAGGAAATTTGGGGGAAGGGAATAAGTAGGGAGTGGGGTATGATAGAAGGAGGACAAATGGGAAGAGGGGTAGTGCGAAGTTAATACTTTTGAGGAGGAATAGGGTCAAAATAGAGAACAGAATAAATGGAGGGCAGGATAGGATGGAAGGAAATATAGTTAGTGTTCACATTATGGGTTGCATGACTACATATGTATAACCTGTACTGAATTATGTGCCTTCTAATTGGAGATGGGTGGGGAGGGAGGAAAGAAAAGTTTCAACTCAAACCTTTAAAAAATGAATGTTAAAATGAGTTTTTACATGCAACTGGGAAATGAGACATACAGGCAGTAGGGAATAGATGGAGAGAGGCTGAGAGAAGGGAGAGGTGTGATAGAATGGAGGGATAATTTGGGGAAGGGGTAATTGCAATGAACGAGCTTTTGGGGTGGGTGGAGAGGAGAAATAGAGAGAAAATTTGGAACTCAAAATCTTGTGGAAGTGAATGTTGAAAAAATAATTATTCTATTAAAAAGACTTAATTTTCCTTTACTTTCTGCCACCAGAGTGGTACGTATCATCTGCATATCTGAGATTGTTCATATTTCTCTCAGTAACCTTAATTCCAGCTTTTAATTTATTTACCTTGACCTTTCATATGGTGTGCTCTGCATTTAAGTTAAATAAGTAAGGTGACAATACACAGCCTTGTTGTATTCCTTTCTCAATCTTAAACCCATCAGTTATTCCATATTTGGTTCTAACTGATGCTTCCTGATGCATCTATAGCCTCCTCAGGAAACAAGTAAGATGGTCTGATACTGTCATTTTATGGAAAACTTGCTGCATTTTACAATCCACACAGTTAAAAGTTTTATTGAAGTCAATGACATAAAAGTAGATTATTATTCTGTAACTCTCTTGTTTTCTCTAAATCTAGTGAATGTTGGCAAAGTGATCTCTAGTGCCTTTGCCTCTTCAAAAACCAACTTTCTCTTTGGGTAATTCTCAGTTCACATATTACAAAATGTAGCTTGCAGAATCTTAAGAGTAACTTTGCTGGCCTATGAAATTCACACAATTGTTCAGTACTTTAAACATTCTTTGGTATTACCCTCCTTTAGAATTGTTATGTAAATGGAACGTTTCCAATCTGTTGGCCATTTTTGTGTTTCCCAAATGTACTGGTACATTAGATGCAGCAATTAAACAGCATCATTTTTAAGTTGGTTTTTGTTTTTAATAGCTTAGCTGCAATTCTGTCATCTCCACTAGCCTTACTGTTATCAATGATTCCAAAGGCTCACTTGATTTCATTCTACAAAATTTCTGGCTCTTCATCAGTAACCACATCATCGCTATTATCAATGACGTTAAGATCTTTCTCACAGAGTTCTGTGCATTATTGCCAAATCTTTTTAATCTCTTTTATTTTTGTTAAGTTCTTATCACTTTTGTCTTTTATCATGTCCATTTTTGCATTAAAACTTCCCTTGCCATCTCTAATTTTCTTGAAGAGATCTGTCTGTCTTATCTATTGTTTCTATTTCTTTACATTGCTTATTCAAAAAAACCTTATCTCTTCTTGCTATTCTTTAGAATTCCACATTCAGTTGGGTATATATTTCCCTTTCTCCTTCATCTTTTGCTTTCTTTCTCTCCTCATCTATTTCTATAGGCTCATCCAGCAACAATTTTGCTTTCTTTCTCTTCTTTTTATTTAGAACTTTATTGTTTTTGCATATATAATAATGTGACTTTTGTCCATTTTTTCAAGAACTCTATGTATCAGAGCTTATCCCTTAAGTCTATTAATTACTTCCACTTTATATTCATAGGGGATGTTATTTAGGTCACACCTATAGCCTGATGATTTTCAATACTTTCTTCATGTCTGAATTTTGAAATAAGAAAGTCATGATCTGAGCTACAGTCAGTTCGAGATCTTGTTTTAACTGATTATCTACAGCTTTTCCACCTTTGGCTACAAAATGTATAATCAATTTGGTTTTGACTTGACTAGCTGGTGATGTCCATGTATAAAGTTACCTTTTGAGTGTCTGAAAAATAAGTTTTACTATGATCAGCAAGTTATTTTCACAAAACTGTATTAGTCTCTGCCCTGCTTCATTTTTTAATCATAAGACAAAATTTGCCTCTTTTTCCAATTATATTTTGATTTCCTACTTTAGTATTCCAGTCCCCAAGAGAAATGTGACTTTTTGGGTGTTATTTCTAGAAGATGCTGTAGCTCTTCATAAAACTGATCAACCTTGGCCTTTTCATATCAGTGGTTAGAGCATAGACTTGCATTACTGAGATATTGCATGACTTGGCTTAGATTTGAACAGATATCACTTTCTCATTTTTGAGATTATGTGCTAGTACTCCATTTCTTCCAAAGTATTCTTGCCCACAGTAGCATAAGTTATGATCATCTGAATTAAATCCACCCATTCTCAGGCATTTAAATTTGCTGACACCCCAAATGTTGATGTTTAATCTTTCTATCTCCTAATTGACTACATCAAGTGTATTTATTGAGCCTTTCTTCCCAAAATAACATTACAATCATTTTACCTAGTCTTTATTTTCTTATATATGTACATGTTTCTACATTTAGAAAGTAAAGTTCTTGAAGGCACTAGTTCACTTTTGTCTTTGGGTCATCTGAGATTAACACAATGACTCATACACAGTAGGAGTTTAATAAATGATTATTGATTGACAATGGAAATAAGTTGGTTGAATTATGGAAATGTTTTGGTTTAGGCAAGACATCTTAGCAATGGGAATCTGTCTTTTATTGGCATGAAGAGTCAAGAGTTTCCTCTATGCTTATATGGATGTGCATGACTGAAAAAAGAGATTACTTCTCACTATTGGTTGACTGTTGGAGGATAATCTCAGTGCCAGTTATAAAGTTAAAGAACAGATCTGAACTAATGATAAGGCAAAACAGTAAAACTCCTCAAAAGACTTGAATTGTTCACCTTTGGCTAACAAAAGCCTCTTGTAAGATTGGGTTCATGTTACACAATATAATTTTATAAAGAAATGCATCCCTGTAGATACACTTTACCTTCCACTAATAATCTGGCTAAGCTGTCTTCTTTTCCTTCAAACTGAGTCTTCTTGTGTCAGCTAATGAAATAAAGGCAGCATGAGGTCAGAGAATCTTTCTTGTCTTCAGTCCTTTGATATATATTAAGGCTGCAGTCTTTAGATCAAATATTAGAGGTTGCACTCTTGACTAATGATTACATTTAGAGCAAAGAAATAAATTCAAATGTAAAAAGTCGTTCCTTCTCTCTTCAAACAGCTTTGGAGGCAGCTGTTCTTTCCATGGTTCAGTTCAAAGCTGACCTGCTTGTTGCTAAATCTCTTTGTGCCCTAACCTACCTCTTGGAGTTTGCATCTCATTACTCCCCTCCATGCTTAGACCTGTCTCTTCTTCCAATTTTCTCATAATTCACCACACTCTGTGGGAGTTTTTTTTTTTTTCCTTCTACAGGTACAGCTATTTCAGCAAGACTCTTAGATAAGCTTTTAAAATCACCTTGTTCTACTTCCCATGGAAACTTACTCATCTCAAAACATAGCTTCTTTCCAAAGAAAGTTTCCTCATTTTGGCTAATGCCTTTAGTTTTTTTTTTCTCCCATTATTTTTTTCAGATTCGTATGGTAGAGGCATTTTGCTTTTACATTATAGTTATTTCTAAATTTTATTTCCCCTGCATCCTTGAATTCAACCTGAACTCTCTTTTGTAACAAAGAGAAAGAATTAAATAATGATTTCTCCTATAATGACTGTGTGGCAGCAAATGCAGTACTCTTTCATGATGGCGCCATACCTACCTGTCAAGAAGAAGCAGACATGATGCCTTTACTTATCTCCAGGACATAGATGGGTCATCACAATAAATCAGACTTTGTGTTCTTTTGAGTGTACTTTCTGTTTGCACAATGTTGTTCATTGTAGGAACTATTCTCCTACTTCAGTTTACTGAATATCAGCTCACATATTACTTCTACATTTCTTTAGGACTATGGCTTAGAGTGTGATTTCACTGGTATGGGTTATCTTTGGGTGAGAAAACTAGCTCCACAAATGTAGAATATTAACTTCTTTGCCACTTATATACTTAGAGAGTTGCCCAGAACAGTGAAATGTTTAGTGACTTGCTCAGGGTTGTGCATTCAGTGCAGGTCAGAAGCAAGACTTGAACCTATATCTTCCTAGTGTTATCCATTATGCCACATTACCTCATATCTCCAATTTCTCCTAATTTTTTATTTAATTTGTCATTCCTTACTGCACAATAATATCGCATTATTTTAATGCAACATGTTTTCATCATTTCTCCAGTCAAAAAAATGCCGTTGTGAGTATTTGATATGTAAGGACATTTTTCTGTCCTTAGCTTCCTTGATTTATATGTCCTTTAATAAAATTTTTGAGTCAAAAAATTTGAAAAATATTTTTCTTGTATATCTAAGTGACAGTGTAGAGTTAGTTAATCAGTAAGCATCCATTAAACATTTACTTTGGACCAGGCACTGCAATAACCATGAGAATACAAAGAAAAACAAAAATAAATATTGTCCTTCACCTCAAAAAGATTGTATTGTAATAACAAAGACAACAGATTCAGTTAACAAGTATTTATTAAGTGCCTACTATGTGCCCAAAACTGCGATAGTTGCTGGTAATATAAAGAAAGGCAAAAGATGGCTCCCAGCCTTGAGGAGTTCACAGTCCAGTAGAGACAACATGCAAACAACTGTCTACAAATATGTACAGGATAAATAAGAAATATGAACAACAAAAAGAAGGTACTAGAATGAAGGGAGATTAGGAAAAGCTATAGAATATGACTTAAGGTTGGAAGGACAATATTTCCCACATGGGTGATATCCAGGAAAAATGCTCAGAATTGAATAATAAAGTATCTTGTTTGAAGAATTACAAAGATACAAGGATGCTAGTGTCATTGGATTGTAGAGTACATAGTGGAGGGTTTGTTAAGGTGCAAGAATGAAAAGATGAAGGTGAGCTATGTTATGAAGGAATTTGAATGCCAGATGATTTTTTATTTATTCTTGAAGATGATAGGGAGTCACTGGAGTTTACTGAGTGGGTGTGGGGATGACATCTTCTGATATCTCATATTAAAAAGAAGATGAAAGCCATAGGTGGTGGGAGAAGGCAACCAGCACTATGGAAAGATAGAGAAGGATAGAGGAGTGCAATCTGGTAGGCAATGAAGCTCATCTAGGCACCCTCCTTAAATGAAGGTTCCACTTTTTAAAGGGAAGGGACAAGTAAAAGCCATAGTTAGTCAAATGGTACTTGCTCTGTGTTCTTACTTTGATTCTTTTCAGACCATACTGATCTCCATAAACAGGGCTGGTTCTTAGGGAAAATTTTCTCGGCTGGTCTCTGCCTGTACTCATAAACCTCTTCACTTTATAATGTACAAAGTATTCAGGGTCATCCATATTTAGTTTTAAGAAATAAAATATTACCCAAAAGAAAATAGAAATTGACAACTTACAGAAAAGTAAGGCAACAATTCAGAAGTAAGTTCCAAATATACTCAACGATGTGAAAGAATGATGAGTTGAAGGGGGATAAAAGATGATGCAGGCTTGTTGCAATTCTTATAAAAGTAGTCACATGCCAAACTATTCTAATCCCACATTTCATGTCTGAAGAAACCAAGGCCCAGAGGGATTACCTGAATTCCCTGAGGAAACTCAGGTAGAGAGTGATAGAATGAGTAATTTAAACTAGTTCTTTTGACTCTAAATCCATCTGACTTCCCATAACACTATACTACAATTCCTGTTTTTCCTCAACTGCTTAACAAGTATTTCCATCTTTTTATCATTTTTGTCAAATTTTAAAATGTTATGTGAAATGTGAGAGGTATTTTAATTTGCATTTCTCCTATTAGTAACTTAGAATACTATGACGTTAACCCATGTCATTAATAAGATATAATTATCCTTTCATCAGTATTGCATCTCTTGCACAAGAGGAAAAAGAAACAGGTTTTACAGCATTAATAAAATGACTTGAAGTGGATGTAAAAATAACCCATACAGTCTTACACTCAATACAAGCCAAATGTCTGTCTCCTTCAGTACTTGAATTGTTTGAGGATGCAAGTGATGGAGCTTTCCTACTTGAAAATGGTGTCTACCTTTCTCACCTCTGTTCCTATTCTCATTGTCAGGAAATATAGGAAATAGCAGGACAAAAACAAAGACAGAGAAGTTATTTCTTTCAGCATTTACCAGTTTTCTATAACTGAATAGGTGATCTCAATCTATTCCTATGAGATTTCAGGTTCTATTTCTGAGCCATCAGTGTGGAGGAGTATGATAAATTCAACATATCCCCCCCTTTTCCATCTTGCTTTTCAAAACAAATTTTTATTTTTCCATCAATCAGGTAGAGTGATGCACATTGAAATGTTAGCACTAATCTTATCACAATATTTACCTTATTGAGGTGCAAGTAAGTCATAATATTTTTCCTATTCCTTAAAAGAAATATATCAGAAACCTGATTTATATTCAGCAAAGTAATTACTAACCTTTACCCATTCTCCAGAAGTAGGGAGCTGGGACAGATGTCCATTATAAATAAAAGCATCTGTCAAACCAGAAAATGCCAGATTTATCCTATATACAGCTTTGCTAATAAAACATTGAATAAAGTATCTGAGAAACAAAATATCACCTCATGAACAGTGAGAAAGGTCAGTGATTTTTAATAAGACATAGAGATAAACAATGATAATTAAAAGAAATAACAATGTTGTAATTTTCTTATTAATACTGTTGGTCCTTATAGATGGTTAATTGGTTCAGTAGAACACAAGACAAAATTGGAGTAGAAGAGAACTGAATTCAAATCCATCCTCAGACACTTATTATCTATGTGATCCTGGGGAAGGCACTTATTTTCACTCTCCCTCAATTTCTCCATCTGTAAATAGGGATAATATTGGCACCTACCTCTTATGATTATGGTGAGGATCAACTGAGATAATACTTGTAAAGTACTTTGCAAATCATAAAGTGCTATGTGAGTGTTATCATCATTACCTCACCATCATCAATATTGTCATCATCATCATCCTCATCTGTGTTTAATGGGCTCATTCCTTCAATACAATCAGCGAGATAATTGTAGCATATGCTATCAGAAAGCTGCTTGTGGTTACTGACTTGTTCAGTAACTTTCCTTTGATCACAATGGTATGAAATCAAAGCAGATTTTCCTCATTCTGAGGCTGTTCCAATACTATATGCAACAGCTGGTCATTCTATATAGTATGTAATATTACGTAGTGCTTAAAAGGTTAAGCACCTGACTATTTGGCAGATGCTGTACTAAGCACTTGTAATGGTGATTTGAATTTGGAGATCTTTCCCATTCATTGATAGGAGCATATGAACTGCATGGGTCACATAGAAGTCTGAGTCACATGGAGACTGTGGTGGGAGGAGCTTGCTGAATGGATGGGTCAGGGAGGGTGGAAGAGGAAGAGGAGGACCTAGAACAGAGATGAAAGGAAATTGATCAGAGTCTAGTGAGAGCTGGGAAAGATGAAGGCAAGCAGGCAGCTGGTTAGTATGAGTGAAAGAGCTTATTAGTGTTTTTGTTTAATGGAGCTGGTATGTGGGAAGCCTAGCAATGGGAAGGCTTGGGGACAGTGTTGTTCTCTGAATTGTTATTGGGTATAGATTTTTGTTACTATGATGGATTTGACTTTCTGGTGTCTGAATAAATGTTTTGGTTCTGTCTTCCATTCCATGTAGTGATATTCAAGGCTGCCAGGGGTGCTGTGAATATTGTATTGACACTAAACCACTTTATAATTTTTATTATCTCATTTGATCCTTACAACAATGTTGGGAGGTGACTGCTATCATTATCATTGTTTTACAGATAGAGAAACTGAGGAAGGCAGAGATGAAGTGACTTGCCCAGGGTCAAGCAGATAAAAAAGTGAGGCTGGATATTAACTCATCTCTTTCTATTCCGGGCCCAGTATTTTATCTATTTTGCCCCTTCCTTAATACTACTTCCACTAACCAGATCAAAACTTTTCTATAATATAATAGATTTTCTTAAACAGTTTTTGTGGCTTAGTTTACCATCATCCTATGGCTATAAGCTTGTTCTCAGATAAGAAAAATAGAGCCTATCATTGGATTTATACTTGTTGCCAACGAGGTTTTATCTGCCCAAGATTATTCTAATGGCATGAGTTTTGAGAACCTAATATCAACATCATGAAGTGATGAGGAATGGAGAATTGGTTTTACCAAATAGATATGTTTCTTTTTAAATTTATTTATTTAATTTTAGTTTTCAACATTCATTTCCATAAGATTTTGAGTTTCAAATTTTCTCCCCATTTCTCCCCTCCCCCCACCTCAAGACACCATGCATTCTGATTACCCCTTCCCCTAATCTGCCCTCCCTTCTATAGCACCCCTCCCTTCCCTTATCCTTATCTTCTCTCTTTTCCTGTAGGGCAAGATAGATTTCTATACCCCATTACCTGTATCTCTTATTTCCCAGTTGCTTGCAAACAGACATATTTTATGCTAGTGGACACTCTGTTAGGTCAAATAATTTGCTGGAGTAACAAGAGGTATCATTCAAACTCAGATCTTCTCGTTTTTAATTTATTATACAACACTATGTCTTTATTTGGGAATGATGAAAAAAAGAAAATTTGGGGAAAATATAGTTGAATTTCATACTGTTTTCTCCTCATTTCTCTTTATTCACATGCTGAGAAATCCAAAAATGAACCAGTATCGTCTGTTTCTGTATTTATTATAGCTAGGATCCATTATTTTTTTTCATGTTTTTGTTTATCAGACTGGACCCATTCTCAAAATCAAGTTTTTCTTTTAAATTAATTAAAAATATAATTATAAAGGATCCCAATTTTATTGTTATACAAATATCATATTTCACAGCCCTACGTTAAGAATCTCTGATCTTAAGGAAGGATTTTCCCCATTGTTCAAAAACATAGAATATCAGTAACAATATCTTTCCTATTCCCTCATCTGATTGAAGTTATTTTTTTTCTGATTCTTTGTGACCTCCATTTGGTGTTTTCTTGGCAAAGATACTGGAGTAGTTTGTCATTTTCTTCTCAAGCTCATTTTACACATGAGAAGCTGAGGCAGACAGGGTTAAGTGACTTGCCCAGGATCACAGACCTAGTAAGAGTCTGAGGCCAGATTTGAACACATGAAGATGAATCTTCCTCACTTCAGGACTATCACTGTATACACTATGCCACTTAGTTGCCCCTTGATGCAAACTCAGCTTTCCTAGATCAACTCTTTACGCTTTAAATTTATTATCATGTAAAAATAAATTTAATTATTTGCTGACTAATAAATTTTATTTATTACTTTGAAATACTTAAATGCCATCTCCAGAGTCTAGAACCATAGAAGTAGGATTGAAATTACTAACAATGCTCTTATTTGCCTTTTCTTGCTTGCACTAGGCTCTCCTTGTTATCCTACTAACAACTACACACATTTATTCTAGAAATCCAACGGTTTCTCCTGAAGTCTGTATGGAATGATGTTAGCTCTGCATATCACCAAGTGTAGAATTTTCTTGTATCTTTTCCCACACTCAAGAACCAACTGAAGTTTTTTTTTTTTTTGATTCTCTAATGTTAATTGAGTTTTTGCTTATCTCTGCATCTTACATAAAGTGGCACTTTAGCTGCACCATTCACTTATAAACCAATTAGTTTCCAAACTATTCCACAAGATGTCTTTCTTTCTTGAGAAAAGATATCCTAATTGGAGTTCTGAGATATGAAAGTATGCTCATTGGTAAAATATAGATGTATCATTATTCCTTTTAATAGGCAGAACACTTGAGGGAGGAATGTTTAAGGCACATAAAGAACTTTTAACTCAATGATACAGTTACCCATTCAGAAGGCTCTAAAGGCAGAATGTTTTCAAAAAACACTGTAAAAGTACCGCATAAGAAGTTTAATTTATATAGCACTGGAAGGAAAGAATGTTAAAGATCTATTTGGAATACTTAAATCTTCTGTTTTAAATTGTGGTTTTAAAATGTTCTGGGCAGGAAAAACAGACTGAAAATGGCATTTTGTCAGGTGGATAAGAAGGTTATTGCAGATAATTTTTTCATCAGAGAATCATAGATTTGGAGATAGGAAGCAACTCAGAGATCCTCATGTTCAGCAACTCTCATTATATAAATAAATGTACTGAGACCCAGAAGTGGAGGTAACTTAACCAGGGTCAGATAGTAAGTGTCTGAAGTAGGATTTGAACCAAGGTATTCCTGACTCCAAGTTTAAGATTCTGTCTGTTCTTCTGAAAGCTAAACCTGGGCTAATGAACTTGCCTAAACGTGCCCAGTTAGGCATTTGAACAGAGAAGAGGGTCTTCAACTGGGAGAAGGAGAAATCTATTATTCAAGATCATAGCAATGCAAAATTGTAGTCTTGTGAAAGCATAATTCAGAAGACTACAGCATAAACTTTGTAGCTGGAAAGATGGCTGGAGAGCCAAAAATGTTGATCTTTTAGTCAATCAACAGTCACCACACAAACATTTATGAATCCCCAAAGACCTAAGCATTCTACTATTCTCCTTTCTTTACCATGGAAGTAAAGTAGAGTGATTGTTTAGGACTATAGTGAAGAGAAGAAATTGACAGAAGAGAAGCCCCATGGAAGGGCTTTCAATGTCAAAATGACTTGAAATACTTGTAGCTCAGCAGTGGTTTGAAGAGCCAACGTGAAAGTGGGAGTATGGAGTAGGGAAGCGAGTCATAAGGGATAATGTCACAACTACAAGATTGAGGGCATCCAGAAGCCAAGGTTCAAGAAAGAACATGAATTTCAAAGCTGTACAAGCAGTCCAATCAGCATGATAGGTCCAAGTGAAAGAGTGGATCAAAACTACTCAGTAGTAGGTGACAAATGCAAAAAGACAAAACAAGGGGGGAGGTTAACTTCATAGAAGGCCATTTGGAAGCAGGGAATCTTAACAAATCAATGGGTCAGGACAAGACGGCCAGAAGAGGTGAGAGATACTAGCACTAAAGAGACCTTGACACCCCTCAGCTAGCTAAAAGAGGGAAACAGTGAGATACAAGTCAAATACTCAGATCTCCAGCAAAGTAGGGGCAGAGAAACTCCAAATGAAACTACAGATTGCTGACATGATCAAGTCTTGAGCAGGAGCTGAGGAAGGCAATTTAAGGTGAAATTAGAGAAGAGAAACAAGACATTCTGTTTTTGAAGTTAAAAAAAAAGAGAGAAAAGATGAGAGTGGCCAGGAACATCTGGCATTTTGGTCACACAGCCCAAAGGTAGATAGACCAATTAGTGCCAATCCAAACAATAAGGTATTTTAAGTCTCCTGAATAAAGATTTATATTAAATAATAGATTTATATTGAATATATTGAAAGATGTGCCCATGCTTTGGAGCAGTTAGCAAAGGAGAGTGGTACTATTTTATATTGACAGGTAGACAAGGCATGGGGGAAAGAGAAAACAATACTATCAGCAGTAACCCCAAATCTCAAAGGCACTTTAAAGCTTCCAAAATGCTGTTCATAACAAAAGTTAGTATCTACACAAAACTTTAAAGTTTGCAGGGTAGTTTGCATATGTTTGAGACTGTTTTGGTCAAAGGGAACATCTGGTCACCTTACTGGGGGTACATTCAGACACGTGCAAAACCATCAACCTTTTCTAGAGTATGAACAATGGGAGAGTGTAGACTGGAGCTCATGTTAAGTTATTCACTCACAACACTGTGGAGTGAAGAATTCTGCTTGCTAAATAGCTATTTTATCACCTATCCTGAACATCCAGGTCACAGAAACTTTTTGAATTTTCAGCTACAGAAAACTGAACAGAAAACTTTAAGAGGCCACCAAATGGTCTCTGTGTCTGATGACCCATTTCAAAATCTCAATAAAATATATCAGTCTGTATTCATAGAGAGGTACAGTTTCTCAGGCACTTCAAGGAACTGCTAATTAATAAGGTAATCAAAGGAGAAGAGGACAGATGCTTGAGACTTTTCCTTACATGCTATGAAAGGTGAAAATGATATTCATGCATCAATCTAGGATTCTGTTCCAAATTATCCAGTCATCCTAAGTTTTGTATTTGCAACTGAATATCAATGGCATGCTTTATTCACTAGCCTGAGACAGCCATAGCAGGTTTTGAGATCATAGGATTTACAGAAGAAGGTGATAGTAAAGGATGATTCAATGCTCTCATTGTGCAAATGGTGTTCAGTGAGGGAAAAGGACTTCCACAAGGTCGCACAGAGAGTAACCAAGAATGGGATTAGAGTCCCATTCTATAACTGGAAGTAGAGTCTAGGTATTCCAGTACCACAAACAGCATTTTGTCTGTTTTGTTCCTTCTTGTATCTTTTAGTATTTCAGTTCTTGTCACTGAATTTGCCATCCCCAGATGGATGAGTTTAAATACTAGCTCTACATTGATTACATTTGATCTTGGACAAGTCCTTAAAGCTTACTTGGCTTACTTGATTTTCTCATCTATAAGACTGAGGACTTGGGATCTAGAACCTATAAAGTCCCATAGATTTTGAGTCTTAGGACACAGTTGAATAGAAACAATTATGATTTGAACTAGGTAAGCTAAATTAATTCCATATTTCTGAAAGACTATTTGATTTCTAGATATAATATCTTGAGTGAGTTCTTACAACTTGTTTGTCATCCTGCATCTTCTCTGCATTCCTGAGGCACCTTTCCCTGGGATTTGTATTCAATCTGACTGTCCCCTTTTCCTATTGGCTTCCATTTAGGAGAGGGAGGACCAAGTTTCTCTGTCTTCATTCCCTTCTTGGTTCTATATTCATTTTCATACTTCCACACTAAACCCTCATCAGTATCTTCCCTGCTTCTCAATATGCTTTTCAACTTCCTTTTATATTTTGTTGCCTGCCATTAGAACATAAGTTCCTTGAAGACAGGGAGAGTTTTTTGCTTGTGGTTTTATCCCCAGTGCTTGGTACTGGGCCTGCTATGTAATAAGAACTCTCTAAATAGTTCTGACCTTCAATTTTTCCTTTTAAAATTTTTTCCCAATGTTTCTAGTTAGGTAGGGAAGCATGGAATTCTCATGAGTCACTGGCAGATGTCTTTTTCTGAGGAGATGAGATATATCTGTTAAATACTTTGACTGAAGTTGCTGTTTGCAGTAGGTTATTTCTTACTTGAGTTCAGTCAGTAAAGAAGAACCCATGGAGTGCAAAACCCTACACCATGCTGAGATAGGATAGAGAAGTGTAAGCTGATGACAGAGATCCTTTCACTCAATCCTGGCAGCCTGCATTTGTACAGCTCACACACTATGTTTTCATTTTCTATTGGAAAGCGGAGAAGAAAACCTCCTTTTGAGAAATCTTACCTCTGTGTTTGTCTTGTGTGTGTTTCTCCATCCTGACAAACTGAATGTTTATTTGTGTATTTCCATCAATATATGAGCTCATCCTTCATTCTGCCCTTCATCTGGATAGAGTTGATCACAATGAATTGTGTAATGTCAATCTAAACTTTCTCTATTCTACCTCACATTTTCATTCCTATTCTAACAATGGCTTGAAATTCTTTAAACTGTGTAAGAAGCTTTATAAATATCATCTATTTTTCTTATTCTAGTAATGGCCCATGTCTAGAGAATTCTTTAAATTTTACAAGGCACTTTACAAATATTGTCCAATTCTTTCCTTGCAAAAATCATGGGAGGCAGGTGTTGTAATCCTTATTTTACACATAAAGAAACTGAGGCAGAGAAGCTAAGTAACTTGCTCAGGGTCATACAGTTTGTAAGAGTTCAAAGTAAAATTTTAATTCAAGCTTCTGTGACTCTAGGTCTAGCGCTCTATCCACTGTGTCACCTAGCTTCTTACAAAATGATCCCCCATGAGAACAAAATTATTAGCAAGTAATTTTATATCATTTTCCTCCTTGTAACTTTTCTATTTTATTCTTAATTCAGTCGTCTTGGGCAAAGCAGAATACATCCCTCTTCTTTGTATCTGAATCTCATTAATTGGTCAACAATGGCTCAGAGTGAATGTAATTAGCAGTTGTTTCTGTTTTGATCAGAAAACCAGAGTATCCTCTGCTGCCAGATTGTTGTTTTTTTTGTTTTTGTTTTTTTGTTGTTTTGTTTTTGGGTGATTAAAAGAGGCCATTCTTTGCCTCACTTTTTACCTAGCCTAAATAACTGAATGGGTATTGCCTTAATCAAACTGAGACCTAAGAAAGACCTTTCCTTAAAAACCTCAAGGTCTTCCATTGCATCCAGAGCCATCTCAAGTCCTCCTGACACATATGTTGCCACTGTATCCAGATGGTTCTTCTGGAGAAAGCAAGGCTGGTGACTTTGCACAGCCCTCACTCAGTTAAATCCAATTCACTTGAAAGTCACAGAGTCACCTCCCAGATGTCATGGTCTTTTTCAAGAATGAAGGACAAGCAACAACCTTCAAATACTTGAAAACAGTTAAGATAGGATAAAAAAAATCATAGAATAAGAGCTTAAAATACCTAAAGGGACATTAAGTGTAACATATTATTGTTATAGATAGTGACATTGAAGACAAGAGAGGTTAATCACATTCCTCAAGGTGGAAAGCAAGTGAAAGGGCTGAGATTTAACCAAGGTCCTCTGACTTCAAGGCCAGAGGTCTTTCTGAATGCCATACTCTCTCCAGTCATTACTTAGAACTCTATAACCAACTCCCTCCTATACAAGAGAAGTAGCTATAGGGTAATTGAGCTTAATGTCATAAAGTAAAATATTTTCCCAAGATCTGAGACATCTTCTGGTTAAAAGGCAACATGAAAAGATTCATGACCTTTTTCTCTTGTTCAATGAATTACTGCTTCATTGAACCAATAACATACCCATTGCCTGAAAGGTAACACAACTTTAAGCATCTAAGTCAGTGAGCCGGGAGCCTAGTCGCTAGGCAAATTCAACTCATTATTTGGCAGACTTTTTCTGGAATTGCCTTTGGGAGATCATACAGTTCTTTTAATAATCTGTACCTTCTCCTAGAAACAAAGGTCCACTTTTTAACACTAATATCCTTCCCATCATGCTGTGTGGCTGCCAATGTTTGGCTCTCATGTTCTGCAGAGAGTTCAAGTTGAAGAGTAGCCAATGGAAAGGCACATTTTGGGAAGAGGAGCACATTTGAAGGATGAAATACATTACAAATGTGGAAACACTCAGGAGGAGCAGGCCAGGGATAGTGTGTGTGCATATGTGTGTGTGTATACACCCATACATATACATATAGATACATGTATATAGATACATATACATATATAGTCAGAGTATACGTGTATATGTATATATGCATATGTATGCATGCATGTATGCTACACACTGCATGCATTTTATATATGTATGTTTATATGCATATAATACATTTATATAGCACACATAACACACAAATTTACATTTTATGCATGCTTATATGTATGTACTTATATATAAAGATATAATGCTTATATATTATACATAATGCTTACATATTATGCATAATGCATATATATACATATATGTATATATACACATATAGCTGTGCATATACATATATATATATATATAGACACACACACGTATATATTCAACATATACCATATAGAGAGAAAGAAAACTTTGGCATCTAACAGTTAGAAAGATATAACTCTGTGACTTCTTAGCTGTGTAACTCTTGGCAAACCATTTAATCTTTCTGTGATATAATTTTTTCATTTCTCTAAAATTGAGAAATTACTAGGATGTACTTCATGAGGTTGTTATGGAGAAAAAAATGAAAGCACAGCCATATATGTGCTCTTATATATATTCATTTGTGTGTGTTTAGAGTTTTTTGCAAACCTTAAAGTACATTGTAAGTATTGATGATTATTAAAACTGAATTATATATCACCCACTTGCTTCTAAAATATCCTGATAATGTCAAAAGAAGTAAAGAAAGACCACCTACAGGTTTATTGAATATCATGGTATGAAATTATGGGAGAACATTGAGAGAAGTCATATATGATGAGAAGGTATGGGTGCATTGTAAACTATTTTATTTGAAGGAACACCCATAACACTAAGCTCATTCATCACTTGCAATATTTAATAAATGACTTCATCAGTGTTCTAAGAAATACCAAAAGCTCATAATTTTTTTCTTCCCAATACCAGTGAAATTGGTTTCTCCAACAAAGCTTATGTGAATTGCACTGACTCACTAATTTTTTTGCTTATTAGCTGAGGATTGGCTGCATTCACTAATCTGCTTAAATCAAATATTGTCTAAGTATTTCAACATTTGGAAACCACATGTGTATCCAGGCCATGAAATTCTGATAGCCCCCTTGTCCTTCACTTGAAGATTATTTTGGAGTCAATCTGTTTTTTTTTTTTGCTTGTTGATTTCATTGATTCAACACAACAAAACACTTATGAAATGCTTACTATGTTTCCAAACAGTACCTGTTCTAAAGGATTTTATGATAACTTTGAGGGAAGACAATATGTAAATAGAAAACTAAATAGAAAATGTGTATGAAATACAACCAGAATAATAGAGAATGCATGAAAATGCTCACTGAGGGAATCAGGAAATCCTTCAAGTAGGAGATGGTATTGAAGCCAAAACCTGACAAGAAATAGAGGCTCCTAAGGGAAGAAATGAGGAGGAAGAGAACTCCAGGAATGAGGGGTGTGGTGAGCAACCTATTTAAACACCCAAAGACAGAGGATGGAAAAACATGTCTAGAGAGCAACAAATTAGCTAGGGTTGCTGTTTGCGATCACATACATGGAAAGCATTAATGTGATATCAGCCTGGAAAGTTAAACAAAAGGACGATGTTTGAAAGCTTTGAAGTGCTAAATGAAATAGTTTCTAGTTTATCTTAAAAAGAGAGTCACTAAAGCATCTTGAATAAGGGATTGGTGCAGTCAGAGCAATGCTTTAGAAACATCATTCGGGCCACATCTGGAGTGGCGGATTAGAAGAAGCAGGGGATGGATGAATGAAAGGAGAACAAATGGGTAGCTATTGTGGTTGTACAGATGAAAGGTGATAAGGCCCTTAAACTGTGGTAGCTGTCTTCAGAATGGAGAGAATAAGACGGGAAAGGACACAAGAAGTTTTATAAAGGTAGAACAGACAAAACATTGCAGTTTTCCCACACTGATTTTATATGTGAGAATATATATGACAATATTAATACTCCAGTTCACAAAACTAAAAGTCTAAGGTTCTTTGATACAATCTTATCACTAAAATGAGCCTATAGACTTATTTTTGGTCAGAAATGGAGGAAAAGAGGTACAATAGTGCATTAAAGGTCATTTGGCTTGCCATTGGTAGACCCTGAAGTTGCTGCAACTGAGGCATTCAAGATCATGTATAATATATGGAGGCACATTGTTCAATTGCAAGGTGGTGCCAAACAATTTGTCCTTATCAATAGACTCAAAGAAACTTTAAAGGGGAAATAATACCCAAAGTACAGTGCCCTCACTAGGGCAAAACTCTGAGAACTACAGAATCTCCAAATCTCTAAGATGGAAGTGATTTGTGATATCTGTGGTATTGTCTGTTAGTTCTCATCCAGTCATCACATGACAGACTTTATTGGTAGTACATCTTCCAAGACAGTGCATTCTACCTTTGGGTGGTTCTAAGAAATATAAGAAGCTCTGAGTTCATATCATACCTCAGATGCTACACCACACTGTTCCTCAGTTTCCTCATTTATAAAATGTAGATAATTATAGCACCTACCTCCCAGATGTGTTACTAGGATCAAATAAAATAAGGTCTATAAAGTACTTTGCAATCCTGAAAGTTCTATTTATGTAAATGTTAGTTATTGTATCAAGTATATCATATGTATTATCCTTCATATATTCATGATGGCAAGTCTGTTCTAGTTTAAACTAAAGTTTGTGGTACAAATCAGTCATTGACCCAGGCTTAAACTGTAAGCAATGATCATGAAAGGACTAGAAGAGAAATTAATAACCTCTGAACTTTATTCCCATTTTTTGATTGATAAAATGGAAAACTACCCAAGGGACTTGACGAAGGTTTCACAGTGAATAAATTAGAGCTATATATTATAAAACTCTTATCTTCTGACCCCATCAGTTCAGTGAATAATTAGCTTATTTCTTTTACTTTTTAAACCATTACTCTTTTGAAAACACATATGGAATAAAATACTGGATTTGAAATCAAGAAGAGACCTGTATGCAAATCCTGTCTTTAAATCACTAATGGATATGCATACAGGAACAATATCTTAATTACTCTGAAACTCAAGCAATTCCTTCTATGCCAATCTAAGTTATAGATGGATTTTTGACCTGGGTCTGCCATTGTCATAAGGAGTTCCCACAGACAAGGAATTGCAGCTTCTTGATAACACAGAATTTTTAGGTAGTAACATTAATATGAGATTTTTTTTTTCATAGTAACAGCACAATCTTGGATTATGACATACAGATGAAGATACTGACATGAAATCCATCTAGTGGATTTAGAATTGGCTATACTCACATTCTCTCATGTTTACTTTATTTCTAACAGGCTGAGTAGTCACGCACAGGTTGCAATCTTAATCACTGAGGTTATGAAGATCCATTAAAGTATCAGAGTTTTGTACTAGCCCTAGGAATGTCATTGTTCTGTCTAACACTGTCAATGATTTTGATGGTCTAAACTAAATGATGAGCAAAATATTGACGTTTGTCATAATTGTTCAGTTTTTTAGAGCTTTGCAAATTGTTTTCCTCATAATAGCACTGAGACACAGAATGAAAATGCTGTGACAAAAAATAAAAATTCCAATTTCTAAGTCCTCCAAAAAAATATTCATTAATCACCTCTATACTTTTTTCTACTGTTCCCTCTTCCTCAAGGCCTAGACACCTGAACCATGATCAAATCAACTTGGTTATTTTTCCTAGTTAGATGTTTCAATCTACTCTCTTTTTGATCCTATTCACCAACCCTATAACTTTCCAAAATAAAGCCTCTCTCCTTGGACAGCACTATACTATGTGAGTTTTTTTTTCTCTTGTTATACTTCAAACACTGGCCAGAAAAGTATTTCATTTATTAATCTGGAAGGATTTATTCTTAACTTCCAGATATAGCAGTCCTAGGATAATGAACTTTTACTTATCATTTTAACCTATTTTTTGTAAGTCAGTCTATAGTTTTAGTTTTATTTACATGATTCCCCAAAACTGGATATCTGACTCAGAAATCTAGTGCAGGCAATGAAAAGTTAATCAATTTAGTTGCTGGATGTCAGCTTGACCAAACAATTAATGGGCTGATTTTTTTCATGTTTCAACCAGCTATTCTGGAGTCATATGGGGGAAAATGAAAAAAAAAAAAATCAATCCATTTAATAGTTGCTCAGAATACATAAAACTCAACAAATGGACTGACTGGTCCACCCTTCCCCACCTAATTTTGAATGTGTAAAAAGATTTAGACTTAAAGTCAGAGAAGGAGGGGGGAGAGTATTCAAATCTGAATTCTGGCGCTTACTACATGTATAACCTTGAACAATCTGTGTCTTCTAAAATAGAAGGGTTCAATTATATGAGCTCAAATCCTGTGGTCTATTCCAGTTCCAAATCAGTCATCCATGATCCTAAATGAAGGGTGACAAAAGATGTGCAAGTCACTGCTATAATGACAAATGAAGATATGTTTAATGCATTTAGCATATATACTTAAAAGAGGAGAAAACTTTGAGAGTAGGAATTATATTGTAGCTTTTTTGAAATATTTGAGATCTATCAACTAAAAGAGGAATTACCGTAGTTATGCTTGTCCCTAGAAGACAAAAGAAGGAACAATCATGTGACTTTGCATATGCAAATATTGAACTTCTGTCATTTGCATATGTGTATCTATTCTATCTACTGCATACATTAGAATTGATCAAAAAGAGGGAAAGGCATGCTTAAGATATCTTCTGAAACCCCTTCTAATTTTGGAATTCTGTTTCTTTAGTATGAATAAACAATAACTATTCAGAAATGCATGAGAAGTATAGGTCACTTTGTCAGAGGGATAAAATCACATACCCTCCCCCACCTCAAATACTGGATCTCAGCATTGTATGGTTTAACATTTCATTTCTAGTCTTAGCCTCACCTCCTGGCACTGTTTTATTTCCTTATGACATATCTTGCAGTATTCCACAAGAGTTAATTAAAAAGATCAATGTGGCTTTGAGGCATTGCAGCTTGTAGAGTAATGACATTCACTGATATTGCTTTTACCATCTCTATCTCTGGACTTATGCTTTTGTATTATAAGTAATATTCTTCCCTAGATGAGTCTCTGACTGAGCATCAGCTCAAACTGCCAGGACAAAGATGAAAATGGCAATATTAACTCATGTTCTTAATTTTAGGGGGTTATGTGGTTAACAAGTATTTATTCGTAGGCAACAGGTGATGTACAAAGTGTTTAGAGTAGATGAAAATGAAAGACTGTGAAGAGAGAGTGTTAAAAAATAGGAACTGATACTTTATCACTGATCATATCAGTCACAGATTTACATCATCTTCTGTCAGCAGCTAACAGTTATGGTTACTGAGATATGAAGAAAGGTTGAACAGAGAAAAAGCAAGCAATGAAGTGATCTCTAGCAGACAAGTGAATATCATTGCATCAGCCCAAAATCAAGAATCCAAAAAGAGGTTTCCTGAGAAAATCTATGAAGAAAAATCAGTTTGAATTGAATCCATCAGCCTCATTGTATTTACTCGCTTATAAGAGTAAACTGGAGGTCATCTCTACCTGACCCAGGTACCATAATAATCATTTGGACTGGGTGGGAAGGTAGGTGTTTCCTCTAGAGTTGTAAAATGTCTTCTTAGAGGAACTGAGAGGAAAAATGAGTCACAGAGAAATAAAATGATTTGCCAAAGATCATCTAGGTAGCAAGTAGCAAAGTCAGAATTTAAATCATATCTTCTGGCTCCAAAAAACTTTCTTTTGCAGCATGCTAAATTTTGAAGTTCTTTCTATTTCTGTTTTATATAGCTCCAACATGTGCTTGTCTTGTTCAAGTTTAGAAGATAAAATGGATAGATTGATTAGACATATAAAAAGATAGTTACACATACTTGTACATTTACACATATATATGTTGAGAAAGTTGATTCCTTAAGGACCCCTACTCAAACTCTAATCCACATTATTCAGATCATTATCATTTCGTAAAGAGTAATGATTGTTAGAAAATATTTTACTATATTATGAAGAGTTAGTCAGTTATCTAATTATTTTTAATCCATATTTGTTTCATATTTTTAATAGGAAGATCCTATGATAAGTGGCAGTTTTTAATATAATGGTTATTACTTGTTTACCAGCTATGGAATCCCTTGCATAATCAGAAGATTATAAGAATGCTGACATGGAGATCTCCATCCTGCTTTGCTCAAATTCCGTGACTAAACCAAGTGGGAGTTGAGGCATGGCACAGAAAGTCCCCCAGTTCTCCCCAAGAATGACCTTGGAACTAATGTATAGCCTGTAATTACCCAGTACAATAAAAGTTACTAGAAAGCAGATACTGTTTTATGTTGTTTTAATATTTCCAGTGGATAACAATGTCCAGCACAAAAAAAAAATGTTTTTAATATTTTCTAGTTGAATTGCACTGAATTGTTGTTAAGAAATTGAAGTTATAGTTTCTTAATTTTACAAAATCATTACCACTCTCTGAAATACTGACCCATCCACTATATTATTTGATAATGACAAGGACTAGACCAATGATGTCACTGGATTGAGAAACTCATTCTTGAGGGAAATTTTGAATACCAAAGAATATTGCCACCTCCTCTGCAATGAATAATCTGAGAGAGAGAGAGACAGAGAGAGAGAAAGACAGAGAGAGACAGAGAGAGAGGGAAAGAGACAGAGACACAGAGAGATACAGAGATGCCTAGAGTACTGTGATATTAAGTGACTTGTTTAAGGTCACAGAAAAAATACAGGTTTTGAATCTAGTTCTTCCTAGTTTGAGGCCACTTCTCCAGTCACTATATGACACTGATTCCAATTTCATTTGCTCTTTATTACAGTTCTGTCAATTAGGCATTGATTAAATAGCTTCTATCTGTCCTAAAGCTCAGAGATAGGAGAATCTGGGCTGAACCACAGACCTATAATCTGTATTACCTGGGTCCTTTCACTAAATCACAAGAACTTCAAGGAGACACTTAAAATACAGCAGAAAGTGATCTGTGATCAGATGCTGCGGGGCATGTGCAAATAAACAAACTTGAGAACACAGAGCTTAACTTGAGGTAAAAGGTTGATTAGATAGTGCATAGATCATGCAGAACATATGGAATATGTAGGTCTAGGAAAGGTGAGAATAACATTGACAGATTAGAACAAATTCAGATTAAGCTAAATAGGATGGTGAGGAAACCACACAGTAAGGAAATCAGAGGAAGAAATGAGGAGGTACTGATTGAAGAGAAAATTTGGGGATCAGAAGGGGATAATAGGTGTTTTCATGTCTTTGAAGGATTATTTATTGTGTGGATGATGCATTAATCTCATCCTGCTTAGTCCCTAAGGGAAGAACTAGGAAGGACAGGTAGATGATATAGATAGGTTGACTTAAACATGATGAAAGAAAAGATAAACTTCATAACAATTTGAGTCATTCAAAACAGAATATGCTGCTTCACAAAGCAGTTTGATTCTAATCAATTTAAGCCATCAATCTGAGACTAGATGTTGTAAAAGATACTCCTCTTAGGTACGTGTTGGACAAGCTGACCTCAAATAATTTTTACAACTTCTGATTATTACCTCCATTACCATCATACAGGATATATCCCAGTGGAAATATGTCCTCTCTGTGGCTTGTTTCATAATCAGTTGCCAAATGGTCAATGCTCCTTGGTAAGTCAGTCAGCTGAGACAAATGCCTGGAGGGAGAGGAAGGAGCCTATGTGAGTAAAGTTGATAAAACCACCATCACCAGAGGGCAGAGCCAAGAGGGCAAAGTAGAAAGATGCATATATACTAACTATTCCCCCACAATCCATAAAATAATTGTAAAGAAAGATTCTCAACAAATTCTAGAGCAGCAGAGGCCACAGAACAACAGAGTGGAGTAAATTTGCAGCCCAAGGTGACCTTACAGGGTGACAGGAAAGGTCTGTCACACAGGACACGAAGTGGAGCTCAGCCCATCCTTGGCCATGCAGCACAGTACAAGGAGGACTCAAGCAGGCTTAGGGTGCAGTATCTAGAAGTGATGGTTTGCAGATCCCTCAAGCTACAGGCACCAAAGGTCAGTGAGAGGGTTGTTTCAGCTGGTCAAGAAGGGAGCAGGGTCTTCCCATAGCTCAGGCCTCAGGCAGAAGTAGAGACTGCATCAGGCAGCAGCAGCTCCCACAGCAGACCACATCAGTTCCCCCTGGGGGAACTGATCAGCTGATCTTTACCTCAGTCCTGTGTGGCTGTCCTGCCCCCACTTAATGCTCCTGGAGGAATTGAGCAGAAGATTTTTTTCTCACATTGAATGGTGGCCCTGCCCTGCCAAAAGCCCCTGGGAGGGGTGCTTCATCAGCTTATCTAAATCTCAGCCCCCAGTACTGGCTTGGTGGAACTGGGGGCCAGGTGGTTGTACAGAGGAAACTCTACTACTCATAGATTCTGGACACAAAAGTTTCCAGTTGCTCCCAAACCAGCAGTATACACACTTGATTGTGCCACCTTGAAGGAAATGAGATCTTACAGATCGCCAGAGTATACCCTACTCTTGATAAAGGACTCAAAAGTCAAGTAACTGGTTGGGAAAATGCCCAAAAAAGGGAAAAAAAGATAAAACTATAAAAGGTTACTTTCTTGGTGAATAGATATCTTCTCCCATCCTTTCAGATGAGGAAGAACAATGCTTACCATCAGGGAAAGCCATAAAGCCTTTTGTCAAGGATTCTGTATCCCAAACATTCAGAATAAAAATTCAATGGTCTCAGGCCCTGGAAGAGCTCAAAAAGGATTTTGAAAATCATGTAAGAGAGGTAGAGGAAACATTGGGAAGGGAAATGAGAGAGATACAAGAAAATCAAGAAAAGCGAGTCAACAATTTGCTAAAGGAAACCCAAAAAAATGCTGAAGAAAATAATATCTTTAGGGGGGCAGAGCCAAGATGGCGGAGTAGAAAGAAGCACATATGCTACCTCCAAACCCACCGCCCATAAAATACCTGTAGAGAAAAGAACCACCGGCGAATTCTGGAGCAGCAGAAGCCACAGAATGGAGCAGACAAGATTTCTGCTCCAGAAAGCCTGAAAAGCTCTCACAAAAGGTCCCCAACACTCGGACCCGGAGCAGAGCCCAGCCCTGCCTTGGTGGCACAGCGCCGAAAGGAGCAGATCCGAGCAGGCTTCAGGGACGGAATCTCCAGCAGCTGCGCAGGTCCCTCCACCCACAGGTGAAAAGGGTCAGTGAGAGGGTCTCCTTGGCGGGTCAAGAGGGGAGTGGGGTGCCCCCATAGCTCAGGCCCCCTCAGGAGGCAGCAGTGGAGGCGGGAGCAGACCAGGGCTCCCCAAGCAGACAGGACCCTGGATCCATTGTTGAAGGTCTCTGCATAAACCCCCTGAGGGAATGGAGCCCGTAAGCAGGCCCTGCCCTGACTTGAGCACCTGAACTTAATCTCACACTGAACAGCAGCCCTGCCCCCACCCAAAGCCCTGAGGCTGGGAAGCAGCATTTGAATCTCAGACCCCAAGTGCTGGCTGGGCGGATCTGGAGGCAAGGTGGGGGTGGAGAGGACACTCAGAAGTCAAGTCACTGGCTGGGAAAATGCCCAGAAAAGGGAAAAAAAATAAGACTATAGAAGGTTACTTTCTTGGTGAACAGGCATTTCCTCCCTTCCTTTCTGATGAGGAAGAACAATGCTTACCATCAGGGAAAAATGCAGAAGTCAACGCTTCTGTATCCCAGCCCACCCAATGGGCTCAGGCCATGGAAGAGCTCAAAAAGAATTTTGAAAATCAAGTTAGAGAGGTGGAGGAAAAGCTGGGAAGAGAAATGAGAGACATGAAGTCAAAGCATGAACAGCAGGTCAGCACCCTGCTAAAGGAGACCCAAAAAAATGCTGAAGAAAATAACACCTTGAAAATAGGCTAACTCAATTGGCAAAAGAGGTTCAAAAAGCCAATGAGGAGAAGAATGCTTTCAAAAGCAGAACTAGCCAAATAGAAAAGGAGATTCAAAAGCTCACTGAAGAAAATGGTTCTTTCAAAACTAGAATGGAACAGATGGAGGCCAATGACTTTATGAGAAACCAAGAAATCACAAAACCAAACCAAAAGAATGAAAAAATGGAAGATAATGTGAAATATCTCATTGGAAAAACAACTGACCTGGAGAATAGATCCAGGAGAGACAATTTAAAAATTATTGGCCTACCTGAAAGCCATGATCAAAAAAAGAGCCTAGACATCATCTTTCATGAAATTATCAAGGAAAACTGCTCTGATATTCTAGAACCAGAGGACAAAATAAATTTTGAAAGAATCTACTGATCACCTCCTGAAAGAGATCCAAAAACAGAAACTCCTAGGAACATTGTAGCCAAATTGAAGAGTTCCCAGGACAAGGAGAAAATTTTGCAAGCAGCCAGAAAGAAACAATTTGACTATTGTGGAAATAGAATCAGGATAACACAAGATCTAGAAGCTTCTACAGTAAAAGATCGAAGGGCTTGGAATATGACATTCCAGAAGTCAAAGGAACTAGGACTAAAACCAAGAATCACCTGCCCAGCAAAACTGAGTATAACACTCCAGGGGAAAAATGATCTTTCAGTGAAATAGAGGACTTTCAAGCATTCTTGATGAAAAGACCAGAATTGAAAAGAAAATTTGACTTTCAAATACAAGTATCAAGAGAATCATGAAAAGGTAAACAGGAAAGAGAAATCATAAGGGACTTACTAAAGTTGAACACTGTTTACATTCCTACATGGAAAGATAATATTTGTCACTCTTGAAAATTTTTTCCATATCTAGGTAGTTGGTGGGATTACACGCACACACACACACACACACACACACACACACACACACACACACACTTGCACACATGTAGAGAGAGAGAGAGAGAGAGAGAGAGAGAGAGAGAGAGAGAGAGAGAGAGAGAGAGAGAGAGAGAGAGAGAGACAGAAAGCACAGGGAGAGCTGAATAGGAAGGGGCCATATCTTAAAAAAATGAAATTAAGAGGTGAGAGAGGAACATATTGGGAAGAGAAAGGGATAGATGAAATGGGACAAATTATCTCTCACAAAAGAGGCAAGAAAAAGACTTTTCAATGGAGGAGAAAATGGGGGAGGTGAGAGGGAAAACAAGAAGCTTACTCTCATTACATTTGAATCAAGGAAGGAATAAAATGCACACTCATTTTCATATGAAAACTTATGTTACAATACAAGAAAGTGGAGGAGAAGGGGATAAACAGGGTGAGGTGGATGATGGAAAGGAGGGCAATGGGAGGAGGGAGTAATTAGAAGTCGACACTCGGTGGGGGGACAAAGTCAAAAGAGAGAATAGAAGAAATGGGGGTCAGAATAAGATGGAGGGAAATATAGTTAGTTTTATATGACATGACTATTATGGAAGTCATTTGCCAAACTACATATATATAGCCTATATTGAATTGCTTACCTTCCCAATGGGGATGGGTGGAGAGGGAGGGAGGAAGAGAAGTTGGAACTCAAAGTTTTAGGAACAACTATTGACTATTGTTCTTGCATACAACTGGGAAAGAAGAAATACAGATAATGGGATATAGAAATTTATCTTGCCTTACAGGAAAAAAGAGAATATGAGGATAAAGATAGGAAGGGATGTTAGAAGGGAGGGCAGATTGGTGGTAAGGGTAATTAGAATGCTTGGCACTTTGGGATGGGGGGAAGAGAGGGATGGGGAGAAAATTTGGAACTCAGAATTTTGTGGTGATGAATGTTGAAAATTTAAAATAAATTAATTAAAAAAATAAAACCACCATCACAACAACTACCCCATGCCTTAAAGAGAGCAGGAGAGTTTTACAGTTATCAGTTTTCCATCCAACTTAAGCACAGTCTCTGCCTCTGCACCAAGGGAGTGCCCATCATGCATTGAAGGAAATAACTTCAATACAGAAACAACCCAGGAACAAACTTTGCTCAGCAATAGTAGCTATTGAAAGCTTGGAAAAGAAAATTTTCACCACCAAAGATCTTGGCACTGGTAAATGGATCAATCTGAAACAGCTATTTTGTTAATCAAATTTTCCCCAAAATAATGCATTAGATTTGTTTTATGTTAATTTAATTAGTTTTAGTTTTCAACATTCACTTTTCTAAAATTTTGAGTTCCAAATTTTTGTTCCCCCCTCTCTTTCCCTCTTCCCAAGACAGCATACAATCCAATACAAGCTATACATGTACAATCATTAAACATAATTCCACATTTGTTGTGTTGCGAAAGAAGAATCTGAATAAAAGTGACAAAGTACAAGAAAGAAAAAAAAAGAAAATGTAGTGTGCTTCAATCTTCATTCAGACTTCACAATTCTTTCTCTGGATATAGTTAGCAGTTTCTATCATGAGTCTTTTGGAATTGTCTTGAATCATTTTATTGCTGAGAAGAGCTAAGCCCATCAAAGTTGGTCATTACACAGTGTTTCTGTTATTGTGTACAATGTTCTGGTTTGCTCACTTCTCTCAGCATCAGTTCATGTAAGTCATTCCAACTTTTCTTTTTTCCGAAATCTGCCTGCTTGTCATTTCTTATAACACAACAGTATCCCCTCACATTCTTATATCATAACTTGTTCAGACATTCCCCAACTGATGGGCATTTTTCCAACAATTTCCAGTTCTTTGATGCATTAGATTGCACCTCAGCCTCAGTTTCCCCTCTATACGGCATCCAAACTTTGGACCACTTGTTATTTCCATTTGTCCTCACAGCTGAAAGTCTCATATGTTTTTCCTTTGTACTAAGTTATAAGTTCCTGAAGAGTAGTGACTGTGTCACTTATCATTTGTATTATCAAAAAAAAAAAAAAAGTGTGTCTGCATGTTTATTTCTTTTCCAAAATTGTTGCTTCCACCTAATCCCCTTCGAAATTTATTGGAATGATTGCTTAATAAAAATGGTCGGTAAAATTTATATTGATCAGTAATCCATTTAAGTGTGCATGTCTTTTTCTCTGTTGAGCACACAGTGGGAGCTTTTTGACAATTTTTGGATCCCTCTTATGACAATTTCAAATGAAAGTAGCCATGCAACTGCTTAAAGCCTCCCCCCACACCCATTTTTAGGCTGTGTGAAAGGAGTAAATGACAAAAAAAAAAATTGCATTACTTTTAATTTAGCTTTCCAAAATAACATCCTTTTTGCAATCCAAAAAAAAAAAAATTAATGTTAGAAAAAAATGAAAGGTAGTTATCTTGGAAGAGAAACAATTTGAAATGCTGAGTAGAAACACAGTGTTTTATGCCAAAATGAAATGCTTATCTCTCTGTCCTATTGCTCCTCTGTTCTCTGGGAGCAGTTCTTTTAAAATATAATAATGATTATGTAAATGTGCAGGTTAACTATAACTATAAATTATACTGGCTAAATGTTATGTATGGAAAATATTCAAATCAGTCACTGGGCTGCTTGTGTTACATAAAAATAAAGTATCGATGGATAAATTCCTACTGCTAACTCCAAATTCCATGATGAATGAGTTGAGAATCAAGCATGATCAGTCCCATTGCTTTGGGAACAGAGGTAGATTTGGAGCATAGCTGAAAATCATGCTACATTTGACTTCTTTGAATTTTTCTCGATGAGTCATTGATAGATAAATGGGGTGATCTTTAGAAGAAAATCCTAATTAAATCAACCTACAGTAAGAATGGATGAATAATAAATGAAGACTTTTATAAGGCCCTATTTTTTGTGTAGCTCAGAGTTCAATGCTGGAGATACAAGTAGAAAAGCAAGGAGTTCTCAAGGATCTCATTTGCAAATTGGAGAAACAGCACATTTAGAAGAAGGATTTCTGTGATGTCTGATGAAAAGGTCCCATATTCTTAGCAAAGCAAATGCAAATGTGGATACTTTAATGCAATTTCTTCTGATAATCATATCTATTCCTAATGCTGGTTGTTTGACAGCAAGGAGGAATTTGGTGGTGAGAATCTAATCTTCTGAGTCAAGGTGGGGTTGGCCACTGAGGAGGCCTGAACTCTAGAAGGGTTGATAGTCAAGAACACAAGATTTACACTTGACACTTACTTGATGCATGACCCTGAGCAAGTCACTTAATGCTGATTGCCTTGAAATAAAAAGAAAAACAAACCTACAACAAAAAACCAAACAAACAAGATAAAGGATTTAGTGGTACCACTGAACTATACCCTGTTGAGATTTCACATGCCGTACTATGTCATAAATAAGGTACTATATTAATAAACTGGAAATTATTCATTGACTAAGGTGAAGAAGGATCTCAAGGGTAGACTAAAGAAAATAAGAATATTTAACATGGAGGAGAGAAGAGAAGGCTTCAAGTACTTGATGAGATGTCACCTGGAAGAGGGTTTACAATTGTTCAATTTGGTCACAGAAAATAGAAATAACCAGATGAGGTTGCTGAGCCAACCTTAGACTTCCTGTAATATAGTGGATGAAATCTGAATCAAGTGAGGAAACAAAGTTCAAGCTTCAGAGCTTATTGATTTATTAAGTAATGCACGCCAAATGCACAACAAATCAGGATCAGGCCTCCTTATGTTGGCAATGGACCCTGAATACAGAAGGAGACTAATTTTCATGCATTTAAAGTAAACAATTAACAGAATCAAAACCAGGATATAAGATTAGGTCATCTGATTTCTAATTGGAGAAAAAATTAGGGCCTTTCTGAGTTGGGAGGGGGATGAATGAGATTCAACATTTGGGAGGGGTAAGATTGAACCAGTGGACATTCCCAGAGGTGAAACAGGATGTTACTTAATTCCCATATTAGGAAGCAAGTAGAATTTATAGGAAAAAAAATAAACTTGATTCTCAAAATGGAGTCAGTTTTACAAGATGGAGTTGGTTTGGTTCACATAATTCTCTCACTAAGAAGGAACAACTTATATAATATAAGGTATCCAAATGGAATAAATTGTCTGGGCCAATAATATATCCCATCCCATCCCCTGTTGAAACTTATTGGGCAGATATTGAATGACCAATTCCTCAGTATGTTGTAGAGGTAATATTTCTTTTTCATGTCTAGGTTAGATTTGATGACTTAACATGGTTTCTTTCAACTGACAATTATCTGATTCAGGCAAACATTATACTTATACCTGCAAAATATCAACCAAAGATTAGCCAATTGTAGAACGTTTTAGGGGCAAAAGGACAACATTTCAGCACACAGAAAAGGTGGTGATCATAAGCAAGATGTGACACTTTCCATGATTTAGAGAAGGGTTTCTTAACATGAGATCCGTGAACTTGGGTTTTGTATGTAGGCATGCATGCACATGTATACAAATGTATGTATAAGTGCATGTATGTGTATGAACATATATTTGTGCACATGTACATTTACAACAGCTACATATATAATCTTTTTCAGTATCAATGGCTCTGCATTGCCCTTTGGATGACTACCTATTTTAGTTCTTCAGAAAATGGAACACACACACATATACATATACACATGCACACATATATGTCTGTATGTATATGTATACACACATATAGTGTATATGAATATGTGTACATATGACCAGATTTCAACAAAAATGGTTTCCTTTGAAATCCTGTATTTTTATTTTATGTTTTAAAAACATATTTCTGAGAAAGGGTTTATAAGTTATACCAGACTAAGCAAAGTCTTAGGTTTAAGAACTTGTTGCTTAGAATTAAGTACTGAGAGATTTAATCTGTTGCATAGCTATGAAAAAAGAGAACTTCATAGATGTTTAAGAAGTCATATTTATATAAAAATTGAATGCTTTCCCATACATAAAACATTTACCTCATGTTGTTTATAGTTGTGATTGATCTGTATTTTTATAAAAATTATACACACACATATATACATATATATAATGCATGTATGTATGAAAACATTTGCCTATGAGTACACACTCATACAAATACACACACATACATATGCATACAACCTCTGCACATATAATTTCCCCAAATGACAATTACTCTACATTGCCCTTAGGATGATTTTCAATTTCATTTCTTTTAAGAATGGAAATCAGTGTTCCATGAGTCACAGTCAAACAACAACAGTGATGTAATGTTGATATTTAAAAAGATGCTCCATTGTTTCAAGGAGATGCTTGGGAGAATTAATAACATTGTTCAATTTCCCCAAGGCAATATAGTCTGTTCTCCTCCCCCTGGTCAATTCTGGTAACAACTCATTATTTATAATAGTAATACAAGAAATACATTTAAAAAAATAGATTAATAGATATATAGACAGATATTCAAAAGATAGACAGAGAGAGATAGAAAGACAGATATGCACTTTACAGGTCTTCCATATAACTTCATACACTCTGAATTACAGGTATTCATCTACTTTTTTTTTTTTTTTTACAACTGATATTAGTCAAAACATATATATATGCAAAAGAAGATGGAATGATAATGTGGTAAGAATAAGGGATATTTCTTGAGCAACCAATGAATTCATTGGTATACTGATGATTAAAAGAAAAAGTAATGACAGATGGCAATAAATTTGATGGACTCTCTGTGATAAAATGTGGATATGACAGTAAAAAAAAATCATTATCATATTTGTAGGCATAATGTGTACATGTTTTCACTCTGAATGATGACTGTTTCTAATGCAAAACAAAAAGAAACAGCGTGGTGCACATATGTATGCAAGAAAATGCACATTGAGGGGAAAGGGATATAGCATAATGTCTAGAATACAATTAATTTTTGGTAACTACGGAGTCATAATTGAAATCAGGAAGACTTGGCTGTATGATTATGGGCAACTCACAACTTGTCAGTGATCTAGGCAGCTCTCAAAGATGATAAGTTTCAGAAAAGAAACTGACTTGCATTTGTGCATAGTTTCCTCATCCAGGAACGGCCTTCACCTAAAGAATGACAGGTCCATTTCCTATCCATAGCCCTTGAAATAAATTTTTGAAAAGGGATATTGCCTATGTCACAGTGTGTCTAATTTAATTTCATACATTTATGCCCTTAGGCCTTTATCACCTATCCTAACCAGAACAGAAATATTTCACAATCTCACATATCTCCTTGACTAATCAGCTTTATTTTTATTAATATTACATTGGGCTCAAAATATTTTCTTTAAAATGATGTCAAAATGTTTTAATTCGTTAGGAAAGTAAGGGTCATGTAGGGGGTGAACTGCTTCCTCAAGATCTTTATGTCATACCAACATGGAGTCTAAGGTGCTTTGTAGACAGATTTCACTATGGGTAACAAAGATTTACAATTTACAAAAATATTGAAATGAATTGCAATTCTTTTAAAACTTCTATCTCAATTTGTAGCTCAAAGTTATGAAAATAAATGTTAAAAATTGCTTTTACATGTAACTGGGGAAAATAAAATACTAAATAAAAATTTAAAAAATTTCAATTTTGAATGAAAATAAAAAAAAGAAAAGAAAATTCCATCTTAGTAGATTAGCTGCCACAGATGCCCAAACAAACTAGAATGGTTGGAATGTGAAACATTTCTATTCTGGTCAGTACTTACATGTGGTCTAATTGTATATATGGAGTGAAAGTGAATGGAAAGTCAAGGATGACATTGTGCTGTAACTGAGAGATCAGGGAAATTGTAAAAAAGACAGGAATTCATTAAGTTTGTTCATAAGAAGAAAAAGTTCTTGATATTTTTCTTGAGGAAGAATGGAAGATGTGTGTTACTAGTATGTACAGTAAAGTCATCCTTTCTGGTTGAGGAAATTTTGTGGTTTGGAGATGGTTTTATATAAGAAAAGCATTTCTAGTATTTGGAGACAGGTTTACTCACCCCCAATTCACCTTTTTCTCTTCTGCAACAATGGAATTCACTGAAATTGGAACTGAATCTTCCTTAGCTCATTATTTCCTAGACTTTTCTCAGCTTTTCTTGTAAGTTCCACTTTATATATTTTTATTCTCTGAGGTCTTATTCCATGGGGAAAAGGGAAATGTTTTGGGTTCCCTCCCTCCCCCAGATATAGTGAAGATCCATGTCAACCACAGCTATATTTGGAAAATAGTGGTGTATGGATCCAATGAATGAATTCTTTGTGAAAAGCAATAAAATTACCTTGCCATTCACATATATATATATATGTATATATATATGTATATATATATATATATACATATATATATATAGGTAAATAAACTGGCTTTGCAATAATAAAATCAAAATATTGCCTCTAGGCATTGGAGGGAAAAAGACAAACTCCAGTTATTGTTTAAGTGATGTCTGTATCTTACCAGGATCTAAGACCTGGAAATTTATTATTCCTGTCTTAGATGTCCAACGTGGAAAAATGAATGTCAGCCTTCAAGTAGACTTTGTGCTGCTTGTGACCTAAAATCTGGAACAAAGAAGAAACAAAAAGCAACAGTATCTATCTATCTATCTATCTATCTATCTATCTATCTATCTATCTATCTATCTGTCTGTCTGTCTCTCTGTCTCTCTGTCTATCTATCTTTCTATTTATCTATCTATCAATTGCCATTTGTGGCACATTAATTGAAGAGATATACATAAGTGGATATATATATATATATATACATACATGTATACGTGTGTGTGTGTGTAGACAAGATATTTGAATTATAACCATACAATTACATTGAATTGCCATAAGGATTTGCATATGCTAATAATGTAGGAAATTAGGAAAGACCATGGCTGGGTTTTTTGGTTTGCCATGTTTAGGACTTCTCTCTCCCTCCTCCTTTTAAAGGCAATGACTGTTGTAGAAAGTGACATATATACTAGAAAGATTGACAGTCTGTCAAATCACCTTCAGAGAACAAGGAATAAGTTACAGGCAGGGGGATGCTGGGAGAAAGATGAAGTGACTTTCGGTAATCAAGGTAAAAATTGCTGGCTGATGGAATCCAAGCAGCAAAGACCTCATTTTGTGAAATACTTAATGACTTTTATAGTGCTGGCACATTTGGGCTCTAATTTGTAAGATATTCTCCAAGCGACAGGCTGACCCTCTTCTCCCCCAAGATGTTATCAGCTCCCTAAAGAAAAGTAATTCGGCCACTGTCTTCCCAAAGATGAACTCATGAATCAGTGATGTGGACAGAGGTGGCATTCCAGATAGTGCCTGGAGAAATCCATAAATCCTTTACGAACCACTATTCTCTGCTGATACAGAGGGTTGTTATGCTGGAATAATAGCATTCTATTTTGAAAGTTGAGGCAGTCTAGAAAAGTGCTAAAGGAGCCCAGAGATGACACAGGATGAAGAAATGGTGAAGGAAAGAGAACATTTTAATAAAATTCTCAGAGTTCATCAGGAAATCCCATCCTGCACTTTGACTCTGATTCAGCAGTCACTTTAAATACTCAAGTCTAATGTGTATCAAACCCTTGCCACAATGCCAAGGATAATCAAAGATAAATGACATAGAATGGATTTAAGAAGGAGGACAGAAGTGGATTTTTCACCAAATGACCTAATCAGAAAGATTTTAGGCATGATGGATGGAAGAAGATATCTTCTTAAGTTGTATAAAATGAGCTCATCCAAAATAGAGGTGACTTCCACCACAACCTTGGTCAGGATCTTGAAGATCTGAAACAATGTTCCCTTCAGCTCTCTGACATTGTCAGATTCTTCAATTAAAATAATGTTCCTGAACCCAAAATGCATGGGATTTTACCCACTTGACTTTGCAGGGGTAGAGGTTGAGTGGGGATGGTAGTGGTATTAGTTAACCAGAGCTTTTGTCTTCATGATGTTTGTAACAGTAGGCACCCCGGACTACACAGGAGGACTTGGTGTACAGGTTCTTAGATCTGCTTTTCTAAAAGGAAAGCAACTTCTGAGGGGTCAACAACCATTTTAATGAAACACATACACCAACAGAGAAAATATAAGCAGAGAAATGAAGACCAACAGACAAGACTTCCAATTGTCTGACCATAATCAGTGCATATATCATGGATCAATAGACAGATTCAACTGATCTGACCATTACATATATACGTATGTATACCATCTGACCATTACATATATACATATGTATACCATCTGACTATTACATATATACATAATTAGCAGGCAGAGAAACACTAACATCTGGGTTTTCAAAGTCAGAGAGCTCTTTAATGGCTATCCAGAGTCTTGTCTGGCCAAAGGTGCACTTCCACTGGGTAAGTCCCAAAGCAAAACCTCACCTCAGGCTATATATACAATTTTTAGAGCTGGAGGGAATTATAACCCTTGAGAACCAGTGCCTCGTTAGAGATTAACAAAAGTTGTGGGCCTTCCTACAAAACAAATCTCTTCTAATCAAACTTCCCTTAATGTGCTGTCCTATTAATGGATGGGGAAAATCTTTAACTCTTTAGAAATTAAAAAAAGGTATGGATCTTCCACAAAACAAGCTTCCCCTAATCAAACCCCACTTAAGGAACTCCACCAGAGGGCTATTAATGGGCTGGGAAGATTTTTAACTTTACATTAACATCACAATGTTTCAAAAATGAACCACATTGTTAAAGGTATATTCCTGTTTTCAAGAATGAATACCTTTGAGAAATATTTTAATTATTGTCTGAATATCACCAAGTCCTTAAAACATGCTAATGTGATATTTTCAGGTCTGTTCTTTCTGAACTTTGAGACTATGTTGGAAGGAGCAAGAATACTGTGTTCAATTTGGGGAAGGGTGTGTATTCAGGCATCGAATTTTGTTGTAGGGAAATGGAAAGTAAGAATTTGACTGTAATGCTTCCCAGTACATGAGTTCAGAAAGGGTAGAGATAATGTGCATCAGAGAAAGGGATATTGGATTTAAAGTCAGAGTCCCTGGGTTCAAATTCTAGTTTATTACTTTCTTCTGGGGAGATATTAAGCTAGTCATTTATCCTCTCTGACCCTCTGTTTCTTTCTCTGTAAAATGAGGATGACTACTAATGTCCCCACACTGTCTAATCTGATGACCATAATTAAACATTTACTCAGTGAAAAACATTGTTCTACTTACTGGGAAAAGAGATCAAGTTGGGACTAGACATGGCCCCTGCTCTTATGGAAGTAATTTTAAAGTAGAGATATAAGATATATCCACAAATATCAATGAAAATATATTGGTTAAAAGCATAAAAAAGAAAAAGAGGATTCTGATCAATGGGGCAATCAGAGAAGGCATTCTGATGATTTTGTTTTAAAGAATATTAGGATTTCAGTGGCTGAAGGAAAATGACATTCTAGTCAGAGGGAACCTGCTACTAACTGACATTTATATGGCATAATTTAAAGCTTACAAAATGCTTTACATCTATAATATCTTATGAGTCTGACAGCAACTTTGTGAGGTACTTACTGAAGGAATTATGGTCTCCATCTTGCAGATGGAGAATCCAAGAATCATAGATGTTAAATGAACTCCTGAAGGCTACTTCTCAGATGTCAGAGTGGGTATTTGAACCCAGATCCCTCAGACTTCAATTAGAGCAAAAGCGGGGAATAGAGTTAGGCTGCAGATACAATTGTATGGGAAATGATGAGTAGTGTTCGTGATACACCAAAGTGATAAGTGAGATCCTCAATTGATGTTAGAGCATGGAAGTTCTAAACTGGCATTCTAGTGGGGGGAGAGTCCACAATTTGATTCAGCAGATAACTGTGAAACAATGAAGGATTTTTATGCAGCTATGACTAGACCTATGCAAAAGAAAGATGAATTTGGCAATGGTGTGAAGGTTGGTTTGAATCACAGAAAGTGTGTGAAAGGTAATACCTACTTGACTCCATTAGAATAAGCCAGTACGTGACAATGAGGACCTAGCATGGTCATGATGAGGAATATAAGAGGACAGATGAGAGAGACATAATAAAGGGTTTGAAGATTGATTGGTGGGTGCAGAGTGTTTAAAACTGGAGAGTGCTAATAAGACTATGACCCTGACTGATTCCATGGAACAATGCTCAGCCCTTTGCATTATTTTAAGCTCTTCTCTTGCCCCAACCTCAACTAAAGAGATCTTATCAAGAAGCTAGAGGACAGATGTGGTCCTCTTGCAAATCACAGTCTGTCTTGAGTAGTTTCATGATTGCATAGTCCTACTCTTCACAATCTCTCAAATAGACCCAGGAATTTCTTTTTTTTAATATTTAATAGTTTTATTTATTTACTTTTAGATTTTGCCAATAATTTCCACAAAATTTTGAGTTCCAATTTTTCTCCCCATCTTTCCCCTCCCTCCACCCCATAACACCTTGCATTCTGATTACCCCTTCCTTTCTGTCACACTCCACCCTTCCCTTGAACCCATCTTCTCTCTTTTCTTGTAGGGCCAGAAAAATTTCTGTACCCCCATTACCTGTATTTCTTATTTCCCAGTTATATGCAATAACAATTCTCAACATTCATTTCTAATACTTTGAATTCCAACTTCCCTCCCACCTTTCTCCACTGAGAAGGCAAGCAATTGACAAGCTATATATGTGTTGTTTTGCAAAAGACTTCCATAATAATCATGTTGTGTAAGATTAACTATATTGCCCTCCATTCTACCCTGCCCCCACTGATTTTCTATTCTCTCATTTGACCTTGTCCCTTCCCAAAAGTGTTTACTTCTAGTTACTCCCTTCTCCCATTTAACCTACCTTCTACCATCCCCCTTACCCCACTTGTTCCCTTCTCCCCTACTTTCTTGTAGTATAAGATAGATTTTCATATCCAATTTAGTGAGCATGTTATTCCCTCCTTAAGCCTTATGTGGAGAGTAAGCTTCACTTTTCCCCTGTCACCTCCTCCCTTTTCTCCTCCTTTGAAAAAGAGTTTTCTTTTCTCTTTTGTGAGTGACAGTTTGCCCCATTCCATTTCTCCCTTTCTCCTCTCAGCACTTTCCTCTCTCACCCCTTAATTTTATTTTATTTTTTTACAGATATCTCTTCTGATTCAACTCAAATTGTACTCTGTGTGTGTGTGTGTTTGCGTGTATAATCCCTCCATTTACCCAAATACTGAGAAAAGTCTGAAGAGTTACAAATATTATCTTTCAATGTAGGAATGTAAATAGTTCAGCTTTAGAAAGTCCTTTATAATTTCTCTTGCTCTTACCTTTTCATGTTTCTCTTGATTCTTATGTTTGAAAGTCAAATTTTCTATTTACTCAGTTCTGATCTTGAATGCTTCATGGAAGTCCTCTATGTCACTGAATGACTATTTTTTTCCTTGAAGTATTATATTCAGTTTTGCTGGGTAGGTAATTCTTGGTTTTAATCCCAGTTCCTTTGACTTCTGGAATATCATATTCTAAGCCCTTTAATCCCTTAGTGTAGAAGCTGCCAGTTCCCGTGTTATCCTGATTGTGTTTCCACAATACTTAAATTGTTTCTTTTTAGCTGCTTGCCATACTTTCTCTTTGACATGACAGCCCTGAAATTTGGCCACATTATTCCTATTCTCTTTTTGAATCTCTTTCAGGATGTGATTGGTGGATTCTTTCAATATTTATTTTGCCCTCTAGTTCTAGAATATCTGGGTAGTTTTCCTTGATAATTTCATGAAAGATAATGTCTGGGCTCCGTTTTTGATCATGGCTTTCAGGTAGTCTCATAATTTTTAAATTGTCTCTCCTGGATTTATTTTCCATGTCAGTTGTCTTTCCAATAAGGTATTTCACATAATCTTCTATTTTTTCAAACTTTTGGTTTTGTTTCATAACTTCTTCATTTATCATATAGTCATTGGCTTCCCTGAAATCCACTCTCATTTAAAAAACTCTTTTTTTTCAGTGAGCTTTTGAAACTCCTTTTCCATTTGGCTAATTCTGCTTTTTTTTATTTTAAACAAGAAGTTTATTTAAACAACAAGATGTGTGACTTAAAGGGAACACTATCTAGGATCAATTTCTTTATAGTAATTTATCCCTACTGAGAGACAGAGATTGCCCTACATGTAACAGTTATGTACAAAAAAGTTATAAAATCGTCCTTGGTTTTACAATGATAAAGAAAAACATTGAAATTATCCAATCAAACAAGGTATGCAAGGATTTTTTTGTAGGTTTTTGTTATTGTTGTTGTTAAACAGTGAGAACAAAATAACTTACTAGAATATAAAGATAAAAGTTGAATGAGCATGCCACTAATGGAGAAAAGGGATATTTTCACAGAACCAGTTTGTTTTTTCCCTTCCCCATCTCCATTTTATGTTGATCAAAACATACCATCAGCCATTTAGTTAAAAAAAATATGGATTATGCCTGTACACATACACCAGTTACTTTATGTACAATAAAGGAATGGGAGAAGGGAATCAAAGAAAAGAGAAAACTATACTGCAGTAGTCAGGATGTGGATGAACCAAATCGTGGTTTTCTAATTGTGAATATATTGTTTTCCTTGGGAGCACAGTTCTGGAGTGCAGTTGTAGATTTTCTTTTTAGTAAGTACCTCCTGTCTGCTGCTGGAATAAATCAATTGTATCTTCATCCTCCATTTCCAACTGTGCAGGTGTGTCTATTTCATTGATTGGTTACCCATCAAATCGGAATCTGATCTGCCTCATTGACAAACCCTGTCATTCACAATAGGCTTTCATTAGTTTACTAAGTGGTGTGTGCCTCTTAATCTTAAATTGCACCACCAAACCATCTTGCCCTGCCACCTTCAAATTAATGCGGTCGTTGTTTTCAGTCTTGACTCCTTCCTTCAGCTTCTCATCGGCCATGGTGAGTCTGAGGGTCTCCTCAGCCACACTTCACAAAAGAGGCACCAGGGCAGTCTGCTCCAAAGGAACTGGGGGGGGGGGGGGAAGCAGCAGCAGCAGGGCAAGAGCAGAAGGAGGAGGAGGAGGAAAAGGATGGTGGTGATGGTGTGGAAGAGGAGGAGAAGAAGGAGGAAGAGGTGGAGGAGGAGGAGAATGAGGAGGAGGAGAAGGAGGAGGAGGAAGAGGAGGAGGAAGAGGAGAAGGAAGAAGAGGAGAAGGACAGCAGAGCTGGAGGTATTGAGGGCACGTGCCTAATTCTGCTTTTTAAAGTCTTCTCCTCATTGACTTTTTGGACTTCTTTTTCCAATTGAGTTAGCCTATTTTTAAAGGTATTATTTTCCTCAGGATTTTTGGTTCCCCTTTAGCATGCTGCTGACTCGCTTTTCAAGCTATTCTATGGCCTGAGCTCATTTCATATTCATTTTGGAGGTACTGGAGGCAGAAGCCTTGACTTCCTCTGACAGTATGCATTGTTCTTCCTCATCCAAAAGGATGGAAGGAGATATATGTTCACCAAGAAAGTCATCTTCTATGGTTTTTTTTTTCTTTTTGGGCATTTTCCCATCCAGTTACTTGACTTTTGAATCCTTTGTCAAGAAGGATTCCTCCTCCCCCCAGGACCATGCTCAGGGCTGATATTCAGATCGGCTGCTCAATTCCCCCAGGGGCTTTGTGTAGGGGCCAGGCCACCAATGAGGGCTGAGGTTCAGATCCCCTGCTCAATTCCCCCAGAGGCTTTAAGCTGAGCAGCTAGGACAATGAACCCAGGCTGCTTCCATGGCAACCATAGCTGCCCTCCACCCACTGCTGCTGCTGCTTCCTCTGCTGCCATCTAGGACCAGTGCTGGGGGGACCCTGCTCCCCTCTGGCCCAGCTGGGAAAGCTCTGCCACACTAAACTTTGAAGCTTTCTTTGTTACTTGTGGATTGAGGGATCTGGGACCCTCCCTGCTGAGAATTCTGCCCTGGAGGTCTGTTCAGGTCCTGTTCCTCCAGGTGTTGGGTGGCCAGGGCTGGGCTCCACTCAGCTCAGCATCCCATGGGATAGATCTTTCCTGTCAGCCTTCCAGGTTACCTTTGGCTGGAAATCTCTTTCACTCTGTTGTTCTGTGGCTTATGCTACTCTAGAATTTGTTGAGAATCATTCTTTACAGGTATTTTGTGGACTGTGGGGGAAGCACTAAAATATATGCATCTTTAGGAATTTCTTTACGATCACATCTGTAAGTGCTTTTAATGCCTTAGTATGTCCTTTGATGTGGACATGGAAACCTGAAGTTATTTTTTTTTTAGTCACTTATATACTCTTTTACTATTTTGTCACCTATCTTGGACTTGAGTCCTGCTTCATCATTTCTCTTCTACCTTTTCGATCTTGAGGCCCATTTCTATGACAAGGAGAAAGTAAATCAAAGCAAAAAAAATAACTTAAGGTTATATCTGTTATCTGCAAACATGAAAACTCATTCAAACCACAAGGGATAATCTCTCCTCTGTATTTTGGCTCTAAAAAATACTTTGGAAATTACTCTAATATTCTTAACAAGCGTTATATATGCACATAGATAGGTATCTACACACATATACACACATACATACCTACATACATGTGCATATATACACATGCATGTGCATATACAGATACATGTGAATATACATAGATGCATGCATGTGTAAATAGCACAGATATACCCATCTAGCTATGATGTCTCTTTCTTTCTATCACTCTATCCCTATCTGCCTCTGTCTGTCTCTCTATTTCTTTCTCCATTTCTTTCTCTCCCTCTTTTCCTATTTGCTTTATTTTTATTTTCTCCACATTGGTCATGTTATGAAAGAAGAAACAGAACAAAAGGAAAAACTATGAGAAAGAAAGAGACAGACAGACATAAACAGAGACACACACACAGAAAATAGTATGGTTTAATCTGCATTCATCCTTCTCTGGATACAGATATTTTCCATCATCAGTCTTCTGGAATTATCTTAGATCATTACATTGCTGAGAAGATCTACATCTATCAAAGTTGGTAATTATACAATGTTGCTGCTATTGTGTAAAATATCATCCTGATTCTGCTCATTTCACTCTGCATCAGTTTGTGTATTTCTAGGTTTTTTAGAAGTGCACATGCTCATCATTTTTTATGGAACAATAGTATTCCATCAAATCCAATTACCATAACTAGATCAGCCATTCCCCAATTGATAGACAACCCCTCCATTTCCAATTATTGGACACCACAAAAACAGCTGCTATAAATGTTTTCATACATGGAGGTCCTTTTCCATTTTTATGGTCTCTTTCAGATACAGACATAGTAGGGGTATTGATGACTCATGAAGTATGCCCAGTTTTATTGCCTTTGGGCATAGCTCCAAATTGCTCTCTAGAATGGTTGTCTCTCCCCATATTTACAACCCCTTAACTCACTCTGGGCTTTAGTCTTCCTGAAACTGTCTTTCCAACTATATGAAACATTCTGTAATCGAAAGAGAAATTAACAGGAGCCTGGGATACTGGATTGGAGTCATGATTATAATATGCCTTCTTATTTACATGACTTTGGACATGTCACTTCACTCTTCTAGGTCTTGCTTTCTCAATATGACAGATAAATTAGATGATCTCTAGCATTAATCACTGCCGTTTATATGGTATTTGAAGGTTTCCCACGTGCTTCAAATCCATAATCTCATTTGAACCTCACCATAGTCATATAATGTAGATAGTTTAATATTCTTCTGTCTATTTTGCATATGATGGAACTGAGACTTGGAGAGGTAAGTTTCATGTCTATGGCCATATAACTAGTTGGTTTATAACAAAGATTTCTCAATCCAAGGCCAGGATTTTTTATTTCCTTCAATTCTATTCTATTGCTATTATTTTTTTTAATTTGTGTCCTTCCTTCCATTTTATACAGAACAATTTAAATTCTGAACTCACCAGACAACTTCCTGTATAATTATCTTTTTATTTTGCCTTTTTAAAAAGATTTTCAAAGTCATATGGGACTTTTAATGCCATTTAGTCCAACCTATCCCTGAAAACGTCTTCCATCTCTTGCTTAGAGACTTCATTTGAGTGGAACACCACTACCTATTCACAAGTTGATTCCAATTTTAGATAGCTCTCATGATTAGAAAAGTTTTCTTTCTATTAAACCTACATTTATGCCTTTGCAGCCGCCAGTCATTGCTCTTAGATCTATTCTCTGTGGCCAAAAGTAGGAATAGGTCTTACTCTTCTTTCTCAAGTCTTTACAGTTTTAGGATAAACGTACCTTCAGCTTGTCCTCATATGGTATGAGTTCCATACTCTTAAATATCCTTGTTGGCTTCCTCTGACTACTCACCATCCTAAGAGAGAAATTACTAGCATGCTCCCAATACAGAACCATATGGTCCAGATATAATCTGACTAGACAGATTACAATATGATTAATTGCCTCCTTGTTTCCAAATAATTTATTTTGCATTTCTTCTTACATATTTTATTTACTTATGTGTATAAAGATACAGTTACCTATTAGAATATAAGTTCCTTGAGGGGAAAGGTTGTTTAATTTTTGACACTGTATCCACAGTGCCATAACAATAACTTGTGGCATGTTAAATACAATAGACAATAAAAGTTTATTGAATTGAATTGAAGAAAAGACCATTGTGTTCCTTATTAGACACATTAACAATTGTACCAAGAATTTAAGTGACATGACTCCTAATTGTACAATGAGTCCAATATAATCTATCTGCTAGGACCTAGTATACTATTCATATTAGCAAGTCCACTAGAGTGTAACATCATTGTAATCGAGGGAAGGGTAATTTTGGAGTGACAAACAGAAAATTTGCCAATGTTGAACTTTTATATATTAATACAGGCAAGCAACTATTTTTCTTCCTAAACTAATAATCAGAGTTCTTTAATTCCCATGATTATGCATTGTTATGGGGATAACAATTATTCTTATTGAAATACTGACCCAACTTTAGCCAAGACAGAATGGCGTTTGATAAATTCAAAGCTATCTCCCTTTGTCACTGTACAAAGTAATTGAGTAAAAAATGGTTAATGCCAGAGTTAGATGAGATAATAGAACCTCCCATTCTACCATTATAATTAGATTTGAACTCATTCATCCCTTGTCTCTCTACCCACAACATTTAGATTTTGAAGAGCATCACACACTAAATAAATGATGAGAGGAACTCAAATGAGAAATGTGAATTCTCAAGTTCCCATCCCTGGATGTGATATGTCATCTTGCATTACAATGATAATTTATGAGTAAACATTAAATTAAATGCTTGGAAATGGAATCATGCTGGTCTATTAATTATTCAAAATATTTATCTGGTAAAATGGAGGATCCTGAAATATGATGTATAATTTAAAATAATTTCCTGTCAAGATAAAGTAAATTAGGAGCAACTGTAGTAAGCAATGCAAGAAACAATAGGGAATGCCTTTTCTTTTTTTTTTTTTTTAAAGACTGCAGTTTGCACAAAAAAAAAAATGTTCACTGACTCACAGAGCCTGAAAGACGTTCCTGGTAAATGAATACTGGCTCTATAAAACCTGAATTTTAGCAGTCAATTTAAATGGCCTTCTTATGTAAGTTATAGTGGAATCATTTGGGATGGCAAAGGTATCATAGCCTGATAGACTTAGACCTAGGGAGAAGTTCAATGATAATCAAAACCAGGCCCCTCCTTTCAAAGATGAGGTGAAGAGGCCAAAAGATATTTAGACATTTGCCAAAGACGTAATCAGTAATGTGACAAATTAAGGATTTGAATCCATGCCTTCTGATTTCAAATCCAGTTTGAATTTCATTGAATAAGGTTTCCCTGGAGAATGTCACAGGGATGAATTAGAGGACATTTTAAATCAAATAGGAGCAGAAAGAATAATGGTGTTTTCCATAGTATTTTTTTCTAGAAAAAAATAGGAAAGAAAGTATGTTTGATTTTTTTTCATAATCAACACAGTTAAAAATATTTCTAGGAATTATAACACTTGGGCTCATAGACAACCCTGTGAGATAGGTGACAGGGTCATTGATCTAGGGCTAGAAGCGACCTTAGAGATCATTGATTCCAACTACTTCATTTTACAGATAGGTAAACTGAGGTGTAGGACAGTGGAGTGACTTATCCAAGGTCACTCAAGTCTTAGGAACATAGATTTACAGTTAGAACTGACTTCAAATAGTAGAATTCTTACATACACACACACACACACACACACACACACATACAGACATGCATATACATATATACACACACATATATATACACACATATACGTATGTATATATACACATATGCATAAATATATACACATACATACATATACATGCACACACATATACACATTACATATATACATAAATATACTCATCTTTAGAAAGGTTGCAGCAGGCTCATGGAGATCAAGTTACTTGCCCAAATGAATATACAAAGTGTACCAGACAAAAGTTTGAATTAGAAAATGAAAGGAAAAGAAAGTCACATTCTTTGTTCCAGTCTAGGCTGGTATAGAAACATAATCAGAGTTCTGCATACACTAGGGACTAGGGTCTGGCCAGGATCTGCTACATGGTGCTTTCTAATATTCTAATAGACTATATAGCAGGGAGAGACAGAATTCTGAAATTAGCAAAGACAGAGACAACATTGTTAGTCTGCAGGAAGAGATAACTGCTAGTTGCTCTGTTTAATTCACTAGTTTCAAATCACAAGTCCAGGATTAATTCAAGAAACAATAAAGGCCTAAAAGTGATTTTCCAGGATGAGGAGAAGTCATAGGCCTTAGACTATATATTGAAAAAAAGAACCAATTTCAGAAGTAAGTAGGAATTTTGTGGTTCTAAAATCAGATACAGCTCAGGATCTCAGACTCCATCACAGCCCAAAATTCACAGTAGGATAACCAGAGCAGAAATTTCCTACCAGAGCAAAATTTTCAGGATTGTGACTAGGAACCAGATTGTCTGATCGCACTGTACCAGCACTCCACAGGTTTGTTGTTCATACCAAACCCTCATCAGAAACTTACAGAACTCAGAAAAAGAGCAGAAATTTTATTTAACCATGAATCAGGCATCTTTGGAAGAAGGAAACCTCACAAGTTCCCAGCCTGAGATGAGCCAGAAATCTAGAAATAAAAACACACGGTAAGCAAGAAAGCAGCATCAAGACCAGCCCAGGCAATTCCTCTGGATGAACAGAGTTCAGCCCTAACATAAAGTTTGAAGTCAAGAAGTAAACTGAAAGAATGAAAGGATAGAATTTTATCGTTAAAAACTATTATTTTGAGAAGGATACTCAAGACTGAAATCCAGAAAAAGAGAATGATTTTAGAGCATCTACAACTCTAAAAGAAAAATATAGGTTGGCCACCAATTTAACCAGAATTCCTGGAAGAGATGTAGCAAGAGTTTGATTTTTAAAAGTTACCTTTATGTAAATGAAATTGTAGCTCTAGAATGAAAAAAATGAAAAAAAAATGAGAGGTGTTTTGGGGAAGAGATTGGAAAAGAAATTAACACAACGAGATATAAAACTTTACTGAAGCAGAAAATATGCTGAAAATTAGAATTGTTCAGACAGATTTTGAAAACTCCATGAGGCAACAAGAAATACTAAAGTAAAGTTAAAATTATCCAAAAATGAAAGGAAATATATGAAGTCAAAGCAAAAATGACATGCCTGTAAAATGAACAGAGGAGAAATATTTTAAGGATCATCGGACTACCTGAAGTGAGACAGAGTCAGAGAAAGAGGAGTGGAAAGTGGAAAAGAGTACCTGGACATCAAAATTCAAGGGATCAAAACATAAATATGTCTAGACTTCTCAATACCACAGGGAACATGAAAATAGAAGGACTTCACAAAAAACTTCTTAAAAGAAATTCCAAAACTAAAACTCAAAAAAATATTATAGCCCAAATTAAGAGCTCCCAGGTCAAAGAAAAAAAAATGTTGCTAATGACAAGAAACAAAGAGTTTAAGTTCCAAGGGACCCATAGTTGGGGTCATTGTTAACAACCACCATTATGAAGAAATGGAGAGCTAAGATTATGATACTACCGAAAGCAAAGGATATAGGCTTATAAGCAAAATTAACTGAATGTAATCCTATAGGAGAAAAAAAAATAGTTGACTGCTTAAGTAAGTTTAGGACTTGTAAGTATTTCTGATGAACTTATCAGAGATATCTGGAAACTTTCAACTGTATCAACAATAAATGTTGAGATTCTAATATGAGGAGATGATTCATTTGTGCAAGAAGGTCATAGAGGGAATCTCATTAAATAGACAGCCTTGGAATGGTTCTGTTATGTTTCGATGATCTTAAAAGTAAAATAGAAATAGAGGGCAAGAGGAATACATGAGAGGAGTGAGGTTAAGAAAATGTGTTTTATACAATTAGAGAGTGCAAGAAGACATTTATATAGACAAGAAGTAGGGTGCAGGTGGCGGCTGCCACCTTAAATTTAAATTTAAATTAAAGGCTGCCACCTTTAAATTTAAATTTAAATATGAAATTCATTCTCATCTGAACTCTTCAAAATAAATAAAGATACAGAGAAACCACCTTTGGTACAGACAAACTTTTCATTCAACAAGAAAATAGAAGGAAAGGGAGGAAAAGGGAATGAAAGGGAGGGTATCTCAAAGAAAGATGGCATCCTAAGCAAAATAAACTATAACTAAGGATGTACAAAAATATTTAAGTTAAGTTTTTTGTTATTGCTTTTGCTTGTTTGCTTGTTTTTTCTTTTTGGCAAAGGCAAAGAATTGGAAATTGGAAATTTGCCCACCATTTGGGGAACAGCGGAGATAGTAAGCGCAGTAAGTAAATATGTATTTTATCATGCTGTAAGAAATGATGAAGATAATGGTTCATTAGAAATACAGGAAGACATATATTGAAGCAGAGTGAAGGGAGCAGAACCAGGAGGATTATTCATACAATACAAATAATATTGTGAAGAAAAACAACTTTGAACAACTTAGGAATTCTGATCAAAGCAATAGCCAACTATGGTGCCAGAATCCTACTTCCTGAGAGAAAGGTGAAAGATTCAGAAGGTAGATGAATGTTTTGAAAATGTCTAATGTGGGCATGGTTTGCTTGATTACAGTGTTATAATGTGGTAAAGAAATCAAATTGATTCTGTGCAATTTTACAATTGATTTTATTCTGTATCACTGCTCCGTTTTGTAAGATTGCTCTTGTCACGTTGTCTTTGTCTCTTTGCCTATGAGCTAAGGTTAGAAGCTAGTTCTCCAGCTAATCACTATTCTATTCTTGCCTCAAGGAAATCTGTTATCTTTGAGTGATTCGGGAAGTCTGGTTCACTATCTCTAACCTTGTAGGTGGACTCAAACAAAGAACATTTTTTTAATCACAGGAATTGTTTCCTCTCCAAGTTAAAATAAAACTTGTTATACCTCATTCCTTCAGTTTCTGAAAAATTCTATAGCCTCCATTTTCTAGTTTTGAAGCTCATTAATCTGACCTGGTACATTTCCACAGGACACACTGTCCATCCTTGCCTGTCTTGTGCAGTTAAGGAAGGAATTATCTCTCTCTTAAAATCCAGGGAGTCTACTAACCCTGATCCAACACTGTTATCCCCCCATGTGAATGCTGGCTCACTCTTATTAATTTACCCAATCATCTTGTCCTTATTCCCTTATGATATCTACCCTTTGACCAATCACGTTGTCTTCCCCTCCTACCCAATTCTGTACTCCCCAAACTATATTAAGGCTAATAAGTCCTGCCTTGAGATCTTTGGTCATTGAGAGAGAACACTGACCCAATTTATTGATTACTGCTAGCCTAATTAATAAATTGGTCATGCTCAGACCCATTGTCTCTCAGTTAACCTTAATTTTAAAATATAACAATGGGATTTTTTTTTTTCTCAGATTGGTTTAGTGGGAGGATGGAACAGTGAGGCCAGTTTTTACTGACTGAAAATAATCATTTTTTTTAAAGCAAGACAGAGAAGTTAAATTAAGTTTATGGTTAATCTACTATATAAAAAAAAACTTATGAGTCATTCTCATAAACATCCATTTCCTGGATGTTTCCAAACTAAATTGGCTCTACTCTAGCCATTTCCTAAACCCTTTTATGCAGGATTGACCTGTTCTTGGCTCCAGAGTCCCTAAGATCTTTTTTTGTTGAGCAGTTCTCTAGGTTACTTCCTGGTCATTTCCAATCCATCCCTCTATCCATCTGTGTAACAACTCCACATTCCCTCCATCCCATATTCTGTTCTTTATGTGTTGTCTTCTTTCATTAAAATATAAATTCCTGTAGGTCAGAGACTTACTCATTTGCTTTTATTTGTATCCCCAGCACTTGGCTACTGCCTGACATATAGTAGGCACTTAATAAATACTCTATTAATCACCCGCCCAGTGACAGCTTGCAATAGTGAATTCATTCTAAACTTCTCTCAAGTATCTGAATATGTTAAAAAGTTCATTCTAAGATGTGTTGTTTCTCTTGTGCATAAAGCTGTGTTCATAATTCAAAAACATTATGCATTTATTTTGTTTCTTTTTATAATTTTTCTATGTTCTCTGTCTTGCTGGCTTTTAATGGATTTTCCCCTGCACTGTTTCCATGATAGCTAAGCATGCATACTTTGACAAGTTGTTGTAGCTTTGAAAGCATTTCACTTGGAAACAAGTATCATTACAGTGGCATACATACATATATATACATACATACATATATACATATATATGTGTGTGTGTGTATATATATATACATACATATAACAGCCACTAAATACCAGAATGAATGAAGACTCCCTCCTGGGATAAGAGAATGTATCAGAGACTCATGAGGTAAGTTTAGTAGGCCACAGCAGATGGCCCTGTTAACCCAAAACAAGTCATCTAAAGTTTCGTTTTGGAACTCTCTGGGTTCCCTAGAGAAAAGAGAGAATAAAGGAAAATCTGGGAGACCAGCTTTGAGAAATTTCTCAGACTACAAAGCTCTTAGAAATAGGTCTGGGGAGCTCTATTTTTCCTCCTTCTGTTTGGACAGGACCTTTTTCTTTTTCTTCATGAAGATAAGTGGTCAGTCATGCTCTGCTGTGTTGGGTATTATTTTTGAGTCACAAATTCCTGCCAATGGAGTGTGGATCCCTGGTGGACTGTTTTTATTTAGCTTACATTTACTCTGCAAGAAACCTATCTCTCTAGCAGACCTGACTCCAGGATTTCTTCAGTATAACATCAACTCAAGATGGGGATAGAATAAATCATTAACCTTTATAAGTCCCATTTCAGAATTCTTTTTTTTATTTGATCTAGGTGCAGAGCTATTTCATAATATAAATGTCCTTTCTCCTGTTACTTAGTTGTCTCCAACCAGTCCTTCTCCATGGAAGCATTTGAGAACCAGTGTCTAAATGTGCACTTAGTTGTATACATTTTTAGTGCAGGTAAGTGGCATAGCAGATGGAGTATTGGGCCTGAAGTCAAAAAGTTCATCTTTCTGCATTCAAATATAGTCTCAGACACTTACTAGATGTGTAACCCTGGCCAAGTCACTTAACCCTGTTTGCTTCAGTTTCCTTATCTGTAAAATGAGCTGGAGAAGGAAATGGCAAACCACTCAAGTCCTGTTGCCAAGAAAATCCCAAAAGGGCTCACTAAGTATTGGAAACGACTGAACATACTTTTAAAATTGATGTTTGGAAGCTCTTCTGAACATTCCAGTGTTACAAAGAAATTAATTGTACAAAATGCCAAGTGCTAAAGTTGATAAAGTGCTACACATGGAATCAAAAAGATCTGAGTTCAAATCTTCCTTCAGCTGTAGAACCCTGATCAGGTCACCTAACTGTTCTCTGATTTTTTTTCTGTATTTTTGCTTAATGGGTTAATGTATTTTTTTAATGTTTTTGCTTAAGGGAAGATCTTTCCATTCCATTAATAGGCCCATGTGACCACAGTCACATGGAAGCCTGAGTCACATGAGTCTAAGTCAAATTCAACAGGAAAGCATGTTGCAGGAAGGGTGGAACAGAAAGAGGTGGGGCAAGAGTAAAGCTGAGAGGAAGTTAGTCAGAGAGCAATCAGGGCTTGGAAAGGCAAATAGCTAGATCAAGTGAGAGAGCTTGTTTGTGATTTTGTTTAAGGGAGCTAGTTTTTGGGAAGCCTAACAGAGGGAAGGCTTGGGAATGGTGTTGCTTTCTGCATTGTTACTATGTATAAATTTCTTCATTACTATGATGGACGACTTTCTGGTGTCTTAATAAATGTTTTGGTTCTGTCTTTCATGTAGAGATTGTGGCATTTCCTGATTCAACATTGCACTGGGATATTCATAGCCACTGTAGAAGCTATGTATATTGCATTGGTGCTACACTGATTCAGGTTCCTTATCTGTAAAATGTGAATAATAGAACAGTCTCTCAACAAAATTGCTGTGAAAACCAAATGAAGTAAAATAGAAAGCATTTATTAAAGCTTAGCACACCATATAAATGTTATCTATTATCAGCATTATTATTTCTTTGACTTTTAAAGTGATAGGGAATGTAATTTAATGACTGGAAGGTTAGACAAAATCAGAAAGATTCAGGTTCAAACAACCTCTGATCCACACTGGCTATGTGATTTGGGAAAGTACAATGTACCATGTTCATTGCCTTGGACAGGCAATGTTTAAGATTAAAAATGGAAGACTGGATGCTGATTCATTCTCCTCTACACAAGGAGTTGACATGCATAAACATTGTCCATGAATCTCTCGCTATCATTGTGTAATATGGACTGAGATTGTCCATTGTCCCTTCTTAGAGTCTCTGATGATTATCATCTCCCCATCAGAAGGCTGGTTATTTAGCTATCAGTTCAATAATTAGGATGTTTCTTATTACTCAGTAGGATTGGTAAATTCATTGACATGCATATTCCCCCAAAATGGAAGTTCAAAACCAATCTATGCTTCTGTATCGTTCTCTACTTTTCTTCCTTCCATGTCCTTCCATAAGGCACTTCATTGTTTTCTTTATCCACTAATCCTGGTTCTGAACTCAAGCAGTAAGCAGAACTCAGTAACACAGTCAACAGATATTTGAAATTGTTCCTAATCCAGATGGTCCCTAGGCCTATGAAAGTGGTGTTTCTCCCTGTACTGAATAATTCTCTGTCTTCCACATATCAACCAGGTCTATTCAGGCCAAGTGGACTGAAATCTATAACAACTGTTCCTGAAGGAAGTGTGAGGGGAGAAAAAAATAATTTCCAATCCTAGAATCCATTATGTTCTTTCTTTTCTGTAAATCTGCTCTTTGCTCTGTGCCAAATGCCGTCTGCTTTCTTGCCCAAGCAGTAACCGTATCCAGCATTAGCAAGTGCCTTACTCACTCTTTGGTAGGAATTTGTGGAAATAAAATCTGAAGAAAAAAGGAAAGAAGCAGCAACATGCAGACTACTATTCCAGTCTAACTAGAGCTACTTGGTTAGTGAGAAATATTCCTTGTAGGGCAATTTAGGGACCATTGCCTGCTCCTGGGAGTGCAATTGATGTCTTTAAATTAAATTATTCTTAACCACAGATTTTTAGTCAAATTAGGATAAGTTTGAAAGGGACAAAGCAGCAAGCAAGCTTCTAAAGCATGAAGTCCTCTCTGAATTTCATGTTTTTAATTACTTCTTTAAACGTTCAAACGAACACATTCTTCCATAACATTTCTCTTCATGTGGGAATGTATTGGGAAGAATGTTAATGTCTTCAACATATTTGGATAAGCTTATAAATCAAGATGCTTCTTCTGAGGAGATACTACTTAGTTTATTTCCTTTCTCATCTCATGTATGCTTATTTGAACCTTGACTTCAGATTCCTTATAGTGAACACCCAAGTCAAACTCCATTTTGAAACATTTAACTCATGCTGTGCTATATTTAACACTGATTACTGATATATTTTTACCCAAATATCTTTTCTTCTTACTTATTTTCTTTTGCCTTTCATATAATTTTATTTTTCTTATCTTTACTTTCAAAGTCATTGACATCTTCTGAAGACAAATAGGATTCATAGTTTCTTCAAATTCTCATATCCGTGTCTATAATTTTCCAATAATTTTCTCCTAACTGCTTCTTTACTTGTATCTTATAACTCCCATCCTTCTACTCCAGATGCTATGTAACAAGTAATATATCTCTTTGCTAACATTCTAGGTCAGTGGTTCATAACTTGTAATCCATAGTCTGCCAACAAGTTTGGTTCTAGATTTTAGGGGTTCTGTGAAGTTGGATGGGAAAAAAAACACACATAAATGTGTACTTCGGTGTCTAGCTGATATTTGGCAATTCCCTCAGTTATAAATTTAGACAATAAAATGTTGTTTTGAGAAACAGTCCATAGATTTCATCAGATGGTCAAAAGTTGCTAATGTCATAAGGTTATGTACTCCATGCTCTAGGCAATTAAGGAACTGTTCATTAAGGAATAGTCCAGAATCTTATCCACACTGTTTCTTTAGGGTTTGGCTCTAGTCAGGTAATTTTAAATTAATCGTATCATGTGATCCAAAATTCAAAGGCATCTCAGAAAGTATTTATTCAATACCACCACCATACCCTTTTGATAGAAAGTTCAGGGATACTAAACAACTCACCCAAGGTCACACAAAGAGAGGTATCAAAGGTTCTCGTTTCTGTGTTAGAATGGCCTAGATTGCTTTGACTTTGGAAATGAGAAAACTCAGAATCACAGCTCAAAGACTGAGGGAAAAGAAGAAAGAAATGGGGATGGAACATGTACAAAACACAGTTGCATCCATTCCCTACTGTATATTGGCTTTAAATGAAGGATAAGAAGGTGATACTCATGGGGGACAACCTTTTGTGCTTTTAGCAAGTCTGTCTTTTCAGTACTGGTAGTGCAGGGAAACAGAGCCAAATGAGTTACCCAAAGTAGCATCTTGAAATCAATTAACAAATATGAATTCATTAAACACCAATTCACAGTGAGGAGCAAATAAGATAACATATGCAAGGGCTTTGCAAATGTTAGAATGCATGTTCATATCAGATACATTCATATGTGCATGATTTTATACATTTGTGTATTGTATCATCTGTTAAATATATGAATATGTATATTACAAAAAAAATTCAGGAATTGATGTGTGTGGTATAGAGGATAGAGATTCAATCTTGTGGTCAGAAAGACTGCAAGTTCAAATTCAACCCTTGATTCATCATGGATGTGAGATGCTGTGGTGTTCCTTTCATCTCTAAGTACTCCTTAATTTTCCATAAGCCCTCATGACTAACAGTGTCAAAGGCCTCCATTGTCCATCTCTATAAGGGTAAAGGGAATAGATTGTCCTGTGACAATTATAGGGAGATCTCTCTCTCAGTCACTGCAGGCAAAGTTCTTGCTAGAGTCTTCCTTAATAGGCCTATCTTTCACCTGGAAGATAGGCATATACCTGAGAGCCAGCATGGTTTCATAAAGGGCTGAGGAAGAGTCGATATGATTTTTTGCTGCCCAACAACTCCAGAAGAAATTCCAGGAGCAGAACAGCCTTTGACACTGTTACTCATGAGGGCTTATGGAAAATTATGTTAAAATTTGGTTGCTAGGAGAAGTTTATCAATATTTTACATCAATTTCATAATGCCATGTTTGACCGAGTTCTGGATAGTGGACAATGCTCTCGTGCCTTCCCAATCACCAATGGAATGAAACAGAGCTCTGCGCTTGCTCCCATGCTTTATAGCATGATGTTTTCAGCCATGTTGACAAACTCTTTCAATGAGAATGAACATGGCATCAAGGTCAACTACCATACTGATGGAAAGTTCTTCAATTTGAAAAGGCTACAAGCCAAGACCAAAGTGGAAGGAGTGTTGGTGCACGATTTTCTATTTGCAGATGATAATGCAGCCTCTGAAGCTGAGTTGCAACAAAGTATGGATCAATTCTCTGCTGCCTTTGCTAATTTTGGTCTAACAATTAACACCAACAAAACAGAAGTGCTCCATCAGCCACCACAACACCATCCATACATGGAACCATCAGTTACAACAAATGGAGAAGTTTTGAATGCCGTGGATAAATTCACTTACCTTGGTAGTGTACTTTCCAGGGATGTAGACATTCATAATGTGGTTGATGCACACACTGCCAGAGCTAGCTCAGCGTTTAGGAGGCTCCAAATAGAAGTTTGGGACAGAAGAGGTATTAGACTGACTACCAAGCTGAAGGTCTACAGAGCTGTTGTGCTAATTTCATTGTTATATGCTTGTGAAACATCGACAGTCTACCAGCACCATACCAAGGAACTCAATCACTTCCATTTGAACAGTCTTGGGAAGATTCTGAGAATCACTTAGTGGGATAAGGTACCAGACACTAAAGTCCCAGCTGGAGTTGAACTGCTAAGTATGCAAACCGTGCTTCAAAGAATTCAACTCCAATGGGCTGGCCACGTTGTTCGAATGCAAAATGTAAGCTTAACAAAAAGACTATTTTATGGAGAACTCGCATGGGGTTATCACACGGTGGCCAGATGAAACGATACAAGGACATTCTCAAGATCTCTCTCAAGAACTTTGGATTTGACTGTACAACATGGGAGAACACTGGCACAAGACTGCTCAGCATGGCATGCCCACATAGTGCTGTGCTATTTGAGCAAAGCAGAATTAGGACAGCACAAAGTAAACATAGGACGTACAAATTTGGGATATTCACCCCAAGTATTCACACAGACTGTCTCTGCCCAACCTGTGGTAGAGCATTCTGAGCTTATCTTGGTCTGATCAGCCACAGCTGGACACACTGAAATTTCACTTTATCATGGTGATGTCATTTTGATCCTCTTTGAAGATGAAGGACAGCAACCAACCAACTCCTTAAGACTGTCTACAATGAAAGGACTCAGAAGAAGTATGATTTGCATTGATTTAGAATCAAAGAATCATAAGTGATCCCCAGACAATGAAATCACAAATTCAGTTTAAAATGTATATTCTGTTTCCCTACATAAAAAGACACTCATGCATATATGTAAACAACTATAATTAAACAAAATTATACTCACATAAAAATACTGCAATGCATTTTTATTGTTACTATTATATCTGGTTTTCTCTTCATTCTTGAAGAGAATCATGACATCAGGAACATGATGACATGACTGGCAATTGAAATTGATGTGAGTGATAGAGTGCTGTGAAAAATCACTAGCCTCACTTTCCTGTCCAGGGTCATCTGAGTTCAGTGGTCAGATATCCATGGGGATGACTGAAGATGGCCCAGGATGCAATGAAAGACCTTTGCTCTTTTATGTTACTGTCTTTTCAGGTTCTCACTTTGAGTGATGTAACACCCATTCAGAGAGCAGGGTTCTTTAAGACATGAGTCAAGGGATAGCCCATTTAATTATATATCCCTCAAATCAAATTCAATTATGAGTCATGTCATCATCTCCCTGATGTCATGATCATCTTTGAGAACAAAGAGCAAACTGCAATCTGTGAGTAGTCCAACCTCCCTGAATAGAGACCCAGCTGGTTATTTCCAGTTGGGCAATTGAGCTCCCCTCTGCTCCCCTCCCCTCTCCTTCTCTCCTCTCCTCTCCATTGTAACTAGAAGGCAATTAGGAAGGTAGGGGTTTGAAACTTGGGATAGAAGGAGGATTTTGTCTGAAAAGAATAAAAAAAGTAATGGTTTGTCTTTCTGAATCTGTTTACTCATATATCAAATGAGAAGACTAATACCTATTGTCCTACCACACATTTTTGTCATCAGGTTCAAATGAGATAAGGAGTACTGGGCAAAATCAGTTATTATTAGGATCATCTGTTCCATTTGTGTGTGTGTGTGTGTGTGTGTGTGTGTATGTGAAATACAAAGGATTTAAGGAACCATATATTAAAACATAACAGCCCTTCACAAAATCACCAATAGCTGTCATTATTCCCTTATTGTAATAATTAATTTCACTTACTATGCCATGAGAAAGTTAACTTGTATTCTAGTATATTAGATTAAGCTTTCATCATAAACCTTAACTAAGTTGAGCAGGGAAATGGATTGAGAGGCTGAGGTGCTCTGTTCAACTCTAAAATTCTTTGATGCTTGGCACCAAATTTGAGACCAGAAAATGGGGATAGAAATTCTGGCTCTGTCATTTATGGTAACATCTGCATAGCTTCAGGGAAGTTACTTCTCTCTGGACCTCAGTTTTCTTGTTAGTTAATGAAGGGATTAGATTCAATGATCCTCTAAGTTCCCTTTTAGCTGTAACAACTCTCTAATTCTTATTTCCCAACCCTCTAATAGATGAGGATAAGAGACTCAGTGATATTTAAGTCCCTCCTAGATCTTACTTTGCAGGGTTCTCCTCTCTCCTTCATTGGTGAACTCAATGATCTGTAAGCACTTCCAAGCTCTTACTTTGCATGATTCTATGATCTGATCATTTCTCTTTGGATCTTAGTTTTGTTTTTATTTTCCTCTACAAAATGATGAGTTATGTGGTCCCAGACAAGTCTAAATCTATGGCCCTGCAATCACTGAGATCCCTCCAGATCCAAAAGTCAATAATGGTATGTTTAATTTAATCAGAAGACCAAGTAACATAATGGAGAAAATCAATTGAATCAATCACTAAACTTTGTGGAACAATCAAAATATTCAAATTAGTAGCTTCACGTCACTGAGCTCCAATCGGTTCACTGTTAACGGCTGTAGCACATTATCAGTGATGATTTGGCATCTAGAAGTGGCCTAAAGCAAGTGCATGATAGGAAAAAAGAAGAGGGGATACCATATGAAGAATGGTAGGAGTATTGTGGTCAAAGATCCATGGTCATAGTGATCGCTGGTACCCACAGAATAAGAAGAAACCTAAGGAAAGGTTTCCAATGTATTGAGAGCATTTTAAAGGACTGATGGGGAGCATGACTAAGTGTAACCGAGGACAAGAAGACATGGGTGGACTATAACCTGTAATGATGGAGGGTGTACCCACATCAATGAGCTCAAGTAACTATTAAAGTTTTGATGAGTGAGATCAACACCTAGGTGCAACGCATAAAGTGTTAATATTAAAATCAGGAAATTTGGGGTTCTAATCCAACATTAGGGAAATACTTATTACCTCCTTGGCCATGGGTAAATCCCTCCAGTTTACAGAGACTAAATTTCTTCATCTGTAAAATGGGTATTCAAGTAGCACTTACCTCATAGGACTGTTGTGAGGATCAAATGGGATAATATATGTAAAGTACCTTGCAAACCTTAATGCCTTACAGCAGCATTACCTACTATTATTATTTTTAATCTTCTTTTAAAGAGAATGTTTAAATGTTCTCTTTTAAGGGCAGAACATTTATTTTAAATGCCCATTATTCTCTATTAGAGTATGTACTTGATCTTCCATTTATTGGATTATTTATATCCTTGTTTCCTTCATGTTGAATTTCATTGTAGGCATGAGTTCAGTGATAAATAAGCATAAAAATATCTTATGGTACCACAGGAAGAATTAGGAGCCTATTTTAAAAATAATTATTTCAGAATGTCCCCATTTCATGTATACAGAAGAATATTTGTGTATCCATTGTAAATATTCATTACTATTTTCACATTTTACACAATCACAGATTTTCAGAGCTGGAAAGAACCTCAGAGGCAAGTTAGTTCAAACCACTGTTAAAAAGGCTACCCCATTCTAATATATCTGATACATGAGGAGTGGTCATCTATTCTATTGTAGAAGTCCTCTCCACTTTGGGACAGATCCAATTTCATAGGTTGTTTTTTTTTTTTTTAATTCTTCCCCCAACTCCCTTTATATTGAGCATAAATTTTGCTAAATTGGCAACTTCCCCTTGCTCCTGACTTTGTCACAAATAAAAATAGAAAGAGATCTAGAACAGCAAGGTGGAACCAATTAAAAAACAAGATGAATCCAAAGCAAACAACAGTGGTGTTTTCAATTAAATTGAATGATTGGGACAAGAGATCAAGAAAGAAATGGGCCTTGACATTTTGTTGGGCTTGAAAAGAATACTAGCACTCAAACACCTAAAGAACAATCAAAAGGAAAGGAGGAAGGGAAAGAAACAAACAAAAACATCCACCTAACTCCGGAAAACAGGACTAAAAGAAAGGTTGGAAGTTGTAGAGAAGCTGTAAACTTAATTTGTGTGTGTATTTGAGGTGTGGGTTGTAGGAGGGTTCTAACAATTATACCTGTCCAAAGGAGAAGTTGATTCTTTGGGATATGTAGAGTATGTGATCAGAGGCTGTCTGACAAGTGTTCAAGAATGCTGGAGAGGTGAATCTTGATTGGCTAGGGGATGAACAGAGAAGGTTCTGAGGTACTTTTTAATGCTAAGCATTGGGACTTTAGATATTTTCTCCAGAGCAGCAATAGTTAGCATCATATGAGAACTCTGGTTCCATATTGCCTGAGTGATCTTTATTGTCCATAGAAAACTGAAATTGATCTGCAGTTCTTTTATAGTCAAGTGACCCATGTTTGCTTAAGTGAACCAAAAGGTCTCAATCAAACACTTCCTGGGCACTTGATTTGAGAGGATTGAGTATAATTGTTTGAATATTATATCACTACAGGCTTAATTCCTTTCTCGGGTGGTCAGTAAGTCAGTCAATTAGAATTTATTAAGAACTATTATCTGACAGACACTGTACTAAGCATTAGTCATTTCATTCCCTAATGGTTTCATGTTCTTAAAAAAATAGTTCCTCATCATTACCATGTCGCTGACTCTCACTGATAAAAGGCATTTTAGGGCTACCTAATTCCCACTCTATGTGAACAAACATCCCCACTATAATGGAACTTAAAAGAGGTCATCCAAAGTGAGGGAGAATACTATATTGTGATAGTAAAGCAACCCTACCCCACTTTTTGGACACTTTTTGAAAAGTGATAATGAGGTCTGACTCTCAGAGCTGGGTTACAATCATGCTAATATGTTGATTACCTGCGTCATCGTGTGCAATTTATTTAATCCACCTCCCCTTGCTATCAGTTTCCATTTCTATAAAATCAAGGGTCAAACTAAATGGTCTCTGAGGATCCTTCCAACTCTCATTCTATTATCATCTGGCCATAGCTAGTAATTAGTTTGTTTTTTTCTTGTTACCCAATTAAAAACATATATGTCATAAATATATGCATGCCATTAGGATTGTTTCCATCATAAATACCTCCTTAGACAAAAAGACTGTTAGATATTGGCATTTTTTTCTTCTGTTATTTCCCTAATGGTTTTTATTAGTGAGTGAAAATATTTGAATTGACACTTAGAACTGGCCAGTAGTGAACTTCTGCTCAGACTAACCTCTGCTCCCTTGATCAGTATCCTCTGACCTAAAACTCCTACCAGTTTTTAACATCCTCATCCTGGAAGTCTCTCAAACAAATCAGTATGTATAAAGGCTCAGGATCACCAGTTGCTTCTATTCTAACTGAACTATAAATGAAAAGAGGGACCACAGGCCTTAGGGTACCATGAAAAAACAGAAAGGAATCCATCTGCTTTAGATTCACGTTCATTGAAAATCCACACTGGTTTCTGATGTTGAAACATTTGATAGTGTTAAGAATTTAGGTCATGCAGACTGTCTTCTCCAGGTCTTTGTTGGCAGTTCATGACTGCTAAGTGGCAAAGACTGCAGAACTTGCAGAAACAATTGCTCAATTACTTGTCCAGAAGTGTTATTTTTCTGAACAATGGTTTAAGTGGGAAAAGGTCATCTGGGATAGCGTTGAGATGAGCACATCACCTTCCCGTGAGCCTGGGGTGTATTATGAATCCCGTGGACCTTCGACAAAGGTTCCTAGGTAATCTTAACTGTGTCTCAGTGGACTGTGGTCATGATTTGATCCATCTGCCACATTCTACCTCCTGTAACTCCATCAGGACACCATCTAGTTTCAATAAAAGTGCCTGCCTCAGTGATAGTGGTTAGCAGTTGTTGGCAATGACTGAGATGGTAGGCCCTTCTCTGCAGAGGTTGTTTCTTTGATTATAGCTGTTAGAAGACTAGAAAGTGTCTGGAGGAACATGAATGTGGCGCTCCCTTTGAATATTATCAAAGCACCAATTTTGTACCAAGTATGAAGTTAGCTCAGTTGTACTTAGGCAGCTAAATGACTCAGTGGATGAGCAGGAAGAGTCATCTTCTTGAGTTCAAATCTGTCCTCAGACATTTACTAGTTGTGTCACCCTGGGCAAATCTCTTAACCCTGTTTGCCTTAGTTTCTCATCTATAAAATGAGCTGGAGAAGAAAATCGCAAACTTCTCCAGTATCTTTGACAAGAAAATTCCAAACGTGGTGACAGAGTTGAACAGACTAAACAGTGACAACAGCACAACCATTCAATGCTTCAACAATCTGAAAATGCATAGCTCATTCTGCATTTGTAGGTCATCATTTCTCTTCCAAAATCTATAAGGATTCATAATCTTAAGCCTGATTGGTTGCTGCATTACTTACCATTTTGTCCTCTTTCAAAATGGTTTCCCAAATTGTGCTTATCATATAAAATTCTTTCCTAGTTCTACTCATTTCACTAAACACCATTTCATAAAATCTTTATAAGTTTCTCTGTAACCACAAGCTTCATCATTTCATGCTACATAATAACTTTTCACTTTTAAAATATCACAAATATTCACAAATTCTCCAAGTAATAAACAACAATTCTATCTAATATTTTGTTACAACAAAAATACTATAAATGCCCTTTGACATTTTTATTTGCTCTCTGCCTTTGACTTTGGGTATTGTGTAACTAGTAGTGGAATCACTGAATCAAAGGACATGTACAGTTTAGTTACTTTTGTGTAAAGTACCAGATAGTTCTCGAGAACAGGTCACAGTTCTGCCATCAGTGTATCTGCCCTTTCAGTGCCCATCTGATAACTCCTCTTTTCATCTTTTGTCCATATGATAATTAAGCATCTGAGTTTTGACATCAGTTCTCTCATCAACTAGCTAGGTGAATTTGAGCAAGGTAATACATTTCTCTGGGTATTATTTTCCTCCATAAACTTAGAAGCAGAAGTTATAGTAATTGATCTCCAAGCACAGAAAAAAAACTAGGGATATATCCCTGGAGTTAAAACAGAAAACTTGTTTTCAAATTCCAGGCATGTGGTACAGTGGAAGGAACCCTTGTTTGGGAGTCAGAGGACTTAGATTTCATTCATTCCTCTCATGCTTATTCCCCATGTCACACTAGACAAGGAATGCAGCAAATTCTTAATAAGTATTTATTGACTCATCACTTCCCTGAACCTCAGTTTCACCATCTATAAACAATACCTTCTAACTCCCTATACAAAATCCTATGATTCCACATTAGCTGTGGGACATTGGGCAAGCCCCTTTTACATCTCTGCCTCTCATTTTCCTTATTTGTAAAGTGAGTCCAATGATATTTGAATCACTAACTTCAAATGTCATTAGGAGAAAGAAATACGTTAAAGCATGAAAGAGTATGTTGAAAAAATATTATACTCTTTGTTTTAGACATGGGTACGAGAAAAAAAAAATAAATGTAACATTCATTAATATCCAAGCATTGTTAGGAGACAGAGAGAAAGACAGATAGCAAGAGAGACTATAAGAGAAAGAGACAGACAAGAGAAACAGAGGCAGAGACACAGAGAGACAAAGAGATAGAGATGGAGAGAAAGGTAAAGTGAGGCAGAGACAGAGTAAATGTGCAAACCTTATAGTACACACAGATAAATACGCCTCCTCATGGCTTTGTACAAACTGCTACTCCAAGTTAAATCCTTGATTATTACTGCACCAGGAAGCAAAGTTTCTCCTTCCTAAATTTCCACAAATATCTGCAGGTTTCTCCTAGATCTTACCATATTGGGTCATATCTTCTTTGACAGTATATTCAGTCCTCTAACAAATTATGATAAATAGAAGAGAGAGCACTTCTTTTCCTTTATAAAATTCTCACAGAAAGCCCAACAAAATGCTTCTATATAAACACTTGCTAAGTGTTCAAATGTGCCTTGAATGCACATACCCAAACCACAATGCCCTGTGGGAATAGGAATTGGAAAGTTGAAAGTTTCAGTCAAAAGATCCCAAAAAGTAAATGATCAAGTAGCTGACTGTTCTCAAGAATTTAGTGAAGGATAACTCCTGACTCAGCCTGGCCTTTATCCATACTTATACATGCTGCAGACTGACCATTTTTTTACTGGCTTACCTTTTAACATTCACATAGACACCATTGAATTCTTGCAGACATTATCTCATATCCCACTGAGGTAAGAAAATTATGAGCAGCGTTATTATTTGAGGGAAACTGAGGAATGGAAAAGAATGTGTCTTGCCCCATCATTACAATTTCAATATCAACTCAGCTTTTAAAGGATTAGTGATATTATCTCAGTCTCCAAGGTTATCAATTCCAAACAAATCATAGGCAATAAATTAATTTCCTTAACTGCATGAAAAAGGCCCTCACTGAATGAGTTGATAAGAAACATTGAGAATAGTCTATCACAATATTAGATGGTATCTGATCCATGAAATTTGTACTCTAACATTGTCTATTTTAATACAACCACATTATGTAATTAATGATTTTACATATCATGGACACTAGCACATTTCCTTTGTGTCAAAATAAAATACAACCAAAAGTTGACCTGAAAAAAGGAACAAAACTGTTTTAATTAACACATTTCAAGTCTTCTAACCTAAAATATGTCTCAGATTGCCTTTAGCACGTCTCTGCTAAAGGAACAGCCTTGTTGAAAGGATGTTTTTATAGTGTGTGAATTTATCCATTTGACAGATTACAATGTGAAGCAGTGCTGAATATAAAGTAGGGTTGTTTGTCTCTGATGCAACATAGCTGATGATTTTGAGTAGTAGGAAGGGGGTACTTTTCTGAACAGATTACAATGATATTTAATTGAAGGAAAGTAATGCGGGTTTTTTTTTTTTAAATAAGCAACATATTTGGAAATCAGCATGTCTGAAATAAAGACAGATGCAGAGGAATGGGTAAGAAGTTTTTTGTAATCCTTCAAAAATAAAAACAAATGAATCAATAAAAATGAAAATATAAATACACAATAAAAATAGAGAGGCAGAGGCATATAATGTAGTAGATGAAACAAAATTTGCCTTGCAAGGCAGGAAGACCTGGGTTCAAGTCCCAGCATTGATATATATTGACTAGTAGACAAGTCCCTTACTGTCTAGTGTTATATGCAGCCCTCTATTTCAGAGAAAACACTTACCTTCATTGGAGTTCACTATATCGATGAAGCAACAAGTCTAGTCATAGTCCCTATATAAAAAGAATCATGTTTTAGGTTTTGTTTTGTTTTGTTTCCTAAAGATCTCATATCACTTTACACAATAAATAGCTTTCCTCTATCTATGTTACTGTTGTTTCGTTGTCTCCAGCTCCTCATCACCACATGGACTATACTGTCCATGAGGGTTTCTTGTCAAGGATACTGGAGTAATTTGTCATTTGCTTCTCTAGTGGATTAAAACAAATAGGGGTTAAGTGATTTCTCTAGGGTCACATAGCTAGTAAGTGTTTGAGGCCAGATTTGAACTCAGGTCTTCTTGACTTCAGGTCCAGTGTTCTAACCACTGAGTCATCTAACTGCCACCTCTTCTGTCTATGAATGTTCTTTAATTATTTTCAGGCCCACATTTAATAATGAGTCATTTGTTAAAGGAAGAGAAACATGCTGTTGCTATGACTGTACTTAACTCCTTGAAAGCCACCTGGGCATTGAAAATATCCATGAGACAGGAGCTTGGTCCACAGATTCAACACAATAACCTCTAGGAGTTCAATGCAAATCAGTAATACTTGCTCTTCCCGTACTGATTACAATGTCCATTTCTTGGCGTTCTACCGTCAGACATTGATGAATTACAATATCCGTTACTGGAGGGAATACCCAGGATAACAGGATCTTGATGTAAGGAAGCATTGAGTATGAAGATTTAAGATTTGCAAAGATATTCAAATAGTTTTACCCCACTTTACTTGAGTAGGAACTCAGGCTTAGAAAAGTTAAATGGCTTACTCTCAATCAAATAACTAACACATTTTAAGGGCAAGCAAAGTAGGATCTTTTGCTAGTTTTGTTTTACTATAATCAAGAAGTATAATGTCCTATTTGTTCTAGGATTCATGACCATTTAGATTATAAGGCTAAGGATCCTGGAAGGGCAGAGTATTACGGCAAGCAAAGTAGGATCTTTTGCTGTTTTTCTTTTAGTATATATGCTCTTTGACAGCATGGACTATAATTTGCTTTTCTTGATTTTTACACTGCTTAGCACAGTGTCTGACACATAGTAGGTCCACAATAAATGGTGCATTTTTTGACTAGCTATCTGGTCCAGCTTTCTAACCACTTAGACAATCTATTTGCCTCTGCTTATTTCTAGGGCAGCTTACATGTAGCACATAGCATCTATGTAATGGTGATCCCAGCATCACTAAAATAGAATTTAGAGGAAATTTGGGAGTAATATTGTCTAATCATCTTATTTCAAAGAAAAAGAATAGGCCTAGATAGGTGAAATTACTTAGACAATCTGTATTACCTATCAGTCATGACTGGGATTTGAATTCAGGCCATATGTTTCTAAGAAAGTATTCTTTCTATGATACTTTTGGGACACTCACAAATCTCATCTTACATGCCTCATTCCTCTGGCTGTTCCTTCTCCATATGTCATGCTACTTCATTAATAGAATTAATGTAGCCAGGTTTTAGGATTTTCATCACTCAAAAGGTTTACTCATATTGAAAAGTTACTATTACATGGGAGTTAATGAAAGATAGATGAACCAAGTGACAAAGATAAGGAGGGAATATGTTATAGGTGTGAAGATAGCCAGTGACATCTGGGGTCTAGAAATGGAGTGTCATATATGAAGAATATCAAGGACATCAGATTGAAGACTAAAGAGCAAAGAGAGAGGGCAAGGTAGAGTAAGGTATGAGAAGACTGGGAATATTATAGGGGGGCAAGTTAGAATATGCTTTCAACATGAAATAGATTATATGTTTGATCCTATATGTGATAGGAAGTAATTATAGCTTATTGAATGATGGTGTAACAGGATCAGAAATTCACTTTATAAGATTAGTTTAGCAGGTGAGTGTGGATAGAATGAAGTGGAGAAAAACTTGAGGCTTCTTGCGGTACCTTGGGGGTGAAATGATCATAGCTTGCACCACAGTGATGGTAGTGTCAGAGGAGAGAAGAGAGCATCCATGTAATATAATGTGAAGCTAATATTGGCAAGAAGAAATTGTATGGGGATGGTGTTAAAGAAGACTATGCAATAAAGGATGACACCTAGATTGGGGGCTTAGGTGATGACAGAATTATGGTGCTTTGGAAGTAGAAAGTTTTGGGGAAAAGAGAATTAGTTCAGTTTTTGATATAAAAAGTTTCAGAAAAGACTTTCATGAATTAATGAAGAGTGAAAGGAGCACTACTAAGAAAAGATTGAACATAATAACAGAAATATTCTCCTAAGAACAACTTTGAATGACTAATTCATATTGAGTATCATGAATACTGAAACTACCCACAAAGGACCTATGAAGGAAGATACTGTCCCCCTCTAGCAAAAGAAAGAACTGATAAATAGAAGTATTTATTATATAAAAATGTGTATATACATATATATGTGTGTGTGCATGTGAAAATCAGATAGATACATAGACAGACAGGTAGACAGGAAGAAAGAAAGGAAGAAAGAAAGAAAGAAAGAAAGAAAGAAAGAAAGAAAGAAAGAAAGAAAGAAAGAAAGAAAGAAAGAAAGAAGGATGGATGGATGGATAGATAGATAGATAGATAGATAGATAGATAGATAGATAGATAGATAGATAGATAATGAACAAATCTTTCTTCAATGCTCAGCTAAGGTTCTATTTCCCCTATAAAAGTTTCCTATATTTCCCTACAATCCCAGATTTTGTTCCCTCTTTAAATTATGCCAAGTTATGGATGTATGTATGTTCAATATACTGCCCCTAGAATTTCAGCTCCTTGAGGACAAGGGAACTTTTGCTGTTTTTGATGCTGCTGCCTTTTTAACCATAGTATCTAATAAAGCTGCAGGGTACAAGTGGAAATGTGTTTGGTTTGAGGCTAAAGATCTAAGTTTACACAACTACCATACCATTTGTAACCAATTGAAACTTGAATAAATTACCTTTTGGAGAAGTGCAGACATGGGCCTCCATTTCTCCTCCAAAAATAACAAAGTTACTAGAATATATGATTTCTACAGTCTCTTCCACTTCTGAAAGTTTAATGATGAACCATGTCTGTAGCAAAACTTACTAAATTTCTACTGAAGTAAAGCCGCTAGCAAGAAAGATATTTTTTCCTTGTTTTGTTTTGGTTTATTGTCATTAAATTCACAGCTGATTAGAACATGGTGAGGTTGGGAAAAGATTAAATATATTTCCTTTCATCACTTTTAGATTTTTGTTTTAAAATAGGCCCTCATAAAAGTCTCCTCATTATAGCTGATATTCTAAAACAGAATAATTAACAAAGAAAAATTATGAGTAAATTGTAAGTTCTTAATCATGTAAAAAGAAACTAAAGAGCCAGGATATACACAAGAACCTTTTCATGGCAAAAGAAATAGAGTCTGAGGACCCAAAAAATTTTCCTCCTTAATTATCATTTTTATTTTCAAAACTTTTCTTTCTATACATTGTATCTAGTATTGGAGGTGCCAAATAGAATTCTTTTAAACCTATCTCCAAGGAATACATATTCTAAATTATATGTTCATTGGGGGAATGAGCCAAGATGGTGGAGTAGAAGGACACACCTCTACAAGCTCTCCACCCTCAGCCCATGAAATACCTGTAAAAATGACTCTAAACAAATTCTAGAGCAGCAGAAGCCACAAAATGGCAGAGTGAAAGAGATTTCCATCCCAAGGCCTCCTGGAAGACCGACAGGAAAGTTGTGTCACACAAGGCACAAAGAAGAGCCCAGCCTCACTTGTACTGTGGCAAGGACAAGACTGGAGTGGGCTGCAAGGTGCCACCAGCAGCATCTGTGGATTCCAGATTCCTCAACTCACAGTCACTAAAGGCAGCTTCAAAGGTTAGTGAGAAAGTTCTTTCGCCTGAGAGAGAAGGGTCAGGTGGTGGCAGCTTCCATTGTTGGAGGCCTGGCCTAAAGACCCTGGGGAAATTGAGTGGCTGATCTAGATCTCAGTCTTGAGTGATGGAAGTGGGATGAGGAGGAATGCTGGCTGGTGGAGCTGGTGGAGGCTTTGGAGAGGGAATTCTACTCATAGAAAAGAGTGCTTGTAGTTGCTCTCAGACCAGAGTACAAGTCAGGAGAGGAGTAAACCCCAACCCCTCACTTATGCCACCTTGGAGCATCTGAGAACTTACAAGTTCCCAGAGTATACCATTCTCTTGACAAAAAACTCAAAAGTCAAGAACTGAATGGAAAAATGCCCCCAAAAAGAGAAAAGGAATAAGACAATAGAATGTTACTTTCCTGGTGAGCAAGTACTTTCTTCCATCCTTTCAGAGGAGGAGGAACAATGCATACTATCAGAAAAAGACATAGAAGTCAAGGCTTCTCCATCCAAAACCTCCAAAATAAGTAGGCAATTGTCTCAGGTCACGGAAGAGCTCAAAAAGGATTTTGAAAATCTAGTAAGAGAGGTGTAGGAAAAATTGGGAAGAGAAATGAGATGATGCAAGAAAATCCTGAAAAGTAAGTCAACAGTTTCCTAAAGGAGACCCAAAAGATGCTGAAGAAATTAAAAGTTTGAAGATGACAAAGTAGAAAGACTCACATACTCTAGCTCTTCCCACACAGCCTGTAAAATACTTGTAAAAAATTACTCTAAACAAATTCTAGAGAAGCAGAAGTCACAAAACAATAGAGTGAAAGAGGTTTCCAGCCCAAGGTGGCCTGCAAGGCAGACAGGAAATGTCTATTTCACAGAGCATGGAGAAGAATGCAGCCCACAGAGCCCAGCCAAGCCTTGACCATGTGGCACAGCAAGGACAGGACAGGAACAGGTCTATGGGGCAGAATCCTCAACAGCAATGGCAGTTCTCATATACCTCTACCCACAAATGCCAAAGACACATCAAGGATCATTGAAAAAGCTTTTTCTCCTAGGTGAGAAGGGAGAAAGGTCCAGCCTAGCCACAGCCCCAGTTGACAGTAGCGGCAGCAGCAGCAGTGTTCATTTTTGGAACCCTAGACCTAAAGCTCCTGGAGGAATTGAGCCACTGATCTGGATCTCAGTCCAGAGTGGTGGTCCAGGAGTGAGGAAGAGTACTGGTTAGCATGGTGGAGCTGGTGGAGGCTCTGGAAAGGGAATTCTACATGCATATCCTAGGCAGAAAAGTTTTGGTAGCTCGCAGACCACAGAACAGGCCAGGAGAGGAAAAAACTTCTCTCCATGTAGTGAGCCAACTTGGAGGAACCAAGAACTTACAGCTGCCCAAAGTACACTCCCCTCTTGACAAAGGAATCAAAAGTCAAGTAACTGACTGGGAAAATGTCCAAGAAAGGGGGGAAAAATAAGACTATAGAAGGTTACTTTTCTGGTGAGCAGGTATTTTTTTCCATCCTTTCAGATGAGGAAGAACAATACTTACCATTAGAGGCCTCCAAAATAAATATGCAATGGTCTCAACCCATGCAAAAGCTCAAAAAGGATTTTGGAAATCAAGTAAGAGAGGTGGAGAAAAAATTGGGAAAAGAAATGAGAGAGCTGCAAGAAAATCATGAAAAGCAAGTTAACATCTTGCTAAAGGAGACTCAAAATAATGCTGAAGAAAATAACACCTTTTAAAGTAGGCTAACTCAATTGGAAAAAGAGGTCCAAAAAGCCAATGTGGATGAGAAAGCTTTGAAAAGCCGAATTAACCAAATGGAAAAGGAGGTTGAAAAGCTCACTGAAGAAAACAGTTCTTTAAAAATTAGAATGGAGCAGATGACAGCCAATGACTTTATGAGAAACCAAGAAATTACAAAACAAAAATAAAAGAATGAAAAAATGGATAATAATGTAAAATATCTCACTGGAAAAACAACTGACCTGGAAAATAGATTCAGGAGAAAGAATTTAAAAATTATGGGACTACCTGAAAGCCATGATCAAAAAAGAGCCTAGACATCATCTATCATGAAATTATCAAAGAAATCTGCCTTGATATTCTGGAACCAGAGGGTAAAACAAATATTGAAAGAATTCACTGATCACCTCCTGAAAAAGATCCAAAAAAAAATCTCCTAGGAATATTGTAATCAAATTTCAGAGTTTCCAAGTCAAGGAGAAAGTATTGTAACAACCAGAAAGAAACAATTCAAGTGTTGTGGAAATACAGTCATGATAACACAAGATCTGGCAGCTTCTACGTTAAGGGATTAAAGGGCTTGCATTATGACATTCCAGGAACTAAGGTTAAAACCAAGAATCACCTACCCAGCAAAATTGAGCATAATACTTCAAGGGAAAAAATGGTCATTCAATGAAATAGAGGACTTTCAAGCATTCTTGATGAAAAGTCCAGAGCTGAATAGAAAATTTGACTTTCAAACACAAGAATCAAGAGAAGCATGAAAAAGTTAACAGCAATGAGAAATCATAATGGACTTACTAAAGTTGAACTGTTTTCATTTCTACACAGAAAAATAATATTTGTAACTCGTGAAACTTTTCTCAGTATGTAGGTAGTTGGAGAGATTACACACACACACATACAGAGAGAGAGAGAGAGAGAGAGAGAGAGAGAGAGAGAGAGAGAGAGAGAGAGAGAATGAGTTGAATAGGAATGGATGATATCTAAAAAAATAAAATTAAGGGGTGAAAGATATTGGGAGAAGGAAGGGAGAAATGGAATGGGCCAAATAATCTTTCATTAAAAAGGCAAGAAAAAGCTTTTTCAATGGAAGGGTAAAGGGGGAGATGAAAGGCAAAAAGTGAAGCTTTCTCCCATCACATTTGACTTAAGGAGGGAATAATATGCACACTCAATTTGGTATGATAATCTCTCTTACACTACAGAAAAGTAGAGGAGAAATGTAGAAGTGGGGTGGGGGAATGAAAGAAAGGAAAACAAATAAGAGGAAGGGGGTAATTAGAAGTAAACACTTTTGGGGAGGGATAAAGTCAAAAGAGAGAATAGAACAAATGGGGGCAGGATAGGAAGTAGAAATATAGTTAGTCTTTCACAATATGACTATTTTAGAATTCTTTACCAAAACTACACATATATGTAGCCTATATTGGACTGCTTGCCTTCTCAGTGGGAATGAGTAGGAAGGGTGGGAAGGGAGAGAAGTTGGAACTCAAAACTCAAAGCTTTAGGAATGAATGGTGACAATTGTTTCTGCATGTAACTGGGAAATAAGAAACATAGGTAATGGGGTATCAAAATCTATCTTGCCCTACAAGAAAAGAGAGAAGATAGGGATAAGGGAAAGGAGGGGTGTGATGGGAAAGGAGAGGTGTGATACAATGGAGGGTGGATTGGGGAGGGGCTAATCAGAATGCATGGCATTTTGGGGTAGGGAGGGGAAATATGGGGGAAAAATTTGAAAATCAAAATCTTATGGAAAGGAATGTTGAAAATTAAAAAATAAATAAATAAATTGAAAAAATACTATATATAAACAGGAGTACAAATTTACATTATTTGCAAAATAATTTCAGGGGAGCAGACATCTTTTTATAATTGGCAGAGGGGAAGGAGGCAGGAGAAGACTTCATGATGGAAATTGCAGCAGAACTATATGAAGAAGAAAATGAAGCATTCTCTAAGGGAGGGAGTATGTTTAAATGAAGAACAGTTCATACATAGTCATGGAAATGGGATAATGAATGAATGAGGGAGAAATATGTTCTCAATATATACCATGAAGTCTGCTTTATGTATTTATTTTTTTTTAAACAATACCTTAAAGAATTAGTGGCAAGGGAAGAGTGTTTTAAATAAGCAAGACAAAGAGAATGGTCAATTGATTGACATGCTTTCCTAGGGGTGATAATTTTATTTTGATAACAGATGTCAAAGCTCAGCTATACAAAGAGAATTTGGAGGAAATAGTAACATGGCTTAGAAATGACCAAGGAATATCTTTGTAGCCTGAGATTGGACAAGATAAAGATAAAATGTTTATCAATTAGACTGAAGGGTAATGGGGGGAAAAAGATTAGAGAGCAGGAGGCAAGAAGATGGTTAAGAAATCACAACAGATTAAATGTTTCTAATGGGAACCAACTCTTACTACAATCTGAAAAAAATGGTGAGTACATGAAGGGGCTTTAAAAGAAATACCTTTAGAAAGAAAAATGGAAGTCAGATTATAGATGGATTTAAATGGCTAAGTACATTGTTTTTTATCTATGGGGGAAAGGAAACCAATTGTTATTTTTTTTATTAGAAGCAATATGGAAATATGATTTATACATAATAATTTGATTGGTGTGTAAATGTATTGAAGAAAGCAGTGAACTGAAGTAGGAAGGGCAATTTTGAAGCAATTGTGATAGATCAGGCAAAATATAATGAGAGCTCAAACTACGATGGTGACTGTGTAAGTGGAGAAAAGGTAACACATGCTAGAGATGTTGTGGAATTTTAATTAGGAAGACCTGACACCTGGGTATAGGAAGTGAGAGAGAAACAGATATCAAAGGATGACTATTGCTAAGAGGTGAGTACAAGCATGGTGCTAACCCTAGTAGAAAGATGGGAGTTTGGAGAAAGGATAGATTTGGAGAGAAATAAAATTAGCTCTGTCTTTGCTGTGTTGACTTTCTGATACCTATGAAATATTCAGATGGAGTAATCTAGCAGGCAGTTAGTAATACAAGACTGACATTCAAGAGAGAGATTAGGGCTAGCACACGCTCATGAATCAGCTGATTTTTTAACACATTTAATTTGTGCACAATTTATGTCTGGTACTGTAGTAGCTGCTGGGAGATCAAAGACAAACAAAAATGAAACTCTCATCCTCAAGGGTTTAAACACTACTGAGGAAGTGAACATAGACCTATACTGGTATATGGAGGAAAAGCAAAACCAATTCAGAGCAAGATTGGGGAGGCCCTAGCATCTGGGAGATCAGAAAAAAGCAATGTAAAAAGTGGTGTTGCAGCTGACATTAAAAAGAAACTAAGGGTTCTATAGAGTGTAGGTGAAGAAGAAACAAATTCTAGTTATGGGGGGAGGTAACCTTTGAAAAGATATAGAAATGATAGATGAAATTTCAAGTGTGAGGAATTGTAAGGAAGTCAATTGAAGTATATAAATGAAAAAAAAATAGTAAGCCCTAAAAAAGTAAGTTGAAGTCAAGATTTAAAGATTTTTAAAGCCATACAGAATAGTTTATATTTTATCACAGAAGTAAAAAGGAACCAATGGATATTATTGAACAGGGGGAATACATGGTCATGATCATTTTCATGCTCTGGGAATATCACACTGGTAACTGTGTAGATGATGGGTGTGAGAGACAGAGAGAGAGAAAATGAGAGGAGATGAAACAAGAGGAGAGGAGACAGAGTCAGAAAGAAAGAGATACAGAGCGAGAGACCAAGAAGAAAAGGGACAGAGAGAGAGAGAAAAAGAATTGAGAACCCAAGATGCATGGAACCTTGTTGATTTCTCACATAGTGGATAGCATGATAATACAGTAGAATGAGAAGTAGCATTCAGACTAGTTGAGGATAACCAAGAGAGCAGGTTCAAAGAAGTTAGGGGAAAAAGAAATATACATGAGAAGGGATAACCCATTTCATTAAAATCTGAATATAAAATACATAGAATGGGTGCTGAAAAAAGGACCAAGAGTTTCAGTGATTAGGAGATCTTAGGACGCCATGGAGATAGTAATTTTATTTGAATGGTGGAATCAAAAGCTAGATTTCAAGTAGCTGAGAAGTGAATGAGATAAGAGGAAAAAGAGGAAAAGGACGTTTTTCCAAAACAAAGTAATTTACAAGAATGCGAGTTAACATTTGTAATTGTAAGATATATTTAGGTGCTACCAACAGCAAATACCAAATTACACTGGTTCAGGGAGTGTTCAACTATAAGAATAAAAGCTTACATGGAGGCACTTAGAAAAATATAAAAAAATAGGAGATTTCATTAAAATGTTTAATTTAGAAGACAGGTTAGAGAGGAAAAATGAAACACTGTTCTAGAATGGTGCATAGTATTATATAATGAATAGATTTAGTTACAGAAGTATAGATATGTGGATATAGATGTAGATATTTAGATGCATATGAACTTATGCATATGTACATATATAATACATAAATGTCCTCTACTTAACTGCTTTTACTATAGACCAAAGGAAACTGAAGCTGTGGCTAAGCATTTGATAGAATGAAACTACAGGCATAGATTCATCCCTACTGACTCCATCAATTACATTTACTGACATTTTTGAAAACTTTTGCCAATGAAAATCAAAGATACTTGGTATCATGTAGATGTCCATATTGTTGTCTTCGTGGAGAGATATTGATCACAGTCTTGAATTTGTCAAGGAAAATATGAACATTTATGTATATATTTATGTGGATAGATAGAAGGATATAGACACAGATGAATAGATATGGACCTACACACACATATATCTATGTGTGTACATACATATGTATATATGCATATATATAAATGCATAGACATTATAATGTTATATATGTTTGTGTGTATGTATATATATGTTCATATATATACATATATATGTGTGTGGGGGTGTGTGGGTGGGTGCCACCAATTTGCAACTGCAGATTAGTTTGCAGAGTTTTAAGAAGCATCATGTGGGCTATTTAGCTATTACTTATCATCAAAGAGCTACACTAAACAACCAGGAATATGATCTCTCCCATTGATTGTTTGTGGAGTGTGATATATCATAATTTGAAGTCATAAAAACTGAGTAGAATATTTAGGTATCATGGAAAGTGACCCCATGGCATTATTGGAAGCATGTATAAGCCTGTATACTCCCTCCCTCCAATTCATAAAATCCTGTTCTCTATTTCCAACTCAAAAGGTTTAAGTGGTCTGAAACGAAGCCTTTGTTATAAGGACTATATCTCAGAGACTGTAATGATCTCTTATTTCTTCTCTAGACGTGAGGGCTTAATTCTCACATAGAATCAATCACCCAGGATTTTACAATTGGAAGGAATCTGAGTGGCCCTCTCACAGTACCACCTATACCAGAAAAGGAATCCCAGCTATAATGAATCTAGCAAATAAATTCACATTCTATTTAAGGACCTTTACAGAGGCAAATCCTACCAGTTCTTAAGGCAACACATTCAACTCTTCAGCAGCTCTAATTATTAGGAAATTTGTTTTGTTTTTGTTAGATATCATGCTACAAATTACATCATTGCAATATTTACCCTTTATCTCTGGTTCTGCTTGCTGTGAATCTGCTAAAATCCAGTTATACTACATCTATAGCATTCACATGATCTACAAATTTATTAACATTATCAAGAAAAAGGAAATGAAATTAATATAACATAACCTGTTATTGAGGAAGCTTGCTTGCTCATCTTGAAAGCTGCTTCCATTTCAATGCTGGTTAGCAATTCCTTCAGTGGTAGAGAAATGTTAAGTCAAATATATTGTACTTGTTTGGAATTTTTATTCTCTCTGTCTCTTTGTTTGTGTTTGTGTTTGTGTCTGTCTCTTTCTGTTTCTCTCTCTGTCTCTGTGTCTCTGTATATCTCTCTGCCCCCCTCTGATTTTCTGTCTTTCTCCCTGTCTTTGTCTCTGTCTCTGCCTGTCTGTCTGTCTCTCTGCCTGCCTGCCTGTCTCTGTTTGTCTGTCTGTCTGTCTGTCTGTCTGTCTGTCTCTCTCTCTCTCTCTCCCTGTATCTCTCTGTTAACAGAGACAAATAGAAATAGAGACACAGACAGAAACAGCAAGAGAGAGACATAGATAAGTACAGGTGGACAGACAGATTTGATCAGCTTCATTCCTATTGTACCTCAGGAATTATCTTCAGATTTTCAAATACCATTGACAGTGATTCAGCAAACATATGTGCCATTTGTTACAATATACAAAAGCCATTATCTACCTGTTCTAAATTGTTTGAATTTAGTGTGAGCACACAGTGCTTTCTTACTATATTCTAATTGATATTGGGTATTTTATATCATGATTTCCAGAGTAAAGTCTATTGTACTTACCAGAAAATACAATAAAAATTATGAAGCTTACACCTCTCTTCATAGTTATGATAATCTAATCATAGCATTCAGATATCCTTTCTCTTTTTCATACTCAGAAGTTCTCCCAAGACAATTTAAATCACACATTTTCTTCTCCCTAGTTTTTTCACTAGCATCAGCTATTTTGGAACTTCACTGCTCTTAACATCACTATTTTTAAAACCTGAGACATGCATTTATTACTCAGTTTTCATTATCTGCCCTTCCTTCCATACAAACTATCTCCTTTCAAAAGAAAATTCTAATTTGAGAGTTACCTGTGTATCCACATTTTTCTCTTTAGAAAACTCCCATTTTCCCTTTATTATCTTAAGAATGCCATTCTTTTTTTAAAAAATTAATCTGTTTTCAGTTTTCAACAATCACTTCCATGAATTTTAAATTTTCTCCTCCTCCCACCCCCCTTCCTTTCCAAGACATGATGCAATCTTATATGGGTTCTACAATACATTCTGATTAAATACATTTTCACATTGGTCATGTTTCATAGGAGAATTAAAACCATGAACCATGAGAAATTGTGAGAAAAACCAAAACAAAACAAAATATAAAACTGTGTGCTCCATTCTGCATTCTGACTCTATAGTTATTTCTCTGGATGAGAATGGCATTTTGTTTCAAGAGTCCCTCGGAATTGTTTTAGGTCTTTGCATTGCTGAGAAGGGCTAAGTCTATCAAAGTCAATCATTGCATGCTGTAGCTGTTACTGTGTACAATGTTCTCCCAGTTCTGCTTAATTCACTCGACATTAGTTGATAAAAGTCTTTCCAGGTTTTTCTGAAATCTGCTTGTTCGTCATTTCTTATAGCACAATAGTATTCCATTATATTCATATACCACAACTTGTTTAACCATTCCCCAGTTGATGGGCATCCTTTAATGACCACCACAAAAATAGCTGCTGTAAATATTTTTGTGCATGTGAGTCCTTAAGGATGCTGTTCTTGTTTGTTGGATAATTCCTCCTAGAATTACTTAAAGAGTTGTCAATCATAAAAATATATTAAAATTTCTTTTGGGATCTTTTAAATCTGATTTTATGAAGATAACATGAGGTTGTTCCAAATTGATAATAAAATATTAAATGTATATCAAAACAACTATTGAACTCAATGAATTGTTCAAAATTATGAAAAAATAATAATCCATATTGTGGTCTTGTGGAAAAACAGGCACCTTAACATACTGTTAGCAGAGTTATAAATTGCTCCTATCGTTCTGGAAAGTAATTTGGAACCATGCTGTGAAAGTGGCTAAAATGCCCAGTTCTAAAACTCTCAGAGATCCCACTGCTAGGCATAAATAGTCCAAGGAGGTCAAAAGAGTTCACATACAATCTATATCAAAATAATAATAATTCTCTAGTAGGGAAGGACTATAAAGTAATCTCATTTAGAGGAGAATGTCTAAAGAAATCATAATACAAAAAAAATGTAATGGAATATCATTGTGACTTAAGAAAGTATGTGAGAGTTTATTTTATATACTACCTTGTTGCTAAAATGATTAATTGTTTCAACTAATTTTTTTTTTCTTGAGTATTTGGAATTTTCCAAGTATAGCATCATATCGTCTGCAAAAACAGACGGTTTTATCACCTTATTTCTCTTTCTGAGTCTTCTATTTCCTTTTCTTCTCCTATTGCCATTGGTAGTATTTCCAGTACAATACTGAATAATATTGGTGACAGTGGGGATATGAGTTGAGATATTTGGAAATGCTTGTGGGACTGTTATAAAGTGGAGCAAGTAGAACCTCAAAGAGCATAATGAGAGAGAAGGAAAGGGAGGAGGGGGAAGGATGAGAGGGAGGAGAAGGAAGAGGAGGGGGAGAAGATTAAGAAAAAGATGAAGGAGAAGGAGAAAGAAGAGGAAGAGAAGAATAAAGAGGAGAAGGCGAAAAGAAGTGTTAAGGGTAGGAACAAGAGGTAAGGTAGGAGAAAGAAAAGAGAAGAGAGGAAACAGGAAGGAAAAGAGAAACAAAGACAGAAAGAGAGAAGAAAGAAAAAAGAAAGTAAAGAAAGAAAAAAGGAATAAAGGAAGGAAAGGAGGGAGGGAGGAGAAAGGTTGCATCTCACTGTAAGTGAAGACATTATTAGCTTCTCTATTTTTGCTTCATGTCCTATGATTGTTTCCTGAGCCTCCATATTGCCACCCTTAGATATCTTCTCAGAAAGACAGGTTAATGTGTTCTGCTCAGCTTATGCTGATACTCCCAAATGGCTCACATACTGAGAATTGGTTTATTATAATCTGTCGCTTGGGTCACCCCCCCACTGCCTTTATTTTTTCTTGAATTACTGAAGTGTAAGAGGGATATTTTTGACTTTCTGAATTCCAGATATTGATATTGAATAAATGCTCTCCCTAAGGAGCATACCTTCTTGAAATAGCACAAAAGTCATGCTGACAAGACAAATAATTAGGTTTTGTGTCAGTGCTGTCAACTGTCCCTTATAGCTCCCTGCCAGACTGATTTTGACTTCTCACAATCCATCATTCAGATTAGTCACAAAGATATGTCAAGTCCACTATGTTCTTGAATTATTAATACGATTGTGCATCTTTTGATTTGTCCATGATTCTTGGAGAAAGGAAATAATTACATTTGGGTAATTTATTGTTTCTAGGTGGTGATGAAATTAAACATAACCTTTTACCTTTGAGCTACTTCATCTAAATGTTTGTTTTTTTTTTCCTTTAAGTCCCTGGAAAGACCAGAGTCCGTAATCTAGGAAATAAAATATCTCTCCCTCCTTATTGGGGCAATTAAGGAACACTGGACAATGAATCAGTATAACTATGTTGAAAGGCTAGCTCATGACCCTGACTAAATATTTTAGTCCTGGTTTTAGACTTCCTCTAGGATATCTGATAAGTCCATTGCAATGTATGTTCCTCGAACACAGAAGTTGTATTCAATTCTTGTCTTTGTACCCTGATCACTTAGCACAGTGATTTGTAAAAAATGTGTATTTAAAATGGCTATTAGATTGAACTCTGGGGAGTCATGGATCATATATTGTAGGACCTTGACTCATAAATGATTCAGTGATCACCAGAAGAAGATATTTTAAAAGTATTATTTGTATTTTACATTTGTATCCAGAGAATTAAATGTGGATAGTGCTAAATACAATTGGTTTTGATTGAACAAATGCATGTAAAATGCTTACTTTGAGCAAGACCGTGTGCTAGGGAGTTAAAGCTGAAAATGGGTACTTTCTCTATCTTTAAGGAGTTTATAGTTCATCATTTCTAACGGGTTTTTGCAAGAAAATCACTTCAGGCATTGAATAATCATTTTCTGTCTTCAGTGGTTCCAAATGGAGCCAGTCATAGTGGGAAAATATTAAATTTTGTTCAACATTATATCTTCATAGAAGCAACTGGGTGGATCAATGAATTTAGCACTGTCTCTGAAGTCTGGAAGACCTGTGTTCAAATTGAATGTCACACACTTCCTAGATATGTGATTATAGGTCATTCATAACTTCTTTATGCATCAGTTTCCTCATTTGTAAAATGGGGATAATAGCACTAATCCCTCAGGTTCTTGTGAGCCCCAAATAAGCTAATACATTTAAAGTGCTTTATAAATCCAAAAGTCTTACATGAATGCCAGTTATCATTATTATAATCATTATTGTTCATTCTGAAATAGTTTTTGGAAAATCTTAGGCACTTAGTTCAAAGAGTTTTTTGAACTTATTTCCTCCAGTCTGTTTTTCAGATGAGGAAACTGAGGCCTATGAAGATAAAGTGACTTCCTTAAAGTTATAAAGGTTAGTTAGTAGAATGAAGAACAAAAAAACAGGTATCTGTCCAGACTGTAGAGTAACAAGAGAGACAGAAACAGAGATACAGAGACAGAGAGAGACAAATACAGAGACAGAGGGACAGAGAGAGATAGAGAGATAGAGAGAGACAGGGAGACAGACAGAGTCAAAAAAGGACAGAGAGAAAAAGACAGAGTGAGACAGAGAGACAGAGACAGAACGAGACAGAGAGACAGATAAAAGGGGGGGGAGAGAGAGAGAGAGAGAGAGAGAGAGAGAGAGAGAGAGAGAAGCTTCAAAGTGTCTACTTTGGTAAGGTGGAGATAGTAACATGAAGGGTAATGCCAGCTCCTCTACATGTCAACTTCTTTCCAGTCTTGCTTTCTCTTCAGTGATGTGAAGAAAAGCTAAAATGGCATATCTTCTATCTTGAAAATGAAGCCAAAGGCCCAAGGAGCCATGATTTCTTTTCTCTCCAGCTTTCACAAACTGTTCCTCACCTTTCAAAAAGCTCTTAATATCCATTCTATACCAAGTTACTGCACTAAGCTCTGGGGATCTAAATGCAAGCAAGCAAGATTGTACTTGAATTTGACAAATACACTATTCCTTGTTCCCCTAATTTGTTTATGGTATCAATCTTTATACTTAGATAATGTATCCATTTGGACTTTATTCTTGTGTACAGTGTCAGTCACTGGTCTGTGCCCAGTTTCAACCACACTGTTATCCAGTTTTCCCAGCAATGTTTGTCAAACAGTGAGTTCTTATCCCAGAAGCTGGGGTCCTTGGGTTTATCAAACAGTAGATTACTATATTCATTATCTACTGTGTCTTGAGTACCTGACATATTCCACTAGTCTACTCCCCTGTTTCTTAGCCAGTACCAAGTGGTTTTGATCATTTCTGCTTTATAATACAATTTGAGATCTGGTAGGCTAGGCCACCCGCCCTAGTATTACTTTTCATTAGTTCCCTTGATATTCTGGACCTTTTGTTCTTCCAGATGAATTTTGATATTATTTTTTGTAGCTCTAGAAAATAATTATCTGGTAGTTTGATTGGTATGGCACTGGATAAGTAAATTAATTTAGGCAGAATTATCATTTTTATTATATTAGCTTGGCCTACCCAAGAGCAACTGATGTTTTTCCACTTACTTAGATCTGACTTTATTTGTGAGAAAAGTATTTTGTAACTGTGTTCATATAGTCTCTGAGTTTGTTTTGGCAGGTAGACTCCCAGATATTTTATCTTGTCTACCGTAAATTTAAATGGGATTTCTCTATCTCTTGCTATTGGGCTTTGGTAGAAATATATAGAAATGCAGATGATTTATCTAGGTTTATTTTGTAACCTGAAACTTTGCCAAAGTTATTTATTCTTTCAAGTAGTTTTTTTAACTTGATTCTCTGGGATTCTCTAAGTGTATCATCATATCATCTGCAAAGAGTGATAACTTAGTTTCTTCTTTGTCTATTCTAATTCCTTCAAAATCTTTTTTTTTTCTCATTGTTACAGCTAGCATTTCTAAAACCATGTTGAATAACAGCGGTGACAATGGATATCCTTGTTTCATCCCTGATCTTGCTAGAAATGCATCTAGCTTGTCCCCACTGCATTTAATGCTTGTTGATGGTTTTAGGTAGATACTGCTTATTATTTTATGGAAAGTTGCATTTATTCCTATGTTTTCCAGTGTTTTCAATAGGAATGGGTGTGGTAGTTTGTCAAAAGCTTTTTCTGCATCTATTGAGAAAATTATGTAGTTTCTCTCAGTTTTGTTGTTGATATGATCAATAATGCTCATAGTTTTTATAATATTAAACCAGCCCTGCATTCCTAGTATAAATCCTACCTGATCATAATGTATTTTTCTCATGATAAGTTGCTGTATTCTTTTTACTAATATCTTATTTAAAATGTTTGCATCTATATTCATTAGAGAAATTGGCCTATACTTTTCTTTCTCTGTTTTGGCTCTTCCTGGTTTAGGTATCAGAACCACATGTGTATCATAAAAAGAATTTGGTAGGACTCCTTCTTCAGCAATTTTCCCAAAGAGTATATATAGTGTTGAAATTAACTATTGTTTAAATGTTTAATGGAATTTACTTGTAAATCCATCTGGCTGTGATAATCTGAATGGAAGGTGTTATGGGATGGGGGAAAGGGAGAGATGGGGAGAAAATTTGGAACTCAAAATTTTATGGAAATGAATGCTGAAAACTAAAAATAAATAAATAAACATTAAAAAAGAAGAAACCAGAGGGCTTCACCACCTATTCGAAATCCTCTTCCATTTGGGTTCTGCACTGGACATCCTCAATCAAAGGAATGAACACCTTTTATGAGCATATTTCTCCCTGGATTTTCCTCAAGTGATGTTAATAATTTCTTAGTCATGCAAAACATATTTTCGTATTAGTCATGTTGTAAAAGAAAGCATAAACAAAAAAGAAAAACAAAGGCTTTTTTTTAAGTATGCTAGCGAGCTATATTCAGATCCTATTAGTTCCTTCTCTGGGGATGGGTAGCATTTTCCATTACAAATCCTTCAGAGCTGTCTTGAATCATTGTACTGCTGAGAACAGCTAAGTCATTCATAGTTGTTTATCTTACAATATTGTCATGACTGTGTACAATGTTCTCCTGGTTCTACTCATTTAATTTTCTATCAGTTTGTGTAAGACTTTCCAGGTTTTTCTGAGAATATCCTGCTCATCATTTTTTATAGCACAATAGTCTTCCAAAGAGATATTAATAATAAAGGAGATATCAAAGCTTTTTTATATTTTAAGTAATTTTTAATGATTATCACATATTATTGGAGTCTTCAAGATAGCATCTTAATCTACCAAATCAAATATGTTGGTTTGTTTTTTTTGGTTTTTGGTTTTTTTGTTTTTGTTTTTTTTTTTTTTTTAGCAAACTGATCTCAGTGGAATTTTGTAGTCAATGTATTTTTTTAATCAGTCATATACTTGTAAATGTGGGATCTGCTCAAGGATTTGTTTTTCTTTTTGATCCATACTGATAATTTCACCAATGTAACAAACTCTTTAAATTTTTAGTCTTAAACAGTTGCCTAAGGTATAAAGAATTTAAATGACTTGCTCAAAGTAACATAGCCAATATGTGTCAGAGCATGACTAAAAAACACATTTCTTCCAGAATCAAGGTTAGTTCTGTCTCCTACATTATGCTAATATAGAATACCATTTGTGAAAGCCTAAAAAAAAAGAATGCTTCCATCTGTATTCAGACATCATCAGTTCTCTCTCTTGGGAAGGAGAGCATTTTTCATCATAAGTCCTTCAGAGCTATCTTGGATCATTGTGTTACAGAAAAAAGCTAAGTCATTCATAGCTGATCATCTTACAATAGTGCTGTTGCTTGGAACACAGTATGTTTTACTGTGAATCAGCTCATGTCTTTTCAGGTTTTTCTGAGAGCATCCTTGTCATCATTTCTTACAACACGATAGTATTCCATCATCAGCACATGCCACAGTTTGTTCAGCCTTTCCTCAATTGATAAGCATTCCTTCAATTTCTAATTATTTTCCAGCAGAAAAGAGCTGCTATAAATATTTTTGTACATGCAGGTCCTTTTCCTTTTTGTTTTTAATGTCTTTAGCGATGCAGATCTAATGGTGGTATTGCTAGGTCAAAGGATATACCTGGTTTTGAAACCCTTTGGGTATAGATACAAATTGTTCTACAAAATGGCTGAATAAATTCAAAATTATATACACAAAGCAATAATATTTCATTTCCCCCAGATCCCCTCTAACCTTTGTCATTTTCCTTTTCTGACTTGTTAATTAATCTAATAGGTATGAGGTAGTACCCCAGAATTGTTTAAATTTGCATTTCTCCAATTAATAGTAAGAGCATTTTTTAAATATGACAATGGATAGCTTTGATTACTTTATCTGAAAACTTCATTTTTTTATTATTTATCAAATGTGTCATGGTTCTTTTTTTTTTATAAATTTGACTCAGTTCTCTATATGTTTGAGAAATGAGATCTTTATCAGAGAAACTTGCTTCAATTTTTTAATAGTTATTATTGTTAATTATATTTCCCTTCATCCTATCCCCCACCCTATTTATTCTGTTCTCACTCTTCTTTCACCCCATCACTCCTCAAAAGAGTTTTGCTTCTGACTACCCTCTTCCTCAATCTGTTGTTCTTCTATCACTGCTTTTTTTCTCTTATCCTCTATCCCTTTCCTGTAGGATAATATAGATTGCTATACCCGATTGAGTGTGTATATTATTCCCTCTTTAAGATGATTCTAATAACAGAAAAGTTCATTCACTCCCCATCAACTGCCCCCTCTTCCCCTCCACTATAAAAGCTTTTTCTTGCCTCTTTTATGTGAGATAATTTATCTCTATTCTATCTTTTCCTTTCCCCCAGCACATTCTTAAATGTAGAAGTTGTTAAATCCTGTGTTATTCTGACTGTGGCTCCATGATATTATTTCTTTCTAGCTGCTTGCAATATTTTCTCCTTGACCAGGGAGCTCTCTTGCTTGACTATAATATGCCTGGAAATTTTCATTTTGGGATCTCTTTCAGGAGGTGACATATGGACTACTTCCATTTCTATTTCGCCCTTTGGTACTAGGATGTCAGGGAAGTTTTCCCTGATAGTCCCTTGAAAGATGATGAAGAGGCATGTTTTTTGATCTGGCTTTCAGTTAGTTTAGTAGTTTTTAAATGATCTCTCCTGGATCTATTTTCCAGGTCACTTTGTCTTTCCAATGTAACATTTCACACTGTCTTCTATTTTTTTCATTCTTTTGGTTTTGTTTTTTGTTTCTTGATTTCTCATAAAATTATTAGCTTCCATTTTCTCAATTTTAATTTTTAAGGAATTATTTTCTTCAGAGAATTTTTGGTCTCTTTTTCCATTTGGCCAATTCTTCTTTTTAATGCATTCTTCTCTTCATTGGCTTTTTGGACTTCTGTTCTCATTTGGGATAGTCTACTTATTTGCAGCGTTATTTTGTTCTAAGATGTTTTTTTCCCAGTATTTTGTGGAGTTTTCCTTTAGCAACTTGCAGACTCATTTTTCATGATTTTCCAGTATCACTGTCATTTCTCTTATCATTTTTTCTCTAACTCTCTTACATGGTTTTCAAAATCCTTTTTGATCTCTTCCATGGTCTGAGACCAATTCATATTTTTCTTGGAGGCTTTGGATGTTAGAGCTTTGACTTTTTTATTGTTTTCTGAAACTAAGTTTTGACCTTTTTCACCATAGTAACTTTCTATGATCAGAATTATTTTTTTTTTTTGTTGCTCATTTTTCCAGCCTATTTCTTGACTTTTAAATCATTGATAAAGTAGGAATCTACTTTCAGGGTAGAGGGCTCGCTGTCCCAAGCTTCAGGGCTTTTGCATGGCTTTTTTCAGAGATATTGGTTTTCAGTCCTACCAATGTGGTATGACCTAAAGAGAGATGTGCTTACTATTCTCCTGGTCAGTGCTCTGGTCTATGAACAACGATAAGCATTCTTTTCTGTCAGGGAAACATGAGGAGGGTCTCTGCTTCAGTGAGCTCACAGGCTCTGCTGTGCTAGTGCTCCTCCCCACCTTGAGACTGCCATCCAGAACTGTGACTTTTATCTGAATTTGTACAAAGCAACAGAGACCTGCCTAAATGCTAGTAAAGAGACTCTTGTAATGTCCTTTTGACCAGTTGTTTGGACCCCTTACCATCTGTGGATGGAGAACTCTGGAAACAGTTACTACAGCTGCTTGATTCAGTGGTTCCCAAGGCCTGCTCCTGGTTTGTAGGGGCTGGAGCTGCACTGGCATTACTTGGTCTGGACTGTGCTCCACTCTCACCCAGTTGTGATAGACCATTCCTGCAGATATTCTACATTATCTTTGTCTGGAAAAAAATTCACCCCATCCTTTTGTGGATTCTGCTGATCCAGGATGTGTCATATAGCATTATTTAAAGATTCAAGTAGGCCTTTGGGGGAGAGGTCAGATGAGTTGCTTCCTTTTCTCTACCATCTTTACCCCACCTTATTATTTAGCATTGTTAATTTTTTTAAGGTACCAAGGTACTACCACTTGCTACGTGGAGTTTTGTTTTTGTTTTTGTTTTTTTTTCCTGAAAAGGCAGAAAACTGCTCTTGTGGGGAAAGTATTGATAAATTCAGATTAAAATGAAACTAGCTCTTTAGATTTTGTTTTAACTCTTTGATGTGAGACCAGACTATTCTGAGGACTTGAAACAAAGATGTCCCTCAGTTAAATGTACTGAGAATTCATCTTTGAAAACACAAAACTGGATGAGCTAAGACGGGCTGCTATGAATCATGGTCTATCAGCTTATGTTTATATGACTGCTTTGAGAGTTTTGAAGGTTAAAATAGAATTTTTTAAATTTTATTTTAAACTCAAACACCAGAACAAATACAGAGTAGAGAAAAGAAACAAAAACATATCACAAACTTAAATATTATAACTAAAATACAAAGTAAAAAAGAAAGAAAAACATGCCATATGTATAGTAGAACATGAGAGGATTCTAAATATGTAACAGTAAGTTTTCATTTCAAGAAAGCCTATATGATAAATACTACACATTGTGTTGAGAGCTGTCTTTTCTTTGCTCGTTTGTAAGTTTTCTTTTGTTCTCTCTTGTGCACTTTTTTACTTTGTTCTTTTTTTCTTCTCCCCCCCAAGAAGGCTACAATTAAGTGCCTAACTCAGACATCCAACTCCCATCATTGTCCTGGGATAAAGACACTGTGACTGGGGCTAAGGCAGTCTACCAACCCAGCTAACCCCAGGGCTTGCTTCTTGTTGTTAAAGCAAACCCTAGTCTGGCAGTTTTTACTCTTCACAGGGTCCAAACTTTATCCTGGGATTTTTCTTCTGATTTTCTTAAATTGTCCCAGGAAGACTCCTGTTATGCCCCTATTCTTATTTATTTTTACCCACACTTTGTTCTTGCTAAGGTACTATTTTATCTCTTTTGTGGGGGAATATCTTGAGAACTTGGAAATTTTTGACCAACTCCACAATCTTCTCAGAATCCTCCTTAAAATAGAAATTTTTAAGTCAAATAACTTTTTCAGCACCAACAATATTTATGCTGCGACCCTACTTGACAGAAAGGTGAATTTTTTGAGCTTCACAACTTAAAGTAAGAGATAAATCACCATGTGTAAGGAGACTTGTTTGAGGCATTAGAATTCTGAATTGACAAGGTGAAGATATAAAAGATAAGAAATAAGAAAAAGCAGAGACCAGGAGTCATCCTATGCAACAGAGCTTGAAAGATACAGAAAGTGATGAGAGAAGATAAAATACAGAAGCTGATAGGAGCTGAGCACTGCTGACAGGATTTGCAGTTAAGACAAAGAGCTGTTTTATTGGAGGAGAGTATTGTGAGTGGTTGTAATGATAATTTAAGGTTCATGGTGGGTGGGAGGAAGAGTTAAAGATTTTCCCCACCCATTAATAGGCCTCTATAACTTTTGTTAATTTCTATTCAAGCACTAGGTCAGAGGGTCCTGTCCTCAGAGTCTGAAAAGCATGTAAGTACTATGAGGTGAGGTTTTGTTTTGGGGCTTACTCAGTGGAAGCGTGTGTTTGGCCAGACTAAACTCTGAGTAGCCTCTAAGGAGCCTCCAGGTTTGAAAACCCAGATGTTGGTGCTTCTCTCTCTGTAAACTATGTATGTACTGATTATTGTCAGACAGTTGGAAGCCCTGACTGTTGGTTTTTATTTGCATTTTCTCTGAAGTTCAGGGTGATGATTTTTCTCCCCCTGAACTAAGTGAATGATATATGTGCTTGTTTAAAGTAGACTATTGACCCCTCAAAAGTTGCTTTCCTTTTAGAAAAATGGATCTAAGAACTTGTACAGCAGGCTCTCATGTGTACGTCAGGGTCCTTGCTGTCACATTGGTGGAAACTGGTTGGAGGAAAGCAGAATCATCCTTCTGTATGAAAGCCAAATTGGGTTTATTGTACAATCTACAGTCTGGGAGAAAGGAAGTTTCCTATGTTTTTTCCTGTTGTATCTTTTCCTGCTTTTTTATATTAGAAGAAAGAAAAAGAGGAGGGGTTTTGTTCATGCTTTACTGTGAGCTGTGCCATTTGGAGGAGTGGGTTTGTTTTGCTGAATGCTGATTACAGGAAACAGAATCACAAATATTTGAAGAGTTGGTTAGGGAAAGGTATCTGGTACTGTCACTTCTTAAAAGCTTGAAGAGAGAAATTGCTCAAAGCTCTCATGTAGATCTGATGTACTTTGATTCTTTGACTTAGAGTTAACTGCTCGCAACTGAAATAGATTAACACTTTGTAAATGCCTTTAAAATGGCAGTTGTGTGCTAAAAGCACCCAAGATATTGTTCCAGAGGCCCAAGAGTGCCAGAAAACTGGATATGTCCAGCCAGTGATATGTGATACACAATATTTCCAAAGAGATGAAGGATATCAAGACCTGTGATCCAAAGCTATGAGTTAATCCCAGAAGTAAGTTGATCATATATCTCACTGCTAGGTTGTTGTTTGTGTGTCCATTTTTCTTGACCCCCAACCATAGGCACCATACATATTATGGGAAATTGTGGCTCAAGTTTATGGATTGAGTATGATATCTGAGTTGGTGCTTGCCTTCTATTGACTAAATGTCAGAATTATTCCTTCTTTTTTCCAACTAATGAACATTATTCTTACTTTTGCTCATTTAATAAATGTTTCATGTTTAATATTCAACAGTGTAAATATAACTGATTTTGTGTAAATGGGAAGCACACTAGTGGGACACTCAAGAGCTATAATGAATAGTAGGAATACATCCTCCTTATGCCCAGCGTTACCCTAGAATGTTGATTAACTAATATCCCAAAAGTCATGCCCTCACTCAGTGTGAAAAAAATTCCATGATCTGCCAATATGGAGTGTGGCTTGGATGAGGAAGATAACTAAGCAATATTTAGGAGGATGAAGGTGCCATATTGGATGTCATGTGAATGGGAATATTTATTAACAATGCAGCATCATCACCATTCCTTTACTTAGCTCTCTGCTTTATAGAAATTGGCTATATATAGGCATTGTTTCTCCTAAGATTCTCAATTAGGTCCGGTTGCCCTTTATACCTCTTCAGTGGCTCTAAATATTTTCTATTATCATTTTTCCTCCTCCATACTCAAGTATATCTCAATCTCTTGAGAATATATTCTCCATCCTAAGGCTATAATCATATCAACTAAGGACCAAAGTTTAGGAAACAGGCAAAAAGAAAGCCCTAACAGCTTCTCTCAATCCATAAAGTACTTCATTATACCTCATGTCACTGTACCTGAACCAGTTTTGTATTAGGCCCTGAACACCCCAGACAGTAGCAAACATGAACCTTTTCCCACCTGAATTGAAGAAAAGAAAGAAGGAAGGAGGAAGAACAAGGAAGGAAAAAAGAAATAAGGAAGAGAAAAAAGGAAGGAAGGGAGGGAGGAAGATGAAAGGAGGGAAAAGAAAGGAGGAAGGAAGGAAAGGAAAGGAGAAAAGAAGGAGAGATTTTAAATCATTTAAGTTCTTGCTATATAACAAATCTTATGCTAAGTGCTGGAGATACCCCCCAAAAAGTAAAATAGTTTAGGGCTTCTCAGAAGTAACATTCATTCTAAATGAAGAAACATCATAAGAAGAGGACAATTTCAACAGAAAAAAAAGGAATATGTTTCTCTTTCACATTACATTCCTTCAAATATTCAAATATAATCTTGTTTCTCATGACCCTTCAGCATCTTCCTCAGGATATTCTTCAATTTGACAATGTGCATCCTAATATATGGACCCCAAATTTGAAGCTGACACTCTAATTATGGTCTGATCAGAGAGGATAAAGTGAACTATCCTTTCTACACAAAATGATCTCATTAACTTATTTGATTCTCATTTGCACTGTTCAGACAATATGGCTTGATGAGTACAGGAGCATCCATACTGTCACTCAAAAAGTTAATAAATACTTTTAAGGACTGATTCTTAGTGAGCTAGCATACACCAAAACCTCAGATCTCTTTCTTTCTGATAAATCACAGCCTAGCCATTTCTCTCATATGATAAGCCTTCTTAGATTAAATTGTCATGTAAAAATGAAGGTTATTGCTCCATTCTCTTCTTTAGTTCATTCAGTACACTTATGATACTGTGTGCATATTATGGAGATAGAACCTTTGTAGAGAAATAGGGGCAAATCATAATAAATAAAGAATACATCTGCTCAAGGATATTTGAAAATAGTAATCATAAAATAGCCACTAGTGAAAAACACATGACAAATTGATATTGTGTTCCAAATCGTAGTTACATAAATAAAATTGTCAGTTAATACTAAAACCCTGAAAAGGAAAATATTCAAAGTGGTGTTCCTGGGGAGATATTGAATAAGCTGATAATCACCATGGTCTAGATGAAGGCTGTCACTTTCAGGTTCAGGACATTTTAGTCACTATCAATATTTCCAGTGAAATACCACTCGAGTTCCTGAGTGTTTGTGGATGTCAAGTCTGTGCTCACCATTTTACAAAGCATTTCATATGTTACAAGAGTTTTGTTTTCTTTTTGTTTTCAATGGGGGGAAGGATGGAGTAGAGAAAATGAAAGCTTACTTAATTGAAAAATAAAACTATAAACTCATCCTAGCTTCTACAGGAAACTCCACTTCTCTGTGGGGTTCTTCTTGTTATTTCTGAGAAATAATTCCCCATAGAATGATATATCCCAAAGCTGACCTAAACCAAGTAGTTGGGGAATATTTTACGTTTACATGGGAGATTGACGTGCCTTTTCAAAACTGATCAAAATCACATAATGGAATCTCCTCTATGACTTTCTACCTTCAACAGGATTTTCATTAATCAGAAAGAAAAGTGTTCCTATCAACCAAACCTTATCCACCATGGCTAATCCTATCTTTATACCATTTGCTTTTAAAATATATTTTTGTTTATGTATCTCTGTACGTATTGAGAAATCAGATTTAAAGTCCCTTGAGAACAAGGAGTATGTGAGTTTTGTCTCTGTCTGTAAAGCATGAAAAGTAGTTTCTGCTTAATAAATACCAGTTGAATTAATATTGAATAATGGCAGTTATCAGTTACAATGAAAGTGGCTCTTATTATTTAGCCTTGAATAGAATATCCAATAGGAGATGTGGTGTGCAAAAGTGGTATCCTGAGCACACAATTAATACTTGGTCAGACATTGAAGTAAACCCATGGCCTCTTTCTCCAAATCCTGTGTTCCTTCTACAACACCTCCGTATGCCAATATTTACTGAATGTATGGCCCCACAAACTAATATGATTAAATAGAGAATGAGGCACAGTGGAAACATTCCACTCCCAGAAAACAACCACTGTCTTTCTCTTACTTTATCTGTAGGGTGAGATTATGGCACAGCAAGATACTGGAATAGACTCCAGGCCCAAAACTGACCAGGTGCTTCAGGAGAGCCCATGGCAAGCGCGCATCCTCCATCACCCAGAGGACTACATGCTTCAGTGTAGCCCTGGGGAAACACAGAAACACACTGTCTTAGTGAACACAAGACACTAGCTCTAGGACCCTGGATCAGCACTAGATATGCTGCCAGATAGCTACAGCTTCCAGCAGTGTCAGCCACGAAACAGAAAAGTCCCCCATGGGTCTCAGGGCAACATTAATGCAGCACCAGGTAAACAGCCAGGGCTATCCCTGATAATATGTGTTCATCCTTCATTGCTGAAGAAGACCATGCCATCAGAGAGATGATATGACTTTGAGTGAGGGAAGGCTATGCAGGTCACCAGTTTCACTTCTCCTCCAGAGTCATCTGAATCCAGAGATCAGATATTCATCAGCATGACTGGAGATGACCCAGGATAAGGCAATTGGGGTTAAGTGACTTCCCCAAGGTCACACAGCCAGTGAGTGTCCAGTGTCTGAGGTGAGATTTGAACTCGGGTCCTCCTGACTTCTGAACTGGTGCTCTATCCACTACATCACCTAGCTGCCTCACACACACACACACACACACACACACACACACACATATACACATATATGTATATATACATGTACATATATATGCATAGATATGTGTGTATATATATGTACATGTATATATACACATATGTGTGTACATAGTATATATACATGTACATATATGCATAGATTGTATATATATGTACATGTATATATACACATATGTGCGTATAGTATATATGTATGTGTACATATATGCATGTGTATGTATATATGTGTATATGTGTGTGTATATATAAATATAAATATATTAAAAGAACCCACATGTACAAAAATATTTATAGTAGTTTTGGATTTTGTTTTGGTTTTTTTGGTGCTTGCCAAGAAATGGAAATTAAGAGGGTGTCCATCAATTGGGGAGTGACTGAAGCATTTATGGTATGTGAATGTAATGGAATACTATTGTGCTATAAGAAATGAAAAAGTGGACTTCAGAAAAACTTGCAAAGACTTACATGAACTGATGGTAAGTGAAGTGAGCAAAACCAGGAGAACATTGCACCTAGTAACACCCACAGTGGGCAATGACTGATGATGATAGACATAACCCTACTCAGCAATACAAGGACCTAAAACGATTCCAAAGGAGTCATGATGGAAAACACCATCCACATCCAGAGAAAGAACTATGGAGCTGGAATGCAGAAGGAAACAAACTATTTTATTTTTTGCTTTGCTTTGTTTTTCTTTAGCATGGCTTTTCCCATTCATTATAATTCCTCTATACAGCATGACTAGTGTGAAAATGTGTTTAATAGGAATGTATCTGTAAAGCCTATATCAGATTGTATGACATCTTGGAGAGGGAGGGGGAGATAATTTAAAACTTATGGAAGTGAACATTGAAAACTAAAAATAAATTAACAAAAAACACAGTCCTATTTCACAACCTGTTTCACACATGTGTGTATATGTGTGTGCATACATACATATATGTGTACATGTGTATATGTGTGTGTCTGTATATATATTTTTATTTTTATTTTTATTTATAATGGCCCTTTATATAGTGGCAAAATGTTAGAAAGTGAGGGAATGTCCATCAGTTGGGGAATGGGGAATAAGTTGTCACATTTGGATGTAATGAAATACTGTTGTTCAATTAGAAATGATGAACAGACAGATTTGAGACAAGCCTGAAAAGACTTGTACAAACTGATACCGAGTGAACAGAACCAGGAAAACATTGTTCAACATTTTGTGATGATCAACAATGAATGACTCAGTTCTTCTCAGCAACACTGTGATCCAAGACAACTAAAAGGTACTCATGAGAGAAATTGTTATCCACATCCAGATAAAGAATTGTTGGAATCTGAATACAGATCAAAGCATTTTTTTCACTTATTTTACTATTTTTCAAGGACTTTCCTCCCATTTGTTCTGTTTCTTCTTGCACAACTGTGACTACTATAAAAATATGTTTTCCATGATACCTGTATCAAATTGTCTATGATTTTAGGAAAAGGGGAGGGGAGAGAGAGAGAAAAATTTGGAACTCAACATCTTATAAGAATGAATGCTACAAATTGTCTTGACGTGTAATTGAGGAAAATACTATTTTAAAAAAAGAGTGAAGAGAGAAACTGTACCATTTCACCTTTAATTTTGTCAGCTTCTTTTATTCATTTTCCCAGTTCTGTGTTTGGTGATTGATTTCTCAGTGGAAGATTAATCCTAGAGAAAAAAAGGAAAATTGGAAACATCTATGAATGTACTTAGACGCAGACTATAATTATAAATCTCCATGTTTTTCCTATGAAGAATGTAGAATATTTTGATATATAAATATTATATGGAGACATAGTGTATGTGTGTACATATGTATATACATACACTTATGTATATATATGTATATGTATATACATTATGTGTATATGTGTGTATGTATGTATACACACATATATGCACACACACACATATATGTTTGGCTCTCTAGCATTCTGAATTTTGATTCTCCTTTGTCCTTGAGCCTTTTTTCTCTTCCTTTGCTACTGTAAATAGTGATTCATGGCCAGCAGTGAAATTTAACAGAGTAGCAATTTTACCCTTTATGGCTGATATTTTCCCACCCAGATCAGGGCAAAAGTATTACTTATCACAGTAATCATTTTGGATAAAGAATCAAAGCTTTGAACAGTTGCATAACTGGGTGTAATCAACTTCAATAATATTTTAAACACAAAGACCCAAGTAATTCCAACAGTGAGAATAACTGAGAAAACTCAATGTTCTAACCCTTTCTATATAAATGACATGATAAAAGACCAAGATAATGGCTTTAGGAAGCAATCAAAGATAGAATTGCTTCTCAACATATTAAATTGTTAGTTTTTAGATGATAAGGATCATTTCATACTTGACTCTGTATCCCTATAGTCTAGTGTATGTTGTTTTTCTTCTAGACCTCTGTTTTTATCCATGTTGATAGATGATTCCCAATAGGGTAGTTACTTAATAAAAATAAAAAAAAACATCTTGAATTGAAAGGATTTGTGATTAATTCAGTATGGGTCTTTACTCTCTCCCAGAATGATTATTTCATTATTTCTGTTCTGCAACCAAATTTGGTTATAATATTTACTTAGATTTCGATGTTCTTTTACTGTTCTTTTCATTAAAACATTGCATTAATTGTTCATTATTATTTTTCTCATTCTGTTTATTTAGCTCTGATTCTAACCTCCTCACAATTGAAAAAGATAATCCACAAAGTTTTGGGACATGTCATAGGACAATGCCACCTGGATGGAAGGTATTTTAGTCATCTGTGACCTTTGTATTTTGTTTCTAGTGGTCTGCAGAACAGGCATCATTGATCCCATCTAAGTACTATGCTGTAAAAGCAACCCATTGTCATCCTGCCATAGACTTTGCTATCAAGTTCCCATGTCATGCCATTTTACTGCTTCATCAAGGAATAATTATCAAAACAATATTATCACTTGGACAGCAAAGCACCTATCAATCCCTAGTTCGATGGTTCCAAGCACAATGACACACTGCAAAAACCAAAACCCAAGTGCCCTTCCCTGACTCCTACTTAGTTAATAGCATTTATTGAAAAGCCTACTATCTACTAGGCACTGTGTTTCATACTAGGAACACAAAGAAAGGCAAAAAACAACCCTTTCCTATTGCTGAAAAGCTCACAACCTAATATGATCAACACATGATGTGTCCCCAAAGCAAATATATTCTCCTCGAGGGCAAGGACTGTATTACTCTTTTGTTTGCGTCACTAAACCTAACAGAAGTCTTGAATCAATTACTTAATAAGTGCTGGTTGATTGATTTTGTTGATTTGTTGAATCAGCTCATACAAATTTCATATTTTTCTGAATTCCTCACATCCATCATTTCTTAAGATCCTCAGGATTTCCCCAATAAATGCCCATGCCTTTTGTTTTCAATCCTATGCTATCACAAGAAGTGTTCCTTTGAATATGTTGTTATATGTATACATATATATATATGTGTGTGTGTGTGTGTGTGTTTGTGTGTGTGTGTCCTTATTTCCATCTTATCTTTACAGTGATTTGAAAAACAACTTTATCTGATGAGAAATCACACAAAGAATTTTAAAAACTAGACAGATCAAAATTTCCATCCTTGAAAATCTTATTTCTGCATCACTCCCTAAATATTTCTTAGCTTTTGTTTTCTTTTACTATTTCACATGGTAACCCTCTTTGGGAGATTCCAATGATGAATTTCTGATTTTTTTTTGTTTTTCTATGTAATATATATTTTTCCCTTGTAGATATTTTATCAAAGACTTCCTGTTTGAATTTAAATTAAAAAAATATGAAATTGTGGAATGAATGAGATGGAGTAAATATTAGAGATCATCTAACATGATTTCATTTTACAGATGAGAAAACTTGAGACTAAGAGAGATAAAATCATCACACAATTAAAGAGTAACTCAGTCAGTCTTAGAAACTTGGTCTACTTGACTTCCAACCCAGGGGGGGGGGGGGGGAGGTGGGGAGAGAGAAGAGTGTTTAGCATCAAAAGACCAAGTTGGAAATAGTTCCTCTAAGGAATAATAGTGATATGACTCTAAAAAATATTTAAATTCTTAAACTCAGTTTCCTCATCTATAAAATGGGGGCAATAATGTTTTTAGCTATCTTCACCAAGCACTTATTATAAGGATCAAATAAGATGATGTGTGTAAAGAATCATATAGTCCTATAAACACAAGGCGTCCAAAAATTCTGAGTGCAGTTAGAAACTTACAAAAGCTTGATAAACCTTGCAGTTACATGAACTTGCAGACTCTGCATTTATGATGAAAGCCATCTCATTGCTACCGTCATTTCCATCACAATCACTATCATTATTACAATAAAGTCATAGCCTCTAACTCTCCTGAGTAAACATAAGAATTCAGTTTTCACATGCATGTGTATGTGTGTGTGAATGTGTATATGTGCACATGAGTGTGAAATCTCTAAGCATTACCATAGGTGTAAAAACACATCCACAGCTGAGTTAAAACCTCAAGTGATCTTTTGACTAGCAAAGTAATCTGAGAGTTATTCTTGCCTATTTTAATAAATTATTTCCTTTATAAAAAGCTAAGGGTATTATTATAACAATATTAGCAAGTAATTATTCACACACACACACATATATATACACACACAAACTCATATACACATATATGCACACATGTATGGATGTATATATGTGTATGTACATATATATATATATATATACACATAGATCGAATGTTGAAAGTCTCCCTTTAAAACAAAATAATATAAATTCACACTTCAGTGACTTGGTTAGCTATTGTCCTTTGCACTCAAAGAGGAGCAAAATGACATCAGTATGTTGGAGTCAATGTATACTGAATCTGAAGATTACTGATCAGACTACTATGAGCTCAGAAGGCTTTACTGCAGGTCAGGCACAAATAGTCCACATGAATATTTAGGAGAGGGTCTTTGTATCTTTTTCATTTTTTTTAAATTTTCCATTTTTAAGTTTTGATGCTATAAAGCTATGGACAAAGTTGTATTTTTCCCCTATTTCTACATCCTTGACTGCTCACAGTGGTCAATTTCTAGTCTCTTTTTTATCTTTCCATTGAGGTTCTGACATAATGAGTAGCTTTTATTCCTTAGAAAATGCTCTCTAAGTTGATCCAAGCATAAACAGTGAAAAATAGTCACAAAAGATAAAAATGAGAAGTTATAGCAGCTGCACAGATCAAAGTCTACTAGAAAAGACAGAAAAAGGACAAAAGAAAATATGGCACAATTTTCCTAAAATTCAGAAAGAGAAAAGTACTGCACATTTATACTTGGAAAGAGTATATATAAAAAGCTTAAAGGGTGTGTCTACTAAAGACATAGAAAACACAAAAGAAAATATGATGATAATTTTCCTGAAAATGGAAAGAAATACTTGTGCTTCTATTTGGAAAATACTACTAAAATATTTTGGGGGAAGGGACCATAAAGAAAAAAAATATCTAGCTTCTGGGTTTTACCCTGCAACTTAACTCTGCAATTTGATGGACTTAGGAAGCTCATTTTATTGCTCTTCTGATATGAACTTGTCTGATTGTACCATAAATTCTGCTATTCAAAAAACGAAACAACCCAGTCTCGAGCTGCAGTTCACATTCTCAGTAGATGCTAGTGAAACAATTAATTTGCAGAGCTACAGAGATGTATCACTCCACTGATGTTGACTAAAATCTTGGAGTATTAATCAAATTTTCCCCCCATTCAGGTCAAATGCCATCAAATGTTAAGATGGCCTTTGACAACATTTTTTAAATGAGAAAGATTTTCTGTCAATACTTTAGCCGTGTCAGCATGATGCCAAAAGGGCTAATTGACAAACTGAACATTCAATTTAATTTGAAACTCAGGATATATTACTTTTACCATCATCAAGAAAAATGAAAAACAAGGTCTCTCTCTCTCTCTCTCTCTCTCTCTCTCTCTCTCTCTCTCTCTCTCTCTCTCTCTCTCTCTCTCCCCCTCTCTTCCTCCCTCCCTGCCTCCTTCCCTCCTCTCACTCTCTTTTCTCTGTCTCTCTCTGTCTTTCCATCTATGTGTGTGTCTATCTGTCCCTCTACTTCTCTCTCTCCATCTATTTCTCTTTTTTCTCTGTCTCTGACTGTATCTTTCTCTATGACTCTGGTTTTCTGTATGTCTAGGTATTTGGCTATGTCTCCTGGTAAGCTAAATTTAGACAACCCATGTATATTTACATGTAACCTACCCTGGACACATATATCCTACAGAAGCAAAAAGCAGAGCCCTAAATTTCAATTATGAAGCTTCAGTCATATCCCATATAATAAATCTGAAAGCAGGCTGCTATCCAACTTTTAAAGAAAAATTCGATTAGCAGGAGGAGGCTTTAAGACACATCTAAGGTGTCACAATTGAGGAAAAGATTCTGTAATGTAGGTCAACAGTAAGGGAAAAATACTTCCAGACACCAGAAGGCCAAACATGGGAAGGCTGCATCTGATGAAAGGAGAAGGACAGGACCAAATAAAAAACAATCTCACCAAGGAAACACTCTTGCTGAGAATTGAGGAGACAGGAGGTATCCTTACCCTTCAGCTGCTTCATATTTCAATCTCATATGCTTGCTAATGAGATAATGTTATACTCAATTGCTTCTATCCACTAAAGAATGCAAATGCTGCCAGCACCCTGTAATTTTTTATACCCTTAAATAGATATCCAGCGACCTCACCCTAGTTAAAACTCTATAAAAGAATATTGAATAAATAGCCTGTAATAACCACTCAATATTCACTTAATGCATCCTAACCTCTAATAAGAATTGAATCATAAACATCCCAGAAACTTTATTCATTCTATTTCCTAAAGTCTGTACATGAGCATATAATAATTTTAATATAATTCTTACAAAAATGTTTAATTGCTTTTTGTTTCATTTTGTTTTGTTCTCTTTTGCTTTTGTCTAGAAAAATTTCATAAGCTTAAGTTTTTGTTTGTTTATAACTACATCACTGCCTTAAAAGGGGAACTAAGAAAGGACACAGAGCCTGAAATTCTGTATTTTTTCAGTAAGTTAATTAGCACAAAACCACTTGCGAGTAACTGAGGTATAGTCCATAAAGAGACCAACTAATAGACAAGAAAACTTGCATTGAAGTCTTATTTACTACATAGCAATTTTGTGATCCTGGGAAAGTCACTTTATTACAAAGTCATTCAGACAACTAAGACATTAAGATTCCAAAGCAAATTTGACTCAAACATAAAATTCCCTCTGGCATTATGTGTCTTTGTACATGTATGCTATGCCTGGCATGCTCTCTGTCCTCACCATCAGTGAGAATCACTAGTTCCCTTCAGAGTTCTGAAGATGGCAATGTTGAGGGGGAAAGACAATTGAGTTTTGGTTTTGTGTATGTTATATTTGAGATAGCTATGAGACAACCAGCATGAAATGTCCAGTAATCTGTTGGTGATGTCCTGTTCAAATAGATTTCAGGGAAGATGATTAGACTGTATATGTGGATCTATGAATCATTTGCACAGGGGAAAAATGGAGCCATCAGAACTTTTGAAACAATCTCATATGATAGCAGAGGGAAAAGGAAAGAAGGCCCAGGATAGAGACTTCAGGGATACCCTTGACTGGTGAATGTAACATGGAAGATGAACCAACAAAGAAAACTAAAAAGCAAACAGTAATATGTGTTCATCCTTAGTTGCTGAAGAAGACCATGCCGTCAGAGAGATGATGACATGACTTTGAGTGAGGGAGGGCTATGCAGGACACCAGTCTCACTTCTCTTCCAGAGTCATCTGAATCCAGTGACCAGATATTCATCAGGATGACTGGAAATGACTCAGAATGAGGCAATTGGGGTTAAGTGACTTGCCCAAGGTCACACAGCTAGTGAGTGTCAAATGTCTGAGGTGAGATTTGAACTCAGGTCCTCCTGACTCCTGCACTGATACTCTATCCACTGCACCACCTAGCTGCCCCTGGCCAAACAGTAGGAAGAGAAGCAAGAGAGATCAATATCATGAAAACCCAATAAAGAGTAAGTATTTAGGAGGGGCAGATAAATAGTGTCAAATATTACAAACGAACAAAAAAGCCGAAAAGAACGATAATTGAAAAAAGTCATTATATTTGACAAAAGACAGCTGCATTGATCACGAGGTTAGAAACCAAACTGAAGAGGGTTCAGAAGAGCATGAGAGGAAAAAAGAAGAGCAGACGCTGAAAGAAGATCCATTTGTTCAAGTTCAGCTAAGAAGAGTGGAAGAAATATAGGACAAGAGTTAATGCAGATGTGAGAAATTTTAGTTTTCCTTAATGTATTTGTTTTTAGGATACAAGAGACATATGTTGTTTATAGGCCATCAGGGTAGGAACTAAGAGACAGCCCCATCTGGAAGATTAGAAAGGTAGTGGAGGCTGATAATCGGGGCAATCCGCTACAGAAGATGGGAGAGGAAGGTATTTTTCATTTTCATAATTCCCTACACCATTATGCATACATATTGTCTCCCTAGATAAAATGTGAATTCCTTGAGAGCAGGTCATTTCATTTCTGCCTTGATATACCAAGTGATTTGTGACTGATGTAAAACTTTTGGTTGATTATATTTACTTAGATTTTATTTGTCTTATATTTGCTCTGTGTTTTTATGCATGAGAGTAATTAATATATCTATATTACTTAATAATCTTCCCATACGTTGTCTCTCTCAGCATTTTGGAAACTCTTTAAAAACAATTGCTTTGTTTAGATCTTGGTAAAACACCCAAAGCCCAGTGATGGGCATATACTAGGTGTTTAATAAATACTTGGCTGACTGAGTGATTGACGTCCTAAGGGGATTGTCAGTCAGGTACAGAATGTAACAGATAAACTCTGAGATTCTTTCAAACAGATTATGAGATTCTCTCTCTCTCTCTCTCTCTCTCTCTCTCTCTCTCTCTCTCTCTCTCTCTCTCTTTCTCTCTCTCTCTCTCTCTCTTTCTCTCTCTCGTCATACGCACACCACACACACATACACACACACACAATCCCTAAGTCATTTCATTCTCATTTCTGAGATTCCATTTGGCCTCTTTCTAAAACGGTTGTTATAAAGTCTGAGAAAAGAACACGGTCTTTATTTCATTTCCTTGATGCATTCTCAATGAGTCCACTCTATATGTGCTTGACCTTTTCAAGGTTCTGCAGTTTGATTGGATAGCTGCCTCTATTATCACCTTTTACAACCCCCACTACATGAGAGGAAGAGAAGCGGCTTGGAGACCCAATCAAATCCAGAATATTGAAAAGGTTAAGGTAATGCAGCAGACTACTAGCTTTCCCAGCCTGCACTGGTCATTAACATTCAGGTGCCTCATTCCAATGACATAGATTGGAATAAGAACAGATGAGAAGGTAGGATTTTATTCTGGTAGCAAAGATCACACAGGGGATGGCCAGAGTTGGGAACCTCCACTTTTGTCCTGGTGCTGTTTGAATAGTTTACAATCCGATTTTCCTATCTGGGACTCAAATGAAAGCCTTGGTGACTAGAATCAGGGCCAGAGATATTGTCTCCCCCAACCATACTCTGTGACATTCTTTCCCTCTGTAATTGACTTTATCATGTTTTCCTTTTTCCCTTATTCCATTTCAGTTTGGCATTTAGCAATAAAATTGGTATCTGAAATACTAGCACCTTCTTGAGGCACTAAGACTCAGAAATTTAGGCAGAATAATCCTGGCATCTTTCAGAAAAGCTAGGGATGGAACTTTAATTTAATCAATTTCTGAATTTTGTAATGGTCATTATGCTTTTTTTTGGTGCATTGGGCAAGGGTAAAGCTTCAAAAGTGTTCTTCAAGGGGTTCTAAGTTTGCTGTTCTACCATCTGTTAAATTTTAGGTAAAGAATATTGGCCATATCTATTGGAATATGAATAGATAGATTTTAAATGGAAAGAGAAATATGATAGATGATAGTTTGATAGAGTTAAATAAGACAGAGGGCAGAGAGACAGACAGAAAGAGAAAGAGAGAGAGATGGAAAGAGACAGACAGAGACAGAGAGATATGCAGAGAGAGACACAGAGAGACAGGCACACATTTTCAAGAGAAATGTTTTCCTTTATAGACAGAAGAAAAAAGGAAAGTTAGATAGATGATAGATAGATAGACAGACAGATAGATAGAAATCAATTTATGATTGCTAAATATTTTTGGGGGTGGAGGTGAACTTATTTTTAATTAACACCAGGAACTCCCAGGATAGAAGCTTTTCTACAAACACAGATTGATAATTAGTCTATAACTTAAAATCTTGAAGTGTCCCTGGGGTACTGTCATAAAAGAGTTGATATAGCCAGAATATGGGATAGGTGGGGTGCGAATCCAGTTCTTTACCCTCAGATCAACTTTAAACATGAAAACATAGTTGCTGCTCTGTAGTTAATGAAGATATGTGTGCATGTGTGTATATTATATATAATATATATATACAATATACATATATTCATATATGTACATACATATATGTACACATGTGTTATTCCATTGAAAATTCCAAGCAAACAGCATGTCATGTGAAATTTTTATGACATCAATACTGTGCCACATCATTTTGGGGTGGCTAATGAAAACATACACATACAGGTATGCTATTTTATAAGAAAGATATCTCACTTTTGATTGGTAGAAATGAAAAGACCGACATTTGAATCCTAACACTTTAATTTGCTACCAATACAAATTCAGGCAAGTTTCTCTCTCTCAGTCTCTCCCTCTCTGCCTCTGTCTCTCTCTGTCTCCCTGTCTCTGTCTCTCTGTCTCTGTCTCTGTCTCTGTCTCTGTCTCTCTGTCTCTGTCTCTCTCTGTCTCTCTGTCTCTGTCTCTCTCTCTCTGTCTCTCTCTGTCTCTCTGTCTCTGTCTCTGTCTCTCTCTCTCTCTCTCTCTCTCTCTCTCTCTCTCTCTCTCTCTCTCTCTCTCTCTCTCTCTCTCTCTCTCTCTCTCTCTCCCTCCCTCCCTTGATTTCTTCATCTGTAAAGGAGTAGGTTGGACTAAATGAAGTCAAATGTCCCTTACTTCCCCAAACAAACAAGCTATGAGTAGTACAATAGTTATTTCAATATAGTCCAGTTTGGGGTAGTATTTATAAAGACAATTAAAAGAAGAGAGTATGGCGAACATTTCAGAACATGCAGAGAAAGAAATGACTTATAAATAACAACCATACACAGAGGCTTTTTTTTCTTTCTTTAATATAACAAACCAATTCACCTCATCCCTAGGAAAAATATGCTTTTCTGATTAAATTCCCAATGCAATAAATCTTGCTTTGTCACCCATTCATGGCTGCTTTGAAAAAAGCCTCTTTCTTTTCTCAGTAATTAAAGGTCAGTTCAGAATTCTTTTTTTCAGCAGCTCAGTCTTTGGGTTATTATAAACTTTCTGGAAACCTGGTGGTGCTGGCGGCTGGGCCTTAAAACCTAACATTTTCTGGCCTAGATATGATTGGTTACCATCTCCTTCAAATGGCCAGCCACCCTCCTTTTCATCAATACTACTTCAACATGTGGCATAAGTATGACTACGCAGAAGGATCATGAAAGAGACCATCTGCCCCGTGCATACCCCAATTAACAGAAGCATTTCTAGCTGAATTTAAAAAGATGCATTTGTTAAATACTTACTATGTGAAAGGCACTATATTTGTACCTGGTGATACAAATACAAAGATGGAATGATTCCCTGCCATCAAGGAGCTAATAAATTCTATTAGAGGGGTATTCAAATAATGAACCACATCATTAAATGTAAAAAAACCCACATCCTGTAGTCAAATAATTAAATGCAGAAACATAGCAATCAAGAGTATAGAAACCAAAGAAAAATAGATAAGCCAATTGTAGCTATGCTAAATTATGATTTAACCATTCCATTTCTTAACAAAAACTAATTCAATCCATTCTTTGAAAAAGTAGATTTATGAGCTATTTTATTTTTGCTTACTTGTCACTACATCCACAGGTAAAGAAATAATTTATAAAATTTTAATTTACTAAATTCAGAAAAGAGGTAACTTGGGTAGCAAATAAAACACAGTCCTAAAATCCAAAAATCCTTGATTCAAATCTTGTCTCTGACATAGGTTGGTTACATGATTTTGGATAAGTCACACTTTTGCTACCTTAGGCAAATCTAAGACTATGAAGTACAAAGGTGTGAACTTTCTTTTTTTTTGACAGAGAGAGAGTCACCTATACTATCAGAATTGTATATTGTCTCTGTCCTTATCCCTAAGAAATACAGAATCCAGACCAGAAATGAAGATGAAGACTTGACTCAGATTGTTTCCTCTTTTAGTAAATAGGGATGGAGTATTTACAGCGTGAAGAAAACTAAGTGATGTAGTTGATAGAGAGTTGGACCCGGAGCAAACCTCATCTTTCTGAGTTCAAATCTGACCTCAGACACTAACTAGCTGTGTGACCCTGGGCAAGTCACTTCATTGTTTGCCTCAGTTTCCTCATCTGCAAAATGATCTGGAGAAGGAAATAGCAAAACCACTCCAGTATCTTTGTTGGAAAAACCCCCAAAGGGGTCACAAAGAATCAGATACAACTGAAGAACACAACAACTCTACAATGTGAGATTCACAATGAAGCCCATGAACAGAACAGGGTAGGACTACATTTTTATTATTGTTTAATAAACATTCAATAAGATGGGCATTTAGATAAACATGTTAGAAGAGAAAAAGAGGATCATACACAAGACTGCTGGTCTCCATCATGAATAGCTTGATTTTCTTTACAAGTATATGCTAAGCCTGCAGCTGCCAGAGCCATGCTCCTCTAAGGCTTGCTTTTGGTTGCTCCTCTTACTCCTTTCTCCCATTTAAAAGGGAAATGCATGCGTGTGCAAGTGTGTGCATGTGTGCCTATGTGTGTGTGCCTGTGTGTGAGTGTTTGTGTGCCTGTGTGTGCTTGTGTGTGTCCATGTGCATGTGTGTGTGCATGCATGTGTGTGTGTGATTGGTTCTTCTACCACCAAGTCCAAGTTCCACACAAAGACATAGAGATAAGGGCACTTTCCTTTCCTTCCCTAAGAAAAGATAATTCACTGGATGATGTAAACTAAAGTTACAAAGGTATAGAACATACACACACACACACACACACACACATGCATGCACACATAACCCCATAATGGCATGGTCAATATTCCCTAAAAAATGTCCTTCCATGGATAGGACATTCACATGTGCTGAGTGTAAATGTTAATGAATCCTCATATTCATTGTTATAAGTAAAATGAAGTGTCACATTTGTCAGTAACTTGTTTCAACTCCAATTTCTACTCCTAGACCCCATCCCACAATCTTTGCCATTTTTGTAGCATTTAAAAAGGTTCCAGGGACATAATTTCTGGATAATTTAATCATTTTGTTAACAAAACCAACGTGTTCATTAACAAAAGAAATGTCCTTTGGCTGTCTCTCTCTTAGACCAAAGACCACCATGGTGGCATCCTCAGAGGATATATATATATATACCCTTCAAAAAGTAAGTGTTCAACCATGATTAGTAGAAAGCTACCATGATTAGTTAACAATTAATGAGGCAATGAATATTACAATAAGGGTCTGAGAGTGACATCACGTCACCCTTGAATAAAGAGACTATCTCTATATTCAGACCCTTCCCCCAGTCTTGGGCAGTTTAGACAAAAGGGTATATCGCTACCAAAGTTTGATTTAATGAGATTCACCTTAGACTAGAGATTCCTTGCAAAGTTGGGTAGAGTTGGAAAGAGAAGGTTAACTCAACCTTCAGAGACTGAGATCTTGATAATAGAAAAAGGAGAAACATTGAATCTCCCCAGCTTCTTAGTTATTAATAATTATTTCTTTCACTTTACTGGTCATTTATAGGGACAACTATGCTGATTCATTACTAGTACAGTGAGCTGAAACTCCATTGACTAGGTGACAATAGTTTTTTTGACTGATTGATTCAGTACCACAGACAGTTCCTGCTGAATGTTATGGAGTAAGAAGATAGACATGCCAATCAGTGCAAAATCGGGATATAGGATAGAGACAAGTTAGACTGGGGAAGAACCCAGATAATAACCATTAAATAAGACCCCAAGGTCTGGAGCTACATGAACAGTTTAGAATATGGGTACACCTAAGCACTGTAGGTAAGAGAAAGAACTAGGTAGGAGAAAAACTAGGTTGGAAGAGACAGGGGTCATGGAAAGCCAGTAGTGACCCATAAGCAAGGCTGGGTAGCTAGTCAAAATGAGAATAATATATAAATACAGAGAGTCAGATAATAATAATAGTGATAATAAACAATAGCTAGGATTGCATAGGTTAAGATTTACAAAGTGTGTTATAAATAGTATGACATTTCATACTCATAATAAACCCAAGAAATGGGTGTTATTCTTAATGTCATTTTACAAATAAGGAAACTGAGTCAGGCAAGTGTTAAAAGACTTGCCCAAGTGGTCACAGAGACAGAAAGAGTCTGAGGACTGATCTTAGCTCAAGTCTTCCTTATTCTAGTTGCAGGGCTCTATTCACTGTATCATCTAACAGCCTAGATTAGGAATATGCTACACTACACATGTATTTTGATTCAGGAAAGCATCGCTATTACTTAGGAGATCAAAGGAGATCAAACAAAAAGGAAAAAAGACCCATATGTACAAAAAATATTTAAATTAGCCCTTTCTTGTGGTGGTAAAGAATTGGAAACTGAATAATAGTTCATCAATTGGGCAACAGCTAAACAAGTTGTAGTATATGAATGTGTTGGGACACTATTGGGCTGTAAGAAATAATAATAGAAATGGTTTCAATAAAACCTGGGAAGACTTGTATGAAATGATGCAAAGTGAAGTGAACAGAACCAGGAGTATAACTTATACAGTAACAGCAACATTATAAAGATAATCAACACTGAAAGACTAAGTAATCCTGATCAATGCAATGACCCACCACAATCCCAAGTACTCATACTGATACTTGTTTTCTACCTCCAAATGGAGAACTAGTGGACTCAGAGGACAAACTGAAGATTATTTTTTTGCTTTATTTTTTTAAACATGACTAATGTGGAATATTTTGTCCTTAAAAGATTATTTTTTTGCTTTATTTTTTTAAACATGACTAATGTGGAATATTTTGTCCCTAACTATACATATATGTGATATGTTTTATTTTTCTTGCCTTCTCATTGGGTAGAAGAGAGAAAAGGGGGAGGAAAAGGATTTGGAACTAAAAAAAGAGAAAAAAATGTCTCTGTGATTTAGAAATTAAGATTTTTAAAAAGGAATATATTATAGTACAAATCTAAGCAATACACCCAACCAGCAAGAGGGTGGGGAAACATGGAAGCAATCTAAACAATCATATGTTCTAGCAACAAGATGATAATGGCGAGAAAAATAAATTTTTTTCTGGTCTAGCCTTGAATCTTTATATGCAGTTTATTTGGGAACAGGCACTGGTACAAGGGTGTACCTAGCTTGACAATGAACAAGTCTTCATATTTATTGGATAATGACATTTTATGAGTCTCAGTGTGGTGTAATCAGTGAAATGTCTTGAACGGACTCTAGAGACCAATGCTCTACAGATATGATTCTGAGCTTGTTATTGACATCTTTTCAGTCTTCATTTCACCTGCTCAAATGAGGGAATGGGTGGGAATACTGAGAAGTAAAATGAGAAAGAGGAGGAGGAACAGGAGGAGGTGGAGGTGGAGAGAATGAATGGTCAAGAGAAGGACAAGAGAAAATCATTGAAACATTTTATAAAATGTACAGAAAAGGAGGCTTATAGGAAAAATGATTAGCAGAAGAACTTTGAAAGCAACATAGTGAATTTATTATACTTTCTTTTTATTTCCAATTAAATGTAAAGATCATTTTTAACATTCACGATGTTCACAATACACTTCTTAAATAATCAGTCTTAATATGAGATTAATGGTTTCACATGTAACACTTTTTTTCTATGACAATCCTTCCAATAACTGTGAATAGCTCTCATAACCCATTTTCTTTCCTTATAGATAAATCACATGATTTTCCACCAGCAGTAAAAACATAAGATAAAATTAAAATAATGTTTTAGTATGTAGTTTGATGTTAATCTTTGATCTAATAAAAAAACTGTATGTAGAATATGTTAATTTCATGGCTGTGGTGTTTGAGAGTTAAAAATAGTTGTAGTCTGATTTGAGAAGACAAACTCCAAATAGGGTCATAAAAAAGTGGTAAGTCAAATCTGATTTCAATGAAGTCATAGGTACTACATTCACCACTTTGTAGTAGTATAAAATTATTCAGTATTAATATTGTGAGGTAAATAAGGCATGATTAGGATTTGGAAATAATGGGGGTTTCTGCATAATATTTTCCTTCTAATGGAATTTATGGTGATATTTGACATATTATTTCACTTTTCCCATCAATTAACATTCATTATACACCTGCTACATGTCAGGCACTGTGCGAAGTACTAAGGATACAAAGAGACAACAGATAACCCTTGCCTTTAAGGAGTGTACAGTCTAATGGAAAAAACAACATACAGATGTATACAAAATGAACTACATTCTGAGTAAACAGGAAATAATTAAAAGAAAAAGGCAATTGAATTAAAAAGTGTTGGGGAAGGCATTCTGTAGAAGGTGAGTGTTTAGTTTTTAAAAGTCAAGTGTGTGCCAATAGCAGTTCTGTTTTGGTTATTTCTCCCTTTCATATATTAATGAGGATCAAGAGGAAAATAAAGCATTTTCCTTTTTCAGAGACAAATCTGGAGATTTTTGATATTGTTCATTTCTTCGAACAAATTTATGAAATGGGACATGACACCCTATATTCTAACACAGATTTTTTTTTTCCCTTGGAGAATGGAAGAAAATATAGCAAGTTGGAAGTCTTGATCATTACACAGGAGTCACAAAGAAAAAAAAAGTATAAAAATTTGATGTTAGGAAAAGGAATCCAGAGAGCTCATTTTCCTGGGCAGAAGTTATATGAATTCCACGAAGTTAGCTGATTTTTAAGACGAATTTTCATCCACAGGGTTATTACAAAGAATATCATTGCCATGCTTACCTGAGCTGCTTTCCATATTTCATTCTATTTCCATGCTGTGTTTAAAATTGGCTGACAATTGATTTTGATATAGCTACAGGTGTCAACAGAAAATACCAAATTGAGAGGTAAGATAAGGAATTAAGCAGTGAGTGAATGAAATTCATTCATTCAAATGAATTGAAAATTCATTCAAACATACACATGCATATACATACAAACACACATATATACACATATACCTATAAATACTCAAACATAACTGTATGCCTATATGCATTATTTATATGTGTGTGCATGTATATCCATACACAGACACTCACCTCTGTGTGTGTGTGTCTGTGTGTGCGTGTGTGTGCATATGTCTGTTCTAGCAATTGGTTTTTTTACAGACACACATCAGAACTTCTAACTTCTAACCACACATTGAATGTTAGGGTAGAGACACATGAAGCAATAGGTTTTATTGCTGTCCTTTCCTGGATTTTATGCTCTGAACTCTTAGTTATTTCTATTAATATTGTTTCTTCCCTATAGGTGCTACTCTTTGTCATCTATCGCTTTCTCTCCTCTCACAAGACCATCACACTAGTTGAGGCCCATATCACTTCTTGCCTGAATTATAGCAGTGACCTTCTAACTAGTCTCCTTGTTACAAATTTCATCCCAATTCAATACAGCCTTCAAGCATCTGCCAAAGTGATTTCCCTAGTGCATAAGGCTGACATGTCACTCCTCTACTTAAATTCAAGTGTGTCCCTCTTTACTCTAGATTCAATTAGAAACTCCTTTAATATTTAATGTCCTAAAAAACCTGATCCCAACTTATTTTTCAACATGTTTCCCTTCATGCACATGACCCATCCAAACTAACTGATTTTCTCTTCCACATACACAAAAATTCAGCAACCATCTCTGTTCTGGGTATCCCTGGCTTATCTCCACACCTGGAAGGTAGTTTTGTTTGGTTTTTTTTTCCCACCACTCCCTCTTAGAACCCTTACTTTCTTTCTAGGCAGAGTTTAAAAGTACCTTCTACAGGAACCACTTCCTCCAGATGCTAGTGACTTCTTTCCAAAATTACCTTATATCCCTTTGATATGTACCTATACGTGAACATGTTGATCCGTAACCAGATGGTGAGCTCTTTAAATCAAAGAATATTTCATTTTTGTCATTGTATTCACTGAATTTGATATAGTGCCTGACACAGAACAGGTATTTAATGCATTCTAATTGATTGCTATAGTACCTAGATTGATCAATGTACTTTTTAAACTCTCCATCCTTCAGGTTAAAGCTTCATTGCTCAACCAGGCAAACAAATACTTATTTCCCCTAGATCTCATAAGGTACACACCATCTTTTGACATATGTCAGCTATTCCTTTGTTTTAATTAATGATTCTGGAAATGTAAATCATTTTCCCTAATGCCATATTTTTACTCTAAAAAATTAATCTAGAAGCTTAAATTATTTTTCCCTAATGTCATCTTTAAAAAGAAACAATAATGCTTTCTAACAAAGAGATGGTACCATGGAAAAGGATTCAAATTTCCAGAATCACATATAAGATTCAAAATCACTCCTGAAAACTGTACATCTTTTCTGAAGGACCTGTCTTTCCTTAGCAATAGTGATGAAAATGCCACTTGTGCCCCATGAGATCATGCATCTTTTGCCAAGGGCTTCACAGTTGGTAACACTGCTGTCTGGATTTCTTCTGGCACTGCCATCTGGCCCCGAAAGAAACCCCAGAAATGTTTATAACCACAGTAAGCATGGCTGCAGATTATATCATCGCTTTCCTAAAACATAGTAATATAATATAAAATCCACCTATAAGATCCTTAATTTGCAGTAACCACTTTTGTTTTGTTTTGTTTTGTTTTTTCATAAGACTGCAGTATGTGTATGTGTATGGTATACCCACATCAAAAGACCTGAGTTCGAGTTCTACCTTGGTCACTTTCTAACATTGTGAATTTCATTGTCATTTCCCTTTCATTCCCCTCAATTTCTTTAACTGAAATATGAAAGGCTTGGACTAGGCATATTTATGGTATCTTCGGGCTCTAATGTTGTATAAGAATAGAATAGGCTGTAGTTGTTACAGCACCTGAAGAAAGAAAAAAATAATAAGATTAATCCTTATCATTTTTGATGAAATTCTATCGACCCATTTGAAGCCCTCTTACCTTTATAATGAGATATACTGTAGCGGAGTGAGAGCTGAGTAGGTCGAGGGACTAGCTGTACTCCTTACAGTGTAAAATATGCCAGCAAAAAGGTCATGAGGGGTAGTAGGCAGCTGGCTTTCCCCAATTTATCTGAAGCCTTTAATCCAAGAAGACCTCATAGGCAATCGTTTTATGAAATGACATCCAAACAGTTGTAGCTGCCAACAGCTATTTTACTCTTGACATCAATTTCTGAAAACATCACCTGTGAAAAGTTCAACATTTAGCATTTCTTCATTTTTTTTCTTTTGAGGGGTAGATATAGACCTTATGGAAAGTGACAGTCTGGAGAAGTAAATATATAATTTCTTACTACCACATGTGAGGTGAAGTAATAATTGCGCAATCATGAAGTAGGGGCAAGATCCCTGAGACTGGAGTTCTAGTAGGCTTTGCTATTAACTATGTGAACCAGTAAACTGGTATCTTGTTTCCCCATTTCTGGTCTATTACAAAAGAATGACATCTGCCCCTATTTAGTTCTTCAGAGGATGAAATGAGATCATAGAGAAAGGGCTATAAAGTATTAGCAAGAGAAATACTGCAGTTCTCTCCTTTCTAGAATGTATTCCTTAATCTTGGATATTTTTATCTATTAATTTATGGTTTGTTCATTCACTATTTTTGATTTGTTCATTCATTTACTCATTTATGCACGTATTTGTTTATTTATTTGAAGTCAGCCTTGTGCATCCCTCTACACTCACACCCATAAAAAAAAAGAATCAGGAATCAAGACTAAAAGTGGAACAACGTCCTTCATCTGAAGAACAAGAAAAATGTCTTGACTTTATGTCCTCTTACCTATTCTTTCCTCCAACGACCTGATGCCCAAGTACCTTGATTTGGTTGGATGAACTAGCCCCTATGCCACTAGTGTTCCAGGTGAGAAAATGCCATGAGATAGTGGCAAGAGTGTTAGATGTTTTACTCTGGGAATGTGGTTTCAAATCCTGACTCTATCACTTACTACTTAAATGCCCTAGGGCAAGAAATCTTTTGTGTCCTCAGTTTCTTCATCTGTAAAATGAGGATGAGAGATTTTACCTCTACGATTCTTTTCAGTTCTGAATTAGTGATCCTATGGTCCTACTTTCCATTCACAATCTTCAAACTGTAGAATAGAAAGAGTCCTCAGTGTCCACCAACTGATACCTAAAGAAATCTCTTCCCCAAACATAACCAATATTTTCTTGAATGTCTCTACTTAGAAGGGACCCAATTCTTTGCAAAGGGAGTCCATACAACTTTTATATAACTAATTATTAGGGACACTGTTCTTACATTAAATTTAAAATTATCTTTTTGCACCATCTGCATATTGCATTTGTGTGTGTCGTCCCCAACATCCCCATTCCCCCTGACAGTATCATTAGCTCTTTGGGTGACAATTTCATTCTTTTCTTACTGATAGGTCACAATATATTCATAGAAGAAAAAGGAAAAGAAATGCTAAGTTAAATTTCCAATACTGTAAGAATTCTTCCTAAAGTCATGTGTCTATAGGATTAAATCGATCTAAATCTGTGCTGGTAATGGCAGAACTGTTAAAAGAACCATTTCACTTAGAACATTTGGTCAAACCAAGCATCATGATCCATTTACTCAGAGGCAAAATCAGCAGAGTCCAGAAACGTTGACTATTGTCATCATGCTGCTGAATGGCTTCAGTGTGTAGACAGATTTTTTTAAGTGTTTTTTTAAAGATTTTGAGTTCCAAATTTTCTCCCTGTCTCTCCTTGCCCCCCTACACTGAGATGACAGGTATTCTGATTACCTCTTCCCCACTTTGCCCTCCCATTTATCATCCCTCCGTTATCCCCTTCCTCTTTATCTTACTGAAGGGCAAAATAAATTTCTATACCCTATATATATTATTTTCCAGTTGCATGTAAAAACAATTTTTTTAACATTTGTTTTTTTTAAACTTTTGATTCCAAATTCACTTACGTCTTCCCTCCCCACCTACCCACATAGAGAAGGCAAGCAATTCAACATAGTCTATATATGTGTAGTTATGCAAAACATTTCCATAGTAGTCATGTTGTGAAAGACTATATTTCCCTCCATCCTATCCCACCCTCCAACTATTCTATTTTCTCCTTTAATCCTGTCTCTTTTTCAAAAGTTTTTGCTTCTGACTTTCCCCTCACCCAATGTGTCTCCCTTATATCATCTCCCTTTTGTCCCTTTCCTCCCTGCTTTACTACAGGGTAAGATACCCATCTGAGTGCTTGTTATTTCTTTTTTATTTTTTGCTTTTCTTTTCTCTTAAATTCATTTATTTATTTTTAGTTTCCACAAGATTATAAGTTCCAAATTTTCTTCCCATCTCACCCCTCTCCCCACCCCAAGACATCATGCATTCTGATTACCCCTTCCCTCAATCTGTCCCCACTTCTATCACACCCCTCCTTTCCCTTATCCCATCTCCTCTATTTTCTTATAGGGCAAGATAGATTTCTATACCCCAACACCAGTATTTCTTATTTCCCAATCGCATGTAAAAACAGTTTTTTAACATTCCTTTCTTCCTTCCTTTTTTTCTATCTATCTCCTCCAACAACCCCTAATACTGAGAAAGATCTCGTGAATTCCATATAACATTTTTCCATATAGGAATGTAAATAGTTCAATTTTAATAAGTCTATTACGATTTCTCTTTCCTGTTTAGCTTTTAATGCTTCTCTTGATTCTTGCATTTGAAAGTCTAATTTTCCATTCAGTTATGGTTTTTTCATTAAGAATGTTCATAAATTTTCTATTTCATTAAATGACCATTTTTTCCCTCTGAAAGATTATGCTCAGTTTTTGGTGGGTAGGTGATTCTGGGTTTTAATCTTAGCTCCTCTGACTTATGGGTTTTCATATTCCAAGTCCTTATATCCCTTGATGTACAAGCTGTACATCTTGTATTATGCTGATTATATTTCCACAATACTTGAATTGTTTCTTTCTGGCTGCTTACAATATTTTCTCCTTGACTTGGGAACTCTGGAATTTGGCTACAATATTCCCAGAAGTTTTCCTTTTAGGATCTCTTTTCAGAGGTGATTGGTGGATTCTTCTCATTTCTATTTTATTCTCTGGTTGTAGAATATCAGGTGAGTTTTCCTTGATAATTTACTTAAAGATGATGTCTATACTCTTTAGATCATGACTTTCAAGTAGTCCAATAGTTTTTAAACTATCTCTCCTGGATCTATTTTCTAGGTCAGTTGTTTTGCCAGTGAGATGTTTCACATTATCTTCTATATTTTCATTCTTTTGGTTCTGTTTCATACTTTTTTGATTTCTTAGAAAATCAAGCAAGCTTCCACTTGCTTCATTCTAAACTTGAAGGAATTAATTTCTTCAGTGAGCTTTTGGACCTCCTTTTCCACTTGGTCAATTCTGTTTTTAAGGTATTCTTCTCCTCAGTGACTTTTTAGACTTTGTTTGCCATATGGGTTAGTCTGTTTTTAAAGTGTTATTTTCTTCAGGATTTTTTGAAGGGTCTCCTTTACAAGTTGTTGACTCATTTTCATGATTTTTTTTTCAATCTCATTTCTCTTCCCAATTTTTCCTCTACTTCTCTTACTTGATTTTCAAAATCATTTTTGAGTTCCTCCGTGGCCTGTGGTCAATTCATATTTTCCTTGAAGGCTTTTGATGCAGAAGCTTTGTCTTCTTCTGGCTTGATGTTTTGATCTCCTTTGTCACCAAATTAAGATTCTATTGTCTGAGTTCTTTTGTCATGTTCACTCATCTTCCCAGTCAAATATTTGACTTTCTAACTCTTTGTCAAGATAGGGCTCTACCTCCAAAGGAAGTAGGGGTAGGGATGGTGTACTGTCCTAGGCTTCAGAAATTTTGTATCAACTGCTTGATCACCCACCATCTGTGGGCCCAGATCTCCAGAAGCAGCCTCTGCCACTAGTGCCACCATCACTGCCACTACCACCACTACTATCCAGGGGTAGGAGCCAGACCTGGCCATATACCTTACTTCTCTTTCATCCAGATTCCAGAGTTTTTCCACTAAACATTTTGGTATTTGTGGGTTGAAAAATCTGGAAACTTTGACTCTAACCCTAACCATAAATCATAAATCATAAAAACCTCCAACTTTAATTGTAAATGCCTCTGACTCTAAACCTAAATGCTTCTAACTCTGCCTGCACCTCCAATGCTGACCCTCTGACTATAACCTTAACCTTAAATGTGCCTCCAACCCTGCAACTCCATCTCTGACTCTCACCCTAACCCTGATGACTCAGTTCCTGAGGTCTGTTCTGGCCCATCTGTGCCTGTGCAGCCCATGATGGAGTGCACTCTACTCCCTTCCTGGTGTGATAAGCCCTTCCTGTTGACTTTCCTCGTTGTCTTGGGCTGGGGATTGTTTCACTCTGTTATCTTGTAGGTTCTGTAGCTCTAGAATTTTAGAAGTATTGGGGCCAGCTAAAACTACCTTGATTTTTTTCCCCCTTTTCTCTGTGACAGTCTTTTTAATACTTGAATACAGCTGTCATAACCCCACTAAGTCTTTTCCTCTATAATCTAAGCATTCCTTCAAATAATCCACATAGGACATGATCTCCAGCATCTTTATATTCTATTTGCCTTTCATTAACTGTTTTCCAGTGTCTCTTCTATAATGTGGCACTCTAAACTGAACCCAAATGGTCAAAATGGCCAAATCAGGATGGAGTAGAGTAAGATGGATTTTTCTTCTTTCTGTAATAGATCATAGGATTATGGACTTATAGATGGAAAGGAATCAGATGTCGTCTTTCTTTAGAGCCTATTTTTTTGTGTCTTACAATGCATTATCCAATTCTGAATAATCAACAATGCTCTCATGCTTTCTCAGGTCCCAGTGGAGTGCGACAAGAATGTGTGCTTGCCCATTTACTACTTAGCCTGCTGTCTTCAGGCTTGTTGTCAAATGTCTTCAAGAAGGTGTAATGCTAATTAGAGAGTTAAAGATCTTCCCCCCTCACTGATGGGCCTGCACATTAAGAGAAGCTTGATTAGGGGAGTCCCAAACCTTTCGTTAATTTCTAACTCCTTCTCAACAGTTGTGATGCCCTCTGGCTATGAAAAGTGTATAAATACTCTGAGGTGAGGTTTTACTTTGGTGCTTACTCATTGGAAGTGTTTATCTGGGCAGGCAAAAGTCTGGACAGCTGCCAAGAAGCTCCCTGGCTTTGGAAATCCAAATGTTGGTGCTTCTCTATCTGGTAACTATATATGTACGGTCAGACATTGCATCTGTCTGTTGGTCTGTGATGTATATATTGCTTACAGTCAGACAGAGAAGCCCTCTCTGTTGATTATTATTTCTTTGTATTTTCTCTGATGATCAAGATGCTGACTTTTTCCTCTAAGTGAATGATACATGTGCTTGATTAAAGTGGTTGTTGACCCATTACAAGTTGCCTTTCCTTTTAGAAAAGCAGATCAAAGAACCTGTGATAGCAGGCCATCCTGAATGTGTATCCATGGTGTTTAACACAGTATTGGATACATATGCACTTAATATATACTTAACAGAATGACTTCCTTCCTTCCTTCCTTCCTTCCTTCCTTCCTTCCTTCCTTCCTTCCTTCCTTCCTTCCTTCCTTCCTTCCTTCTTTCTTTTTCCCTCCCTTCATTCTGTCCTTCCTCTGGCACTTACTTCTTTCCCTTCATACTTTTTTCCATATAATTTTCCTTCACTGGGGGGAAGAGGTTTTGTTTTTTGCTTTTTAATTCAATCAAATAAGCTTACTAGAAGAGCATATATAGTCCCAGGATACATGTACTATACAACTTGAACAATAGATTAAACATCCACTGTCATAATTGCCACAGATGGAAATACACAAATTCAGAAGATTTTTTGTTTGTTTTCAAATTCAAAATATTAGTTATTCCAGTTAGCCTTGAAACTTGGAGTGAAAGAGAAATGAATGGAAGGGAGAAAGTACATGTAACCTACACACACACACACACACACACACACACTCACACACACACACACACCAAAAACATACATTAAATTAGTAATTAGGAGAACAAGGATCTAAGCTTGGCTTTGCTAATAACAAACTGTGGCTTTGGGCCATCCAGATCACTTCTCTGAACTCTAACTTCCTCATTAATTAAAAACAAAATAAATGAGGGCTTGAAATTAGTTCTCTGTAAGATCCCATTTATCTTGAATCTCCTCTGCTTCTCATATTCTTATGTGGAACAATGACCATTATGCGAAGAATCTGGAGATTTCAAAGCACTCATATTAAGCCAGTTATCACTTCCATATAACATCAATTACAAAATAAAAGTAAAGGCACATTTAACAAATACATATATCCAAAAGCTGAAACAATTTCTTAAAATTACTAATTGATTATTAATAAGCAGACTATAGGATTAATTGAAAATAGACAATTACTTACAGTAATTACCACATTCAGATCTGAGGATATTCTACAGCCAAATACTAGTCATGTTACCTTCATTACTGCTTTTCAGTAATTAAAATCATCTGACATGGCTGAAAAGAAGAGCAAGATTAATATTAATAAAAATCTTTGTTAAAATAGAATTTTATGTCTGCAACTTTATTTATACAATTTAATGGGAACTGACTCAAGAGACTGTCTATTTCTATATTTATAAAGAGCTCATCACAGTTATGTGCTTAATAAATGTGCTTTTTTTCCCTTTCTCCGTGTCTTATTGAGACAGCTGATATCCAAAGAGGTAAATTAACTTTACACAAAGTTGAAAAAGTAATAAATGGCACAGGTGCATTTAAACCCAAAGATTGTGAATCTTGATCCAGTTCTCTTTTCATCACACTCTGGTTATCATTTATGCGATTGCTATTAATCTCTGTCTATAAATTGAGATGTGTAACATTTACTTTTTACACTGTAAGTTTTCTGAGGGCACAGATTACTTTTTTCTATTTCATCCCCAGTGACTAATAAAATTGACACTACATATCTAGTATATGTCAAATGTTCAATGAGTGAATGAATGAATAATGAACTTTAATGTCACTGTATTGGTCATTCAATGACCAACAGATTGTGAATAAATTGAATTGAATTATAATTTGCATAATCTTGGCCCAGAGAGATAATGTGATAATGTGGATAGAAAGGGGAATGATCTGAAGTTTCTCTATCCTCTCAGAACTACTCTCTTTTCAGTCTATGAAGAGAAACTTAATATTTGCTACTATTTCTTAGATGATAAGAATAACCATTTTGTGACCAGATAGGCCATGTATTTGTCCTACAAAGAAAGGTTAGGGTATTTTCAAGTGAGTCTCATGGCCAGGACAACTTAGATACAAATTCCACCACTAGTATATGCCAGCTGTTTGCAGTATGCTTATCTTCTCAGTACCTCAGTCCTCCCTCTAACACTCAGTTTTTAATTGAGTTGTTCATCTACATTGGCTGAAAGTTTCCTTAACTGGTGTTCTCTACAACACTTCATTCATAGGCTTACACCATTAAAAATTACCTACAGAAGAAAGTATATTTAACCGGTGGTACAGGTATCTTCCATTTTATTTTCACTGAAGGGAGTAAACATTTATTATTCTTGGAATTAGTTTTTTCTGTGTTTTATACGTTTTAAGCAATTGAATTATCCATAATTTTTTCCTTAAAAGAAAAAAGCTTTCCCTCCTTTGAACTCCTAACTTTAATGAGGCCTTTGAACATGTAAAATCGCTCCATCTGTAGCCAATCCGTGACAAGTCTTAAGGAGGCTTTCTTGCAAAAATCTGCAATAATGAATTTTATATGAAGTTATGAGTTTGTGTTAGCCTGATTTTCTTTATAAGCATATAATAAATCCTCAGATAAATTTAAAAACTGATTTCTCTTCCTGACTTATTTTGGAAAATGAATTACTGCGGGACTCAATGAACAGTACTTACTATTTTTCCCTTCAGAATTCTAGGGATAATTCAAGGGTTTGAGGTACTTTTCTAAAACAAAAGCTCACATGACCCCATCTGCTGTGTCCTACTCTCCTACATATCCTTTGAAAAGTTACCATTTTCTCAACTGTACTCAACTATTCTGTGATGAACGCTTCGATTTCATTTTCACTAGTTGATATCTCCTCAATATCACTGGTAAAGATTTAACATGAACTATTTTTATGAAGGTATATTTACTAAGGAACAAAGGAAAAATTAAGGTTGAAAACATCTTTCTGAATCGAGGTACTGTCCCCCATATGGATATTTGGATGTAGGGAGAGTGGGTTCAAACTTAAAGTGGTTGCTACTAAACATTCATCCTACCAAGCTCACTTTTGGGTACTACATGGGAAATGGACAAGTCTTTATTTTTAGTGCAAAGCATTGCATCTCCATGGCTAGTTCAGGTCATTGCTAGACTGGCTCAAGCAGTTCGGTTTTCAGAACATAATGGAGTTGGGGGGGGAGGGTGTTGACTGCTGGAAAGTTTGCTGTGGACTCTAGTTCCTGGAACTGTGGTAGCTCCTCCAAACATTTAAAGGCTTTAGAGTCATTTCAGCTCTTACATTCTTTCATCAAGAAATATAAAGAATTAAACATAAAAAAAAAAAATAAAGATGGAAAAAATATGCATTCAAAAATCAGTAATGACAGAAAGGTGAACAAAGGTCTCTTCCCTACAGACAATCCCAAAGTAATCCATCATCCTTATTAGAAAACCATCAGTGAAAGAGGGAGTTCAGGTTCTTCCATTGAAGTTTATTGTATGAATATTCAGTTTCACTGCAGCAACTAATTTAAAAACTTATGCTTCACCATACAATAAAGGGAGAGGAGAGAGTTACAGATACCTGTTAATTCCCAAAAATGTAGGGCAAGATTCCTGATTAGGAAATGGGCATTTCCCCAAGAAGGTTTGTCAACCCTCCATATGAGTTGGAACCAGGCCAAACAGATTTTACATTCTTTTTGTTTTTGATGTTTTCAAAGTCACTTTTTTCCCCATGTAAATTTTCTTATTTTCAGTTTTCAACATTCACTTCCACAAAATTTTGAATTTCAAATTTAATCTTATTCTCTCCCTTACTCCCACTCCAAGACAGCATGTATTCTGATTGCCCTTTCCTCCAATCTGCCCTCCTTTCTATCATTACCCTCCCCATTCCTTTCTCTTCTATTTTCCTGCAGAGTAAGATAGATTTCTATACCCTATTGACTATATATCTTATTTCCTAGTTGCATGTAAAAACAACCTCTAACATTCATTTTTAAAACTTTGAGTTCCACATTCTCTCCCTTTCCCCCTCCCTACCCACCTGCATTGAGAAGTTAAGCAATATGATAAAGGTTATACCTCTGTGGTTATGTAAAACACCTACAAAACAATGTTGTGAAAGACTAGGTATATTTTCCCCTATCCTGTCACACCCTGGATTTATTCTATTCTCTCTTTTGACCTGTCACTCTAGCAAATTGTTTGCTTCTGATTACCCTTTCCCCCAATCTGCCATACAAATACATATAACATATATATATATATATATATATATATATATATATATATATATATATATATATATATATATATACATATATACATATATATACACACATACATACACACACATGCATATACATACACATACACATATATTCCCTCCAACTACCCTAATACTGAGAAAGGTCTCATGATTTACAAATATCATCTCTCCATATAGAATGTAAACAGTTCAGCTTTAATAAGTCCTTTATGGTTTTCCTTTCTTGTCTACCTTTTCATGCTTCTCTTGATTCTTGTATTTGAGAGTTAAATTTTCTATTCAGCTCTATCCTTTTCAATAAGAATGCTTGGAAGTCCTCTATTTCATTGAAATTCCATTTTGCTGAGTAGGTGATTCTTAGATTTAATCCTGTATCTTTGACCTCTGGAATATCATATTCCAAGGCCTCTGATAGCTTAGTGTAGAAGCTGCTAAGTCCTGTTTTATCATGATTATGTTTCCACAATACTTGAATTGCTTCTTTCTGGCTGCTTTTAATATTTTCTTCTTGACCTGGGAACTCTGGAATTTGGCTACAATATCTCTAGGAATTTTCCTAGGGAAATTTTGGGATCTCTTTTGGGATCTCTTTAAGGAGGTGATTGGTGGATTCTTTCTATTTCTGTCTTACCCTCTAGTTCTAGAATATCAGGTCAGTTTTCCTGGATAATTTCTTGAAAAATGATGCCTATGTTCTTTTTTTGGTCATGGCTTTCAGGTAGTTCATTGATTTTTAAATTATGTCTCCTGGATCAATTTTCTAGGTCAGTGATTTTTCCAATGAAATGTTTGTAACAGTAAACACCCCATCATACACAGGGAAGCAGCTATTACAGGTTCTTAGATCTGCATTCATAAAAGAAAAAGCAAGTTTTGAAGGATTAACAGTCACATTAATCAGCACTCATTCCTTTAACAAAGCACATATATCATTCACCTAGTTCAGGAGATTCAGCATCCTGAACTTCAATGAAAATACAGAGAAATTAGAAGTCAACAGACATGGATTCCTTTGTCTCAATTCAACAGACAGTTCCAACAGTCTGACAATAGTTACTGGAGAGGGAAGCACTGACATCTGGGATTTCAAAGCCAGGGGTCTCCTTTAGTGGCTTCCTAGAGTTTTCAGTTGGTGGGACAAACATTCCTAGTCAATAAGCCCCAAAATAAAACTCATACCTCAGAGTCTTTAGACACTTTTTAAAGCCAGAGGGCATCACATCCCTTGAGATTCAGTGCCTCATTAACAAAAGGCTTGGACCTTCCTACAAATCTTCCCAGTCCTAACAGTGGGTGGGAAAGATCCTCCTTAATCACATTCAAATTGAGTCATTTTACTTCTTGATTGTGCTAATAAAAAACAGCAAAAGTTTTTCTGTTTTACTTGCCATTACAGTGTTTCCCATTGTCTTCTATTTTTCCCCATTCCTTTGATTCTGTTTTATAATATCTTGATTTCTCATAAAGTCATTAGCTTCCATTTAGCTCCATTCTAGTTTTTAAATAATTATTTTCTTCAGTGAGCTTTTGAACCTCCTTTTCCATTTGGCTTATTCTGCTTTTTAAGGCATTCTTCTCATCATTGGCTTTTGGACCTCTTTGGTCATTTGGGTTAGTCTAATTTTAAAACTGTTATTTTCTTCAGAATTTTGGGGGGTTTCCTTTAGCAAACTGTTGACTGATTTTTCATGTTCTTCTTATGTCACTTTCAGTTTTCTTCCACATTTTTGCTCTACTTCTCTTACTTGATTTTCAAAATCCTTTTTGAATTCTTCCATGTCCTGAGACCAATAAGCTTTGGACTTGTTGTCTTCTTCTGGTTGTATGTTCTGATCTTCCTTGTCACATGTGATGGAAGAAAATATCTCTTCACAGAGAGAGTAAGGATCTGTCAGAGCTCTCCCCTATAGCCCATAAAATACCTGTAAAAATACTCTAAACAATTTCTACAGGAGCAGAAGCCACAAAATGACAGAGTGAAGGAGATTTCTAGCCAAGGACAGCCTGGAGGGCTGACAGGAAGGGTCTATCACACCAGGTGTGGAGCAGAGTGAAGCCAATCCTTGACCACACTACTAGGCAGAGACAGGATTGGAGTGGGCCTCAGGGGGAAGAATCCCCGGGAGCAGTTGGGGCTCCCAGATTACTCAACCCATGAATGCCAAAGACAGTTTCAAAGGTCAGTGGAAAAGCTCTTTCACCTGGGTAAGAAGGGCAGCATCCATTTTTGGAGCCCTCTGCCTAAAGACCCAGGGAATTGAGCAGCTCATCTGAATCTCAGCCCTGTGAGGTGGCCCTGGGGTGAGGAGGAGCATTTGGTGGAGCTGGATGTGATTGTGAAGAGAGAATTCTACTCGAAGATCCTGGGCAGAAAAGTTTTTGGTTGCTCCCAGAGCACTGTGCAGGCCAGGAGAGGAGTAAATGTGCCACCTTGGAGGAACTGAGAACTTACAGGTCCCTAGAGTATATCTTCCTGTTGACAAAGGACTCAAAAGTCAAGTAATTGGCTTTGAAAATGCCCAAAAAAGGGGAAAAAATAAGACTATAGAAGGTTACTTTCTTGGTGCACAGGTATTTTCTTCCATCCTTTCAGATGAGGAGGAACAATTCGTACCATCAAAGGAAGACATAAAAGTCAAGGCTTCTGCACCCAAAATCTGCAAAGTAAATATGCATTGATCACATGCCATGGAAGAGCTCAAAAAGGATTTTGAAAATCAAGTAAGAGAGGTGAAGGAAAAATTGTGAAGGGAAATGAGAGGGATGAAAGGCAGTCATGAAAAGTGAGTCAACAATTTGCTAAAGGAGACCCTAAAAAATACTGAAGAAAATAACAGTCTTAAAAATAGACTAACTCAAATGGCAGAAGAGGTTCAAAAAGCCAATGAGGAGAAAGATACTTTAAAGGGCAGAATTAGCCACATGGAAAAGGAGGTTCAAAAGCTCACTGAAGAAAATAGCTCTTTAAAAATTAGAATAGAACAGATGGAAGCTATTGACTTTATGAGAAACCAAGAAATTACAAAACAAATTCAAAAGATAAAAAAAATAGAAGACAATGTGGAATATTTCATTGGAAAAACAACTGACCTGGAAAATAGACCTAGGAGAGACCATCTAAAAATTATGGGACTACCTGAAAGCCATGATCAAAAAAAGAGCCTAGATATCATCTCTCAAGAAATTATAAAGGAAAACTGCCCTGATATTTTAGAACCAGAGGTTAAAATAAATATTTAAAGAATCCACTGATCACCTCCTGAAAGAGATCCTAAAAGAAAAACTCCTAGGAATATTGTAGTCAAGTTCCACAGTTCCTTGGTCAAGGAGAAAATATTGCAAGCAACTAGAAAGTAACAATTCAAGTTTTATGGAAATACAATCAGAATAACACAAGATCTAATAGCTTCTACATTAAGATATGGAAGGGCTTGGAATATGATATTCTAGAAGTCAAAAGAGCTAGGATTAAAACCAAGAATCACTTACCCAGAAAAACAGTATATAATACTTCAGGAGAAAATGGTCATTCAAAGAAATAGAGGACTTTCAAACATTCTTGATGAAAAGACCAGAACTGAATATAAAATTTGACTTTCAAACACAAGAGTCAAGAGAAGCATGAAAAGGTGAACAGAAAAGAGAAATTCTAAGGAACTTACTAAAGTTGAACTGTTTGTATGAAGGGATAATATATTAGAAAGTAAAATTAAGTGGTAAGAGAGTAATATATTGGGAGGAGAAAGGGAGAAATGGAATGGGGCAAACTATCTCATAAAAGAGGCAAGACAAAGCTTTTTCAATGGAGGGGAAGGAGGAGGCAAAAAGTGAAGCTTACTCTCATCACATTTGGCTTAACATGCACACTGTAATTTGGTATGAAAATCTATATTACACGAAAGTAGGGGAGAAGCGGATAAGTAGGTTGGGGTGTATGATAGAAAGGAGGGCAAATGGGAGGAGAGAGTAATAAGAAGTGAACACTTTTGGTGAGGGATAAGGAAAAAAAGAGGATAGAATAAATGGGGGGCAGGGTAGGATGGAGGGAAATATAGTTAGTCTTGTACAGCATGAATATTATGGAAGTCTTTTGCGAAGCTACATATAGACAGCCTATATTGAATTGCTTGCCTTCTCAGTGGGGATGGGTGAGGAGGCAGGAAGGGAGAGAAGTTGGAACTCAAAGTTTTAGGAATGAATGTTGAGAATTGTTTTTGCGTACAACTGGGAAATAAGAAATACAGGTAATGGGGTATAGAAATTTATCTTGCCCTATAAGAAAAGGTAGAAGATGGGGTTAAGGGAAGGGAGGGTTGAGATAGAAGGGAGGGAAGACCGGGAGAATTGGTAACAGAATGCACAATGTTTTTGGGTGGTGGGGTGGGGAGAGCTGGAGAGAAAATTTGGAACTCAAAATTTTGTGCAAGTGAATGTTGAAAACTAAAAATAAATAAATGAACATTAAAAATATTAAAGTGGAGGGCTTCAGAAACAATCTGTTTCAGCAGTGGCTGCATCTGTTCTGGGGCTGTGGCTGGACAGGGGCTGGAGACAGATAATGCTCCACTCTCAACCAGATGAGAGTGACTGACACTTTCCACTGACTTTTGAAGCTGTCTTTAGTGTTTATGGGTTGAGAAGTCAGGAATTCACAACAACTGCCGTCAATTCCATCCCTTAAGGCCTGCTCCTGTTCAGTCCATGCTGGGGTCACATGTGCCAAACTTACTTTTACTCCCAGGCTGGTACGATAAACCCTTCCCATCGACTTTCCCGATTGTCATATGCTGGAAATTTGTGTTGGTCAGTCATTTTTTGGCTTCTACTGCTCTAGAATTTGTTTAGAGTCATGTTTTACAGATTTTTTGAGGAGTTTGGAGAGAGAGCTGAAGCAGGTCCCTGCTTCTACTCTATCTTTTACTACTATCTTGGCTCTGGCTCCCAGATTTTACATTCTTGAAGGAGTGTGTCCCTATTGGTCAGTTCCCTGTTACATAAGGCTCCATATAAGCTGCATCTATTTCTGCTGCTACCTTTTTGTATGACCTAGGGTAGAGATGGGGAACTTGCAGTCTGCATGTGGCCTTCTGGGTCCTTGGGTGTGACTTTTTGACTGAGTTCAAGTTTTGCAGAACAAATGCCCTCAGTAAAAGAATTTATGCTATGAAGTTTGGATTCAGTCAAAAGGCTATGGTTGAGGACCTAGGGGGTCTCATGTGGCCTCAAGGCTGCAGGTTCCTCACCCCTGACCTAGGCAAACTATTATTGCTGGGGATGGAAGCTCAATTCCATGTGGACAGTCTCGGGCAGGTAAAGGTGGGAACTTCTAAATCTTAGAGTTCTCACGAGGCCCCCCCAGGAAACGACTGGGAATTGAGGTGAACCAAGCTATCTCGTGTATTTCTGCCTCTTCCCATGAGAAACGTAATGGGAGAGAGCTCTCCCAGCCCTCGAGATTGTCCCAGATCTGGGCACACTATTGTTATCTAACAGCACGGTATTCAGATGCAAACTATGCGGCTGGAGAGCTTAAGTAGGATCAGGAAAGCCTGAAAGTTCTCTTGGGCGGAGGGGCCACGTGTGAGGACAACAAGGCTCCGCTTTTCCTCTCTCCTCTCTCCCCTCCCACTCTCTCCCCACTTATACTTCTACTTCCAATCTCTTATTGTAAGATCTTTGCCTCCTTGGGAGATTCTTCGCTCCCTCCTAAGGAAGAATTCCCCTGCACTTGTAACTAGATCCTGAAATAAAGCTCAACCCTTGTTCGACTCTGGAACGTCCTTTCTCTCATACGAGCATCCGGTTTGGCCAACCGAAGACCTCCGATAGAGGTAAGGGAAGACTCGGGTAGCCCTCAGGCCTCTAGGCCTGGCATGTTATAGTTCTTTGAGTCTCCATTTCCTTTTCTCTAAAATGATGTGGTAGTACTGGATCATTTTTAACAATCTTTCTAAGTCATATATTGTCTATTCCCCATTCTAAAGTCACATTCAGCTTTGACATGCTATGTGCTTGTTCTGTGTAGCTCCAATGTTCTATGTCCTATATTCTAAGGTATCTTTCAGCACTAACATTTTCTGTTCTAATGCTTAAGATCTCTTGCATCCCCAACATCCCCTAAATAGAAACCACAACCAATTCTTCCCAAAGACAATTTGGAGAATTCTTGCAGCATTCCTTTCATGGCACAGGTGTTCCCATTTCTAATCAAATCTACTCATGTACCTTGTGATCATGGGAATGCTATCAAATGAGAAATATTTACAACAAACAAGAGGGACTTCTTATGGGAAATGATTCAATGGTCCTAAACTTTCTATTTCAAGCGTGAGCTCAATTGGAGACCACCATAGTTTATTTGTTATTAGATTGATCAATTAGCCTTGAATACCAGGACATGTAGTGGCTGTGGATTTTACAACATTTTACTACTTTCCATTCTCTTTCTTTGCAGCTTCCAGGTGATTAATCTTACAAACAGAGCCATTTGCCTCCATTATACTACAACTAGGTTCCTTTTGACCTATAAGTTAAAGCTCAATTTCTCTGATCAGAATCTTAGTTAATGAATTTCTTAATGGGCGCCTCCCACCTTTTTCTGATACTCTGCTGATCCAAAGGGCATCCCAAACAGTGCTTGAATAGGCTACTTATAAGTTGACAATCTATGTCAAAATCATTGAATATTTGAAATAATAGCAGATTTGTGGACACTGTTGTTCCTGAGTCATTGGTCTTTAGAGGTAAGGTGATAAAAGTATCAAAGTTCCAGACTTGGTCATAAGAAACTCTTGGAATAGAAATTTGCTTCTATAGATCAAGAATAGACTCCTTGAGGGCAGTGCCTGTTTCATTTGTTTTTACATATCCAGTGTCTGTAACATAGCTAGCTATTTGTTGTCCTTCATTCTCAAAGAAGACTAAAATGGCATTACCATTTAAGAGTCAAGTTATAATGTGTCTAACTGTGGCTGATCAGACCAATAGGAGCTTAGATTGCTCTACCACAGGTTGAGCACAAATAATTGATGTTAACCCTTGAGGGGAATTCTCTAAATTTGTGCATTTTGCTTTTTTTGAGCTACTTCAATTCTGCTTTGCTCATAGAGCACAGTACCTTGTCTGATGAGGGCACCCCATGGTGAGTGGTCCTGTGCTAGTGTCTCCCATGTCACACAATCAATTCCAAAGTTCTTAGGAGAGACCTGGAAAGTATCCTTGCATCACTTTTTCTCCTTCCTTGTAAATGCTTGCCCTGTGTGAGTTCTCCATAAAATAGCCTTTTTTAGCAAAAGTGCATTTGTCATTTGAACAACTCGGTCAGCCCCTTGTAATATCTGGAATGTAGCAGGAGCTTAACAAATGTTTGTTGTCTGATTTATTTTACTTTTTCCCATGCCTATAATTAGATCATTTAACATTTTTGTGCCTTAATTTCTCCATCCATAAAACTTAATTGTACTAGTTGGAAAAAGTATCTGCTTCAGATTCTCATATGAGGATTAAGTGAATTAAATGGTGGAATAAACCTTTAAATGTTATGTGAGGATACATCATTACCATTTAAAATTGGAAGTTTATGTGCCCAGGGCAGAGAAATCAACTTTTATATTAACAGATTTGAGAAACCAAGCATGTATATGGACATTGTTATCTCCAAGTAAACTGATGTTTAAATTTGGAAAAGACTTTAATAATAACATCTAATATAACCTTTCATGCTCTTAAATGATCTGTATGTTTACCTAGCCATAGAGGTCAAAAATTACGGCTTCATTCACTATCTCTTTTCCATCCTCCATCTGTCATTTCGAAAATGCAAAACACTACCTCTAAGTCTTAAATAAAATCACATGTAAATATCAATTTTGATATGTTTTATTTACCTAAAGCAAGGTGTCTATGTACATTTAATCCATATCAGAAAAAGAGTATATAAGACCACCCCCATACACACATATATACTCATACAAACATGAACAAGCATACACACACACAAATAGAAAATCAGAGATTTGAGCAGGAAGAGACTTCAGAAAGCAACACATCCAGTCCTCTTGTTTTATAGTGGATGATACTGGAGCCCAGAAAAGTTTAGAGACTTTCCCAAAGGTGTAGAGGAAAAAGGACCACAGGTAGAATTTGGATCCAAGCCCTCTGGTTTCAAATGTAGTGCCTTACTTTCATCTCCGCCTTCTTCACCCTACTCATACTTCAATATCAAATGCTACCTCCTCCCGAAAGCCCTTTCTGATGCACCAACTTTCGTCACATTCACATGTGTAGTATATTTATTTGTGTATGTGTGCATTTTTCATTTTAAAAAGCATGAACTCTGTGAAGGAAGCAATAATGTTTATTTATCTTTAACCCTCCCCTCACATAGTTAAGTACATAGTAAATGCTTACTGAATAAGTTGAGTAAAGGTAATAACAAACCATAATTTTATTTCTAGCTAATTTGTTCTCATGATTTCACAGCCTATAACCCTGATTCAAGTAGAAACCTTACAGTGGATCATTTTTCTATAGATGACCTATGAAAGCAGGAATTAACCATATATCACTGTATAGGTATATCATGTGGCATACAATCTGAAAGCTGAGGAGAGTCTTTGCAGATCACTTAGTCCAATATATACTTTCTTTTCTCTGTATTTTAGATCAGGAGAAGACCTTATAAATCATCTAGGTCAGGGCTTCTTAACTTTTTTTGAGTCACAAACCCCTTTGGCAGGATGGTGAAGCCTATGGATGCCCTTCTCAGAATAGTTTTAAAGTCAAAAATAAAATATATGATCACAAATGGAATATTGTATTGAACTACTACATTTACTTATTTTAAAAAACAAAATAAATTAATGGGCTCCAGGCCAAAAGAAGCCTTGAGCTACTCCAACCTTCTCATTTTACATATCCTACAATAATAGGATCAGAGCTATAAATCTGGAGGGAACTACAGAAACTGGAGCCCAATCTTTTACTTTTTTTAAAGAAGAAAACGAGGAATGAAGTGACTTCTCCAGGACAGGAATTAAGAAGCAAGGCCAGGAATTGAACCCATATTCAGTGATAATAAACCCAGGTTTCTTTCCAGCATGTCATCTTGTCTTACAAATAAGGAAAAAGAAAACAAAGGAAGGGAAGTGACTTATCTAAAGTCATTCCACTAGTTAGTGGGAATTAAATCAAGCCAATAAGCATTATTAAGTGCTCACTGTATGTTAGGAATTGTGCTAAGTCCTAAGGATATAAAGAAAGACCAAAAAAATCTGTCTCTACTCTCAAAGAACTTCTAAGAACCTTCTAATTACTCAAAATTCAGGTCTATTGACTAAAGGCCTTGGGCTCTTTCCACTAAGTCATAGAGGTTTCCATTATTTTCTCTTCCTAGGAGAAAATTAAATCATTAATGGAAAGTTCAACAAAGCATTATAGACTTCAATATACATATCTGCATAACAATGTTTACACTTTATTATTACTTCTTATAAGATCTTTCATCCAAGTGCTTAACAAGCATTCATTAAGATTAATGTTAGACACAAATGATATGCAAATCATAAGTTTTAAGATACATTAAATAAATTTAATTTTCCTGGTTGTGGGGTTTTTCTTAATTCTCTGGGAACATTTCAAATCAAGAAGGAGTTTGTGTTTATTTCCTTTGCTCTAGAAATTTTGAAAATTTCAGATTTCATGTATTCAACCCAGGCTCTATTATGTGGTTTTCCAGGAATTGAGATCTAGAACTGGGGAGTTTGGGGAGAAGAAGGAAATAGGAGTAAGGCACCTTGATGCTTTATTTTTGCCTAAACAATGTTTTACATCTTGTGACATCAACCAGTATATCAACAGCATTACTTCAGTTGACTTTCCTTATTTTCTCTTGACAGTGTCCTCAGGCTTGACAAATGGCCTTGCCTTAGTGCGGAGGGAAAGAATTTGGGAGCTATATATAAGCTTATGAAATCATCACATTCAACAACAATGAGAGAAACAAGAAACAAAAGGTTATAACCTCAGCAATGGCTTAGGGGTTGAGTCTGGGGAGATTTTATTCCTGCTCTGCCTGGTATGCTAACCCTTTACAGAGGTCAATTGCTTTGATTATCTATCTATCTATCTGTCTATCTATCTATCTATCTATCTATCTATCTATCTATCTATCTATCTATCTATCCATCTGTGTCTGTCTGTCTATTTATTTGTTTTGCTGAGTTTGGAACAGGTTGTAAATTTAGAGTTACATGGCAGAGTCATATGAACTAATGAATACAATAACAGATTCAGAGGTAGGATGATATTATTAGATTACTTCCTCACATACTTACTAGTGGAATGCCCCTTGGCAAGTCATATAACTTCTCTTAGTCTCAGTATTCTTGTAAATAAAGTGAGAAGATTAGATTGAATAGATTCTAAGGTCCTTTCCATCTTTAAATCTAGGATTCTATAATCCTGTAAATCACTGCCACTCTTACTACCTCTCATTATGTTTATCTGTACAGCAGGCTAGATTGGCCACTACAGCTCTTTAGTGTTTTACCTCTTTGATTACAGCCAGAGTCATCAATAAAAAGCCAGAGGTAATCTCAGAAGTTCAATCTAGTCCCATCTCCTCATTTTACAAGTGGGCCTAGAGAAGGACAGTGATTTTTTCCAAGGTCTCAGAAATGGTTAACATCTGGATTGATATTAGAACAAAGGTGGATCCCCTATCTTCAGCACCAACGTTCTTTTCTCTACACCACAGAGCTTTATCTATTGACTATGATCAATGGCAGAAAATTGTTAGTTGAGACTCAACAATTACTCTTTTAAAAAGCCAAATAAATATTATCATGTGATCCTGGAAATTCAATTGAATAAGGATTTTTTAAGCACCTATCATATGCTAATCCTATGGATGACAAAAATAAGAAAGACATTGTCTTAGGGAAATGATTAACTATATTTGTCTGGCAACTTATGGTAATTGAGCCCCTTTTCAGATACCATAGGTTTAGATCTGGAAGGTGTCTTAGACACCATCTAGGTCACTTCCTTCCTATTATAAATGAAGGAAGTGAGGATCTGAAAAATGAAAGGATTCCATAAAGATCCCATAACTAGCAGGGTGAATGTTCAATTTCTGGTCTGCTGATCTACTGACTCCATATTTATCACTATTTTTGAAATGTCCTTTCTTGTCTTCCAATCTCCCCCTTTTCTACTTGTGAAGACTCAAAGATGTAGAGACTGAAAGGGTTATTATCCTCATTCTGAAGATGAAAAAAGTGACTTTTATCAATAGGCCAATGTTATAAAATTTTGAAAGGGTACAGTTGGAGTGCCTAATCTTCTGCCTCCAAATATAGATTTATACATTGTAAAGAAGAAGACAATTAGAAATATTGAATTTCATTGTGTTTCAAGAAGTCTCCTCCTGTTTTCATTGGTGTTCTTTTCCACAAAATGGATGTAAATGACATCCACCTTAGAAGTTTGTTGAAGATCAAATGAGATTTTTTTAAAACAAAGCAATTATCACCTTCTCATAATAATCATAAATTATTACTTTTCAAATGTATAGCAAATCAAATATTAGTCATCATCATCACCATAACCATCATTATAGTCATCATTGCCATCACTGTTGTTGTGTACCAGAAATTATGATGATCATAAAAAGAGCCCTTCCAGCATTCCCCCTGCAAAAACAAAATCAAGAGTGGGAAATCTGCAAACTCTCTGTTAGTGGGGCGGAGACAGGATGGTGGTGTAAAAGCAGAGACTTCTCTGAGCTTTGCTCCAAAGTCCTCTTAATATCTGAAAAAAATGACTCTAAACAAATTCTTGAGCTACAGAACCCACAAAATGATAGAGTTAAACACATTCTAAGCCCAAGACAACCTGGAAAGTCTTTTGCAATAAGGAGGTGGCAGAGCTTAGTCCAGGGTGGACTGCAATGGCACAGATGGGCCCAAGAAGCCTCAGGGAACTGAATCATTTGAAATTGTGGCAGTTTCCAGACTTTTCAACCCACAAATGCCTAAAATATCAGTGACAAAACTCTGTAGGACCTGGGTGAAAGAGAAGTGAGAGGTCTGGCTGAGTCTGGCCCTATCCCCAGGGCAGTGGGGGTTGGGGTTGGTAGCAGAAGTGGTAGAGGCTGCTTCCAGAGATTGGCGCCCACAGACTGTGAGGGACGGAGCAGTTGATACATAATCCTGGAAGCCTGAGAGAGTATACCCACCCCCATACACAATCCCACCAGAAGCAGAGTCTTATCTTGCGAAAGAGTTAGAAAGTCAAGTGTTTGACTGGGACAATGAGTTAACATCTCAAAAGAACTCAGATTATAGATGCTGGCAAGGCAAATCAGGGTATACAATAAGAGGAGGACAGTGGAGTCAAAGTTCCTAAATCAAAAGCCTCTAAGATTAATGTGAGTTGGTCACAGGTCATGGAGGAGCTCAAAATGATTTTTAAAAATCAAGTAAGAGAAGTAGAGGAAGAATTGGGAAGAGAAATTAGAGTGATGCAAGAAGATCATGAAACTCGAGTCAACAGCTTGTTAAAGGAGATTCCCAAAAAAATACTAAAGAAAATAATATCTTTCAAATGGATTAACTCAAATGGCAAAAGAAGTCCAAAAAGTCAAATGAGGAGAAAAATGCCTTAAAAAGCAGAATTGACCAAATGGAAAAGGAAGTCCAAAATCTCACTGAAGAAAATAATTCCTTCAAAACTGGAATGGAGTAAATGGAAGTAAATGACTTTATGGGAATTGAAGAAATTTTAAAACAAAACCAAAGGAATGTGAAAAAATAGAAGACAGTATGAAACATCTCAATGGAAAAGCCATTGACCTAGAAAATAGATCTAGGAGATATAATTTAAAAATTATTGGACTACCTGAAATTCATGTTCAAAATAAGAATCTAGACATCATATTTCAAGAACTATCAGTGTAAACTGCCCTAATATTATAGAACTAGAGAATAAAACAGAAATGGAATCTACCAATCACATCTAAAAACAGACTTTAAAAGGAAAACTCCTAGGGATATTTTAGCCAAATTCTAGAGTTCTCAGGTAAGGGAGAAAATATTGCAAGCAGTCAGAAGCAAACAATTGGAGTATTATGGAAATACAGTTAGGATAACGCAAGATCTAGCAGCTTCTACACCAAGGGATTAAAAGGCTTGGAATATGATATCCCATAGGTCAGAGGAATGAAGATTAAAACCCAGAATCACCTATCCAGCAAAACTGAGTCTAATCTTTCAGGGGAAAAAATGGATATGTGATTAAATAGAGAACTTTCAATCATTGCTGATAAAAAGGCCAGAGCTGAATAGAAAATTTGATTTTCAAATACAAGAATCAAGAGAAGCATGAAAATGTAAACAGGAAAGAGAAATCATAAGAGACTTATTAAAGTTGAACTGTTCACATTCCTACATGGAAAGATGATATTTGTAACTTATGAGACCTTTCTCAGTATTAGGGTAGTTGGAAGAAATAAATAGATAAGTAGAGATAGATAGATACATAGATACATAGATACATAGATAGATGATAGATAGATGGCATAGGGTGAGTTGAATATGAAGGAATGATATGTAAAATTAAATTGTGTTAACAGAGGAACATATTAGGAGAAGGAGAAAGGGAGAGATAGAATGGGCTAAATTATGTCACATAAAAGAGGTATTGAAAAGGTTTTACAATGAAGGGTAAGAGGGGGGAGGTGAGAAGGAATGAGTGATTTGGCTTAAGGAGAGAATAATATACACACTCAGTTGGATATCTTACCATACCAGAAAGTAGGAGGAGAGGGGATAAGAGGAGGGGATGATAGAAGGGAGGGCAGATTGGGGGAGGGAGTATTCAGAAGCAACCACTTTAGAAAAAGGACAGGGTCAAAGGAGAAAATAGAATAATGGGGGGATGGGATAGGATGGAGGGAAACATAGTCTTTCACAACACGACGATTATGAAGGTGTTTTGCATAACTACACATGCATATCCTATCTTGAATTGCTTGCTTTCTCAATGGAGGTGGGTGGGGAGAGAAGAAGGGAGAGAATTTGGAACTCAAAGTTTTAAAAACAAGTGTTAACCAATTGTTTTTACATGCAACTAGGAAATAAGATACCCAGGCAATGGGGTATGGAAATCTATCTTGCCTGCAAGAAAATAAAGGGAAAGTGAATAAGAGGGGGTGATGAGAAAAGAGAGGGCATACAGGGGGAAGTGTAATCAGAATGCATGCCTTCTCAGGGTGGGAGGAGGGGAAAGATGGGGAGAAAATTCGGAACTCAAAATCTTGTGGAAATGAATGTTGAATACTAACAATAAATAAATATTTTTTTAAAAAATTCCTGTTACCCATTTTCGAACCAAACCATGTTCTTGTTGCAGCAAACAGAAAATAATAGTAATATATTCCCACCTGCACCTTGAAATTGTTTGGACTTAATTTAAGGCATATAAGTGCATGCAAACAGTTTTTCTGTAATATAGCTCTGGCTCTGTATTTGATTATCCAATGTGTGCAAACAAATATGATTCCATAACCTCATGTAGTATGTATATAATTTTTCTCCTGGTGTATACTAACCAGGAATTTCCTAGAGGAATTTATGTTATGAAAAATGCTTCTCTTGTTTGACAGCATCAGGGCTTACATAAAACACTCTTACAAGTCCTTCCCTCCACCAACCGTAAGTAAATAGAAAATATACTGGGAAATGTCCTATTAAAAATAATCTATCTTAAGAACCCCTATCAGCGAATGTGCTTTCAAAGACTTAATCTAAAGGTTGCAACACTAAGGTGGATTAATTAACTAAGATAAATAGTCCCAAACATTGCATATTTTCCCTTTTTTCTTGTTTTTTCTCCTCATATGCTCTCAAAATATAATGTTCTTACTTCCTTCATAAATCATAAAAATCCATGAGATCAAGAATTATGCTTCACCTAATTTTTGTGCTTTTTCTAGTTTCTATTTCAGGCATTGGAAACTATTTTTTATGAAAATGGGAGAACACTGAGCATGTTCAGGGAGCAGACCAGTTAAGAGTTACTCAATCATAGAATATGAAAAAGGGGATGCGTGAGGGTAACATGAATTGGGGCTGGACAAGTAGAATATCAGAATTTATAAGGCCTTCAATTTTAGGCAAACTAGTCTGAATTTTACTCATCTGGAAGTAGTGAGTCACTGAAGATTCTATAGCAGGAGAATGAGAGGAGAGGTCTCACAGTAATGAAAGTACTATTGACTTTAGAAACCAAAATTCAAATACCAGTTCAAATACCGGCTTTACCTCTATTTACTTTGGTGAGCATGGGCAAGTGCTTTGAACTCTCTGGGTCTCTGTTTCCTCATCTAGATAATGAAGTATTTGATTGATATGGGCCGCTAGGATTCCTTTCAACTCTACACTTGTGATCTATGATTTTAAAATGTACTTATTGAATACGGGTGGAAGAGCAAAAGGAAAGTGTGTAAAATCTATTAGGAAGCAGAAAACTATGAAGGCTTGTACCAAAGTGATAATAGAGAGAACAGAGAGGAGGGAATGAATTAAAGGAGCATTACACACTTAAAACTTGTTAACTGGGATAAGGAGAGAAATGAATCAGATAACATGCAAGTTTGAAGAGAAGAATATATTTATTGAAGGTGCCCTTAATTTGTGAATAGACTAGTTTCATCAAGAAATTAAAAGTTAGCTATAAATGGTTATTTGCCTTTAATCTAATTTATTTTTCTGAAATTGGGTTATAGTAAAAGCTCAATTTCATTTTTTCTGTTACTCTGAGCAATTTATATTTTAGTAAATATTTACCCATATCAATTAAGATGTAAATTTTACTGGCAGACAATTAGGGGAAACGATATTTTAAAATTTCTTTTATTTCTTTCTTTTGAATTTTTGATTTTCATTTTCAATAGCAGAAATCTTGTTTTCCTCATTTATAAAATAAGAAGAGTTAGTGAATTATGCAATTACTTTAAAAACCCTCATCTTAGCTTTTTAATCCACTCAATACCTTTCCTGTTCTATTTCAATATTAGTAATCACCTTTTTATTTCCTATGACTTAAGATTTAGTTGGAGTTTGTCTGGTATATTACACTTCTATTTTTTTAGTTGTATGCCCAGTTCATTCATGTATTCTATTTAACACCACAATACCTTCAATATACACTTTTTTTTTTTTTTTGCTGCAAAATGGGCCATAATGGATTTGGAAATTATCCTCACAAAAATCTATTTGATGTTCTCAAAACCTCAGATCTTTTACCCCAAGATAGGTATAGAAAAATTAACACTTTTGAAAAAAAAAAGATTGATAGACATTCTTAGAAATTGTGATAAACAGATCAGAAATGTACAGGAATATTTCTGAAACAAGTAGGCATCACTTCACCAAAAAATAATTAAAGATTGACAACTGGTAGATTTGTCAAATGTTACTGAAAGTGGTTCATCTCTGAAACAGCTAAGGTCCAACAATAAAATCAGCATACTCATAAGCTCAGCCAACATGTCAAACAAATAGCTGAGTCATGTAGATTTGTTAATCAAAATAGAGGTGTCTACCCCGGCAATTCAGCACCGTGACATTGACCTCATAAAGTGCAACAATGCAGTCTTTAAGAAAACTTACAAAGTAGAGATCAACGTAAATTACACAAGCAAATGACATATGTCATGTTACATATCACTAGGGCCTGCCTGAATTGAGCATTATCTCTGACATATATGACCTTAGACAAATTCCTGGGACTGTTTCTTCTACTAGGAGACAAGAAGATTGAACTAGATCATTTCTGAATTCCCTTCTACCTCTAGATTTGTGATTCTGTGACTTTATCAAGATTCAAAGTAGTGGTTATAATTATATCTCTAAAGCTCACTCTCTTTCTTGAAATAACAGATGGAAAGTCTCTAGACTATAAATACAGACCTTAGAATATCCTTGATAATTTAAGAAGCAAAATGTACTGGATGGATGCCATTATCCCAAAATAATCCAACTGCCTCATTCTGTAGAAAAAGATTTGAGGCCAAGAGAAGCTCAGTGACTTCCCCAGGACAACACAGCCATTAAGTATCTGAAGCAGGATAGGTGCCATAGAACTGTGGCCTACATTCATCTATTGATATTTTAAAAATACTTAAGAACAACAATTTTAATAAATGTAGTTATATCAAGGATTCATAATCTGCAAGTTGGGCCAAACAAGAAAGCTTTTAAAATATAGATCCCTTAGAGAAAAAAATCAAAGTGATGTGGGAAAAGGAAGAAGTACCTATTCCATCTGCTACAGGAGATGTCTTGAATAAGTTTTTAGGGGAAAATGGAGGAAAGGAAATAAGTATTTATATAATGCCTATTTGTGTCAGGAACTGTGCTAAGCACTTTAAAAATATTTCATTTGATCCTCACAATACTGTGAGATAGGTGGTGTTATTATCCCCATTTTACAGTTGAAGAAACTGAGACAAACAGAGGTTATGTGACTTGTCTAGGGTTACCCTGCCATTAAGTACCTGAGGCCAGATTTAAACTCAGGTCTTCCTGACTTAAGGCCCAGAACTTTATCCACTCTCCCATTTCACTGTCTCATAAGGAGTCTACAAACATTGAATTTGCATCTAATAAATACTCTTATTCAACAATGATAAGCAGTTAATTTATCAACCTGTATAAAAGTGCACAAAGTATTTTTTGAGTTAATCAGTATGTAGTTACCTAACAATGTTCATGGCACTCTGTTAGATGCAGAGACAAAAATTAAATATTCATTGCTCTGAAAGAGCTTAAATTCTCTCAGGAAAAACAAAATGAACATTTATAAATATAGCGAGAAGACTTTTTATTTTTTAATACAAGGTAGTTTAGGGAAGAAGGCAAGACACTTGTAATTGGGATAGCTAAGAGTCTTCATGTAGAAGACAGCTTGAGCTCTGCAGAAAGCATGGGATATTGAAAGCTAGCCTCCAAACCTGGTTCAAATACTTCCCAGTCACACCTTAGACATAGGTTGGCTGGGTATTCAGTCACTGACAAGTCTCTCCAGCATCATAATATCCTCAAGTAATTCCATGAGACTCTAAGTTGACTCTTTCTCTAAAACATAAGCTCCTGGAGGTCAAAGGTATTTCTTGCTGACATCATCTCAAAGTTGCCTAGAACTGTTCCTGGCATAGGACCTACTTAAAGAATACTTGTTGATTTCTGTGTTGTATTTTCCTTAATGGAGTATGAAAACAACAACAAAGACAACCACACCATGATCATCATCGTTCTGATGATAATAACATAACTCTCATGTTATATACTTTAAGGGTATCCAATTATGTTTCATTTCACCATCACAGTATCTGAAACACAGTAAGTGCTTACTACATAATTAATTCACCAACTTCTCATTCTCTCATGTAGAGTATTCCAAAGATCTCTCAGAATCTTCTCAAGTTTCCAATATCTTCTTATTCTGGTCCAGTGAATACATTTCCATCCTTGATCATGAGTATCTAAGAATTAAGCAAAAGGAAAGTCCATGTTTTATCCCTTAATTGAAACTAGGGTGCTCATCAGTGGCAATTGATATGATATTGTGGAGAACACGTTGGAGTGGAGGCCTGTATCAATCGTATTTAAGAAGAGTCATCCTAAGCCTTTCCTTAGAGGTATATCCAGGATGCTGACGGGGAGTTGTAGCTTTGTGTGAGCACCTGACTTCTTAGAGAGGGAGGGGGCTGATATTCCCAGAGATTATCAGAGTTAGCACTTAATTGAACAGTATTCCTTTTATTTCTTATTTTATACTATGTGAATGCAACCATTTTTTGGATATGTTTATAGGGCTCAGCATTTAAGGTACATTATAGATTCATTAGAGCCATGTGGGTGCAATTGGGAAATTATTCATGGTTTACTATGATGGTTTTATGGTCAAGTCTGCTCCAAACATAAAACAATCAACTTATGTATGAGATTTTTTAAAAGATGATCCAATTGTAGGTATTTGCCTTCCTGTATAAAACATGGTCCCTACCCCCAAACAAATCATAATATAGTTATGTAGTTAAAATCAACAACCATAAAGCAATGAGTCACCTAGGTAGATGATGCAATCTGGTTAGTATGTTCATTGTTGTTGGTCAGTTGTTTTCAGTTACATTGGACTTGTTTTGACCCAATTTGAGGTTTCCTTGGCAAAAGTTCTGGAGTAGTTTGCCATTTCCTTCTCCAGTTTATTTTACAGATGAGGAAACTGAGGGAATCAGGGTTACATGACTTTTCCAGAGTCCCACAGCTAGTAAGCATCTGGGGGAGGGGGGGTGCTAGATTTGAGCTCAGGAAGATGAAGCTTCTTGACTGCAAGCCCAGCACTCTATCCACTGCACCATCTAACTGTCCCATCGGCATTAGTAGAGTTCAAAGGTTAAGAAGCTCCAAGCTAGAAGTGACCTCTAAGAAAATCTAATCCAACCCCCTCGTTTTAGAGAGAAGAAAACTGCCTCACAGAGAAGGGATGTGCTTTGTTAAAAGTGCAATGCTGCTAAATATCAGAGATTGGCTCCAGTGTCAACACTCTTGCCAGAACTGTATACTTCCTTCTCTCAGGGAGAAAGAGAGTAAGAGCTGAAGCAGTAGTGAAGCACCTCATGAAAGTGAATATCATTCATAACATTTTAGCACCAGCAAGAGCTGTAGAAATCAAGCAGGGATTGGGTTCTGGATTTGGGTTCAGAAAATATCTCATTCTGTGACCTCGAGCAGGTCACTTTCCTCTGTGTCTCAGGTTCCCTATATGATAACTATAGTTGGAATGGAGTATCTATAAGATAGGCGTTCTTTATCTTTTTTTGCATGTGTTATGGAACTTTTTAGCAATCTGGTCCAGTTCACTGATCCTTTCTCAGAATAAGTTTTTCAATATTTGAAGGAAATGTTAAATTCTAGCTAGAGGTTTAATTTTTTTCCTATTTAAATTCACCTATCTGCTCCCCCTAAATCAATACCCACAAAGGGTTTATGATTAAGAACTCTTGCTCTAAGCTCTCATCTATCTTTAAATTCTATGCTCTTACCACCCTCGTATACATTTTAAAAGTAAGGAAACTGAGGTCTGTAAAGATGAAATGTAAGGGCCTAAAAAATGGAAATACTCTGATTTAATGCAGACTGGAGCAAACCTTCAAAATCTAAATGTCTATTGCTCTTCCAGATGGTCTACCTTGTCTCTAAGGCATATGACTAAGGGCCTGGACTCAAGCCTTCAAGGAAAGCTATTTGGCTCATAATTAATTAATCTTCTTAACTATATTCTTGAAATATGTCATGCAAATAAAAGTTTAAAGTGAATGAACAAAGTGATAAAGAGTGAATGTTTATTAAGTATCTATAGCTATGTTAAACTGAAAGAGAAAAATTAATTTATAATGTCATTTTAATAAGTATAATAATTGGTCTCTATCCTATATGGTTATCCAGAGTTTTGTTTTGTTTTGTTTTGTTTCCTAATAAAAGGAATTCTGCGGAGCTAAGTTCTCCCTCATGGAACATTGAAATAGAATTAAGCAGCAGTAAATAAGTGGATGTAATTTTACACCACACATAAATTCTCATACTAGGTTCAGGAAGAGTGAATTTGACCAATTTCTTGAGCCACAAAATACTAAGGCTGTTACCTCCAAAGACAGGCCAAAAAGAAAAGGAGTGCAGCAATTAAGGCTGGACCTTAAATTACTTTGGAAATATGTGGCAGTTCTGCCAGGCCGTGCATAATGGGACAATACATTCCTATAAAGTTCCTTTCAATTATCACTACTGGAGTCCGTGGCATTTTGGTGTCCAGATGAGAAGGTATAGGTAATTCACATCCAACAGCCCATTATGTCTCATCCCTTCGGCAGCCATCTGTATCGGAAGATAAGTTTATCTTCCATTTTGCTTCAGTAACAGAGGGGCCGTGTCTGTTAATCTGCCAGAATGATTTCCCTGTAGTCAGAGATTTATTCTTCCAAACAAATAGTCCTACATGCAGCAGCTCAAAGCCTGTGTCAGGTATGAGACAATATCCTCTTTGGTTGGTAAGAGCTTTTTTCTCCATTTCCTACTAGGAAGGACAGACTAGGTGAGAGGAGATGAGTTTAATCTTACTTGAATGACCTCCTTCCCTCTAATTTTCTATCACTTCTCTCCCTGACTTTTCCCACCCTGCTCCTAGGACATTCAGTTCCTTCTGCTGACTATTTCAGGACCTGAATAATTCACACCAACATTGCCCCATGGCTTTACAGAAAGGTTCTCTGCCCTATCAGAGTGCCAGCGGCATCCTGTACAACCTTGCTGTTCCTCTTCTAATCTAGCCATCCTGGAGTTTAAATATTAAATGGAGCGTGTCCCAAATAGTAAACGTACATCGCAGAGGAACGGCATCCCTGACTTAGCTGTAAGCAGGGTTCCCTGCTTGGAGCCGCAGGGGCCCTCATGTCTTTTTCATGTCTTGCTCTATTCTCCCCCAACATCTCTGACTGGCATGATGCCCAATTCCTAGGAAAATAGCGATTGGCAAGCAGGGGGAATCCTTCTACTGGTGGGGCCCCTAACTTCCTTTTTAACAGATCACCCAGCAGGATTTTAGAGAGAAATCACAAAACCAACCTCCCTTGTCTGGGCTGTGATAAACAAGGGTGACAGTTTCCTTGTGCAAAACAGGGAACAGTCGTCTCATCTGTTCACCCCTGCTGAGGTCCGTGGCATTTTGGCATTTGCTGCATCACCAGGCTACTCCACTCTGAGTGACGCACATGAGAGATTTCCTCTGACAGATGCAAGCTGGTTATACTCTTGATTCACAGCTGGTGCTGCTTTATTTTGGCTGTGCCTGGGCAATGCTGCAGGGCCTAGCGCACTCACATCATTTTGTGTCAAGCTAATATGAGCCAGTAGGAAGCCCCACACACATGTTTGCTTTAGACCAGGAAGGCTTGCACCATAAGGACATTCATCAGCATTCACACCAGAGCCTTGCTTTCCCCAAGCATATGCTGGTGAGTCAACTCTAGACAGTTATTGCCAGTAAGATAAAGGTTTGGGAAATGGTGGCCAGAGACCAAAAGAAAGAATACTCATTTTCTTTTAGTTCCTCTTATGGGCAGAATTTTAAAATGTGAATATAATTTTACCCTAGTGAATCTTCCATCCGTGCTAAAGCCTTCTGAACAGTGCACTAATTTATGAAAAACAATGTATGGAGAGGGTAACAAAATTAGTCATGACTACCCACTACTGAATGTCAAGATCTCTTTTCTTCTCTCCCTGTGAGATGAGCATTCAAGTATAAAAGTGTGATTTTTAAAAAAGTGGTTGAAATGTTTTTATTTATATCACCTTCGTTTAAAAAACATATTCTTCCTTTCTTCTATAGTAAGCCATCTCTTGTGACAAAGAACAAAAAAAAAGAGTAGAAAAAAATTAAGTAACGTGTCTACTTAAAATGTATGCAGTGATATACTTCAGCAAAGAAAGGAGGGAGGTATATTTTCTCACCTCTAATCTAGGGCTAAGTTTAATTATTTTAATCACACGAGTGTTGAGTTTTTATTTTGTTGTGCGTTTTTCACTGTGGTTATCAGAGTACGTATTGTTTCCCTGGTTCTTGCTTTAATTTGCTTTAGCTCATTTACATGAGATCATACTTCTCTGGATGCTTCACACTCACAATTTATTACAGGATTAAAAAAGTAAATTACCTTTATTTTCCATTTTTTAGAAGAGTTAACCCCAAAAACTGGTTATCGATTTTTCCAGTTCTTAGGCAAGTATCAATTTGACCACCAGGAGGTGCTGCTGCTCAGATACCTGATTTGCTATAGAAAAATTGTCCTCTGCCACACATACCTACTGAATACCCCATTTGGTTTGCTAACTAAATCTATAGCTCTGCCCCTTTTTATAGACAGTTGGATATGCAATTATCATCAGTTTGGGGAAACAGTGAATGCGTGTTTGCGTGTGTGCGTGCATGCGTGGATGTGCGTGTGTGTGTGTGTGTGTGTGTGAATTTAGCAATTTTACCCAGTTAGGTTGCTATGGCTCATTATACCCCAGCCATCCAGGAAAACTCCCCTCTCCACTGCTCCCTGCTGGTGCTCCAACAGCATTCATTTACATAAGTATGACTTAATTTTTATATCATTATTTACTTATAACTATAAAAAGGAAAAAGAAATAATAAAAGTAATCCCCACCCAGGCTATCTGCACACCAAGCAACACCAAAGTATTTAGTGGATAGTCAAACCCCAAACTAACTTGTTTAAGAAACACAATTCAAATGTTTAAATTCAAAACTCCGTATTATCTGAGGACTATCACCAGCAAAACTCAATATGTTAAAGAGAGATCATTCTGGTATCATTCAAACCTTCTAATATACTTTCACACAAGTAAGGGAGAGGTCAGCCCCTCCCTGAGTCTAAAAGACATAACACTGGCATTCTCCAAGTTATGTAGCAGTCATGACTGAGGTCGCACCTGCCAGTGGGCTGCCAATTCCCCCATTCTTCAGTAACTTCCAAACTGTTTTGACAGCCAGCCAAAGTTCTGTTGACTTGTACACCTTTGGCTACCTCCTAGGACACCTGTAATACACTAAGCTGATATCTGGTCACTAACACTGCCTGGCCCACTCTCCATACCTCAGTGAAATTCTACTATTGGCCCATAAAGGAGTTTGATGTCCAAATGAGTAGGTTTTAGAGTTTTAGGGATGAAAAGTAATTGGAATCAGGATCCATCATCAATGTCTTGGCAGTTATTGGAAAGTGGAAGAAAAAGATAACAAGGACTTATCATATATTCCCCCAAAAGGAAGGGTAAACGTGCATATGCATTTTCTACATTTTGTTCCTCAATTCTGCTTGGAAGACCACTTTGTTTTTTTTTTTTTCCTTTCCATAAAATTACAGTAAGAAATAGCCAACCAGAACATCCAATCTCCTGATGTCACTGAACCCTTCCCGAGAATAAAAGCTTTTCCTCTTCTGGTTTCTCACTATGACTGAAGGGTCTGGAGATGTTTCAAGATTCAGGTCTTGAAAATTTGTTTCAGTTACATCCATTCTCTTCATAGGATTTCAGCACACCCATGTGCACATATCAGTGTATGTGTATATATATATATGTGTGTGTGTGTGTGTGTGTGTGTATGTGTTTTAAGCCTTCGGAGCAGGCTACTTTGCAAACTGCAGAGTGAAATGAGGAATTTGACTGTCAAAAACAGGTTGGTGGGCAGGCTCTTCTCTTAAAGAGCTCACTCTCAATGCTGTATCAGCAGCTGGGAAATCTAAGTTTTAAGGTACTCAAGAAGACAATTTCATTTCATCATCAAAGAGGCAGGATGACTATTATCATTATAAATAAGGAAAACTGAATCTCTCCTGAAAACAACCGCAGCAGAATCACTCTGAGGACAAGTTTTTCAAAACCCTCTTTTCCATTTAGGGGGAAAATTTCTGCTGACCCAGCTCCTGGAGAATTTAATATCATTCACTTTGTTCCCTTCTTATTAGACAAAACATTTGTATGGAAACAGCATGCTTTTCCCCCCCGGGATTTTATTTGTGCCTGTAGCGTGTTTACATCTGCAATCATCATTCACTTACATCTATATCACAATCATCCATGCAGAAACAAATTATCAAGAAAGGTTGTGAGCAGAATAGGGAAGAAATGAATTTATAAGTGCCAGGGAAATTCCATCATGCTAATATCCAGAGTTTAAGTAATGAAGTTGTTGCCACTGAAAACTTGTGTAGAGGAAGGAAGTGGTTGAAAAGGATTTCATTGGAAATAAAATGGTTGGAAAGGTTGATGAGCCCATGATGCAGCAAGAAGGGAAAATAACGTGCAGATAGCCTTTCCACATCATTGGTATCCAAGTAATCACCAAAGAGCTGGAAGAATATTCCTAGAATATTGGATTTACATTAGAATCTATGAGAGGGCATATGTCCAAAAGTTACTTAAGATGAGATATATGGATGGAATGTGGCTTGCACTGTGTTGTGACATGGATCTTATGTTGTTGAGATCATGTCCATCAAAGTAAATAGAGAAGGAGATGAACAAGAAGATGGAAAACTTCAATAGAAAAAGAGTATGACTCAGTTTACATGACTCAGTTTACATGACTCAGTTGTAAGAGAAGATAGTCTGTGTAAAAGTGGTAGCCTGGTTAGAATACACATCTTCACAAGATACAGAGCTTTTGGGGAGAGTTTGTCTTTTCTAAAGGGCCATGTGTCTTTCCCATCATATATGGCATGTCACCCATGCTAGTCTTCACTCACTTGGAATGTATCAACCATTTCAATGAGGTCTCTCAAACTTCATGTATTTCCCCCCACACACACCCCATACACACATCACTTGAATAACTTTAAAGAATCTTGTTAGGTTTTCATTAATGTGAATAATGAATGCCCTGAAGTTGCTGCATTATTTGAATTCTCACTGCATATTTATACTGGGCTGGAACAAATTGCAATATTTTACATAATTATAATTTCAAATACTATGAATTTGAATGCACATCTCTACTTCACAGGAATCATTATTCGTACTGATTGAGACCTTGCTACGTTAGAATTACCAAAGAATCACAGACTTTCAGAATTGGAAAGGATCTTGAAGTCCCTGGATGATAACCCATGCTTGGCCATAAATCCTCACTACCATATTGCCAACAAAAGCTCATCTTGGTTTTACCTGAAGTTGTCTCTTGAGGGGAAGCCATTGCTTCCTGAGGCACCCCATTCCTCTTGTGGATATAGCTAACCATTAGAAAGGTTTTTGCTACTCAAGTGAATCTTTAATCCCATTAACTAGAATACATTGATGAAATGTCTACTGTATGTCAGAAACTGTGCTAGTTACTAGGAATACACCTAGATGGTGCAGTGCATAGAGGCCTGGGCTTAGAATCAGGAAGAATCAGTTTCATGAGTTCCAATCTGGCCTCAGTCACTTACTAGCTGTATTCCCCTTGGCAAATTAAATCCCTTGGCCTCAGTTCCTCATCTGTAAAATTGTCTGGAGACAGAAATGACAAAGAACTCCAGTATCTTTGCCAAGAAAACTACAAATGGGGTGACAGAGTCAGACACAATTGAAACAACTGGAGAAAAATAAAGACAAAAGTGAACCAACCCTATTCTCCAGTAACTTGCACACTACGTGTACATTTATACATATAAAGTGAGAATAAATTCAAGATGAGGACAAAGGAGTTTAGGTAATAAAACATATGCAAACACAAACAAAGCAAATACAAAATAATCTTGGAGGCAAAAGCATGAGTAGGTGAGGGAATCAGGAAATGTTTCATGCAGAAGGAAGTTTCATGGAGTTTCAAAGAAAGCAAAGGATTCCAAGGGGTAAGGAGTGAGAGTATTCCAGTTTGAGAGTTGACCAGTATAAAGATATCAAGCTCAGGAGAAGAACATCTTCCATGTCAACTCAGTGGCAAGTCACAAATATTCACCCTAACCCTGGTTGAAAATCTACTTAAAGGACACACAATCCCTGAAGAGTATATTGTCCTTTGATCTGTCAATACTGAGATTTCTTTTCATTTTTCTTATTGAGACATTTCCTTTTGAACTCAAATAGTTATATTTCGGAGGATGTGACATGTAAAATGTTTCATTTGGGGGGGGGGGGATATTTTGCCTTCTCATAGTTTAAGGGAACTTCGAGAGCTATCTAGGTTAAGCTCTTCTGCTGAAAAAAAGAAGCCAATCTGCCTCATACCAATAAGTTATCTAGGATCAAACAGAAATCCTCTACTGAGGGGCATCAATATTAAAGTTCCAGGAGACAGGAAATTATTAAGAGTTTAACCTGTATTTTTTTTTCTATTTCATTACAAATGTTGTTTACTTCCCCACCCCATTAAATTAAAGGACTACCTCTTTCTTGGTATTTTTATCACCTCCACTTAATACTGAATTTGCTTGAAAATTCTTATTAAATGAATGAATCAATGAATGATTCTTGTGTTTTCTTTGTATATGCACTACACAAACATATCGGTAAGTTCTGGATATTGGTAAATTAATGTTCACAATGTAATGTTCATAATGTAATAAATGATCAACCTTTTCTCTGTATTTTGGAGAGTGCCTTTTAATGAGTTGATAGGTTCAATAGAACTCAGCAAAGCCATCTAATCCTCCCCACCTGTTACCTCTTGGACTAGGCAATGGTTTACACATGTTGCAGTATTTCATTATCTACCAGCACTGTTGAACAAAAAAATTCATAACTTCCTTTACCTGAAGCTAAGATTGGTCATTTCAATCTAATCTCATCTTTTGTAAGAAACCTAGCACTTTTCCTTGCCTTCATGATTTTATTTTCTACTTGGATGAATGAGGAATGTGTGTATGTATGTAGGTATGCCTGAATGTATGCCTGCATGTATGCATGCATTGTGTATGTATATATGTGCATGTATACATATACATTTAGGTATATATACATGTGCATTTGTATGTGCTTATAGGTATGTATATACATGCACACATCATCATATGTACCTGTGTATGCATACATAGTCCTCCGTATCAATTCCATCCTTTGAAGATGGAAGGGAGCAGACCTTCAACAGAATCTGACTTCATTCCTCTAAAACCATAACGTACAACTGAGGCAATATGAAGGAAGTGGAAAGAACCCTTGATTGAGAATCAAATGATCTTTGTGTGACAACCAGTTGTGTAACTTCAGACAAATCCTTCAACTTTTTTCTCAAGGTCTCAGTTTCTTCATCTGTTGAATGAGTTGATTGGATGGGATAATATGTTACATTCCATCTTTTTCTGATTCTATGTTCCTATGACCCAATGAACTATAAAAAAGGAACAGAAGCATATAGTAACTCAAAACATTATATTGGACCAAAGCATACTATTCTAGCATATACATGTGAAATATGGCTCATCCATTTTAAATGATCAGGAAGTTTTCCTTTCTTTCAAGCAAAGAAAAGCATATTAAACCATTTTACAAGTATGGCATAGAAATGCATAAGTGATCTTCAAAGAGTGAGGGAAATGACTATGAAATAATGGACCTGTTTATTAATAATAGTACCTTATACCTAAAATAGAGTATAAGATACAGATAATTAATGATGAAAGGCTTTGAAAGCCACATCTTTTGAGAAAAGTGACTCTATGTTACATGGGTAATGTGACTAACAGATGCTAGTTCCTACCACCACTAATGTAGGAGGAAAATTCATCTTCTTCCCCCATCTCCAACCTCTGACCTTTGCAACATGTAGTGGAAGCCTAGCAAGTCAAAAGACTTGGATTGGATTGTCTCTCAAAGAGTTACTGACTGCGTGACCAGGAAGAAGTCACTTAACCTCATAATACCTGAGTCTCCTCATCTGGGAAATTTGGAGAGCATTGCTTACAGTCCTGCCCTTCCAGGATTGTAAAAGGCAAGTGCTTTATCAGCCTTTTGTCTCCATAGATATGCTAGTATTTTTTATGTTGCTTTCAGTTTTTTATCATCATCATCATCATCATCATCATCATCATCATCATCATCATCATCATCATCATCATCATCATCAATATTGCAAACAACTATATGTCAAGACTATGTGATTTCCTTGGATTGGGTATTTCTTCTACCAATGGAGGATGCATGCTGTGAGTAACTTAATATATCAGTCTTAGAGCACTTCCAGAGGCACAGAAAGCTTAGTCACCTTTCCCCCAGTCACGCTGGTAGTAATTTCTAAGGCGCAATCGTAGTTGGATGTCTGTCTATCTGTCTGTTAAACTCTCTTTCTCTCTCTCTCTCTCTCCCTCTCTCTGTCTCTCTCTTTCTCATCAGTTGTGTTGGATTTTGTTGGCCTAATAAGGATTAAAATTCATGCTAAGTATCTACCTGCCATCTGTTATTTTGGGAAAGAAAAAGGAAAGAGATACAAGAATTTCCACAAATAAGAGAAGGGAAGCCATGACAATTTTCTGCACTGCTACTATTTGTAGCTGATAGAAAAGGACAAAAATTTTTAAAATAATAGAGGCAAATAGGTTTTTGCCAATCTAGTAAAAAGATCACTACCTTCTTCAAGAGCATTGGAAGTCCTTCATTTAAAAGCATCAACTAAATCTGAATCTAGAAGTGATGGATATTGTAGCTATTATCAAGATGAAAAATCAACTGAGCAGAACAGCAGAAAATTAGAGAAAGGCAGAAGCATCTCAGTAGGTTGACTCATCTACCTGAGAGGGCATCCTGAATGAGGTTTAGTCCACTGCAGCATGAATCAGTTCAGCTTAGCATTGGCAGTAGCTGTTCAATTGAGAAGCCTTGCCCATCAAGGAACATTTTCCTAAGGCAAAAAGAGTGCATTAAATCTGTTGTTCTATGGTTATAAGTTGCCTTGACCATATGTATTCCTTACACAAGTGTCTTACTACCCAAAGACTTTAACAGTGTACATGCTTGCCTGTGAGTACTATGTACATGGGGGAAGAGTATTTTTCAGGTTTCTGTGAGAAATGTTAGACAAATAATCTTTATTTACCCTGGATTTTCAGTAAATGTCTTAGTTAAGGTTAATTGAGTATTAGTCCCTGCATTACTAATAGAAAATTCACTAGTGAGAGATCATGAATTAAAATTTCAGCAGAAATAATCACCCACAAGGATTATCTATGAGAATAATGGGTCTTAGTGGCTCTAAGACACCCCTGAGTATCATAATGGAGGCAAGTAAAGGAGAAGCCAGTTTTTAAAATAATTGAATAACCCTGAGAAATTGAGAGTAGGAGGAGGTGATGTACCTTGAGCCTCTAATCTACTAAGTCATAGACAAGTTTCAAATAATTGGTGTTGATCATGAGTTTCTATACTAGGAATTCTTCTCACTGAAGAAATCAAAACACATTCAGCTTTTCATATATATATATATATATATATATATATATATATATATATATATATATATATATATATATATATATATATATATATATATATATATATATATATATATATATATTTCTTTGAAGTTCTATTCATGTAACCTTGCTGGTTCTCTCTTTCCTTCATTACAAAATGTGAAGGCTTGGGGGCAGAGTCAAGATGGCAGAGTACAAAGACATGCACACTCTAGCTTTTCCCCCACGGTCCTTAAAATACCTGTAAAGAATGACTCTCAACAAATTCTCGAGCAGCAGAAGCCACAGAATGACAGAGTGGAGGAGATTTCCAGCCCAGGGTGACCTGGAAGGCCTACAGGAAAGGTCTATCACACTGGATATGGAGCCCAGCCCAGCCCAGACTTGGCCACGCACAGGGCACTGGGAGGAGCAGGGCCTGAACAGGCGCAGGGGTGGAAGTCCCAACAACAGAGATTCCCAAATCCCTCAACCCACAGGCACCAAAGGTCAGTGAGAGGGGTTTTTCAGCCAGAGCGAGAAGGGAGCAGGTCCTCCCCCAGCCCCTGCCCCAAGCAGCTGTGGCAGTAGCAGAAGAGGCTTCAGGCAGCTGTGATGGCCATGGCAGCATCCAGGGTCCATTGTTGGAGCAGCTCAGCCTAAAGCCTCAGGGGGAATTGAGCAGTTGATCTGAAACTCAGCCCTGAGTGGAGGCCCCATCCCTGCCTAAAGCCCCTGGAAGAACTGAGCAGCTGCTCTGAATCTCAGCCCTAAGCAAGGTCCTGGGGTGTGCCCTGATATTCTAGAACCCTGATATTCTAGAACCAGAGGAAAAAATAAATATTGAAAGAATCCACTGGTCACCTCCTGAAAGAGATCCAAAAACTAGGAATCTCTAGGAGCTAGAATTAAAGCCAAGAATCACCCACCCAGCAAAACTGTGTATAATACTTCACGGGGGAAAGTGGTCATTAAATGAAACTGAGAACTTTCAAGCATTCTTGATTGAAAAGAACAGAGCTGAAAAGAAAATTTGACTTTCAAACACAAGAATCAAGAGAAGCATGAAAAGGTAAACAGGAAAGAGAAATCATAAGGGACTTTCTAAAGTTGAACTGTTTATATTCCTACATAGAAAGATACTATTTATAACTCTTGAAACTTTTCTCAGATTCTGAGTAGTTGAAGGGATTATACACACTCACACACACATATGTATATATGTGTGTGTGTGTGTGTGTGTGTGCGTGTGTGTGTAACACAATGAGAGAGAGAGACAGTTGAATAGAAAGGGATCATATCTAAAAATATAAAATTAAGTGGTGAGAGAGGAATATACTGGGAGTAGAAAGGGAGAAATGCAATGAGGCAAATTATCTTTCATAGAAGAGGCAAGGAAAAGCTTTTCCAATGGAGGGGAAAAGGGGGGAGGTGAGAGAGAAAAAGTGAAGCTTACTCTCATCACATTTGGCTCAAGGAAGGAATAACATGCACACTCACTTTGTTAGGAAAATCTATCTTACACTACAGGAAAGTAGGGGAGAAGCAGGGTGGGGGGGATGAGGGAAGGGTGGGCAAATGGGAGGAGGGAGCAATTAGAAGTAAACATTCCTGGGGAGGGACAAGTTCAAAAGAGAGAATAAAAGAATTCGGGGGCAGGATAGGATAGAGGAAAACAGTTAGCCTTATACAACATGACTATTATCGAAGTCATTTGCAAAACTACACATATATAGCTTATGTTGAATTGCTTGCCTTCTCAGTGGGGATGGATGGGGAGGGAGGAAGGGATAGAAGTTGGAACTCAAAGTTTTAGGAACAAATGTTGAGAATTGTTTTTGTATACAACTGGGAAATAAGAAATACAGGTAATGGGATATAGAAATTTGTCTTGCCCTACAGGATAAGACAGAAGATGGGCATAAATGAAGGGAAGAGTGTTAGAAGGGAGGGCACATTGGTGGAAGGGGCAATCAGAATGCAAGACATTGTGAGGCTGGGGGAGGGGAGAGATGGGGAAAAATTTGGAACTCAAAATTTTGTGGAAAAGAATGTTGTAAATTTAAAATAAATTAAAAAAGGGAAAAAATGAAACCAAAAAAATAATAAAATGTGAAAACTTCACTATACAGTATCTGAGACCCCTTCCAAATTTCTGATCACATCATGCTAGGAAGAAACACATAACAAATAATAATAATAAACAGAAGTTTATAAATCAGATATTTTTCCTTCTAGTAGGTTAAAATCAAGATACACAAGAAGTTCATGTGCATGCACACACACACACACACACACACACACACACACACACATACACACACACTTAATGAAGTAAACAGTGTAGACTTAGGGCCAGATGAGTGTTACTGACAATAACTGCTGGAGGTGTTTTAGGAGAAAGGTCATTAATTCTGTGATGCTTAGTAATGTAAAATATGTTTAGGGCAGGGGAAAATCCTGCCTTTTCTTGATTCATCAAACACATGTAGATACAAGGGAATTAACAATAATATCTCACATTATTCTCTTTTGAATTAATTTATTTTTAATCTTCAACATTCACTTCCACAAGATTTTGAGTTACAAATTTTCTCCCCATCTCTCTACTCCACCCACCCTAACAACCCATGCATTCTGATTACCCCTTTCCCTAATCTGCTTCTATCACACCTTCTATCACATTTCCTCCTTCTTTCATTCCATTCTCTACTTCCTTGTAGGACAAGAAAGATTGCTATACTCCATTGCCTGTATGTCTTATTTCTCAGTTGCATGTAAAAACAATTTTTAACATTCATTTTTAAAACTTTGAGTTTCAACTTCTCTCCCTTCCTCCCTTAACACCCATCCTTATTGAGAAGGCACACAATTCAATATAGTGTTTTGCATGTGTAGTCATGCAAAACACTTCCATAGCAGTCATGATGTAAAAGATTAACTATATTTCCAACCATCCTATCCTGGCCCCATTAATTCTATTCTTTCCATTGACCATTTCCCTCTTTGAAAGTATTTTTTTCTAATTACCCCTCCTCCCATTTGCCCTCCCTTCTATCATTCCCCCATCTCCCACTTATCCCCTTTCCCCCTACTTTCCTTTAGTGTAAGATAAATTTTCATACCAAATTAAGTGTGCATGTTATTCCTTTCTTAAGCCAAATGTGATGAGAGTGAGGTTCACTCTTTCACTCTCACCTCCACCCTCTTCCCCTCCATTGAAAAAGTTTTCTTCTTGGCTCTTCTTTGTGAGAGATAATATATTCCATTCAATTTCTCCCCTTCTCTTTCTCCCAATATATTCTTCTCTCACCCCATTTTATGTTTTTTTTAGTTATCATCCCTTCATATCCAACCCACCCTGTGCCCTCTGTCAATATATATATATATATATATATATATATATATATATATATATATATATATATATATATATATATATATATAATCCCTCCAACTACTATAATACTGAGAAAAGTCTCAAGAGTTACAAATATGATCTTTCCATGCAGGAGTGCAAACAGTTCAACTTTAGGAAGCCCCTTATGATTTCTCTTTTCTGCTTACATTTTCATGATTCTCTTCATTCTTTTATTTGAAAGTCAAAATTTCTATTCAGCTCTGTTCTTTTTAATCAAGAATGCTTGAAAGTCCTCTGTTTCACCGAATGACCATTTTCTCCCCCAAATTATTATACTCAATTTTGTTGGATAGATGATTCTTGGTTTTGATCCCAGTTCCTTTGACCTCTGGAATATCATATTTCAAGCCCTCCAATCCCTTAATATATAAACTGTTAGATCTTGTGTTATCCTGGTAGTGTTTCCACAATGTTTCAATTGTTTCTCTCTGTCTGCCTGCAATATTTGCTCCCTGAACTAGGAGCTCTGGAATTTGGATACAATATTCCTAGGAGTTTTCCTTTTGGCATCTCTTTCAGGAGATAATTGGTGGATTCTTTCCATTTCTATTTTGTCCTCTGTTCCCAGAATATCAGGCAAATTTCCTTGATAATTTCTTGAAAGAGGATGTCTAGGCTCTTTTTTTGATCATGGCTTTCAGGTAACCCAGTAATTTTTATATTGTCTCTGCCGGATCTGTTTTCCAGGTCAGTTGCTTTTCCAATAAGGTATTTCACATTTTCTGCTATTTTTTTTTCATTCCATTGGCTTTGTTTTATAATTTCTTGATTTTTAACAAAGTCATTAGCTTTCATCTGCTCCATTCTAGTCTTCAAGGAATTATTTTCTTCAGTGAACTTTTGGATCTCCTTGTCCATCTGGCCAGTTCTGTTTTATAAAGCATTCTTCTCCTCATTGGTTTTTTGGATCACTTTTCCATTTTGATTAGTCTATTTTTTAAAGTGTTATTTTATTCAATATTTTTAGGTCCCCTGTAGCAAGAAATTGACTCTGTTCTCATGATTTTCTTGCATCATTCTCATTTCTCTTCTCAATTTTTGCTCTACTTTGCTTACTTGATTTTCAAAATCCTTTTTGAGCTCTTCCATAGCCTGAGACCAATTCATATTTTTCTTGGAGGTTTTGGATGTAGGAACTTTGACTTTGTTGCCTCCATAGTGTGATTCTTTTTCTCTGCTTTTGCTCATTTTCCCGGTCGTTTATTTGACTTTTGGAGCTCTTTTTCAAAGTAGTTCTCTGCTTCCAGTGGGTATGGTGGGGTGTACTGTCAGCCACTTGATCCCTCCACATTCTGTCACCCTACAGCTCCAGAAACAACCACTGCCTCTACCCCTCCTGGGACTGCTGCAGACTCCTCCACCCCCTCCACCACCCTGGGGATAGGGCTAGACCACTCTACTCTCTCACATGGGTCAGACAGGATTTCTCCACTCATCTTCCACCTTGTCCTTGGAGTTTTGGAGTCATGAAGTCTGGAAACTGACACAAATGCCAGAGATTCCCTTCCCTGGAGCCCTTCACAGGTCCCATCCATGCTTGTGCAGCCCACATTGAGCTGAACTCTGCTCCCAGCAAGGCACGATAGATGCTTCTCATGGATTTTTCAGGCTATCTTTGGCTGGAGACTTGCTTCACTCCATCATTCTGTGGGTTCTGGAGCTCCAGAATTTGTTTAGAGTGATTTTATATAGGTGGCTTGGTGGGAGAGCTCTAGCAAGTCTCTGCTTCTACTCTACCATCTTGCCTTTGCCCCTATCTCACATAATTCTACATCTTTACATTTTCCAAAAGTCTTTCCCTTCAACAACTTTATTTGTCCAAGAGTTAGTATTCTGTATTCATCCTTCATTGCCAAAGAAGACCATGCCAGAAGAGAAATAATGACATGACTTGCACTTAACTTCGTTTTGAGTGAAGGAGCACTGTGCAGGTCACCTGCCTCACTTCTCCTCCAGAGCCATCTGAATCCAGTAACCAGATATTAGTCAGCATGACCAGAGATGACCCAGGATGAGGCAATTGAGGTTAAGTGGCTTGCCCAAAGTCACACAGCTTGTGAGTGTCAAGTGTCTGAGGTGAGATTTGAACTCAGGTCCTCCTGACTCCAACACTGGTGCTCTATCCACTGCACCACCTAGCTGCCCCTAAGAGTTAGTATACCAATTTTGTGTAAGAAGAATCTGAGTTTCAGAGTGACAAATTGCTATTTCCATGATCATATAACTAAGATATTGAAACATGATGATGATGATGGTGATGATGATGATAACTAACATTTATATAACGCTTATTATGCGCCAGGCATTGTGCTAAGTATTTGTGTTTGGTCATGGGAAGTGCAATTTGAGAAACTGAACAAGCTATTAAACATCTAGAGAAATACAATTAATATGGTCAAAGGTTTGAATCAATAGCATATAAACATAGAGTAATGAAATTGAGAATATTTAGCCTGGAGAAAGGGGTAACTAGCTGACAGAGTTTACAGGTGGCCAAGATTGGTGTCAGGAAGATTCCCTGAATTCAAATCATGCCTCAAACACTAGCTGAGTGACCCTGGACAAGTCACTTTAAAGTGTTTGCTTCAGTTTCCACATCTGTACAATGAGCAAGAAAAACAAATGGCAAATCTAGTATCTTTGCCAAGAAAATCCCAAACTGGGTCTCCAAGAATCATAGGTGACTGAAACAATCAAACAACAGCAGCAAAAGCCTGGAGAAGAAAGGGCCCCAGGAGGGAATGATAGCTATCTGCAAGAACATTTGTAAAAGGGGCTGTTATGTCAAAGAGTGAAAAGGTTTATTCTTTTTCACCCCATAGGGATAAAAAGGAGCAAAAAGTAGAAGACTGGAAGTCTTGATGTCAGTGGAAAAATCCCTCTTTACATAGTTTAGAAATGCAAATAGCCTCAGTTTTCCTCTTGGATTTTCTCTAGGATTTCCTGTGGTCAATTGGAGGGAAATGCTTTACTTATTGGAGAGTTTATTTAGAGTATTCAGAGAATATTCAGTGTACTAGTTTTGAACCTGAGGAGAGAGAAAGTTCATAAGGAGAAAGATCAGTACCAGGAAGAGTAATTGTGATATATCTGCCCCTGAGTTCATCTGAGAGCACCTGATCCTACCCCATATTACAACATTGATGATCAAAGATCAATTCACTGAAGTCTGTGGCTGCATCTATTGGAAAATCTTACATAACACTTTGTTGGAGGACAAGCATTGAGGCTGAATTTCATTTTAAGAAAAGTTTTGTAATTGTTGTTATTGTTTTAATCAACAAGCAATGAACAAAGTGAGATTATATATTTGCAATGCTTTTTAATAAATTGTGTGAAAAAATGTAGGCTTATCATTAATAACCTGTCTGTTCACTCATCAGAATTTCATCATTCATAAGGCATCATCAAAGTGTGTTATTTCCATTATCATAGCTAATGAGAAGAGATTGCTATAGAAATACAAGAAAATATATTATATTTGACTTGTTTGTGCCTTTCCCCAGATTCATAAATATATGTTGTTAGGATGATCTGGCTTAGTTATATCACAAGCCAGTTTTTCATGAAATCACCAGATTTATTTCATTGAATATATATTAAGTGCCTGCTTGATGCCAGCCACTATGCTAAAAACTCTGGATTCCAAAAGAGGTCACAATACTCTTCTTGGAGATCTCTGCTGTGTGTGTGTGTGTGTGTGTGTGTATGTGTGTGTGTGTGTGCGTGCCTGTCTGTCTGTCTGTCTGTCTAGAATTTCTGAAGCTTTCGTGTTGATGTATAGGACATGGACATTCAAGAGTCAGAGAGTGTGATATAGAGGAAGGAGTACTGAATTTGGAGACAGGACCTGAATCTGAGTGCTGCCTTGGTCGCTTTGGCAAGTCACTCAGTTTCCTCATTTTAAATGAGGGATTTCAACTTTATACTAGCTTGCCTATAAAATCCTATAAAAATCCAAATTTATGACCGTATGATCTATGTCCAAGTTCTCAAAGAGGTAAAAAGAAAGAGAAACAGAGGTCGAGATACAAGCAGAGACAGAGTGATAGTGACAGAGAAAGGGAGAAAGGCAAAATGGTTTGCCGTCCTTACAAATGTCTTGCTAGGCTCACAAATTGAACAGATCCTGATAATTCATCATAGTTGCCATCTTCAGCTTTCAACCCTGACATATCTCTTCAGGACCCAGTTGAACTAAAATGGTAAATAACAAGTATGATAATAGCAATGCTGGTCGCATCATACAATCTTTACAGGATTCTGTTTTCCCATCATAAATGGATGATCATACTGAATAATCTCTAAATTTCTTTCAGATTCAAAATCTATACTATAAAACTTGATCCAATAATTCATGACATTTGGGGGGTATGAGAAGGGTATAACAAAATAATTCAACTAACAGACTATGAGTTTTACCATTTTGAAGCATTTCAAATGAGTTATTTCATTTGAAACTCACAGAAACCCTGCATGTAAAGAATATATTCTTATTTCCATGTTGCAAATGAAAAAAACAAAACAAAACATCAGTATCACAAAGGTTTAATGACACCCCCAAGCTTACAGGCTTACTTGTCCAAGGCAGGATTTGGATCATGATGACAAGCCAAGTCATCTTTGACATTTACAGAAAAAGAAATCAAAAGCACAAGAAATGTCATTTCCATAATTATATACACAGATCCCCCTATTTTGTGGCCCTATATTTATCAAGGAGATGCAACTAATGATAATAACAATCCCAATAATGCGGATGTTCACATTTACATAACACTTGAAGGCTTTCAAAGCACTTTAAAAACATTATCCCAGTTGGCCTTACAACAGCTCTATGAGATAGGTGCTATTATCTCCTTCTTACCAAGAGGGAAACTAAAACTAAGGTGAGTGTTCAAGACAAGAGCAGTTTTCTAATAAGTAGTTCCAAAACACATATGAAAAAAATCAGGCTAAATTGCCACACTGGAAGGAAAATTACACACATACACATATGCAGATATAGATATACACACATATATGCATCATATGTACACAAACATAAAATCTATCTATACACATACATTTATATCTACATATACATTGATAGACATATACACACATACATATACATACACACAGACAACAGTTATATGTGTATGTGTGTGTATTTATATATACACACACACACACATATATATATATATATGGTTATACTCCACACCTCATAACTGCCAGTTATATCTCAGATAAGAAATTAGTTCCTCAGATTCCCTTCTCTTAAAAAAAAAAGCACAGTATACTTATGTCATTCTGTGTTTTTTTTTCCCCTTTCTCTCATGCACACACACATATGCACACACATATGCACACAAATATCTCTACAGGATTATGTCTTACTCTGAGGACTTTCAGGAATGGATAATTTTATGGAAGGTAAATTGTCAATTGAGCCTTGAAAGTCCCGCCTGATTGCACAGTGGCCCAGAACAATATTGGAAACCTTCATTAACTGTCATTATGCTGATAAAAGAGACTATGCACTACTTCTAAGCAGTCTCTGTTCAAAAAAAATACACAGTGAGAGGCACGATTTAATTACTGTTGTCTTAGCGGACATGTTCAATGACTGAAAGGGATTTCTGACATCTTTTCAGGCTCCTGAAGGTTCCCCCAAGAAGTATTATAGAGATCTGAGTAAGATAATAATAAAAAAGAAAAGGTGAAATGCATTTCCAAATATGTAAATGTGTGTGCGCATGTGTAAAGATGAAATAGATAAATACATGATAGATAGATATTTGGTAGAGAGACAGAGACAGACAGAAACAGAGGATACATGGAAACTCAAAGAAGTTAAATGGCTTGTCCAAAGTTATACAACATACAAATATCAGAGCTGAGATTAGAACCTTGGTCCTCTGATTTTCATTCTCATGAGTCAAAGTCAGTAAGCATTTTAAGTGCCTACCATGTAGCAGGTGCATGTGAAAGGCACTAGAGATAAAAAGATAAAAAGGAAACAGTCCCTGATCTCAAGGATCTTACATCAATAAGGAAAAAAATAATAGGTAAAAACTTGCATATGTAGGTAGCTGTAGGTAGATATAACTGGAGATAGAGATGAAAGATAGATAGATGGATGGATGAATATATATGTAGACACAGATATATTTAGATGTGTATATGCGTATACAGAATATACATACACATACATACAGAATATGCATATACAGAAATAGTTTTGTGAATAAATGAGAGAGAGAAATAAATAGGTATAGATAGATAATGTGCATATACACAAGAGATTAGCTTGAAATACAAGAATACCTTGAAAATGCAATGTAATTTTGGGTAGAAGTAATAACTAAGGGATCAGACTGAAGAAGGTAGTTGAAGGTAGGTGGGTTTTTTTGGTTTTGGTTTTGGTTTTGGTTTTGTTTTTTTTTTTTGGTTTTTGGCAAGGGACTTGGGGTTGTGACTTACCCAGGGTCATACAATTAATCAAATGTCTGAGGTCTGACTTGAACTCACATCCTCTTGATTCCGGGGCCAGTTGTCTATCTGCTACACCCCTGAACTGAATATTGACTAGATCTACAGATTCTTGGAGGCGACTGCATTGAAAATATAAGAAATTATCTGCATAGAGGCATAGAGAGGGGAGGTTAATTACTTGTAAGCAACAGCGAGTAGGTGAGTTTCATTAGATCCTAGTGAATGCAAAGGTTGGGAATATATAAAAGACCCACAAGGATAGACAGGCCCCACCCCAGCGTGTAGAGATGTTCAGAGGCCAAGCATTAGTTCTGAGGGGCAATAGACAGTCCCTGGAGGGGACTCAGCAGGGTTAATGACATGACTAAAGCTATACTTTAGGAAAAGCACCTTTGGACTCCCACATAGTGTTTGTAGCAGAGACCCTTAAATAAGAGCACCCATTTTGTTTTGTGCAAGTCCCATCAAAAATGAGTCTTGCCAATACTTTTTTTTTTTAATTTTCCAAATTCACAGTACTAATCTCGCAGCCAACATTCCCTTTCATCCAGAAATTGTTTATCACTGAGTCAACACCATATTTTTTCTTCTATAAGGCAGTTTTACAGAGGCTTAAAACTCAATGTCACTAAATGAAAGTGATACACGATTCATTGGAAAACTGCAAAAGCTTACCTCCAAACTCCATTTTAAATAAATAGAGCTTACAGCCCCTTAGCGAGATGAATAAGCTTTCTGCTTTATTGGCTTTTGACAAAGTTGTAGATACAAACCAGGATTGGCTGACACAGCAGAAGTTTCGCAGCTTAGTAGTACAGAGCTATTATATTACACTTGACAAAATACACGTGCACATTCTAATATTCCTTTATGAAGTTAAATATGCCTAGTAATTCTCAATAAAACGTATATATACTGCATTTCTGTGTCAAAGCAAACTTGTAAAAATGATTTTGCCTGGATATACCTTCTTGAAGCATTTCTGCTCTTTTCCCTTTACAGTTTAGCAGAAAGAGAAACTTTGATTTTAATGAGCAGGGTTTTTTTCCCCTCTACCTGGTTTCAGCCTGTCTTTCCAAAGGTGTTACACATTATTCCCAATCCATTTACTCTGTATTCCAGCCAAAGTGGCTTATTCACTGTTCCTTAAATTTGGCATTCTATCTCCTGCTACCCTTAAACTTAGGAAATTCTATCTCCTCATTTCTGTCTCTTTGACTTCTTAGAGTCCTTAAAGAGTTGGGTGATCACTGCTTATGGGAATCCCTTCCTTATACCCATGACTTGTTCACACCCACTCACTTCAAATGATCATGTATACACATAAGAGCACAGTTCCTCTGACACTCTCTTTTTGAATCAAGCATTCAGTCAATCAAAGGCTAAAGTAACATAAGCCATATCTAATTCTATAGGTGCCCAGAATTTAAGTACTGGGTAACCTAGGGTAAAGAGAAGTTTCAGCCAAGTCCTTGAAAGGGAATGACTTAGGAGCATGGAGAGTAGAGGGATTTTTCTCCTTCTCCTTCCCTCCCCCAGTACTTTGACTGGAGGAAAACCTTGTCATAAGATTTGGACTTCTCATTAGTGTCACTAGTCAACATTGTCTACATACAGTGTTTGCACTGGGAGGCAAAAGGGAGCTTCAAGTATCTAAAAGAAACATGGCAGCAAGCTTAAGCATATCTAAAGGAATCTTTCTGAGGGCGTCGTGAAGGGAGGAAAAGTATCTTTAGTAATAAATCATTACTTCTTTTTACCATACATATCCTAATTTTGAGTCCACTTTCCTTTGGACACTAAGTACTCAGGAAAACATATGCCTCTAGTTGTAGGGACTTGGGGTGTTTTGTACCACCTGTTATTTCCATATTATCCAAGGGTATACCTATTTCCTAAAGTTAATTACCTAGTATACTAATAGATCTTACCTTATAAGCAATTGGATGATGGACTCTGGAGGAGGTTCATGAAATACAATATTAGAAAAATATCCCCAGTCCCTCATGTTCCCCTAGGACTCTGTGGTTAGATGAATAAACACCTTTTTGGTATCCAAGTTGCCAGTGTAATTGTGTATTGGGAGAACAGCTCTGAAACTTATGCCATAAATGAATAAATGAATGACTAGGAGCTTCTTAAATGTTTACAAAGTTCCAGTCACTGTGGTAAGCATTGAGAATACAAAGAAAAAAGCAAAAATCAGTGTTGCTCTAACACTCAAGGTGAGAGAAAGGGAGGCTGACATGCACATGAATGGGTATATCTGAAACACAGAAAGAGTGAATTGGCAGTAACCTTGGAGAGAAAGATACTAGCAACTGGGTAATCATGAAAAGTCTCTTCAAGACTGCCTATATGAGCTAAATATTAAAGAAAATCAAAGATTCCAAGACGCAGAAATGAGATATAATCGAGGATGGGAGGAGATAGCACTAATTACTTGAGGACTCAGAAAAGTTTTCATGTAGCATGTAAACTGGGCCCTGAGGATTCCAGCTAGGGATTCCACAAGGCAGAGGTGAGAAAGAAGAATATTTATGCCATGAATGATAGCCTGAACAAAGGCACAGAGGTAGTCGATGAAATGTGTCATGTAAGGAGCATCACGTAGGTTATGTTGGCTGGACTTTTGAAGACATGAGTTACCACAAAGTTCTATGAGGCCCCATGATCTTTGCCCACACAAACACTAGCTACCACTCAAGTTGCAAATTTAGATTTCAACTCCATCTTGGATTTTTTTTTTAAAGTCACTTTATATGTCAATGCAGATTACCATAGCGATCTTTTCTTTTTCTGAAAACTTATTAAATTTATTATTTCTATAAGTCACACAATTCCTATTTTATGCTTTTATGAATCTAGTCTCTGTTAGACAATAAGATAGATATACACATACATAGATAGATAAACATACACAGAGATAACTATTATACGTATATCTTTCCCTCTGAATAGATATATGCATATCTATATCAACATGTGTTTATCCACATGTCTGTGTCTCTGTCTATTTCCAGACACATAGATATATCTTTCCTAAGAACCTAGTAAAAACCTTTCAGGGTAGGGTCCTCTCTATACCTCGTGGCTGTGATTATTTTTGTTTTTGTTTTGAATCTCCTACACTGTTCTGTCAGAATTCAACTGAAACACCTCTCTGGAAAATATATTATTGTTGTAGGCTCATATTTCCAGTACTCATCTTGTACAGAGTAGGTGCTTAATAAGTGTTTGTTGAATTGAAGACAAGAGGGAATTGTGTACAAAATAAACCACTTTGGGTTTATAAACATGCATCATTTCTTCCAAATCACATTACTAAAACCAATTTTATTCAAATAATTCATGAAACTTTTTTTTGACTTGCTTTTGTTCCTGAAGCTATGGTCTTAATATCTGCAACAAGATGGCGTAGTGGACCGAATGTCCACCCTAGAGTGAAAAAGACTGTTTGAAATTCTATTTCAGGAACAAGCTGGGTATATATGACTCTGGCCAAGTCATCTAACCTCTCAGTTTCAGTTTCTTCATCTGTAAAATGGGGATAATAATAGCACCTGCCTTCCAATGTTGTTGTGAGGATAGAATGAAATATATGCAAAGCATTTTCCAAATCTTAATGAGCTATATTACTATTAGGTAGCAATAGTAGTGAAGGGCAGCAGGCATAGTACTGGGTCTAGACTCAGGAAGTTCAAATCTGGCCTCTGACGTGTGCTAGCTGTGTGACCCTAGGTAAGTCACTTCATGCTATTTTCCTCTGTTTCTTCAATGAGCTGGAGAAGGAATTGGCCAACCACTCTAATGTCTTAGCCAAGAAAACCCCAAATGGAGTCATGAAGAGTCAGACATGACTTAAAAAAATGACTGAACAAGAACAATGAAAAGTTGTGATGGTGGTGGTGGCAGTGATAGTGGTGGTAGTTGTGTGATGGTGATGCTATTATTAGTAAAACTATTAGAACATAAAACTGAACCTAGACTTTTGGGACATCTTGCATAGGCAAAATTGTTATTTTTTAAATCAGAAAGACAGATACTTCAAAATATTTAAAAGGAGCTTACTGAGATAGGCAAGTTATTGTTTTTGTAATCATGCTTCTCTGCCCCACTTAACACAAACACACACACACATACACACACACACAGAACAAATATACTTTTTTTTTCTAAAGCTGTTTGGATTCCTAACATCATAAATGACTCACCAGAAGATACAGGCAGTAAAACGTTTCTATCCCTGAAAGTTTCTGAGCTTTTTTTTTTTAAAGTTATTACAGGTTTCTACCATCATCTCTCATTTCTGAAAGATTTGTTAAAACTACCCATAACAATCTTAATAGGAAAAAAACTCTGTATGAAGAAGTTATTGGGTTCAAGTACTAGAGTGCCATTTTTTACAACAATATTCTTACAGTGATTCTGAATGACATGGATTAGCCCAGTTTTCAAAGAATTAAAGTGAAGGGTTACCCAGAGGTCAATGCAGAGGTTCATGGAGGGGATGAGTCAGCTGCAACTCATTTCAAACCAAGAATCATTCAAGTGAAACAGCATTAATGTTGGCATCAAAGAGATGTATAACCAGAAAAGAAGCTAAGTGAAAAGGGGATAGGGGGTCATCAACAGAAAGTTCATGTTCCCCTGATATTCAAAACTATGTCTTCATTACTATCATCATGATTATCACACCTCAGATTTATACAGCACTTTGTGGTTTTCCAGATGTGCCTCACGCAGTAACTCAGAATCTCCTGCCACTTCACCTAACTAAAAACTTCAGTACATTGTATAGACCCTTTGAAAAGGGATTGGAGGAACAGAGTGAAGAAATGTAATCCAGGCTGAGAGAGTGTGGTTGAGCTGGTATTTGTGCTCGTGAGATTACTAAGAAGCATTAACTTGACTGTTCCTTGCTTATCACTGATGGTTGCAAGGGAATGAATATTTCTCTCCTTACTTTTCTTGAAACCTACATGAGTTTAACTAGACTCCAAAGACATCAAACTATCAGTCAGTAAATCAAAAGCTAATCCCAATCAAAGGCCAGACACTCAAGATTGATGAAAACCTGTTATGGGCTATCTGAGAATACCACACAAAGAATATGACACAAAATACAACATGAGTTATAGGGAGTCAGATTTGAGAGACTAGGGAAAGAGTTTGGTTTATACTGGTGGAATTCTGGGAGAATTCGCCCTTCTGGGTCAACCCAAGGAAACAAGTCTGACTTCCTTGGTCAGTCTCTCAGGTTCAAAGTTCATCAAGTTAGTGAATGGCTGGTTCTGTTGTTATATTTTTATATTTCTGTTGTTATATGGAGTCTGGGCTCCATCAACTAGTTTGCCTTGACATAGATCCTATTTTCCCCTCTATTGGTAAATTAAATAATTGAAAAAAAATATTGTTCTCCAATATACCTAGACTACTTTACCCTGTCAATTTGAGAAATAGGAGACCCCCTCTCAGGGTCTCAGTTGCTTCATCAGAGGTCATCCAATTGCATTATTTAAGTTTTTAAGAATATGTGTGTGTGTGTGTGTTTGTTTGTGTGAATTAAGTATTTACATTCTCCCAGTTCTATATCACATGGTGCCTTGATAGGTATTCGCCAAATTTAAATTCCCTAAGTAGTGACAGAATTCCCCAGAGATAATTGCATATTTCTAAAACAGTTACTAGGTGTTTGCATGCACTTATATGATAACTAACTTTACTTAGGAAAATGGGCAATAGAGCTAGGTCTTATAAATTGTAAATAAATATAAGAGGTGACTCTCTACATAGGAAAAGGAAAGGGGCATAATGTGGAACAAGTTGATATAAAAAAAATATAAATACAAATCTGTCTTAAAAATTTAAATTCACACCATATGAGTATTTAAGCCAAACAGTATTTAAAACAACTTTATTGATGTCTTTTATGTGGTAATAGTAGCAGTAGTAGTAGTAGTAGTAGTTGTAGTAGTAGTAGCAAATAGCCAATATTTCTATAATACATATTCTGTGTCAGGCACTGTGCTAAGTGCTTTACAATTATTTAGCTTATTTGGTCCACACAAAAATCCTAGAATATGGGTGATATTATTGTCCTCATTTTACAGATAAAGAAACTGAGGCAAGCAGGGGTTATGAGACCTGCCTGGGTTCACAAATTTCTGCAGTCAGATCTGAGGTCAGGTTTTCCTAACTCCAGGACCTGCACTTCGTCTACTGAGCCAACTAACTACCCCTAGATTTCTCCGTATGCATCTCCTACTCCTTCCCAGAGAGTCATATCTTATAAGACAGATTTTTTTTTTATTTGGGAAAAAAAGGAAAGCAAAACTCAGGAAGATGTTCCCAAAATATGCCAGAAACAGTGCTCCACACCCATAGTCCCAAATTCTACAGAGAACTGGGAGCAGACCTTTTCTCCCTTGGGGCCACATTGGCCATTCTACTTTTGTAACAATCAGATAATATTTTCTGGTTTTTGTGCATTCTGTTAACATTATTGAATACAGTGAATATATTCTCTCCTGAACTCTTATTTCCAAATATATCAGTTCATATAAGTCTTCCCATTTGTCTCTCTGTGTTCAACATAAGCATCCTTTGTCCACTGTGTGGTACTAATATATTACTTTCTTATGCTGTAACATGCTTAGTTATCACCCCAATAATGAACAATTGTTTTGTTTCTAGTTCTTTGTCATTATAGAAAGTGCTATTATATATATTTTTTAAGGCAGCAAGGATTCAAAAACCCAATGGATGTCCATTGATTAATTATCTACTAAATGGTGAAAGAAAGGTACATGGAAGTAATGGAAAATTACACTGTTTTAGAAATGATGACTATAGCAAACACAGGTAAGCTTGGAAAGTCATCAATGAACTGATAGTGATCTAAGAAGAGCTAAGAAAACATGCACACGCACACACATACATACACATTCACTAACACACCAATATTATGCAAATATAACGCAAATTAAATATAATGCAAATCAAAAGAACAACCACAAAGCAATTGAAACTAAAATTTGGAAGTCATAAAGAAGAAACTCAATAATAAAAACTAAGTATGAGAAGATATTTCCTCTGCTTCATTACAGATGTCTGGGACCTCAGGTACTGAGCATTGCATGCGGTATCAGCATTTTTCAAAGCATTGACTGGTTTTTATATTTTTCCCCTTGTTTAAATTATTTTTAAAAACTTTATTACCAAAAAATGGCTTTCTGAGAGGGGAGGAAGAGGGTTATAGACACAAATTTAGTTGATATAAAAATAAAATATACCAATAAGACATTTTTAATGTGGTACTATAATTGGGTTACATAAGTAATTTTTTGTCACTGACTTCCTAGGATGAATTCACTTTGATAAATTTTAAAGAAGCCATCTGATGCTTTGGTAAATGCCTAGAAGCTGGTCTGAAAACATTTGGGTTCAAATTCAATCTCCACTATTGCCTTATTGTGCGACCTTGTGCAGTCCACTTAAACTTCCTAAGACTCTATTTCATTATCCAAAAATTTCCTCCCATTGTTCTTTTGAAGAAAGTTCCTAGTAAACTTAAAGTGTTATAAAATTCATATTTTTGTCATTATGAATGATCAATTACAACATTTTTTGAATAAATTCCTTTCCAAGAAGAAAAAATTAATGGAGAAACCTACATCCCACTGCTTTTAAAGAGAGGAATCCTTTCATTGTTTTCCTAGTATCACTTTAAAAGAGGTTTATTTTTTAAAAAATTTTGTTAACATTCAACAAACTATGTTTATGTAAAGTTCATGTTCTAGAGATATATTACCTAATATTTATAGGAATAAGACTTGGTAACAAAGGTGAAAAAATTAAAATCTTCCAAGTCATCAAAACTATTCATTTGCAATGGGCCAAAATAATTCTATAAAGATGGATGTCAAGCCTTTTCTTCTGGATCTAACACATAAAAACATGAATGGAAGAATTTTTACAATGGATAAGCAGTGCTGTGTAGTTAAAACAGAGCTATATCTGGAGTCAAAAAGTACTTCCCTTTGAATTTCAGTCCTGACCAGAGGAAGTGACTTAACTGCTCTCAAAATCCTTCAGCTATGAAAAGCAGCAACGCATGGAGTGCCAAACCTTGAATGAGGAAGTCCTAAGTTCAAATCCGATCTCAGACGCTATCGATGTGGCCCTTTGCAAATAATTTAACCTCTGTCTACCTCAGTTTTCTCATCTATAAACTGTGAATAATAATAGCACCTGTGCCTTAGGCTTACTCTTGGGGGAAAAAAATGAGATAAAATATGTAAAGTACTTTGAAAATCTTAATGTGCCGTATAAATAGTGGCTATTTTTATATAAATAACATTTTTACTTGAGCCAGTACCTAAATAGTGATGTGTCATTATCATCATCTTCATCATCATCATCATCATCATAATCATCATCATCATCATCATCATCATCATCATCATCATCATCATCATGTTATAGTTTTTTATGAAGGGATAATGATATAGTGAATGAAAGCCATTTCTCCCCCATTAAGATGCTACCAAAGTGTCTACTTACATAATGTACTTCAGAAAGCTCAGTACCCTTGCTTGATTTTTTCCAGATAGACTTATTTTCTTAGAAAATATACTACTTGGAAATTTTAACAAATATAATTCTCTACTCTTGGGGAACAAATGCTTTCTTTATAAGAGGACAAATATGGAAACATTTGGGACACTTTGGTATCATGATGGTGTCAGATACTGTTCTGGAAAAATTAGGATATGAAATTTATTTATTTAGCTAATTATTTGCATAGTTCCTCATGTACAGGCAAGGTTGAGCTGTAAAATAATAAAAACAACTTATTTGGTTTTATTTTCCTGTTATTCTGTTCTATAATAGCTCCCTGGGGAAGTTCTAATTTTAGACTTTAGACTCTAACTTTAGAGTCTTTCATTTCTGTGGAAATTTCACTTCATTGTCTTATAATTCAAAAGTAAAATCAATAGACAGGAGCACAAAAGTTAGACTCTGCCGGTATTAAAATCATCATGATCAGGACCAAATCAAAGTTGATTTTTGCTAAACTTTTGAGAATATATATTGCTATATCTCTAAAAGATGAAAAAAGCTGTTTATCTTTGGGTTTCTTTTCAGGAAATGCCCTGACTTGTCTTTTTTTCATTTCTTTCTTGTCGTGCCTTCCCAGTTCTCTGAATTTTACCTTTCACACTGAGCTGCCTTCTCCCTCTGGAAGATCACATTGCCCCTCCCTACCCTCTCCTCCATTGTTGAATTTCTCCTGTAACTTTTTCAAGAACTGGCCAAGATAACATTCCTTCACTCTTTTCTTGACCCATCACAACCCCAACTCTCCAAAATGTTTTGATCCATAGAAATATTGGGCAGATTTTTGCCAATAGTTGATATGGATTTTTCTTAAAATGGTAATACACCTCTACTAACATCCCAATCTATTCATCGAATAATGGATAGAGAAATAGAAGACACTTTAAAAGTTATCAAGTCCAATCCTCTCATTCAACGGATGGGATTTTAACAGAAGTTTGTGTCAGAGAACTTAAATGTCTTCCCAAAGGTCAGATAGTGTGATCTAGAGTCAGTGTTGAATACAGGCCCTGTGACTCTGTGTTAAGGGTTCTTCAACATCACCATATTGTTTTCTCATGGTATGGAATAGACTAAGAAGAAAACTCAAGTTTTGGAGCTGGGAAGATTTCAATCAATGACCTGGTGGTAGACTGTGTCCCTATTGTGGAAAGGGCAGCCAAGATAACAAACTCACCAGTAGGAATTTGGTCACAAGGTGGTAGTTTATTTCAGCCAGAGCAACTAATGAAGCCATCCACTAACAAGTGAGTAACATTATAATCTGTACTGGGAAAGGGGGAATTCACACTGATGAAGTGGGGCATCATTCATTGGACAATGATTTATCACAACTTATACTACAGGACCTTCAGAACTTTGAACAACACATAAATGTGTAAAAAATATATGATTTTGTTAGTGTAGATAAATCTTGCAATAGGAACTGTCTTTACCAAAGCAGATCACAACTTGTCTGTAATTTAAGTAGATAAATTCCAAAATGTTACCCAAATTACATAAAGTTTGAATGACTTACCTAGGATCACGCAGATGTTATTGTCAGAGACAGGATTCAAATCCATGTGTATTCATGATGGCAATCTCAAAATTTGATCCATCCCAGGAAGCCTTTGCTGAAAGACATAAAGGCATAGCTATATGCCCAGTGGAGAGAATATTGGAACTTAAGTCAGGATGAGTTGAGTTTGAAATCCTGCCTCAGATACTTTCTCACTATGTGACCCTAGACAAGTAACTTTACGTTTGTCTACCTCGGTTTTCTCATCTTTCCATGAGGACAATAACAGTTATCACTTAGGGATATTCTGAAAAACCAGTGAAACAACATGTGTGAATCTCTTTGAAAACTTTAAATTATTATTATCTTGACTATTATTAATAACAACATATCATTTATTATTATTGCTAATGTTATTATTAATTTTTACATTGGAGTAGAATTTGATTTCTTTATAATTCTTCCCACTAGCATAACAAGGTAGGCTTTGTTCTCTCTAGAGACAAAATGTTGCCAATATTTTTGAACAACGGGACATGCCATATCCCTCCTCTTTTCTCTACTCTCTGTCCTGATTCTGTATCCTTGTATAAATTGCAAGTTATATTACTCTGGAAATTGTCCTTATTGATTATTTGTATAAACTTATAGAAACTATTCACTTCTTCTTTAAATCAGGGAAGGGAATGAATACAGTGATTTTTCCTAACTTGTGATGGCTGAGGTAAAAGGGGATTTATAATCGGTACCCTAGTCTTATAAAAAGCCACGATTACTATAGATGGATGAGATATCCTGTTGGGAAGAAGACAAAAGATATAGATATGCCAGTTCATGAATGAAAATTAGAAGCAGTGAGTTCTTTGAAACCTAGAGGAGAGAACTCTGAGAACAGTCTCAATAAAGAAAAATAGATGACTCCTAGTCCTTTTATATTTAGGTCTAAAGACTGACACATCACAGACTCTGGTTACACCTCTTTTGGTCAATAATGCCCACTATATCCATCTTAATGCTGGTCCTAAAACCTGGGAGCCAGTGTTATCCTCTACCATAAACCTGCCTTCCTTTGTCTCCTCAGTTCCCCGATGTCCCTTTCCCCGTCTATTGCATTTTATACCATGATCCTTGTCTTATGTGAGTTAAGCACATAATAATGAAGACTTATTGATTTGTACATTACTGGCATGTCTCGTTCTTTAAACTATCTCTGAAAGAGACTGGGAAATGTACCAACTCACCCACATATCTAATTCTTTTAAACCAATAGACTATTAACCAAAACCAAAGGAGCAATACCTTAGACCCAGAGGGTACGTAATTAGTATAAAGTTATGTGGATTTTCTCCCACTTGAAAAGCATTTAATTTCAATCAATTAACTAACATTTATTAAGGAAGAAGAGACATTTGAAAATGGCTTGAATAACCTAGAAATTTTGTGTCAGTTGAGTTATTTATTGATTGTTCTAATGTTTTAAGCACCCGTGGTAGCCTAGGAGAGACTCAGCTTGGTACAGTGTACAGAGAGGAGTCCTTGGAGTCAGGGAGACCTCAGCTGAAGTTCCTTCTTTGATACATACTGGATGTGGCTTCCTGACAAAGTTATTTAACCTCTAAGTTTCCCTCCTATCTTATCAGCTTTCTAAGACTAAACATTACCACACACACACACACACACACACACACACACACACACACACACACACACACACACACACATACACACCAGTTCTATTCTGGTAAAAAGAATTCCCTCAAAAGAGAACTCCTTTTACTAATAAAATAAAGCATCTACCTTTACTTCCCCCAAAATGCCAGTTATGGAGATATAAAGACAAAGAAGAAAAGGTCATCTGATTTTAAGGCATACTTTCTATAGGACTAAGCAACTTCTCTGTATTTTATATTGATCTGTGCATCCGCTGTATTCTTTAGTTCCTTGGGGACAGACATTATTTTTTATTTGTTTGGTGTTTTTACTGTCAGGTCCTACCCTGGATAAATGCTTGTTGAATTGATTTAATACAGAGTCACAAGTCTTGGACTGATGCATAAGTGATCGATCTGATGCTGTATCTGAAAGTAGCAATGTCCTGTTCATACACCAGATATAGTTTCAGTGCCATATCCTGTTGCTCACATGATACCAGAATTCTCCTGGAATAACTTATCAGGCAGCACGGCACCAGGAGAAAAGGCAATGAATGACAGGAGAGTATGATATACTTAAGACATGAACCTCACTTTCTCCATCTATAAAATGCAATTGATTTGTTTGCCTCAGAGATACACTAAATGAGATATCATAACACAAAGAATGAGAAAGCTCTTTAAACTTCAACCAAAGTAAGTGTCAGATGTCATCATTTTTATTTTATTGCTTGGACCCATCATTTCATTGGCAGAGGAACAACGAGTGAGCACATTTCTTCCATCAAAGTAAATCAACACCTCTTTGGCAGCTTATAGTCTTAGAAAGTTACCTGAGGTACAGTGAGAATTAATGACCTTCTCAATGACACAGTTATTGTGTGTCAGAGTTGGGATTGGAACCCAGATTCTTTTGACAATGCAGGTGGGTGTTTAGTTATTCAGGTAACATTCCCTCTAAATGTTATTGTTACAGTTAGAGACACAGGATGCCATCGACAAGGCAGGAAAATAGCTCATCTGAAGTAACAAGGTACCTTGGTGGTGATAAAGGAAAGAGCATATGCCAAGAAAATCAAGGCACCATCACATCTTTGACTACCTTATCCCCTCAGACCTTGAGGCAGCATCCTAGTACCCTGCACCCAAGAACGTTGTGAATGATAGTGACACCCGAACCACCAAATCTTCTTTCAGTCCAGCCTCATAGCCAACACCTAAGGAAGAAATCATGGAGAAAGGGATCAGATGACCTTTGTCACCACCATCAAGAACGTTAACTAATCAACTGCAACTGACAGACATAAAGGCTCATGAACCCTGGGAGGAGCAGCACCTCTCAGACTACTTAACCTACTTCTAGCTCAGCCCTCACAAAGATCATCTGGGGAAACAGCTCCTGTGGAGAAGAGACATTTCCTGTCTACTTCTGATCGATTGCTACCCAAAAGATATGCAAACCAGTCTAGTTGCAGTAGCAAGACACCTTGAGGGAGGAGAGAAGGCAACACTTTCCATGTAAATCAAGCCACCACCAGCACCTTGACCATCATCTTCCCTCAAATGCTAATGGAGACATCACAGGATCTTACACTCAAGAGGTTTGGGAATTATGATGTTTCCAGGTCACTTATCACAGTTCTCATTCTGAGAGAGTGGTAATGCAGCCTTGTAACTACTTCTACTACAAATATTATAGCCACAGCTACAGAAAATCCAAAACACAAAATTTTTCACATTATCAAATGATTCATCATCAGAAAATCATATGATTTTATCCATCTTAATGACTTCAAAGAAGAGACATTACCATCTGCCTTGCTCTTGCACTCTAAGGACCATAGGACCTTTCCATCTACCTTGCATATGAAACTTTCCATATGGTTGTCTCTCCCATTAGAATATGAGCTACCTCAGAGCAAGGATGGTTTTGCTTTTCTATTTGTATCCCAGCATTTAACACAGTGCTTGCATGTATTCATTCAACCATTCATATAAATCCATGGAGCCTCCACTGATTCGTACAAGTCATTAGAAATAAAGTTCTCTGTCAGAATGCATATAATTGAACTTGGTGTACAAAGCCTAGAGTCTGGCCATATGTTTAGCATTGCAAAAAACTTCTTAAACCATGGAAAATATGACAGTGTGTATTTCATATCCAACCATTCATATTAATTACCTCTACATCATGGTCTTAGGTCTTTTTGAATTATTAAAAGTAATAAATCATAGCTAAGGTAATTAGGTAATGCATAATGAAATTAAATTAAATTCAGCCTCTTCCTATAGGCTTGCTAATTTTTGCTTGAGATATGCTGATCAACAAGGTGTCTTGAAATGTGGATTCCTGATTAATGATCTTGTTAATAAACTCATCTAAATGCATGCTTCTGGGTATATTCTGAAGAAAAGAAGATTTTTAGAAAGCTAGCAGATGAAAAAAAACACCTTATGAATAATGGATGTATTTGTTCGTTTCTATCTGCTGCCTTTTGCTTGTAATGATATGTTTTGATAGCTGTAAATAGCAGAGATTTGTGGATGAAAGATATCATTTACCTTAAGGTATTTTACTATTCTAGAGATCTGACACACTATATCACATCACCCCAGTAGTAAAATCAGTCAATTCTGCTTGACCTTAAGTTGTGAAATGGGAATAACAGAATAAAGGGTTTGTTTTTTTTTTCCCCCTCCAGGGATGATACATATTTTGCAAGAAGTTGCATTAGTGCTCTTTAGAAGAGAGTTGGACCAGGAAGATGCCAAACTCTGTGACAAAACAAGGTCACAGAATGACTAGCTGTGAATGACTAGCCTAAGGTAAGGAACTGGGGAAAGAGCAGAGGGAAATGGTTAATCCAAGCCGTTCCTTACAATGTCTTGAAGTACAGACAGGATAGGTAAGATTGTGAATGTAAGTACATAAAAAGTAATCATAGATTGGATGGAGTCAGGAGAGAGACTTAGATTTGTCAAACTCAAAGAGAAATAATCAGATAGAGTACATTTAATACAGATCCAGTTACACAAACTTCCCCTCATTTCTGGAAACTCCTTTTCTTCACTGCTGTCTCTTAGAATCCCTAGTTGATTCACAATGATATGTGTCATCTCTGATGGGAAATCTTTCTTTATCCACCTAATAAATGCTCTCTTCTTACCCAAATAATAGTTTTAAAATGTATCCATTTATAGAACACACACACACACACACACACACACACACACACACACACATCCAAAGGCAAGCAGATGATGCTGTTGACAGAGCTTTGGATGGGGAATCAGGAAGATCTGACTTCAAGTCTAGTCTCAGATACTGACTAGCTATATGATCCTAAGAAAGTTACTTCACCTGCTACCTTCTTTTCCTCAGTTTTAAAATAGGGATAATAACAGTACCTATCTTACAGAATTCTTTTGAAGATCAAATGAAATAACTGTAAAGTACAAGATAAAAGATGATCTGCAACCCAGATAAACTTTTAACATCTTCCTGCAAACAACATTAAAGTAACATCTCAGTTCAAAATTTTGAGGAAGAAACCCAAAAAAGGTCAGGGTGAGAAATTTTTCTGACCTCAGAAAACTTAGGAGGTTGATAGGAGAAATTTGTGACAGCAGGGTGGAGACTGGTTTGGAGCTCCCCATGCATGGTGGCAGCAACTGTGGTCACAGCAACAGCTTTGTGACCTCTCAGTTCAAAGAGAATAAGTGAGTCAGACAAGGGGTCAAAAAGAGCTTACAGAGCACCCTTTGCTGGCACCAGGTGCAGTTGGTGCTGTTGGCAACTCTATATCCCATGTTCAGTTCTGGACTGTAATTCCAGGACAGAGAGGAACATCGGGGTGTAAGTCACAAGGGAGCAGAGATTTTGTGCATAGTTCCAAGGCATAGAAGAGCAGTACTGCTGGTGGATACAATGGAACAGGAACTTTTCCTTGGTAAAAAACACAACACAGACAAGGGGAATGGTGACCACATCTCTCCTAGTATCAGACCACCTTCCAAGAAGCAAACTTGCACATCCCCAAAACTAACTCTGAAAATGGCAATGTGAAATACACACACACACACACACACACACACACACACACACACGTGTGTGTGTATATAATATGTATATATACATATATGTGTGTGTGTGTGTGTGTGTGTGTGTGTGTGTAAAACTTGGGACAGTTGCCTCTCAGTAAAATTCAAAGTCAAGAGATAGGCTGGAAAAATGAGAAAATAATTTGAAAAAACCTAAAAACTTAAAGGTTGCAAGGAAAACAATAATATGAAAAGAGCTACAAACAAAGCCTCAAAGACAAATGTTAATTGGACCAAAGCCCAATAAGAATTCCTAAAATAGTTAAATAAAAAAATAAAAATGGTAGAGCAAAATTGGGAAAATTAATGATGGAGATGATGAAAAGATATTTAATAGCTGGCAAAAGAAACATAAAAATATTGAAGGAAAAAAACACCTTAAAAGCACAATTGGCCTAAACACAAAAGCTTACTGAAGAAAAGACTTTAAAAACATCAGAGGGCAAATGACAACAGAGCTTCAAAAATTCACAGAAGAAAATAATTCCTTAAAAATTAGAATTAGACTAGACTGGAAGCTGACTCTGTGAGACATCAAGAAAAGAAGAAAACAACTCACCTAGAAAATAGATCAAGGAGACATAATGTAAGAATTATTGGACTACCTGCAAGTTATGATAAAAGAGTCTAGACATTGCTTTTCAGGAAAATTATTAAGGAAAATTGCCCAGATATGTTAGGTCCAGAAGGTAAAATAGAAATTGAAAGAACCTACTAAACACCTTCCAAAAGAGATATCACAATGAAAATTCCAAAATGAAAATTAGCCAAATGCAGAACTTCCAGAGCTCTGGAAAGAGAAAATATTACAGCCAGAAAGAAACAATTCCAAACATTTAAGAACGATAATCAAGATCCCACAAGATTTAGTGGCTTCCACACTAAAGAAGCATAGGGCTTGGAATATGGTATTCCAGAAGGCAAAGGAGCTATGGTTAAAACCAAGAATAACCTACTCAGAAAAACTGAGTATAATCCTTCCAGGAAAAAGTGAATATTTAATGAAATAAAACACTTAGAAGCATTTCTAATGAAAAGACCAAAGTGGAATAGAAATTTGACTTTCAAACAAAAGGCTCAAGAGAAGCATAAAAAGATAAAGATAAAAGAGTAATCATCAGGATCTCAAAAAAGTTAAACTGATTACATTCCTACATGAGAAAATGATACATGAAATTCCTAAAAAGCTGTGTGATTATTAGTGTCGTTAAAAGTACTCCACAAGCACAGGGGAGATTGGGAGTGAGATGAATATGTTGAGATGATCTGAAAAAAAAATTAGATGGTCCAAAAAGAGGGATTCTCTAGGGGAAAAGGGAAGGAAGAAGGAGAATGGGGGTGGGGATTCTCACATAAAAGAGACATGTAAGGAAAAGCTCTTACTTTAGAGGGGGAATTGGGGGAATGGTGGCTGACAATACTTGTACTTCACTCTCACTAGATTTGGCTCAAAGAGGGAAGAATAGTGTGTGTTTGTGTGTGTATGTGTGTGTGTGTGTGTATATGCACTGAACACTCAGTTTTGCATAGAAATGTGAATTTTCCCACAGGGAAATAGGAAGGGAAGGAGAGAATGAGAAAAGGAAAGTGAATTAAAGAAGGCAGCGATTAGAAGAACATAGACTTTTGAATAGAGATAAAACAAAAAGAGAGAAGAAGAAGAAGGGATGACAAGAAATACACACTTGGTAATCATAACTGTGAATGTGACTGGAATGAACTCACCCATAAAATGGAAGCTGAGAGTAGAATGAATTAAAAACCGGAATTGAACAAGATGTTGTTTATAAGAAATAGAAAAATACAGAATTAAAATAAAAGGCCAGAGCAGAATCTAATATGCTTTAGCTGAAATAAATTTTAAAATGTAGGGGTGATAGATCATGATCTCAGACAAAGCAAAAGCAAAACTCGAACTAATTAGAAGAGATGGTCATGGAAATTACATTTTACTTAAAGGTACCATAGAAAATGAAGCAATACCAAAACTTCTTACAAATTTCTCTGATAAAGGTATAATTTCTCAAATATATAATGAATCTAGAAGTGAGTAAAATTTATAAAAATAAAAGCTATCCCCCAATTGCTAAGTGGTCAAAGGATATACACAGGCAAGTTTCAGAAGAAATCAAATTTTGATTGATTAAAAAAATAAAATTATAACAACTCTGAGGTACCATATCATACCTATAAGAAATGATGAATGATAGAGGGGGTGAGACAAAAATAAGTACACTAACGAATTGCTGGTGGAGTTGTGAATTTGTCCTACCATTCTGGAGAACAATTTAGAATTAGAACCAAAGAGATATAAAACTTTGTATACTTTTTGACTCAGCAACTGGTTTTGTAGCCCAAAGAGATTTTTAAAAAAGGAAAAAGATCTATATGGTTAAAAAATATTTCTAGCACTTGTTTGTGTGCTGGCAAATAATTGGATTTGAGGGAATGCTCATCATTTGGGGAATGACTGAAAAAGGTGTGGCATATTATTGTAATAGAGTGCTATTTTGCTGTGAGAAAGAATGTGTGGCAGTTTTCAAAAACACAAAAAATCATGCCAAGACTTTTACAAACTAACACAAAGTGAAGTGAGAAGGACCAGCAGACCATTGTTCATAGTGAACGCAATGTTTTAATGATGAATAACTGTAAAAGACAGGCTATTTTGATCAACTTGATGATCCAAGATAATTGCAAAGGACTCATGATGAAAAAAATGGTATCCACCTTCAGAGAGAAAACAGTATGCAAATTGAAGTGTAATTTTCTCACCTTATTTTTCTTGCTTTTTTAAAAAACTAAGGCTACTATGGTAATATATTTGGTGTGATTTCATATGCATAATTGATTTCATATTGCTTACCTTCTCAGTGGGAGGGAAGGAGAGAATGTAGGACTGGAAATTTCAAAGCAAAAGATGTTAAAATTAAATAATAAAAGCTTAAAATTATAATTGTGAAACACTTAATACATTGCCTGTAATGCAGTAAACTCCTAAAAAATGCTTGTCAGATTGGTTTTGTTTTTTCGTATAATGAGGATTTCTTTCATGAAAGTTTGGACTAATTACCTAAGTGGTCCCATTCAAAGTTTAGATTTTTTAAAATTTATTTATTTATTTTTAGTTTTCAACAGACACTTCCACAAGATTTTGAGTTCCAAATTTTCTCCCCTTCTCTCCCTTTTACCCATCCCAAGACAGCATGTATTCTGATTACCACTTCACTCAGTCTTCCCTCCCTTCTATCACACCTCTCCTTTCTCTTATTCCCACTCCCTCTATTTTCTTGTAGGGCAAGATAGATTTCTATACTCCATTGCGTGTATATATATATATGTATATATATATATGCATATATGTATGTATGTGTATATATGTATGTATGTATATATTAAAAATAATTTTTTACATTCATTTTTAAAACTTTGAGTTCAAGGTTTAGATTTTCTAAGTGATTGATTCTGTGTGATTCTTAAATAAAGCTTGAAAAGGACTGAAAGATAATTTTTCAAGTCCCTCATTTTACATTCAGATAAACTGAGGATCCGACTTTCTCTGTTCTCTATATTTATTTCCTCAGCTACTTCATTCCTTTCTATTGCTTTGCCAGCTAGCTCTATATAGATTACCCCAAAATTTCTATCCTGAGTCCTGACCTGTCTTCTGAGCAACAAAATGTTATTTCCAGTGGCCTTCTAAACATCTCTACTTGGATGTTCTGCCAGTATTTAAAGATCAGTCTGGCAAAACTTGCAGATATCCTTGTCCTTCTAAAACACAGTTTTCCTTCACCTCCCCATTTCTATTAATGGATTTACCATTCTACTAGTCATGCATGCTGCAAAGTTTGATCTCATTTTTATTTCACTCTATCACATCTAACATTCAATCCTTTGTCAATTTAAATGAATTCTGTTTCTGAAATATCTCTCGCCTCTTTCCCATATTTTCTTCTGCTACTGCCATTACCATAGTGCAAACCCTTGTTAGTTCTTGACTAGATTATTGCATAAACCTCTAGAGTCTCCCTGGCTCATTATTAAGCCTACTCCAATCTATCCTGAGCATATTGCCAGATTAATCTCTCTAATGCACTGCCTTTCCCATGTGACTCCACTGCTCAAAAATATCATCTCACTGTTGTCAGTTGAATCAAGTCCAAACTATTCAGGCAGAAATTCAAGATCTCCATAAGATGGTCCCAACCTTTGCAAACTTTTATTATACTATTTCCATTCACATAATCAATGCCCTGGAAAAGCTAAGCTATTTACCATTCCATGAGTGCAATAAATTTTTCCTGCCTCATTCCTGTCTGTTCAAAGTCTAGCTCAAATGTTGCTTCTTATGTTAGACTCTGATTTCCACTCTGAAAAGAATACTATTCAGTCTTAAGAATTATGTCTACTTTTCCTTTGCAATAGTGTTTTCCATTTTCATTATAATACTTCATAGAATCACAGTCTCAAAGTCAGAAGTGACCTTACCCAGTGCAAATAATAATTGAACATGAATCCTCTGTCACATACTTAATAAGCAGTTATTCATCCTCTGCTTAAAGATGTCTAACAATGTCACTACCGCCCACAAAGTAAATTCCCTCTTTCCCATGAAAGTGCAATATTAATTAGAGAGTTAAAGATCTTCCCCATCCATTAATGAGTCTCCCCATTAAGAGAAGGTTGATTAGGGGAGGCCCACATCTTTTGTTAATTTCTAATGATAAAATGGTTCTCAAGGATTGTAACGACCTCTGACTCTGAAAAGTGCATAAATACTATGAGGTGAGGTTTTATTTTGGGGCTTACTCACTGAAAGTGCTTGTTTGGTCAGACAAGACTCTGTGCAGCCACTAAGGAACCCCCTGGCTTTGAAAATCAAGGTTCTGGTGTTCTTTCTCTGGTAACTATGTATATAGGGTCAGACAGTTGCACCTGTGTGTTGATCTGTGATGTATGTGTTATTTACAGTAAGACGCTTGCAAGCCCTGTCTATTGATTGATCTTTGTTTCTCTGTATTTTCTCTAAAGTCCAGGGTGCTGACTTTTCCCCCCAAACTAAGTGAATGATATATGTGCTTGATTAAAGTGATTGTTGACTCCTCAAAGTTTGCCTTTCACTTTTGAAAAGTGGACCTAAGAACCTGTACAGCAGTCTCTCCTGTGCATTCTGTGGTCCTTGCTAATACAGAACATCCTTCAAATATTTCAAAACAGTAATTAGCCCCTCTCCTACAGCAAATCTTCTTTTCTTTAGGTCATTTCATTAAATCAGACATTTTTCAAGTGAGGCACAAAAAGAGGAAATGTCCTGTAATGAAGGAGCTTACATTCTACTGAGGGGATATAACATTCACAAATATACATTTTAATAAGGGAGAACTGAGGTAGGGGAAGATGGTATAAGTGGCACCTTGAAGGAAGAGGAAGGACGAATTAGAAGTGGCATGCTTTGCAAATATGGAACCAAAAACAATAATAATTTGAATTAAAAAGGAGAATGGGAAGGGCCTGATTATTGTGCCACAGTTAGTAATTCAATGTGGCTAAATTTTAGAATACATAAAGGGCCATGATGAGAAGTAATTCATCATTCTTTGAAGACTACATGATATAGTGGTTTAGAATCATTCTGAGTGAACTAGGATTATAACATTTTGAGCCACCATTGAGGTAAAAAAAAAATATTCATGTCTTACAACTACCATATACTGATGGTATGAGGTAAGTCATTCAACTTCCCAATGCTCTGCTAAACTTTCTAAATCTATAAATTACCAAAAAGTAAGCTCATCCCACGGACCTCCATCTTCATTGGCATTTTTCTTACCCAAGAACTTTGCCAGTTAAACCAAATATTCCATCCACATCCCCATCACCCAATCACTGAGTTTACATAGTAGTCCAATGTAGAAGTAATGTTGGCCTGAGTGTATCAGAATAATGACATTTTGAGTGGAAAGGAAGGATCATTCTTGAAAAATATTAAGGAGGTAGAATCATCAAAGATTAGATTAGATTAGATGTGGGAAAAGAAAAGAGTCAAAGGAGAGAAAGGAACCAAAAGGAGAAAATAGAAGAGTCAAAGACGATATTGAGGTTTCAAATCTGTTTGACAAGGAAGATGATGTTAATGCAATCAAAATTGACAGTAAAATTGGAAAGGGGGGCATATTTAGGACTGAGGAGGAGGATATCTTTTGGATATTTTGAGTTTGAAGGCCAATAATAAAATGGAGCAGGAAGTTCGATGAGGTAGATAAAAATATGAGATGCTCAGGAGAGATATGATCTAAAATGCTTTTCTCTCAACTCTTTTATTAATCTTTTTTTTTATTCCTCTTAATATCTTGGCCATATTCCTTTAGAAATAATTCATCATGTCAACATTAAATAAGGTGGAATGGTAGATAGAGTTCCAGCCCTGGAGTCAAAAAGACTCATCTTTGTAAGTTTGTATCTGGCCTCAGCTTCTTACTAGCTGTGTGAAAAAAAAAAATTCTTTGCCTCTGTTTCCTCAGCTGTAAAATGAGCTAGAGAATGAAATAGCAAACCACTCCAGTAGCTTTGCCAAAGAAAACCTCAAATAGGGTCACAAAGAGTTGGACACACCTGAAATGACTAAAAATAATTGCCAGAATTTTTTTTTAAGAATTCAATGTCCAGAAGTAAAAATGGTATTCCAGATGCAGTCTGAAAAGCACAGACCATTAGAAGAATTTACCTTATTCAATATACCAAAATTTAATTAATGTAATCTAGCTTGATGCCTTGAATTAACTCTCATTCTAGTTTTCTACTATGACATCAGTTGACCCTGAGTTTTTAAAGGAGCTTATTGGTTATATGACCTTGGTCAAGTCATTCTATGTATCACTGATCTAGACAAATCTCTAAGACTATAAATTGAAGAAAATTGCATTGATACAAGGAATTTCATCATCAGAAAGTTCAATGTTCTAGGTGGGACCAAGATGGCAGAATAGAAGCAGAGATCTGCTACAGCTTTTCCCCAAATCCCTCAAAAAAAAACTGTAAAAATGACTCTAAGCAAATTTTAGAGCAGCAGAAGCCACAAAATGACAGACTGAAGCAAAGTTCTAGCCCAAGACAATCTGAAAGGTAGACAGGAAGGATCGATCCCAGCAGGTTGGGAGCAGAGTTCAGTTCTGCATGGGTCATGCCAGCAAGATTGAGCAGGAGCAGGCCTAGGGGGAGTGAATCCTTGGTGGTTGCTGTGGATTCTAGCCTTATCAACCCATAAACACTAAACACAGTTTCAAAGGTCAGTGGGAAGGGTCTCGACCTGGCCCTGGTCCCAGCCCTGGCCCCTGGCCCAGCCCCAGGACAACTGCAGCCACTGATGAAGCAGAGGCTGCTTTTTGAGCCCTCCACTTAATGAAACTCAAAACTCAAGTAACTGACTGGGGAAATGAGCAAGCAGGGGGAACAGAAATAGACTATAGATTCTTACTTTTTCAATGAAGAGGTATTTTGTTATGTCATTGGTGATGAGGAAGATCAAAACAACCATAAGAAGACAACAAAGCCAAAGCTCTTTCATCCAAAAGCTCTAAGGAAAAAATGAAGTGGTCTCAGGCCATGGAAGAGTTCAGATAGAATTCTGAAAATCAAGTAAGAGAAACAGAGGAAAAAATTGGGAAGGGAAATGAGAGTGATGCAAGAAAATCACGAAAAACAAGTCAACAGCTTGCTAACGGAAACCCCCAAAATGCTGAAGAAAAGAAGTTTTAAAATTAGAGTAGCCCAAATGGCAAAAGAGTTCAAAAAGCCAATGAGGAGAAGAATGCCTTAAAAATGAGCCAAATGAGAAATGAGAGCCAAATGGAAATTTGAGCTAAAGGAAAAAAGAGATCCAAAAGCTCATTAAAGAAAACAATTCTTTTAAAATTGGAATGGAGCAAATAGAAGCTAATGACTTTATGAGAAATCAAGAAATTATAAAACAAAACCAAAAGAATGAAAAAATAGAAGACATTGTGAAGTATCTCATTGGAAAAAATATCAGACCTGAAAAATGGATCCAGGAGAGATAATTTAAAAATTACTGGACTACCTGAAACATATGATAAAAAAAGAGCATAGATATCATCTTTCAAGAAATTATCAAGGAAAACTGCCCTGATATTCTAGAGCCAGAGGGCAAAATAAATATTGAAACAATGCACTAATCACCACCTGAAAGAGATCCAAAAAGAGAAACTCCAGGGAACATTGTGGCCAAATTCCGGAATTCCCGATTCAAGGAGAAAATATTACAAGCAGGAAGAAAGAAACAATTCAAATATTGTGGAAACACAATCAGCCTTCCTTTCATCAGATTCAGCTTCAGGAGGGAATAAAACGAACACACACACACACACACACACACACACACACACGCACACGCACATGCACACGCACACATACACACACATACTCAATTGGATATGGAAGTTTATCTTACCCTACAGGAAAGCAAGGGGATGGGGATAAGAGAGGGGGGATGATAGAAGGAACCACAGATTGAAGGAAGGGGTAATAAGAAGCAAACACTTTGGCAGAAGGACAAATCAAAGGAGAGAATAGAATAAACGGAGGGTGGGACAGGATAGAGGGAAATATAGTTAGTCTTTCACAATATCACTGTCATGGAGGTGTTTTGCATGACCGCACATGTATAACCTTTATCAAACTGTTTGCCTTCTCAATGAGGGTGGGTGGGGAGAGGGGAAGGGAGACAATGTGGTACTCAAAACTTTAAAAATAAATGTTAGAGGTTGTTTTAAGATGCAGCTAAGAAATAAGATATATAAGCAATGGGGGATAGAAATATAACTTACCATACAGGAAAATAGAAGGGAAGGGGATAAAAGGGGGGGGGGGGGCGTGATATAAGATAGGGCTGATTGGAGGAAAGGACAATCAGAATACATGCTGTCCTCAAGTGGAAGTAGGGGGGAGATGGGGACAAAATTAGAAATTCAAAGTTTTATAGAAGTGAATGTTGAAAACTGAAAATAAATTATGTGAAAGGAGAAAGAAAAGAGAAAGTTGACTCTTCAAAAGAAAGTACTGGTCTAGTCTCTATCGTAAGTCATGAAAACTATCCAAAATTGTAAAAGTGTTGAAATTAGCATCTGTGAGAGGGCTTCCATACAGTGAATGTCTCTTTTCTTTGAGTTATTGAAAGATCATATTAGCTTCTGTGTCCATCATATCGCATTGTTGACTCATATGGGATTAGAGCAATAAATATCAATGTCTTTTTCAAGCAAATTTCTTCATATACTATATCTAGACACAATTCCCTCAACCTTCTTTTGTTCTGTTGATTTAATTTGAACCCAATGGCAGCACTATATTTCTAGGTAGATAGATAGATAGATGATAGATAGATAGACAGATAGATATCTACCCATTTATCTCTCTAGATAGATCTATATCTTTAGCAATATGTCTAGATAGATATTCAAATATATAGGTGTGTGCATTTAACTCCAACTTTTAGAACAAATAACTCATTGTTCCAGACTAAGATTTAACAACAAATATTTATTAACTGCTGATTTTTAGACTTTTGTAAATAGCAATCCCTCTCAAACTTTTAGCATTCATAATTCAACAAATATATTTACAATGTCTTCATATAAATCACCAATGAAAATGTTCAACAAAATGCCATGCTGGCATTCCACTAGAGATTCTCTTCTACATTGACTTGGTAAATCAATTATTCACCATTTTTTGAGACCAGTTGCTCCTCCAGTTCCATATATACCTAACCTTGTGATAAGCAAGCATATATCTTCATCTTGTTTACAATGATATCACAAGAGACTTTCCCAAATACTCTGTGGAAATCCAGTTCAACTCACTTTATGGTATTCTCCTGATCTATCAACTGAGGAAATTTTTGTGCATGATGTAGCTTCCTTTTTAAACTACAAATGTCTCAAAGTCAGGAAACATCCTATTTATATTTGCATCTGTCACATATGCCTTCTACACCTTGTTGATGCTTCATAAATATCTTTTTTTTGAATAATTAATGTTCATAATGACTATCCAGAAGGACCTTCTGAATAATTGAAAAGATTCCATTATGTTCTATCACATTTCTGTCATTTATATTTTGCTGTCTTCTCATTCCTTGCAAACTAATAATATATCATCCCAATGTATGAGAAAGGTACTGTCTTTTAAAGTACAATCCATGCATATGGAGAGTCTGGGCACTGAAAGGGCATGGAAAAACAATAAATCAGCTGGTTTATAAGTTATTGGGGTTTTTTTTCCAAATGAGAAGTTTGAGGACTAAATGGAAGAGAGAAACTAGTTGGAATTAAGAACTGACAAAATCCCAATTTAAAAACACTATATTCACAGTCTGTTATCAGACTGAGTGGAAAATATACGTAAAATAAATTATGACAAAAACATAAATTATTAAATGTCATTGTTAAGGGACATAGGGTGATTCCTCTTTTATGTGAAGAAGTTGATGATTTAAAGGGGAAAAGAATGCAAAGAGACAGTTGTCAAAGACACATCCTGTGGAGCACCATTTGAAAAATGATAAATGACTAAGGATTCATGGCACTGGGGTCCCTGATATCATTGAAATATATTTTAACAGAGGGAAAAATCCAACAAAATTCAGAATCAGAAGTTTTTGGAGGCTTTAGGATCATTAAAGAAGGACTGGAAATTTTGCAGCAGAGATTTGGTGATATTTTTACTACGTAAATCAGAGGTGAATCATGGAGCATGAAGAAGCACTTCTTAGGCCTATTGAAAGTGTGGGCATGAGTCTAAAGAAACCTACTTTGAGTGAATAAAAGGGTCAGAAGAGGAAGGCTTCAGCAGAGAATATGGAAGCCAGGTTTGCTTTCTTGTTCTTGTTTTCTTTATATTTTCTTTATTTTAATTTATTTTAATGTTTGTTTTTAAAATTTTGAGTTCCAAATTCTCTCCATGCCTCCTGCACCCTCCCCATTGATTAAGAAAGGAAGGAATCTGCTGGAAATTATTTATGTGTGTGTTTGTGTGTGTGTGTGTGTGTGTATGAAATCATGCAAAACCTTTTAGCAATATTGCAAAAAAAAATAAAAATGGGAAAATATACTTCAATTGACCCTCGGAAATCATTAGTTCCCTCTGTAGAAAGATAGTACTTTTCATTGTAAGTCCTTTGGAATAGTTCCGGAACGTTGTCTTGATCAGATTTAATCTTAAATTGATAATCATAATATTGCTGCTACTGGGCGCAATGATGTCCCAGTTATTCTGACTACTTTTCATCAGTTAACATAGGTCTTGTCTTGTTGTTTTTCTGAAAGCATCTGCCCCATCATTTCCCACAACAAAGCAGTATTTCATCACAATCATATGGTTTGACTTGTTCAGCCTTTCCTCAATTTCTGGGAATTCCCTCAGTTTCTAATTCTTTGTAATCGTACAAAGAGTTATTATAAATATTTAAGAACAAATTTTCCTTTTGATTATGCCCAAAGCGATATGAAACTGTGCATACCTTCGGACCCAGAAATACCACTTCTAGATCTGTATCCCAAAAAGATAATAAAAATGGGTAAAGAACCCACATGTACAAAATATCTGTAGTAGCTCTTTTTATAATAGCAAAGCATTGGAAATTGAGAGGATACCCATCAACTGGGGAATGACTGAACAAGCTGTGGCATATGAATGTAATGGGATACTATTATGGTACAAAAAAATGATAAACAGGTAGACTTCAGAAAAACCTGGAAAGATTTATATGAACTGATGTTGACTATTGTATAAACTGACGTTGAGTGAAGTGAGCAGAACCAGGAGAACATTGCACACAGTAACAATCACATTGTGCAATGACTAATTTTGATAGACCTAGCTCCTCTCAGCATTGCAAGGATCTAAGATAACTCCAAAGATCCATGGTGGAAAATCCTATCTACCTCCAGAGAAAGAACCATGGGGTCTAAAATTGGATCGAAGAAGACTATTTGCTCTTTTTGTTGTTTTTGGTGTTCTTGTTTTGTTTTACTTCTTCTTTCTCATGGTTTCTCCCATTGGTTCTAACTCTTCTTTACAACATGACTGATGTAAAAATATGTTTAGTGGGAATGTATATGTAGAACCTATGTCAGATTGTATGGCATCTTGGGGAAAAGGATAAGGAAGAAAAGGAGGAAGGGAGAGAAGGGGAGAAAAGTTAAAACTCAAAATGAATTGGATGTGAATGCTCAAAACTAAAAGTAAATAAATAAATATATTTTAAATGGATCCTTTTCCCTTTTCTTTGATCTTTTTGTTATGTAGACCTAGCAACAGGGCAATTTTCCCACATCCCCTTCAATATTTCTCATTTTCCTTTTCTATAATGTTAGTCAATCTGATATGTGTGAGGTGGAACTTCTGTGTTGTTTTAATTTTCATTTATGTAATTGATAGTGATTTAGAACATGTTTTTATATTACTATGAACTCCATTAATTTCTTCTTCTGAAAACTACCTGTTCTTATCTTCTTCCACTTATCAATTGGAGAAGGGCTTTTAATTTACCAATTTAACTCATTTCCCTATACATCTGAGAAATGAGGCCTTAATCAGAGAAATTTGCGCTCTCTCTCTCTCTCTCTCTCTCTCTCTCTCTCTCTCTCTCTCTCTCTCTCTCTCTCTCTCTCAGAGACAAATAGATAGATATGTAATATTTCTTCATTTTCTATGGGACCTTTTACCAAAGTGTCATTTGTCCCTACTATCTTTTAATTAAATCTATTTTTTTTTGCTTTTGCATCATGAGGGCTACTCCTGCCTTTTTTTCTTACCTCAGCTGATGTATAATAGATTCTTCTCCAATTCCTTGTTTTATCTCTGTATCTTTCTGTTTAAGTGTGTTTCTTGAAAGTAATATATAGTTGGATTCCATTTTCTATCAAATCTGCTAAGTCTATTTTATGTGCAAGTTCATCCCATTCACATTAAGTCATGATTCCTTCCTGTGTATTTCCCTCCACCCTATTTTCTTGTTTATCTTTCTCTCTTACCCTGTCTTTCGTCAAAGTCTGTTTTGCTTCTAACCACTGACTACTTTAATCTGCTCTCCCTTTTATCTCCTCCCACCTTTCTCTTCTCTCACTGTCTTATTTCTCTATTGTGTAAAGTTACATTTCTATACACAGCTGATATATATATGTGTGTGTGTGTGTGTGTGTCGGTACATATATATGCATGTGTATATGTGTATATAACGTATGAGTATATGTATATGGGTGTGCTCATATATGTATATGCATGCATATCTTTATACACAGGTATACATAGATTGATATATACATATCTGTTATCTACATAATAGGTATGCATATATATAATATAATTATATATTATGTATACTATATCTAAATCTATATCTGTCTATCTACCTACCTATTCTTCCCTCTTTGAGTCAAATCTGATGAGAGTGAGGTACAAACATGGCCCATCTTTTGCATATTGTCCTCTACTTTAAAAAAAAATCTTCCTTTACCATCTTTTATGTGAGACAATTTTCTTCATTCTCCATGCACTTTCCCCAAGTTCATCTCTCTTTCTGGCCCACCCATTTGGTTTTAGATCATCCCAATATAATCAACTCATCCCCATAGTCATTGTTTGCATTTTCCTAACAGCCCTAATAATCATAAAGTTCTTCACATCTAGGAATTTAAACAGTTTATCTTTATTGACTCCCTTATTATTTCTCTTTCATTTTCACCTTTTTATGTTTCTCTTGAGTATTATGTTTGAATGTCAAATTTTCTATTCAGTTCTCATCTTTTAATTAGGAAGGCTTGAAATTCTTCTGTTTCATTAATAACCATGTTCCTTTAAAGAATCCCACTCCGTTTTGCTGAGTAGGTGATTCTTGGTTGTAATCCTAGCTTCTTAGTCTTCTGGAATATTCGATTCTAAGCCTCCTCCCAACTTGTTTAACATGGAAGCCATTAAGTCTTATGTGATGCTATGTCCCTACAATATTTAAATTGTTTCTTTCTGGCTGCTTGTAATAGTTTTCCTTGATCAGGAAGTTTGGGGCTTTGTCTATAATATTCTTGGGATTATTTGGGGGGATCACTTTCAGTAAATAATCAGTGGAGACTTTCAATTTCTCCTCTATTCTCTGGACCTAAGATATTGTGAGGGCGGTTTTCCTTTATCATTTCCTAAATTAGGATATCTCAGTACTTCTTTTTTATTAAGGTATTCAGATGGCCTACAGTTTACTAGCTGTGTGACTCTGGGCAGGTCACTTACCCTTGTTTGCTTCAGTTTCTTCACTTGTGAAATGAGCTGGAGAAGGAAATGTCAAACCATTCTAGTATCTCTGCCAAGAAAACCACAAAACGAGGTTATGAAAAATTGGACATGGTTAAAATGAGTCAATAACCTCATTTGCTGTGCTACATTGTGTCTCCTTATACATAGCAGTTGGGAAGGAAGGAAGGAAGGAAGGAAGGAAGGAAGGAAGGAAGGAAGGAAGGAAGGAAGGAAGGAAGGAAGGAAGGAAGGAAGGAAGGAAGGAGAGAAAAGGAAGAAAAAATATAAAGGGAGTAAAGTGAAGATGATTGAAGTCTACTTGGAAGTAGCACTTATTGATCAGAACAATGAGACTTCGGAGCAGAGCTTCCATATACGAAAGGCTTAAGACCTCTATGGCATTGTGTGTGGTTCTCAAAAGGTTCCTAAATCAACTTACTTTGAATTGCATTAGTCCATATAACATTCTTAATTAGAATGCTGCAGCCCATTCAGAGTCAGAAAGGAGATTTGACTTTACTGAATCTGCATCTATCCAGCACATTTTTAATATTTTTTACACATTGCATTACATAATGTCTGCTATTTGAAAAATCCTTTGTTCTTTGTTATTTGCATTATATTTTGTGGCTACAATGTTCAAACTATGAAGTATAGTCCTCAACTAAAGTAGAACATCTTTTCAAATTTTGTTTTGTTTTGTTTTGTTCTTCATGCACTTTAAGAGAAAACAAATCATTAAATTCTATTCCAGTCATCTGCCTATCCCCCTCCTTTGAAGCTGATGTCAGATATTTCTTCTAGAAATATTGATCACACAAAGGGAAGTTTTATTATTCTTTTTTCAGTAAGTAAGGATTAGGAAGATATTCAAAGGTCATGGTCAAAGCTACATTAAATTGCTTTCCAGAGCTGGAGAATATTAGTAAATAAAATCTTCCTCATGAATTTGTGGCTCTGGAAGAACTCCTTTCAAAATGGCAACTTACACTTTCTCCTAGGGCTGACAATTCTGGTACCTTCCCCTGCTGAATGAAAGAACCCGAGCTCTTCCTGCTTCTCAAAGGCTGGCATTGTCATTGATTTGTTGGTTGTTGGAGTTACTTTTATTGATGTCTTTCATTTTACATCATTGTCAGTTTCCATTAAACAGCTAAGCAAAACCTGCTGAAACAACTAACACAGCTGCCAATGTATACCACATGCCATACCCATTGTCCTCCACTTCTCTAATGAAAGAAGAGAGGTTCATTTCCTCATCTTTGCTCAAGGGGAATCTACTCATTGGTTACTATAATTACACAGCATGATTGACACTGTTTTTAATGAGCTAAAGTGGAGTCAATACCATCCTCTGCTTTGTACATTAGAAAACACAGGTTATCAGCTGAGTTCTGAGAAACATGCCTCTGTCACAGGGAAAACACTGTTCTCCTTACAAATCTAACTTGAAATTTCCAATCAGATTTTTGCAACATATGTGGATATGTTTGTTCCAGGTGTCATTTGGCATAAAGGGCTTAGAATCTCAGAACTGAGAGAGGTATCTGAGTCATAATTCTATGCTAGGCGTGGAAGAGGCTTTGGACATCATCTTTGTTACCTTTTATCTTGATAGATGAGAAAAATAAAATGAGGCCCAGAGAAAAGACATGATATTATCCAAGGTCATAGAGCTAATTCACAACAGTCAGAGATAAATGACAAGTCTCCTGATTACTGTTTTCTTTCTGCAACACAACATTTCCCTAACTTCTTTTGCCACAACTATCCATTTTCTTGGTTTATGACCAATCCAGTCCAAGAAGTAGGTATTTTGTATGAACTCTATTATCTAATTTGCTAACATTAAAAAGAAGTCAGTCATTACCCTCAAGAAGTTTACATTTTACTGAGCAACGTAGCAGGTGAAATATGGGCTCTTTTATTTTGAGCTAAAAGAGGTCACAAACATCATCTAATCTGACTCCCTCAGTTTACAAACACACACACACAAACACACACACACACAACTTGTGTGTATATGTACACATACAGATATATGCATATGTGTGTAGAGATATACATATCCACGTATATATACATACATGTATGTGTGCATATATGTATATAAACATATAATGTATTTAAGGCAAAAAAGAGACCTAGCAAATGAACAAGTGGCCTAAGTGTATGTTATTTGCATTCCTAATTATGATAACAGAATTCCAGAACACTAAAGCTAGAAGAGATTTAGTGGCCTTCTACTCTAACTACTTTATGTTAAAGATGGAAATAAGGAACTTTCTAAATGTGAAGTGACTTCTCCAAGATCATACAGTGAATTAATCATAGATATGGGATTCAAACTCAGACTTACTGATTCCAAAATCTATATTAGTACTGCCGTATAAGAGCAACTCCATGAAAAGGGAAGACACATCATGGGACTCAGCAAAGTCTTCATTTAATGGGAGTACATCATCTAAGGCTTAAACAAAGCCAAGGATTCAGAATGGACAACCACTTGGTTTAGGGTATACTTGGATAGAAATCTATGGAAAAATTTGAGGAAAGTCATATTATTTTCCTTATCTTTCCCCTTCCTCCTATAAAGACTTATGAGCCTAGAGAACTAGCAAATAGTAAAATTTGACATGCTGGTAAAGTTACAACTGGCATTCATGATTAATTAAAAGCTATGGTACCTTGTGTGATTGATACTATCATCACCAAAGCTAACAGCTGACCACAACTGCAAAACAGTGTTGCTGATGTTGCTGCTGCTGCTGCTTTTAAAAGCGATGACAATGATGACTTTGACCCCCAGTGGCAGGTTTCATCCAGTCAAAGCATCAACATGCAGCCCTACTCAATGGAAGAATGCCCTAGCAAAATGGTAGGCTCAACTGTAATTCTTGTACAGGTAACAAAGTGGGGGATGGAGGGCATCAGTGAGTATCACATGAAATCCTTCTACTGAGCAAAGAGGATTCGAGGCAGCCCAGGGATGTCTTCTTATTTTCTTATAGGACGTTGTTTGTAAGGGCTGCTATTCATTGCATAGATGACAAGCAGGAGTTCTGAGAAGAGTCCTTTTGCATCTGGTAGACCTGGACTAAAGTAGCTCATTAAGGATCATGACTCTCACTTTGGCAGCAAATTTCATACATTGCATTTGAATAGAAGAAAGTTTTTCTCTTTCCTTTCCTTTTTTTTTTAAATTTTAAGTCTGATTTTCTTTGCTTGGGTTCCCAGTCTTTCTAGCCTTTGAAATCATCTTATTTTCAGATTAGGTGAAGTAGGAGATTGCTTCTCTATTTTCAATTCTAGTTAATTTAATTCAAAGACACCAAATAATCAATAATCACTTGCTATGTGCCAGACAGTCTTTATCAAAACCAAGAAGTGCTTGCTCTCAAGAAGCTTATATTTTACAGGAAAGACTACAAGTTGTGGGCAGGTAAAGAACAAATACAATTGGGGAACAGAGGGAACATTGGGTGATTTAATACGTATTATTGAAGCAGTAAACTGATCCAGATATGAAGGATAAAGGTAAGAAGTACTAAATCTAACCCCACTTAAAGTAGGTGGTAAGATGCCCAAGATATCAGATCCCTCAGATAGTTTAGACTAAGTGTGATAAAATCTTTGACAGGTATTTGATGATATCAAATGAAAAGACAGAAAGTAGGTGCCACTTTTCCGGTGAATTTTAATTACAAACTCTGAATCCTCTATATTAGTCAGAATCAGAGAATTTCAAAAATTCGTACAAATGTGAATTTCCAGTAAAACTTCTAAGGAGGAACTACCTGGAATGAATCAAAAAGCAGATATTTCAATGTTACAGAGTCTGTACCTAGAATTAATGGTGCAAAGACAAGGAGAAAAAGACACTGTCCTCAGGCTGCTCACATTTTAAGGATTTAGCCAATGATCTTGGTGGGGGAAAGGCATGATTTTTGGCAAAAAATAATTTTACTAAACAATGTATCTCAGAATCATTCATTCATTGATTAAAACAAATTGATTGAAAACCTGAAAACCACTTGGCAAAGTAAATACTGCGTAAATGCTTACTAGCTGACAAACTGTTGAAGGCAAGTCAATATGAATTCATTAAGCTCCTACTATGCACCAGATAGTCATGGGAAATCAAATACATTCATTGTAGGCTTGTTTGTTAAACAGAGGGAGCTGTGGTGTAATCTCAGATTCCAAAAAGCAGTGTTTTAAGTCCTGACTCTTACACTTAATCATGTAATATCTTTGAGTACCAATTTCCTCATATATAAAATAAATTTCCTCCCTGTATTACAGGGTTGTCATGAGGGGAGAAAGTACTTTGTGAATACAAAAACATTAAATGAATGGTTATTATTGAAACCGAAGATAAGTGCAGCCATTTGACTCAGATAACACAGCTTCGGTATGGACAAGCAGCTACCACTTGGCTTTCCCATGGACCTCTCTCCCTTCATTTAAGGGTTCATCCCTGAGGGATTGTCCCACCTATATTAGGCTAGAAACACAAATATCAACATATAGTTGCAATAACTGCTTTATACAGAAACATGAGTGAACTTGTGAACTTGACTGAACCCCCTTGGGAGGAGCTAAAAATACCAAATTCTTTTCCTGGGTTTCACAGGAACTTGCTATGAAGTTAGAAAGTTAAGGAATCTTCTTATTTCTGACTCCCCCCCTCTTAACTTCACCCATATGTGAAATAATGAAAAAATAATACTAACAGTTATCACAGGTAAATAGCTAATTGCTGCCTGTAAAGCTCTTTGCAAATGTAAAGTGCTATATAAATTCTTAATAATAGTAATTAGTAAAGCCTAGGGATTTTAAAAGGGCAATCTATTAAACACTGGATAATTCATTTGCTGCTGTTGTATGCACATAAAGTTTATTTATCTCCAGGTCTTGTTTGTAAACACATAAATATGGAAGGAAACAAGTACTCTGACAATTTAAAGGGGAATTATTCCTTCTCCATTTGGGAAAGGCTTTTTAAACTATTATCTACTATCATACAAGCACAAATGTAGATTAGTCCTTCATGGTCAAGCTTTTAATGAATGTTCTATAAGGGTTCATCAGTTTAAACATTCTCAATGCCAAAAAACGAAAGAAACCAAACAAAAACAGCCTGTCAAGTTCATTGAGTCAAATCAACAATTCAAGGGACAGTGAAGAGAAGTAATTGACAAGATATTGGCAGACTTCCATAGGCCAGTGGTTTCCTTACAGTCTTCAGTTTTTAATTTCCTACAAGACAAAATATCACCTCTCATAATGTGTCTGCAGACTCATGGAACAACTTAATCTAATGATACCGTGATCATTCAATTGATTTCATTCTGGATCGATTGCCTGGCTTTCCTCCATTCCATTGACTCACAGTGCCATTTTACCTACCTTTCATGAGGCACCTCAAAAATGGATGTCATTGATCACAACTGAAACTCAATGAAGAAATAGTGCATCTATTTCCACTAATGGGAAAACAATTCAGATCCTATGCTTCACTGATACTCAATTAGTAGTTTTGTTATTTTTTCAAAATGCATTGATTGATGCATTTGTAATTATACTACAGTCATTTCTGGAAACACCAATCCCTCCAGATTCAACACTTTTTTGTGTGATAAAAAAAAATAACAATTAAGCAAAAAGATGTGAAATAGTGCCAGCATCTGACAATGTGTGTGTGTGTGTGAGTGTGTATATGTAAGTCTCTCCCAGTTGCCTTTGCTTTTAAGTAAAAATGTATATTTCATGATCTGTTCTCTGGGAACTTCATTGATTTTATATTTATTCAGAGTTAGATTCCCTCTTTGTGATCTTTTCATTTTCAATGTTTAATTATTGTGCATATTTTTCGTTAGTTTCTGCTTAGGTCTCTCTCACTAAGTCATACAAATTTCCCATGTTTCTATGTCTTCTACTTATCCACCATCTCCTCAGAATAAGGTTAGGCACTGGACCAGGGATTTCATAAACAGAAGGAATTTCCAAATGAGGAAACTCTCTCTACCAATTCAAGTGGGCACCTTCTCTGTAACTTGGGGAGAATTCACAGAAAGATTCCAACTCTATTCACATCACAGAAAGGTGAAGCAATTTAACCAATGTCACAAAGTCAGTATGTGTCAGAGGCAAGAATTTAACCATTCTTCCAGATTTTTAAACAAAGCCTTTACACACTGTCCTTTGTCCACAGTCTCCCTGTGGAGACTCCCTCCTCCTCCTCTTCTAAATGCCAAATAATGATCCCAAATTCTGAAATATTATTCTATTGCATTCATATACCTATTATTTATTATTATATACCAATTTCCAGTTTTTGTGGTTGAATGTATTAGTCTAAAGCTAAATTCTGCCATGCTTCTTTCCAATTTTTCTAGAAGTTCTAAAAATAATAGAAAAGGGAAAGAAACAACTTAGCATAGGATATAGGAAACCCCTGGCCAGGAAGCCCTCATTTACATCAGTCCTTTGCCATATACAGGCCATGTGTTCTTGTGTAGGTCTATGAACTTTAAGTGTAGTAGAAAGCTTGATAAAATGATAATTTGCAAAAATGATACCAACCTAAAGTGGTAGAAGGAATTTTCTCATCAGTAAGTTCCCTACAATAAGGAAAGTATAGATCTAATCTCAAGACTGTCATTAAAAATGATATATTTCCTCTAACAATTTACATTCTTGAGTTTATCAAATTGTGAGGTATTGATATGATTTCTTCTATTTCTTGTCTTTTCTGCATAGCTTATTTACTGCTTTTTTGTTTGATCATTTTTAATTAGTATCAAATAGCTTTGGGAGCTACTTTATAATTTGTCTAAGGTCATATCATGCTATGTACTCTGCTTTCATTTTGCCCTTGACATTTTAGACTTTTTCAAAATTAATTTTGTTATAGTTTGTTCTAGTTCTTGAAGGTATCACCTAGTATAATTGGAACATAGAGAATTAAATGTAAGTCAGTCAGTCTATTAAGTACTTAGAGAGAAAGAGAGAGAGAGAGAAGAGGAGAGGAGAGGAGAGGAGAGGGCGAGAGATGTAAATGGAAGGTATCTTCTAACAAGGCAATGAAGAAGATGGAATTTCAGCTGGTACCCCTAAACACTCCCAAGTGTAACATGAAGCAGATTGAAATGTAATTGCCAAATCTCATATGCTTAATAAAACATGGACAATATTACATTATAAAATTAAGCCAATATGCAGCCCACAATATTTCTTACGTATGGATTAATGGCCTCCATTTCTGTTTGAGTTTGATACCACTGGTTTAAACTAAGTCTCCACATAAGCAAAGGGGATAACAGGAATGGGGAAAAACCAGTAAATACAAGACTGGAAAGATAGTTATGACAGATAACAACTGGAAAGTTGTTAAGGGCTTTAAATGCCTACCAGAGTACTTTAAATTTGATCCTGAAGATTAAAGGGTGCTACTGATCGTTAAAGAGTAGGACGTAACATAGTTGAACCTGCACTTTAAGAAAATCACTTACATAGCTGAGTGGAAAATGAATTAGAGTAGGAGAGTCCTGAGACCAGGAGATCAGCCAGAAGACCAACCAGATGACAGTAATAATACAGGCATCAGGCGATATGGACTTGAACTACGTAAGAGGAGAGGAAGGGATTTTTATGAGGGATGTGATGAAGGTAGAAATGACAAGATTTGACAGCAAATTGAATATATTTAATGAGTCAAGTGAGGAGTCAAGGATGATATCGAGGCTACATACGTGGGTAACTGAAAGGTGCACTCAACAGCTCATAGGAAATTGGGAAGGCGGAAAGGTTTTACTTAAAAGATAATGAGTTCTGTTTGGCATATGTTGATTTTGAGGTGCTACGGAATATCCAGTTCAAGCAGTCCTAAAGGCAGTAGGGACTGCGTTAATTTAGGCGTGTTGGCCGCTTTTATTATGTTTAGAATATCTCTCCAGCCATTTATATCACTATTTCTATAAAGAGTGTCTTCTATCTATGTTGATATTAATCTCGAATGCTTCTGAGTTGGTTAATTACTAGATAGTGCTAAGCATTTTGGGCTCATTCTGAATTGCATTTAGCTCATCACTTCTTCCATGATTTTGTTAGTAGTTCAAGTCTCTTTGGCTCACAAAAAATTTTTGTGGATTTATTTTGTTTTCTGATACCTTATTGAAGCCATGAATTGTCTCAATTAGTGTCCTTGCTACTTCCCTGGAATTTTGTGAATACGCTAACATGGCATCTGCAAATAGTTATAAATTTGCCTGCTCTTTGCTGATGTTTAGAACTTTCATTGTTGCATTTTTGTGTCATTGTCTTTTCTGAATATCCCTCCCCAAAGAGGATTCCCTTCATATAATGCAAAAGTACAGTTAGTCAAAATAAACCAAAATATTGACCATGTCTAATACATACTTAATTCACTATCTAGAACCTTCTTTTTTCTAACAAGGAGATCCTCTTGAGAATAATTAGGATTAGTAATCAGTTATTTAAATTATGATGGTTTTAGTGTTATTTTTCTTTACATCACAGTGGCCACCATGGCTAGTGTCCCCTGGTTCTGTTTACCTCACTACATATCCATTTATCCTTCCAAGTTTAACAGAATTGCTGAAATTCAGCATTTCTTAGAGCACAGTAATATTCCGTTGCTTTCACATAGCAAAACTTGTTCAATCCTTCCCCTAATCAAGAAAGATCTGCTCTATTTTCAGGTTGTTCACTGCTAAAAAAGGAATGTTGCTGTTTTGTAAAGTCATGAAATTTAAAGTGAATATTGTCTAAATTAGATCATGTTTCTTGAAACTATGATATTAACCCTTTGGAGCAATCCTGATTGTTAACATGCCATGACAAAAGGTGATCCAGTTAGAGGGAGGGGGAAAGGGCTAAAATGATTATTTGTTTTCAATTTAATCTAAATGAGAAAAGAAGCTATATAAATCGTAGGCTCATAGATATGAATCTAGAAGAGACATTAAAAGTCAGCTAATCTAATCCCCTCAGTTTTGAAATGGAGAAATCAAGGTGCAAAAAAATTAAGCAGCTTGATTGATATCACAGATGTGTTGAGCAACAGAGCTAAGGTTTGAATTTGGATTCAAAATTCATCATTCTTTCCACTGTACCAACTCCTTTTTATTAAGTATGTTCTATATGTTATCCAGTTAGATGTGTTGGTTGCCATGGAGACTCAGAAGGGGTTGACTTTTTTTGGCTCAATTGACCATATGTTCTGGCAACTGAGAGTTAACAGGATTTGGGAGTTAAAAGAAAAATTAGTGGCCATCCAGCCTAAACCCTACATGAAGCAGAATGATAACTATGAGATAATCGAGGAAAAAGTCATCCAGTCTCTGCTTCGAAAGCCTCCAGTGCAGCCATCACTTCACTTTTAGGCTGATCAAGTTGTTAGGAAGAGGACGCATACCAACCCTGATTTTGCTGCTTTGCAACTTCTAACCATGGATTCTATCCTCTGGAAACAAACCAACAAGTCAGATTCTACATGACAGACTTTTAAATAGTTCGTAGTCATATTAAGCAAGATTCTTAGTTAAGAAAAAAAATACATTTAACATTTTGATCTTCAGACGCATGTGGCTTTCTTTCAATCTTCCTAAAGATCACCTTAACCTTTTTATGAGAACCAAAAGCAAATTAAACCTGGAATTTATTTTGGCTTATAAAGTTAGAGCTAGAACCAACCTCAGAGATCAGCTCACCCAAACCCATCATTCTGCATTTGAGTAAACTCAAGGTCCAGAGAAATTGAGCAATGAACACAAGTTCACACAATCCCAACAGGAGAATGAAGATTGTCCTCTAGACTTCAGATTCAAATTCATCAGTCTTCCTACTTTGCCACACTTAGCTGAAACACACAGCTTTTGGAGAAATGGGATGATGTGCTTAACTGGATTATATTCTGTTCGTAAAGGATAAACAATTCAGCATTCATCCACCCATCATATTAGTTCAGTTATGTTCTTTAATAGTATTCCTTTCGTCCCTGGAATGCTCCATGTTGCGTGATGTATCAGCAAATTACTTAAGTAGTTGGAGTTTACTGGTAGAAAACTAGCTGCCTCAGGATTCAAAACTAAGACAATGGACCTATTCTACTATATGTTCTGACTATAGCTAGCCCCAGAAAATTCCAGGTGTTGCCAGATTTACTCTTGTCAAGTTTCATCAAAAAGTATCCTGTTTCTTGAGGTAAGTCAATATCTGCAATATCCATCTCTCCCCCATTTTTGCAATAACTATATAAAGCATGTCAGTTTATATCATTAACTCTACTTATTCTCCTTTCTACCACCCCTGAACCCTTTGCAGTATGACTTCTAACCTCATCGTACAATTGCAACTGTTCTGTGCAAAATGATCAATGATCTCAGTTACCAAATATGATGAACTCTTCTAAAACCTCATCCTTCTTAACCTATCTTCTGTATTGAACATTGTTGACCACCATCTTCTGGATATTTTCTCTTTTTAGGTTTTCATGATAATATTCTCTTGTGGTTCTCCTCTGGTCTGACTGCATAATTTTAGTCTCTTTTCCTAGCACATCATATGTGTAGTATACACACTAACTGTGAGTGCTAACCCCATGGCTTTATATAAGACCCTTTGTTCTTAGCACTACGCCCGTTTCTCATGGATCTCTATATCCAGGTCATTTCTTTCCTGGGCTCCCCTCCTTTGTAACTAACTGCAAAAAAGGATATTTAAAACTGGATGATGCAGCAACATCTTAAATTTCACATGTCTGAAATTAAAATTATTTTCTTTGAAAGAACAAAAATAACAGATCTATGGCAAACAGCCCTACTCCTGGGGAGAACAACACTATTTCTCCAGTTTCAGGGGTTTATAATCTCACCATTATTCCCAACTCCTTACTATTGCTCACTTGCAGATTCAATCAATTACCCAATTTTGTCATTTCTCTCTCCGCACTATTGCTTGAATCCGGCTCCCTATCCTTTTGTCTTATTTCAGGACCTTTCCACCTCTCAGCTAGACTATTGCAGTTATCCCCTAATTAACCACTCTACTTTGGTTCTCAACCTAATCATAACTGCTAAAGTGACTTTCCTCAAACCCATATATAATCATGTTACCCCAACTTAATAAAATTCAATAGTTCACTGCTCATCTAGAATCAACATCTCTCTTTGGTTTTAGATCCTTTTCTCTTATTTTCAAATTTTCTTTATTCTATTCTGAACCTAAGAAATAAAACAAGTATTTCCAAAACAAAATAAAATAGAAAAAAATATGATTGTACATGAAACTGCAAATCTATTATGTACAACTTGCTGTTCCTCTCAAATATATAATAAACCTATAATGTAACTATTTTTTCTTCCCCCCCCATGTATCCCTAATCTATTTCTATACACTGTGATCTATCCTAATGGGTCTTCTCTATGTTCTTTACACATGGGATCCCATTTTTCATTTCGGTATCATTGCTGGTCGTGCCTCATGCCTGGAATGCAAATCTTCACATTTTCTCAGGGCTGAATTTACTCTCTGAAAGGCTGTTAAGCACTTTAGGAAGTGGTTTATGCCACAATGACCTACTAGAACGCTAACCTTAATTTATGCAAATGATGCCAGGCCTGAGAGCATTCAGTTCAAAGCAGAAATCCCCAAATACCCTGAGAATAAGAATGTCTTCTTCCAAGGTGACCATAATTGGAAGGTCATTTTTTCAAGATTCCAAACATTCATTTGGAACTATAAATTAAAATATGGAATCATGGCCACATGATGTAGTGGATAGATGCTTTGAATTAGGCAGACAAGGGTACAAATCCTGCTTCTGACATTCAACTTCCCAGGACCTCAGTTTCCTGACCTGAATAAAGAAAATGATAATACTAAAAGCACCTCTACTTCACATGATTGTTGTGATGCTAAAAATGGAATAGTTGCAAAAAAAGTTTTGCAAAATTTACAGCAGTATGTGAAAGTTGTTTATTATTATTACTATTTGCATATATAATTATAACCTAATTTAAAACCTCTTTCATATTGAATTTTGTATCTAGAGGAAGGTAACTAGGATGTCAGAATGCCTTGAGAGTATCCAATGAAAGGAACTGAGACTGTTTGCCTAGAGGACAGAAGACTAGGGTGGGGTGGTAAATAAGTAGAATGGGGTAAAGAATTGTAGTGTTGAAGTCTTTAAATGACTTTCATGTTGATGAAGGATTTATTTTGTTCTACTAAACCCCAGAGGGCAGGACTATAAATAATGACAATTTCAGAAGTAGAAATTTAGAGTTAATTGAGAAGGTAAAAAGATTCCTAATAATTAGAGGTATCTGAAAATAAAATTTCCTATGTGGGGAAACAGTGAGTTCATTCTCACTAGTTGTTACTAAGCAAATGTGAGACAACTACTCATCAAGAGTGAACCAGAATTAATTCTTGACTAGATCCTGAAAGAACTCTTCGAACTTTAAAATTCAATGATTCTGATTTTGTATGGGGTGGAAAATAGAAAACATTTCCATGGGCATTTAAGAGAACTGGAATTCAATCCTTTGTCTAATGGCAATAGTTTTGTAATCTTGGGGAGGCCACTTAATGTAGAAGCATAGAATATCATAGACGGAAGGTACTTTTGAGAACATCGGGTCAAATCCTTTTATATGTGCAATAATCTTTTTCTATTTCATGAAAAAGTTGACAACTACGGTTCAATCCAATTTGTAATTAATGATCCACATCTTATTTCTCTACTTCTAACTATTGTTTATTCATCCATTGCTTGAATGACTCCTTTAAAATGAATTGCAGTATGTCATGAGGAATTCCACGGCATTTTCAGACAATTTGAAGTGTTACAAAGCCATTTTATCTATTGGGTTTCAGGTTTTGTATAAGAAAATGCATGTTGATTTGCTATTTTATTTGAAGTTCTGCTTTCCAAGGACATACCATAGTGACAAATAGAAAACTAGAAGCATAAGGCCATTAAGCACTTACTACATGCCAGTTAACATGTCTTGTAAGATATTGAAGGGCTTGTGAGAATAGTAAACTCTTTTATGCATGCTTTGCTATTTAAATTGTTTTGTTTTACTGGTACTGACAACATTTAATGCATCATTAATTTTTTATCTTCATTTTATGCATAAAATATTACTGGATTCCCCTTAGCCAATATATTTGATAATACTTTAATTTAAAAAAAATTCTGGGACATACTGGACAATCATCTGGAGAAAGCATTCTGGAAAGAATGAAAGAAAGGGAGAAGGGAAGAAGGGAAGGAAAAAGAAGAAAATAAAAGAAGGAAGGAAGGAAAAGAAAGAAGAAAAAAGAAATGGATTCATAGAAGGAAGGAGGAAAGAGAAAAATACTAAGAAAATTTTTACAACTGAAGAAAAGAAAATAAAGTGCTTCAAAATTGTACTTGCTAACTTATTAATTTCAATATGTACTTTTAAAGTGTACCATACTCAAGAGAAATTTATGCATTCTTATACAATTTTCTTTTTATATTTTGAAATGTTTGATTTTTGTTGATTCATTATTAACTTAATAATATAAACAAACTTTACACTGAAAAATAGAAAGGACACCCTTTCTGACCCGGTCCCAAGTAACATGACTTCTGCTTATTGTGTTCATCCTTCATTGAAGAAAACCATGCCATCAGAGAAATGATGGCATGACTTGCACTTGACTCTGTTTTGAGTGAGGGAGGGCTGTGCAGGTCACCAGCCTCACTTCTCCTCCAGAGCCATCTGAATCCAGTGACCAGATCTTCTTCAGGATGACTAGAAATGGTGACCATAGACTATACCATCAGCTTTCACAAGAAGATTCATGGAGTAGCCTTCAAAAAGTGAGCTCCTTGGGCTCTAAAGAAAATCCACAAATTTTCCATGAAAGAAATGGGAACTCCAGATGTATATATTGACACCAATTCACCAAAGGGGTTTGGGCCAAAGGAATAAGGAATGTCCCATATCTTATCTGAATGTGTTTGTCCAGGAAACACAAAGAGGATGAAGATTCACCAGACAAACTGCATGTGCTGGTTACTTATACCAGCACTTTCAAAAGCTTACAGATAGTTAATATGGACGAAAACTAAATTGAATTTTGTTTAAATAAAGTCATAAAATTTCACCAGGTAAAAAAAAGAAAAAAAGAAAGGAGGGTTCTAGATGGGATGAGGGATAAGGCAACTTGCTAAGAGTGAAGACATTCAACCACATTCAAACAACCCTACTGGTGATATAGTATTTACTGGAAGGTAAGCCAAATACCTCTCCAATTTTGTCAACATGGAGCTGCCATATTGGTTTTTACTGAATTGACCCAATCACCTCATTGTTTTTCATCCTATGGTGTCACCTTGGAGAAAGAGGAAAGTACCAAAAGTAGTCTTTTCTCAGTTTAAAGTCCTGTTATTTCTTCCCAATATAGCAGGCTTTATTATTTTGACCTTTGTTCACTTTTATGCCTTCTGTGATGTCTTGTCCCTTAGATAGCATCTTAGAGACAGTTAATCTTCTGCTTGAGTATTAGTTCATGTATATGAATGAAATATGCTGAGAATACTGAGGGCTATGTGAGTGGTCAGTGAGAATTTCTCACAAACATTTGGGAGTAGAAGGTCAGACCTGCTGCATATGTTTGGAATGACAATTTGCACGAGATTTAGAGATGAGTTCAACGTGACCCATAATTTTTGATGTCATTAGCAGTATAAGCGTTTTGGCTGAAAACTGAATTTTTAAGCCACCAATGGAGATCCATGGGGACTTTCCATACTGGATATATTTTATGGGACAATATTGGTTGAACTTGCAAGAATTCTTGTGTTTGACTTTTGACTTTAGTGTTACTGTAAATACAAATATCGATGACTGAGGGGATTATGAGAACTAGAATGAATCTGATGCCTCCAAGTGTTTCATTTCCATCCCTTGCCTAGTATTAACAGCTTACATTGCTGCTACATTTTACTATTTCCAAAGTAATGAATTTCAAGCTTATTATGTGATGACGCTTTCTTGGACCATTTACATTTTTCAGAGGGACTGATTTCTTTGCATATTATCATGGAGTATAATCATTGATATAAAAGCTGAAGGTTTTTCCTTTGTTTTGGATTATTTTCACTCTCACCTTTCTTTGTGGCTAACATAATGAAACCAATATTGCTGTGTCCTTTCCCTTTATCTAATTAATGAAAAATTGATCAGTATTCCTGGCTAAATTAAAATAGTGTATTATAATACTACAGTGTATTAGATCAAAGGAATCTGATTCAGTTGAGACTGCAATGCTGATAAATCTGCTCAGAAAAAGAGTAAATACAATTAAGTCTCCATTTGTTAAAATTTTTGTAGATTTCTGGGGAAAAAAGAATGAATGAAACAGATTATGTAGCACCGATTTAGGGCAATGGTGTCTTTTAAACTTTGTGTCCTTACATGTGAATTTGAGAGGACTCAGGTTGTTCCTGGTAGATTCTCTGTGATTCTGTCAAAACAAACATTTAACATACCTGGAAAAATGTATAGGCAGAATATATAGTAAAAGAATTCTATGTGTTACTGTTCATCAGGCTATTTTGTTGTTATGTGAGAACACAGAGATCAGGTCTCTTGAGGAATAAACAGGTGGTCACCAGGTGAATTCTGTTAGTATGAACTGAGTTAAATGGATTGTCTATATTCATCTCATTCAGTGTGTGAGAATTATGCAAACACGTGTTGTAATTTAGCAACAAAGAATTTTCTAGACTTGTATAAATTTGGTGTATATGAGACCAAAAAGGCTAATTCATTTTGGGCCAAAATTCAGTTAAATTGATTGTGTCCACATAATTCAATTTTGTACTCATTTTTTCCAATACATATTATATGTAGGACATGATGCTACTGTTAGAGAACAATAAGGAAGTAGTGCTTACCTTCCCATGCACTTCTAAACATATGTATATTTTATATGTACTTCTAAGGGAACATAAATATTTCTAAAGAGATACAGCTTAGGGTCATAGATTGAGTGCTGGAAGCAATCTTGGAGACCATTGAGTTGGACCCTTTCACTTTACAAATGAGAAAGAAGAAGGGGAGAAAAGTTAAGTGGCACAGTGAATAGAAGACCTGAGTTCAAATCCTATCTTAGATATTTACCAGCTGTGCCATCCTGAGCAAATTACTTAAACTCTTTTGCCTCCATTTCTTTTAATGGTGAATATCTGTGCACACACACAGGGCATATATATATGCCATATATATGCATATATGTGTGTATACACACATATATGTTGATACACACTTTTCAAACCTTAAATCGCTACAGAAATGCTTGTGATTATTATCATTATTGTTACTATTACTATTAAAGAACAGAGCAAGGATCAGAGTTATTCAGTATTTGAGGTGATATTTGAACCTCTGTCCTACTGACACTCAGTTCCAGTGTCCTTTCCATTATACCCTGCTACTTCTCAAATGCACCCAAGTAAATATAATGAATATACAAGAGTGTAAAATAATCTCAGCAAGAAGAGAAGGGTAAGAATGGTAAAGGAGAGAACTTCCAGAAAGGCCTTGAGTAGAAGTGGTCCCCTGAACTGAGATGCAAGAGAAACTAGGGATTCTAATAAGATAAGATTAAATAAGATCTAATAAGATCATTCCTAGAATAGAGGATTCATTCTTTGAAGTAACAGAGGCAAGAGATGCAATGTTTATACAGAGACATACAGCTATCAAGTTTGATGGGATGTGGGGATGATATGGGGAAATCTATGTTTTAGAAATACTGCTTTATCAGATAAGTGAAGGATGACTTGGAAAGAGGACTGAAGAAAAAGTGACCAATTAGGAGGTTATTGTAGTGTTCTGCTTTAGAAACATTAAGGTCATTAACATAGGTGAAGGCTATATGAGGGGAAAGAAATAGAAAGATCCAGGAAAAATATTGTGCAGGCAGGATCCATAAGCCTTAGTAACTGAGTTGGTCTGTTGAAAGAAAGAAAGAGTTTGATGTTATATTCAAAAATTAGGATCATAGATCTGGAGTTGGAAGGTAACTTCCAATATGCCATAAACCAAGTCACCTCCTTTTAGAAATGAAGAAACTGAGGCTCACAGAAATTAGCACTTTTCCAGTACCATACAGCTAGTATACATGTCATGATTTTAACCCACCTCTTCCTGATTTCAGTCCAGCAATATCCTCTACACTATATGGCCTCTTTTCTAGAGGTCTTCATCCTCATGGGTAACTGAGTTTGATTTCCTGAAAGAATATCTGAAATTCTAGCAATAGGGGGAACTTGATAAAATGGACCTAAGGCCCCAGGGAAGTGGTTAAAATATATCATAATGAGAATTTATTTAAGGTGGCACCACAGAATAGTCATAGTCTAATTACAAAGGTTGAGGATTTCTTTATTGTAATAATAGCTCACATATATCACTGTAAAGTTCATAAAGAAAATGGTACCTGACATAACATTTGAACTAAATCAGTCTAACTCAAGTTCCACATTCTATGAGCTTTGTCATGCTGAATTTCAAAACTATGGTGAAGTAAGTGATTCAGGTTTGGCTACCCCCATTTTATAGATGTGGGCATTGAAGCTCTGAGGGGCTGGTTAATTGTCTTGCCCAATCTAGCACTAGGACTACTTGGATCAGGAAGGAGTCGGATACAAGTCATATGACCTCAAGTTAATTTACTGTCACTACATACCATAATGACCAAAACATGTTCCAGATCCCTTGATGTTATCAAATGTGGTTTGTTTACTTTTTTTTTTTGTAAAAGGTCTTGTTAATTAAAGGTTATACCCATAAATTGTCAGAATTTATCTGCTATGAATGTCAAAGTCAGGGCATAAAGCCTTCCAATAATCAAACAGCCTCAGGTGTACTATGTAAACTAACTTTCAGGAAACCTTCAGTGAATTTTAAGGAAGAAAACTTTTCTGACTTAAATGAGTATCTATTCATCTACAGGGTTTGTCCAGCAATCATCACCTTCCTAATTTGAATCATAGTGCGCTCAAGAAAATGATTCATTTCAAGGTAAGTTTATTTCCTTGGAAACTGTGAGTTTTTGATGAGTCACAGTCTCAGAAATAAGCATCTTCAGAGCCTTAAGGCAGTATCGTGGCAAACTTCTGATCATGCACATGGATCACCCTGTCAGTTACTTAACAGACTTATCATTCCAATCCAGTTCTGGCTACCTTTGTCCACAAATACTCTACTAAGTCAATTTCCTTGTGACATTGCCATTTGATAATTCTGAAGGGTCCCTAGTTAATAGAAATGTATAGGAAACCCAAATGCCTATAACCTTCAGGAAACCATTTAAACTATCTAGTATACTAAGATTCACTGTCAATCCAAACCCAGAGAGCTTAGAAAGAAGCATATGCCAGGAATTCAGATAGAGTCTAGTGTCCTTTAGTTGTCCCCAAATAGCCACAGTGAATGATTGCTTATTGTATAATTCCATTTTTATTATCCAGACATATTAAAGAGTTTACAGATTTACATATCCAAGCATCAGCCTCGGGCTCCAGTGACTTATTGCTATGTCATGCCTCATATCCCTTTTTTAATACTGTGTTTGCTACAGATACAACTGTTGAAGTCACTAGCTGTATGTCACCACTGTGAATCATGAGTTCCAGGGACTTATGATTCAATGACTAGGTTTGTCCTTCAAGGACTTCTGTCCGAATTTCCAAGTCAGTGTGACATTCCTGCTAAGTCACTAATTTAATGAAATTCAGCTCATTAAGGACCTACTACGTGTAAGCCCTGGTAGACAGTATGGATAAAGAGACGACAACATCATGAACTTATATTCTACGTTTTCTCAACTATGGGATTGGCTCGCAATGTATAAAGGAAGTCCCCTCAAAAGATATTTGTATAAAGAAGTTTTAAAGACCTGAAAATAGTGTGAATTTTGGAACTGAAGTTGGAAGAACCTTTACAGATTATGTAACCCAATCTAAATGGGGAAATGGAAAACAATAGTGGTTGTTATTTATGTAGGATCACATAAGTAAAACAGAAGCTTAAATGTCAGCACAGGGTCTCTGAGTGTTCCTTACTATGAAGTAAGTATGAAAGATACAAAAACAAAAAAACATGATATGTCTATCCTTCAACACAAAGAGACAAAGCTAAAGTTATCAAACAAAAAATGATAGGGTTGCTATAGACAACCGTGCTCTCCTTTACTCAGATCCTGTTAGGTAGGCTGGAACTCTTGGCTAGGGATAGGGACCTGCCCTGTAATGCCATTTACACAGAGAACTCACAAAGAAGGAAGCGTTCCTTTCAATGAACATCAGTAACTTCTATGCCATGTACACTCATGAACCAGAGCACTTAAGCGACTTGTTCAATGTCACAAAGATGACCTTGTCAAAGTTGGGATGAGAATTTAGCTCTTCCTAACCCTGAAGCTCTATTCACTATACATACTTTATTTCTTTATAGGTACTCATAAAGCCTATCCCCTATGGAAGTCAGAGGAAGTTAGTTCTACTTAGAACCTTAAAAAATATCAAGACAATAAAAATGAGCCAACTCTTTCGAAAGACTCCATGTCTGTTCGCTTCTCTTGATTGACCTCTCTCTAATTAAGGAAGCCACCTTCTTGCCAGAAGCAACAGTCTATTGTATGAAGGCACCCTCTGGAGAAATTACTTTTTCCCAGTGTAATCAATAAAGTTTCCAGTCAAATGGCAAGAGAAAAGGGTCTGCTCACAGTCATTCCATAAAGTGCTCACTCAATGTCTCACTTAGTGTCTGCTGAGGACCGTAGAGTCCTCTTTCCATGCTCCCTACTGTCTGCACCAAAACATCTCCTTCCCTCTCTCCAATTAATACAGTATTTCCTTAGTGTTGTTGCCAGACAGATCCCGTATGCTGATAGTAAAAAGAGTCCCCTTTTGGGGAACTAGGCAAACTAGAAGACACTAAGCAATAAAAGAAAATGAAAGGGAAATAATCTTTCAGGTAAGATTAAAAGGTATTCATGTTACTGATGAATATTTGTGAGGGAGAAAACACAGGGAAACCATGGAGCACATTTGTGTGTGGGGAAAGAAGAGGGCTAGCCACAAATGGGGGAGAGACAACAAATAAACAACAGAAAAGGTATAACATTAACCCTAAAGTATGGCATAGAGAATGGGTTTGGGGGGGAGAAAGCTCCAACATATCAATCAGTCAAAGAAAAAAGCATTGCTTACTATGAAATAAGTACGAAGGATACAAAATAAGAAACATTTCCCGCCCCCAAGGAGTTTATCTTCTTGTGGTGCTTTGAGGGGGTTTATAGAAAAAGTTGAGTAAGAGCCACTCAGCATAAGGATTAAAGAAAGAAGGTGTGATTTGCATTGGGTGATGCCCAATCAAGAAAATGACAGAGATTTCAAAGTTTCAAAGTAAAAATGAAATCACTAATTCATTCGAAGACCTCTTTTAGTGGGACTTCCTATACCCTCTAGCAGCCGATATAAAGTCCTCTATTTGCCATTTAACACCCTTCACTATTTAGCTCCAATCTATCTTTCCAGACGTATTAAACATTACTCTCCTCACTCTATAATTCAGTCAAAATGATCTTGCTCTTCCTCATATATAATGCTCCATCTCCAGCCCCCATGCTTTTGAACTTCCTACAATTCTTGCCAGTGGCGTGCTCCATCCTCATCTCTGCTACTATTAAGAAAAAAAAAACTAGGTTGCTTCACAAGTCATCCCAAGCATCACCTTCTCAAAAATTTCCTGATCCCCCATGAGCACCTCTTCTGCCAAATTACCTCATATTTATTGTGTATACCTTGCATATTTTTAATTACTTAAGTCCATTTTCCATCCTTAACAGAACATAAGCAGTTTGGGTGGGCTGGGAGGGGGGAGGAGAGAATCTTATTTTATTTTATTCATTTTTTGTTTTTTTCTTATTTATTTTATTTAATCTGCATGTCATGGGGCTTGGCACATAGTAATTGTTTAATACATGTTTATAGATTGCATGGGTACTTGACAGTTAAATGAATATAATCAAAGCACTGTGATCCTTAATATCACAGAGCCTGTAGTTGTAAGATGGAAAAATGGATACTAACAGAAAAGAGCACTGAACCAGAAGGACCAGGAGATGTGATTTCTCATTCTGTTCTGCTAAAATATCTGATTCCAAGTTACAGCTGTTTAGGTGACCCTAGGCAAATCTGATGAACACTGTGGAACTCATTTTTAAATCTTTGAAATGAGGGGAATTGATCTGATCTCAAATATCCTTTTCTATCTCCAGGGTCCAATGCTGTGTGTCCAAAAGCTCTGGTGAATAGCAGTTCCTTAACTAGTAAGCCAGAGGCTGACTTTTGAGACCAATAAAATAACCCAGGGAAAGGTCATTTCTCTCAGCTAACTCTGGCAGAAATAAATGAAGTTGTGTTTATCCCTGAGTTAAATGAAATGACTAAGGATTTTCCATCTACTAATAATAGTGCTACCAGTATCGAAGCCAGCTTAATTTAAATAAAACAAGTCTTCCTTTGCCTATCTAATTAAGGATTTGGTGAACTATATAGTGGTCATCTAACAATGAAATTCATCACAATTTCTTCGCTTCTGATTTTTCAATATTCTCAGGTTTATTCAAGTTCCTCCTCTTTATATCTACTCTCCAGCTTTTAATTAAATTCTCTATCCCTATACACTAAGAGTAGGGACTGTTACCATAATAGACATTTCTTTTATTCATGGTCATCAACTTAAAGGTCTTTCTCCCAGCTTACTTCAACAATTCATAGGGAAAGACAAGTAGAATTTCCCAATCTCCTGATTTGTACATCTATAGGACTAAATCACTGTGTTTCAGAACCTGTGGCTAGTATCCATAGGCACCAATCAACACAGAACCAAGGAAGGGCTAGAAAAGAAAGGACCTCAAGGACACAGAAGTTACGCTGAACCCTTGACTAATTTCCAGTTGTCCTTGGTACCCCAGTGATGCTTCAACACCTTCTGACTCAGATGATCAATGTCCCTATCAGTAAATTTCCACCATCGTATTACGTTTATAATTCATTACCACTTCCTGGCTGTAATTCATTCATTCAGTTAATACAGCTAGGTAGTGTTTTCCCAGTGCTAAGTAAGGATTTTTCAGGAAAAGTTGGATCATCATCACTATCATGGAAATATTATGGAGAGATAGTAGGACAATGAGATCAAAAAATTAGTTCCAACAGAGATCTTAGTGGTTATCTCAGTTGGTCAATATGTATTTATTAAGAACCTACTACATGCCAGACACTGTACTAAATAGTAAGGATACATAGAAAAGCAAAAATAATCTCTGCTCTCAAGGGGTTCACAGTCTAATGGAGGAGATACTATGCAAACAACCATGTGCAAAAAAATAAGCTATACACAAGCTAAACAGAAAATAATCAACATAGGAAAGGCAATAGAATTCATAAGGACTGGAAAGGGGTTTGGGATTTTAGATGGGATTGAAGGTAATCCAATCCCTTTGTTTTATAGATGAACAAACTAAGGTCCAAAGATAATGTGATTTGGCAAGGCCATGCAAGTATTAATATTATCAAATCATAGATTTATAACTGGAAGAGCAGCCCATCCTCCTCCTTAAACATGAGGATACTAAGCCTAAGAGAACACTGGTGAGATATACATTCACATAGACACCACATACTTAACACAGGTCCCTTGATATCGAATATCACATTTTTTTTCACTCCACCTTTATTTCAGGTACAGATTGGATCAGACAACTTCTGTGATCTCTTCTCACTCAGGGATTCTCCGACATCTACTTCCTAAATTGGAATTATCTAAACTGATCTGGACATATGGCCATTCTGGCCTTCACTGGTCCTCATTTACCTATATTTTTATGAGAAATCAAGTGAACTATAGGGCTGCCTTCAATAATAAATTCCACACTTACCTTTGCCTGGCAAACACCAACTATTGCATTTGGATATTAACGCCCTGAAAGGTTCATTCTCAGAGGAATTGGTAGTCTCGCTGCTTTAAACAATGCAGACAACAAATGATTGATATCTGTTATGTGATTCAATGGCATTCTAAAGTAGAGCTGTCACCAACAGATGGAAGGAGATTTTAGTTCCTCATCTAGGGGCAGGCAGGAAGGATTGTTTGACTTTTGAGTCACAAATTAGAGACCCCCATCTTCTCCAGCTGAGTAACCACTTCTTTAGACTCCATAATTCAGATCTAACATAAATTCCTTATGAGAGACTCAGCTGACAAAGATTCAGAAACTCAACTTTCATTTCCTTTCAGGTCTCTGACACACACTTTTCTCACTCTGTTGAGATGCTTCTCCATGCCACATTGTGTGATGCAGCACGATACTGTCACATGAGAACATTCTGAAGTAAATTAAGAGATTTTTATTATTATTATTATTATTTTAGAAATTTAATTTAGTGGGAAGGGAATGGCATTGGCAATCCACGTAGTTGGCTTAAACTTTACCTCCTTCCAAGAGAGCTCAAATCCCTCTTACTGATGAAGGCTTTTCTTAGTCCTGTTTCTCCTACTGGTTTCTGTTACCAGGGATTCTGGTCCAAAAACTTGTTTTCATAATGTTTTGCTAACTGTATCTCAATAACTATTTTCTTTTGTAATCATATTTATTTTATGCATTCATAATGACTCTTGGGATATTCACTCTCCCCATATCTAGAAAGTTCTCCCTTCTCTGCTCTGCTTCCTGGTGTCTCTGGCTTATTTCAAGTCCCAGGTGAAATTCCTTCTTCTAAAAGAAGATTTTCTTGGCCTTCTTTAATGATACTTCCTTTCCTGTACTGATTACCTGAAATTTATCCTGTAATACATTTTATTTTTGAATGGTTATTTTCAAATTGTTTCAGCAATTGGACTGTGAACTCCTAAAGAACAGGAGTCTTTCTGTCTCCAGCATCTAGCACATAGTATGTGCTTAATGGATGCTTACTGGCAGACTGGTTGTCATTAAAAATAATATTTTGAGGAGTCCATAGTTTCCTGTATACTATACCTCTCTAACCTTTTATCAAATCTCAACAACTGGTATTTCTATTACCCATCAGGTTATCTTTCATCTACTCTGTTCAAGTCTTGTAAATTAGTCATATATGTTTCCCTTAATAGAATGTAAATTGCTTTGGAATGTGCACTGTTTTTGCCTTTCTTTGTATTTCCATTATTTAGAAGAGTATCTCACACATAGGAAACAATAAATGCTCATTGATTAAAAGAAAACCTAGACTTGATGGGAAAACAGACACCTCACTTTGGGATCTGGTTCTAGCAATCACTAACTACATGAGCCTTGATCAGTCACTTATTCTTTCCAAGTTTCTTTTTACTCCTCTGTAACATAGGGATATTGTGAGCCATCAAGGAATAGAATGAGAGGAAAAGAAAATGAGCTTGTCCCTTGGGGAGAAGAAGGGATGAGAGATGGATAGCTCCATTACTCCATGGGCTCTCTCTGCCTATATTTAGGAAGAATAGGAGAAGGTTCCAAGGTTTCTTGTGGTGAACTTTCAGAAAGACACACAAGAGCTTCATAGTCAAGGCAGGTATGGACGGGGGTCAATCTGTATCATTGGAGCGAACACCCTATTTCATCAGATCTCAGATCCATTTGAGTATAGATCTGAAAACCACTTGTCCTCTTTACTTCCTGATGCTACAGAACTCTATAAATTGGAAAGAGATTTATGAGATGTCATGTTGTTGGCAATAAAGAGAGGAAGATCATGGTTCAAGTCCTCTCTGACATATTGGTTTTGAGCAATTCCCTTAACTTTCAGTACTCTGGGCAATTCTCTAAGGCCAAGATTTGCACAGAAAAAATAGCTCCACCTTGGGAGAAAGATTTTTCTCAGCTAGGAATTGCCTGTACTAATAAAATTTCAAGTCCAGTCCCTATCCCCTAGTGTATATAGTAGGTACTTATTCAGTCATTTTAGTCATGTCTAACTCTTTGTAACCTCATTTGGAATTTTCTTGGCATAGATACTTGAGTGGTTTGCTATTTCCTTCTCCGACTCATTGTACAGATGAAGAAACTGAGGCAAAGAGAGTTGAGTGACTTGCCCAAGGACACATAGCTAATAAGTATCTGAAGCTGGATTTGAAGTAGTGAAGATGATACTCTAGGCCAGGTACTGTATCTACTCTACCACCTACCTGCCTTAGGGAGAATTTAAGAAATATGACTACTGATTGATGATGATGGTCATCAGTTTATTCCTACATGGTGTACACACATACACACACACACAGAGAGAGAGAGAGAGAGAGAGAGAGAGAGAGGGAGGGAGAGAGAGAGAATGTCTGAGGCCAGATTTGAACTCAGGTCTTCCTGACCCCAGCCCCAGTGCTCTATCCACTGTCCTTAGCTGCCACTAATGATTCATACTAATAACTTCACCATTTGAAAATTCCAATAGAATTAAGCAATCTTACCCTTTAGAAGAAGAGGCAAAATATGTTTGATCAATTATAAAATCCTGGAACAAACTAAAAAACAAGTGTGTTCAAGTTGTTTAAGGTTCTGTTTTGAATAATCCTTACAGGTCATATATAAAATAGTAAACCATTTCAGAAACCAAAGATTCAACCATGTGGAATCTTAGTGGTGGAATCCTCCAGTCCACTCAATGAGTAAACAAAAACAAAATGATTCATTAGGGGTTGGGGGGAAGAAGGTCATAACCTTGGCCTTTGTCTCAGTCTCCCTACCACCACCACCACTACCACAAGAAGGAATATTTTGAGTTGCAAGTGTCCTGAGTGTTTTGAATTCCAATTGGTATCATTTCTGCTTCCCTCCAAGCAGCATCAGCATTGAGTGTTTCAGGCAGATTGAATGTTAGGAGAAAACAAAGAGTCACCTGCACAAGCAGCAGAAAAGTCCTACCATATCTAGGGGGAGCATCTCAAGGACTTTCAAAAATGAGCTTCCAGCAATCAGGAGCATTCAACTATCCTTTGCCATTTTGCTCTCTAAGGTTGATTCCACTTTTACATGGACTCTGGATGTCTTGGTAGAAGACAATGTCATAGACAATTAGAGAAATTATATATATATATATATACTATTCATACTGTAGCCAACTTAATAAATACATGTTATTAAAACTTAACTAACTCTGGCTGACCAATTTATTTAAAAATACAATCAAGTGATGAAGTGTAACTTCTATATAACTAGAAACATCCTTTCTTCCTCTGGGCTCTCTTCTAGATCTCCAAGGGAAGATGTAATAGCTATTGTCTAGGGACATAGCCTGGGGCAGTTAGGTGGCACAGTAAATAGAGGGCTGGATCTAGAGTCAGGAAGATTCATCTTCCTGAGTTCAAAAATGGGCTAAGACATTCACAAGCTGTATGACTCTGGGCAAGTTACTTAACGTAGGATTCTATTTGCTTCAGTTTTCTCATCTGTAAAATGAGAGCTGGATAAGGTAATAGCAAATTATTCTATTACATTTGCTGAGAAAACCCCAAATGGGGTCACAAAGACTAGGAAACAACTAAAAAGTTCCTGAACAACAGCAGAGACTTAGCCTGCCAGTGTGAAGTAGAAATAAAGGGAACAGATCCAGAGGTGGGCTGCCAGTGAGCCATCCTGGAACAACACCGGTCCTCACTTCCTCAAGTTTGGTTATACTAGGTTTCAGACTTATCTATTATTGCATTTCATTGCTGGATTTGGAAGCAGACATCCTGAAATCCAATCCCAGTTCTGCCACTAAAAAGCCATGAGATCTTGGGAAATGCATTACTCTTCTCTAGACCTCAGTTTTTCCAGCCAGAAAATAAGGGGAAGGGGGTAAATTAGTTATCTTAGAAGGTTCCTTCCAACACTAAATGTATGATCCTTTCCTGCTAATGGATGTTTATTGTTTGCATTTAAACCAATCTGTTTTGTTTAGGATTTTGGCAGAGAAAGAGGCAGACAATTAATAAGATTGATGTTTCAGTCTTCTGACCTTGATCACAGCCAAGAATTCAGCACTTTTACTTTGCCTTGGAAGTGGGGAAATACATCAGCACTGTAAAGATTTTGGCTTGGGGAGGGTGTGTTAAATGGAATGGGGGAAGGAAAGAATACTACAATAAGTATTTTAAAGTCTTTAGAAAACATTGAATTTGGATATTCTTCCAGGTCTGGGTAAAAATCAATCTTCCTGGACTGACAAAACATTATTCTTTATGTATATAAAGATAATGGCAATAACTTCCTGTCATCAGAGCTGGACATTAAGGGAAATATGCCCTTGGGGTTTCTAAATCCAATTTAGATGTTGGGCATCAGACTGCAAAGGTGCGGATGAATGAGTGTTGAAATCGAGGGGATTGCCTCTGGGTTGCATTTGGCTTCCGATTTTCATTTTATTTTATTTAATATTCTTTGAGTAGAGCTATGCTCACAGAATTTGAGTGAGATTTCAGCCCAACCTGCATATAAAAGATAATTCCCTCTACTATATTCCAAGCTGGTGGGCTTCCAATCTTTGCTTGAAGACTTCCATTGAGGTGAAGCATATTTTCTCATATCAATCCATTAGATTTTTGGAGAACTATAATGTTTAGAAAGTATTTTTTCTGATATTTAATCCTAAATTTATCTACTTACAAATTTCATCCACTGTCCCTTGTTATGATCTCTGGGATCTAGGAAAACAAATCTAATTGTTCTTTTATATGATAATCCTTCAAGACGCTATCAGATCCCCTCTATTACGAGATACCTAGATTCCTTCTTCCCAAACTACCTTATATGTATGTATATATGTAAACTTATACATATATGCATATACTTTACCTCCATAATTAACGTAATTAAGGTAATTCACTCATTTTATACTTCGTGATGTATTTATTTTTATATTTACTGGTTTTCTTTCCTCATTATCATGTAAGCTCCTTACAAACAAGGGTTGTTTTATTCATTTTGTTTGTATATCTAGTATCTAATATAATGTCTGAGGTGTATGAGGTGTTCAGCGAGGACTTGCACCTCTGGTTTGAGGATTTACTGAGTCCTTTTCAGGGCCACTCATTCATGTTTGGTGTTCACTTGTCACCCAACTTTCACTAGTGACTCCAATCAGCTCAATAAGCCACACTGGTAAGAACCATCTTGGCAGACTGGCTAAATGAAGTTGGTGGTAACCCACAGGCCTCCAAACCCCCAGTGAACTAAAGGGTTGTCTACCCTGAGCATGTGAAAACTTCCACCTGGTAAAATGGGAGGATGAGAACAATTTGTTCCAATAGCCATGAAGGCGATCTGAAGCAGGCACTGTGAAGCTCTTAGAGTTTGGTTATGCATCAAAGACACTAAGCTTTCGTACCATGTGTGTATACTACCTACTACCATGATGTCGGTAGTAGGAGGATAATTGGTTTGACCTCAAAGACACCTTGCCTCTTGGGCCATAGTCGGGTGTCTTGACCTTTATCTTGCCACTGAACTTCGGGGACTTTGGAAGAGAAAGTGAGACTGATGACTTTGGGAAGCTCTGCCACATGGAAATCGTATTCACCTGAAAGTCACACAAGAGTATGTCGTTGACCTTTGAAAACAAAAGACAAACAACAGTACAATGTCTGAAACGTAGGAAGCTATTGCTTCTTAAATAATTGATTTATTGTTCTATTTGCTGTTAATTCATCATCCTTAAATTATCTTACATTTATTTATTTATATATGTGAAATTTCCCCCATAAAATGTAACCTCTTGAACATTAGACTCTTCATTTTTGTCTGGTATTTCTGACACCTTACATGGCATTTTGCATGTGGAAGATAAATAGTTGTCCCTCGTCTTCAAAGAGGACCAAAATGGCATCACCATGACAAAGTGAGGTTTCGGTGTATCCAGCTGTGGCTGATCAGACCAATATGAGCTCAGAATGCTCTACAACAGGTTGGGCACAGATAGTCTGTGGGAATATTTGGGGTGGATATCCCAAATTTGCACATCCTGCATTTACTTTGTGCTGTCTCAATTCTGCTTTGCTCAAAGAGCACAGCACCTTTTCTTATGTGGGCACACCATACTGAGCAGTCCTGTGCCAGTGTCTCCCATGTTGCACAGTCAAATCCAAAGTTCTTCAGAGACACCTTGAGAGTGTCCTTGTGTCATTTCTTCTGTGATGTGATCGCCTGCCCCATGCAAGTTTTCCATAAAATAGTCTTTTTGGCAAGTGTACATTTTACATTCGAACAACATGGGTTAGCCCATCAGAGTTGCACTGTCTGAAGCATAGTTTGAATACCTGAGCAAGGACTTCAGTGTCTGGTACCTTATCATGCTAAAGGATCCTCAGAATCTTCCTAAGACAGTTCAAATGGAAGCAATTCAGTTTCCTGGCATGTTGCTGGTAGACTGTCCATGTTTCGCAAGCATATAACAGTGAGGTCAGCACAATGGCTCTGTGGACCTTCAGTTTGGTAGTCAGTCTAATACCTCTTCTCTCCCAGACCTTTCTTTGCAGCCTCCCAAACACTGAGCTAGCTCTGACTATGCGTGCTTCAACTTCATTGTCAATGTGTATATTCCTGGAAAAATATATAAATATTTGTTGAATGAAGTAATGATGAAATGAGTGGCTCATACCACATTTTGCATATTGGGATTTATTTCCATAGTTTGTGAATAAACAACCATTATTGATTAAAATGACAGATTTAGCACCTATTCCTACTATGCCCCTTGTTTTGTTTTGTTTTTTTTCTAGTACATGTCGCTAAAGGTTGAAAATGCTGCCAAAAGAGGGTCCATTTTATGCTTAAAGTCTGTAAGGATGTATATCTGTCATAGCTCCCATATTTTTTTCCTAGGACTAATAAGTAGCAGAAGTTGTATCAAACCTGTTTGTGGCTTTAGAAAAATTATCTGGGGATAATTTCAAAAGGAGGATGAAGAAAGAGCATGTCTGATTTGGGGTAATTGAAAGACTCCTAATGTCTGAGATAGCATCCCTTTTATTATTAAGAGAATTGTACTGCAGTACAAGGAAGAGAGAAAATGGGCTTCCATGGTCAATTGTAGTATCTAGTTCTTGTAGTGCATAGAGTGGTGGAATTGAAATCAGGAAAACCTAAGTTTAAATCCTGCTTTAGACATTTATATAAGGTATCCTAAGCCATTATCTTAACCTCTTTCAGCCTCAGTTTCCCCATCTGTCAAGTATGAATAATAATAGTAGCTCCCTCTTAGTTCTTGTTGTGAGGATAAAATGAGATATGTAAGGCATTTTGCAAACCTTAAAGAAGCACATGAATTTTACTCTTACTATTACCACCACCACCAGTACCACCAGCACCGCCAGTACCACCACCACCACCATGACCACTGCTACTACTAATATCACCACTATTACTATGACTAATATTGCTATTCCTATTCTTGTTTATATTTTTATTAATTCTAGGGCAAATATGTTAATCTGACAGAACTCTTGTCACAGTCTGGTATTTGCATCCTGGTTTCATCTCTTATGCAAGTAAGCAAGGAAGCGTTATGATGAGAGGCTTTTAAACAAACCTGTCATATCATGTACTTGAGTCACAAATTGACAGAGCTCTTTCTAGGCTGTTTGGTTGTTGATTGATTTGGTAGTGGAGTTAAAGGACCCAATAACTTCATCTGAGCCAAGTGAGAAGCCATCTCTGCAGCCCAGTGATTTCCTTAATTCACCACAACAATTAATTGTACTATCAAACCCACCAGCAGGGCCTATGAGGAGTGATTTTAGCTTCGCAAAGGAACAATTCATCTGTTACTGAAGATACAACAGCCAACTTCAAGTACACTCGCAGGAGAAAGAGAGGACATTGAGAGGCTGCTGTTTCAGACTTCTGATTTGCTTTGTCCACATACATTCCCAACAACAATCAGGGACAGCTAGGTGATGCAGTAGATAGAGCACCAGTGCAGGAGTCAGGAGGACCTGAGTTCAAATCTCACCTCAGACACTTGACACTCACTAGCTATGTGACTTTGGGAAAGTCACTTAACCTCAATTGCCTCATCCTAGGTCATCTCCAGTCATCCTGGGGAATATCTGGTCACTGGATTCAGATGGCTCTGGAGGAGAAGTGAGGTTGGTGACCTGCACAGCCCTCCCTCACTCAAAACAGAGTCAAGTGCAAGTCATGTCATTATTTCTCTGATAGCACAGTCTTCTTCAGTAATGAAGTATGAACATAAACGCCTAACAATCACTTCATTTTAAGCTTGTGCCCACTCTTTCCTCTACAGCCACCATGAATATGGTCGGTGTTGTTGGTGTTGTTCAGGACTTATGGTATACGACTACTCTCAAGTATTGAGTTTTTCTCAGCTGTCTGAATTGTTACTGTAGATTTGACCCATGGGATTCTTTGTTGTAACAGCAAGGACTCTGACATGCACAGGAGGGCCAGCTGCACAAGTTCTTAGATCTGCTTTACTAAAAGGAAAGCAACTTTTGAGAGGTCAACAATCACTTTAATTAAGGACATATATCATTCACTTAATTCAGGGGGAAAAGTCAGCACCCCGAAATTCAGAGAAAATACGGACAGAGAACAAAGATCAACAAAGAAGGCTTCCAACTGTCTGAGCATAAGCAGTGCATACATCACAGATCAACGACATATCCAACTGCCTGACCATTACATACATACATTGTTACCAGAGAGAGAAGCACCAACGACTGGATTTTCAAAGCCAGTGGGCTCCTTAGAGGCTGCCCAGAATCTCATCTGGCCAAACACTTCCAATGAGTAAGCCCCAAAATAAAAAGCACCTCAGAGCATTTATACACTTCTCAGAGCCAAGGCATCACAATCCTTGAGAACTAGTGCCTCATTAAAAATTCTCAAAAGGTAGGGACCGCCCCTAATCTTCTCTCAATGGACAGACCCATCAATGGATGGGGAAGATCTTTAACCCTCTAATTAACATTACACTTAAGCTCATTCTTCCATGGGCACCTTTAGTCTCTTACCACTTTTCACCTGTAGCTGAGTTGCATAGAACTGTGTTAACTTCAATGCAAGTGTTATACCTGCTATTTTGTCAGTATGTAACAAATTCTTGTTGATCAACTGATCCAGTCGACTCCATAGCAATCTTTTATTTTCTTTTAGACTTTCTCCTGTTAGTGTCTAATTATTTGATCTGCAATAGACCTGTCTCCTCCAATGGAGTGTTGATGTTTGGAAGCAGACATTCATTGCCTGATCCTGACTTGTCTCTGAGATCCTCAGTTTCTTCATCTATTAAATCCACCTACTACCTACATCGAAGTTTTCTGTAAATTTGAAAGTATTATATAAATATAGTATTAATCTAACACCTCCTACAAATTAACCTTATGCCAGTGTTTGAAAAAGAGATTTTCATATTTTCCAACAAGAAAAAGAAAAAATCAAAAGCATATGGTAGTTGTGTAGTTCCAAATAACAGGGGCTAGTTGGTGTTATTTGTTACTTTAAGTTGGCCAATTAAAATGTAGAAAAAAATATCAAATGCATCAAGTAATAACTACACTGCAGCCAAGTAGCTCAAAGAATGGAGAACTGGATTAGGAGTCATGAAGATATTGGTTCAAAACCATCCTCACACACTAATTATATGAACTTGGTTAAATCACGTAATCTCCACCTCTATTTCACCATCTTTAAAATGGTGATAGATGCATCTCTTTTCCAAGGTTGATGTAAAGATAAAATGAGATAATATTTATAAAGAACTTTTTCAAACCTTAAAGTCCTATATGAATACTATTACTGCTATTTGATTTTTAATGTTTATGATGTTTATGTACATATATACATGTGAGCTTCTTGAGGTCAAGAACAATCATGTTTTTTGTCTTTGTATGCCCAGCACCTGGCAGATGAGTAATTCACTAGTGAATCTGAATTAACATTGCTTCCTAGAAGTAAAGATTATAATGAAAAAAAGAAAAGTATTGGGTATGACTTTAATAATAACCTTAAATTTGCTGCATTTGGAAATCAGAGATTACAAAGCAAGAACTCCTGGGGAGGTAACCATTAGCAGAGCCATGAAATCAAAAGGACCAGAGGAGGTGGTACAAATCCAGATACACTGCATTTGCTTTGATAAGATGCTTTGAGGGAATCAATGATAACAAGCACATTCATTGTAATGCTCAGATTAATTAAAGGTGATTTAAGATCAAAGACATTGTGGTTGGTAAATCATAGTAAGACTGATCACTGCTGGATTTTTCTATCCCCAATCTTTTTTTGCTTCCGGGGGAAACATTGACTTCTCTTATTAAATATCTAGATCATAATAATTTACATTACAGCATTGCATTCCACTAACAAATCATATAGAAGTGACTTGTCTTAAAATGTCCTCATTTATTTCTTGCTCAGGACAATGCATTTTATGAAATGTTTAAGCTATATAAATGACAATTGCTAAGAAGAAAATATTTACTTGTACGTGCAACTTGTCCAGAAAAATGTGAAGTTGACCACGTGGCCAAGAATCAGTCTGCTGAATGCTTGGCCCAAGGCTTAACAATTTCTTCTCATCTTTGAGCCAAAGTTCACACACCTCTGATTTGCTTAACAGCAGGAACCCAAACCAAAAATGACTGATCTTGCTTTACGTTTCTTAAGGAAGCGGAAAAGGTGCCCTGCTGTGCTTTTTCAAATTAAAGATAGTCCAACACACAATCTGTCCTTGAATCATGGTGCTCAACTTCTCCAAGATAACTTTGGAAGCCTTGGCAGTTTAGCCATCAATGACTAAAGAAAGGTGGGACTCAATGCAACTGAAAATGATGATGCTGATTCAAATTCCATACCACTTATCGACCATGCTGGTGTTTCAGAGTATACTAATTACATAGTGTTCACCACTCAATTATGGGGTAAAAACATGTTTCTTCCCAACACTCTGAGCAAGGAAAACTCACCGTACATACTAATTACTTTTGCATCTACTAAACGTAATTGCCGTGTAAAAGACAAGAACCCACAATTACTGAGGACTTGGGCAATATTTATTGAGTCTACAGTTATCAGGCAAGGAAAGCCAAAGCTTCCCTTTGTTGAAAACTTGTAAGTCTTTGGCAAAATATGGCTCTCAGTAGAACAAAGAAATAAGGACCTAAAGATATTAGACCTGGAGAGAGCTGATTGGTTCAAATTACCCATTATATAGACATGGAAGCTAAGATCCACAGGGCTTTGCCTGACAAGGGTCTGGTAATTTTAGTGAACTCCAAGTTCGGTGTGCCATATTGCCCAAATACGTAACTTTAGGTTGAATTAATATCATTGGAATATGCAGAATGGGGGAAGTCAAAACTCAAGAGATAATTATTAAACACCTATTATGGGCCAGGCACTATGCTAAGTGCTGGAGATACACAAAGAAGTAAAAAGGTAGCCCTTGCTGTCAAAGATCTCACAATCTAATGGGCAAGGCACCAACAACTATGTACAAAAAAAGCAATATATAGGACAAATAGGAAATGATTAAGAGAAGAAAAAACACTAGAATTAAGTGTTAATGGAATTAAGGCTTCTTGTGGAAGATGGGATTTTAGATAGTAAGAAAAGAAAAACCAGGCAAAGGAGGAGATGAGGAGAGCAAGCATTCTTTGTATGGTGGACAGGTGTATCAGTAAGTACCCCAACACACACAGGGGGGCCTGCTATCACAGGTTCTTAGATTTCCATTCATAAAAGGAAAGGAAACTTTTGAGGGTTTAACAAATACTTTAATCAAGGACGTATATCGTTCTTTTCACCAAGTACATGTATCATTCACCTAGTTCAGGGGAGTCAGCACCCTAAACTTCAAATAAAATACAGAGAAATCATGGGGCAACAGACATGGCTTCCTCGGCCTGACCATAATTCAACAGACAGATCCAACTGTGTGACGATAGTTGCCAGAGAAGGAAGAACAGACATCTGGATTTTCAAAGCCTTAATAGTTTCCCAGAGGCCTCCTCTGGCCAAAAATACACTTCCAGTTAATAAGCCACAAAGTACAACCTCACCCTCAGAATATTTATGCCTTTATTATAGTCAGAGGGCATTCCAACCCTTGAGAACCAGTGCCTCATTAATAAAATGTGTGGGAGTTTCTACAAATCTTCCCTAATGGAACACCCCTTAATGAGCAGGCACATTAACGGGTGGTGAAGCTCTTTAATCACATTAACAATACAAATACATCTACTATTTCTAGTAGAAGAAACTCTTCTTTCTGTACTTTACTCCTAGTAAAGGTTCTTGATTGACAAAGAAAAGATTCAGTCAGAACTACCTGATTATACTAAAACAAAAACAGCAAAAGATCCTATTTTGCTTGCCATCATAACAGGTAGGAAAAAATTCCTAGGGTCAAGAGATGAACCATCTTGTTTGTGAAAGGGCACAGAGGCCAGTATCACTGAATCAAAGAGTACTTGGCAGAGAGTAAGGTGTAAAAAGACTGGAAAGGTAAGAAGGCTCTGTATTACAAAGAGTTTTAAAAGCCTAACAGAGAATTTTGTATTTGATCGTGGCAGTGATTGAGAGCCATTGGTGTTTTTGAGTACGGAACATGTGACATAGTCAAAGTGGCACATTAGTCCCTACTATAAAGACCACATCCAGAGAATTGTGAGGTTAGCATTTTAGAAGTATAATAGACTTAAATTTTTTGACAGGATAAGGATGGGAAGATAATTACAGATCCTAATACTTGAAGAAACAATGAAGGAACTAAAGAGGTTTAATTGGGAGAAAGAAAGATTTTGTGGAAATTTTCTAACAGCAGATATCAGAAGGGATCTAGTATGGAAGAAGGAGTAGAATTATTTTGCTCAATCCCAGATGATATACCTAGGGACAATGCACAGAAATTGCAGTGAGGCACATTCATGTTTGATGTAAGACAGGGTAGCTGGTTATAGACAGAGCTATCCAAAGATGGCTTAGGGATAATTGGAAGATAATGGATTTCCCATCATTGGGTGTCATCACAGAAAGACTGGATGATTATTTGAAAATGTGATGTAAGGGATTTGGGGCCATATGTAACTTGGGATATATGGCCCTTGAAGTCGTCCTAATTTTGAGATTTCTGGAGAAAAGGCTAAAAGTGTTCATCTGCCAAAGCTTCCTTATTTTATTTTTGTAAATGAGGCAGCAGAAAGCAGGGCAGTAGGAAGGACCCTGGTATATGAAAAGGCAGTTTTCCAGTGAAGAAATCAATACAATTTAGAGTCATATGAAGAAAACATTCTAAATCATCGATTAGCGAAATGAAAATAATAAAAAAAAACCTTGAGATACCATCTTAGATCCTTTAGATTGGCTAAAATGACTTAAGGAAAAGGTTAAAAAATGTTAAATGGGAAAAATTGGGACACTAATTCCTTTTTGGTGGAATTATGAACTGATCCAAGAGAGCAATCTAGAATTATGCCCAAAGGGTTAGTAAACTACCTAATACAACTATTATGTTTATTTCCAGAAATGATTAAGGAAAAAGGAAATGAATCTATATGTTCTAAAATGTTTATAGAATCTCTCTTTGTGGTGGGAAAGAACTGAATATTACAGAGATGTCCATCAATTGGGAAATGGTAAAAATGTTGTAGTATATGATTATGATGTAATGTTACTGTGCTACAAGAAATGGTGAGCTCAACGATCTTAGAAAAACATGCAAAGACTTGCACAAAACGATGAAAAGTGAAATGAGCAGAACCAAGAAAACATTGTATACAGTAATAGCAATATGGTTTTAAGAACAACTTTCAGCAAACAAGCTATTTTGATTATTACAAATACCCAAATGAACTATAAAGGACACATGAAGAAAAATGGTACCTGCGTTCAGAGAAATATTTGGCACTTAGAATTACATATATGTATATATATATATATATATTATTTTAAACACATACACACACATGTGCATGTGTGTATATGCATGTGTGTGTGGATGTGTGTACGCGTGTAAGTAGCAGCTATTTCTAGAGTGTGGGAGACAGGAAGAAAAAAGGGAAAAAAAGAAATTTACATGCTGATTGTATTGCCAACAATATTCACAGCCCTGGTGGTGACTATGAATATGCTGGAGCAGTTCTGAATCACAAAGTATAACATATTTTCTGTTTAGAAGGTAGAAAAACAAATAAACAAATAAAAAAAAAAAAAGCTTTTGTTCTGACACCAGAAAGTAAGATCCCCAAACCAGAAAGCCAAATCTGTCATAGCAACCAAGAAATCAATACACTTTAGTTCTGCAGGGGAGAAAAACATTTCCAAGTTCCCTCCTCACAGCCCTTCTTTCCAACAAACACTCAAGAGACCAACTGTGCTTGCTTGCCTGTGTCCTTCCCAGCTCTGACTAACCTGACCAACTTCCTCTCAGCTCTGTTACACCCTTGCTGTTCCACCTGTTCAGCAAGCTCTCCCCCCGACATGTGACTTAGGCTTCCATGTGATATAAGCAGGTCTCATGGGCCTACTAATAAATGGGAAAGATCTTCTCATTTAAATTACCATTACAATAATTTGATTCTATTTTTTTAAAGAAATAGCAAGTTGTGCATAGTAGACTTGCTGTTTTATGAGTAATCATCTATTTTATTGTACTCTTATAGAATGCTTGTTTTGTTCCATAAATTAAAAATAAAAGAAAAAAATAAAAAAGAAAATACCCTGGGCTACGATACTTTGTTGTTTGATATTAAGCAAGTTCCTTAACTGTCTGAACCTCAGTTTTGGCTTATGAAAAGCAAAGATAATCATTTTGGCTGTCTACTTTATGAGATTGTTGGGTGATTCAAATGTCATGATGTACAGGCAAATCCTTTATAAACCATATTGTGCCATCCAAATGCCAGGAACTATTGTTATTAATAAAGGTTGTTTCTCATCTCAGCCATTTTGCCTTAGCATTTGTATTGTAGAGGCATAAAACATTTATTAGTTTAGATAACAGCACCGCAGATGATGGCTCCGTAAACTCTGAAAACATTAAGACATCATTACAAAGAGATGTCTTTTCTGACCTTTTAAAAAGCATATGTACTAGGGCCTACATTCAGACTTGCTATAAAATTATCAATTTCAGATACCCCCAAGAAGCTTCCTTTTACGTATGAAAGTGTGTTGACCTCCAAGTGCATAATGCATAACATAGAAAAGAATGTATCATGGAACAGAAAATTAAACTTAGAAATAATGCTAAATGCAAGTCAGGCTAGCAAAGTTGGTAGAAAGAGAAGTAGATTTGGAATCTGAAAACCTGGATTAAAACCTGAGCTCTCCTACACGCTTCATGTTTTACTTTGTGCAAAATCACATAGCTTCTTTAGGCCTTTTATTTGTAAACTGGGAGATTTGCCAATATTAACTTTAAGATTCTTTCCAGTTGTAAATCTATAATGCTGCCATTCTGTGTGGGTGATGAGTATAATTTTATATTTTTCATTATTTCTCTCCACTGGGGAGAAGGTAGAAAACTCTGGAGAATAAATGTGGATCTAGGAATGAATTGAACATAGATACTTTGGGTCTCAGGCAATAATTTTCTGGGACAAGGATTCACCAGTCAAAGAAGAGAGCCAGAAGGCAGAGGCATCTCTAATCTCAAGTAAATCTCTAGTAAAAAACCATGAATACCAGATAACAAAGCCTCTAGTCAGTTCTGCTCCAAAGCAACTCTCTCAAAAGAACAGATGAAATACTCTGCTCTATATGAAACTTCACTGAGGATATGGCTTGTGTTACAAATACCCACAGCAGGTACTTTACTGTTGAAATATGGTGATATTATTCTCAAAGTAGCAGAGTACAGTAGTAGGTTATTTGGAGATTGGGGTTTTTAATCCCAATTCTGCCACCAGTTAGTGTCATCTTGAATAAGTCACTCCAGTCTCTTGAGTCTCAACTTCATCTAATTCTAATTTACATATATATGTATGTATACACATCTAATATTATAGACTTCAAGCTGATATTTTAAGTTATATTATCAGTTTTATATATATATACATATATGTATATGTATATATATACATATATATACATATACATATACATATATTATATATATATACATATATGTATATATATACATATATATACATATACATATACATATATTATATATATATATATATATATATATATATAAAATGTGTGTGTATGTGTGTTTGTGCGCATGTGGTAGACTGAAGTGGTAGACTTGGGGGTTGGGAAGACCTGGGTTCAAATCCTCTGCCTAACACCCTAATACCTATATGGATTTGGGAAAGGCACATAAACTCAAGTTTTCTATCCATAGACTATGGATAAAAAGCAATGGGATATAGTCCAGAGGTGTTAGACATGTGGCCTACCCATAGCACTTCTGAGTGAGTCCTGAATCAGATCAAAATGGGATTAGGAAATATTAAAAAATAAATAAAAAGATAATAATACATAGATAATGTTAATATGGCTAGGTGGTATGGTGTACAGAACACCAAGCCTGGAGTCAGGAAACCTAATTTTGAAAGCAGATTCATACTAGCTATGTGGCCATCACTAGTGACCATAGGTAAGCCACTTAACCCTATTTGCCTCAGTTTCCTCATCTGTAAAATGAACTGGAGAAGGAAATCACAAATCACTCATATCTTTGCCAAGAAAATCCCAAATGCAGTCACAAAGAGTCATACATGACTGAACAACAAAATTAATATGTATTTTTGGTCAATATGTGCTCAGAGGGATCCTTTTATATATTTTAATGGCCCCTGTTTCTGTTTGAGTTGGACACCAATGGTATGATGGATAGAGAGCTAAGTCAATATTGATTGTTATTTTAGAAATCATTAAGTCCATATTCCTCTTATTACAAATGGGGAAATTAAGGCCCAGGGAGGTAACAGAACTTGCCCAGCTAGTCCATTTTAAAGTTGGAATTGGAAGTGAAGTCTTCTGATTCTTAATCTAGTCTCCTTTGATGTTCATACAAGTCACATCATCCCTAAAGAAAATCAGATTCTTGAGGACATGTCTGGTTTCATTTCTCTCTCTTTATCCTCATTGTCTAGTGTAGAACCTTGCATATAGTAGATGCTTAATAAGTGTTTTGACTGAAAGAATAAGTAAATGAATGCCATATGATGCTGATATAATTTGCATATTCAGACATGAGAAATGGAGGCGTATGACTTCTGGCCTTTTTGCAGATTATAAAGGAAAGTTAAGTAAGGATTCTAACTATACTTGTGTTTTAAAGAAAAGGATATGTCATGAGTGTTGGTATATTTATTGGTCTGTTTGCTTTTTAATGTTGTTGGTTGCTTGCTTTGCTCTCACCATGAGCAATTGTTTACCCAGTATCACTCAAGCAGTTATGATTCCTTGATTTGTTGTCATAAGTTGCATGCAGGAAAATTTTATAAAGCTATTGTACAATGCAGTCCAAGTAGCCATATTTGTTTTACTTCGATCCATCTTCCAATTTCTGTTTTCCTCATTCCCTCTCTTGACTATACCATCCACCTCACTATGTATGCCTCCTTTTAGTGTTCAACTAGTGAAGTTTCACCTTCTGGTCTTTATGTATTTGTATTACTTAATGATTTTAGTCAGATTAAGAATAGATGTGGAGAAAGAAGAAAACCAAATTACTAGCATCAAAAATGAAATAGGTAAATTCACCTCCAATGAAGAGAACATTAATAAAATTTTAGGAGCTATTTTGCCCAGTTATATGACAATAAATTTGACAGCCTAAATGATGTGAATGTATATCTACAAAAATAAATTACCAAGATTAATAGGAGAAAGAATATGCTTAAATAATGTAATCTTAGAAAAAAGAAATTGAATAAGTGAATAATGAAATGCTAAGAAAAATTTCCCATGACAGGACAGATTCCCAAGCAAATTCTATAGACCATTTAAAAAACAATTAATCCCAAATACTATGCAAGCTATTTGTGAAAATAGGTGAAGAGTCCTAAAAAATTCCTTTTACAGCATAAATATGGCGCTAATGTGTGTTCATCCTTCATTGCTGAAGAAGACCATGCCATCAGAGAAATAATGACGTGACTTACACTTGACTTTGTTTTGAGTGAGGGAGGGCTGTACAGGTCACCAGCCTCACTTCTCCTCCAGAGGCATCTGAATCCAGTGACCAGATATTCATGAGGATGACTGGAGATGACCCAGGATGAGGCAGTTGGGGTTAAGTGACTTGCCCAAGGTCACACAGCTAGTGAGTGTCAAGTGACTGAGGTGAGATTTGAACTCAGATCCTCCTGATTCCTGCACTGATGCTCTATCCACTGCACCACCTAACTGCTCCATGGTGCTAATATGCAAGCCTGGAAGAGTGAAAGAGAGAAAGAAAATTATAGGTCAATTTTCCTAACTAATATTGATGCAAAAAATTTAAATAAAATACTAGCTAAGAGATTACAGAAATATATCACAAGAATCATACACTTGTGGCTAAGTCAGATTTATGCCAGGAATGTGGGGCTGGTTTAATATTAGGAAAACTAATTGACCATAATTGACCATATCAATAATAAAATCAATAGAAATCATGTGATTATCTCAATAGATGCAGAAAAAAGTCTTTGACAAAATACAGCACCCATTCCTATTAAAAAACACTAGAGAGCATAAGAATAAATGGAGCTTACTTAAAATCAATGAGTAATATTCATCTAAAACAATTAGCAAGCATTATCTGTAATGAGGCTAAGCTAGAAACCTTCCTAATACATTCCGTGGTAAAGCAAGGATGCCCATTATCTTCTCTTTTATTTAACATTGTATTAGAAATGTTATAGCAATAAGAGAAGCAAGATAAATGAAAGGACTTAGAACAGCAGTAAGGAAACCAAATTACCAGTTTTTGCAGATGATATGATGTTATACTTAGAAAATCCTAGAGAATCAGCTTAAAAATTATTAACAAAATTAGAAAACTGGCAGGATACAAAATAAACCCATACAAATCATCAGCATTTCTATAAATTAACAACAAAGTCCAGAACAAAGAGGCAGAAAGAGAAATTCCATTTTAAAAAAAAACTGTAGATAATGTAAAACACTTGGGAATCTACCTGCCAAGACAACCCCAGAAAGTATACATGCACAAGTCAGATCTAAACAATTGGGAAAATGTTAATTACTTGGAGGGAGGTGAAGCCAATATAGTAAAAAGGAGCATTCTACCTCAATTAATGTATTTATTCAGTGTCATACCAATCAAACTGTCAAAAATTATTTTATAGAGCTAGAAAAAAATAATAAAATAATTTTCTGGAAGAAAAAAACCTCAAGAATATCAAGAGAATCAAAGAAAAAATTGGAAAAGAGGTGGTCTAGCCATACCAGATCTCAAACTTTATTATGAAACAGTAATTATCAAAAGAAAATCTGGTGCTGGCTAAAAAATAGAGTGGTGGATCAATGGAGTAGATTTAGGTAAAAATTACATTATAGTAAATGATCATAGTAATCTAACATACAATAAACCCAAGATCTAAGCTTTGGGAACAAAACACTTTGGCAAACACTGCTGAGAAAACTGGAAAAAATAAATATGGCAGAAATTAGGTATTGACCAACATCTCACACCATATATGAAGATAAGGTAAAAATGGATACATGATTTACACATAAAAGGTGATGCCATAAACAATTTAAGAGAGCATGGAATAGTTTATCTATCAGATTTATGGATAAGGGAAGAATTTAGAAACAAAGAAGATGTAGAGAGCATTTCAAAATGTAAAATAGTTGATTTTGATTATGTAAAATTAAAAAGCTTTTCACAAACAAAACCAATGCAACAAAAATTATAAGGAAAGCAGAAAACTGGGAGTGGGGAGTAGGATTTGCAACAACTATCTTTGGTAAGGCCTCATTTCTCAAGTATATAGAGAACTGAGTCAAATTTATAACAATGCAAATCACCCCCCAATTGATAATGTCAAAGGATAAGAACAGGCAGTTCTCAAACGAAGAAATCAAACTTATCTACAAACATATGAAAAACATGCTCTCAATAATTATTGATCAGAGAAATGCAAACTAAAATAACTCGGAGGTACCACTTCACGCCTATCAGATTGGCTAATACGACAAAACGAAAATGTTGAATATTGGAGGGGATATGGGAAAACTGGGACACTAATGCCTTATTGATGGAGTTTTGAAGTGATCCAACCATTTTGGAAAGAAAGTTGGAACCATGCTCAAAGAATTATAAAACTGTCCGCTGCTAGGTGTATATCCCAAAGACATCCAAAGAAAGGGAAAAAAAATCTATTTGTACAAAAATATTTTTAGGAGCTCATTTTGTGATGACTAAGAACTGGAAATCAAAGGTTGTCCATCAATTGAGGAATAACTAAACAATGTGTGGAATCTAATTGTAATAGAATATTATTGTGTTATAAGAGATGACAAGGACAATTTCAGAAAATCCTGAAAAGACTTACATGAACTGATGCATAATGAAGTGAAAAAAATCAAGAGAACATTGTTGACAGTAAAGCAATATTATTCCATGAAGAATTGTGAATGACTCACCTATTCTCAGTAACGCAATGATCCAAGACAATCTCAAATCACTAATTATGATGCACACTATTGGCCTCTCAAGAGAGAACTTACATTGTTTGAATACAGTCTGAAGCATGCTTTCTTTGACTTTCATTTTTTTTCTTTTATTTGAGTCCTCTTGTACAAAATGACTAATATGGAAATGTTTTGCATGATTGCATAGGTATAACCTATATCTGTTTTCTTGCCAGCTCAGGTCAAAGGGAGGTGAGGGAAGGATGGAATTTGGAACTCAAAATTAGAAATTAAAAAGTATTTATAAGAGAAAGAATACATGTGGATACTCCCCTCCCCACAATGTTCCCTCACGCATACTCATTGAAACTAGAGTGTTTGCCTTTGAAATCTCCAATCTCCCTACATGCCAAAGACCTCTAGAAAAGGACTCACCCTATTTCCACCTGTGTCAGAGCATAACTCTCCTCTACACCATCTCTAGCCGTAAAGCCTTTGCTTCAAAATTTCTTGTGGAGGACAGTTCACTACCTATAAGGCAGTTTGTTCCACTTAAAGATAACTTTAATGACTAAGAAGGCTTTTTTTTCCTTCCTAATAGACTAAAATTATTCTTTGAACCTCCTACCCATTTCTACTAGTTTTGCCCTCTGGGGTCAAGCAGATCTTGCAATTTCTTATACTAACACTACAGAGTAATTTAATCTCGGGACTGCTCTTCTAAGATTTTATTAATATAAGACATAATTAACATTCTTTTATGATACAGAAACATTGCCCATTAAAACTATTGCAATAAACCCTGGAGCAATTGTTAATTTCATTTTGTTTCAAAACATTGAATCCCCTTTAAGAAAGGAGGATTTTTCTGAGATGATGAGGGTACATAGTTTGTAAATCACCATAAAAGAACTGATCAAACATCACCAATTTAAAGCTAACAGGGATCTGCAAAGTCATCTAGTTCTACTCCTTCCTCATTTTCATCAGTGAATTCTTACATAATGAAAGCATCATTTAGGGCTGAAATATTGTAAGAGTAAAAATAGAATTTAACTGCATCCCCATTTACATTAATTATATCCTTTGTGATACTTTGTGATATTTTCAACACTGTGTTTTGAAATTTAAATCTGAAAAGTGATTGGGAAGTAATTTAAAAACTAGTAAATGAGTTTTATATAGTAAGGGGGCACTTGAATATATGTATATCTATATATAGATGTAAATATATGTGTGTATGTATATATGTTTGAATGTATGCATAGATATGTATGTATATACATATCTATGTATGTGCATGTGTATTTAATATATATGATATAGAATTATGTATACATTTAATTATATATATTTAATTTAACATATATTTAATTATATTGCATATAATCATGTATATATAGACATATCACCTTAGACCATTGTTCTAAAACTTGAGCTTCTGGAGATCCTGCAGTCTCATTGCCTTCCACATAGCCACAAATACCCCAAATCATATTATTCCACCCAGTGTCCCAGGAAAAGTCCAAATCATATGGTTTTCTGAAATTTCATTGTTACCCCCATCAATAATATTATTCATCATTTTGTCCCTTTGTGCAGGCACGTATTTAATCCAATTCACCCTGGCAACCTAGATTTCATACAAGATGACAGAATGACAGTGTTAGTGGACATCATAGGATCTCTACAGTAACTCATACCTTAACCTATGTAACCAGAGTTCTAAATGGTCATCTGACGTTCACTTAAAGACTTCCAGTAATCGATTAGTAACATGGAGTTCCTGAAGCATTTTATTACCTGGATTCCAATTGCTATGAAGCTTATGTGTTGGCTCAGTTTTTTACTCCTTAAAACAATTCAAAAGTATATCTTTGAAACATCTACCCATCAATCTTAGCTCCACACTCTTGAACCAAACACATTATCTTCTAAGTTCATGAAGACTCGTTCAGTGGCTGTTGTATCTTTTTCTTTTCTTCCAGACTAAACATTGCCAGTCTCTTTATCCCATCTTCATAAGTCTTTATCTCAAGTCCCTTCAGCAAACTACTTGCCCTCCTCTGAATATTCTCCAGCTTGGCAACATCTTTCCTATAAAGTAGCTTACATAGTAATCCAAATGACGCCACACCAATGAATATTCAGGAACACATATCTCTGACCTAGTCTGAGATACTATACTCCATTTAATGCATCCTACAGTCTCACGATAAATATTTGCAAAAAGAAAAACCAAAAGAATGAATGCTATAATATTTAAACCAATGTATGATTTACCTTAGAGACCACTAGCTTAGTGCATGGTGTGTGTGAATGAGAAAGAGCAGAAAGGGGAAGGGGATGTTGTGTTAGCATTAACATAGTAATACCAATAATGTATATATTTGATAGACTAAGGTGTCATCTAGCATACCAGAGGAATCAAACAATCAAGAAAAGTTGACCAATTATTTGTGATACTTTATTAAATAAAAATAAATTCACTGAAATTTTAGTTTGCTTCTGTCTCTATATCAATCCTCGTTAACTCTAGCATGGTACCATCCTATGTTATTGTTATTGTCTGTTGTGGTTGTCAAAGAGACAATAATTGACTTCACTAATATCTGAAGTAGAGGAAAATCTGGAAAAGAGTATTTACTACAGAGAAATTCGTGATGGACAGCAGCAAGGAATGTGTCACTCATGGAACTCAGAGTTCTTTATTGCTGTATTGGATTCAATTCAGTAAAATTTTATGAAAAGTCTCCTGTGAGCAAGGTGAGAAGCAGCATGCATAGTTTTAGGATAAAAGATGCCCCAAAATATTGCTCAGATAATAGTTTTGCGCAGTAAGAAATTTTGACAAGAAGGAATTCAGATGGACAGGTTTTCGCAGAGTCAAGAGCAGTGGGTTTCTCTATGGCATATCCTGTCTATGTGACCTTGCAGTCACTTAACCACTCAGTGACCCAGATAGATGCTCATTAACTTTGGTAGAGTTTTTCAGCAAGATATCCCTACACAAATAAAGTCACAATTGTAGTCAAACAAATAAACAAACAAAATATGAGGGATAAGATGATAAAATCCAGCTTAGCCCCTACGTTCTAGGAACAATATTCATCCCAGTAAAGTTAGGCTATTTTTTTTTTCCTTCAAAGGGATTGAGATCTTTCTTGAGAGATGATGAGTTCAGTGAACCAGAGGCTCAAACTGTTATTTCACTTTCTTATTGCCTGAGCACAAAGCAGCCAAAAGGAGCTCAAGGTACACAATCTAAAATGTGTGTGTTAGATCAGATGATTAACTCTGGCAGAGAGAGCTTCATTCAGCTGAATCAACTCTCAGAGGTTATATTGTTGAATACCCTTCCCCTGCTTCAGCTAAGTAAATCTCTTTTTGTTTATGGGCTGAATGACCTATTCTTGTCTGATTTTGTTCCACTAGCAAATTTAAATTAGCAGAAAATGAATCTGAATAGGGCCAGGATATAACACTCTGGCCTCAAAAAGCTTACAGTCTAACAACGATAAAATGTATACCCTAAAAGCTATGATAGGCTTTTATTATAAGTGCAAAGGAAAGGTTAAACATTTTTGGAAAAAAACTGAATGAAGAAAAATCACTTTGAGCTAGAAGAATGGAATGCTTCATTAAAGGAGGTGCTAACATTTAAATATACTGGCCAAAATCTATCAGGGTTTCCAAGTCAATGAGATATGACCGGGAAAGGCAGGGGGCTGGTCTGAATGTTGTGGCAACGAGTAGGCTTGGTGTGATACAAAGCACAGAAATGAGAGATGAGAGGACAGAATTAGAATGGGATCCAGTATCTATGAAATATAAAGTGGTTTACATATTCATAGGACAGAAAAAATATATTGATGTAGTTCTTTCTAACTATTTGGCTGACCATACTTCATCTAAAATACAGTTCATCATCCTCTCCTTCATACATTTGAGGACCTTTCATCCTTCACAATGTAGCTCCAAACCTATCCCAACCTAACAAACTTCATTATAGCCAGGCTGTGCTTTCACCCTGGTTCTGTTACATTCTCAGTTTGCACTGTTAATATTTAAGGATCATTTGGCTATTTCTTTGTATATTCTTGGGAATTTTTTCAAATAGATGTCCTCATGTTCTTCTTCTTTAACTGGACATAAATCTTATTTATTTAAAAAAAATAAGAACTGTGCATTTATTTTTTATTTACTTAGTGATACCATTACCTAACTCTAAATCCCAGAATATGCTGTTCCATTTTACTTCATGAAAAATGTAAGTACTCCTAAGGATAACTTACCAGAAAAGATAAGGACATTATGACATGGTAAGAAATTACAAATATGATGAATTCACAGAAAAGAAAACAAGTAAGAAATGATGGAAACTGAATCCAACGTCTTGTGATGTTTGAAGATATATGAAGATATAGAAGAATTTTATATAGAGAGAACAAAATATTCTAAGTGGAAACAACATTAAAAAGTAGAAAAATCAAATTAATTGCAATATGAGTGATCTTGGTAAAAAGAACAATGAAATATACATTCTTTTCAACAGTGGAACAATCAGCCACGGATCCGGAATGTTGCACAAACTGCCAACTAGAGTGGCTTAATTAGTTGCTTAATTATTTTATTGTGTTAAAGGGAGGGGGAAATGGGAGGAACATGAGAAGCAAATGCGGATGTAAAGAACAGAAGTCTTTCCCAACCCCACTGAATTCTAGTGTCTTTATTATTTTCGATTTATCCCGTGTGTGACTTGCTTTACGTATATTTGTTTACATGCTTTTTCCCTCACTCAGATTGCAAATTCCTTGAGGTTAGGGACTCTCGTTTGCCTCTTCCTGGATCCCCAGGAATTATCAAAATATCTGGCACATAGTAAGTACTCAATAGGCGTTTACTGAATTGTATTCAATTGAATATATATGACATTCAATTTATTGCATTCAAAATTCAATTTATAATTTTCAGCTACATACACATACACAAACACAGACAAACAAACAGACACAAAGATGCCCAATGCTTCTCTTGCTTCTAAAAGAAGAAATAGAGATTCTCATTTCAGATAGATGATTAAGAATCAAGATGTATCTGAATTGCAGGACCCAGAATAAAAGAAAATGAACCAAAGTAGCTTTGATACATAGTCAAGATCATTCAGGCTTCAAATTAGGCATACCTGGAACATATAATTATAATCCTAGATTCCCAAGAATGTAAAGCTCAACAATTGAGAGAACTCAAGAGGTTTAGACTTAAGGAATGTTATGCTAAATAGAAATATGCATTGGAGTATGGTATCAATATAGTGCCCTGTGTTACTGCCAAGGTGCTTGGGGAGGGGAGATGATAAGGTTAAGAGGGAATATCTGCCCCCAGGAGAGCAGTTTTCACTAATGCACTGCTATTTATCTTTTCAACTTTGTTGGGAGATAGTCTCACTGTACTCTGTTCTAGTTAAACCACATTTGGAGCATCACGTTCACTTTCTTTCTTTTTTTTTTAAGGTGTCTTATTGTAGAAGAAATACACACTCAAAAACTGGAGAGTGTCCTAGAGGAAAGCTACATGGTCTTTGATAAAAGGACTAGAAATCACGCAGTTATTTGTGTTGTAGTTTTGCAAGTTTATCATGGCCAAGATAAGATGCGGGAAGGGGAAGTAGGGAATGAGATTTATCTTCAAGTATTTAAATGACTATAAGGTAGAAGAAGGATTGAATTTGTTCTGTTTATCTCTAACAGCTAGAACAAAGAGCAGTGAGTGGATATTGAGTAAAATACTGTGTTTTATTTTTCCCACAATTGCACATCAATAAAAGTTTTAGCATTCATTTTTATAAGATTTTGAGTTCCAGATTTTTCTTCCTCCCTCCTGCCCTCCCCTCTTCTGAAAATGGCAGGCAATTTGATGTAGTTTATGTACACACTATCATGTAAAACATATTCCCATGTTCATCACAGTTGTGGAAGAAGAAAAAGTTCAAAAGGGAAAAAAATGAGAAAGAATAAAGTAAGTGAAAAAATGCGCTTTGATCTGCATTCGTAGTCCATCAGTTCTTTATCTGGATATGGATAGCATTTTTCTTTGTGAGTCCTTTGTACTTGTCTTGGGTCATTGTGTTGCTTAGAAAAACTGAGTCATTCATGGTTGATCCTCACACAGTGTTACTGACACTATACACACACACACACACAAACACACACACACATTTTTTTCCTGATTCTGCTCATTTCACTTTGCATCAGTTTGTACATCTTTCCAACTTATTTTTCTCTTCTGAAATATTCTTGCTCATCCTTATTGTCTAATAGTATTCCATTCCATTAATATATTACAGCTTATTCAGCCATTCCCCAATTGATATGCATTCCGTCAGTTACCAATATTTTGCCATCATGAAGAGGACTATTACAAATATTTTTGCACATGTAGGTCCCTTTCCCTTTTTTATGATTTCTTTGATAGTGGTGTTGTTGGATCAAAGGATATGCACAGTTTAGTTGCCTTTTATATTATTATATATTATATATATATATATATATATATATATATATATATATATAACTATGTAATTATATAGTTGCCTTTTATATTATTCCAAATTGGTCCCTTGAATAGGTGAATCAATTCTCAACTCCACCAACAGAGCATTAGAGTCTCAATTTTCCCACATCTTCCCCAACATTTTTCATTTTCCTTTCTGTGTCATATTAGGCAATCTGATTGGAGTGAAGTGGTATGTCAGAGTATTTTTAACTTAATTTCTCTAATCAAAAGTGATTTAGAGTGCTTCTTCATATGCCTATAGATGTCCTCTATTTCTTCATCTGAAAACTGCCTGTTCTTATCATTTGACCATTTGTCAATTGTGAAATGGCTTCTATACTCATAAATTTGACTCAATTTTCTATATAGTTAAGAAGTGAGGACTTTATCAGGGACACTTGCCATAAATATTGTTTCCCAGCATTCTACTTTCCTTTCAATGTTGGTCCCATTGGTTTTGTTTGTACAAAAGCTTTTCACTTTAACATGATCAAAATCAACTGCTCTACATTTTATAATTCATTCTGTCTTGTTTGGTCATGAATTCTTCCCCTCCCCATAGTCTTGATAGGTAGACTATTCCTTGCCCTTCTAGTTTAATTGTTTCATTGTTTATTGCACTTTTTAGGAAGATGGATTTTCCTTCCCTTTCTTTGTTTATTATATTTACTCTCCCTTTTACTTTATATAAGAACAGGATTTCTACTGCTGCTTTTTCTTTTTTAACTTCAGCTGAAGTATAATAGATTCTTCTCCAGTTCCTTACCTTTGCTGTATTTACTATATTTCTCTGCTATAAGTGTGTTTTTTTATTAACCACATATAGTAGGATTCTGATATTTTTATCCACTGTGCTATCCACTTCCATTTTATTGGGGAGTTCATCCCAACAACGCTCACAGTTATGATTAGTACCAGTGTATTTCCATCTATCCTATTCTTCTTGTTGTTTCTCTTCCCTCTCCTTTCACCCCTTTTCACCTCACCAGTGTTTTGCTTCTGTCTACCACCTCCCTTGATCTTTCTTTCCTTCTGTCAGTCCCCACTCCTCCTGTTAATCTCTTAATCTCTTCCCTATCCGGTAAGATAGATTTCTCTATTTAATTGATTGTGTATGTTATTCCCTCTTTGAGCCAATGCTGATGAGAATAAGGTTCGAGAAATGGCCATCACCCCCCTTCCTGTCTTCCCTCCCACTGCAGTCAGTCTGTCTCTCCTCTTCATGTGCGATAATTTATCCTTTCTACCTCTCTCTTCCTTCTGCACCCATCTTACTCCTCTTTCTAATCCCTTAATTTTTTATGTCATTTCCTCAAGTTCACCTTATATCCATACCCACTTTATATGTATATTCATTCTATCTGTACTGTTAGTGATACAACTTTTAAGAGTTACAAGTATCACCCTCTGGTGTAGGGATATGAACAGTTTAGGTCTATTGAATCCTTCCTGTTTTATTTTTCCTTTTCACCTGTTTATGTTTCTCTTGGGTCTTGATACTAGGGGTCAAGTTTTTTGGTTTAGTTCTTGTCTTTTCTTTATGAAGGTTTGAAATCCTTTGACCATTTTTCTTTCAATGTATTATGCTTAATTTTGCAGAGCAAGTGATTTTTGATTCTAGTACTAGCTCCATTGCTCTCAAGAATATCAGTACCATAATATTGTTGCTGCCAAGCACTGTGTGATTCTAATTGTGACACCCTGGCATTAGAATTATTTCTTTCCAGCTATTCATATTACTTTTCCTTCATATGATAGCTTTGAAATTTGATATAACATTCCTTGGGGTTTTTATTTTGGGATCTCTTTCCTGAAATGATCAGTGGATTCTTTGATTCCTATTTTGCCCTCTGGTTCTATTAAATCAGCGAAGTTTTCATTGATAATTTCTTGAAAGACGCTATTGAAGGGAGAGGATTTTGGGAAGATGGTGGATTAGGTCTGAAAACTTTTGACTCTCCAAATTTCCTCCACAGAAAAAAGACATACCATTGCCTCAGAGGGAAAGTAGAGCAATAGAAATAGACAAAATTCAGGAAAAAGCACTTGTTCACCTAAGACATTATGAAGACCCCAGGAAAGTCCTGACTCCAGGGGCAAAAGTTTGGTCTGAGTAAAATGCGAACAACCCTGGGGAAATCTACGAACAAGCTCTGGGGACAGCTGGAGTTGAGAGGCTCAACCTTAGAGATTTTGATCTTCAGAGTAGTGTGTGGGGGGGAGTTTGAGGGGATGATTCTGATTGCTAAGGAGAAGAAGACTGAAGAACCTTCCAGTGTTGAGGATGACAAACACAGCCATGCTTATCAGAAGTATCTTAGGATGTGACTGTGGGGAGAAAAAGCTAGCACAGACTTGGTGAGCTCAGTAGCAGAGAGACAGGGATCCTGCTAGCTGTGGACACTTGGATATGACTAGAATCCCTGGTTTCAGTTCCAGAGATGATAGAATTGTAGTTTTCGGGCACTTTCCATTGAGAGTTAGATCATTTGCAGAACAATTGGACCAGGGGCTCTAACTATGACTTAGGAGTGGAGAGAAGAGCCCAAGGTTGAGTATCAGGACAGACCTCAGAAAATAACACTAAGAAGGACGTGCATCGGGGGCGGAGCCAAGATGGCGGAGTGAAAGCAACGACTCACCTAAGCTCCTGGAAAAACTCCTTTGGATATTTCTGGGGGGAGAGTCTGACCAGACTTTGGAGGTGTAGAATCCAGTGGGAGACGGACTTTGACAGATTCGGAGCCCAGGCTGGACTGGAAGGTCCACGGGAGGGATCTGTTCCGCGGGGGTAAGAGCCCGGCGCACAGCGCAGCGCGGTCGGCGCGGCAGGGCGGAGGCGACCCGAGGGGCCCGAGAGTGGCGGGCGAGACCAGCGGAGCAGGAGATAAGCCAGGCCGAGCCAACGATATCAGCGCAACAGCCTTTGAAATCTTCAGCCTAAAGACGGGACTTCAGTGGGTCACTACTTGAACATCCAGAAGCTGGGATGCCGGAGTGATCAGTAAGTGCTCTCCCCTCCCCCCCGATGACCGTGAGGGAACCATAAAATTCTTCCCCAGATTGATCCTGGATCAGTGGGAGCAGCAGAAAGGGGCGAGTGGTCTCGTAACACCAGAGGCTGGAGAGGTGGCAAAGGGGGATTCTTCCTACCGTGGTGGAGGCTGTCTGGAGGGACAGACGACCCAGGGCAGAGAAAAATTCGCACTGAGACCCAAGCAAGCCTCAGCCCGGGAGACGAGCCCCAGGAGGGGCGGGAACACGCATTAGCCTCTAGGCGTGCCCCAGCCCTCCAGGGGAAAAGGGAAGACAATAGGGAAGCTGGGATCACCATCCCCCCCTGGACCTTGCCTTTGCCTCAGGCCAGCTGAGGAGATAGCCTGAGACCAGACCACACCTCCCACACACCTATCAAGCTAAACCCAGGGTTGATCTGGGAAACAACAACAACAACAAAAAAAAAAGCCTGCTTTTAGCCTAGACAAACATCAACTCAACTTAAAAGATCTGTATCTCCTGACTGAAAGAACAAAAAGCTACAACACTCAGCCAACATCATGAATCGGAAAAAGCAGACGAAAAGTGAAAAAACCATAGAATCTTTCTATGGGGATAAGGACCAAAACACAAACACCAAAGAGGTCAGAGCTGAGACTGTACTTCCATCTGAAACCTCAGATGGGACTATGAATTTCTCGCAAGCACAACTAGATTACCTGGAACGTCTGAAGAAGGATATAAAAGAAAAACTGGCCAATGATTTTAAAACCATAAAAAAAGAATTCACTGATGAGAACATCAATCTGAAAAAGAAAATTGAAGAAATGGAAAAGGAAGTTCAAAAATTAACTGGAGAGAATAATTCCCTAAAAGGAAGAGTTAATCAAACGGAAAAAGAAAATCAAAACCTAATAGGGAAAATTGATCAGATGGAAAAGGAAACCCAAAACCTAACTGGGAAAATTGGTCGAATGGAAAAAGAAGTACAAAAATTAAATGGAGAAAATAGCTCCTTAAAGGGAAAAATTGGCCAGATGGAAAAGGAGATGCGAAAGCTAACTGAAGAAAACAATACGATCAAGATTAGAATTGGGCAAGTAGAAACTAATGACTCAATGAGGCAACAAGAGTCAGTCAAACAAAATCTAAAGAATGAAAAGATGGAAGAAAATCTAAAATATTTAATTGGAAAAACAACTGACCTGGAAAATAGATCCAGGAGAGAAAATCTAAGAATTATTGGCCTGCCAGAAACCCATGATGAAGAAAAGAGTCTGGACAATATCTTCCAGGAAATCATCAAGGAAAACTGCCCAGAAGCACTAGACTCAGAGGGCAAAATAGTCATCGAAAGAATCCACCGTTCCCCACCGGAAAGGGATCCCAAACTCAAAACCCCAAGAAATATAGTTGCCAAATTCCAGAGCTATCAAGTGAAGGAGAAAATACTACAAGCAGCCAGAAAGAAACAATTTAAATATCAAGGTCACACAGTCAGGATCACACAGGACCTTGCAGCTTCTACATTAAAAGATCGAAAGAATTGGAACCCAATATTCCGTAAGGCAAAGGAGTTGGGACTCCAACCGAGGATCAACTACCCAGCAAAGTTCAGCATAACATTTCAGGCAAGGAGAAAGTCATTCAACGAAATAAGGGATTTCCAGAGCTTCCTGACCAAAACACCAGAACTCAATAGACAATTTGATCTTCAAATGCAGGTCTCCAGAGAATCATAAAAAGGTAAACAGAGGGGAAAAAACAAAAACAAAAACTTGCAACTCAATTAGGGCAATCTGTTTACCTCCCTGTAAGGGAAGATGATACCTGTTAATCTTGAGAACTGTGCAGCTATTATGATAAAAGGGATATATGTAGAGGGAACGGGCATAAAGTAAATGATGTCATGGCAAAAATATGATTTAAGTATGAGAAGGGAATGTAATAGGAGGTGTGGAAAGGGGGAAGCAGAAAATGGCAAATTATATCACAGGAAGAAGTACAAAACCATAGTAGAGGGAAGGAGGGGAGGGAGATGAGCATTGTTTGAGAGGTACTCTCATCTGATTTGTTCAAAGGAGGGAACAATAACCTTAAGCAGATAATCCTAACTAGCTCTATAGGTAGTAGGAGGTGAAGGGGGAAGAAAGGGGAGGGTGGCTAAAAGGGAGGAAAGAAGCAATAAGAGTAAAGGGGACCAAAAGGGAGGGGGGCTAAAAGAAGGAGGGAAAGGCTGCAGGAGGAGGGGGAGAAAAGTGAATACTATTGAGGAGGGGAAGGGATACGGGAGAGTTAAAAGCATAAATGGTGGGAAAGAGGGTGGAGGGAAATACACAGATTGTAATCATAACTGTGAATGTGAATGGGATGAACTCTCCCATAAAACGGAGACGGATAGCAGAATGGATTAAAAGCCATAATCCAACAATATGCTGCTTACAAGAAACACATTTGAAACGGGGGGATACACATAGGATAAAGGTCAAAGGATGGAGCAGAATATATTGTGCTTCAGCTCATGTAAGAAAGGCAGGAGTAGCAATCCTAATCTCAGACAAAGCAAAAGCAGAAATAGATCTAATCAAAAGGGATAAGGATGGAAACTATATCCTACTAAAAGGCACCATAGACAATGAAGCAATATCATTACTAAACATGTATGCTCCAAGTGGTATAGCATCCAGATTCTTAGAGGAGAGGTTGGGGGAGTTGAAGGAAGAAATTGATAGCAAAACTATACTAGTGGGGGACCTCAACCTCCCCCTCTCTGAACTAGATAAATCCAACCTTAAAATAAACAAGAAAGAGGTTAAGGAGGTAAATAAAACTCTGGATAAGGTAGATATGATAGATCTTTGGAGAAAATTAAATGGGAATAGAAAGGAATATACCTTTTTCTCAGCGGTACATGGAACATTTACAAAAATTGACCATGTACTAGGACATAAAAATCTCACAATCCAGTGCAGAAAGGTAGAGATAATCAATGCATCCTTTTCAGATCATAATGCATTAAAAATTACATGTAATAAAAGGCCATGGAAAGAGAAACCAAAAATCAATTGGAAACTAAATAATCTAATTCTAAAGAAGGATTGGGTTAAAGAAGAAATCATAGAAACAATCAACAACTTCATTCAAGAGAATGACAATAGTGAGACAACGTACCAAAACTTATGGGACACTGCAAAAGCAGTTATTAGGGGAAGTTTTATATCTCTGAATGCTTACATAAATAAAATAGAGAAAGAGGAGATCAATGACTTAGGCTTGCAGTTGAAAAAGCTAGAAAAAGAACAAATTGAAAATCCCCAAGTAAATACCAAATTAGAAATACTGAAAACCAAAGGAGAGATTAATAAAATTGAAATAAAGAAAACTATTGAATTAATAAATAAAACCAATAGTTGGTTTTATGAAAAAACTAATAAAATTGATAAACCTTTGGTTAATCTGATCAAAAAAAAGAAAGAAGAAAACCAAATTACTAACATTAAAAATGAAAGGGGTGAACTCACCTCCAATGAGGAGGAAATTAAAACAATAATTAGAAACTACTTTGCCCAACTTTATGCCCACAAATTCGATAATCTAAACGAGATGGATGAATATTTTAAAAAATACAAATTGCCCAGATTAACAGAAGAGGAAGTTGAATACTTAAACAACCCCATCTCAGAAAAAGAAATTGAACAAGCCATCAATGAACTCCCTAGGAAAAAATCTCCAGGGCCAGATGGATTCACAAGTGAATTCTATCAAACATTTAAAGAACAGTTAATTCCAATACTACATACACTATTCTTGAAAATTGGGGAAGAAGGAGTCCTCCCAAATTCTTTCTATGATACAAATATGGTTTTGATACCCAAACCAGGAAGAGACAAAACAGAGAAAGAAAATTATAGACCAATTTCCCTAATGAATATAGATGCAAAAATTTTAAATAAGATTTTAGCAAAACGAATACAGCATCTAATCACGAGATTAATACATTATGATCAGGTAGGATTCATACCAGGACTACAGGGCTGGTTCAATATTAGGAAAACTATTAGCATTATCGACCACATCAACAACAAAGCTAACAAAAACCACATGATTATCTCAATAGATGCAGAAAAAGCTTTTGACAAAATACAACATCCATTCCTACTAAAAACATTGGAGAATGTAGGAATAAAGGGAACTTTCCATAAAATAATAAGCAGTATCTATCTAAAACCTTCAGCAAGCATTATATGCAATGGGGATAAGCTAGATGCATTCCCAATAAGATCAGGGGTGAAACAAGGTTGTCCATTATCACCACTATTATTCAATATGGTACTAGAAATGTTAGCTGTAGCAATTAGACAAGATAAAGATATTCAAGGAATTAGAATAGCCAAAGAAGAAACTAAGTTATCACTCTTTGCAGATGATATGATGATTTACCTAGAGAATCCCAGAGATTCAAGTAAAAAATTACTTGAATTAATAAACAACTTTGGCAAAGTTGCAGGGTACAAAATAAACCCACACAAATCCTCTGCATTCCTATATATTAGCAACAAAGTTCAACAGCAAGAGATAGAAAGAGAAATCCCATTTAAAGTTAGGGTAGACAGTATAAAATACTTAGGAGTCTACCTGCCAAAACAAACCCAGGGACTATATGAACACAATTACAAGACACTTTTTGCACAAATAAACTCAGATTTAAGTAAGTGGAAAAACATTAGTTGCTCATGGGTAGGCCGTGCTAATATAATAAAAATGACAATTCTACCCAAATTAATATACTTATTTAGTGCCATACCAATTAAACTATCAGACAATTACTTTCTAGAGCTGGATAAAATAATATCAAAATTCATTTGGAAAAACAAAAGGTCCAGAATATCAAAGGGACTAATGAAAAGAAATGCTTGGGAAGGTGGCCTAGCGCTACCAGACCTTAAACTGTACTATAAAGCAGCAATTATCAAAACCACTTGGTATTGGCTAAGAAACAGAGAGGTAGACAAGTGGAATAGACTTGGCACTCAAGATGCAGTAGGCAAGGAATATAGCAACCTTCTGTTTGATAAACCCAAGGACCCCAGCTTCTGGGATAAGAACTCATTGTTTGACAAAAATTGCTGGGAAAACTGGATAACAGTGTGACGGAAATTAGGCATAGACCCATACCTGACACCGTACACAAGAATAAAGTCCAAATGGGTACATGATTTAGGTATAAAGATTGATACCATGAATAAACTGGAGAAGCAAGGAATAGTGTATTTATCAGATCTATGGAGAAGGGAAGAATTCTTTACTAAAGAAGAGATAGAATGCATTATGAAATGCAAAATGGATAACTTTGAGTACATTAAACTGAGAAGTTTTTGCACAACCAAACCCAATGCAACCAAAATCCGGAGGGATGTAGTAAATTGGGAAAAAATTTTTACAGCTAAGCTCGGGGATAAAGGCCTCATTTCTAGAATATATAGAGAACTGACCCAAATGTATAATCATACAAGTCATTCCCCAATTGATAAATGGTCAAAGGATATGAACAGGCAATTTTCAGAGGAAGAAATTAAAGCTATCTATAATCATATGAAAAAATGCTCTAAATCACTATTGGTTAGAGAGATGCAAATCAAAACAACTCTGAGGTACCACATCACACCTATAAGATTGGCAAACATGACAGAACAAGAAAATGATAAATGCTGGAGAGGATGTGGGAGAGTTGGAACACTAATTCATTGTTGGTGGAGCTGTGAGCGCATCCAACCATTCTGGAGAGCAATTTGGAACTATGCCCAAAGGGCTACAAAAATGTGCATACCCTTTGACCCAGCAATATCGCTACTAGGACTATATCCCCAAGAGATCATAAAAATGGGAAAGGGTCCCACATGTACAAAAATATTTATAGCAGCACTCTATGTAGTTGCCAAAAACTGAAAGTCAAGGGGATGTCCATCAATTGGGGAATGGCTGAATAAATTATGGTATATGAATGTAATGGAGTACTATTGTGCCATAAGAAATGATGAACAAGAAGACTTCAGAGAGGCCTGGAAGGACTTATATGACCTGATGCTGAGTGAAAGGAGCAGAACCAGGAGAACTTTATGCACAGCAACAACCACAGTGTGTGAGAGTTTTTTCTGGTAGACTTAGATTTTTGTAATAACACAAGAACTTCTGAAAAAAAAAAAAAATCCCAATGGTGGACCTCAAGGCAAAAAGCCTTCCACACTCAGAGAGAGAAATATGGAAGTCACTCACATAATGTAGCAGATCATGTTTGTGTATGTGTATCTGTTTGTGTATCATGTTCTGATTTGTTATACGAATTCTTTCATTTATCTTAGTCTGACTACATAGCATGACGATAGTGAAAATATACTCAATAGGAAAGTATATGTAGAATCTATACAGAATTGTATGCAGTCGTGGGGAGGGAGGGAGGTAGTGGGGGGTGGGTGGGGAGGGATAAAATCGCAATTGTATGGCAGTGATTGTTAAACATTAAAAAAAATAAAAAAATTAATTAAAAAAAAAAAAAAAAAAAAAAGAAGGACGTGCATCTTGGGACATTACTCCCAATGCCTTGGGACTAGAACTTGATCACACTATTAGCTGATAAAATATAAATAAACAAACAAATAAATAAAATGCCCAAGCAAAGGAGAAAGAAATCAACTGCGGATAACTGTTGTGGGGATAGAGAAGATCTGGGTTCAGTCAGAGAAAGATAATGGAGATTTTTAAAAAGCCACTCCTTTTTCAATGAGAAATATCAAATGGCCCCAAGCACAAAAAGAGTTTTTAGAAGAACTTGAAAAGGACTTTAAAAACAAAATAAAAGAGAATGAGAAAAAATTAGGGGAAAAATGGAGCTATCAAAAAAAATCAAGAAAATTATGAAAAGAAGGTCAATCAATTTGAAATAGCGAACCAAAAATTTAAGGAAAAAAATATTTCCTTGAAAACTAGAATTGGACAAAGTGAAGCCAATGACATTTAAGACACAAATAAATAATAAAACAAAATCAAAAGAATGAGAAATAGAAAAGAAAATTAAAAATCTCATCTGAAAAAACAACTGATCCAGAGAACAGATCAAGGAGAAATCATTTAAGAATAGTCATATTTCCTGAAAATTATGGTTAAAAAAGAATCTTGATATTAGAAGAAATTATCAAGGAAAATTGCCTTGAAGTTCTAGAACAAGAAGGCAAAGCAAAAATAGAAGAAAAAAATCCACACATCACCACTTGAAAGAGATATCAGGAGGAAAATTTAAAGAAAAATCATAGGTGAGTTTCAAAGCTCCCAGACTGAGGAGAAAATAGTGGAAACAACAAGAAAAAAAATTAAATATCATAGAGCTACAATTAGGACTTCAAAGGACTATACATCTTGGAATGCTATATTTTGTAAAGCAAAAGAGCTAGTATTATGACCAGGGATAACTTATCCAGCAAAGTCAAATATACTTCTGAACAACAGTAACAAAAATATGAACATATAATGAATTGAAAGACTTTCAAGTATTTGTGACAAAAACAGCAGAACTTTCAACACAGAACGTCCAAAAATTTGAAAAATTTGGGACAATTGGACAAATAACATCCAAAAGAAATATTCAGTAAACATTAAGGACAAATTATAAGGGACTCAATGAGGTCAAATAATTTATTTTGTATATATTTATATGACTATATATAATATATATTCAATTATATTTATTTCATATATATGATATATATTTCAATGTATATTTATTTCATATATCATATATATACATATATGTGTGTATATATATATACGTATATAATATATCATATAATATATATCATATATGTATATATACATATATGATTATATTCCCAGTACTATTGGATGTCATGTTTTTTATTTGGGTAGTTTAAAAAAAAGCCTTGGGCTGAACTAAGTATGAAAGGGGTGGGCTGGGGGGGGCTTCTAAAAAGTACGTGTGTATTGAGAGATAAAAAGTAGCATTTAATTCTTACAAATGAAGCAAAAAGGGGAAATTTAGACAAAAGAAGCTAGTAGGGAGGAGGGCAGATAATGCTGAAATCTTACTCTCATCAGAATGGATTAAAGAGTGCACAACCTATATATCTAGAAGGGTTTAAAAGTGTTCTATACTCAGAAAGAAATAAGAGGGCAAAGGAATAAAGAGAGGGGAGAGGATAAGGGAAGGATTATTGGAGGGGTGGGTAGATTAAGGAATAGGAGGGAAAATTACTGGGAAGAAGTAAGGAGAGGAGTCAGGAGGGATGGGAAATAAGAGATACACACAACTGTAAAAGATCAGAAATAGAATTTAGTAGGGAAAACACAGTGTAGTAATCATGTTCACAGACAAAGATAAAGCTAAAATAGATTTAATGAAAAGAGAAAAATAGGAAAACTACACTATATGCCAGTCTATTAATCAATATTGTTTGAGATTATTTAAAGTAGCTAGAAAGTGTAAGATTATAATATTGTTGTGATGTAGAAAATGAGCTGATGGACTTGGAAAAATATGGAAGGACTTTCACTTATGAAGGAAGATGTTATCCACCTTCAGAGAAACAGAGGACAGAAAATATATAGTATGGTTTTATATAGATGAATATGAATGCTTATGTCTATATATGAGTATGATTATAGATATTTAAGTATATTATGTATATGTAAGTGTATGTATGTATGTATTTGTATATATATGTAATTGTATGTGTATATATACATATGTGTATATGTGGGTGTATATATAAATGTGTGTTTGTATGTGTGTATATGTATGTATCCACACATTATAGCCTTCTTGGGGAGGGAGGGAGGAATGTGGGGAAAAAAAGAATAATTTAGCAAGTACACAGCAGAGAAGAAAAGAAAACTCACAAGGAAACAAAGATGGACAGCCCTGAACACAATGTGTAGTATTTATGATATAGGCTTTCTTGAAATGGAAATTCATTCCCGTATATCTTAATCCTCTCCTACATCCTGCTGTGCACATGGCAATGTTTTTTTTTTTTCTCTTATTTGGTCTTTAAATTTAAAATGTTATTTTTTTAAAGAAAAGAAAAGATGCTGTCCATGTTGTCCTTTTGATTATGGCTTTCAGGTATTCCCACGATTCTGATATTGTCCCTCTTGGATCTACTTTCCAGTCAATTGTTTTCCCATGAGATATTTTACATTTTCTTATTTTTTTCATTCTTTTGAATTTGTTTGATTGATTCATAACATCTCATAGAGTCATTTGCTTCCAGTTGCTTAAATTATAACTTTTAAGGTGTTGTTTTCCTCAATTAGCTTTTGTACTTTCTTTTCCATTTGGCCAATTTTACTCTTTAAGGAACTGTTTTCTTCAGTGGATTTTTGTATTTCCTTTTCGATTTGGCTAATTCTACTTCCTAAGCAGTTTTCCAAGCTACTGAGTCTTTTTTCATAATTTGATTGCATCACTCATTTCTTTTCTCAAATTTTCTTCAACTTCTCTTTTATGATTTTTTAAGCTCCTTTTTGAGCTCTTCCATGAGTTTTTTTCTGGACTTGAGAACACTTCTCATTTTTCTTTGGGATTTTGCCCATAGGCATTTGCCATTATTGTCCTCTTCTGAGTTTGTGTCTTCATCTTCCCTGTCACCATAATAACTTTCTGTTGTCAGATTCTTTTTTGTTATTGTTGTTTTATGTTCATATATATTTGCCTTTTTCCTTTCTTTTAAATTTTATCTCTGCTCCCAGGATGGAAAGGGCTCTGTTATCAGACTTCTTTATGCCAGTGGCTGCAGGTCCGGGCTGTTTACCTGGTGCTGTACTGATGTTTCCCAGAGACCCACAGTTGACCATTGTGTCTGATGTTGTACTTGCAGCATGGGGTGGGGGTATCTGGCACTGCTGGAGAGATCTGGCAGCTTATTTGGTGGTAGGCTAGGGTCCTAGTAGTGGAGTTTTATGTGTTCTGAAGTCAGGTAGGGTTTTTCTGCATTTCCCCAGGGTTACACTAGAACACGTGGCTATCTGCCCCATGGAGGAGGCCTGTTTCCCTTGGGCTACAATGAAGACCATGGAGATCCCACTGCAAAAACCTGTCTGTCTGGAGCTACACTGAAGTACATAATGGTTCTTGGAACTGGAGTCTGCTAGATCCCCTGAGTATGCTAAAGCATGGTGGTGTTGATGTTTGTCTGCTCCACCACCCTGGGGCTCAGTATCTCATGCTGGTTTGATGAGGTGGGGCTTGCTCTAGGCTCAGACCTCTCTACCCCATCTTATCATGGGTTCCATAATGCCAAGATTTGTTCTGGGGAGACATTTTATAGTTGATTGAAAGTGAATTTGGGAGAGCTACAATGATCTACTGTTTATTCTGCCATCTTGGCTCCCAGAAGTCTATCTATTGAATTTTAAAGTCAGAAAACCTTCCAAATAATTAGAGCTATTCAAAGGGAGAATGTACTAGGTTGGAAAGTAATGGATTCTTTTTCACTTGAAAGCTTCACTTATGTCATTTATGTTTTGAGAGATATGCTTGTTTAGGTTCAAACTGAACTAAATGAAACTGAGTCTAAAGAAGATAAAAATTAGGGATGACATTATAATTGTTTTTGAGTATTTAAAAGACTATCACATGCTTTTGTCTCCTCCATTAGTGTATGAATTTGAGTGCAGGGTTTGCTTTACTTTCATATTTGTTTTGAAAGGTATTCTAAATTTATCCCCATTTTGAGCCCCGTAACCAATTTGTTGGAAGGGATTGACTATATTATTAATCCTATTTTACAGATTAAAAAAAAATGAAGATCAATGCAGTTAAAAGACTTTCCAAAGAAAGAGCTTTTTTTGCTTAGCAAAAGAGCCAAGGAAGAAGATTAGTCCCTTATCTTCTATACCTTGTAGATCATCTTTCCTGTTGTATATGCCTAATATACATGTATTAATATAAAAATAGATAATAATTGTGTCAAGTAGAATTTTGATCTTTCATACAACATGAAAACTTGCCTTTTGAAGTCACATTACTTCTTACCTCACATATAAGGAGAGTGGGAGATGGTTTTTCACTATGAGAGTAAATGAAATACTCACCAAATGACACTGAATTTCTAATAGCACATTTTATTATACATGTTTTATCATAGTAAGATAAATCTTGTCAATTAGATTCCCCACATCATGCATGTAGTCAATTTGACTGACAATAACAATGCTCACAGTAGCCACTTTAATTAATAATGACTTCTATTCAGAATGGTGGTATGCTTCCAGGAATAATACTGAGGATAGAGTTTCAGAAAAGCAAATACCACTGGGAGTTTTGGCCTAGAGAAATTGTCTCCTTGAATTCATTTGATGCCAAGGTGAATGAGGGACACTGTAGATAGGCTAAGAAAAAGAAAAATACTTGATACCAATTTTGAAACAAATGAAATGACTCATAAAGTCACTTGAAAACTTCAGGGAGATTTCAGATTACTGGCACTGGTACCTCTTTGTCTCTGTTCTAGAAAATGAGTCATCATTTGCAAATGATCCACTTTCAACATGAAGGTTTTGTCCTCAATAAAACCCTAGAAAAGGAGAGTGGAGACAATAAAAGTAAGAGCACTGGATAGATAGACAGACAGACAGATAGATGATAGATAGATAGATAGATATAGTTCAAAGCACCTGCTTCAAATCTCAGATTTATTGCTTATTACATATGTGACATACAGCAAACCATTTAAAAACTCTTAGAGCTTCTGTTGCCTCATCTGTAAAATGAGAGGAATAGTGTAGATGGTCTAAATATGGAAGAGATGTCAGATGACATTTAATCCCAGTTATCTTGTTGAAATTGAGGACCATTCAGGTGAGTGAGTTGCTCAGTGTTATACAAGTAATTAACTTTACAAGTGAAATTTGAATTTGAAATCAGAGTCAGAGCTCTTTCTACTATAATACTTTTTGTTTCTTTATTCACTTTATATTTATCCTGTGCATATTCATATAGGTTCTTATTTGATTCTTTGCATTCATATCCCCAATACTTATCATATAGTCTAGCACATAGTGATAAGTGATTGTTCAATTACTGACACCATGTTGAACTCTAAATCTCTCTCTAGCCTTAATCATATGAACTTCTCAATTCAGACAAATCAAGGCACTCTATCTCTGGGTCCCATGAACAGTCATACTTTCACAAAATCTCTCATATATAACACATTCTATCCATGCACACTGACACCTACCTGGTACAGGCTTTCATCACCTCCCACATGGATTAATGCAATAGTCTGATGGTTGGTCTCCCTGCCTCAAGTCTCTCAGTACACCAGAATATCTTCACTCATTTAGCAAAATAATTTTACGAAAGAAAAGTTGAGTATGTCACCCTTTTACTAAATAAATTCTAGTGGCTCCCAATTACCTCCAAGATCAAATTATTTGATTTTTAAAGCCCTTTGCAGCTGGTAACTTCCTACCTTTCCAGACTTTTTAAAATGTATGTCTCTTTCCCAATATTTTATGATATGTGACATTTACCATCTTACTTTCCATAACCCATAACATTTTATTTCCCATTTCCATGGCTTTTTACTGACTGTTGCCTATGTTGGGAATGCTAGCCCTAGAAGTTATTATTATAGCTAGTCTGGTTATTATCATAGTCCATCATTCTTAACTGCTCCCTACCTTTCTTATTTGACTTATTTTTCCATGTTTAGTTTTTATCCTGTTTAATTAATTCAGTGTCTACTTTGCCTGTATGACACCATACTCTACATCCCTCCAACATACCCACACCCTCAGCTAATTCCTTAGGCTCAATTGAGATCTCTAATGTCTTAAGCCTTAGGGTTAATTGAAGTTGGACATCATAACAAAAACTCATATACCCATAGGAATCCTCCAGTCCTGCATTCTTGCACCCTATATTGATACCTCCCTAAAGCAATAGTTAGTACTTTAGGAAAGGGGAGAAACAGACATGTTATATCTGTATTGATGTCTAAACCAGACAGATGTGTAAAGCAACAGCTGTCAATAAATAAGCAGAATCATTTCCCTCTTCCTATTCTGATAAAATGGAACCTCCTTTCAAATGTTTCAGTTAACCTTAAAATAAGCACTAAAAGTTAATGTAAAATTGTGACTTGAACCAAATGAGAAACTTGCTTGGTAAAGTATATTTTGTTGTTATTGGAAAAAAACAGAAATTCACTCTCATGAGAGGTCATCTATTATATCAAGTATCTGGAAAATGAAAACTGAGATAGATGACTTAGGTTGTGCTTCAGACACTTGATGTAATAAATCTATGGCATAAAGTTAGGGACTGGTACAATTGCATCTAAAAACATATTCGACTAACAAGATTAAAGCTGAAACTTCTTTATCATCTTATCATGATTCTATGCTATAAGACTTTAAGTAAGAACATATAATGCATGAATTCATAGCAGCTCATTAGGTTATAAACCAGTTGTTTGGTATCTGTAATGAATTTCAATTTATGTTTAAAAATCAGCTTAAAAGAAAGAGTAAGAGAGGAGAAAGTCAATTTGATAGTATTTACAGAAGAAAAAGAAATAGAAAGGAAATAGAAAGCTGTAGAATCTAAACATTCTTTAGTAAATTTGGTAAAGAAAATATTTGGTAAATTCATTTCCTTACAAAAGTAAGCCTGAACCCTAGCATGCTATGTGTAGATATATTTAAATGTGAGAGATGTAAGAATTTGAATTGAAACTTGGTAGTTTTTGAATGACTATTAAAATAACCCTTCATATCAGTTCAATCACTAAGCAATAGAGCAGAGGTGAAGCAAGTTGGGTTTGGCTAGGGAATGGGGTTGAATAGAAGGGAGGGAAGAAGGGAAGGAAGAAGTAGTAGGGGAAAGGGGAAAAAGGGAGGGGGCTGATCAAAGGGAGGGCAGATTAAGGGATGTGATAGTCAGAAGCAAAACACTAGTGAAGAGTGAAAGGGACAGAGGAGAGAGAAAAGCATAAACTGGGGTGGGGGGGAGAGAATAGGATGGAGAGAAAGAGATAGTTAGAAATCATCACTGTGAATGTGAATGTGAAGAATTCTCCCATAAAATGAAAGCAGATATCAGCGTGGACTAAAAATCATAATCCTACAATCCATTTATTACAAGAAATACATTTGAAGCATAGAGATATATACAGAATAAAGATAAAAGGCTGGAACAAAATATATTATGCTTAGGCTGCACTAAAAATAATCAGGAGTAGCAATTCTGGTCTCAGACAAAGTAAAAGCAAAAATAAATCTAATTGAAAAGAGCTAAAAAAGGAAACTACATCTTGATAAAAGGTACCATAGACAACGAAGCAATATCAATAATATATATGCACCAAGTGGTACAGCTTCCAGATTCTTAGGGAAAAGTTAAGTGAGTTATAGGAAGAAATAGGCAGCAAACTATATTAATGGGGAGCCTCAACTTACCCCTCTCAGAACTATGTTAATCTAACCACAAAATAAACAAGAAATAAGTTAAGGAGGGGAATAAAATTTTAGAAAAGTTAGTAGACTGCTGAGGAAAACTGAACAGAGATAGAAAAGAATATGCTTTTTTTCCTCAGCAGTACATGGCACCTACACAAAAAATGACCATGTACTATGGCATAAAAACCTCACAATCCAATGCTAAAGGCAGAAATATTAAATGCATCCTTTTAAGACTATGATGCAATAAAAATTATATGCAATAAAGGACCATGGAAAGATAGGCCAAAAATGAATTGGAACCTAAATAATCTAATCCTAAAGAATGAGTGAGTCAAATAACAAATCATAGAAAAATCAATAATTTCATCCAAGAGAATGACAAAAAATAAGAAAACATACCACAACTTTTGAAATGCAGTCAAAGCAGTTTTTAAGGGAAATTTTGTGTCTCTAAATGAATGAATAAAGAAAGAAGAGATCAATAAATTAGGCATGCAAATGAAAAGGCAAGGAAAAGAACAAATTAAAATCCCTAATTAAATACAAAATTAGAAATTCTGAAAATGACTGAAGAGTTCTGATATATGAATGCAATGGAATTCCATTGTTCTAAAAGAAATAATGGGTAGAGAGAATTCAGAAAAACCTGGAAAGACTTTCATGAACTAATGCTGAGTGAAGTCAGCAGAACCAGGAAAATATTGTACACAGTAACAGTAATATTGTGTGATGACCAATGTTAATAGACCTAACTCTTTTCAGCAATGCAATGATCTGAGATAATTCCAAAATAATCATGATGGAAAATTCTATCCATATCCATAGAAAAAACTATGTATTCTGAATGCAGATTGAAACATACTATTTTCTATTTTTATTTTTTTGTTATTTTCTTTCTTATACCCCCCTTTGGTTCTAATTCTTCTTTACAACATGACTAATGTGAAAATATGTTTAATACACATACAGCCTATATCAGATTGCATGCTGTTTTGGGGAGGGGTAATGAGAGGGCAAGGGAGAAAATCTAAAACTTAAAATCTAAGAAAAGTAAATGTAAACTAACACTAAATGCTAAAAAGTGGGTATGGCTAGCTAGATTTGTATAGCAGTGGATCCAGCTTCACTGCTGGGATATTGCGTGAAAAAGTGGGATGATTTATTTTAGAGCATTTCATGAGCAATCTATGAAAATAAGGGTATTACAAGTTTGTGTGCATGTATGTGTATATATGTGTGTGTGTATATATGTATATGTGTATGTGTATATATGTATGTATATGTATATATGTGTATATTTCTCTCTGTGGAGAGAGAGAGAGAGAGAGTTTATTCCTTTAACCTAGCAGACTTCATGTATACATGAAGGCCAGAAAATAATTCTGACTGATATAAGCAAATTGAGGAAGACTTTTAAATTCTTAGAGCAATTGCAACTTAGGATGTCTCTGTCATTCAAAAATCGCAGCATCTATATATGTTCATTTGAACAGGTTATCAATACCATAAGATGGGAGAAGTGACAAAGTATCAATTAAAATGACAATCCTAGGATATCTACATTTTCCCTACATAGCATATGTCTATAAAATACCAAGATAGAAAAATTTCACTATCCAAGACAATGTCCAGTCCGAAGCATCCTGTCCTTAGTGGCCATAAACAGAAGAATGCTACTGGACAGCCTCATCTGGGCCTGTAGTTGTTGACTCAAGAAAGGGCATTCTGGGTTCACTCAGAAAGTAGAGCAAAGCATGTGTGTTATGTCAGGGTGCTTCTTCTGGTTGATTAGTTCAGTCTTTGACCTTTATTGGGGATCAAATGATTTTAAATTATTATCACTGTGTGTATATGATTGCAAAAGTAGCTATACTCAAATATTTTTAACATCCATTTAAAAATTTAATCCCTCTGTCATGTGACAACTCAAACAATTAGAAATAAATCATGTCCTACCTACATCTTCTCTAGGATTATACTTTCCAAGTACTTCCACTAAAGCTCTATAAGTGAGGGAGGGTCGTGCAAAGTCACTGGGCTCACTTACTCCTCAGGAGTCATCTGAGTCCAGTGACAAGAAGTCATGGCATCACCTTCCTGATGGAATGGTCGTCTTTGAGAACTGAGGACGAACAACAACCTGTGAGTAACACAAGCTGCCACACTGGGGACCCAACTACCCAGTTCCAGTTGGATAATATAATCCCTTCCTTTCTTCTTCCTTCCTTCTTCCTTCCTTCCTAGCTTCCTTCCTTCTTTTCTTCTTTCTTTCCTCCATGATTTTCCCCTCTTTCCTTCTTTCTCCTCAATTTCCCTTCCCTTCCATTGTCTTCCCTTCCCTTTCCTTTCTTTCCCCCCCTTTCCTTTCCTTACCATTGATGAAACCTACCAACACATCTTGGGGTTTGCAGGGTAGATTCCTCTCTTAAGTACCATGACTTAAACCAAAACCACTCTGGTTCTCATTTATTGCCAAAATTAGTCCAGAGTGAATGTAAATAGCAATAATGTCTGTTTTGATCAGAAACCCTGAGGGTTCTCCACTCCCAGATTGATTTTTTTTTTTTTTTACTAAGTAAAAGATCTCATTCTTTGCATCAACTTCCTGATCTTTGAGAATAAAGAACAAATACCATCAACTCATTTTTCTCTGGCATGAGGCTTTTTGGTCTTTTACCTTCTTGATTAATATCCTCTGAATACACTCCAGGTTATCAGCATCCTTCCAAAACATGGCGTACTGGATACAGTGATTACTATGTGGTCAGATCATTGACACTAATACCTAAAGTTGAACAGAATATTTAATTTGATATATGTTATGTGTACATTAACTGTTGTATCATCCTATTTAATTTTATTTAACACAAAGTCCAAGAAAACATCCAGATATTTTTTCTGACAAATTGTTTTCTAGACATTTCACTCATTTTGTAAAATTCATTACTGTGTCCCAAACTTAGTCATCTCTACAAAACTTCTTCTTATCTCTTTCAAGTCAATAACTTAGTCTGCCAAGGTCTTTAGCAATCCTGATTCTCTCATTTGGTATCTGTATCATTTCCACTAATGAAAAAGAACAATAATAACAGTATTCACCAAAAACAATGTTCCCATTTTCATCTGGCATCCAAAAGAAATAGTATATATTTCATTAACATAACATGTTTTTTTTTTCTATTTTTAGGTTTATTTGTTTATTTTTAGTTTTCAATATTCATTTTCATAGAATTTTGAGTTCCAAATTTTCTCCCCATCTCTCCCCTCCCCCACCCCATAACTCCTTGCATTCTGCTTACCCCTTCTCTCAATATGCCCTCTATTTTATCACACCTCTCCCATCTCTTATACCCTTCTTCTCTCTTTTCTTGTAGGGCAAGGTAGGTTTCTATACCCCATTACCAGTATTTCTTATTTCCCACTTGTACTCAAAAACAATTCTCAACATTTGTTCCTAATACTTTGAATTCCAACTTCTCTCCCTTTCTCCTTCCCCAAGCATCCCCACTGAGAAGGTAGGCAATTTAATATAGGCTATATAAGTGTAGTTTTGCAAAAGACTTCCATAATAGTCATGTTGTGTAAGACTAAGTATATTTCCCTCCATCCTATCATGCCCTCCATTTATTCTAGTCTCTCTTTTGACCTTGTCCTTCCCCAAAAGTGTTAACTTTTGATTACTCCCTTCTCCAATTTGCCCTCCCTTCTATCATTCCCCCTCACCCCACTTGTCCCCTTCTCCCCTACCCTTCTGTAGTGCAAGATATACTTTCATACCAAACTGAGTGAGCATGTCATTCATTCCCTCAAGCCAAATATGCAGATAGTAAGCTTCCCTTTTTCCCTCTTACATCCTCCCTTTTCTGCTCCACTGAAGAAGCTTTTTCTTGTCTCCTTGATGTGTGATAATTTCCCTCATTCCACTTCACCCTTTCTCCTCCCAATACATTCCTCTCTCTCTCCTCAATTTTGTTTTATTTTTTTAGGTATCATCCCTTCTTATTCAACTCACCATGTGTTCTGTGAGTGTGTTTGTGTGTGTGTGTGTGTGTGTGTGTATGTATAATTCCTCCAACTACCCAAGTATAGAAAAAAATCTCAAGAGTTACAAATACTATCTTTCCATGTAGGAATGTAAAAAGTTCAACTTCAGAAAGTCCTTTATGTTTTCTCTTTCCTGTTTACCTTTTCATGCTCCTCTTGATTCCTGTGTTTGAAAGTCAAATTTTCCATTCAGTTCTGGTCTTTTCATCATGAATGCTTGAAAGTCCTCTATATCGTTTAATGACCATCTTTTCCCCTGAAGCATTATACTCAGTTTTGCTGGGTAGGTGATTCTTGGTTTTAATCCCAATTCCTTTGACTTCTAGAATATCATATACCAAACCCTTTAATCCCTTAATGTAGAAGCTGCCATATTCTTTGTTATCCTGATTGTATTTCCACAATACTCAAACTGTTTCTTTCTGGCTGCTTATAATATTTTCTCCTTGACCTGGAAACTCTGGAATTTGACTACAATATTCCTAGGAATTCTTCTTTTTGGATCTTGTTCAGGAGGTAATTGGTGGATTCTTTCAATATTCATTTTACCCTCTGGTTCTAGAATGTCAGGGCAGTTTTCCTTCATAATTTTATGACAAATGATGTCTAGGCTCTTTTTTTGATCATGGCTTTCAGGTAGTCCTATAATTTTTAAATTGTTTTTCCTGGATTTATTTTCCAGGTGAGTTGTTTTTTCCAATGAGATATTTCACATTATCTTCTATTTTTTTAATTCTTTTGGTTTTGTTTTGTAATTTCTTGATTTCTTATAAAGTCATGAGCTTCCATCTGCTCCATTCTAATTTTTAAAGAACTACTTTCTGCATTGAGCTTTGGAACTTCCTTTTCCATTTTACTCATTCTGCCTTTTAAAGCATTCTTCTCCTCACTGGCTTTTTGCAACTCTTTTGTGAGTTGAGTTAGCCTATTTCTAAAGGTGTTATTTTCTTCAGCATTTTTTGAGCCTCCTTTAGCAAGCTGTTGACCTTCTTCTCATGATTTTCTTGCATTGCTCTCATTTCTCTTTCCAATTTTTCTTCCACCTCTCTTCCTTGATTTTCAAAATCCTTTTTGAGTTTTTCCATGGCCTGAGACCATTACATATTTATTTTGGAGGTTTTGGACTCAGAAGCCTTGACTTCCTCTAATGTTATACTTTGTTCTTCCTCACCCAAAGGGATGGAAGAAAATACCTGTTCACTATGAAAATAACCTTCTATAGTCTTATTTTCTCTCCTTTTTTTTGAGCATTTTCCCTGCCAGTTACTTGACTTTTGAAACCTTTGTCGAGAGGAAGGTATATTCTGGGGACCTGTAAGTTCTCAGTTCTTCCAAAGTGGAACAATCAAGGAAAAAATATTTACTCCTCTTTTACATTTACCTGTATGCTGGTCTGGGAACAACCACAAACTTTTCTGCCCAGAATCTGCAATTGAATTTCCTTTCTAGAGCCTCCACCAGCTCCACCTCCAGTGCTCCTCCTCATCCCTGTGTGGAGCTCAGGACTGAGAATCAGATCAGTGGCTCAATTCTCCCATAGACTTTAGGAGGAGGTCTCCCAGGGCTGCCACTCAAGGCTGAGATTAGATTAGCCCTTCAATTCCTAAAAGAGATGTAGGTGGAGGGTTCCAAAAATGGCAGCTGTGGGAGCCCTCCCACTGACTTTTGAAGCTATCTGTGGCTTTTGTGGGTTGAGGAATCTGGGAACTGATGCCAGTGGCACTCTGAATCCTGTTCTGGGTCCTTTCCCTGCTTCTCCATGCTGATCTGCACTCTGCTCATCATACTGGTCTCAACATCTTCTTTTAATGAAAGATTTTGTCCATTGTAGTTTGGCTTTACCTCTCTGCTTTTCTAAATGCTTAACAAATTTATGTAAGAATTATGAAATATTTTCCCACAGTAAGCAAGAGCAATGCAGATAAAGAATAACTTCATTCCATGTTGAGTAAATGAATGAAATCTAGTGATATCTCAAATTAGATGAATTCAAGACTCATAACAAAAGTCTTTAGGATGAGAAACCTCCCTGGTGAGAAAACAATGCTAATTCTCTATTTGATTTCCTTAAAATCCAGCTGAATAACTGAGGAAACAGGTACCTGATCAACTACCTTTTGAGAGCCACTTCAATTTATCAGTCAACTCACCAGAGACCCTCCCATTTAAATCTCACGAAGCAGATTCTGTTCCCTAGTGAATCACAGTGAAGAACTCACTTAGAACTCATTCTAGCACATTTCCTCAGTTTCCTGCAGTGACGATGCAATGTCATCTGAGTAGTGAAACCAGCTGGCAACTTCCTAAATTAGAGAGGACTGGACCCCTGACAAAACTGGTATTTCTTCCAGATGCTGACATAATTAAGGGGAGGGGAAGATAAGAATTGCCATAGAGAAACCACATTAATCCCTTGCTCTTCTGTGATTGACATATTTTGACAATTAAACTAAGATATGCATCCAATAGTGACATGAAACCATAACTTTTCATGCCAGAAACAACTTAGGAGAGAGTCATGGCTTATTTTTTTTTTTTAGCTCATTTCAAGTATTTATCATTGGGTATATCACAGTATTCTCTTTTAAATAAATTGTTTCTCCTTAACTTAACAAAAGATGTAATGAAATGGTCATTATTCCTTCTAATGCTCCATGCTATCTATTTAAGTTACTTGGAAACACATTGGATTGCTTGCATTTATAAATTCTAGGCAAAATCATCTCAGACAATGCAATGTTTTGGGAGCTTTTCAATTTTTAAAGTTTAGGTTAAAAATCCATAATATAAGAGCTGCTTCTATTGCAAATTAAATTTCTGATCTTGAAACCCAATTTAGGTAACTTTGTAATTGTATTTAGATAATTCATAATCACTCTGCTTCTCATGTCAATGTTTAACACCAGAAACTCAAAAAGGGCTATAAGATAATAATGCTGTTCTCCAAAGTTTTGGGAAAAAAGATCTGGGAGCTATCTTCCTTTAATTAGTGATGGGGGGAGGGGAGGTCACCTTGCAGTAGCTCAGCACAATAGATAGAGCATTGGGCCTAAGATAAGGAAGAACTACATTGAAATGCAGATTAAGTTACATACTAGCTGTGAAACCCTAGACTAATCATGTAAGTTCAGTCAGCCTTGGTTTTCTTCATTACAAAATGGAGATCATGATAGCCCCTACTTCAAAGGACTGTTGTGAGGATCAGATAAGATAATATTATACTCAGCGCACAATGGCTGGCATATAATAGCTGCTTAATAAGTGTCTGTGTCTTTTCTTCTTTGGTTTTTGGTTTCCTTCTTGTTTTTGTTTTCTTCTACGGATTGTTGATTGTGAATGTGAAAGAAAAGGCAAAGGCAAGTTTGATATTTTTTTAAGAAAACAGAAATGAGCTTGTCACAAGAAAATGCCTTCCAGTTGAGGGACTGGAATAGCATGTATCTGAAATTAAGTATATGAATTGACTATAGGAAGAAACAATATATATTGTCATTTGAAAGTGTGTAGCATATAAACTACTCTGAAACCTTGAATCAAATTGGACTTTTAATAAGGAAAAAATCACCTTTTAAACATAAAAATTATTATTCTCTCTTTCTCTGTTTGAGGGAATGATAGAGTATCAATCACCATCATCACCACCACTACCAGAAGCATCATCATCATCTTCACCATCATCATCATCATCTTCATCATTATCATGCTTGTACTCATAAAGATCTCTAGGTTTCATTTTGTTCTCCTGCAGAGAGGCAGGTTGGTTACTCCCATCTTCTTTTTGCAAAAGAAAAAGAAAACCCAAAAAAGTGAAATAATTTTCCCTCAGTCATAAAGCTGATAAGTAACAGGCAGAGCTCTGTCGGAAGCGGGACTTGAACTTAACTCATGAGTCAAAGGTCAGTCTTCTATACCATATTGTCCCTCATAATAGCACTAGTTTATTAACAGTTCATAATTACACTATAGTACTTAACTTTTAAAAGCCCTTTCTTCAAATAGCACTATGAGATAGGTCACGTAACATCATCCCCATTTACATGAAGCAAAGCACAACTCTTTATCTGGTCAACATATTCTATCACAGTATTATGGTTGCTATTGACAGATATGCATAATAAAGCCCTGAATTTGGGCTAAGGGATGGAGAACACTAATCTTGCCTTTTGAATCTCTCTTTTTTTTCTACCGGCTCAAATTCATTTGCAGCTAAACCAGAGTTCTTGATATTGTGTAAGATTGTTAAAATGCTAAATTATTTAGCCAGAAAACTTTAAACTCTGTTTAGGCATAAGAAAAAATAAAACCCCTGAATATCTAAGCTTTGTCTATGATCACTCTCCCTCTTTTGTTTTGTTTTCATTTTTAGATATAGTAATTTTTACTAAAGGGCTAATCCTGTGCTATTTAGGAACATGTTCTAGGTGCTATACTCTAAGTCAGAGCTGACTTGGTCAGCCCTGAACAGAAGAGGACTGAGAATAGTAATAGCCAATGAATTTAGCAGAAAGATACTGAGACCAACACAGCAATGTGCCAGCATGGATTTGTTGTATAGACTACAAAGTCTAGTAACAGAGAAACATGATTCCCTATGAGAAGGTCCATTAAATACACTATTTTCAACCCTACTTAGTGACAGAAGTACCATAATATCACTAGTCATCAGGGGTTCTGGAGCAGTAGAAGAAGGCACATATTCCCATGTGTGGAATTCTCAACTGTGATCTCTCCACATGCTGATTCTCTACATCGATTAAGCATATATTTGTGGGGAAAGTCTGCCCTATATTTATAGTGGCAATGTTATCTTCCAAATCTTCTCACTATATTATTTCTTTAAATGATGTTGTTTTGTATTAATTGTGTCCAATAACAGACTAGAAAACAGAACATACCTTGGTAGGGGTTCATGAATGATCATTTTCAATGGATGTCCACGAACAGTGGACCTTTGACCAGGATAACTATTCTGGGGACTCTGTGTTAGAGGTGTTATCACATATGGAATATATAAATGAAGAAAGAAGAGTTCATAAAGATTAAGTGGTTTGTCCAAATGCTACATTTAATAAGCAGCAGACCCAGGAATAAAAACTAGATTTTTCTAAATATCACTCAGAGTTCTTTCCTGACATCCCAATTAATCAGGTGATATGCTTGCTCCCTGACATAAGCCTGATAAAGGGTTTTCACTGGAGTAAATATTTTAATGAAGTGGAATCATTTGATATTTTGGTTCAAATTATTTTCATTGAGGACATATTTTTAAAACCACTCCCACTGATCATATTATAGCTCCATGCTGAACAGTTCTTTATGTATTAGAAATCAAACAGCTTCACTAAAGAAGGTTTTAATTTAATTTGGTAGTCTAAGTTGTTGAACAATCCTATTTTTTGGAGGGAGGGGGAGTTGTATTTATTAGGATCAGAGTCAGCAATTTTACCCAGTCCAAATTCCACCAGGATATTTCAATGACAGCTCAAGGTCAACAGAATAGATCATCTCTTCATCAACCAATTCACTGCAACTCAAAGATGTCAATCATCCAGGATACTCTGCAGAAGCATCTCCCCAGGTAAGCTCAGGGCATATTGAGTATTCACTGTGTGCTGCCAACAAAGGAGAAGAAAGGCAAACAGAAATGAGTGTCCTTTGAATCTAAGGTAGTCTAGGCATGCACTGGGTTTATTCCCTAAGCTGACGGCATTGTCGTATTTTGTGTTTTGGGTGTTTCAATTATCTTAACCAATCTGCTTTGAGTTTTCTTTCTGTTATTTTTCATGAGTAGGATACCTTAATATTTAAAGGTTTTAGTCCTTTAAAATAGGCAGCTCTGGGACTGTCAAGGTAGAATGTTATCTAAGTTGGTTGTATACACTCATAATTGTTTGGATTAAATTTTGGATAGATTTATTTTATTTAGTTCCACCTATAGCACCCAACTATGCCCAGCAGTATAGACCAACCAATCAATCAACAAATATTGATTAGGCACTATCTGGATACAGGGACCGTGATGGGTTCTGAGAATACAAAAACCAAAAATGTGAAACATATACTGATCCTGAGGAGCTTACAATCTATCAAGGAAAAATGGTAGATACATGCATAGGCACAAAATACATATAAGAAGGGAATGGTATTCCAGTTATCCTGTATGTATGGACCCTGTGTACTGTAGCCTTTTAAGAAACATTTGTTGAATATCAGTTTTCCTTTTGCTTTTTCAATAAGATTGCAAGTTTAGTGCTGAAGTGGAAAGAATATATCTTATACTTCTTTTGTAGAGGACCCCACAATCCCTGCTGCTGAAAATAAGGCAAATACTCACAAATAACTACTCTTGTGGAAAGTAAATGAAGCCAGGTACTGCACACCTATGAAGACTAATCTCGACTCCAGAGAAGAAATAAGGAAATAAATGAACCTCCCTTATTTCCTTGGAGAAGTGAGGATTAGGGTTGCAGAAAGTTGTAACATACATATGGTGGTACTTACAGTGTTGCTGAGGGTGCGACATGGACTAACGCTTTGACCAAAATCAAACTATCATTGAAAAAAAAAAATAAAGTCAAGGTGCACTAACCTCTCAATACCATTTAATATTATAGACTTATGGATGATGGATCATAGGAGACTTCAGGGCTATATAATCTATAGCACAGTGGATAGGGTCCTGGATGTAGAGGCTAGAAAACCCAAATCCAAATCCTATCTCAGACCTTTAAAAGCACTGTGACCCTGAACAAATCAGCTATCCTCTCTGAGCCTTAGTTAAATCATCTGTACAATAAGGTGCTACTAGAACCCACTTCAGAAGATTGTTGTGAGAATCAGATAAGAAAATGGAACCCTAAGGAAGTCCCTTCAGCTCTATGAGCTTGAGGTTTTTCCATCTATAAAAATTATATCAAAATATCAAGGATACCTTCCAGTTCTGGCATGCAATTTAATTTATATGATTGAAGTCAAAGTTTATTCTAGATAGCTAAGAGTAAAATTAATAATAAAACTTATTGTTATATTAATCAAAATTATAATAGTTGACCTTCTGTAGCTATCCAAAGTCTACAATGGGATTTTCCTAAAAGAACACTGTAATGTTTGTACTTAAAGAAAATATTAGCATCCCTCTTTTAAAGATAGGAAAATAAAGGCACAGAGAAATTTTTAACAGACAGGATTTAAAAAAAACCTATTGAACATGATTTCCTCAAACAGCTATTCAAATTACAAAAACAATCTACTCTCTACTACCCTATGCTACCTCTTGTAAAATATGCTCAATGAGGCTATTTTCTCTACCTAATTCTGGGAAAGTTCTTATAAATAGCAATGTATACAGGCTCTTCATCAACAACATCAGGGAGTCTTTGAAATATTGGGATGGGAAGCTTTTAGCCATTGTTAAATTGCATTTCCACTTCTGGTTCCTACAAATTCTATATTACCAACCTTCAGTGCAGTGCTGGATAAAACTAGATTAGTGGCCTCAGTCATCTTTGATAGAAAGCCAATGAGCAGTAAATTGCCTCATACTGTCTTTCCTCATGACTTGAATATATCAATGTCTTGAATAGCAAGATTTAGGAGTTATTTCAACTTCAGCACTTCAGTGGACCTACGATCTGACTTCTATGGACTCCTAATAATACTAATGGGTCACAAACCACATTGCTTCATCTTTACAATGCTTATACAAGTGTTCCCTAAAATCCTATACAAGAACTGTATTCAACATATCTATGGCCTTCCTAGGGAATTTTTTTGGGTTTAATTTGATCACCAATGGAAGACCTAGGCTTTCTGTTGATCAGTTCTTACACTGACCCTGTGACTTGCCCATATTTTCCCCTAGACACAATATCACTTTAAAGTTTGAAGCAATAACCAAGAAAAAAATGTAACTGTGGCAGTCATGAGAGAAATTACTGCATAGTCAATAGAAAACCAGCTTCAGACCCAAGAATTGGGTTTTTGTCCTACCTATGGGAAATATTGGATTCTAAACCTAGGCACATCTCTTAACCTGCAGTTACCCTAGGTAACTCATTAAGGCAATTTGGTGCTGATCTATATCGGCAGAGAAAATCTCCTCAAAATAGTGTTCCCCATGCCAATGAAATCACAGTGCCCCAGTATTTATTGTTGTCATATTTGCTCTGGGGAAATTTTAGGACAGGAAAGCATTAATACTGAAATTGTCGTGAGAAAAATATGCATAGGGATACCTTGTTTTGGAAACTTTTTAAATAATCAATCAAATAACTTGCCAACATCATCAAACCACAATTGTGAATTCCTTTCAAATGATCACATCAGAGAATGGTTATGAATAGTTGTCTGACATACATGTATTTTTCCAAGGTTTTATTTGATTTCTTAGAATTTAGTTTCACAAAAAATTAATAGAGAGACTTAGGTATCTAATTGCACTATTTGTACAACAGATTGTTTGTGAAACATGCCTCTCTGAGCCTGTTTCTTTAAACCCTTTCAATAGAGGAGTATATTGTGAAAAAAAAGTACCTTGTAAACTGTGAAGTATTATATATAACTATAAGCTTTTAGCATTATATGTGATGGCAGATATTCATATGTAATAGGAATTATTGGATGCCATGACTCCTTATTCCACTGAAAAACATATCACTATCATGTTGTACTATAAGAGCACTGGATATGAAATCAGAAATTTTGGGGTCTAAATGCCACTTTCCTTAGACTTTTGAACTGTGTGACCTGGGCAAGTAACTTTCTCTGCACCAAAGATTCCCAATTATTAGCTTTTAAAACAATACCAATGGTCGGTAACTCTTTGATTTTCTGCGATGTTCACATGAAAACGTGCTTGGGACCTTTAATCAATATATAAATGTAGCCAATATTATCCTTGTAAAAATGTAAATAATTATAAATCTATGGCTAGTAAAATGAAGTAAGGTGTCTCATAAGGTTAGATTTAGAAGATGTCTTAGCAATAAAGTAGCTCAGCCCTCTTATTTAATAGATAGGTAAATAAAGGTCAAAGAGGCTGAGAGGCAGCTATGTGGTACAGTAAACAGAGCACAGGACTTGGATTCAGGAAGTCCTGAATTTGAAAACTGAATCAGACACTTGCTGGCTATGTGATTCTTGGCTGTATACCTCAGTTTCCTCATCAGTTAAATAAGGATAGAATAACACCTTGCAGGGTCATTATGAGGGTCAAATGAGTTACTTTTAGAAAACTTTAAAATACTATAAATTTTATTGTTACTATCATTATTGAAATATTTTCCTAACAATCACAAATGTAAAACTTAACAGAGCAAAAATCAAAATCTTTTGATTTGATCTGCTGCCTAATGATAGCATGATAAAAGTCTTCAGTCTGATTCCTTGTGGCCATCTATTCAGATGGATTACAGTGAAACTTTTCCCCAAGGACCTGGACAAACGTAAAGCATTTACTTTTACACGGTAATCAGATGCTGCCTTTTCCTTTCAAATTATTTTTCATATATTCCTCCCATTATATGCTTCATCCATCGCATTCTTGTGTATATTAATATTATGACTGCTTAGTCATCTCTGGCAAATTGCAATTATCATCTGGCATTCAGGAACTTGTGAGATGCTTGGCAGGAAGTAAATGGTGGTTGTAATGAATCAGACCTACCCCTCAACTTGGCTATGACCAACGATCAGATGAATGGCTTAAGAAACCACTGTTTTGTGTCAACAAAACAGGTCCTCTGTTTCACAACCAGTTCATCGCTTGCTGAGACCAGCTTTTCATGGCTGGTCATCCATTTTGGGTTTACACCTTCACCCAACTTTTACCTGTTCCTAGAAGATGTAGCATACACAGCAGCTACACTCTGGTAAAGCTATCTTGGCAGACAGGCTAACCCAGGTTGAGGGTAACCAATTGGCCTCATATCTGTCAGTGAGTTAGAGGGATATCTACCCCAAGTATGTAAAGACTTCAGTCATGGAATGGGGAAAAGAAAATAATGGAAAGTAGCTGAAGCAGCACTGTGGCATGCTTAGAGACTGGTCTGAGCTCATCCACTGCACTGTGGGCCATCACCAGGAGTGAGAACTTTTGTCCTGCCACTGGGCTTTGATGAATCTGGAAGAGTGAGGCTGATGACTTTGCCCAACTCTGCCTCACTTACATTCAATTCCTAGGCAAGTCAAGACAACACTCCATGATGTCACTGGTCCTCTTCAAAAGTGAAAGGTGAATAACAGCTGAAATCATTACTCCATGAGAATTTAAGCTTCATAAGGGAAGGAGCTATTATGTTTTTATCTTTGTTTATTCTTGATTTAGCCACTGCCTAGATCACTGTGAGCACTCCCGAAATGCTTGTCAGGTTGAATCAAAAAGAGTTACACAATTTGTGAGAAAACAAAACCAACTTCAAGTCCACATATTAAAAATTAAAAAAAAATCAGTGTCTCATTATCACAGTTAGTCTTAAATTTTCTAAATCTCAATTCCTATCTCTAACAAGAATCTTCATGATCAGCAGAAAATATCAAACTTCTCTTATTGCCTTGCATTAATTTCTTTGGCTGTTATTTTAAAGACAGCCTAGACCTCTCAAGGATATGGTTCTGTCTACACCATGGATGAGTTTCTCTAATGATTTTAATTACGAAGACTATTATTCATAATGGGAGTCTGTGAGAAAGCCCTGCTCCCTGCGGCAGACTTATAAAAGCATGACAGCTCAATGACAGAGAAAGCTCAAGGACCTAGGGGGCTCACAGGGCTGACCCTCATGTCATGAACAGAATTAGGCAATTAGAGAAAATCACCTTATTGAGAATCATTTCAGTCAATCACTCCTCTCCTGTTCCCAGCTTAAGTCTATGTATCCTGGAGCTTGTATTATATGCAGGATCCTTGAAGCTATTCATCAATCAGAGCCTTAGTTGTCCCCAGACAATCCCCAGCATAATCCCTAAAGAATTTTTGTCATTTTCCCTCCACATTAAATACACTATTTTAAATATTTTAATATTGATTGGGCTGAATCATATTTTAAAACTCCATCCCTATTTTTACCTGTGTTAATGAGAGAGGACTGTAGTTTTCAGACCAAGATATCCCAAAAGACATGATTTATACAGCTGTTGAAGCTCTCTTGATCTGATATGAAACTGAGGACAGGTGTACTGGGAAAAAAACCTATTGTAGGAGAAAAAGTTACATGCAGGAAAAACCAATTTTCTAGTAAAAAAAGGAAAACTCCAAAGGATTTATGGATAAATAAGGAATAATGCATGGATTGTGGATGCATTTTGCTTCCCATACCCTAATATATTACATTGCTGATAGGATTACAGAATTACAGAATTTGGAAATAAGATGGCCCTAGGACTTCTCTGACTGAAACTCAAAAAAAAAAAGGAATAAAAAATACTGATTCATCTAAGCCATTAAAACTCCCTTCACTTCATTTTGATAAATATGTATTAGCCAACTATTTATGCCATGAGACAGAAGGGTAACTGATGAACAACCAGTGGTTGGTCTAGACATTGCATTAGAAACAAAACAATGGAAAGAGAACTTGAAGAAGGCCCTGAACATGCTGGATTTCCACAATTATGAAAGAAAATAAATGAACCAAAGGATAAAATGGTATACATAGCTTTCGATCTCTGAAAGACATATTCTGGTTAACAAGATATTAACATCATTAAAATACTTAATAATACAAGTACCTTGGCTACACTATGGTTCCAAATATGGGGATTATATCAAGACCAGCATAAAATAATTAGTATCTATATCAAGACCAACATAAAAATAGTACAGATGGAAAATGTAGTAAGTACTTGAGCAATGACAATGTTTTAGAGCAGGGATTCTTTTTGTTTATTTAACTTTACTATGTTTTTTCAAATTTCAAGCAATCTTAACCTTGCTTTTTTGTTTTTTTTACAATTTGGAGGTCCAAATTCTCTCCTACCTTTCCCCCTAATTGAAAAGGCAAGCAATTTTATGAAATATTCTATATGTGCATCCATATGAAATATATTTTCATAATAGTTATGTGATGAGAGAAAACAGACAAAAACAAGAAAAATAAAACTTAAAAATTATGCTTCAATCTACATCCAGATTCCATAGCTCTTTTTCTGGAGGTGGATGGCATTTTTCATCATAAGTCATCTGGAACTGTCCTGGATCTTTGTATTGCTGAAAATATCTAAGTCATTCACAGTTGATCATTGTATAATATTGCTAATACTGTGTACATTGATCCTCTGATTCAGTAGACTTCAGTTTGCATAAGTTCATGTAATTCTTACCAGGTTTTCTGAAAGCATCTTTTGCATAATTGGTTTTTTTAATAGCACAATAATATTCTACCACAATTACCTAACGAAAGGCATTCAGTTATTCCCCATTTGATGGACATCCCCTTAATTTCCTATTATTTGCCCACATTAAAAGAGGTGGTATATTTTGTACATGTAAGTCCTTTTTTCTTTTATATCTTTTGGATATAGACATAGTAGTGGTATTACTGTTTTGTTTTTAAGTCAATCTGGGTTAAATAACTTGCCCAGGATCACACAGAGAGTAAGTATGAAGTGTCTGAGGCCAGATTTGAACTCATGTCTTCCAGATTTAAGGTCCAGTGCTCTATCTACTGTGCCACCTAGCTGTTTGGTATTGCTAGGTTAGATAAGCAGTTTGATAGTCCTTTGGTCATAATTACAAATTGCTCTCCAAAATGTTTTTATCAGTTCACAAATCAACCAACAGTGCATTAGTGTCCCAATTTTCCCACATGATCTTCGAGATTTGTCATTCTAATTTATTGTCATATTAGCTAATCTTAGGTGGTGCCTTAAAGTTGTTTTAATTTGCTTTTATCTAATTAATAGTGATTTAGAATAATTTATCACCTGACTATACATAGTTTTGATTTCTTCATCTGAAAACTGAAGTTCATATCATTGACCATTCATTAATTGGGGAATGATATGTATCCTTATAAATTTGACTCAGTTATCTATTATATTTAAAGGTCTTTATGAGAAAAACTTGCTGTAAAAAGTTTTTTTGTCTTCTAATTTTGGTTGCATTGGATTTGTTTGTGCAAAATCTTTTTAAATTTTATGTAATCAAAAGTATTCATTTTACATTTCATAATGTTCTCTACCTCATGTTTTGGCAATAAATTCTTCCTTTATCCAAAGATCTGACAGGTAAACTATTCTATGCTCCCCTGATTTACTTATGGTATTACCCTCTGCATATGATTCATTTACCAGTTTTAACCATATCTTGGTATATGGTGTGAGGATTTCATCTATACCTATTTTCTGACAAATGACTTTCTAGTTTTTCCAAAACTTTTTGTCAAATAGTGAGTTTCTGTCCCAAAAGTTTGGATCTTTGTGTTTTCAAACACAAGCTTATTATTGTCATTTCCTATTGTGTATTGGCTGATCTTCCATTTTATTTCTTAGCCACTATGAGATTATTATGATGATTAGTGTTTTATAATTCAGTTTGAGAATTAACACAACTAGGCCACCTTTCTTCACATTTTGCCATTCATTTCTTTGATTTTATTGACCTTTTGTTCTTCCAGATGAAATTTGTTATTTTTTTCTAGATCTACTAAATTTTTTCTAGATCAAACTAAAGTTTGATTGGTATGGTACTAAATAATTGGTATTTATGATAGAATTGCCCATTTTATTGTATTGGCTCAGCCTACCCATGAGCAATTAATATTTTATTAATTTCTTAGATTTGAGTTTGTGTGAAAAGTGTTTTGTAATTGTGTTCATAAAGTTCCCGAATTTATCTTGGCAAATATACTCACAAGCATTTCGTATTATCTACAAGTATTTTAAATGGAATTTATCTTTCTGTTTTTCATTGCTGGACACTGCTGATAACACATAAAAATGCTAATAATTTACACATATTTTTATTTTCTATCCTAATTTTGTTAAAGTTGTTAATTATTTCATTTTTGGTGGATTTTCAGAGTTTTTCCAAGTATATCATCTGTAAAGAGTGATATTTTTGTTTCCTCTTCACTTATTCTAATTCTTTCAATTTATTTTTTTTTATTTCTATAGCTGGAATATCTAGTAAAATAGGAATAGTAATGACAATGACCACCCATGCTTCACCCTGATCTTACTAAGAATTCTTCTCACTCATTTCCATAACAGGTAATATTTGCTGTTGGTTTTAGATTTAAATAGTACCTGTCTTTTTAAGGAAAGCTCCATTTTTTCCTATGCTATCTAGAGTTTTTGTTAGGAATGAATACTGTGTTTTTCCAAAAGCTTTTTCTGCATGTATTGAGATAATAGGATTTTTTTTGTTTTGTTATTGATATGGTCAATAATGCTAATAGTTTTACTAATGAACCAGTCACTCATTGCTGGTGTAAATCTCACCTGGTTATAGTGTATAATTTTGGTTATATGTTGCTGTAATCTCCTTGCTAGTATTTTATTTGATTTTTTTCTTCAATTTCCACTATGGAAATTGGTCTATAGTTTTCTTTCACACTTTCTGGTTAAAATATCAGTTCAATATTTCTGTCATAAAAAGAATTTGGTAGGACTACATTTTAACCCATGTTTCCAAAGAGTTTATATAGTATTAAAATTACTTGTTTAAGTATTTGTTAGAATTCACTTGTGTATCTCTCTGGTCTTGTGGATTTTTTTTTTCTTAATAAGTCATTGGCAGCTCATTAAATTTCTTTTTCTAAAATAGGATTATTTAAGTATTATATTTCCTCCTCTGTTAATCTGGGTAACATTTATTTTGTCAATATTCATCCATTTCACTTAGATTGTCATGTTTATTGGCACATAATTAGGCAAAAGTGTTTTTAATAATTGATTTAATCTTTCCTTCAGTGTTGGCAAAATCACTATTTTTGACATGGTAACTTGATTTTCTACTGTGTTTAAATCAAATTAACCAATAATGTATTTTTTATTTGTAATCCGCCTCTTGGTTTTATTTATTAGTTCAATGCTGTTCTTACTTTCACTTTTATAAATCCTTCCTTGGATTTTGAAGATTTCCAGAAGATGGTCAAGTAGAAGCAGAGACATGTGAGAGCTTTCCCCCCCAAGCCCAGCCAAATGCCTGTAAAAAAATTATTCTAAACAAATTCTGAAGCTGCAGAACCCACAGAATGAGGGAGTGAAGCAAATCTCCCACCTAAGTCAGCATGAAATAGCAACAGGAAGCATCTATCACACCACATTGGGAGCAGAGTACAGCCCAGCATAGACTTTGCCAGCAAGGACAGGCTCTGAACTGGCATTGAAGGACTGAATCTCTGCCACTTGTAGCAGTTTCCAAATTTCACAACCCCAAAATGCCAAGGACAAATTGGAATGTCAGTGGAAAAAGACTCTGGGACCTGTGTGAAAGAAGAGAGTAATACAGCCCCATTGCCCTGACTTTGGAGGAAGTGAAGCAGAATATAGCAACCACAGCAGGGACAGAGGCAGAAGCTGTTTCTGGAGCCCCACAATCTGTGGGGGGATTGAGCAGTTGGCAGTACACCCCTGCACCCTTACTAGAACTAGAGAACTATCTTGACAAAAAGCTCTAAAATCAAGTAAATGACTGGGGAAATAAACAAAAAAAAATACATAGAATCAGACTGTAGAATTTTACTTTGGCGACAAGGAAAACCAAAATATACAAACAGAAGAAGACAACAAATCAAAGCTTCTCCATCCAAAGCCTCCATGAAAAAATACAAATTGGTGTAAGGCCATGAAAGAGCTCAAAAAGGATTTTGAAAATCAAGTAAGAGAAGTAGAGTAAAAATTGGTAAGAAAACTGAAAGTGATGCAAGAAAATTATAAAAAAGAAGTCAACTGTTTGGTAAAGGGGCCCAAAAAGTGCTGAAGAAAATAGTACCTTAAAAAGTAGACTAACCCAAATAGCAAAAGAGATTCAAAAAACCAATGAGGAGAAGAATGCTTTAAAAAGCAGATGGCCAGATAGAAAAGGAGGTCCAAAAGCTCACTGAAGAAAATGATTCCTTAAAGATTAGAATGGAGCAGACAGAAGATAATGACTTTATGAAAAATCAAGAAACAATAAAATAAAATCAAAAAGAATGAAAAAAGGGGCGGAGCCAAGATGGTGAAGTAGAAAGACGCACATACACATAGCTCCGAACACACAAACCACAGAACGGCTAGAGGGGACCAAGCCAGGGCAAATTCTGCACCCAGAGACCACGGAGTATTGGAGCGAGGGAGATTTCTGCTCCAGAGAGACCTGCGGACCTCTCGCGGGGGGTCCTTAGTGCCACGGACTGGGCGCCCGGACGAGGAGCGGAGTGCGGCCCTGCCGCGGCCGCGACACTGAGGGGAGGAGATCCAAGAGGGCTATGGGGACGGGATCTCCAGTGGCCACGCGGGTCCCCCCACTCACAGAGGGACCTGCAAACCTCTCGCAAAAGGTCCATCACGCTGCAGACGCAGAGCCCAGCCCAGACCTGCGGTGGCAGCAGCAGCGGCCACAGATCCAAGAGGCACAGATCTGAGAGGGCTCCGGAGGCGGGATCTTCAGCAGCGGCACGGGCCCCCCCACCAACAGGTGACTGACGGGGATGGGTGAGAGAATCTCTTTGGCAGGTTGAGAGGGGAGTGGGGTGCCCCCATGGCTCGGGCCCCCCTGGGAGATAGAAGCTGAGAGGCGGCTGCAGACAGGGGCTCCCCAAACGGGCAGGAGCCTGGATCCATTGTGGAAGGTCTGTGCATAAACCCCCAGAGGGAACTGTGCCTGAGAGGCGGCCCCGCCCCTGACCACCTGAACTTAATTCTCACACTGAATAGCAGCCCTGCCCCCGCCAAAAATCCTAAGGCAGGAATCAGCATTTGAATCTCAGTCCCCAAACTCTGGCTGGGAGGACCAGGAGGTGAGGTGGGTGTGAGGAGAACATCCAGAGGTCAGGCCACTGGTTGGAGAAAATGCCAGGAAAAGGGAAAAGAAATAAAACTATTGAAGGGTACTTTATTGGAGAAAAGACACTTCCTCCCTTCCTTTCTGATGGGGAGGAAAAATGCTTTCCATCAGGCAAAGACACAGAAATCAAGGCTTCTGTGTCCCAGCCCACCCAATGGGCTCGGGCCATGGAAGAGCTCAAGAGGAATTTTGAAAATCAAGTTAGAGAGGTGGAGGAAAGACTGGGAAGGGAAATGAGAGGGATGAGGGAGAAGCATGAAAAGCAGATCAGCTCCCTGCTAAAGGAGAACCAAAAAAATCTTGAAGAAATTGGCACCTTGAGAACTAGCCTAACTCAGCTGGCAAGGGAGGTGCAAGGGGGCAATGAGGAGAAGAATGCTTTCAAAAGCAGAATTAACCAAATGGAAAAGGAGATTCAAAAGCTCACTGAAGAAAATAGATCTTTCAAAACTGGAATGGTACGGATGGACGCTAAGGACTTTTCGAGAAAGACAGATATCTCAGAACATACCACGCAGATTCGAAAAATGGAAGATAATGTGAAATATCTTATTGGAAAAACAACTGACCTGGAAAATAGAATCAGGAGAGACAATGTAAAAATTCTGGGACTACCTGAAAACCATGATCAAAAGAAGAGCCTAGACATCATCTTCCAGGAAATTATCAAGGAAAACTGCCCTGAGATTCTAGAACCAGAAGGCAAAATAAATATTCAAGGAATCCGCAGAACACCGCATGAAAGAGATCCAAAAAGAGAAACTCCTAGGAGCATTGTGGCCAAATTCCAGAATTCCCAGGTGAAAGAGAAAATATTGCAAGCAGCTAGAAAGAAACAATTCAAGTATTGTGGAAATACAATCAGGATAGCACAAGATCTGGCACCCTCTACATTGAGGGATAGAAGGGAATGGAATAGGATATTCCAGAAGTCAAAGGAACTAGGACTGAAGCCAAGAATCACCTACCCAGCAAAACTTAGTATAATACTTCAGGAGAAAAAATGGTCTTTCAATGAAATAGAAGACTTTCAAATTTTCCTGATGAAAAGACCAGAGCTGGAAAGAAAATTTGACTTTCTAACACAAGAATGAAGAGAACCATGAAAAGGCGAACAGCAAAGAGAAATCATAAGGGACTTACTAAAGTTGAACTGTTTACATTCCTACATGGAAAGACAATATTTATAACTCTTGAAACATTTCAGTATCTGGGCACTGGGTGGGAGTACACACACACATGCACACACACACACATACATAGAGACAGAGTGCACAGAGTGAATTGAAGAGGATGGGATCATATATTAAAAAAAAAATGAAATCAAGCAGTGAGAGAGAAATATTGGGAGGAGAAAGGGAGAAGTTATATGGGGCAAATTATCTCTCATAAAAGAGGCAAGCAAAAGACTTATTAGTGGTGGGATAAAGTGGGGAGGCAAGAGAAAAACATGAGGTCTACTCTCATCACATTCCACTAAAGGAAAGAATATAATGCACACTCATTTTGATAGGAAAACCTATCTCATAATACAGGAGAGTGGGGGACAGGGGCACAAGCAAGGTGGGGGGGGAGGATGGAGGGGAGGGCATGGGGAGGAGAATGCAATCCTAGGTCGACACTCATGAGGAGGGAAAGGATCATAAAAGAATAGAAGTAATGGGGGACAGGATAGGATGGAGGGAAATATAGTTAGTCCTATACAATACAACTAGTATGGAAATCATTTGCAAAACTACACAGATTTGGCCTATATTGAATTGCTTGTCTTCCAAGGGGAAGGGGTGGAGAGGGAGGGAGCTAAGGAGGTTGGAACTCAAAGTGTTAGGACCAAATGTAATGTTCTTACCACTGGGTAACAAGAAATACAGGTTAAGGGGTCAAGAAAGCTATCTGGTCCTACAGGACAAAAGAGAAGATGGAGACAAGGGCAGGGAGGGAGGATAGAGGAGAGAGCAGATAGGTCACAGGGGCAATTAGAAAGCTTGGGTTTCAGGGGGGAAGGGGATAAAAGGGGAGAAAATTTGTAACCCAAAATTGTGTGAAAATAAATGTTAAAAATTAATAAAAAAAAAAAAAGAATGAAAAAAGTAGAAGACAATGTAAAACATCTCATTGGAAAAACAATTGACTTGAAAAATAGTTACCTGAAAATCATAATCAAAAAAGAGCTTAGACGTTATCTTTCTAGAAATTATTAAGGAAAACTACCTTGATATTCTAGAACCAGAGGGTAAAATAGATGTTTAAAGAATCCATCAACTGTTTCCTGAAAGAGATCCCAAATGGTATATTCCTAGGAACATTGTTGCCAAATTCCAGAGCTCCCTGGTCAAGGAGAAAATATTGTAAGCAGACAGAAAGAAACAGTTCACATATTGTGGAAATACAATCAGGATAACGCAAGATCTAGCATCTTTGCATTAAAGAATTGCAGGTCTTGGAATATGATATTCTAGAGGTCAAAGGAGTTAGAATTAAAATCAAGAATCACCTGCACAGAAAAATTGAGTATAATATTTCAGGGGAAAAATGGTCATTCAGTGAAAATTCAAGGACTTTCAAGCATTCTTGATGAACAGACCAGAGCTGAATAAAAAATGTGACTTTCAAACACAAGACTCAAGGGAAGCATGAAAAGGTAAACAAGAAAGAGAAATAATAAACGATTTATAAATGTTGAACTGTTTACATTCCTACAAGGAAAGATAATATTTGTAAATCTTGAGATTTTTCTCAGTATTAGGGTAGTTGGAGGGATTAAATACATTTAGACAGAGGGTACAGGGTGAGATGAGGATGAAAGGATGATATTTAAAAAAATAAAATTCAGAGCTGAGAGATGAACATTTTGGGAGGAGAAAGGGAGAAATAGAATAGGGTAAATTATCTCTCACATAAAAGAGACAAGAAAAAGTTTTTTCAATGGAGGGGAAGAGGGAGGAGGTGGGAGGGAAAGAGTAAACCTTTCTGTCCTCGGATTTGGCTTAAGGACGGAATAATGTGCACACTGAGTTTGGTCCAAAAAATCTATCTTATATTATAGGAAAGTAGGAGGGAAGGAGATAGGCAGAGGTGGTGGGATTATAGAAGGGAAGGCAAATGGAAGGAGGGCGTAATTAGAAGTAAATACTTTTGAGGAGGGTCAAAAGAAAGAATAGATTAAATGGGAAGCAGAATAGGATAGAGGGAAATATAGTTAATCTTTCACATCATGACTGTTATGGAAGTGGTTTGCATGACTACACATGTATAACCTAAACTGAATTGTATTCCTTCTCAGTAGGGATGGGCAGTGAGGGAGGAAGTGAGAGAAATTGGAATTGAAAGTTTTAAAAATAAATGCTAAAAATTATGTTTAGATTCAAGTGTGAAATAGGACATACAGGCGATGTGGTATAGAAATCTTTCTTGCCCTACGAGACAATAGAAGGGAAGGGTATGAGAGAAGGGAGAGGTGTGATTGAAGGGAGGGCAGATTGTGGGAAGGGGTAGGCAGAATGAATGATCTCTTGTGGTAGGCAGAGGGGAGAAATGGGGACAAAATCTGGCACTCAAAATCTTGCGGAAGTTAATTTTGAAAACTAAAAATAAATAAATTAATTTTAAAAAATGTTTTCCAAGTTGGTATTCAATTTGCTCTCTTCCTAGTTTCTGTGGGTTTTGGATGTCCAATTAATTGATCTGTTCTTTTTCAAATGTGTTGATGTAAGCATCTAGAGAAATAATGTTCTCCAAAGTATTATTATAGCAGCATTCCATAAACTTTGATATGTTGTCTTATGTTCACTCTCTTTAAGGAAATTACTGATTGTTACAATGATTTGTTCTTTGACCTACTCATTCTCTATTTCTTTAAATATTCATGTTTTCTTGTGAAAAATTATGCTGCTTTTTTTCTGGGTAGGTTATTCTTCATTATAATCCTCGATCCTTTCCCTTCTGGGAATGTTATATTCCAAACTCCCCTTCCCCAGTCTTTTAATGAAGAAGCAGCTAAATCTCATGTGATCATGACTGTTGTTCCAAGATGCTTGAATCATTTCTTTCAGGTTGCTTGTAGTATTTTCTCCTGGACCTGGGAGCTCTGACAGTTGGCTATACCATTCCTGAGAGTTTTCACTTGGGGATCTTTTTTTGCAAGATGATCAGAGGATTCTTTTGGTCCTTATTTTATCTTCTATTTCTAGGAAGCAGGGTATTTTCCCTTAATTTCTTTTTTCATTATTTTCTTGCCCAATTCTCATTTCTTTTCCCAATATTTCCTCTGGCCTTATTTGATTTTTATAATCCTTCTTGAGCTCTTCTGTGGGTTCTTTTCTGTGGCTGAGATCAATTCACATTTTTCTTTGAGGCTTTCCATGGTGGCCATTTTGACATGGTTGTCCTCTTCTGAGTTTTTGCTTTGATATTCCCAGTCACCATAGTAAATTTTCATGGTTTTTTTTTTTTTTTCCCAGAGTCGAACAAGGGTTAGGCTTTATTCAGGGTCTTGGTTACATGTGCAGGGGGAACTCTTCCTTAGGAGAGAGGGGAATCTCCCAAGGAGGCAAAGATCTTACAGTAAGAGATTGGAAGCAGAAGTGTAAGTGGGGAGAGAGGGGGAAGGGAGAGCGAAGAGAGGAAAAGGGAAGAGGCGCCTTCTGTCCTGTAAGGGCCCCTCACGCGCTAAGAGTGCCTTCAGGCTTTCCTGACCCTAATTAAGCTCTCCAGCCTCGTAGTTTGCACCTGAATACCGTGCCTGTTAGATAACAATAGGTGTGCTCAGACCTGGGTCACTCTCGAGGGCGGGGATGCTCCTCCCATCACGTTTCTCACGGGAAGAGGCGGAAATACACGAGATAGCTCGGTCTCACTCCTCGATTCCCTGCTGTTTTCTGGGGGGCCTCATGAGAACTCTAAGATTTAGAAGTTCCCACCTTTACCCGCCCGAGACTGTCCACATGGAATTGAGCTTCCATCCCCAACAATTCCTCATGGGGAAATATGGAATTTAGAGTTTGAAGGTATCTTAGATATCACTCTTTCCAACTCCCTTGCTTTACAGATGAGGAAACTAAGGCCTATAGAAATGAAATTATTGGCCCAAGGTCATAAAAGTAGTAAGTAGCAGAACTGAGATTATTGGAATCAATATCTTTTGATTCTCAATCTAGAATTTTTTCTGTCACAAGTCATGGGTTCCCTAAAATGGTGATTGGGAGAATAGGTGTTGGGGAGGTGAGAGAAGGAATTCTCTCATCTTACCTATGATCTGAGAAAGGCATATTGCCACTAGGAGAGTAGAATAAGTTGGTTGGTTGGTTGTTCTCAAAGAACAACCAAAATCAATCCTTCATTCTCAGAGGACCAAAATGATATCACTATGCTCTAGTGTCAGGTTTCAATGTGCCAGACTGTGACTGATCAACCAATATGAACTCGGAATGCTCTGCCACAGGTTGGGCACCCACATTTGGGGTGAATACTTTAAATTTGCATATCCTTTGTTTCCTTTGAGCTATCTCAATTCTGCTTTGTTCATAGAGCACAGCATCTTCTCTGCTGTAGGCACACCATGCTGAATGGTCCTGTGCCAATGTCTCCCATGTCAAACAATCAATTCCAAAGTTCTTAAGAGAAACGTTGAACATATAGGCATGGGACATAGAAATCTATCTTACCCTACAAGAAAATGGAGGGAAGGAGATAAGAGAAGTGGGGGGGGGGGGGGTGACAGAAGGGAGGGCAAAAGGGGGAAAGGGTGATCAGAACTCACACTATCTTGAGGAGGGGGGAGGGGAGAGATGAGGAGAAAATTTGAAACTCAAAATCTTGTGGAAGTGAATGTTGAAAACTAAAAGTTAATTAATTAATAAAAAGAGGCACCTTGAGAGCATTCTTGTATGACTTCTTCTGACTGCCATGTGAACCCTTGCCCTGTGTGAGCACTCCATAAAACAGCCAGTGGAATAAGTTGTTGTGGTGTTCGTCCTTCGTTGCTGAAGAAGACCATGCCATCAAAGAAATGATGGCATGACTTGCACTTGACTTTGTTTTGAGTGAGAGTGTGCTGTGCAAGGTCATAGCTTCACTTCTCCGGAGTCATCTGAATCCAGCGACCAGATATTCACCAGGATGACTGGAGATAACACAGGATGCAAGAGGAGACCTTGGCCCCTTTAGACCAAGGTCTCCCCTGGGCTGGAAGGAGACCTGGTTTCCTCTCTCAGCTCTGCCATTGGCTCATTGCATGTTTTCTGAGATGTTCATTGACTTCTCCAGTTTTCAGCTCTGGTGGGGCTTCAGAAACTTGACTTTGCATCATCACAGGTGAGTTGACACTCACCTCCGAGGTCTTTGGCTGGCCACGCAGGATGCACGTATGAGAGAAAGGTCGTTCCAGAGTCGAACAGGGGTTGAGCTTTATTACAGGGTTTGGGTTACAAATGCAGGGAGATCTTCCTTAGGAGGAAGAGGGGGAGATCTCCTAAGGAGGCTAAGCTTAAGGGATTGGAAGTAGAAGTACAAGCGGGGAGAGAGGGGGAGGGGAGAGAGGAAAGAAAAGAAGCGGAGCCTTACTTTTCTCTTTGGCTCCACACGTGCTAAGAGAGTGTAAATTTTCATGGTTGAATTTTATTTTGCTTATTTTTCCAGCTTGTTTCTTGATTTTCAACTTTATGTTACAAATGCACTCTGTTTCTGAGGTGGAGAAGGCATGGCATGAAGTTTCCAGTTTTTGTTCCATTGTTTTCATAGGGGTCCGTAAATTTCCAGTGGTTTCAAGGTGGCATGATCTAAACAGAGGTATGGTCACTGCTTTCTTGATCTGTCTTCTGGCTTGTAAGTGACCACAACTACTCAACCACTGTTTTCTGCCCAAAAGTTGTGACTTCGCTTCCCTGTTCCCTGTGGCTACATGTTCTAGTGTGCTAATGTCATTCTTGCTCTGGGACTGTAACCTAGATCCCCATATGGGCAATGCAAGAGAGTTTTATACTCAGTGCCAACTAAGGGTTCCTTAACATCTTCTGAGCAGTTGTTCAATCCCTTTATGATCTGTGGTCTGAGAGGACCAGAAGTCATTGCTGTAAATTCACTTGCCTGCTGTATGCTGCTGCCTTTACCTGGCATGACCTACCGATGGCTGCCTTATGCTTGGGCATGGGACCTTGCCGCTGGTTTGTACAGGTGCTCTGGGTCTCACTGCTGGTTTCTTGGGCGTGACCTGTGCTGAACGATGGTCCCCACTTACCCCAAGGAGACATATATTTCTTTGTGACCTTCTCTTCCTCCTGAACTGAAATGTTCTATTGCTTTGTCCTTTTGTTGGTTTTTGTCACTTCAGAATGTGTTTTGAGATGATTTTTGGAGGAGAATTCATGATAGGTGAAGTGAGTCCCTGCCTTTATTTCACCATCTTGCTAGCACAGGAACTCTTAACCTCTTTTAATAACATACTCCATTGGCAGTCTGGTGAAGTCTATGGACCTCATCTTTGAATTACATTTTCACATGAGTGAAATAAAATACATACTTTTACAAAGGAAATTAATCATGTTAAAACATTTAGCAAAATATCTTCAAAAAGAAAAATGCACCTCAAGTTTAAAAATCCTGCACTAGAGTATACGTGAAGTATTCATTCTTCCATCTGGATATTTCTAACTGCTCATCACAGACTCTGCTCTGAACTTCTGACCATATCTAAACTATTTAGGCCATGGCATTGTTATTCTTAGAAAATAAATAATACATGCTTATTTCAGGTATTTATAAAATCAGTTTTTGATATCATAAACTTTCCTTTATTATGTGATAAAAGATGAGGCAATGATTTCATCAAAAAGTCTATCTTAAAGAGTATGGTTTTCAATTTTGAAATATGAGAGGATTGAAAGAAGGAACAAAAAGCTGAAGTGTTTTTAATTAGTTTGTTTTACTGCCTTCAGTAATTTCTAACACATATTTTGTAATTACTCAGTAGTTCTAATTGTCTTATTGACCTTCTGCATTTCTTACTGACATTTTTATAAGGATGAGTTATAAGTGCTTAATCTGATTGATTGAAACAAAAGTCAATTCAGTGAGAAAAGAAAATAATTGACTTGATTGAGCCAAATGAGTCAATCCACAGCTCTGTGTTTCAGATTTTCTCTTGTGGTCAGTGCCCTTTCTTTGTACATAGTCCATAGTACTTCACTATTGATTGTAACATCGCCTTACTTCTGTAGAACAGTGCCATAGTGGGTTTAGGGGGTTCAGAAGGAAGGTGATAATCCAATGTACTAGGGAATCTACTGCTCATTTTCTTGACTATGTGTGTGTACTAGAGGATCACATGAGTTCTCGATTGAGTATCTTTTGCTGTCTTATACATGATCATGCCTCACTTTTTTCAGGTCATTTTCTTAAGACACAGTGATTTTTAAGATGCTTATCTTGCACAAGAATAAGATGACACAAGTGGAGGGAGGAAAGAACAATGATTCTAAAGTCAGAAGGACTGAGTTTGACTCTTAGTTGGAGTTCATGTTAACCATATGACCTTGGGCAAGTCACTGAACATCAGTTTTGTCATCCATAAAATGAAAAGCTTAGTCTAGAGAGTCTCTTGATTCCAACTTTAGAGCTCTGACCTTTCTATTGACGTGTTTAACTCTAATACTACTCTCTGATGAGTCAAGTCAAGAAAACAAACATTTATGAAATACTCACTATGTGTCAGACACATAAGGGCTAAGAATACAAAAAAGGGAAAAAAAAGCCATTTCCTGATCTCAAACTATTAACAATATAATGTAAAAAATGACGTGCAAACAACTATGTACAATCAAGATACACATACATATAGATAGGTGTGTGTGTGTGTGTGTGTGATGAATTGGAGACAGTTTCAATAGGAAGGTGGTAGCAATAATAGAAATAGTTATGGGCTTCTTGTAGAAGGTGGGACTTTAGCTCAAAGTTGAAGAAGTGAAGTCAAGAAATAGAGATGAGGAGGGAGAGAATTCCAAACATGAAAGGAAAGGCCTGGAATGACATGATGATCCCACGAACTCTTGATAGGTAATGCACTGTAGCCTATTCATGCCTATCATGCTTCTCCATCATACTTTTGGAAATTCCTAACTCTCATTCTTTAGAAACTCTAGTATGCCATCATCTACAGCCAAACAACCTCAACAAATGCTGTTATATCTTTAAAATCAGAAGAAAATGTTTTGAGAAGTCAGAAGGCTGGATAAATTCATGAAAGTGAGGAACATTTTGCTTTTGACTTGCCATCCCCTTCTTAATTTTCTATTCTTTTTAATGTATCACAACTGAAATATTGTTTTCTGACTATTGCAGGAAATCCACATGAGGAAATTCAGTCTCTTGGAAACCTGACATCCCAATTTCAGGGAAAGACTTGAGTAGTAAACACTTGACACAAATTTATTTCTTTTCAAACAGTGAAACTCAGAATCTCCCTGAAGCTCTGTCTCATTTTTTTCAAATGTATCATGTCTTTCAAGATATTGACAGACACATGACACCAGAACATGCCAGCAACATGTCAACTGGTTTCAGTCCCTCTGCCTCACCAAGTGATTGAAACAATCAGATGTGATGAGTCCCATCAAGTAATACTTTCAGGTTTGACTCTTCCAAATAAGAATTCTCTCCCTGTCAGTTAAAAAATATGTGGTAATTAGAGATGGAAGTGACTTCAAGTTGTCCTCTCCTTTTTGTCTTCAACTCACCAGCAATGCTTACTTATGTCTCCTAGACAATCAGAGGTTCAGATTTCCTCAGCTCTATGCATAGAAGGTGACATTGATTTATAAGCTTCCCCATACACATTAGTTATTTCAATTTTGTCTTTATTTGATTCAATTTTGACTCACAGATAGTTATACCCTCTTGAACAAATGCTATCCTAATGATAAATCATATCTCCTTTCTCTCATTAGGAAAGTGGTGGACAACATGTGTGAACTGAAGCAGAGGGTGACACAGTGAAGAAAGTGCTGTGGCTGAAGTCAGGAAGATCTAGATTCAAATCCAACCTCAGCCACTTACTAGCTATGTGACTCTGGGTAAGTCAAGTCACCTCAATTTTCTCTACTGTAAAATAAACATAATTTACCTCATAGGATTGTTCTGAAAATTAAATGAGGTAATATTTATGCAAAGTTCTTAGCACATTTCCATATTTCCTTCCCCACCCTGTCCATGTGTCAGTTTGTTTTGCTTAACTGTGCTTTGTTGGAAGGGAGGTTTTTTTTGAAGAGGGGTATTATAAAAGACTACAAATATAAAAATCATCAATAAAATTTTAAAAACCTGTTTTGTTTTTAGGATGTTTATTCTAATCATTGAAATTATTCACCCTCTCATGTTGATGCCAACAAGACTTGAGGTTTTATATTCCTAAATGCCATCAGTCTATAAATGACATCATGATAATCATGGAAATGTGGATGGCATTGCCCATTGACCCTTTCTATACGGATAGCATAAGTTGCATTGAAGGATCCATGATTGAATTTGGTAAAGAAATACTATAAATAAGCAGTTACAGCCTTGGAAGCAAGGTTGTTGGCGATGCTTAGCTCATCACTCATCAATTTCCCATGCATGTGGCACAAGCCATACAGGGCTATTCACTATTTTCAATTGTGGTAATAAAATAAATTCAAGTGGAAGATGAAATACTGGCTATGGGATGATTTTCATCAGAATATCAGAACTCAAATATAGAACCCTAGAACTCTATACCTAAATATTTCTCTGCTACAAGGATTCACCTGCCACTTCCTCTTGCTACCCTTTGGGTCTCTATAATAATGCAAAGACTGACATAAGGATCAAAACCAACACTGTTGACTACTTCCTTGTTGCTTACATATGTTGGCTGCAAAAACCAGACAGTGAGTAGAAATATCATTAAATTCTTCTTGAACAATAAATGAGAGCACCGGTTCCCACCACCATGGGTCAGTAGAATTATTTCCTCCTCCATATTAACACTATACATTGCTCCCTTGTTTTAATACCAAGATAATATTTGAAAATTTTAACCTAATTTCACTTTGATAGAACTATGATATGGGGAAGGGAGAACAATGGAAAGAGACAGTGTTATCTGATGACTTTTTTCCTTCATCCATTCTCCTCTTCTATCTCCTTATTAATAACCTGCCCTCATTTTATCCCACAGTGTACTCATGCAATAATTGGTGAGTTGATTTAATGATGAAGACAGATTAAAATATCAGAAAATGACTTATTAAAGATGTATTGTTTGAATTTGATGCTAATGAAGCTGTTGGGAATAATTTGGTTTTTTTCTTATTGACCTGGATTCACCTATCAACCTTTAAATGTGAGTACCTCCGAAATAAAAACATTCATTGGAATGAGAAGCAATTGAAAAGTAAATGTCTGTCATATCAGAGTAATGACAACAGTAGTATCTGTTTCAACCTTTGGTGACCCAAAACATAAAAAAATAACAACCACCAGGAATATAATCTTAGGAACCTTTAATCTTTGCTGGAATTAGCAGAGCATAGCAAAAAGCTTCTAAGATGGGTTTGAGTCACAGTTTGATCAATCTCTGATGGATAATCATATATTCATAAGATTTAAAGAGACCTTACAGACCATTTAGTCCCATACTATCACTTTATCTATGAAGACACTAATGCCCAGAGATATTAAGTGACTTACTTGGGGTCACACAGATATTAATTGTCAGAGACAGGATTCAATCCCAGGTATTCTTGACTCTAGATCCAGTGCTTACTTCTTCACTACAAAGAAATAGGGAGTTGAAGCAAAACAGAATCTAGACAGCGTCTAATTACAAGAAGGAGAAACAGAAGATCAGATTTCCCTATCCACATGTAACCCACATTTCTAGTGAATTTTGAAACATTTCACGAGATTGTCCAAGTTGATGGAGAGAATCTTAACAAATGCTGCATGACTATGTGAGGGACAGCATTGACAAGATAACTTTAAAGAGAGATGATATCCTTCAAGAGAGACACACAGTTACAAACTCTCTTCAGGACTGACTCTAGGGAGGAGAAAAAATAATCTATGGCAGACATATAGAGAAAATTGGATCCTCAATCTGTCCTTGATTTTCAGCTTTCTCAGAGACTTTGGAAAATTTTCCTTTCGGTGAGATGAGGCCTTTCTCTTTACTGAGTGATATCTTATCTCACTGCCATCTAAAGAACTCATTCCCACGTTGGATTCTCTGGTATATTCTCATTCATATAAATTCTCTAATTTATGTTTTCTTTTTGCTTGGATACATTATTTTATTCACTATTTACTATTTGTGTTGGTCTTCATATAATTTGCATTTGGTGGGAAAGAGCAAACTTGACAAGTAGAAATTATTTTCCTCCCTCTTTTTAAAGGACAGTGAACAGAAAAGGTAGGAAATTTCGAACTTAAAAAATTACACCCCTAGGCGAATAATATTTAGACAGAAAGGCAGAGATGTAGCTCTAGTTTAGTAACTCATCTCTCAGAAGAAAACAGTTTGGTCACTATTGTATTTTTCCCTCATGGTAAGAATCACAGCCTATGTCAGAGAGGGAGTGGACATGGCTCCAGAGCTATGTGATGATGTGTTGCCTTGAGCTATCTGCCACATTTGGGCATCCCTTGATCAGAAGAATAAGCAGAAGTAAAGGGTAGGATAAGAAAGAAAAATCCAGGGCATAGAGATAATGGGTACAGGGCTCAGTCCCACCGGCGATAATCTGAACTGAAAAGAATTACAACAGATTAGGGAGTCTTTTGTCACTATATCTTTTCATCAACTCCTGTGATCCTTAATTTGGCACCTTCCTCCTAAGAAATCTTGACAATATTAATAAATGCCCACTGTGTACATAGTACAGTGCTCTATAGGAAGGAATTATTTCATTTTGCATGTTGGCAATCTTTCATCATTTCTATATTTACTGAAGATACACAGGATTTGGCAGGGCTTCCAGTGAATTGCATTTGCATACATAAAACATTCATCTGTTTTGCAGAAATTTGCATGGCATTCAGGTTGTTACATAATCACATTCAATATTGCCAGTTGTCAAGAAACATATGAAACTCAGCAATGCCCAGGCCTCTCTATTGCAAAAGCATCAGTGTCCCTTTTCTGTAAAGTAAGGGACACATCCTCATCCATTTCTAACAGCATTAATATGCATGATTCTGTTAGACTTAAATAGAAGTTGTGCCTGTGAAGTATCCATACATTAAGATAAGGCTAGGTCAGATTTAAAATGAATGGAAATGGTCTTCAGGAATTCAAGGCAGCACAAATCCCTAGGACCAATGAAGGACATATAGAGACTACAGAACTCCAGGTTAAATCAGAACAATTTGCAATATATTTTTTAAGGTATCAGTGTATGTGCAGATAAGGTAGGTAGAGACCAGCAAGAAATTAGCAGGATCCTTTTGATCATAAATTTATCTTACCACACAGTTTAATGGTGTAAGGGAAGCAAAGCAGGATCTTTTGCTGTTTTTGTTTTGGTATAATCAAGAAGCATAATGCCTCTGATTGAATAATGTTATAGAGGAGGAGCTTTCCCACCCATAGATGGGCCTGGGAAGATTTGTAGGAAGATTCACACCTTTTGTTAATGAGTTACTGTTTCTCAGTGGAAGTGATGCCTTCTGGCTCTAAAAAGTGTATAAAGACTCTGAGGTGTGGTTTTACTTTGGGGCTTAGTTTTTGGAAGAAGATTTGTGTGCCAGATGAGACTCTGGGAAACCACTAAGCAGCCCCCCAACTTTGAAAAATCAGATGCTGGTGCTTCCCTCTCTGGTAACTATGTATGTATGTATGTAATGGTCAGAGAGTTGGGTCAGTCTGTTGAACTGTGATGTATATATTGCTTATGTCAGACATTTTGCAAGTGCTGTCTGTTGAGTTAGATTTCTCTATATCTTCTCTGAAGTTCAAGGTGCTAACTTTTTGCTCTGAACTAAGTGAATGACGCATGTGCTTGATTAAACCAGACTGTTAACTTCTCCAAAGTTGCCTTTCCTTTTATGAATGCAGATCTGAGAACCTGCCATAGCCAGGCCCCCTGTGTAGCCAGGGTGCTTACTGATACAAATTGCTTCCTATATTGCATTACATTGTTCAATATAATCACACAATTGTCTGTAAGTCATTCTGGGTTTTTATCCATCCTTTATTTTCAGAAGCCAAATCCAACAAGACAACTACAGATTCCTTTTAATGATCAATTTTTCACCTAATCTGAATTTTATTGAGAAATTGAATTAAGATGTTCTCTTTTTTCTCATTTATTAAAAACTGAATTTAATTTAAAAATACCTTTTAAGCATTGACTATAGGGATATGAAAAGGGAAATTAAACAGTCCTTTTCATCCAAGAATCTTCATTTTCCTCTGAGATACAATATTTCCTTCAATATCTCAATGAGGAGAAATACAAGTTATCCTATCAGGAATGTTTAAATATTTAGACTCTGTCTTTAAAACAGAGAAAAGGATCTTAGAGCTGGATTTGACATGAAAGATTACCTTTTTTTTTTCTGAATACCCTATCAAAGTGGAAATTATTTTTGCAACATTTCTTACAGATTATCATCTAATCTCAGTTTTAATATTTCATCAAGAAGAGAATTCTCTCCATCAATGCAGGCAGAAATACCTCCATGTCTTCCATTATTGTGTGACTTTTCCCTCCATCCTCCCATGAGTTAAGGATCTATTCAAAGTAAGAGACGCTTCCCCTGAATTATCTGGTTTTAAAGAAGATAGTATCGGATCACTCAAAATCCCAGTTGTTCCTTTCTCTTTGTATGTGACTAATCAGTCTTCCCTTTCTATCATAAATGTATTTGATATTAAACTTCAAACCACTTCTGCCATTACTTTCTTGTTTATAATGTGCTGCCACCCATTCCTGGTAACACTCTGCTCCAACTGACTTTTGGGGATTTTCAGTTTTTATGATCTGGATTTTAGTATTCGATCACTTACAGAATCATAAAATTTTGAAATTAGAAGAGTCTCAAAAATCATCTACCCCAATTCATGTCTAAAATGTAATTCTCAATACAGGAAACCTGATAAATGATCATTCAGTCTTTGAACTTGAAAATCTCCAATGAAGAAAGGCAGCCATATAACGCAGCTCATTCCACATTTAAGATCTCAAAGCTGTAGGCTGCCTATGACATTTTGGACTTTAGGCATATTTTATTCATTTAGTTTTCACTGCAAACATGGTTGGACCAAATATCTTAGGATGATTATGGATTTTCTTTAAAAGATCCCGCAATGTTTGAAAACTGAATGCAATTGGCTCCTGAAAGAGCATCAACTGGAGGACTTCATTCATTCATTCGTAAAGAATACTTCTTCAATTTGATGACCATGCCAACCCACAATAATCAACATTTGCACAAAGAAGTAAATATGAAGTAATTCAAAATAAATACAAAATTTTCAAGGTGGAGAGGAGGGATATTCCTAAATGTTAGGGATTGACTTCCAAAGGTCAATAAAAAATTCATTGCTTTATAATTTCAAATCACTAATTCATCCTAGCAAAAACCTTTCATTATAAACTCAGTGAGTAACGTATTTTGTTAAGAAAGGGGTGCCCTCATTTCTATATAATAAGAATGTTTTACTTTGTCTTCTGTGGTCACACAGGAGACACTCATTTGATAAAAGATTTTGTATCTATCGTTGCTAAAATTTTCATAAATGCCTTCTTAAGAACAGAATTAATTTCCCTTAAAATAACATTATAATAATGAATCTGCCTCTACCTTTCAAGGTAAAGGTTTATAGATGAAAAAGATGCTTCATTAATTTTTTCTTCATGAAATTTACAGTCATGGATCATAGGGTCATAGAACTAAGCCTGGAAAGGGTTTCAAAGGCCTCCTAATACGATGCCTTTATTTTGCAAATGGAGACACTGAAGTTTGGTAATGTTGACATGATTTGCTCAAAGTCACGTGTTTTATATGGTATAGAGGAGAACAGAACTTAATCATGTTCATCTCAGTTTCTTCCTTTGTAACAGTTAGCTGGATAAGGAAATGGCAAACCACTCCAGTATTTTTTCCAAGAAAACCCTAAGTAGGGTCTCAAATAGATGGACATTACTGAATGACTACATTTTATTCTCATGTAGACAAAGTTTGTATAAAATAATGAATGTGTTATACTTAAATGAATTTCCTGTCTCACTGATGTGGGCACTCCAGCAAATGGTGCTGAAGACAGATTGCTACTCATACACATATTTTCAACCTCTGTGATTCTTATTCATATTCCCTATTAAAGCTCCCATAAAAAATAGAGATGGCATGCTGGAATCCTTCCTCCAGATCTTCGAACATTTTGTAAGTACAAGGATAGTAAGCACATTGCAAAGCAGCAGCTTTCCATATTTAATTGAATGCATCATTTTGACTACACAACTGTCCTACATCCTTTTCAGATCACACTTTCTAATAATTCAGTATGTATCTATTCATGCATATGTGGCTCCCCATTATCATGGAATTTCGTTGAGGGCAGGAACTATTTCACTTCTGTCTTTTTATCCCTAGTGATTAGTACATTGCCTGATACATTGTAGCCACTTAAATAATGTTATTTAATTATTGTTTGATTGATGCACATAATGCTACTTGGACAGAAATTATTATTAATTATATCTTGCAGCCCACTTGTGGCCACTAACAAATCTCTCCACTGCCTCTTAGGGCATTCACAAGTCTAATTCCTCATAATAATATTTAATTCCACCATATTACTGGAGAAAATGGAAAGGAAAAGACTCGTGATTCCATCATTTTAGGCAACTTCTGGGGTAGACACTCTCTGTCTCAAACATTTAACCATGCTAAATATTCTAATAAGCAAAGACATTTTTCAGTCTATTTTTATCCATATGCCATCTATATATTTAGAAGCTTGCAGAAATCTATTGATTCTTAATTGAACAGTGAGTAATAGGAAAATACAGTCTTCACAATCAGTTTCAGAATACAGCTCCTTTAAAATGAGCTCTTTAAAAGAAACTACTTGAAAAGTGGTAGATATTTGTACAAGACAAAATAAAGTAATGAGCTTGAAGTCTCCGCATTTCCATAAAATCCTTTGTCCCATTTGTTTCTTTCTCTTCTCTTTTTGTCTCCTTTCCTACTTTTGTACCATTTTATTATATATTTACAATGTTAATTTCTTATGAGCATTTTAAGTTATGTTAAATAATCATAAGCTCCATTATGTGCACAAACAACTAAGAGTCTGAATGATGTTCAAGTGATACGTTCCATATGTAGGGCACTAGAATATTTGCAGTCCTAAATAGCATTGATTGACTGTCCTGTCTACAGGTTGCTTAATGTTAATATTGTGTTCAAAATATAGATGGCCATATTCCAAGATCATATTGTAACTTTTTACTCTGATATAATGCAGTTGCCCCTGTGGACACAAACTCAGTTAATTCCCTTTAAATATTAGTTGTTTTGTGTATCAGTCTGACAGGAATTAATAACTTTCAAAGCACAATTGTATCAATTAAATTCCAAGCAAGCACTTGTTAATCATTTCCTACGTCCTAGTCACTGTGCTAGGCACTGAGCATATAAATACAAAGAATTCAACAAAGAGCTTCTATACCAAATATATCAAAGAGCTTCTATTTTGGCAGGTGAAATACACAAACAGAAAGAAATTATTTGAATTGATGTACCACTTTTTTTTTTGCTGGTTTATAAAATATGGAATTTTGTTTAATAGGTTGTGGTTATTCCACAGTGCACATACTTCAACTTTCCTCTCCATTTCATAGAGTATATATAATATCTTTCAAAGCACCAAAGGCAGAATAAATATGTTGAATTAATGTGTATATGTGCATATATGTGGGTATGTATGTTTTGTATGTGTATGTACATGTGTATATATGCATGTATGTGTGTATGTATATTTTTTCTGAAGTATTGAGATAAATCATTATCCCTCCTCATAGTACATAGTGATTTTCTTGTCCATTTGTTCCCATTTTATGTCCTTTGCCATGTCATATAGTTAGGAATGTAGAGTGTTTGATCACATCTGTTTGATTGTGCAATCATATATACATGCTATGATTCAAGTATATTGTCCTCGAGTCAAATTAACAATAAAATACCAAGGAGATGGAATGTGCACAGACTTATACATATAGTGCTACATACCACATTTTATAGAGTCATTGACAGGGAGTCAGGAGATCTGAAATGAGATGTGTTCTGCTCCTAGCTGTATGACCTTGAGCAAACTAGTTTAGCCTTTCCAAGCCTCAGTTTCCTCGTATCAGTGAAATTTGTATACATCAAATGCAAGGTATAAGGAACAGATGAGCTAACAGATGCAAACATCTTTGCAATCATAAAGGGATATATTAAAGTTATTTCAGAGTTGTCTACGGTTCTAGATTAATATTGTGGTTATGGTGTGAGCCTCACACTCTGTTGAATATTTCAAACAAGGTTTCAATTAAGGCATATGATGAAAGTCCTTGAATGTGAAGTGGGCTGTTTGCTTTCTTCACAGCCTGAGTGAAGTCAATTACAATTTAGCAAGAATGAGTGCCTCCAGGAACAGAATGCATTAGGAAGAGATTTTTTTATCAACTTCTTAGTTGAAAAATGTTTGATTGTGAGAGATCTTATGAATTTGAAAAAAAAAAAAAAGGATGTCATTCTAATTCCCCCTCCCCAGAACAAATTGTTTCATAGCTGCTATGTCCTGACTATTAAAAGAAATGTCATTGGAAATATCCAGCATGCTTAGTACTTATTAAAAAAAATCTTCATTGGTTAGTAAATCCTCTTTCCCTTGGTGGTTAATAATTAGTTGCTTTTTGAGAGTTTGTTGTTAAAAAGAAGATCTCCATTTTTAGCTATTTTTTTATGCACTATGGAGAAGGCTGTTTGGGTTACTTTCCTTCAGTGGCTGGTGAGATTATGGTTAATTTGAAGTAGGTAAAACAAATGATTTAAAAATACTGAAGCACACAGTTAATGGCTCTAGCTAACATTTAGTATTCTAAACTCAGGAGACCCCTAGGACTGATTCTGTTCCTTTTTCCCTCATTCCCTAAACAGTAGGGTGCTCCACCAAAGTCCTTTATGGATACCTCATCATGGTATGGTGGTCATGCCAATCAAAGCTTTGACTTAAGTGGTATTTCTCGAACTTTGTTCCAAGGTACTGAGAGGGCTCTGTCAGCACTCAAGCAGAATGGAATAAACAGAGTTCAAGCACGGCAAACAAAATCAGGCAATAGGAAGTAGTACTGTGATTTCAATGATATATGGAACTCCAAATTGGGCAATATTTTGATACCAATATAATTCATAATCTCAGAACTTTATTATCTTGGAGAGCTGTTTAGACACTGAGGTTTAGCTAGTAGGAAGCAACTAGGTGGCACAGTGAATACATACTGGGCACGGAGTCAGAAAGACCTGAGTTCAAATCAAACCATAGGTGTTTTATTGGCTGTGTAATCATGTACAAGTCACTTAACCTCCAAAGCCTCTGCTTTCTAAACTGTAAAATGAAGATAATAATAACACCTCAGAGGCTTGTTATAAGAATCAAGTGAGATATTTATAAAGTTTCTGGCACATAGTAGGCACAGGTCCTTTTCCCCTTTTATTTCTCTGGGATCTACAACTAGTCATGGTATTTCTGGGTGAAAGGGTATGCACAATTTTATATATCTTTGGACAGAGATCCAAATTGTTCTCCAGAATGGTTTGAACAGTTCACAACTCCACCAACAGTGCAATAGCATCACCAATCTGATATATATGACATAGTACCTCAGAGTTATTTTAATTTACATCTTTTCTAATTATTATTGGTTTAGGGCATTTTTATGACTATCAATAGTGCTGATATCTTTGGAAAACTACTTCTTCCTGTCTTTCAACGCTTTTCCAATTGGGGAACAGCTCTTAAATAAATTTGTCTTAGTTCCCTACATATTTGAGAAATGCAACCTTCATCAGAGAAACTTGCTGCTTAAAGAAACAACAAAAAGAAAACTTATCCTCCAGTCTCCCCTATTTGGTCTTGGTTTTAGATGGATTCCATCTACTATTTTAAGAAAAGTTCCATTTAATCCTTTATTTTCCAGCATTTAAAAAAAGTAAGGTGTTGCATTTTGTCAAAAGCCATTTCTGCACCTGCTGAGTCTATTAAATGGTTTTTGTTGTTTTTGTTATTGGTATGATCATTTGTATATATAGTTATTCTTAATATTGAAACAACTTTGCATTTCTGGTATGAATCCAACCTGGTCACAGTGTATGATCTTCATCACATGTTGTCGTAATCTCCTTGTTAGTGTTTTATTTGACACTTTATTTTACTAATATTCATTAGGGAAATTATTCTATAGCTTTTTGTCCATTTTTCTTCCTCATTTACATATCAAAATCATATTTGTGCATTGTTGGTGGATTTATGAACTGATCCAACAGTTGTGGAGAGCAATGTGGAACTATGTCAAAAGGGCAATCGAACTTTACTACCCTTTGATAAAACAATACCACTACTATATCTTTTTTTCAAAGAGATCATAAAAAATCAAAAGAACCTACATGCACAAATATTTTTTATAGTAGATCTTTTTGTGGTGGCAAAACAAATGGAAATTGAGGGGATGCCCATCAATTAGGAATGGCTGAACAAGTTGTAGTTTACAAATATTATGGAATACTATTGTGCTATTAGAAATGTTTACCAGGTATACTTCAGAAAAACCTGGAAAGACTAATGTGACCTGATGCAAAGTGAAATGAGCAGAACCAGAAGATCACTGCATACAGTAATAGTAAAGATAATCACTTATGAATGACTTAACTCCTCTCAACAATATGATGATCCATGATAATTCTAAAGTACTTATGAAAGAAAATGCTGTCCACATCCAGAGAAAGAACTGACAGACTTTGAATGTAGATCAAAGAAAACTATTCTCAAAAAGTGTGTGTGTGTGTGTGTGTGTGTGTCCTTTTGGCATGTTTCTTCTTCCCCAGTGTGACTAATACAGAAATAAGTTTTGCATGATTGAACATATATAAACTCCATCACATTGCATACCAATTTAGGAAAAAGAGATAAGGAATGAGGGGGAGAATGGAACACAAAATTCTGTATAAATTAATGCTAAATATTGTCTTTACATATACTTGGAAAAATAAAAGAAGAAGAAAAACGTTATTTGTGTCATAGAACAAAACTGGTAAATTCATTTTTTTCTATTTTTTGTAATAGTTATTTTATTATTGAAATTAATTTTTCTTTGAATGTTTGGGAGAATTCATCTGTAAATCCATCTGGTCCTAAAGATTTTTTTTTCCTTAGGGAGCTCATTTGTGCCTTTTTCATTATCCTTTTACAAGATAGAAGTATTTAAGTGTGCTATTTTCCTCTCTGTTAACTTTGATGATTTATAATTTTCTAAATATACATCCATTTTATTTAAATTGTCAGATTTGTTGACATATAATTGGATAAAATGGCACCAAGTATTTGTTTTGATTTCATTTTCATCATTAGTAGATTCACTTTTTTTATTTTTTTATACTGGTAATTTAGTTTTCTTCATTCTTTTTAATGATTTTTAATAGAACTGACTGCTGGTTTAATTTAATACTTCAGTATCACTATTATTGATACTATTTATTTTTGATTTTATTAATCTCCTTTATGATTTTCAGAATTTCTATTTTGGTGTTATGTTGGAGACTTTGAATTAATTCTTTTCTCAATTAGTTCTTTACTCATTGATTCATTGATTCATTAATCTACTTTTTTTTCTTTAATGATATCATCATTTAGAGATATAAACTTTTTCCCTAAATACTGTTTGGCTGTAAACCACAGTGTTTTTGTATATTGTCTCATTGTAGGCAGTGTTTCATGAAATTATTATTTCTATGATTTGTTCTTTGACCCAAACATTCTTTACGATTAGATTAATTAAGTTCAATTTAAAATTTAATAAATGCTTCCAAGGTCCTTTATTGAGTGAAATTTTATTGCATTATGGATTAAAGAGGGTACCATTTAATATTTTTTTCTTTTCTGTATGTTTCAGAGACTTTTATTTGCATATACATGACCAGTTTTTAGAAGGTGCTAAGCAATTGAAAGAAAGATACGATCATTTCTATTACCATTCAAATTTCTGAGGAGGTCTTTTCTGTTTAACTTTCTTCAAATTCTATTCATTTGTAATTATGTCTACACAGCTACAATATGTATATGTATATATATATATTATATATATATATATATAAAATCTATATCATTTATTATGTGCATAGATTTGTCTACTTTGAGAAGGGTACATGAACCCCACAAGTAACATTAGCATTGTTTTACTCTCTGTTTCTTCTTGCAATTCAATTTTCTTTTTAAGATTTTATTTCTCTGGCATGTGATGCATTATTTAGTAATGATTTTATTTCATTTTCTATGATACCTTTAGCAAAATGTACTTTTCCTAAGTATCTCTTTTTAATTAATTTATTTTTAGTTTTCAATATTCACTTCCACAAGATTTTGAGTACCTGTACCAGTAAGCATCCCAACGTACACAGGGGGCCTGCTATCACAGGTTTTTAGATCTGCACTCATAAAAGGAAAACACCTCTCAATGGGTTAACAATAACTTTAATCAAGCACATATGTCATTCCATTAACCAAGTACATATATCATTCAGTTAGTTCACAGAGTCAGCCCCCTGAATTTCAAAGAAAATATAGAGAAATCAAAAGATCAACAGACATGGCTTCCTCTGCCTCAATTCAACAGACAATTGGACCCCAACTCTCTAACCACAGTTATCAGAGATGGAAGCATGACATCTGGGTTCTCAGATCTGGGGGACTCCTTAGCAGCTTCCCAGAGTCCTCATCTTGTCAAACTTTGAGCTCCAACTTCTATTTCTTCCTCCCTCCACACCCATCCCTACAGAGAAGGAATGCAACTCGATACTGGTTATACATGTGCTGTCATGCAAAGCACTTCCAGAACAGTCATGATGTGAAAGACTAACTATATTTCCCTCCATCCTATCCTGCTCCCCATTTATTCTATTCTCTCCTTTGACCCTGTCACTCCTCAAAAGTATTTACTTCTAATTACTGCCTCCTCCCATTTGCCTTCCCTTCTCTCATCCCCCAACCCCTCTTATCCCTTTCCCCCCTGTTTTCCTATAGTGTAAGATATATTTTAATACAAAATTGAGTGTGTATATTATTGCTTCCATAAGCCAAATCTGATAAGAATAAGGTTCACTTTTTCCCTCTCACCTCCCTCTTCTTCCCCACCATTGAGAAAGCTTTTTCTTGCCTCCTTTATGTGAGAAATAATTTACCCCCATTCTATTTCTACCTTTCTCCATCTATCATTCTTCTTCTCTCATCCCTTAATTTTATTATTTTATTTTTTAGATATCATCCCTTCATATTTAACTCACCCTATATGTATTTAATGTATTTAATCCCTCCAACTACCCCAATACTGGGAAAAGTCTAAAGAGTTACAAATATCTCTCCATGTAAGAATGCAAACAGTTCAATTTTAGTAAGCTCCACATGTTTTCTTTTTCCTGTTTAACTTTTCATGTTTCTCTTGATTCTTGTGTTTGTGAGTCAAGTTTTCTGTTCAGCTCTGATCTTTTCATCAACAGTGCTTGAATGTCATCTATTTCGTTGCATGACCATTTTTCCCCAGAAGAATTGTATTCAATTTTGCTGAGTAGGTGATTCTTGGTTTTCATCCTAGCTCTTTGATCTCTAGAATATCATATTCCAAGACCTCCAGTCCCTTAAGGTAGAAGTTGTTAGATCTTGTGTTATCCTAATAGCTTTTCCACAAAACTTGATTTCTTTTCTTTCTGGCTGCTTGCAATATTTTCTCCTTGACAGAGAGCTGTGGAATGTGGCTACTATATTCCTAGGAGTTTTCTTTTTGAGACCTTTTTTCAGGAAGTAGTTGATGGATTCTTTCAATATCTATTTTACCCTATGATTCTAGAATATCAGGGCAGTTTTTCTTGATAATTTCTTGAAGGATGATGTTTATGCACTTTTGTTGATCATGACTTTCAGGTAGTCCAATAATTTTTTAAAGTTATCTCTCCTGGACCTATTTTCCAGGTCAGTTGTGTTTCCAATGAGATGTTTCACATTGCCTGATTTTTTTTTATTCCTTAACATTTGTTTTATAATTTCTTGATTTTTCTTGGTCACTAATTTCCATTTGATCCATTCTAATCTTTAATTTTCTTCAATGAGCTTTTGGACCTCCCTTTCCATCTGGCCAATTGTGCTTTTTAAGGCATCCTTCTTCTCATTGGCTTTTTGGATTTCTTTTGTTTATCTGGGTTAGTTTGTTTTTAAGGTGTTGCTTTCTTCAGCATTATTTGAGTCCCCTTTAGCAAACAATTGATCATTTTTCATGATTTTCTTGCATCACTCTCATTTCTCTTCCTAATTTTTGCTCTACTTCTCTTACTTGATTTTCAAAATTCTTTTTGAGTACTTCCATGACCTGAGACCAATTCATACTTTTCTTGGAGGCTTTGCACTTAGGAGTTTGACTCTTTTGTCTTCTGTTTGTATATTTTGATCTACTTTGTCACCAAAGTAAGATTCTACACTCTGATTCTTCTTTTTTATTTTTTGCTCATTTCCCCAGCCATGTACTTGACTTTTGAGTTCTTTGTCAAAGTAGCTCTCTGCTTCCAGTGGTAGTGGGGAGAGTGTACTGTAACCTGCTTGACGTCCCCAAAATCTGTGAGCCTAAAGCTCAAGAAACAGGTTTGGCGGGAGAGCTCTAGCAAGTCTGCTTCTATTCCACCATCTTGGCTCCATCCCCAAAGTATCTCTTTTAATTAAATCAACTGTCAACATTTTTGAGATCATGATTGCTTTCATTGTCTTTTTAACTTCAACTAGACCAAAATAGATTCTATTTCAGCCCCATCTCTGTATATTTCTTTCTTTTTTAAGTGTGTTTATACTTATTGTAAACAACTTATTTTTAGATTCTAGTTCCTAATCCATTTTTCTTTTTTTTTTCTTTTTGATGGGTGAGTCCATCCCATTTACATTCAGATTTACACTGATAACTGCATATTTCCCTCCATTCTACTGTTTTCTCTTCCTCATTGTCTCTTTATTTTACCCTTCCTCAAGAATTTATTTTATTTCTGATTACTTTCTCTCTTCATCTATCCTCTCGTTTATCACACATCTATGTACCCTGCCTCTTAGCCCTTTGCCTTCCTACTTGCCTTTTGAATAGGATGGATTTCTATAACAAATTGAGTGTATGTGTTAGTTCAAGTATGTATTCTTTTTCTTTAAAACTGTTTAAATGAGAATGAGGTTCAAACATTGCTAGCACTTTCATTTCCCCCACTGCTATAAAATACTATTCTTTATACACCTCTTATGTAAGAAAAATCTCTTCATTCTTTCTCTCTCTTCTCCCCTCTACCAGTACACCATTTTTTTAGCATCCATTTTCTCTTGAGCTCAACCCAACAAAATAAACTCATTCCCATGCCCTCTGTCTAAATAGATTCATTCTAATTGCCCTAATGCTTATAAAGTTCTTAGGAATAATACTGCTTGTATCATCTTCCTGGCTATGAGTGTAAAAACTTTAACATTATAGAGTTCCTCATGAGTTCTCATTAATGTTTACTTTTCTTGTGTCTTTCTCAAGTCTTGTGGTTGAATGTTAAATTTTTTATTCAACCCTGGCCTTCTTTTATCAGGAATGCCTGGAAGTATTTTTTTTCATTAAATGTTCATTTTTCCTTTCTATGGGTATATTCTGGTTTTCTGAATAGATTATTCTTGTGGTAATCCTTTCCCTTCTGGAATATCATATTAAAAGCCCTGTATTCCTTTCATGCTGTAGCAGATAAATCTTACATAATCCTAGTTGTTCCTTTATGGTATTTGAATGATTTCTTTCTTGATATTTTTAGCATTTTCTCCTTGATCTTGAATCTCCAAAATTTGGCGGTAATATTTCTTGGAGTTTTCATTTCCAGATTTCTTTTGAGAAGTGATCAGTTGATTTCTTATAGTTCTAAGATATCCAGCACGTTTTCTTTAATAATTTCTTGAAATGTGATATCTAAGATCTTTTTGCTTCTGATTATGGCTTTTAGGTAGTCAAATAATTATTAAATTAACGTTACTCAGTTTAATTTTGTCGAGGTCAGTTTCTTTTCAAATGAAATATTTCACAAGTTCTATTTTTATTATTTTAAATTTCTTTTTATCATTTCTGATGTATCAAGATGTTTAACTTGGTTAAAGTTTATAGGTTAAAGTTATGGTTTAACTTGACTGATTCTAATTTTTAAGGAGTAATTGTCTTCAGCATTTTTGTGCCTGTTTGGTCAAACTCTCAATTTTCTTTTAATAATGTTCTTGAATTGCTTTCATTTATTGTCCCAATTATTCCAATATGTTCTTGTTGATTTTTATTGTTTGTTTTCCCTTTTTCATCACTTTTTTAGTTCCTTTTTAAAGGAATTCTTCTTAAGTGTATGTCTGATCTGCAGTTTTCTGTAAGGCTTTACCAGTACATATTTTCACATCATTTTCTTCTCAGTTTGTGTCTTGACCTTTTATTTCACAGACAAGTTTTTGTGGTCAGGTCCTTTTTTTTTAATGTTTGCTTGCTTGTCCAGCATATGTCTCAATTTTGAACTTTATATTAGAACAGTCTGCACTCACTTGTGGTGTAAGGTATTAGTCACTGTCCCAGACTTTATGCCTCTTCTGCCCTGCTCTTTTAACACATAGCTCTAAGGGCTTATAAGATTTTGATGCCTCTAAATCCCACAGTTAATGCAGTCATTATGCTTTCCTCTTGACCAGCCCATAACACAGTGCCCTAGACATCTCTTTTTGAACTTCTAAGTTGTTCTGAGCTGCAAATAATGTCTCACCCCTACCTTTTATTTGTTATGTCTCTGTATTTATTTATAGACTAGAACTTTAGAAATCTATAGAACTTCATTATAAAATTATATTTGACATTTTATTTTAAGGATTTTTTTAGGGAATATTGGGAATGTTTGACTTGAATGCTCCCTTTACTCTGGTATCTTGGACTTTCCTCTGATTATTAGCTTCTCAAATACTCTTATCTCCCTCACCTGAAGCTTCAGGTTAGCTATGGTCATTCTAAAATGTGGGTCCCAAAATTGAACACAGTACTCAAGATGTATTCTGAATTGGAAGAATAAAGTAGAATTATGAACTCTCCTTGTCTCTCTTAGTTCAGACTAGGAGCATCTTGAATTTTATGTCCTCCGTCACATCATTCACTCACATAGAAATTGTGATCTATTATCATTCATTTTTATTTAGACATACTTTTGCTATGATTACACTATATTATACTGTTTGCACTGATTTTTTTAGTCTCAAAAGTAATACTATAAGCTTATTTCTACTAAATTTCTTCTTATTAAAATCCAACCAATTTTCTAGATATCTAAATGAGTTTTGAAACATTTTTCTTCTCATTCAGCATGCTGTATATTTTTCCCATTATTGTATAACCTTGAAATTAGTATATTTTTATATGTTGACAAATTATTCTAGACAACTCTCAACATAATTCGTCTGATTTGACTTTTAAAGATACACACACACAAGAAGGTTCAGTAGGGACTTGTGAGTTTTCTATTGTAAAGTTTCTATTGGAAAATTTTGTGATTATAATTTCCCCAAAAAACCAAATAGAAAATCTTGGATCAATAGTGTTAATTTATCCAGGTTGTTCTGAAGCTGTTCACTTCTGAATAGAAGTTTTACCAAAAAAAACCAGAGAAATATGGTTGATATTGTGCAGTGAGTAAAGTTCCAGTTGGAACTCAAATGACTTCATGAAGCCTAGTACAATGCAAAGTATACCACTGTTGTTTAGCCACGCAGGAAAACTAAGGTAGAACTTCTCAAAATTAATTTAAAATCCTGGAAATGTTTTTTTTTTTCCTTATTGTTCTCCATATTTGCTTTTTTTTTTCTTGAAAAATGAGGGATTAGATGACTAAATGGTGTTGCTAATGTCTCAAAATACATTTGAAATGGAAAGAATTCAAATCATAAATTCAACCAAGTTCTAATACTTAACCATCCACATTTTCCCATAGAATAATATCTTAAAAGTGTTAATACCATATTTCACCATGCAATCATAGTGTCCTGTGTTATTTTCAGTCCAAAACTTGGTTTATAATTATTCATTGCATAATCATCACATAGTATAATTCTGTTCATCATGCCACTTAAAAGGTAAACAGAGAAGCAATGTATTCACCAGTGGCAGACAAACACGCATTTGTCTCTCACACATTGTGAGCTGTGAGCCTAGTATTCTCAGCACAGTCACATTGTCAGTGTATTTCCAAAAACTAACTTGTGTGGCTTTGTTTATAGTGTTACAGTACTAATGGTATTGTCACTCAACCTAATGAAGACCCATAGACTCAAGGGGCACAGGGGGGCAGGTGAAGCTGCCATGAGTACATCACATGATATATTAGGACTTACATCTTCCTGCACTAGTTAAACAGTATAGTTTCTCTGATAGTAATATTGTTTAGTTATTAAAGATTCTAAAGTAACACTGGAAAAATGCTAAAGCTTCACATAATGGTTTTACCCCACTTTCTTGCCCAAAAAATTGGCATAAAATCTGTGCTGATTATGCAGTGATATATGGTAACCTTAGAGGCTGTTCAGTTCAACCTCTAGATTAATGTGAAAATGCCTTATGCATGCTTATCATCTAAGTTTATGATCTAGGCTTATCTTCAATATCTCCATTGTTAGAGAAGTTAGGACTTAGGAGGTAGATGTCGTGGATACTGCATGTTTGATTTGGACTCAAAAAAGATCTGAATTCAAATCTTACATCTGATTCATAGTCTATATGCCCAGAGGCAAATAGGTCAAACTCACAGCTTCAGTCCCTGCCTCCAATGACCATAATAATATCTGACCATAAATCTACCTCAAAACATTGGTGAGAGACTCAAATAGGATAGTGTTTGCAAAATACTTTATAGTGCATTATATAGATGTCACTTATTATTATTGATGGAATATTCTGTTTCGATTTTGATGTATTTTAATTGTTAGACTATAGAAAGATGAAGTTGAAATGAAATTTGAGATGTACTTCAGAAAAAAATATCTCTACTTCACTTAAAGCAGGACCTAATAAAAAAATAGTCCATTTTCATAAAAGGATATTATTATTTTTATTTCAGTTGATAGAGGAGGAGACATGGGAGCACTGAGGTTAGTAAAAGGAATTACCAAAGTGAAGGAGGAAATGTCACTCAGAAAAGAGGGTCATTGACACATTTCAATAATGAACAGAAGAGAATAGAAAGTAGGTTAGGTATGAAAAACAGATGTACCAGCTTCAAAAACAACATATTAAATGTATTAGGTACTCAGAGGGAGAAGTAAGCCATAGCTGGTGAAAATTTGCAATACCATGTGACATAACACTTTTTCTTTTTTGTTTTATATATGAAAATGTTTATTTTATTTGGGATTTTGTTAAATTTATACAGAGGAAAGAAGGATGAAAGGAAGCAAGGAAGGTAAGGAGGAAAGAAGGAAGGAAGGAAGGAAGGAAGGAAGGAAGGAAGGAAGGAAGGAAGGAAGGAAGGAAGGAAGGAAGGAAGGAAGGAAGGAATGGATAGAGGGAGGGAAGAAAGGAGAGTGTAGAGAAGTTGAAGAAGAAGAAGAAGAAGAAGAAGAAGAAGAAGAAGGAGGAAGAGGAGGAGGAGGAGGAGGAGAAGGAGGAGGAGAAGGAGGAGGAGGAAAAAATCTTCCTGAACCATGATTTTAAAAGTATATAAGGATGAGTTTTCAAATTATCTTTTAAAAAGTAAATATTCTATAAGAAAGGAGGGGGAAATGTTGAAGTATTTTTTAACTTTTAGTTGATTATTTAGAACGTAACAAATTCACACGTCCATTTTCTTATCTCCATGAAACCTTTGAAAATGGTTCATGTACACAATAAGAGCACCCCTGAGTTATATATTAGAAGATAAGAGGCAATGTTTTGCAGATTGTTTTTTCTTCTCTTTTTATGACATTATATGTATATGTGTGTATATATATATATATATATATATATATATAGGCACAGAATGGAAAGTGAGTTATAGAGATTATAGTTATCTACTATGGTTACAGTTTTTGAATTATGTAAGAATATTTGACTGAATTAAAAAAATTTTGGAACTCTCCTGAAACATGGGAGCTCCCATGCGTATGCTTATATCACACATGTTGCAACCTGAAAGTAAACTTAAATCAGAATGAAAAGCCAAATCTCTGTCTAAATGTTTGTTGGGTTTTTTCCTAAATAAGCTATTGGAAGTATAGTACCAATTTTTCGTTGACAATTAGATGCCACTGGTGGCACAGTGGGTAGAGTACTGGGTTTGGAGCTCAGAAGACCTGTCTGAGTTCTAATCCAACCTTAGACTATTTCTAACTATGTCACCCTAGGCAAGACATTTAACCTCTGTTTTTCCTAAGCTGTATAATGGATAGAGTCATAGCATCTATACTGAAAGGATAAAATGAAATAATATTTGTAAAATACTTAGCACAGCACATGGAACATATTAAACATTATATAAATGTTTATTCTCCTCATTCCTTGATTCCTTACTCTAAAATAAAAGCAGTGTAGGGTGAGCACTACTTATCCTTGATGGGCCATTATATTGCCAGTCAGCAAGAGAGGCAGAGAGAGTTATTATAATAGGGTGTGGCTTATTAAATCACCTAAGACAAATGACATAAGGAAGAAAGACAGTGGTGACATTGTAGTAACTGGATCCTACACAGTGACATACATAAACTTTTCACCAAAATGGGAGAGAAAAATGATAGTGCCAAAGGCAGAATTTGAACTACCTACCTCCAAATCCAGCACTTTGTCTCTTGTCCTGCAATAAATAGGTAGACACACATATATGTATACATATGTATCAACATACACATATGTATATATGTACATATATACATACATATTGATATACACAGCATGTTGTACATGCACATTTGCACAAATGTATATGGGTATACCTGCATATACATATGTGCCCATGTGTGCCTATGTTTATGTAAATACATAACTTTTTTTAAAGAAAACTTTTTCAAATAAACTTTTCAAACCTAGAAATGACTTATTATTCTCAGGATATCCTAGCAGACCTAAAACAGAGATAATGGTTCAGCAAGCATATCACTGTGTTAGATAAAGATGGCATATGACAAACCAAGGTGAAAAGAGGTAAGTTCCCCCTCTGGCCACTCATTACTTGGTTTATACCTTTTATCATCACTTTTTGTGTATTTTTAATGGCAAGAGGATGACTCATTCATTTTCAAATTGCTATTTAAGTAGTAATGCAGTGACATGAGAACTTTAATGAGAAAAAAAAAGTTCTCTCCTTGACTGAAGTATGAGCTGTGACCCTGAAGCAATGAGACTGATTTTCTTAGGTGGCTCAGACAGCACTCCCTAAAGATGAGTTCCAGAAATGTCTAGAGCCAGGATAGTATCTCTAGGACAAGTGTACTGCCTCTTACAGTGATTATTGTCAAGGGCAGAACTGATTTTGATATACTGTGAAGGTTAATATTATAGAATCATAAAAATCTCCCAGTTGGAAAATAAGAGAGAGTGAAGGTCCAAGACTGTGAAACAGGTGGACTAAAAAGAACTTAGTGTGGCCCTCAACAGAAAGAGGGAATTAGAAGGTCATAGGAGAAGGAAGGTTTAGAAGCAATATGTAATACGCTTTGAACATGTTAATTTTGAGATTATAAAGCCTGCAGGTTTTGTTATTGTAACTATGGACCAAGGGACAGAGGAGGTGACCTCACCCCCTACAGAAGCTGTTGAGTCTCCTACATTCTGAAATCTCTCCAATATGAGCAATAGTGGGCTTGTTGAAAGGTCTCTACAGTCTGATACATTTTTATTCTGAAAATCTTTTCACCTTGGAAATTATCTAATTATAGAACATGATTTGAACTCATAGAGGCTGATGAGAGGGGAGGAGAACTAGAAGAAACAGGAAAAGAAGAGGAAAGGGGAAAGACTAAATGTTGAGGGGACTGAACGTGTTACCTCTCCAAATTCTATTCAAATAGAAAATACTAGCTCTTAATAATGATGTAGCAAGAGATTGCAGGGCTGGTTACATTAAGTAACAGTGGATATGAAGATTCAAATGAAATGCTTCTAATGCTTAAGAGAGAGATAAGCATTAAATATGTTGTTTCAGAAATCATCCACATAGTGACCATTCTGAATTCATAGTGGCTGATGAGATAACCAAAAATGAGTGTAGAAAGAAGACAAAGGCCATTCATTCAAAAACTTTTTGACTGGCCAGATTAACTGAATTGTAAGTCTAGTCCACCCCGCACCTGCACAAAAAGTTAAATTACCTTGAATAAGAGGATGAAGAAAGGGAGAGTCATTATACATGATGATACAGTAAGGGAATGGTGATTTCATTTACATAGGAAATTCCTTCTGCTAAAAAAGATTGGCATCTTATCTGTCAATAGCTTTACAGAGTTCCCTATTCAATTCAGTAAACATTTATTAAGTGCCTAATCTATTCTAGGATCTGTGCTGAGCACTTAGGCTACATAAAAACAAAAAAAAAGAGTTTATATTCTAATAGGAATAGACAATATACAAAATGAGGCTGAAAAGTGGGGATGGCGAGCCACCAATGGGTACATGGTTGGGACCATAATGTTCTCTGCTATACAAACTAAGCAGAGCTACTGATGGAAAAAGGAGAGTTACCTGGAAAGTTCTAAGTCCTCTATAAATGGAGGGTCTAGGAGGAATTTGCTGCTTCCCATAGCATGATAAGGGAGCTACTATAGGTCAGAGAACATTATTTCTTATACTTAGTCTCTGCAAAAACAAGAGATTTTTGGTAAGATATATAAGTAGAGAAGATCACTATAATATCCATCAATCCATCAACAAACAAGCATTGATTCAATCCCTACCATGTGCTTTACACCATGTTAGTAGTTGGAATGCAAGGCAAAAGTGGGATTGCATGTGATATGCTTGTAACTTGGAGGCAGGGTTTTCTGATCAGCTAGATATATAAGTTCTTTGTCCCTCAGCTACAGGAAGCTCCATCCTCCCCAAACCTGTGTAACAACAGAGGCATAGGGGCTTCGCTGGGTGGTTCTTAGAGGAAAAAGAAGCATAAACACTAAAAGAGAAAATGCTAATTCATTGGTGAGAAAAAGAGAAGGAAAGAGATGGTGTTAAGGGAAACAAATGGTCAAGTTCAATATCAAGGTACTAAGTACAAGGCGAGACACTCTGTGATATTTTTATTAAAGCCCCAGTCATGGAGTCAATAAGACCAGAGTTGATGTCCTGCTGCCAGCTGCATTATTTTGGACAGCAACCATACCACTCAGTCGTCCCAGGAAATCTCTAAGACTGTAAATAAGAGAAGAACTGCCAATCTACTTCACTGGAGGTTGTTACCACAACATGGAAAACTCCACAGCTGTGAAATCAGAGATTACATGCAAGAAAAAACAGCTATAAGGCATCATGATAGATTCTGTATCTTGCACTTCATGAAACAATATCAGGGATATATAAGTAAGATAAAAGATGTGATATGCAGTGTGTAATGCACAGGACATATAATGAGAAGATGGGCTCAAAAATTAGCTCTGCCTTTTTCTAAATGTGACACCCTGGGCAAGTCACCTCATTTTCCTCATCTGTAAAAAGGGGATACAAATCATTGTGCCCCTCACCTCACAGAGTTTCTGTGAGTCTCAGAAGAGATAGCATATGTGAAATGTTTTGCAACCATAAAAATAATCAATATTCACCTAATGCTTTAACATTTGCTAAGCACTTGACTTCTGGTATCTCATTTGAGCATCACAATAGCCTTGGGAGGCAAATACTAACTAATCAGTGAAAAACTACAATGACTTACTGACTGACTTAGCCAGAGTCACATGGTTAGTCAGTCATGGAGGAAAGATCTGACCACAGATCTTGATCACTATAGATCCAAATGCACTGTCAGTACCAAAGAAATCCAAAGGATAATGATGTTTAGTGAATGTATCAAGCTATCCATTTAAGTCAGTTTTTTTCAATCTACAGGTTTTTTCAGGATATCATATAGAATTTCAGATGAGCTTTGATTACATATCAAGTATGCTTCAATGCAGGAAAAATTTTGAAAATTCACTGTAGCTACATTTCATAAGGGAGAGAAAGAAAAGAGATTTCATTTACTGCACATCATTAGCTATCCTCCAAGCAGGGTCATTTTTCATTTGCAAAAGGAAACCCATTCATAGTTTGATAGCCTGTAAGAAATGTAATCAATACATCCCATAATGAGTGGAACATAAACAATCAGGTGGTGGGACAGCTAAAGGCTGGTAAAGAATTCCACTTGGTGGAGAGAAAGCTAATTTATTATTTGAGGCACAGAGTTAGAAATTTTTTGCCAGAGGCAAAAATGCAGGATAAACAACCAACAGCATGAACAAAGAGGATAAACTAGAGTTACCAGAGGAAGAAAATGAGATAGGGAAAGGCCGATGTTCAAGGAATTTGAGGTTCCGCTGAAGGAATTGTTTAGTCTAGGAAAGAGAAGACTTAGGTGGAACTCCATTAGCTGCTGCCGTGCAGAAGAGTGGTTAGTTTTGCTTCGTTTGGTCCTTGAGAATCGAATTAGGAGTAAAGACATTGACACAAAACAAATGTAGGCTAGAGGTTAAAAAAGAAAGAAAGAAAGAAAGGAAACAGCAAAGATTCCTAATTACAATCTAAAATTACAATGAACTGCCTTGGAACGTAATGGAGTCTCCCAAATGAACCTCTTCTCAACGATGACTTGACTCCTCTTAAGACTGTGTGTGTTGTGTTTCGTTTTCATTGGAAAGGGTGTGTGTGTTCATCCTTCGTTGCCGAAGAACACCATGCCATCAGAGAAATAATGGCACGACTTTCACTTGACTTTGTTTTGAGTGAGGGAAGGCTGTGCAAGTCACCAGCCTCACTTCTCTTCCAGAGCCATCTGAATCCAGTGACCAGACATTCATCAGGATGACTGGAGATGACCCAGGATGAGGCAATTGGGGTTAAGTGACTTGCCCAAGGTCACACAGCTAGGGAGTATGAAGTGTCTGAGGTGAGATTTGAACTCAGGTTCTCCTGACTCCTGCACTGGTGCTCTATCCATTGCACCACCTAGCTGCCTCTACCCCTCTTAAGATAAGTCATGCAGGAAATTTGGATTTAGGTGTCAGTCGGATTAGACAGCTTTCACTGAGGACTGATAAATTTCAGATTCTATGATTCTTTTAAGTGACAACGGAGAAGTCAAGACCTAGTTAAAGTAGAGTTTAAACCAAGTCCAGTGACTTGATATTAGTAGTGTCTGAGTTCAAGTCCATGCACATGCAATTACTAGATCTACTACTGAGGGCAATATAATTCATTTCTGTGAGTCTCGGTAAAATGAGGGTGATAATATTATGTTATCTGCCTATAAGAGTTATGATGAGGGAATATCTTTGTAAACCTTTAAGCACCACAGACATTTGATCCAAGACCAATTTTCCTGTAACTTTGTCAAGAACTGATAAATAGAAGTACATGTAGGATAACTGTACAAAAATATATCTATTTGTGTCTAATCATAATCATCTTTGGTGCAGGGGAGAGTACAGCAGAAAAAAAGAACTATCTGGTAATTCTGTTGTATATTTGAAAGAATAGTAAGTTGTACATAGCAGATTTGCAGTTTCATGTATAATCTTCTTTTTTACTGTACTATGTTACGGAAATGCATTTTTTATTCCATAAATTGAAAATAAGTAAATAAATGAAACACTAATAGATCTCTATCTTGACATAGATACAGATACAGATAGATATAGATATCAAGCTTAGTTGTGGATAATCAAGCTTGCTTTTTTGGGGTCCCACTGCATGCTAAGTTCTGTTATGGGGGGCACAGCACTATAGTGAGCTACTGTAGATCTGAGAACCTCATACCATTAGCCATTCATCTTCTGGTAAGTGTTTAACATCAGTTTTCTGAAAAAAATATGCTTGATATTTTTCAGTTTAATCTTCATTATTATTTTCTCCATTCCTTTCCTCAGTCTTAAAAATCCACAAGGCAATAATATAAGGCTTGACTTATAGGGTCTGCTGATCTCAAAGGCATAAATGTTCCTGCTTAAAATTTAACAATGGGTTAGTTCTCAAGACTGCTCAAGGTGGCTGTAGGGTATGCCTGCTATTTGTGATATTAGGATCATAGGATTTAGAGCTTAAAGATCATCTTGTCCAACACCAGCATTTTACCATTGGGCATACTGAAGTCGACAAAAAAGACACGGCTTACTCTAACTCATATATATGGGTAAGCAACACAGAGTGATGGTTCAGAGACAGAAACTATGACATTAAGTTCAATACTTATTTTATACCTGTCCACCCACCACCCACCCCACTCAATTAACCCACTCCTCTCAATTAATGCCTTCTACTCATGAAGTAGAGTGAAGAAGTAAATAGGAAATCAACCTCTAAACCAGGAAGACCTGGGTTAAGTACCACTTTCAAAACACAGTGTCCTGGTGACCCTGGGCAAGTTATAATGTCTCATTATTATGGCACTGACAACACTCTAAGACTATACTACAGAGAAACTTCTGACTTGTTTTGGTTGAAGTTACTTTCTTATGCATCAGTCTGCTCCACTAATGAAAGCACAAGTCCAGTCCTTTTTCTTAGCCTATAATGTAGGAGGCACTGTTTTCATCTCTCAGGGGAGATACACAGATGAAAAAAGACTTGGACCCTGCCTTCATGAAAGTTCTAGTCTAGAAAATTAGATAAAGCATGTACAGTAATACTTCAGAATTGTTGTTTTATTTAATTAGCCATGTCTGATATTTGGTGACTCCATTTGGGGTTTTCATGGCAGAAATACTGATTTGGTTTGCCATTTCTTTCTCCAGCTCATTTCATCGATGAGGAAATTGAGGAAAACAGAGTTAAGTGACTAGACCAACGCCACACATATAATAAGTGTCTGGGGTCAGATTTGAACTCAGATCTTCCTGACTCCAAGGTTGGCCCTCTAGTCATTGAGCCATGTAACTGCCCCTGAAAGTACAGAATAGATTGTTAAATGCTTAATAGTATATAGAACACTCATAGATAACAATACTCCTTCTGGCATATCTCTTCCATTAGATTGTAAGCTCCTTAAGGGTAAGACATGTTAGTTTGTTTTTTATCCTTTCTTTGTATTTCCAGTGCTTAACACAATGCCTGGAACACCATGGGTTCTTAATAAATATCCTCTCACTGTTCATGATTTTAATTCAAGTCCTTCCATAAATCCCCCAGAGAGGATTCTTCCAATGTCCTAGATACCTTCCTTGAGATCTATGGATATTTCTTGGAAGTCAGTTGAAAGCAGGATCTCTCCATCACTTATACTTTATATTTGCATGAATCTATCAGATGCCAGTGGAGGCATCATAAACCAGTGGAAAGTATTTAGGGTTAGGAATTGGTGGACCTTAACTTAAATCCAGGACATGATGTTTGCTGTTTTATGACCTTAAATACATGACCTCTTCTAGGGGCCTGCATTTTGTGATCTGTAAAATGAGAGGCTTGGACTGCATCATAGATTCTGAATTTTTATTACTATTGTTGCAACATGGACCCCTTTGGCATTTTGATGAAGCCTATATATCTATTATCAGAAATCATTTGAAATCATAGAATTAAAACACAAAGGAAACCAATAATATTGAGAAACAATTATCAAATATGTTAAAAACTACTTCATGCTCCCCATGGGAGGACAATCTGCACTAGATGATCTCTAAGGGCCTTTTCAATTTTAAAACTGTGATTCTATCTCCAGTAAAGTCACTTCTTTTATATATTTCTTCCTTAATAATGTAGTGCACACTGCTTATACCCACCAGAAACCATTCCACTGTTTTTTGGATGATGTCAAAATGAATTACCTTCAAAATGCAATTGGATGTCTCAGAAGGGTCAAGCATCTATGAAGGATTGGAGAATAAAGAAAAACACCAGAGTGCAGGTTTTACTTGAATTGGGATAGGAAAAGTCAGGAGAATTTCAACAGGAAGAGCTCTTGGATAAGAGTGATGACTATGTATGGAAACTTCTCAAAAAGATGAAGAAAACCCAAAGAAAACTGGCAACCATTATATTGAAGACAACCCTGCCATTGGTACAGTCCTGTCCCAGTTAGCAGTTAAGCTCCCCAACACCTGGTGCTAATGAGTTATTAATTATTTTCAGTTATGAAATATTATCCATAATTAACACAGAAAAGGATTCCCCATAATTGTGGTGTCAGCTTCCCACTCCTGATTCTTTTCCCAGAAAAGCCAAATGTGATGATGAATTCTCCCAACACAGCTTTCCAAAGCTCTAGCAACCAGCCATCTAATTTGCTTACAGGTGTAAAGTGCCACCAGATAATTGGACTGGTTGGAATTCTGTTAGCACAGCATCTGCTGATATCTCTCCTTCCTTCTAATTACACTTATTAAAGCTTCTTTTGACTTTGCCAATTTCCAATTCCAGTGTGCTCCTTGTTCACATCTTTTCAGAAAATCATGATTGTTGTTTTCTACCCATGAATTAATCCTTTTCAAATATGACTCAGAAATAATTAATTGGGCTTCCATTCTCCCTATCCAAGTTCTCCATCTCATTCTCAGCATGAAGATTAACTTTTCATCTTGCTTTGAAAATCTGAAGCCCCTCACCTGGTACCTGTAGTGAGTCAAAGGTTGTATTCACCCGCACCAATCAGTTTCAATTTGTTGTTAGTGTTCTTTTAAACAAGTATTTGCTAATCTATTTGCCCATTTCAAAAAAAGACATGGCAAACATGAATAATTCAAAGAAAACCGGAAAGACTTATATGAATAAATGGTCCCTTCATTTTTCAGAGAAGGAAATTAGACTCCTCTGACTCTTACCCTTTATTCTTAACACTCCCTAGCACTGACTTGAACAATTGATAGATTTATTGTGGTCTACATCCTATCTAACATTATCCCTGCAATGGCGCTGATTACAATAATTAGTGAAGTTTTCAAGAGTGGGTAATTTCATAGTCACACACAAAAAAATCCCAGCCTCCTGTTCACAGCAATATATGGCAATACTTTCCATGGAGAGAGATTCTCAGAGTTAGAAGGGACATCAGTGGTCATCTAGTCCAAACAATAATTGAACAGAAATCCCTTTAAATCAGTGGTTCTTAACCTGGGACCCATGAGCTCTTTCAAATGGTCTAATCACTGCATTTCAACATAACTGATTTCCTTTGTAGTACTATGTGTTTTATTTATGCTTTAAAAATATTATCATGGAAAGGTTCTATGGGCTTCACCAAAGTGCCAAAGTGGCCCAAGATGCACATACACACAAATACACAGAGAGAGACAGAGACAGAGAGAGACAGAAACAGAGAGAAAGACAGAGAGACAGATATTTTCTCAGAGCAGAACAGGGCACAACGTTGGAAGGATCATATGATCATAGATACTGAAGTCATTCATTCCAAACACCTTTTTTTTTTCACAGCTGAGTGACCAGAGGCCCAAAGAAATTTAAGTGACTTGCCAGGGTTAGAGAACTAATGTTTCTGAACAAGATTCAGGTGCACATTGTTCTTACTCTATATCCAAAGCTCAATCCAATATCTTGCTGAAGATGCAATCATGAGCCTGGCAGCATGGGTCATGTTTTCTTGTCTTTATTTCAGGGGCTACTACAGTGTCTTATATAATAAATAAACACATACATACAGAAACTGACATTTCAGAAGCCTGGGCAAGTGTCTCTCTCTAGTGACACAGACTCCGGCCTATCTATGATGTTGTAGACACGTGTTGCACAGTTACTTGAGATACGCACACAAGCTAAATGAGTAGCCCAGGAACCAAATCCAGTGTGACAAGTTACAGTACAGTTTAGCTGTTCCCAAACTAAGCCCAGTATTCTCCTCACTGTATCACATGACCTTTTCTGATTCCAGCTAGCAGGAGCCAAGAACCCTCAGACTAGGGAGAATTAAGTAAAAGAACATATCTTCTTAGTTCACATTAGATCTTCAATTCTGGGTTTTCTACTTATTGTCTGAATAACCTTGGTGAAGTCATTGCACCCATCTAGATGTAGTGTCAACGTGATACTCACGGACCCTATGGCAGCTACGAATATAACAGTATGTTTCAGAGGTTGAACCTGTACCTAACTCTTTCTAACTCCAAGGATGTCTCTTTAAACACTGTACCATGCTGGCTAGGTGGTGGTCTTTGACAGGTCAATTGCCTTCCCTTGACCTCAGCTTCCTGATCTGTTAGAAGAGGGGGTTGGGCTAGGCAGATGGCCTCTCAAGCCAGATGCAGCTTTGATTCCCTGATCCTCACATGCCTTTGTTAGTAGAGGCACTACTACAGCATGGGTGAGAAGTAGCCCATGCCTCAAACGTAATGCTAATTTGCAATGAGGTATAGTGGAAAGAGCTTTGGACTTATAGCCAGAGAACTAGGGTTCAAATTCCCATTTTCTTACTTACAAGTTGAAAAAGTCACTTTCACTCTCTGCCCCTCAGTTGCTGAATTGTTAGAATTAGAGAAGATTATCTAGGTGCAAGGGTGGGGAACCTTCAACCTCAAGGTCACAGGTCTCCCTCTAGGTTCTTAAGCGTGGCACTTTGATGGATTCCAAATTTCATTAAAGGGATTTGTTCTGTGAAGTTTAGATTCAGTCAAAGGGTTGCACTTGAGGACCTAGAGGGTTACAAGTGACCTCAAGGCTGTATATGTTCCCTTTGTCACATACCATCCTTATGACCTCAGACAATTGAATTAGCCATGTGGAAAGACAAAGTGAGTTGGGGTCATGACATTTAGGCTTAAATACTAGCTATTTCTAATATTTGCTATTTTCTCGAGATTTTGTCAACATTTCAGCTGCCTTTCCTCTGCATACCCCTTTCTCCTATTGGTGGGTTTTTTTGCCTCCAAGCCCCGTTTGATGGGCCAAGCCAATCTTCTTTCATTCTCTAAAGTCTGCTATCCTTTCTCTCCCAACTCCATTTTATGGGTTTGTGTTATATTTTCCCTCTAGAATGTAAGCTTCTTAAGGTCAGAGACTTTTTTTTACACCTGTGCCTATATCTTCAGGACTCAGAACATTGTCTTTCATATATTAAGTACTTAATAAATGCTTGTTGACTTGACTTGTTGACTCACTGGGTGACCTGGAACAAATTCCTATGTTCTCATCTGTAAAATGTGGGAGTTGGATTAGATGGCCTCTTGTGAGCTTTCAAGCTCTAAATTTATGATCCAATGAACTTCTCTTGAACTCAGTTTCCTCATCTGTAAACAGAAGTGGTTGGGTTCAATGGCTTCTAAGGTCTCCTCAAACACTAAAGTGATGATCATAGAACTTCTGAAGTCTGTTGCACCTTTAAACGTATTATTTTATGATCTTTAAGGTCCCTCTCAGCAGTGGCTCCAATTCTCTGTTACTTGAATGCCCTGAAAAGGACTCTCAGGAAAAACTCCCCAAGTTAGCTAATGTTATTTCTGTGTTATAGAACCTGGGTCTTAGTGCACTTTCCTACGCTGAGTAATTTATTCTCCAACTAGCTCAGAGTACATAAAAGTGTTGTAAGAGGAAAGGCACTATATCTAGCTAACATTTTATTGCTGACATACCTTATTGCTATGTTTTGTTTTGTTTTTTTTCTGGGACTCAAGTAAGGAAAGTTTCGTAAAAGAAAAAATGTAAATGAGGGGGACTGGCCACATGACTGAAGCGAAGCTGACTTTGGCACTCTGCATTTCCTTCCTTATACATTCACTGTTTGGGGTGCTATTTGAGAGAACTGTGAATGTGACACACATTCATTGCATACAGAAGAAAATTTTAAAAAATAATAAAGTCTTCTATTTTTACAGAGCTCAATAAGGCAAGGATGATTTTCATTTTGTTTTTGGTTTAGTTCTGTTCGTTTCTGTAAATTTACAGATCTGATCAAGATCTGCCCATCCCAGGGCCCTAATAATGGGCTTTTTATATCCCATGCAAATTCTAAATAGGAATGGAAAAAAAGAAAAAAATGGCTGGAGGAATATAAATCATAAAATCATACAGTGGTAGAACTAAATGGAAGCTTGAAGAACGTTCTAGCCCAATCCCATTATTTTACAACTGAGGAAACTGCTGCGATTTCTCCATGACATTCATCCAAGAACTTTCTATTTCTCCAAAAGGTATCAGTGACTAAGAAAAAGTGAGGATGAACATAGATTTGGAGGATTTGCATATTTTATCAGAGGCCATTTTAAAAATTATATTGCATTGTCCATTCAAATAGCTAACAATGCCCTTTCCCCTACATTCTCTGGATATATCATTCAATTACATACTCAATCCCTCAAAAAGTATTCATTAAGCACTGTCATGTGCCAGGCACTGATTCTAAGCACTGAAGAAAGGTACAAAGAATTTAGCAATCCCTACTCCACCATGAGCTTACATTCTAATGGGAGAGACAGGTGCATATATGAATATAGACAGCATGAATATAAAGTGAATTAATACAAATACAGACAGAGTAGTAAAATGATTGTTTATTCTTTATTTTCAAAGAGGACTAATGACCCAAAGGGGTGTCTGTGAGTTAGATTTAAGTGAGGTAGAGTTGCACAAAGTCAGCAGCCTCACTGTCTCTTCCAGAGTCAAAGGGCAAAAGTCAAGACAATGGGCAGTGTCATGGGATGCAGTGTACGACCTTGGTGTCTTCCATGTCTGACCAATCTCTAAGTGCCCCCCAAAGAGCCTGCTTCCTCTGTCCCTATGGCTGTTGAAACAAATTGCTCTCATCCACCCAGTCAAAAAGGGGAAGTCTTTGTATACTTAGAGTAGACATCCCCTAACTAACTCATAAACTTGACATACTTCAGTTACCCTTAACCTGATTTAGCCCATTGGCAAAGAGAGTTTTACTAGAGTACAGGCACTACACATACTATAGTTTTTTGGAAACACAGGGGAGAACTGAGTGTCAGACAGATGCCAAAGGTAGATGAGCAGTTCTGAAAAGGTCTTAGCACCAGGGATGCTCATTTTCTCTGAACATCCCATTGTATTGCCAAGGCAGTATTCACAGCACTGGTGGTGACTACAAATACGCCAGTGTAGTTCTCAGTCGCTAAGTATAAAAGACTCTTCATGTAGAAGCAGAAGAAAAACATTTATTTAGACATCAGAAAGTCAAATTTCAGACCCAGAAAGCAAAATCCATCACAGTGACCAAGAAGTCAATAAACATGATCACCACAGGAGGCAAAGACATTTCCAAGTCTCGTCCTCTACCAGGGCCTCCTCACAAGCAAATAAATACTCAAGAGCCTGAGCCTTGCATGCCTGCCCACCTTTGTCCTTCCTTCTCTGCCCAGACTTCCCTTACTCACTTCCTTCAGTTTCTGCTCCACCCTTCCTATTCCACACATTCAGCAAACTCCTCCCATCACAGACTTCCATGTGACCCAGGCAGGGCATATGGGCCTATTAATGAATATAAAATTCCACTTAAATTACCATTACACCCATAGGAGGAAAATACATGGTAGTTTGAGAATGAGGGGACTTGTAGGGCGGACATTTAGGAAGGGCTCCATGCACAAGATAATGTCTAAGCTGTATCTTAAAGGAGCAGAGGGAATCTCTCAGGCAGAGGAAAAAAGGGAGTTCATGCAGCTATGTGAGGCAGTCATCGCAAAGACAAATGGGAGGTGAAGTATAATGTATGAGAAACAGAGAGAATTCCAGTTTGCCTAGATCAAAGGGTATTGGAAGGGCAATAAAGTTCACAGTAACTGGAAAGATAGATTGGAGTGAAGGACTTCCAAATAGAAATAGAAGAATCTTGATTTCATCTTAGAGTAAAGAGAGAGCCAGTGAGGATAGTATTGTGTATGAGTATGTGTGTGTATGTATGTGTGTATGCAAAGCATACATAGATGCACATAGATATGAACACATGTGTATATGCAAAATGTATCAATATAGGTGTGTGTATATATATTATATAGGTACATGTGTGGATAGTTTTATACCAGTTTAAATGTTCAGGGCTATGAGAATCAAAAGTGACTTAAGAAGGAGTTATCTATTTGACAGCATGCTGGACCCCAGCACATCCAATTGGATTCATATACCCTTCCAAGTAATCATTAGAGAATGAATAATACAAAAAATGGGTTTAGTATCTAACTTCTGAGTTTTTCAACACAGCTTCATGTGACATAACAGTCTAAGGAAGCTACTGCCATTTTACATTAAATTAAGAGACAGCATCCAAGAAAAAGCAGTAATCAACCTTTTATATAACCTGCCTTGACCAACTCATATGTGGAGTACTATAATGACTTCTGGGTGCCCTCTTTAGGAAGTACATTAAAAATATGGAGAGCATTTGCAACAGGACAAGCATAGTGAAGGAGGGACTTCAGGTCAGGCCTTACAATGGTTATTTAAAAAGAAAAAATGCTTCAGACAGAGGAGAATAGTCGTGTCCAAGTTTTTGAAATACATTCATTGAAAAAGGAATGAAATTTGCTCTGATGGACCATAGAAGGCACTGAGTTGCAAAAGGGCAAATGTAGACCTGATGGATGAAAGATTTTTCTAATAAATAGAATTGTTCAAACCTGGAATGGGTTGCCCCAGAAGGTTACTCTATGCTTGACATCTTTAATCGAAGGTTGATTGAATAAATGCTCCATATGTTGTAGAAGACTTTTTTTATCAGATATGATTTAGACAAGATTCTTTCTAATGTCCCTTCCAAGTCTCAAATTCTGTAATTCTGATTTTGTAATGACCTAAGTATTTATCCTGTTCCTGAAAGTAAGGAGTTGTTATAAAAAGCAATGAAAGACATGGATAACACACTTTTTAAAGTGGAGATTTCTAGCAAATACTAATTTAACCTACACTGAAGATAAAGTTAAGGAAAAATAAATAGCATCTCAAATTTTGCAGTACTAAACTTTTATGTAACAGCTTGTGAAGGTAATAGGTGATATCAAATAGTCCTTCCTCATCCCCAAATACTCATGCTGATCTTGTCATGCATGAATTCCTTTCACATGAAAACAAAGTCTCTATTGATCACATATCCAAGGACTTAGATTTGGCCAAACATAACTCTGCCTGCCCATACTTTAATTTCAGTGTCTGAGAAAATGTGTGGAAAGAGCATTGGAATGGGCAGCAAGAGACCTTAAACTGAGCCACCATTCTGCAAAGACTATGTGGTCATAGCTAGGTCATTTCACTTCTAGGTCTCAGTTTCTTAACCTGGAAAATAGAGGTAAGGGTTAAAACTAGATTGTCTCTAAGGTCCAGGCCCAAATCGATGATCCTATGATCTGACTTTTGAGCTCTTGGTCAAAGTAGATCTCTGCTTCCAGTGAGATGGGAGGTGTACTGTCAGCTGCTTGATCCTCCCACATTCTGTGGGCCTAGGGCTCCAGAAACAGTGGCTGCAGCTACCCCTACTGCTGCTGTGGCTGCTGTGGCTACTGTGAGTTCCTCCTGCCCTCTCTCCTCTGCTGCCCTGGGGTGGGATCACTCCAGTCTCCTGCACTATTCCCACAGGCTTTTTCCACTGACCTTCCCATTTGTCCTCTGCATTTTGTGGTCCTGAAGTTTGGAAACCATCACAGGTGCCAGAGATCCAGTCCTGCCAAGGTCTGCTCAGATCCTGTCTGTGCAGCATTGTCCATGCTGGACTGCATTCTGTTCCCAAGGAGGCTTGATAGATTCTTCCCTGTCGACCTTCTAGGTTCTCTTAGGCTGGTGATTTGTTTCACTACATCATTCTGTGGGTTCTGCAGCTCCAGAATTTTTTTAAAACCATTTCTTACAGACATTTGGCTGGGCTTGGGGTCAGTGCTCTAGAAAGTGCGTGCTGTTACTCTGTCATCTTGGCTCTGCCCCCTATGATTCTATGATCTAAAAGATGACAAGGTTGGATTAGATTCTTTACAATTTTCACATTCTAAAAGTCCATTTAATACATGTCTCCCCCAGTCAGAATCAACAGACAAGATGAAAGAAGTAACTTATTTTCTAGGAAGTTGGTCAAAAATTCACAAACCCTAGACATCATGAAAAGAAATCCCTCCCTCCCACATAAAGTAGTATTATAATACAACATCTATTTAAAAGAAATTACTCTTCTGGTAGAGTAGTATCAACTACCTATAGCCATATAAACCATGGAATCACTAGTACCTATTAAGTGGGTAAACTGATATTTAACATAAAACAGAAAGGAATATGTTAGCCAGAGCATCAAAAGTAATGTATTCAAAGAGCTCAGTTATTTCCATTTGATTTTGCTTTATTTAGATTTCCATTAATCTAGGTCATGCTGTACTTCCAAAGTTCTTTACAATAATTATTCATATCTTAAGAGAGCATCTCATTTGACAAACATATTACATGTATAAATTCTCATCTAAAACTTTTACAAAGAAAGGAAACATGCTGTAGGTTCATTTCAAAATGCCTTAGAATAAGAGCCTTACAGACTTCATGACTCAATTCAACACTCAGCATTTATTAAGAACCTAATGCTGGAAAGGAATTATGGGCATGTATTTTCAGTGTTCAAGGGCAAATCACTTCCCCTCTCTAAGCCATAACTTTCTTGTCTTTAAAATGAGTTCAAGTTCAAAGGCTCATTTTAAAAATGGTTAAATTATACTCAAACAATGATGGAAGACAAGAGAAAAAATGCTTCATACTGGTGCCATTTGCAGCATTTACCGATCATTTATACACCCACTTGTGTTTGGTAGAGAGAAGGTAATGCTCCCCAGTGCTAGGATGGTATGGTCTTTTCTGTTTCATCAACAAGTATTCCTTAGGCACCTACTATATGTCAGGCACCTTGTTAAGCACTGATGATATAGAAACAGGTAAAGGACTCTCCTATTATCAAGGAGTTCTTCATCTAAAGGAGGAGACAACATGTAAACAATTATGTATAATCTATATGCAGAAAAAAATGGAAATCATCAAGAGGGAAGGTACTAGTATAAAGAAGGAAAGGCTTCTTGTAGAGAGTGAAATTTTAACTGTGATTTAAAGAAAGCCAGGAGGTGAGTAGGGAGGAATTTCAGTTACATGGGAGTATCAGTGAAAGAGTTGGAAGATGGGAATATCTTCTATAAGAAACAGAAAAGGAGATCAGATTCATTGGTTCAGAGAGCATGTAGATGGCTCTTCATCTTTTGCTATGCTATCTATTGTGGGATAGGAATTGGACTAATGTTAAAATAGTTTGTTAAAACTCCCAACTGAGAAAAGTCTCTGCTAATTCAGATCAAAAACTTCTCTGCAAATTGTAGTTTGGGAATTGACAAGAAAACTGAGAGCCTAGGTGATGTAGATACCCCCTTGGATTCAGAAGTGAGATTTGAACTAAGGATTTTGTAGTTCTAAAGCTGGCTCTCTCTCCTAAGCTCCAAACTTCACACACTGCCCTGTTTCTTCTCTAATGCTCTCAGATGATGAGAGTCTTTTATATTGAGGTGATCTTCCACTCCTTTCTTCTGTTATCTTGAAGCTCATGGTGTCCTCATCAACTCTGTCCTTCCTCCCAAATTCTTCATAGTTCTGTTTGCTAGAGCTATGCCCTAACCCTCCTCAATTTCTCCCCTGCTATTTCTTCCAGAATCACACTCACAAATCATTTTCTCTCTTATGCATCCTGAATCTCTAGCTCTATACTTAAGAAAAGAACACCACCACTTAAGAACATTTTTAAAACCACTTCCGCTCCCAAAGGACCATTTTTTCTATCCTTTATTTGTAGAGGATATTCCTCCACTTCCTCCTCATTCATTCACTTATTTCTTGCAATCATGTATACCAGCTATAGTTTCTCTAAAGTTATGGCTTCCTTTTTACCAAGATCATTTTTTTGTGACCCCTTCTTTAACATATCTCACTGTAGCATTTGTCATTGATAAACCCCTTCATTATTGATGTACTTTCTTCCTTTTAATCCCAAAATACTGCACTCTTCCAGTTATTCTGATACTCCTCTGACCACCATTTCTTGTTCTTTGCTAGGTCTTTATTAAATTACAGGTGCCTGCCAAGACTCTGTCCTCGAACTTTTTCTCCCTGCATTCTTTCATGGTCTTGTCCACACTGCTACTGAATTCAATTAACATCTCAGAGATGATGCTCAAACTATGGCTCTATCTCTCACCTCTCTCTAGGAACCCAAGTCTATATTGCCAATTTTTTGGTTATTGCAATTTGGATTCATTACTGGCATCAAAAATTTCATAGACCACAATGTAGATCATCATCTTTCCCCCTACACCCCTGCATGCACTTTTACTTCTCTGTGTTTGGTGATATTCCCATAATCCTCCCAATTTCACCAATGGGCAACACTAGTGAAATCTTTGACTTCTTTAGCCCTTTAACATTCAATTAGTTAGCAATACCACTTGACCTTACCTCTGCAATAATACTTATACCAATTCATTCTTTTCTTCTTATATTGGAAGCACCTTAGTTCAGGACCTTGCCTCTAATTACCTGAACTATTGACCTAGTATCCCATATTGTGTTCCTATACACAGTTCATCCCTTTTTCTGTTTCATCCTCCACACAATCCCTGAAAAATATTTCTAATGCACCATTATGATCAAATCATTAGTCAAAAGTGGGGAATCTGCATCTCTGAGGCCCCATGTGACCTTCTAGGTACTTGGCTGCAGTATTTTCACTAAGTCCAAGTTTTACAGAATAAATTTTTCTATTGAGGGGATTTGCTCTGTGAAGTTTGGATTCAATCAAAGGGTTGCATTTGAGGTCGCATGTGACCTCAAGGCCAGCTCCTGCATGAATCTGTTTAAAAGACAATTTATTCCCTATTGCCTGCAAAAATATATAATGAACTTGGTACTGAAATTTAAGACACTTCACAATCCATTTCCAACTTAGCTTTTATCCTTTTCTTACAATTCTTCCTATTGATTTCTCCATATTCAGTTAAAGTTGGACTACTCTGTATAACCTTTTCTTGCTTTGCCTTCTCTCATATCTATGGCTTTGCTAATGTTGTTGTTAACTGTTGATACTGGAGAAAAAGGAATGAATTCTTCTCCTATCCTGACTGCTTGTAGAAGGCCCTCCCTTTCTTCAAAACCTAAATCTGGTATAATTTCCTACATGGAGCCTTTCCTGACCAATCCACCCCCAGGAGAAGGTTAATTTTCCTCCTCAGATTTCACTTAGCGCACTGCCTAGACCTCTCACTTTCACTCGCCATATGCTTCTTTATATAAGAATTTTATTTTCATACATTTCTTTCTCTGCTCTTAATTAGCTCCTTGAGAGCACGGACAATGTCATATTTATCTTTGTATTCCTAGCACTTAGCACTATGCCTATGATTAGATGGCCTATAATTAATATATATTTGTTGAATTAAACTATGAATTGACACCAAAAATAAAAATTAGATCAGTGAAACATTTGGTGAATGCCTAATGCGAGAAAAATTCAACCAGTGATTTGAATAGACACATTTTCTAAACTGCCTTATATAAATTTATCCTGGAAAAAAAGGAGGGAAGTCAGCTTCATTAGGTAGACTAATTTGAAATGCTCAGAATTTTTATAAAATGACGTAAGAGGTCATTCGGCACAACACCTTGCAAAGTGCAAGAATTCTCCACCACAATCCTAAGAATTGTTCTTCTAATTGGTTTATTAAAAGAATCATGGAATCTTAAATTAAACCTAAAAGAGATCTTTGAGATGAACAAGTACAAGTCATTCATTTTGCATACAGGGAAAGTGAAGCACACAGAGGAAAGGGGACTTTACCATGATCATGTAGCTACTATACAAAAGGACAAAACCAGGACTAAATTCCTTTATTGCAAGCTTTGGACTCCAATACTATATCATCTTGCTCAAGACTAAGCTGTTTTCAATGATCCTGATTTTGAATGGCTTGAGGAATAAGAGTTTAGTATCATCCAAAGGATAAAATAGTAGGACATGGGCAATAAAAATTAATAGTGAATAGAACATTGCAGTTAGAGCCAAGAAAATTTCTATTCAAAGCTTAAATTTTGTGCTTGCCTGCCATGTGGCTTTGAACAACTGGCATCTCCCATCCTCAGTTTGCTATTGCGGTAATGGTTGCAAATTCCACACAGAAATGTTTTGAGAATCAAATGAGAAAACACATCAAGGAAAACATTTTACAAAACTTAAAACTATCACAATTATTAAGTATTTTATTGCTATGATTATTATCATTATTGTTGCCAATGAAAAAATTGTTCAAGAAAAACAGCATAAAACTGTTATCAGAGAAGTGTATGCTAAGAAAAAGTAAGTTAGTTATGTAACAAGAAGGAGGAATACATGAGGGACAGTCTGTACACTCGGCTAATATCTGTGCCATGTTATGACATCTAAAGAAAGAGCTTCAGCACTGGGACAGGCTCTCAGTAGATGACTTATTAGGCAACATAGATAAGTGGGGCACAGAATGAGAGATAAGGGTGGGTTGCCGCCCACACAATTGATTCAGATTCAACATTGAATATACATTTCAGGCGTTTTCAATCATGTACACTCTTCATGAGTCCATTTGGGGTTTTCTTGGCAAAGATACATGAGTGGATTGTATTTCTTTCTCCAGGTCATTTGACAGAGAAGGAAACTGAGGCAAACAGGGTAAAGCAACTTGACCAGTATCACACAGCTGGCAAGTGTCTGAAACCAGATTTGAACTCATGACTTCCTGACTTCCTATCCTCATGACTTTCTTACATCCTGATTCCCTGAGTTCTATACACTTCACCACTTAACTGTCTCAATACGCATATAGTAAATGTTTGTTAGAAGGAACAAACTGTGCTCAGTACTAGACAAGCATAGTTATTTGTCCTCTAGGAGGGATTCACATACTATTAGTGGAAAGCTACATATACACAAATTACATACATATATACATATCCATCCATGCATACATACATAATCACACATGCAAACATATATACAAAGAGAAAGAGAGCTGGATAAGCTACACATAGACATAGAGGAGAGAGGGAGGGAGAAAGAGAGAGAGACAGAGAGAGAGAGAGAAAAAGAGAGAGAGAGAGAACTAGACCAAGAGGTACTAGTAAATGGGGGAGATCAAGAAATGCTTCTGTAGGATGCAGAATCTGACCTAATTCTCAATAAAATATACATTTTTATTTTTTGAATTATAAAGCTCTTATTTCCTTTCCTTCCATCATCAGGCCCCTTTCCCCTGTCCATATATGGGGAGGGATATTTGTAACAAACACACACACACACACACACACACACACACATATGTGTGTGTGTATATATATATATATATATATATATATATATATATATATATATATATATATATATATATATATATATATACATGCAAGCAAAACAAATTTCTGTATTGGCCATATCCAGGAACGTATATCCCCTCCTGTCCTCGGAATCTATTGTCTGTGTATCAGGAGCTAGGGAGTATCCTTCATGCTTGGTTCTCTAAAATTATGGCTGATCATTTCACTGATTAGAGTTCATCCTAAGTTCATTGCTTTCCAAGTTATTAAAAATCGTCATCACTAAAAACAGCTAAGTCTAATGACAGAAGATACTGTATTATAGCCGAAATCTGAAACTTCCAATGACTGATCAACCTCTGTTTCAAAACTGCTTGTCTCAACACTGGTACTATAGTGCAAATTGTCCTCCTGGTCCCACTCACTTTATTCTGTATCAGTTCATATAAGTCTTTCCAGTTTTCTCTGAAACTGTTGAAAACCAAGGATCCTAAGAGGCTGACATCAGGTGGGAAGACATCCCAGGCATAAGGAGTAGGGAAATGAAATCTTATGTTCAATGAAGTACAGACCAATCTGGCTGGAATATACTGCGTGTGAAAAGCAATAATTGAACAAAAAGTGGAAAGGCTGGTTACAGTCAGATTGCTATCATCATGCTGAAGAGCTAAGAAGTCCTTGAGGGACTAGAGAGCTACTGGAGTTTCTTAAAGAGGGAAATGTAACTGATAGACTTACGATACAGGAGAATAACACTAACAGCTATCTGGAGGACCAATTAGAGGGTATGGAGGAGACAAGGCTGGGAGAACAGTGGAAATGGAAATGGAAAGGCCATTGTAATGGTGCAGGTAAGAGGTAATGAAGACCGGAACTAGGTTAGTGGGTAATGAATGTATCTATGTGATGAAACACCTAGTGAAGCCTGACAGCAGCCTATTTTAAAATCTTTTCCTATCCACTGAATGCCAAGTTAAAAGCCACTGAAGATTTGAAGGATCTCTGCCAGGACGCACCTATAAATATGCCCACGTTGCTTAAAAATTACTTCTCCTTTAAATGAATCCTTAAGCCCGTTTCCACTCAACGTGCTTCTAGGAGCCTCCAAAGTTCATTTGCTCCTGCTGCTTCAGCCTCTCTCAGAGTCATAATCTCCTGTTTGTGAAACCATAATCATCACCACAGCCTCTCATTGGGATCTTGCAAACTGAGCATTATGACTGTAAGAGGGAGAACAAAGACTGCTGAAACTCAGAAGCCTCAGCAACCACAGTCCTGTTCTAGTCCAGCCCCAGGAACAGTGGAAAGAGGGGTGGAGCTATTGAAGGAACAGTTTGGATAATAGCTAATATGTCACTCATCTCACAGGTCAGAGATCTTTTTCTACAGAAACATCATTCCCCACAGTGCTACCTCCTAATCCTCTCTACCCTTCCTCCTTTTACCTTACACTTCGAAACAGAGAATTTGCAACCTCTGCTTAGTCTCTGAGTACCCGAGTGGGACGTATGCGCCCTCAAACTGCTTTGTTTCCTTCATCTCTCTGCTAGCCTCATTTCTTGTACCACTGTTTATTTTTCCAATCATTTCATAGCAACAATCCTGGAAGGCATAGCTACTCCCATACACGACCAGGTGTTCTCCTTGGCAACCTTACCACTGGAAGGGGTTGACTCAGATGTTCCCTACACCTGTGAATTGGCTGCCCCATCCCAGCCAGCCCCCATGATCTTAATTAGCATGCTCCATTTCCCAAAGCCAAAACAAGAGAGTTCAAGTGAACATGCATAAAAAATTAGATGTTGCCGTTCCCTCCCATTAGTCTCTGTCTCCATGACCCAGCAGATTTCTATTGTAAATGAAAAAGTCAACTCTCTTCTGTTTTTCATTGATCCATAAACTGTGGAAAAGGAATGTGACTTATTAACTCTCACATGCTACTCTATTTCTGATATACATTAGCCTGCTCAGGGGAGGAGGAGATTGGGGTATGATATGCAGATAGAGACAGGCAGAGCAACTGATAAATACCCATGATTATAGGTCCTGTCTCCAAAGGAATTCTGTCAAGCCTTGTGTCTAACCACATCTGACCCATTCAAATTTAGGACAGTTGGAAAAGGTCCAATCTCCCTTTTTTCTACCTCAATCTAAAATCCTATATTCCCTAACATTCCCTGGCCATCTGGTGGTCAGGCTTTTACTGAGTGGATAAAACCAAGTTCTGAGAGTAGTGATATATGCAGTCTTACTGCTCTGGGTCAGATAAAGATAAGGATTCAACAGCTGAGTAAATAGCTGTCTACAACAGTAGCTTCAATTTGTATAGTGCTTACTATGTACTGCGCACTGGGGTAAAGGGTTTACAATTCTTGTCTCATTTGATCCTCAAAACAACCCTTGGAGACAGGTGATATCCTTATCCACATTTTATAGATAAAGAAACTAAAACTAACAAAGGTTAAGTGGACTTGCCCAAGGTCACATAGCTAGTAATTTTCTGAAGTTAAGTTTTCAAATAAGGTCTTCCTGACTCCAGGTCAAGTGCCCTAGCTACTGTGCCACCTAGATGTCAATAAACTAGGGGATGTATATTTTCTTGTGTACTGTTAGGACTGGTAATATTCATAACTTTGATATATTCCCCAAGAAGACACATTTTTAGCTTAACAGTACACTTTGATAGTCTTTGAAATCTGATACGACTTGGTTTACCTAAAAAAAGACAAATACTAAATTCTGATCACAATTTGCACATAGTCATATAGAGACAGATCTTAGTGACTTCAAAAATGGTTTCTATATAATGTTCGTGAACTGTTCACCTATCCATAAGTCTGATAATTAATATGTTCTATGTTCTTCTAATTTTCATGTAAAATCTCTGTTTATACTTTATCTTCGTAAATCATGGGAGGTATTGGCCCATAGGTCTACATTCATTTTTTCCATATTGCTTTCCAGTTTTCCCCAAAATTATTACCAAATAATGAATTCTTATCCCAAAATCTTATGTCTTTAGCCTTGTCAAATACAAGGTTGCTGTGTTTATTTGTTGCTGTAAATTGCATGTCTACTCTATTCCACTGATGTACCTTTCTATTTCCAATACCAAATAGCTTTGATATCTACCACTTTATGGTACAGTCTAACATTTTAGTACGTTAAGCTTCCTTCCTTTACACATTTCTTTTTATTAATTCCTTTGATATTTTTATAATGTTGGGGAAAGATTGATAACTTTGCTAGTTCCAAAGAAGTACAATCAGAGCAGTTAAATGATCCAGGATCACAGAAGAGGTGGTCCAGTAGCTCCTCTGCTACTGTCCTCCAATGTATTATTATAGCAAAGGGTGGAACCTGGGAGTGAACCAATGGATATTTTCCAGTGGAATTCAGGCACTGAAAATTGTATATCAAACTAGGAAGTCTTAAAATGGTAACCCAAAGTCTTTTCTATTTTAAGCAAGCTAGCTACATTCATATGTCTTTGTTTATTGTAGATTATATGGTGATTTTTTTTTTTAATAGAAGCTTGCAAAGCCTAACTAATAAATCACAGACAGTTACAGGTTACACTTGCATTTAGGGAGTGTAATTTAGGGAGTGCTTCAGTGTAATAACTTTTTTTTCTTGAAATGTTCACAATCAAAGATCTAGAGATTTCAAAAGTCACTGCATCAAATTCCTAATTTTACGTATGAGGAAACGGAGGCTTCGAAAAGCTCAGTAACTTGTCCAGTATCACACAGGTTTTAAGCATTAGAAATGAAATTTTTAATTCATGGCCTCTGGTTCCACCTCCTAAAGTCTCTTCTAGCTATAAAAACATATGATCTATGAAATTAAAGATATTTCATATCTATAAAACTTTATTTTTTTATTATTTTATGTCAATTTATTAAGGTACACTCAAAACCATGAGAGGTCAAATGAACAAAACAGAATTTATTCTCTTTCCCACAAAACCCACTCCTCTCTCTTTTTTTAAAATTTATTTATTTTCAGTTTTTAACATTCACTTCCACAAAATTGTGGATTTCAGGTTTACACTCCATCTCCCTCATGCCCCCACCCCAGGACAGTGTGCCTTCTGATTGCCATTTCTTCCAGTCTTCCCTCCCTTCTAACACCACCCCATCTTATCCCCTTCCCTTCTATTTTCTTGCAGGGCAAGATAGATTTCTATACCCCATTGTTTATATATCTTACTTCCTATTTGCATGTAAAAACAATTCTTAACATTCATTTTTAAGCTTTGAGTCCCACTTTCTCCCTTTCCCCTCCCCATTCACCCTCCTTAAGGAGGCAAGCAATGCAAATAGGTTATACATATGTAGTCATGCAAAACATTTCCGTAACAGTCATGCTGTGAAATATTTATTTCCCTTTATCCTGTTCCGCCCTCCATTTACTCTATTTTCTCTTTTGACCTGCCCTTCTACCAAAGAGTTTGCTTCCAATTATCCCTTCCCCCAATCTACTGTCCCTTCTATTATCCCCCTCTCTTATCCCCTTCCCCCACCCCACTTTCCCGTAGGGTAAGATAAACTTCGATATCCAATTAAATGTGTATGTTATTCACTTCTGAAGTCAAATTTGATGAATGGAAGGCTTATTTATTCCCTTTCTTCTTCCCCTCCATTGTAAAAGCTCTTTCTTGCCTCTTTTATGTGAGATGATTTATTACATTCTACCTCTCCCTTTCTCTTTCTCCTAGTACATTCCTTTCAACACTTAATTTTCTTTTTTCGATATAATCCCTTCATATTCAACTCACCCCATGCTCTCTTACTCTGTATGTATATATATACATATATACACACACACATATATATGTGTATATGTATATGTGTATGTGTAAATGTATGCATATATGCATATGTATGTATATGTGTATATATTCATACATAAATATATATATAAACATAACTCTAGAATTTGGCTACTATATTCCTAAGAGTTTTCCTCTGGGGATATCTTTCAGGAGGAAATTGGTGGATTCTTTTCATTTCTTTTTTTAATGTTCATTTATTTATTTTTAGTTTTCAACATTCATTTCCACAAAATTTTGAGTTCCAAATTTTCTCCCCATCACTCCTGTCCCCTCACCCCATAATGCCTTGCATTCTGATTACTCCTTCCAGAATTTGTTTAGAGCCCTTTTTGCAGGGTTTTAAGGGGTTTGGAGGGAGAGCTGTATCAAATACCTGTTTCTACTCTGTCAGCTTGGCTTTGCCCCCAGCTCTGTAAATTTCATAGAATAATTTCTTCACAATATACTGTACCCCTTGAGAGATAGCTATTGCCAATATTGTCATCATCAGTACTGAGGAAACTGAGCTTTGTTGAGGGCAAGTAACTTCCCCAATGTCACATGACAAATGAGTGGCAGTGTGAAATCTTAAATACATTTTTGCCATACTTCACAGAAGCTTCTACTCAAATTTAACTTAAACGAATGAGAGATGCATTTTCTATTTTCATCCTCTCTTGTCTTTCAGTTCATGTTCAGGAAAAGATGAAAATTTTCTATTGGTATGCCTATTAAAATATGCCCTTTAAAAATATGCAAAAAATGCTAAACACAAGTTTAGGTAAAATATGTTCATTTTAATTATTTATTCAGTCCATACTTCATATCAAAAAAGAAAAGCATGTGTGTGTATGTGTATTTATGGAGGGTGAATATGTATCTATATATGTAAATATACATATATATCTCTCTCTATATATATACACATATATGGCTAGATAGGTAGACAGATAGATATATAAATAGTTCTGTAGCTAGATGGCACAGTGGACAGAGCTCCAGGTCTGGAATTAGGAAGACCTGAGTGCAAATTTGGCCTTAGAAACTAACTAGCTTGGTGACTCTTGGCAAATAACTTCACTCTGGTTGCCTCAATTTCCTCATCTGTAAAATAAGCTGGAGAAGGAAATGCCCAACTCCTCCAGAATCTTTAACAGGAAAACCCCAAATGTGGAAACAGAGTCAGACATGACTGAAAAACAACTGAACCATAACAACAACATGGGTATTCTAGCATACCAAAGGTAGAGACTGAGTTTCAGTGAAAGGAGAATGAGAATGGTGGACAGTGTACAGGCAACATGGTTTGGAAATCATAGTTATAATTTCAAGAGTTGGAGGTTCACACAATGTGGTAAGCTAGTTGGGGAGAGTTTTGGAGGTAGAAAATCCATTCTCCTGATTTCCCAAATAATGGTCTATATTGCCTCTTCTTCAGGGCACTCTGATTATCCAAGCCAAAGATTTCATTTTTAAAAACTTTGTAAATTCCCCATGTTTTTTGGCAATTAATCTGCTTGTCCTTAGAAGAACAACTGAATCACTCAATCAGTAACCATCCATTAAACTACTAAGGCAACTAGGCAATGAAAAGAATGTCAGCCATGGAATCAGAAAGAGTTGAGTTCAAATCCAACCTCAGACACCTCCAAACTATTGTTCCCTAGGCAAGCCACTTAACCCTGTACGTCTCAGTTCCTTATCTGTAAAATGAGTGGGAGAAGGAAATGGCAAACCATTCTAGTACCTTTGCCAAGAAAAACCCAAATGGGTTCATAAAGAAGACAAAAACTATTAGAAGTCATTGCAGGTATTAAAGAAGATAATTTCTTTGCCTAAGATAGAAAAGGTGACCCAAGGTGAGACTATTATTCACAGTCCAGGGTTGGCTAATAAGTGACAATTCAGAAATCATAAGATTATAGAGTTTGAGCTGTAAAATACTTCAGAATTCATCCAGTCAAATATCTTCATTTAACACATGAGGAAACTGAGACTATGAAAGGTTTTATAATTTGCCCAGGTCACACAGATAATAACAGATCAAGCCAGGATTTGAACCAAGGTTCCCTGACCCAAAGCCAAACACCCTACGTACTGAAACCCATGACAGCAATGCTCCAATAGAAGCATCATAATCACAATATAAAATAATATGCAAGAGGGCAATGTATCATTTTTCAAAATATTTTCTCATCAGTTATTTCATTTGATGTTTACCCTATCCCTACATAAAATCCAATGTTAATGTGTTGACCTCCATTTAAAAAATATGTACATTGAATGAAGGGAAGAAACAGGCAGTTTACAAGGATCTGAAAGGTGAATCTACATCTCTTAACTCTTAGTCCTGTGCTCCTTCCTTTACCCAAAGAAACCCTCAAATCCTTGCTAGATGAGGTTACTATTCTAAATGACCCACATTTCTCTTTATTTGACTTTTGTTCATAGTGCCCACTGTTCCAATAAGCCACTTCAAGTTTCTGTGATTTTTTTTTCTTTTCTCTTAAAGATTTATGGACAAAATAAAATCCACTCTCAGCAAAGAGAGCTTATTCATATCCATTTTAAGCTTTGCCATTCCTGGGCGATGAAAAGAAAATGCACTTCAAACAGCCCAAGGAGTCCAGAGTTTTCCAAAGAAATTCTAGGTCCCATCCATCATAAAAAAGAAACTTTGATACCTAGAATGTCGTAGAACAATTACAGGGCAATAACCCATTCCAAATGCCTGACATGAGAGATAATCAATAGGCCATTAGCAGAGTTTTATCCACAAATTAAAGTAACAAAATTAACAGATAACAATCAGCTACAGTACCCTGCTCAGAGGAGCAGGGCACATGGGTTACAGTATTAAAAATTCCAATCTGTTCAGTTACCCCTAAATCCCTAAGAGAGTAAGTTGTCAATCAATCTACTGGGCATCAATCAATCTAACTCATAAGGGAAAGTGTGAGGAAAGAAGTAAACATTTATTTGGCTCCTCCTACAAGCTGGGCACTTACAGATATAATCTCATTGGGTGCTTCCAACACCCAGGGAAGTATATGCTATTATTATCCTTATTTCATAACTAAAGCAAAAGAGGGTTAAATAATTTGTTAATTGTCACTTGCCCAGGGTCACACAATTCATAGGTACATGAAGGAACATTTGAACTCAAGGTATATCTGACTTCAGGTAGGGCACTCTATACACTGTGTCACCAAGCTCAGATGAAGAGGAGAAGAGTGTCACATATAAATGCAAAGTAATTTGGTGGGATGCATAGAAAATTAGGGGAAAAGGAAAAGAGCCTATTTGTTCTGAAATATTTATAACAGCTCTCTTTGTGGTGACAAAGAACTGGAAATTGCAAAGATGCCAGTTAACTGGAGACTAATTGAATAAGTTGGGATATATGATCATGATGGAATATGGCTCTGCTATAAGAAATGATGAGCTTGTTGGTATTAGAGGACATGGATAGATTTGCCCGAAATAATGAAAAGTGAAATGAATAGGACTAAAAGAATGTTACATACAGTAAAAGCAATATTGTTTTAAGAGCAACTTTGAGCAAATAAGTCATTTTAACTATTAAAAATGCCCAGATTAACTACAAAGGACCTATGAAGGAAGATTATCTGCATTCAGAGAAAGAACTGATAAATAGAAAAAAATCATAGAATTATTTTATATACACATACACACATTTGTGATTAATGGTAGCCATGTGTAGGGAAGGGAGCAGTAAAGACAAAAAGGGGGAAAATAAAATTACATCATAACTGTATTATATATTTAAAAGGAATATCAAGTTGTGCATGATATATCTGCAGTTCCATATGTAACCATATTTTTTCATTCTACTATGTTATGGGAATTTTTGCTTTATTTCATAAGTTAAAAAAATAAGATTTAAATATATGCATGTATATATAATAACTAAAAATTGCAAATTATTCCCCAGTTGATGAATGGTAAAAGATATCAACAAGCATTTTTCAGAGGAAGAAATCAAAGCTATCTATAGCCATACAAAAAAAGCTCTAAATCACTATTTATTAGAGAATTGCAAATTCAAATAATTCTGAGGTACCACTTCAACCCTATCAAATTGGATGACATAACAGAAAAAAAGTGGCAAATGTTGGAGAAGGTATGGAATATTTGGGACACTAATGCATTTTTGGTGGAGTTGCATACTGATTCAACCATTCTGAAGAATCATTTAGAATTATGCCAAAAAGGATTACCAACCTGTGCATACCCTTTGACCCAGCAATATCATTATCAGGTCTATATCCCAAAAAGATCAAAGAAAGAGGAAAAGGAATTACATGTACAAAAATATTTATAGCAGCCTTTGTTATTTTGTCAAAGAATTGGAAATTGAGAGAATGTACAACAATTGGGGAATGACTCAACAGGCTGCACTATATGATTGTGACGGAATACCATTATGCTATAACAAATGATGAGCAAACAGATTTCAGGAAAACCTGGGAAGACTTATATGGTCTTATGCAAAATGAAATGAGCAAAACCAGCAGAATATTATATACAATAATAGGAATATTGTACGATGATAAACTATGAAAGACTTAGTTATTCTAATCAAGGTGATGATTCAAGACGATTCTAAAGGGCTTATCATGACAAATGTTGTCCACCTCCAGAGAAAGAACTAATGCATCTGAGTACAGATTGAAGCATAAGTTTTTAACTTTTATTTCTCTTGCCTTTCCTGCAACTTAACTAATATGGAAATATGATTTGCCTGAAAACACCTCTTGTTTTATCAATGTGTAGGAGAGAGGCATGAGGGAGAAACAGAATTCAGAACTCAAAATTTAAAAAAAAAATGAATGTTTTAAAAAATGATGAATTTATTTTTTAATTAAATCACAGCTAAAAAAACATTGCATGTGAGTCTTTAAGTGGAAAACTTTTCATGATTCTAGAAGTCTAAACCCAAACACCAAAAAGCTTTGCCAACTTTCAAACAAGTCAAATTGATATAATTGTATTTCTGTTTCTAGACATTTTTTAGAAAAAAAGGAACTTGTATAGATTGATGACAAAATCCTTGTATAATTTTGCTACATAGTTTTTTGCTTTTAGTAATTTTTCCAAAAGTCAATTAAACTTGGTTGGCTGATTGCTTATAGGAAACACCCAAGCAGGAAGTAATCTACACAAGTTCCTCAGACAGGCATGGCTGAAAAACAGATCTTTAAGTCATATGTGATGGACTAATATCAAAAAGAAAAATGTGAGTTGATTCCCTATCATACATACAGATTTTTTTGAGTTCCATCATTTGGAGTTGACATCCAAATCCATAATGTTATAGATCAATTTGAGCATTAATTTTGTATATGCTTAAAACCATGTACATTGTCTTATTTATGAATCATAAGTACTTTATGGGGAAGTACTGATTCATTGTTGTTTTGGGGTTCCTGGAACCTATTACAATGTCTCGCAAAGGGTACATATTTACTAAATGCTTGTTGATTGATTGAGATAGCATGATCTAGTGGAAATAACTCAGGAATGAAGGTTATAAAATCTGAGTCTGATCTACAGATACACAAAGAACTCATCAGAATGGATGTGGATGTGAGTCACCCACAATTGGAGGTCACATATAGTTTAGACTCTGCATTGTGGAAGGAATTATTCACCTGACTAATATCACAAATCCATCCAGATTTTACTTTGAAGAGAGAATGGGTAAGAATACATTCTAAAAAGTATAAAGTTTTATATAAATGTATTTTATTATTTTTTTCCTACTTGATTTTTTAATATGTGTAAAACATCCTTGAATCCTAAAGTATTCACAAGTAGAGTATAATTTGGTGCCAATAAGATAGATAGTTTCCCAATATAGACAATGTATCTGTCAGTTGAGGACCAGTCTTCAGAGAAACACATCAACCAAGCTTTGGTCACCATTTTCAGGCACAACAACTCATGAAATTCGATAGAAGGGGGTCACAATGCATCAGTGGAAGGAAACACACACTTTTAAAGTTTTAAGTCTCTGAAGATATTTTCTTTTGTTGTTGTTGCTTCTGGCTTGTTTTTCTGTGTGTGTGTGTGTGTGTGTGTGTGTGTGTGTGTGTGTATGTATGTGTGTGTGTGTGCAATACTATTATCCACAAGCAATGAGATATATTTGTTGTGATGGTTGATCTTTTTTTATGCCTACTGTGGAAATAGTGATAGTCAGAGTAGGAGATAGGACTAAGTTTGTCTCCGTACTCAATGGAACTTTTCAACAGTGACATATTGGACAGGATGTGATCCTAAAGGTTAAATTCCTATCAAGAGACACATGTTCTACACAAAATCACTCAGTATGCTTGTGAAATCTAAAATTAACACATTTGATAGATAATTAAGGTGTCTGAAGGCAGATTCTAATATATTTACCTTTCTTTAAATAAGTTTTTCTTCCCCTTTTGGTGTGTTCTTTTTGCATGCAGAATCACAGTCTTAAGTATTTCCTTTTTGTTGTTGCTCTTGTGCTAACCCCTCCTCCACCAAAAACATAATGTTTATGTCCTGGGATCTTATCTATTCTTCCACTAAATCTTTTGAAATCTACTCTCTTTTAAACTAGAATATTTGTCATATTTTTCTGGATTCCTTTTTTTCTAACAAATTCTAAAATGAAACATTCACTTTCTCCCTGATGCTCCCTCTGTTTCTCCTTCAATAACCAATATTCCTCAACAGGAAAAATTTTCTTTGATAAGACTGAGCTAGATGACCCTTAAGGTCCTTTTTAGGCTTAACATTTTTGAGTCTATGATTTTAAAGTATGGTAAAAAGAAGTATGGGAAATATTGGTGTAAAGTTCAGGACATTCTTCTGAGACAATGGTGCTACATATAGATCAACCTGTGGAGCCTGGTCAATTGGGGTTAGATAAAGGGAAAATAGTAAAAGGGAAAAAGAGTTGTAAAAAAGGAGGAAAAATTGCAACTACATCAATTTTACACGTAACCAACCTGCATACTTGTTTTCATAGGTGTCAACTTCCTTGGTTGTGTGTCTTTCAGGCAAATGGTTTAATTTCAGTCAGGTCAATTTCCTCACCTGTAAAATGAAGATGGAAAGAAAAATCCAATGTATATCAAAATGCAGATATTAATCATTTTTACATATACAATATTAAAATATACATCAAGAACAGAATGTTTCATAATAACAAGAGAGAAAAAAAGAGGGACAGAGAGAGATCAAGAGACTACCCATTAATTGGGGAATGACCAAACAAATTTGCAGAATATTGTTATGTTATAATAAATGACATATATGAGAACTTATTGATAAGTTGGAAGACAAGTATGATTATACACATTGAGATAAGCAGAGCTAAGAGAAATACATATATTTTATTATAATACATACACTAAAACAATATAAATTACTATATAATTTTAGTCTTAAATCATTGCCCTAGAAAAGAATTGAGAAAATTCACTTTCCTCCTTTTCTTTCAGAAGTGTGGTACCATGGGAAGTAATGTTTTATACATTATTATCCACCATTTCTGAGTCAATTGATTTTGCCTATTTACATTTGTTATAATGGAAGGATTATTAGATTCATGTAAGTGGGAGTGTGGTTTCATATCTGTAAATCATCATGATACTAAAACAAAAAATATTAAGTACTTCAAATAGAGAATGAAATGAGAATGACATCTTCATCGTAAAATTCATGGGATTCTTTGAAAAAAAAATCACTTCAGGGGGGCGGAGCCAAGATGGCGGAGTAGAAAGACGCACATACACATAGCTCTGAACCCACAACCCATAGAATGGCTACAGGGAAGTAACTCACGGCGAATTCCGCACCCAGAGGCCACGGAACATTGGAGCGAGGGAGATTTCTGTTCCAGAGAGACCTGCAAACCTCTCGCGGGGGGGTCCTTCGCGCTGCGGACTGGGCGCCGGGACTGGGAGCTGAGTGCAGCCCTGCCGCGGCCGCAGCACCGAGAGGAAAAGATCCGAGCAGGCTTCACAGACAGGATCTCCAGCGGCCACGCGGGTTCCTCCACCCACAGAGGGATCTGCAAACCTCTCGCAAAAGGTCCGTCGCGCTGCAGACACAAAGCCCAGCCCAGACCTGCTGCGGCCACGGCTGCGGCACCGAGAGAAACAGATCCGAGCAGGCTTCAGGGACGGGATCTCCAGCGGCCGCACAAGTCCCTCCACCCACAGGTGACAGGGGTGGGTGAGAGAGTCTCTTTGGCGGGTCGAGAGGGGAGTGGAGTGCCCCCATAATTCAGGCCCCCCCCCCGGGAGGTAGAAGCTGAGAGGCGGGTGCAGACAGGGGCTCCCCAAGCGGGCGGGAGCCTGAATCCATTGCGGAAGGTCTGTGCATAAACCCCCTGAGGGAACTGAGCCTGAGAGGTGGCCCTGCCCCGACCTCAGCACCAGAACATAATCTCATACTGAATAGCAGCCCTGCCCCCGCCAAAAGCCTGGAGGCTGGAAGCAGCATTTGAATCTCAGACCACAAACACGGGCTGGGAGGATCAGGAGGTGAGGTGGGTGTGAGGAAAATATTCAGAGGTCAAGTCACTGGCTGGGAAAATGCCCAGAAAAGGGAAAAGAAATAAGACTATAGAAGGTTACTTTCTTGGCGAACAGGCATTTCCTCCCTTCCTTTCTGATGAGGAAGAACAATGCTTACCATCAGGCAAAGACACAGAAATCAAGGCTTCTGTGTCCCAGCCCACCCAATGGGCTCAGGCCATGGAAGAGCTCAAAAAGAATTTTGAAAATCAAGTTAGAGAGGTGGAGGAAAAGCTGGGAAGAGAAATGAGAGACATGAAGTCAAAGCATGAACAGCAGATCAGCTCCCTGCTAAGGGAGACCCAAAAAAATGTTGAAGAAATTAACACCTTGAAAACTAGCCTAACTCAATTGGCAAAAGAGGTTCAAAAAGCCAATGAGGAGAAGAATGCTTTCAAAAGCAGAATTAGCCAAATGGAAAAGGAGATTCAAAAGCTCACTGAAGAAAATAGTTCTTTCAAAATTAGAATGGCACAGATGGAGGCTAATGACTTTATGCAAAACCAAGAAATCACAGAACAAAGAGAGAAGAATGGAAAAATGGAAGATAATGTGAAATATCTCATTGGAAAAACAACAGACCTGGAAAATAGATCCAGGAGAGACAATTTAAAAATTATGGGACTACCTGAAAGCCATGATCAAAAGAAGAGCCTAGACATCATCTTTCATGAAATTATCAAGGAAAACTGCCCTGATATTCTAGAACCAGAGGGCAAAATAAATATTCAAGGAATCCACAGAACACCACCTGAAAGAGATCCAAAAAGAGAAACTCCTAGGAACATTGTGGCCAAATTCCAGAGTTCCCAGGTCAAGGAGAAAATACTGCAGGCAGCTAGAAAGAAACAATTCAAGTATTGTGGAAATACAATCAGGATAACACAAGATCTAGCAGCCTCTACATTAAGGGATCGAAGGGCATGGAACAGTATATTCCAGAAGTCAAAGGAACTAGGACTAAAACCAAGAATCACCTACCCAGCAAAACTGACTATAATACTTCAGGGGAAAAAATGGTCTTTCAATGAAATAGAGGATTTTCAAGTATTCTTGATGAAAAGACCAGAGCTGAAAAGAAAATTTGACTTTCAAACACAAGAATGAAGAGAACCATGAAAAGGTGAACAGCAAAGTGAAGTCATAAGGGACTTACTAAAGCTGAACTGTTTACATTCCTACATGGAAAGACAATATTTGTAACTCTTGAAACATTTCAGTATCTGGGTACTGGGTGGGATTACACATGCACACACGCTCACGTACATAGAGACAGAGTGCATAGAGTGAATTGAATAGGATGGGATCATATCTTTAAAACAAAATGAAATCAAGCAGTGAGAGAGAAATATATTGGGAAGAGAAAGGGAGAAATTGAATGGGGCAAATTATCTCTCATAAAAGAGGCAATCAAAAGACTCATTAGTGGAGGGATAAAGAGGGGAGGTGAGAGAAAAACATGAAGTCTACTCTCATCACATTCCACTAAAGAAAAGAATAAAGTGCACACTCATTTTGGTAGGAAAACCTATCTCACAATACAGGAAAGTGGGGGATAAGGGGACAAGCAGGGTGGGGGGGATGATAGAAGGGAGGGCATGAGGAGGAGAGTGCAATTCGAGGTCGACACTCATGGGGAGGGATAGGATCAAAAGAGAATAGAAGTAATGGGGGACAGGATAGGATGGAGGGAAATATAGTTAGTCCTATACAACACAACTATTATGGAAGTCATTTGCAAAACTACACAGATATGGCCTATATTGAATTGCTTGCCTTCCAAAGGGAAGGGGTGGGGAGGGAGGGAGGAAGAGAAGTTGGAACTCAAAGTGTTAGGATCAACTGTCGAGTAATGTTCTTGCCACTAGGAAATAAGAAAAACAGGTAAAGGGGTATAGAAAGCTATCTGGCCCTACAGGACAAAAGAGAAGATGGAGACAAGGGCAGAGAGGGATGATAGAAGAGAGAGCAGATTGGTCATAGGGGCAATTAGAATGCTTGGTGTTTGGGGGGGGAGGGGATAAAAGGGGAGAAAATTTGTAACCCAAAATTTTGTGAAAATGAATGTTAAAAGTTAAATAAATAAATTTAAACAGAAATCAGCAAAAAATAAAAAAATAAAAAAAAAAGAGAAAAAAAAAGAAAAAAAAATAAAAAAAAATAAAAAAAAAGAATAAAAAAAAAAATCACTTCATAAACCCTTAAGAAATATATAAATGTGAGTTATCTTATCAACATTATTATCATTATTATTTCACTTACAAGGGAGTATGGCATCAAAATATGAGGCTTCATCCAGAAAAAGCAAGCAAAACTGTGGGTATTCTTTCCTGTTCACCCACACATGGTGGTCAGAAGATTCAAGGACACTCTCAAGGTCTCTCCAAAGATCTTTGGATTTGATTGTGCAACATGGGAGACACTGGCACAAGACCAATCACCATAGCATGCCCATATCAGAAAGGGTGCTGTGCTGTATGAGCAAAGTAGAATTGAAACTGCACAAAGGAAATGTAGGATGTGCAAATTTGGATTATGCGCCCCAAATGTTCACATGGACTATCTGTGCCCACTCTGTGGTAGTGCATTTCAAGCTTGTATTGGTTTGATCAGTCACCGTTGGACACAGTGAAGCTTGACTTTATCATGATGTCATTTTGGTGCTCTTCAAGAATGAAGGACACCAATCAACCAACAACCATTTCCCCCTAGTAATTTGTATTAAAATAAAACTATGTATGCAAATATTTTATTTTCAATATATTTGCAATAATCCAATTCATTGACCATCACCAAAGGTGGAACGCAGCCCTGAAAAGAGCTCAGCAGCTCTCACACCCACAGTACTAGTCTTTTAACACAACCTCCATCCCTAGTTACCTTAAAGTTACTATGGTGACACCGAATAGCAAAACACAAACTTAGAAGAAGACAATAAAGTCAAAACAACTACATCCAAAGATTCAAAATAAAAATGTCAATTGATCTCAGGCCATGGAAGAGCTCAAAAAAGAATTTCAAAATTAAATAAAAGAGGTAAGGAAAAATTGGGAAGAGTAATGATAGTGATGGAAGAAAATCGTGACAAAAGAATCAACAGCTTGATAAAGGACATGCCAAAAATACTGAAGAAAATAACAACTTAAAAACCAGAATAGACCTAATAGTAAAAGAGGCAGAAAAATCCAATGAAGAAAAGAATGTCTTGAAAAGTAGAATGGACAAAATGAAAAAAAGATATACAAAAATTTACTATGGATAAGAACTTCTTACAGAGTAGAACTGCCAAAAGAGAAAAGGAAGTACAAAAGCTCACAGAAGAAAATAATTCTTTAAAAATTAGATTTGGGCAAGTGGAAGCTAATGACTATGAGAAATCAAAAAACAACAAAACAAAATAAAAAGGATGAACAAATGAAGGAGAATGTGAAATATCTCATTGAAAAAACAACTGACCTGGAAAACAAGTCAAGTAGAGAAAAGCTAAGAATTACATGAATGTTATGACATAAGGAAAGATCCTATACATCATCTTTTAAGATATTATCAGAAAAAACTGCTGTCATATTCTGGAACATAAGAGTAAAATAGAAATTGAAAGAATTCACCAATTACCTCCTGAAAGAGATCCCAAGACAAAACTTTCAAAAACATTAGAGCCAAATTCCAGAGCTTTCAGGTGAAGGAGAAAATATTGAAAGCAACCAAAAATAAACTATTCAAATATCCTGGAGCCACAATTATGCTAGTATATGATTTAGCCATTTCTACCTTGAAGTTTCTGAGCACTTGAAATATATATTCTGGAGGGTAAAAGATCTAGGATTACAATGATCATCTACTCAGCAAAACTGAGCATAATCCTTCAGGGAGGGGGGAATGAACATTCAGTGAAACAGAGGACTTTTGAGCTTTCCTGATGAAAAGATCAGATACAAGACTTAAGCATAAAAAAGTAAACAGGAAGGGGAAATAATAAGAGACTTAAGGTTAAACTGTTTACATTCATACATAGGAAGATGACACTCATAATTCATAAGAACCTTCTAATTATGAGAGTAGATACAAGAAATATAGACAGTGGGTATGAGTTGAATATGAATGGATGATATCTAAAAAACAAAATTAAGGGGTGAGAGAGGTATGTACTGGGAGAAAGGGAAAAGAAAGAGTAGAATGCGGCAAATTTTCTCACATAAAAAAGACCAAAAAAAGCTTGCACCATGGAGGGGAAGAAGAAAATTGAGGAGGAGTGACTGAACCTTACTCTCATCAGAACTGAACCAAAGAGGGAATGACATACACCCTCATTAGGGAATAGAAAGCTATCTTACTATACAGAAAATATCAGAAGCACATAAGAAGGGGGTGGTGATAGAAAGGATAGCAGATTGGGGAAGGAAGCAGTCAGAAACAAAACAATTTTGGGAGGGAACAGGGTGAAAGGAGAGAGAGAGCAAGTAGGAAAACAGGAAAAATGGGATGGAGGCAAATATATAGTATATAGTATCAAACTGAAAAAAACAGTAAACTTCCCTGATAAGGACTCTATTTCTCCATTATATAGATAACTGAATCAAATTTGTAGAAATAAGAACCATTCCTCAACTTACAAATGATTAAAGGTTATGAACAGGCAGTTTTCAGATGAAGTAATCAAGCTATTTACAGTTATATAGGGGGAAACTCTCTAAACCATTACTGATTAGAAAAATGCAAATTAAATAATTCTGAACTACCACCACACACTTTGGAGATTGGCTATTATGACATTATGACGGTAAAAGAAAATGACAAATGTTGGAAGATATGTGGGGGGAATTGGGACATTAATGGACTATTGGTATGGTTGTACATTGACTGTGTATATAGAGCATTCAACCATTCTGTTGAACAGTTTGGACGTATACCCAAAGGTCCATAAAACCATGAACATCCTTTGACCAAGCAAGTCTACTAAATCTCTTTCCTAAAGAAATAAAAAAGTAAAAGAAGACCTATATGTACAAAAAATATATAGATACTTTTTAAGTGGTAGAAAAGAATTGAAAATTGAGATGTTCATCAATTGGGGAATGACTGAACAAGGTGTTTTATATGATTGTGTTGAAATAGTTTTGTGATTTGAGAAATGATGGGCAAGAAGCTCTTAGCCAAACCCAGTAAGACTCATATGACCTGATGCAAAGTGAAAAGAGTATAGCCAGGAGAACACTGTATACAGCAGCAGTGATATTGCAGAGGATCCACTGTGAATGACTTGGCTATTCTCAGCAATATAATAATCCAAGGCAATTCTGAAAAACTTATAATGAAAAATGCCATCTATATCCAGAAAAAGAACTGATGGAGTTTGCAGATTGAAGCATATTTTTTTTCTCTACTTTGTTTTTCTTGTTCTTTTTTGGTCTGTTTTCTTTCACAGCATGACTAACATAGAAATATATATTTCATGACTGCACATGCATGATCCATATTGAATTGCTTATCTTCTCAATGAGGAGGGAGGGTAGTGAGGAAGGCAGATGATTTGAAACTCAATGTTTTTTTAAAAAAAAGACTGTTAATGGTTGTTTTTACATGCAGTTGGAGAAAATTAAATATTAAAGTTAAAATTAAAAAGTATTAGTAACCTTTCTAGTTTTCTTTGGGTTAAAGATTTGTGAAGTTTTCTTTCATGATTTCTTGAATATGATACATGACACCCGGGTTTCTTTATTTACTTTTTTGTCATAGCTTCCAGGTAGTACACTGGTTTTAAAATTATCTCTTCTTGATCTGTTGCCCAAGATTGTTTATTTTTGTATGATATGGCTTATATTTTCTTCTCTTTTTAATTTTGACTGTATCATATATGCTTATTGTCTCATGGAGACTTCTTTTTGCTCTACTCTAAATTTCAAGGAGTTTGTTATTTGTGTAATGTGTACTACTTAAACTAAGCTATTAATTCCCCTTAGAAGTTTATATTCCAAAACTCTCATTCATTTTATAATTCTTTTCTTCAGTGTTCTCATTTCACCTATAAATTATAGATTAATAACTATTAACTATAGATTTATTTATTCCAGGAATTATAATTCATCTTATAGGAAGATTATGTTTTTCTTTGAGACTTTGCTTGAAAACAGTGTGAAGTTACTGTTCACTTTTTTCTTGGGCTTCTCTTGATACATAAAAGCTTTTTGTGGTAGATATATTATTTCAATATTTTAATAATAATTCTGCTTTGCCTTATTCCAATCAATTTCCTAAATTGAGGCTTTGTGTTGAAGACTGCAAGAAATGTTTGAGGCTTTCTTCCATCCATATTGTCCCACTCACCACAGGGTCCTAGTTAGGTATTCTTCTTTCAGTTTATGTCAAGGTTCTACAAACCTTTGGTGCATCCAACACCATTGAATAACAGACAGAATCTGATTGTTTTCTCTAATTCTGAGTTTTATAAGCTCCTGACTCTGATTTAGGTCTAAGAAGCACAATTTTAGGCTACCTCCAGGGTAGAACTCTGGATGAATAGTACTCACCCCATCTCTTCTCAGATAGATTGATTCCTCTGCAGAATAATATGACAAAATAATAGGCTCCTCCTATCTGAGCTTTCTGTCCATGTTGATCAGCTACAGGCCTCCTATTGAACTAGAGGCTGAATTTCATATCTTATTTATGTGTCAAAACCAAAAGTCTATTGTTTACTTTTGCTCTAGCTCCTTGCCTAAAGGTTTTAATTGCTCCTGGACTTGATATGCAGCCCTAGGTTCATCACCTTTTGAGCAGAAGCCCTCTTCAATCCACACTGGACTTCAGAATGAGTTCTGGGGTCAGAGGAAAAGAGCTGCAAGTTGGTTTCTATTTTAACTCCTTACACAGGAGTAGGTATGACTGCTGTATCCTCTGCTACTTCATTCTCTAATACATATCTACCCCAACTACTGGCGTTAGGACTCACTATTCAACAAAAACTACTGGAAAAACTAAAGAGTAGTCTGGCTGAAATTAAATGAACATCTCATCCCACATACCATAATAAACTTTAAATGGTTACATGATCTTTATTTGAAAGGTCTTTTGATAACTATGGAGAGGGAAGAGTTCATAACCAGACAGGGATAAAGAAGACCATCAGGGATAAAGTGGATAGTTTTGATTCATAAAACTGAAAAGTTTTTGCATGAATGAAATCAATGTATTTAAAACTAGAAGAGAAACATGTAACTGGAAAAAATTGAAACCAGACCTGAATTACAGACCAAACTCACATAACACAATAATTGCATTGACATCTATCCATGAAAACGTAAGATCGTGTTATAAATATCCATCATGATACAAATGTTCATAATCATCAACTGCATGGACTGAAAAGCTTTCAAAATAAAAGGATCTAGCAGAAGAAAACAAAATCACATGGGAAAAGGTAGAGCTGTATATGATTCTTGCTGTCCCATCTGCTTGTGAACTTAGACCTAAGAAACTTTCTGAGTCTAGAAAGGATGTGTATATATTACTCCTTGTATCCAACTCTTTAAAACAGCCATTTTAACTGCCTCTGAAATATGTTGAGACCTTTAAATATTAAAAGTAATATCATGATAATAACCTGTCCTAGGATTATCTCTAACCTCTCTTTACGAAAAAGAATGTGAAGGAGATGATGATGATGATATTAATAATAGATGCAATTTATATGGTGTTTTGATATTTGCCAAATATTTCCTAAACATTCTTTGATTATCACAACAACACTGTGAGGTAGCTATTATTATTATCTCCATTTTAGAGATGAGGAAAGTTTGGTGCAGAATGGTTTAAGTGGCTTGAGGATGCTCACATAGATTCAAATTGTCAGAGATGGGACTTCAGGTTTGGTCTTCCCTGATTCCATATGTGGTGCTCAAGCAATTAGTGACTGAATTGTTGATTTGAAACACAAGCTGCAGCATTCTGTATCTCAAAGTTTTGCTAATCTACCAATACAATTAAAATACGTATGCTTTGAATTTTATGATAAATTTGGTGACTAATCTACGGCTTTTTTGTTTCATTTTGCTTTATTTTTATCTTTTATCTTCTATTTCTGATCAGGAACTAAGGCAAGTGCACCTGACTTTAATATCCAATAATTTAATTGGGGACATTTTAAGGAGTGGGGAAAGGGGAGTGTCATGCAATGAGAAAAGCAAGTGACAAAGAATATGTAAGTAGTCTCTATTTTTATTATTTATATGGGTGAGTTATGCAGTCTCTCATGCTATGTTAAGGTAGACAGAGTGCAAGATTAGGAGTTTCTGGAATGGACTGATTAGCTTAACCCAAAGAGCATTCATTAGTGGTCCAATGTCAATGTAGAAGGAAATCTAAGGGCAGCTCAGTGCAGTAGATAGAGCACCAGTGCAGGAGTCAGGAGGACCTGAGTTCAAACTCACTAGCTGTGTAACTTTGGGCAAGTCACTTAACCCCAATTGCCTCAGCCTGGGTCATCTCCAGTCATCCTGATGAATATCTGGTCACTGAATTCAGATGGCTCTGGAGGAGAAAGGAGGCTGGTGATCTGCACAGCCCTCCCTCACTCAAAACAAAGTCAATTACAAGTCATGTCATTATTTCTCTGATGGCATGGTCTTCTTTGGCAATGAAGGACAAACACACAGAAGGAATCTCTACAGGATTTTATGACTGGCCCTGTGATGTTTAAAGTGCTTTGCCAATGAATAAGGAAAAAATTATATAGATAGAGATGGTGTGTTTTCAAGTTTGAGGTTGACAGAAAGCTATGAGTCAATTGAACCATCTATAAGTGATTGAAATAGAAGACATAAGATACTTTGCAGTTGTAAATTGATAATTCTCAAGTCTTAAAGTTCTTGTTTTGGCTAGAAAATTGGTTGAATCAATGACTGAACATTTATTTTTATGGGCCCACACTAGGTACTGGGGATGCAAAGACAAAAGGAACAGTCTCAATACTCAAAGAGCTGTCATTGCATTTGGGGAAAACAGCATTTCATATGTCACTAGGTACAAAATTAGCACAAGCAAAAATATTGGCACAGGAGGTAGCTTTACAGGTCTATTATCCTTCACAAATATAGCATGGGACTGAGTTCTGATCTGGAATTACACAAAATGTTGGTCATTTTTTTCCCAACAGAGGACCTCCAGTATGAAGAAGTATAGCATGCAGATCCTCTCTACCCTGGGAATAAACTCAGGCTTATAGACACATATGCTTTCTTAAAATCTATGCAAGTTAAATCCATTTATTTTCTCTGATGTGCCAATATGTGACCCTATATAAAAAATTACATTGTTATTTCAAGACACATTTTTGATAAAATCATGTTAGCACTATGTGATCACTATTTCTCTTTTTTTTTTTATTTTAGTAAACCATCCCTTAACTGACTCATTCTAAATATTATCAACAAACACATGTCAAATAACCTGGGACAATAGTTTGTAGACCTCACTCTTTTTACTTTTTACTTTTTTTTAAATTGGTGTAACATATTCCCTTCTTTAATCTTGAAACATCTCTTATAGTCTCCACAGTCTTCCAAATCCCTCACAATACCTCAGTAATGGTACATATGAGATTTTTTAGAATTCTGAAATGTCACTGAGTCACACACACAAAGAATCTCAAAAATAAACAAATTGACCATCTAGTCCAAACCAAACATGAATAAAAATCTCTGCTACAAGGCACTAAGTGGTCATCCATTGATAGGCGGAAGATATTTAACAGGTGGTAATGTATTATCCTGATTAATTTAATTCTTAAAAGAGCTGTTTCAAAGAAGTGGTAAACACTGTGTGTTACTGCAGTTACAAATATCTAGCACTTGCTAAGTACTTGGACTGGCATGGTCAAGCGACCAGTATTATTTACAAGAGTCTTGCTATTCAGGAACTGAGAAAAAACACTTGTTCTTTGAACACAGACAACAAAATATCCTTGATTTTTGTGGGAGTCAGATTATTGAAAATGGAAAATAATTACAGCCAACACTACTTTAACCAAGTGTTCAAAATAGAATTGATCCAAAAAATTCAGGACACTTCTACATGTGTCACCAAACCCCGTACTCAAAAGCTCAGAATGACAATAGAAAGCACTCCAAGTGTTTTCTAAGCAAAGAAATCAAAACCATGTGGGAGCAGAATGAAGTATGTAGCATTTCCATTATCACATGTGCTACCTGAATTATCACATCTACTAACCCTGAATATATTGTCAGTAGGCCTAGAAAGATGAAATTACATGCTTATGTTTTTATTCAATTACAAAAATAAGTCTAACTATCATGTGATATCTCATTCATCATAGAACAATGATGAGATAGCAGAAGCTCATATCAGAACCTTTTCAATGAGCAAATAATGATGCTGGCAGTGATCAGGATAACGGTGGTGGTGGTGACGATGTTATTGATTATGATAAATGATAATTACAAAGTCTTTAAAAACTCAGTTTCCTCTTTTGCATGATGGGGGCAACACTAACCTATCATTTCTACCGACCTCTTATGGTCATAAGGATCAGACGGAATATGTGTGTGTGTATGCATGTGTGCACACACGCATGTGAGTGAGAGAGATAATACAGATATGCAGATTAGACATAGGTAGATAAATAGAATGGGATGAATGAGAGAAAGAGAGAGAGAATAAGTCAACAAGCATTTATGAAGAACTCACTAGAGGTATAGATGTGAAAATGTTTTGAAAATTCTAAAAGACTATGAGAGTATAAAGGCTGCTGGTGATGGTGGTGGTGATGGTGATGGTGAAGAAGGGAATGATGATGATGAGGCTGATGATGAAGACAATTATGATGATAACAAAGATTTCTCACTCTCAGCTCCCCAAATTATAGGAAACTCTTGATTTTATAAATCTCATTTAAAAAGTGCATAAATTCAGAACATGGAATGTTCCAATGATCTATTTGCAATTGCTGAAATGCCTTTTTTTATTATTTTAATTCCACACATTTCTCCATAACCAGAATAGATTATTTTTAAAAAGGTCATCCTTTTTCAAAATAGCAAAAGAAATGGTGAGAAACTCTTTGATTTTATTTTATTTTTCTTTTCTTTTATTTTATCACCTTCCTCAATTTTGCTTATATTGAATTTGACAAGCAATTCACTGGATTCTTTATCCTCAAGCACTATGCACAAGAATCAAATGTCAGGAAAGCCTGCTGTTAATTCTGAATCTCAGAAATAGGCTCTTATTCAACATCATTTAAATAACAACTAGTAAATTTTAGCACAATAAAGGGAGGTGTGAAGCACAAAGCTTACTCTCTTCCTTGGGGAAAAAAAATTCTATTCGAGAAAACCTGACATCTAAAAGCTATTCCTTTGATATTTTTTTTAATAAAAGGTCATTTCCAATCACAGTGGAGTACAATCATCCATCATATAAGTACAGGATAAGTTGGCTACAGAATTCATTTAGAGATGCCTTGACATGCAAAGATCTTCCAAGCAGAAAGAGTTGCCATTGCTCACAGTGGAAAAAAGTGAGAGAGAAAGAGAAAAAAAAAACTCATTTTCACAAAAGAAGTCTAAATCAGTTACTGATGGGCAGAGATCACTTTCCATGAAGGCCACCTCAGTATATTGCCAAAATCCCCCAAAGAGTCATTCTGCATAAGGACACTAATATTCCAAATTAAACAGCTGTGTGCTACCCCGTGGAACCTGTTAGAAATCAGCTTATACAGTAACCAGGGGACTATTTGTGATTTTCTTGCTGAGTACTAGGCTCTCAGTCAGACTGAGTCCTAGACCCAGCTCTGCAACTTAGTCATGTGACCTCTGCCTAACATCATTCTTTCCCATTCCTAATCAATCCTTCACACACAAAAAAAAATCTCATTAAAGCACAAGTTTCTTCCTGTCACATTACTTATCACAATGAATCAATGCTTATATATTGTCTTTAAGTATACCATACAAAGTTGGCATTTAAGAAACCATTCAATCTGGTTCTATTCCTTTTGAAACTGATAATGTTTAATATAAAATTTTGGAATAATCCCTTTGTTCTCTCCGAAGCAAACTCAGAGAATGCTTCCTCCTATGTCAACAAAGACAGCCCAGGCTGACTTAACATTCCTTAGGAGACCTTTAACCTAAGACACTATCTTGAATAATGGGACATTTTCCATATCTTAATATTTGTAGACATATACTATGTTATGGCATGTTAATGGTAAAGAAAACACAGACATCTTAGGTCATAATTTCTATTGAACTTTGTTTACCCTTTCCTATGTCAATTATCTGTTTAGGGCAGGAAGCCTGCCACTTACAAGTGGTGGGATTTCCTTCTTTATCACCGAGACATATGTTTACCCAGCTGGAATCCCAAGACCTGACCAACATTACTTTGTTAATTGTCTTGTCTTACTAAATTTATGATTTGTTCAACTAGGAGAGTTCCTTTCTCACGGCAAAATGTGTATAAGCCAGAAGATTTCTGCACTGGGTAGCCAGAACATTTCTGGCTCCATAATGCATTATGTTACTGTTTTCTTTATGGGGAATTGATTAATTAATTAAATTATAAAATGTATGCATTTAGCCTGTTGCCTTTTTCTTAACAAAGTTTTCAGGTCAACAGTTATGGCACCCAAACGTGGATTGGAACTGAGGAAGCAAATGGACATTGCCTCATCTCGCCAACGCCAGGACTCCAGCGCCAATAGGAACTATTTTTCCTAGAGTCCTGGGCCTTGACGGGGTCGGGGTAAGTCCTTCCATTCCCAGCTTCCAAAGAACTCTCACTTTAAATTCCCTTTAAAGGAAACTCTGGGGACCAGAGACCAAGTCGCGTTAAATCCCTCTGTATTACTTAGGTCTCCTCTGGCGATTGATCTCAGGAAACTTAGTACAGGTATTGCTAGCACTAGTGTCAATCACCTAAAGATAGCCCTAAACTATGTTGGCCACCACAGGGCTCTTTTGGACCGGTCAAAGTTACTTTATCTTACAACCAAATTAAGAAAGGCCAACAAAACAACTAGCCAGCAGCGAGAACTTTTCATCCTGGGCTTGCAGACTTGGCTGAGCGAGAACAAAAGACAGGTAGCCTCTTCCCTGTAAGGCTGGGAGCTGCTTCAGCACCTAGCTGTGTCCTGGCAAAAATCCTTTCTTCTTCAAGGGCTCCAGTCTGTCCTTCCCTTCACTCCCTCTGTCCTATTCCTCATCCCTTTCCTTCCTCCCCCTCCCCTTGAAGGCCTCTGATCTGGGGAAACTGAGGGCACCTAGATGCAATCTTTCCCCCTCGCCTTCCCCTACCTTAGACCTGAGGAAGGTAGCCTCTGTTCAAGCCTCCGTTGCCTCCCTCCTCCCCATTACCCCTCCCTGCTTTCCCGTAAGGGCTCTGGTCCTGAAGAGGACAGTTACAATCTACCTAAGAACTAGAGGCCTGAACCTATTCCTATGGGGCCTGTTCCTTTAAGACAGTCAGAAACTTTGGAGCACCAAGGCTCCCCAACCCCTCCAAAGACCGCAGGGGTACTCTGAGCAAAGGCTGCAGGATTCCTCTTTATTATCAGACCTTGGATTCTTGCAACCCCCTTTCCTCAGAATGATAATAGTCAATTCATGATGGGGATTTCTAGCAAGCTTCTAATTGCCTTCTCTCTCTGGGTTGTTTTTTTTTGTGAGCTACGTTTGTATTTGTCCTGTTGTCAGTTTGTCTGTTGGTGTATGTCCCTGTCTGTATCATGTGTGCTGTGAATGAGTGTGTTATCTTGTAAGATTTAAGTGCAAGCAGCCAGACTTCAAGGGCTGCAGCTAGGGAAATAAACAAAAGTTTAACACTTTTCCTTGTTGTTCAGGTCTGGCCAACCTGGAATTACAATGGAAAGTTAGATCATCTTAGGTAAAATCATTTTAGCAAATTTGTATGTTGTGAAATTAATCAGAAATATTTCGGGAACTGATCATTTGAAATTACTCCTAAGATTGTGGATAGCCCACCTTTCTAGGTACAGCTTGGAAATGCCACCCAGGTCCTAGACATTCCGCCCACCCTGTCCCATCACCTGCATAGCCTTAAGGGCTCAGTAAATTCTGCTGCAGTGGGAGGTTGGGGGAGATGGAAGAATCAGGCCTGTAGCGAGCATTCTCTAAACTCTGCCTGCAAAAGTCACGGCTGGGACCTCAGTTTCTCTGCTCTTGGTAAGCTTCACTTCTCTGTTCAGTTGCAAGAAGTATTTTATCTCTGTTTGACCCATTTTCTGATTTGTAAAAATAATTATGCTTGTTGTTATGGGATCAAAATGATAAAAATGATTGTAAAATGCTTAACGTAATGACTGGTATATGTTACATACAACATTATTATCTCTCTAATGTAATTGTTACCTTTGAAGTGGTTTTAATTGCTAAAAGTAATAAGATCAATAATTTCTGGAAATGCAAATTATACCATCTGCAGTTATTGCTGTTTTAAAACTGTATTTCTAGGATTGTATTTCTGAATTTCTCTTAGATTGTGAAAATTGAGTGACCACTGTAATCTAGAAATAGTGTTAGACAAAGCAATTTTTAATTTGAATTTTGTTGAAACTAAAAGATGTTGGGAAAATTGTGTAACACCAGTTGTGTTACTTTATCAGTCCTGCTAACCTTGTCTTTTAATGTTTTGTAACTGTCATTTAGAAAACCAGGTATTTTCACCCTTGTCTGTTAAAAAAGTTAAAGCTAAACAATTTGGCTATCTTCTGTGAAGTTGTAGGATTGTTAACTAAGTTATTTGGGGTTACTGTTTGAATGTTGAAACCTAAAACTGTTAAATGATTCCTATGTATGGAAAGGAGGGAATGGAGTGAACTCTATTTAAATTCCTTCTGTTCATTCAGAACAGTCCTCCCATTCCTGTGGGTAAGATCATCAGTCCTAGTAAAGGAATTTGGTTGGTTAATACAAATTCTAAACAATGAATATTACTTGCGCAGAAGTTGTAATAGAGAAAATTTTTAATAATTGGCTTTTACATCAGGACAAGTTTTAAATTTGAGAAGGAAAGATGTTAAATGGAATCCCTTATGTGTGTGTGTCCTGGTAAATCTTTATTGTTTATTGTAACTCCAAGAGAGTGGAAATAACTGTTATCTGACTCTAAGCTGTGATTAGTGAAACTTGCTGTTTAAGGTAAAAGGCATTTGGGACCACAACTATTTTTGGTTTTGAGTTTGAATTTGGGTATAGTTTTCTGCATTAAATCAGCATCTGAGACATATGCCACAAAGGAATATTTCTCACCTGACTAAACACTGAGGGGACAATTCTCAACTCAATCTAGGATGGGATCCCCCTGGCTCAGTTTCCCTATTGTGTTCCTTTAAAAAGAAATGTTTTTCACCTGTCTATTCCTGAGTCTGACTATGAACAGATACTGCATGACTGGAGAATTTCACTCATATCTGAATTCAAACAGAGTAAAGGATGTTTTATCCTGTCGTATTTGGTATGTCATATGTCCCTGCTTTTTCTTTCTATAGCAAATTTCTGTGGTCAATAACAAGTGACCAGCAAAATATGTGAGCCTTTTGTGTAATCTTACTGGAAAATCTAATATTATTTTTTACCTGAAATTAGAACATATGCAGAAATTTATGTAAACTACTTAAGACTCATCTTAAGATGTTCCCATTGTTTAAAAGGATTTTTAAAAGCAAGTGTTTTTCTGTGAGTCAGTCTCTTGTATCTAAGAATACTGCAGTAATTAAGAATTCAGTTTGTTATGATACTTTGGAAATTCATATTACTTAAGAACATTTTTTTTGTAACAACTCAGCTTTAATGAATTCCAGTTTTAAAGGTTTATTTTTGCTTAAGAAAAAAAAAAAAGAAAGATTAAGCATTTTAAAAGTTTCTAACTAATTTTCTTCATAAGAGTTTAGTGAACATTAGAATAAATTTTAAACTGTTTTTTTAAGAAGGGAAGTACTTTTAGAAGAAATGTTTTGAAAAATCATGGATGATTCTTAGCAGGCCTACTAAAGCTTCAAAATCATATACTGTTAAATTAAGCTGTTTTGATCTGAATTTGTAGCCATTCTATGGCCTAAGTCAGAGTTAAGGTTTGCGTTTGAATTTATTATGTAAAAGATTTAATTCCTGAAGTATCTCATTCTTCCAGAGTGAGTATAATTAGGAAAGAATAACAACTTGTGAAACAAAGACATAATTCCATCAAGCTATAAATTTAGTCATTAACCTCTTTGTTTTGTTTAAGCTGTAATGAGATTCCAGTACAGTTTTATGCTAGCAAAAAGTAATAACTTATGAGCTATCTTGTCTTGTGGTTAAAATGTAAAAGCAAGTGGAAGAATAGGATTAAGAGATTTGGAAAGATAAATTAAGTTCTGATTGAAACTATGAAAGGTAGATAAGATTTGGGAATAAATATGGGTTATGCAAACCCCTCTTGCTCCTAGATAGTTGTTCTGGATACCTTTGTTTCAGTTTCAGATGATTTAAAGAGTGAGGAAGTATTTTACCTGAGGGATACCAGCCAATATTTGCTATATAAGACTGGGACTGCAATTTACTATTGTTTGAAGCTCTGATTACAGGAATACTTGTCTAAGTTATTATAAAGCCAATTGACATGTGCTGCAGGCTAATGGTGGATGCTTGGGAAGGTTTTGAAGATGACCTTGGACACGGCCTAGGTAGGATCTTCCTAACTTTATTTTCCAAATGTGCTATTTCCTTTCTGAAAAAGGAAATTCCCCACCTGATCACCTCTAAGCCCTGCTTTCAGCATCTGGTAACCTCATGATTACATGTCAGATAATGGCTTATTCCTGGAATCAACTAGAACTAAGGAGATCCTTTCCTTCTGTTAACATTGTCCCTCTTTTTCTTTTATAGCAAATCTTTATAATCAAGAAGTTCTGAAAGTATAATACTAAGTCTATCAAATAATAAATGGAAATTGGAGCATCTCTGAGTTATTATAATGGGGTGCAGGAATGAATAGCTTACAACTTTCACCTATATTCCTGGCCAAATAAATAAATATAATATAGAGATAACATCGAGGAAATGATTAGATCAGGTAATAAGACAAAGATGTAATGTGATAGATGTCTAATTAGAGTAGCAAATTTTGAGGAAAAAATATGCATATGTGTATCATTGGCTTCTAAAATTTGTCATGCTTTGGATAATAAGATCTCAAATTTGGATTTTTGCTTAAAATTTGTACAGGATAGTAGTAAAAGTAAGTGAAATGATTTCTTCTCTGTTAAAATATCTGTCTAATAATTTAAAAGAAAGATGAGTTCATTTTATAGTTGAACCCTCACATTTTAAAAGATTCTTATTCCAGGTACAAGATTAGGTAAAGATAGAAACAGTAAATAATGTGAACTGAAATTTTCTGAAATTTCAAAAGTGGAGAACAAATTTTAAGTAATTGTACTAAATTATATTGTCTGAAGTATCTGGAAACTTCTAGATCTGAACCAGAAAAGCAGAATTCTCTTTTTGAACTGTCCCAAGAATAAAATCTATTGTTAAAGAAAGGATATCTAGGTATCAGATAACTACATGAGAAATCTGGGATTCAAAGTTTTGTTTAAATGAAAATTAAGAATGGATTACTGGGATACAAGGAACTTAATGTTAATTAACTTTGAAATAATAATTGCATTGATTTGTATGGTTCATGTTTAATTTTCTTGTTTATATTGGTGACATGTAAATCTCCCTTTCAAAACTAGTCTATTGTGAGCCATCTAAGTTTTAATCTGTACCTGACTTAATGTAAAAATGCAGTTTGTGAACTGTAAAAAAACTTCATTGTGTCGTTTGAACCTAGCCCTGCATGGCTGGGAAACTGAACTATTGCTAAGTGTCTTTAGCCATGTTAACTATGTTGTATTGTTTCATTTCAATTATCAAACCATGTTTTCTGGGAGACCCTGTCAAGTTTTCTGTATAGACTCTTGGATCCATCCGTCACCTCCATTGCCCCTGATCCTGAGTGGACTGTGCCCTCTAATTTTGAAGAGGCCTGAAGAAGATGCCATCAGACATAGACAGCTTTCCCAAGAGCCTGGACCAGACTTGCATGAAGAGTAAACTCTCACACTACTGGTTATTTAGAGGTTTTTTCATATCTTTGTTGGTCTACAGGTGAAGCCTTTGGCTTGCCTTTGACCAAAAGGAGGGAATGATAATGTTTAATATAAAATTTTGGAATAATCTCTTTGTTCTCTCTGAAGCAAATTCAGAGAATGCCTCCTCCTATGTCAACAAAGCCAGCCAAGGCTGACTTAACATTCCTTAAGAGACCTTTAACCTAAGACACTATCTTGAATAATGGGACATTTTCCATATCTTAATATTTGTAGACATATACTATGTTATGGCATGTTAATGGTAAAGAAAACACAGACATCTTAGGTCATAATTTCTATTGAACTTTGTTTACCCTTTCCTATGTCAATTATCTGTTTAGGGCAGGAAGCCTGCCACTTACAAGTGGTGGGATTTCCTTCTTTATCACCGAGACATATGTTTACCCAGCTGGAATCCCAAGACCTGACCAACATTACTTTGTTAATTGTCTTGTCTTACTAAATTTATGATTTGTTCAACTAGGAGAGTTCCTTTCTCACAACAAAATGTATATAAGCCAGAAGATTTCTGCACTGGGTAGCCAGAACATTTCTGGCTCCATAATGCATTATGTTACTGTTTTCTTTATGGAGAATTGATTAATTAATTAAATTATAAAATGTATTCATTTAGCCTGTTGCCTTTTCTTCAAGAAGTTTTCAGGTCAACAAAACTTATGTCATGCCATTCACACAAATGACCTGGGCTTCTAGTAGTTCCCTTATTCTTACTGTCTTTTTTCCTTTGGGGAGGGGCAGGGGATTTGTCACATCATACTTTCCACCAAAGGTTGCACACCAGACTTTTCCTAGAATTGTTCTTCTTCACTTTTTTCATCTTTTCATCTTCACTTCTACCTGTTATAAAACTTCAAGACCAAGTTCAGATTTCATTTTTTCCAAATCCTCCCAGCCACCAATGCTGTCCCTCCAGAAAAGTAGTTGGATTTATTGTTTATATATTCTATAAATCCTTATTACATATGCGTCATGGTTCCAATTAAATGCAAGCTCATTGAGAGAAGAGATCATTCCAATTTTATCTTGGCAGCCCCAGGATCTCCCATTGTCTGATCTATAATGAATGCTTAATAAATGCTTGCTTGTTAATATATTGATGGACAAAGCCTTTGATGATCTCAACCACTGAGACAGTTACGGTTTTATTTCCCCAATTTTTCTTAGAGGACTTTGTCTGGATTCCTCGTTTTACCCTATTATCTAAGTGTTGTGAGGAAAATAGGTGAAACAATGGATGAGCATCATACCCTGAGTTAGGAAAACCTAAGTTGAAATTTAGCCTCAAATGCTTACTAACTGTGTGACTCTACACAATTCACTTAAACTGTCTCAGTTTGATTATCTTTAAAATAAGGATAATAATAGCATTTGCTTCCCAGGTTTTCTTGAGAATCAATGGGGATAAATTTGTAAAGTTCTACACAAATCTTAAAACATTATATAAGTTGGTCAGAATCAAGATGGTGGAGTGAGGGCAAGTACTCACCTAAGCTCTAAGATAAACTCCTTCAGATACTTCTAAAAAGATAATCTAAACAAATTTTAGAGTGGGAGAATACAATAGGAGACAGAGTGGGGCAGATTTCCAACCCAGGACAGCCTGAAAAGTCGATGGGAAGGATCTGTTGCATGGGACTGGAGGAGCACACAGCACACAGGCTGTACCAGCCTAGACCCCACAAAAGCAAAGCCAAGCAGGAAGCCCTGGGTGGTCTGCACTGCAGATTTTCAAACATATCAGACTAGAACTGGAGTACAGTGGAAATGAGCGAGAAAGAACCACAGAATCCCAGGTAATAGCAACAACCACTCCTGAGATTATCAGCCCTCAGATTAAATGTCTATAAGACACATACTTGAATTCCCAGGAACTAAGATGGCAGAGTGATCTGTAAATGCTCTATTCCTCCTCTTGTTGACCTTAAAAATCCAGAGAATATTTCCCCAGGGAAAATCCTGGAACAGTGGGATCAGCTGAAGGAATAAACAGTCTCTTAGCCCCTAAGGCTAGGAAAATTGCAAAGGGGGATCCCTCTTGCTGTGGCTGAAGGGGACTGGTTGCAATACCAGAGCTGTCCCAGACAGCCCCTTCTCAGTGAACCAGGAGGAGATCCTGAGCCACAGTGGGGTATAGCCCATAATTGGCCAAAGCTAGGAACCCAAGCATGCCCCAGTGCAGACAGAGAATTCAGGAAAACACTAGCACAGACAAGGTTCACCACTGAGCCTGCTTGTCCTCTAGCTTAGGAGAGGAGATCTCCTGTAGCCAGACCACCCCTCTCTTACACTTAACACACTTAGCTCCAGGTTAACTCTAAGGAAACTCAGAAAGACTTCATCTACCCTCTGCTTTGGCACACCAGCCAGCTCAGCACCAGTAAGCTGCAACATTTTATTTTCTAGCTGAAAGAATCAGAGGTCAAAATACACAAAGCCTCAAGTTCTAAGCACAAGAACTGTGAGACAGAGCCCCCTGTGCCCCAGAAGCAGAGATCCACTTTAAAAGTCAGGTAAAGGGTGATCATCATGAGAAAGAAGGAAACCAGAAAAGAAAAGACCATAGAATGTTTCCATGGGGACAAAGACCAAAACATGAATACCAAAGAGGATAGCATTGAGACTGTACTCTCGTCTGAAACTTCTAAAGCCCAAAGAGTATTCTTGGAAGAGCTAAAGAAGGATTTTTTAAAACTAAATTAGAGAGGTAGAAGAAAAATTGACCAATTATTTTAAAAATGTGAAAAAAATCACAGAAGAATTTCAAAAGAAAATTAGGAAAATTGGACAAATGGAAAAGGAAGCAAAAATCTTAACTGGGAAAATTTGACAAATGGAAAAGGAAGTACAAATACTAACTGAAGAAAACTACTCCTTAAAAGGAAAAATTGAGCAAATGGAAAAGGAGATGCAAAAGTTAACTGAAGAGAGCAATATATTAAAAATTGGAACTGGGCAAGTAGAAGCTAATGACTCTATGACACCAAGAATCAGTCAAACAGAATTTAAAGAATGAAGAAATAGAATAAAATGTAAACTATCTCACTGGAAAAACAACTGACCTGGAAAATAGATCCAGGGGAGAAAATCTAAGAATTATTGGTCTGCTGGAAAATCATGTTGAAAAAGGGCCTGGACAATATCTTCCAAAAAATCATCAAGGAAAACTGCCCAGAGTTAATACATCAAGAGGGCAAAAACATCATTAAAAGAATAAACTGATCACCTCCTGAAACCTCCAGAAACTGAAAATACCAAGGAATATCATTTCACAATTCCAGAACTATCAAGTGAAGGAGAAAATAATGCAGGCAGCCAGAAAGAAACAAATCAAATATCAAGGAACTACAGTCAGGAGCACATGTGACCTTGCAGCTTCTACATTAAAAGATCAGAGGGATTGGAATACAATACTCCATAAGGCAAAGCGGCTGGGTCTACAACCAAAGATCAATTACCCAGCAAAATTAAGCATAATATTTCAGGCAAGGAGATGGACATTCAGTGAATTCAATCTTCAAACACAAGTCTCAAGAGAGGTATAAAAAGGTCAACAGAGGGAAAAAAAAACCTTGTTATTCAATATGGGCAAACTGTTTACATCCCTATAAGGAAAGATGATATTTGTTAATCTTGAGAATGGTATATTTGTTATGGTATTTAAAAAGGATATACATAGATAGAGTGAGTGGGTATAAATTAAATGATGTAATGATAAAAATGTGATTTAAGGATATGAAGGGATTGCAACAGGACATGTGAAAAGGAAAACACAGAAAAGGGAAAATTACATCACAGAAAGAAGCACAAAAACACATTACAATAGAGGTAAAGGGGGGGGCGGGAGATGAGCACTCTTTGAGATTTACTCTCACCTGATTTGGTTCAAGGAAGAAACAGCAAATTAAGTATAGAAATCTAACTAGGTCTATAGGTAATAGGAGGGGAAAGGGGAAAGAAAAGGGAGAGGAGGCTAAAAAGGAGGGAAGAAGTAATAAGGGAAAAGGGGAGTAAAAGGGAGGAGGCAGAAAGAAGGGAGGGAAGACTGAGGGAGGTGGTGGCAAAAACTAAAACTTTATTGTGGAAGGGAAGGGAGAAGGAGAACTAAATGCATAAATGGAATGAAAGAGGATGGAGGAAAAGACACAGATAGTAATCATAACTACGAATGTGAATGGGATGAACTCCCTCAGAAAATGGAAGCAGAGAGCAGAATGGATTAAAAATCATAATCTAACAATATGTTGTTTACAAGAAACACATTTGAAACAGGGAGATACACATCAGGCAAAGGTAAAAGGTTGGAGCAGAATTTATTCTGCTTCAGACGATGTCAAAAATGCAGGGGTAGCAATCCTAATGTCAGACAAAATAAAAGGAGAAATAGATCTAATCCAAAAAGATAAGGAAGGAAACAATATTCTGCTAAAAGGCACCATAGACAATGAAGCCAAATCATTATTAAACATTTATGCTCCAAGTGGTATAGCATCCAAATTCTTAGAAGAGAATTTTGGAGCTACAGGAAGAAATAGACAACAAAACTATGCTAGTGGGGGACCTCAACCTCCCTCTCTCTGAACAAGATAAATCAAATCTCAAAATAAACAAGAAAGAAGTTAAGGAGGTGAATAAAACTCTGGATAAGGTAGATATGATAGATCTCTGGAGAAAACTGAACGGGGCTAGAAAGGAATATACCTTCTTCTCAGCAGTACATGGCACATACACAAAAAATGACCATTTACTAGAGCATAAAAACCCCACAATCCAGTGCAGAAACGCAGAGATAATCAATGCATCCTTCTCAGATCATAATGTAATAAAAAATATATGTAATAAAAGGCCATAGAAAGATAGACCAAAAATTCATTGGAAATTAAACAATCTAGTCCTAAAGAATGAGTGGGTTAAACAACAAATCATAGAAACAATCAACAACTTTATTCAAGAGAATGACAGTAATGAGACAACCTACAAAAACTTATGGGATATGGAAAAAGCAGTTCTTAGGGGAAGTTTTATATCCTTGAATACCTACATGAATAAAATAAAGAAGGAAGAGATCAATGAATTTGGCATGTAGCTGAAAAAGGAAGGAAAGGAACAAATTGAAAAAGCCCAATTAGATACCAAATTAGAAATAGTGAAAACCAAATGATAAATTAATAAAATTGAAATTAAGAAAACTATTGAACTAATAAATAAAGCCAGGGGTTGATTTTATGGGAAAAAAACAATATAATTGATAAACCTTGGTCAATTTGATTTTTAAAAAGAAAGAAGAAAACTAAATTACCAATATCAAAAATGAAAAGGGTGAACCCACCTCCAACAAGAAGGAAGTTAAAACAATAATTATAAATCACTTTGCCCAACTGTACGGCCATAAATTTGACAATCTAAAGTGAGATGGAGCAATATTTTCATATATATATATATATGTATATATATATATGTATATATATGTATATATATATACGTATATATGTATATATATGTATGTATATATATAGATGGATAGATAGATAGGTAGAGATAGATAGATAGATAGATAGATAGATAGATAGATAGATAGATAGATATTGCCCAGATTAATAGAAGAGGAAGTTGAATACTTGAATAACCCCATCTCAGAAAAAAAAAAAATGAACAAGCCATCAATAAACTCCCTAGGGAAAACTCTCCAGGACCAGAAGGATTTACAAGTGAGTTGTATCAAACATTTAAAGAACAGTTTATTTCAACACTATATAGACCATTTGGGAATACTGATGAAGAAGAAGTCCTACCAAATTCTTTTTATGATACAAATAGGGTTCTGATACCTAAATCAGAAAGAGCCAAAACAGAGAAAGAAAATTATAGACCAATTTCGCTAATGAATACACATGCAAAAATTTAAAATAAGATGTAAGCAAAAAGAATATGGCAACATATAACAAAAATAATATATTATGATCAGGTAGAAGTTATACCAGGAATGAAAGGCTTGTTCAATATTAGGAAAACTGTCAGCATTATTGATCATATCAGCAACAAAACTAACAGAAACCATATGATTATCTCAATAGACACAGAAAAAGTTTTTGAAAAAATACAACACCCATTCCTATTGAAAACACTGAAGAACATAGGAGTAAATGAAACCTTCCACAGAATATTAAGCAGTATCTACCTAAAACCATAAGCAAGCATTATATGTAATGGGGATAAGCTAGATGTATTTCCTATAAGATCAGGGGTGAAACAAGGATGTCCATTATCACCACTGCTGTTCAATATGGTATTAGAAATTTTAGCTTTAGCAGTAAGAGAAGAAAAAGAAACTGAAGGAATTAGAAGAGGCAAAGAAGGAATGAAGTTATCATTCTTTGCAGATGATATGATGATATACTTAGAGAATCCCAGAGATTCAAATAAAAAACTCCTTGAAATAATAAACAACTTTGGCAAAGTGACAGGTTACAAAATAAACCCACACAAATCTTCTGCATTTGTATATATTACTAACAAAGTCCAACAGCAAGAGATAGAGAAATCCCATTTAAAGTTAGGGTAGATACCATAAAATATTTGGGAGTTTACCTGCCAAAACAAACCCAAGGCCTATACAAACACAATTACAAAACACTTTTTTGCCCAGATAAAGTCAGATCAAAGTAAGTGGAAAACCTCAGTTGCTTGTGGGTAGGCAGAGGTAATATAAAAATAAAAATTCTACCTAAATTAATTTACTTATTCAGTGCCATACCAATCCAACTACGAAATAACTATTTTCTAGATCTAGAAAAAATAATATCAAAATTCATCTGGAAGAACAAAAGGTCCAGAAAATCAAAGGAACTAATGAAAAGAAATGCTAGGGAAGGTGGCCTAGCCCTATCAGATCTCAAATTGTATTATAAAGCAGCAACCACCAAAACCACTTGATACTGGCTAAGAAATAGAGAGGTGGACCAGTGGAATAGGTTAAGTACTCAAGATACAGTAGCCAATGAATACTATTTGATAAACTCAAGGACCCCAACATCTGGGATAAGAACTCACTGTCTGACAAAGATTGCTGGGAAAACTGGATAACAGTGTGGTGGAAACTGGACGTAGACCAATGCTTGACACTGTACACAAGAATAAAGTCCAAATGGACACATGATCTAGGTATAAAGATTGATACTATAAACAAATTAAGGGAGCAAGGAATAGTGTATTTGTCAGATTTATGGAGAATGGAGAAATTTTTGACCAAACAAGAGATAGAGATCATTATGAAGTGCAGAATGGATGATTTTGATTACATTAAATTGAAAAGTTTTTGCATAAACAAACCCAATGCATGCAAGATTAGGAGAGAAGCAGAAAACTGGGAAAGAATTTTTGCAACTAGTGTCTGTGATAAAGGTCTCATTTCTAAAATATACAGAACTGAGTCAAATGTACAAGAATACAAGTCATTCCACAATTGATAAATGGTCAAAGGATATGAACAGGCAGTTTTCAGAAGAAGAAATTAAAGCTATCTATAGTCATATAAAAATTGTTCTACATCACTATTGATTAGAGAGATGCAAATCAAAACAACTCTGAGGTACCACATCACACTTCTCAGAGTGGCTAATGTGACAAAACAGGAAGATGATAAATGTTGGAGAAGATGTGGGAGAATTGGAACACTAATTCACTTTTGGTGGAGCTGTGAGCTGATCCAACCATGCTGGAGAGTAATTAGGAACTATGTCCAAAGGGCTACAAAAATATGCATACCTTTTGACCCAGCAATACCACTTCTAGGACTATATCCCAAAGAGATGAAAAAAATGGGAAAGGATCCCACATGTACAAAAATATTTATAGCAGCACTCTTTGTGGTGATCAAACACTGGAAATCAAAGGGGATTCCATCAATTGGGGAATGGCTGAATAAGTTGTGGTATATGAACATAATGGAATACTATTGTATAAGTATGAGGAACTGAAATGAAGAACAGGAACACTTCTGAGAGCCCTGGAAGTTCTTATATGAATGATGCTGAGTGAAAGGAGCAAAACCGGGAGAACTTCGTATCTAACAACAACTACAGTGTGTGAGGAATTTTTCTGGTAAACTTAGACCTTCACAGAAATGCAAGGACCTAAAAAATTGCCAATGGACTTTGGAGGCAAAATGCCTTCCATATCTAGAGAAAGAACTATGGAATTGGATAGCAGAAAGAAGAAGACCATATTCTCTTGTGTTTTGTTTTGTTTCCTTTTGGTGTTTCTCATGGTTTCTTCCATTCATTTTCATTCTTCCATGTAACATGACTAGGGTGAACATGTATTTAATATGAATGCATGTGTAGAACCCATATAAGTTTTCATGTTGTCTCAGGGAGGGAGGGGAAAGGGAAGGGGAGATAATCTAAGATTTATGGAAGTGATTGCAAAAAACTGAAGGCAAATAAACTAATAAAAAATTATTCCCAATGAAATAAAAACATAAAAAAAATTATATGTGTGACAATGATTATTGTTGGTATTGTTATTATTATGCCAATGCAAGGTTCAGCAAAACAGATATGAGCATGTCCAAGGAGACTGAACAATATGGCAGCTGCAACTTATGGTTATTGCTCTGACCAGACGTGAAATCAGTCTTACTCACCCAGATCCATCAGCTCACCTCTTAAATATGATATGACTGTGTTAAGGCTGGCACAAAACCCAACCTCTCTCAGTGTAGTTTCTTCATCAAGTGGATTATGCTCTTACCACTGATCTCAGCATTAGTACAAGGACATAATATTTGAAAAGAGATTTGGAAACATGAAAGAGTTATAGAAACTCTTTATATATATATATATATATATATATATATATATATATAATTTTTCCCAGGGAGAAAGGGTGCTTCCTATCATGCCTGTGATTTTGTCATTGGAGAGAACTCTTGTTCTGGAAATCAGGTAGCTTATTCATGGCTACCACTTCAGTGAGCAGACAAATGATTTGTCCAGGGTCACAAAGACACTATGTGACAGAGGCAGAGTTTGAATTCATTACTCTCCTTCTCTCCAGCCAACCCTCTCTCCACCACACCATGTTGCCTCTGTAATGTAAGGTACTAAGAACTGCCACCACAGCAAAAGCATGAGCAACAATAGTACTCATAGGGATAGCAATAATCAGAAAATTGTTTAGCTAGAAAGGACTTTAGAAATCTTCTATTCCAAGTCTAATTTTATAGATGAATAAATTAGTCATGCTCCTACGCAGTATGACTTCCACACAAGGATCCTGGCTCCCACTCAGGATATAAACTAGACTACATTTTCCCATTCCCTGTATACAGCCAATCTGGATAATTCAAAGAGGGGGAGCCCCTTTTAGCTCCAAAGGAGGGCTACAAAGTTATTTTGAAAAGTAGGAGGCAGAATTATCCAGATAATTGCCTTTCTGCTTTATTTTGTCTTTGTATAGGAGAGAGAACAAGGCTCTCTCCCCAAGGATTTCATTTCAATATTGTGTTAAGCCTCTGAAATCCAGTGTCAATATATAATTTGGAATTTAATTTGAAAACTTCTATGCCATAGAAAAGCCTAGCATTATTCCTTAGCTATCATTCTCATTCAATTAAGATATTCACCACACGTAGAATTTACAGTACAATGCCCACACCATGAAACCAAGTGCATTTATTACAAAATTGTATTCTACTAAGTTGCTAATAAAATAGTGGTCTTTACTTAGCAGTACATCTTTCTAAAAATCTTACACTGGGTCTTCCTGAGTTTGTCCCTCTATCTTTAGTGAAGCTACCACGGTTTTGATTAGACAAAAAACGTGGCCAAAACAACAATAAAAATAACAATTTACATCTTACTAGAACTTTAAAGATTACAAATGCTTTTACATTTGTCACTTCATTTTAGCCTCATTACAGCTCTTTAATCTAAGGTAACTGGACCAATACTGTGATCCCCATTTAAATAAAAGAAAAAGTGAAACACAGAGAAATAAGGAGATTCATCCAAGTTAGCCAAGACAAGACCCAAACCCAAATTTGAATCCAAAAGTTTCCACTCAGTATTATGTGCTGAGACTCTCCCTCTCCCTCTTCTGTTCACTCTCATTCTCACTTTCTTTCTCCCTTTTTCTCCCTCTCCTCTCCCCCCATCCTTTTCTCAGTATGTGTTTAATTCCCCTGTGTATATATGAATATATGTGCTTTCAGGTTATACACACATATGCATGTACATATACTTACATGTTCATATAAATATATGTGCATACATGCACATAGATATACATATGCAAAGCCTCACCACACTCTTCCTGCCCTCTCCCTTTTAGATATATTCCACAACACAAATTTCAGGAACATGACCAGGGCCCATGATCAAAGCAATCCCTTCCACCTAACCTTAACCTCACAATCAAGCATTTAGTCAATGAGTAGGCATTTTTAGGGGCCTACAGTAGACCAGACACTATTTTGGATAGCAGGGATACAAAGGTAAAAATTATATAGTCCCTGTTCACAAGGAATTTACATTTTATCAATGGAAATAAGAGAAGCATATGTATGTATGTGTATGTGCATGTGTATTATATGTATGTATATATACAATATAAAATAAGCATGAGGTAATTTTGTAAGAGACAGAACTAGCAACTGGGAAGAAGGATCAGAAAAGTTTTCATGTAAAAGGTAGAGCTTGATCCTGAAGAAAGTCAGAGTTCCCATATGGTCGCGAGAAAGAGAGAGTGCATTGTAGACAACAGGCCATTGATGACGTAGGTCTGGAACTTCGGTGAAATACTGGGTTTAATATTCAGATCTAAGAGACCTCTGGATGTAGTAGGGCCAACTCTCTTACAGTTGAGCAGTGTTTTGATGTGTGTGTACATGTGTGTAAGTTTGTACACACTTGTGTGTGTCCATGCATGTTTATGTGAGTTTGGGAAAGAGAGATCATTAAAAATATATAGGAGGAAAGAACTATGATAAGAACTCAGGGCTAGTAGATGTAATTAGACTGGCCCACTTCTGCACATTTATATCGAAGGTATTCAGAAAACATGAGTATGATCCAGAGAAGTATGTTGTTCAATTTTCCGTGTTTCCTGAGGAGAAGCTTCCCTGGTGTGTGTCTATCTTTATGTCTCTGCTCTGGTACACAGAATATCATGAAGGCATCTCAGAAAAAGGATGAATGTCTATGTGTCACTCCCCAGAAATCTCATTGTTTTATTTTTAACATTTCTTAGCATGGTCTTCATGTGTCAAGGAGGCAGCAACCAAGCAAAGGCCTTTCAGGACTACATTTGGTTGCATTTCTAATAAGTGTTCTATTCATTCTCTTCAATAATCTGAGAGCTTCTTGTGAGTCTAGACATAAAACTTAATCTCCTAGGCAAAGGAATTCAAACTTCTATTAGCCAAACATTCTTCAAAATTCCATAGGAATAAATGGTACCCTCCAAGCTCACTACTCTTTCTATGTTATCCTCCCAGTTGACAGGGAATCATTTTACAAGATAATATTGCTGTTCAGACCTATTTAGAGTAAAATATAAGTTTTATAGAACCATTTTTTAAGGGAATTTGTTCTGTGAAGTTTGGATTCAGTCAAAGGGCTGCACTTGAGGACCTAAAATACCACGGCTTCAAGGCTGAAAGTTTGCCATTCTCAGGCCATACCTTCACCATATGCCTTACACACACTTGGTGCTCAGTATCTGTTCCTAGAATTGAAAGAATTGAACTTCATAGTTGGAGGTGGAAGAGCAGAACTTTCTGAACTGGACCACGGTGATATTCAAGCTTTGCCTTGAAGCATTTTCTTATCTCATTTTAATATGATTAAAATATTCTTATTTCCTCATTATGGCCACTCTCTCCAACAATGAAGGCTGAAACTCCTCATAGATGGCATCATGATGCAGTAGCAAAACAAGAAATTTAGATTCTGAGGACCTGATTTTTCAACCTGTTTCCTGCTACCTTAAGACTGTCCATTATCATTGTCCCCTTCCCACTTGAACTTTTCAATCTGACCCTGGATCACCTTGCCCCTGACAATTGGTTATTTGCATTATCTTACTAGGTCTCAAGCCTACATCCTCCTAAATTCTCATTAGTCATCCTGCTAGCTATTGTACCATATTAAAATATATTATTTTCCTTCATTGGAATATAAATCCTTGAGTTAAAGGAGTGTAGTGCTCACTTGTATATATCCTTAGTGTTAGCAAGTGACTAGCACCTACCTATTGATCTATATATCAATCTATCCATCATTCTTACTCTACCTGGATGAGAATGGGAAAGTCATTCTTTTCTATCAGTTATAAGTTTTATTACCTGAGAAATAAAGTATGCCACTTTTATAAATCACCTCTAAGGTTCTTTCTAGCTTTGAACATATGCCCTATTATGCCATATGACTCTATGAAGACATTCATGTCTGGAAAAGGGAGGTGGGCAGATCATGTTGTAAGAATAAAAAAATAACAGACTGTCAAAATGCAACAGTGGTACCATCGAAAATATAAAAAGAACAAGGGGAAGGCTTCTGGCACACTAAGAAGATCTTATATAAAAGACATATGGGAAAACCTGCAAGCTCTACATCTTTATTATGTGTGATAGGCTGAGAGGCTGATTTGGTGGTGCTCACAGGATGACAGATTTTCCAGGGAAAAACTCTAACATTTTTACTTGTTACAAGGAACTATGTAACTCAGGCACCCTACTTTCCATTATTCTGTAATACAAAAGCACAAGATCCTGGGTGACTAAAATTCCCAGGCTTTATGTAAAAGCTGCAAAAAATCAGGACAAATACATTTTTCAAAGCAAGATAAATTTCACGTTAATTGGATAAATACACTTCTAAACTAATTAGATGAATACACTTCATTTTATAAAGTATTTTCTATTTTATACGTGCAATCATCCATTCTTTTATTCATTCGACAACTGTGGATTGCGTCCACTGTACAAAAAGCACTATGCCAGAGGCTGGAAGAGATGCAAAGACGAAATAAGTTTTTTCTTACGAAAAGTCTCTCTTTTCATCAAGTTTGCAATTTAATGGTAAAGAAAAGCACTCTCAGAGTTTAAAATCATATTTAAGATTATTCTAATCCATAACCAAGAATCCTCTTTGAAAACACCCCCACCTTTCCCTTTCAAAATCTCAAATGAGGTGCAACTTCTCTCCTCCTGACACTGCACATTTCATTTTGGGATAGATTTCGTAATTTGGAAATATCCTTTTACATCTACTTGAAACCTGCCTCCTGGCAACTCCTACTTATCAGTAATCATCTCACTTATCTGTCAATCAAATTCAAATTTTCCTAACTGAGGAAATCTAAAAGCACAGCCCTTCCTACAGCATTAGACTTGAAATCAGGAAGACTATGTCTGAGTGTGATAATCACTGAGATCCCTTCCATTTTTAAAATAATTGCATCAATGTTGCTTCTAGGGCTGTATCACAAAGAGATCATAGAAATGGGAAAAGCATACACGTGTACAAAAATATTTATAGCAGCTCTTTTTGTGGTGGCCAAGAACTGGAAATTGAGGGAATGCCCATCCATTGGACAATGGCTGAACAAGTTGTGTTCTATGAATGTAATGGAAACTATTGTGTTATAAGAAATGATGAAGAGGTGGATCTCAGAAAAGTCTGGAAAGACTTATATGAACTGATGCTGAGCGAAGTGAGCAGAACTGAGAGAAAATTATACACAGTAACAGCCACAGTGTGAGAGGACTGTTTTTGATAGACTTAACCCTTCACAGCAATGAAAGGACCTAAAACATTTCCAAAGGACTCATGATACAAAATGCCATCCACATACAGAGAAAGAACTATGAAGTCAGAACGCAAAATGAAGCAACCTATTTTCTCCTTTGTTATGTTTTATTTTTCTCATGGTTTCTCCCACTCATTTTAGTTCTTCTATGTAAAACGACTAATGTGAAAATTTGTTTAAAGGGAATGCATGTGTAGAACCCATATAACATTGAATGTCATCTTGGAGAGGAAGGGAGGAGAGAAGGGAAGAAAATTTGGAACTTATGGAAGTGATTGCTGAAAACTGAAAACAAATAGGTTAATAAATTTGGGGAAAACAAAATAAAAATAAAAATTATTGCATGTTTGTGCTGAGTTCAAAATGTTCACCTGTTTGCGGGTCAATCATGAGGGCCTTTATCCAAATGCTATTGTCAGCATTCTCTTTGTCATTCCTAAAATTTAGATAACAAAGATGATATTTTATATCATCTGCCAAGTCTACGTATGTGTTTGCAGCTTCATTAAATAGCTTTATGGGCAGCTAAGTGGTGTAGTGGATAGAGCACCGGTGCATGAGTCAGGAGGACCTGAGTTCAAATCTCACTTCAGACACTTAATAACTCACTAGCTGCATGACCTTGGACAAGTCACTTAACCCCAATTGCCTCATCCTGGGTCATCTCTAGTCATCCTGATGAAATATCTGGTCACTGGATTCAGATGTCTCTAGAGGAGGAGTGAGGCTGGTGACCTGCACAGCCCTCCCTCACTCAAAACAAAGTCAAGTGCAAATCATTTCTCTGATTTCTCTTTGGGAACAAAGGACACACACACACACACACACACACACATACACACAAATAGTTTTATATAAAACCAGATGGAGAATTCAGATATCATGAATAACAACCAGCTTGAAAAATCAGAGGCTTGAATTTTGAGCTGTAATCTTAAGCATGTATTGAGATACATTAAGAGAAGCTTCAAAAGGTCTTGCAGAACTAAATTTTGAGAGAGTGAAAATACTAAATACTGGTTGCCAGTTGTTAGAAGAGCATGATCCTGTCTATTACTTATCATTGCAATGAAAAAAAAACTATTAGGCTTTGTGATCAGAAGCTCGTAATTTCACTGAGATCCTAAATTGATAGACTATGTGGTCCCTATAAATCACTATTGTGAGCCTCAGCTTTACAATCTATAAAATATGAATAATGTTATTTGCACTATCTATCTTATGGAGTTATTGGGAAGAAAATACTGTGTAAAACACAGAGCACTTCAAGGGAATAAAAAACAAGGGACAGCACAGCATGGTGACTGCAGTACTGCCTTGGAAGCCAAGAAGATCCAGCTGGAATCCTTCCTCTGGTGCTTACTAACTATGGCATCTTGGTGACGTCAATAAACTTTTATCTGTAGTTGCCTCACCTGAACAGTGGACAAACTATTATCTGTAGCACTTCATTCAGAGAATTGTAAGCAGGGAAAAGATAATTAGCAATTCAAAATTTGAAAAGTTATGTAAATGTATACTGTTGTTATTTCTTTTACTATTAAATCAGCAAGGTGCCCTGAGAGAGAATTATAGGCAGTATGTGCCAGAAAAGTCAAACAACCACCATCATCAACTTAACCGCCATCTTTCCTTAGACTCTGATGGAGACAGCCCAGGGCGCTGAATTCAAGAGCTTTGGGATTGGCCATACTTTTAGCCCAGTGCCCTCAGCATCATCATGGGAAGTAACCACTAATTCTGGTGCTATAGTCATATCTATTGAAGATTCAGAAAAGGAAGCATTTGTCACCAAAGTCCTTGGTACTGTCAAAAACTTCAAAATTAGAAAGTGGCATGAATTTATCAGTGAAATGTCATTTATCAGTGGAAAAATTTATTAGCCAACTGCTTTACCACTGAATACTTAGGATCAAGGGATCTTTCCATCTGAGGTGCAACTATAAATATGTGGGTATCTTTTCTCCTGTAGCCCTTTGACAGCAGTATCTTTCTTTTATATTGTATTCTCAAAACTTAGCATAGTGCCTTACACATACATACTTGATAGATACTTCATGGAGTAAATAAAAATTATTTGCATGATGTTTATTAATATGTCTATTAGAGTGTGATACAACAAAGTGAATAATGGATTTGCAGCAAGAACACCTGGGTTTTCTCCCAAGCTGCGATACACACAGGTAGTAAATCATTGTGATCTTGGGCAACTCAATTAATTTCTCTGTACCTCAGTTGTTTTTTTTTTAATCTGCAAAATGAGGAGATTGTACAAAATTACTTCTAAAGTCACTCTGAGTTGTAAATCTTTAATCTTATGAGCCTATGGCATTCTGCTTTTAAAACAAAGGGGGAAAGTCCATGTTTGACTGTATTATAGCGAGGATTTCTTTTTCATCACTTCCAAAAATTCCTAGCTGTTCACTTCCATCTCTGTCTCTCCTTAAAAAATTGCTTTCTTTTAGGGTGCATTTCTAATACATCCTTTAGGATACTTACTGTCATCCCCTTGCTTATTTAGGGTTAGAATCAAGGGTTAGGGTTAAGTTTAGAATCTAATCCTTATTGCTCTCTTGCCCCCAACACAGATCATAAATGTGAGCTCTCTCAGTAGACTTCTGGTGACCAACTCTTGGCTATTTGCTCTACATACTTATTCAGGGAACTTCTCAGACAACACAGTCCACAGTCTATAAATTGCCCCTTGCTTAAACCTTTTCAAATCAAAGATTATTAGCTGAGAGAATTTTTTTTAATCTTGGTTAAAATAAGCTTTGGTATTCTAAGAAACACTTTGGCTTTTAAACTAAAAGTGAACATTTCCCAGAAATTGCCCACATTTAGCTTAAACTGATAAGGAAGTCCATTTTCACAATAGACCTGAAAGAGAGCTGAGAGGTCAGACAGTCTCCAAGTTCCCTCAGTTACAGACACTGTACCCAGATAAGACAATGATCAAAAAAAAAAAGAGATTGCTGGAGATGGCTTTTTCTGTTCCTCTCGGTGGATACATTACTTTCATCCACAAGAGTTTGAAATAAGTGGCATGATGGTGTTCAGTTCTTAATAAAGTGAATTTGATTTCAAACTCCACCACAACTCTTAGGTAAAATTGCAAAAATTATGTTGAAATATTCCCCCTCTTAAATTCTCTCTAAGCCTTAAGAGTTTGACTAATTTTAATCCAGTTTATAACAGATGCAATATTTTTTGTCTCCCTAGAACAGAGCCAAGAAGAATATTAGAAAGTAGACTAGTTAGGCTGAAGGTCAGGAAACCATGATTCTAGACTTGGCTTTGCCTCTGACTTACTGAGTGATCATGGACTTTGAAATCACTACATACTTGGGAAGCTCAGTTTCCATCACTGCAAAAAATAAGGTTGTAAACCAGATGATCTTTAAGACCCTAAAGGTCTACGTTGTTTTGTTTTGTTTTTTAATTCTGAACATTCCCATATAATGCCATTGTGATTCTACAGAAACATGGCATTAGGGGAGCCTATCAGTCTACATGGTATCAGTGATCTATAAGAAAAAATGCTACAAATGAATGATGAACTAAAGGGTTATATGGCAAGATTTGGCAACATGATCACAGTGATGTGGTACAATATATTAATACTGTCATTTCAAGATAGCATTGTCCAGAATGACATCTTATGGAGTATGTCTGTTAATAAGAAGTGAAAGTATTCATTGTTGACCAAGCATCCATTGAGTTTTCCTGACAAAGACAATGAAAGCATTTGCCATTTCTTCCCCCTGAGAATGCAGTGGATGCTTTTGTTAGGTAACGAGAGATAAAGTGACTTGCCCAGGGTCATACAACTAGGAAGTGTCTGAGGCTACATTTGAACTCAGGTCTTCTTAACTCCAGGCCAGATGCTCTAACCACTAAGCAAACCACTGACTCTAATATAAACATATGAGTTGCCAAAGAATGTTTTGAGACCCTATTCATCACTGACTGGTTTATAATTCACAGCAAAGGAAAAGGAAATTTAACACAGATTAAAAATACAAAGACTTCTTACATGTGGGTTCAAAAAATCAGTTTCTTTAGTTTAAGATAAAGGGACTATAGTTCATCTGAATAAAAATCTAGCAGCATCAGTGGACTGCCATCTCAGCATGTCTATCAAGTGCTTTTACTACGATGGTCAAAAAGGTTAACGTGATTTTAAACTGTATTAAAAGAAATATATCCCTAAAAAAGACTTTAATACATGGTGTTGCATATTGCTAAATATTCAGTTCAACTAGATTTTTCAATCTAATTATTATTCAAGTTATTTGGACTCTTCATCTAGTTATACATATGTATATGTGTGTATGTGCATATATACACACATATGTGCGTTTGTGTGTATGTGTGTGTGTTCAGTATTCAATAAAATTGCAAAATACACAATAATGCAAATTGATCCAGTATTTGGGGATGGGAAGTAATCCTGAGGAACTCTGCCTTTGTCAGGTGACATTTGAAGTATTGTACTTTGGGTGTCAAATTTTAGGAAGAACATTTTCAAAGGGGTGTTCAGTGTGGGAAGGGGGTTCTTGTTCATGCCACATGAGGATTCTTGGAAATGTATGGGGACATGTAGCCTAGAGATAAGACTTGGGGAGAACATAAGAACTGGATTTGAGGAGTAGCCAAATGCAAGAAGATTAGACTTGTTCTACCCAAATCCCAATAGAACTAAATCTACAGAAATTGCAAAGAGACAAATTTGGACGATAGACGGGAAACAACTTGATAACAATTAGAGCTGCCTCAGGCAGGTAGTGTATCGCCCCCTACTGGAGATCTTCATGAAATATATAGAGGGCAACTTGGATTGTACGTTTCTATAGGGTCTGTTCCAATTTCTGTGACTCAATATGACAAAGCTGAAAGACAGAAAGAGACGGAGAGAAATAGAGAGACAGAGAGAAGAGAAATAGGAGAGGGAAGAGAGAGATAGCAAGAGAGAGAAGTGAGAAAGAGCAGAGAGAGGACAGAAAAGTTAATAAAATGGTAAACATACTCTAAACTTTAATCCAGGATTTTGCTTCAGTCAGACATGACTTAGTGTATATACCTTGTAGAGAATAGAGCTCTGAAAATATGATTATCCCATGAACCAGCTCAAGTGATTTTCCTTTGGTATTATATTTAAAGAGCCAAGAAACATCTATTCGCTAAACCCATTACAATGCTCTCCTTCCCAGAACTCAGGTCCAGTATCTACTCTCCCAAAACTGAGTTGTTGTTGTTAACAAATTCTCCCTTGAAGATTGTCCCAGAATGCTGGGGGCCTTCTTTCTTTATCTCTAGGGCACTGCCCTAGACCCCAAATCATCTATTTATTATCCAATATTCTCTGTCCTCTCTGACATCACCTTCAATTTCTTCTGTATACATTTTATCCATGCATCATTTTTTACATTTACTCTCCCTCATTAGAAAATGAGTTTCTTGATGTCAGACATGTTTTTGTTTGTGTTTTTGCCTTTCTTTGTATCCCATGTTGGGTAGCATGATGTCTGGCATGTAATAGGTACTTAGCAAATGTTTATTTTCCAAGGCACTGACAGAGTGACTTAGTAGGTAGCCAAGCATCCTCATTGTTGTTCCTGTGTTTGCTCACAAAATCATTTAGGATTAAAAAAGGATGGAAATGTTTTGATCTGTATTAGCAGAGAGAGTCCTGCTCCTGATTTCCCTGTGGAACTCACATTGATAGAAAGAGTTCCTAGATTAAAGTCAGGCACTGAAGATAGAGAACTAAATCACTCCCAGGAATTCTTATAGTCACATAAATTCTTCCTGGACCTGGGGATATCATCTAACACAATTACTCATTTATGAAAGTTGTGCTAACTCCATCAGTATCAATGATTCCTGGAAGATATTTCTGTCTAAAGTATAAAATCTGTCCCTTTCAGCACTAGTATGAAAGTACAGCACAGGCAAAGTGGCAATGCCTTAACTGTATATGAGTACATGACTTTTTCCCACCCTTATCAAGGGAGTATTAACCTTCTATCCCTTCTAAAGGCCCAGTCTTAGAGTCTTTTGGACCAAGGTTCAAGTTCCAAATCTGACTCAGGTCTCAGTGTCCCTAGCCACTCAAACATTAAAAGTGCTAAATAACTTGCTTTTCTCTCTCAGAGGAGAAAGGTTCCACACCAAGAGTTCTTTATATAAATAAAATCACTGGCCCCCAGATAAAACTGTATTTTTTTTTTTAATTTAAGGGGACATGACTCTTACCTTTGGGTCTTTTCCTATGCAGCAATTTATGTTTCAGGGTTTGGCCCATAGACTATCTACAGGTATTATCCTAAGTTCCAAAAAAAAAAAAAAATCTTTGACAGCATAGTTGTTATATGCATTGAGAATTTTCCATTCCCTTTGGGTATTACTGTAACTATCTCAAGACAACATGGATATATGCATTTAATCATCAATGACTGATAATAGCAAAGGATAGTAAAGAGGTAAGGTGCCCATCCATAAGAATGTAAGACCCTTGGGGCCCTTGTTTCCTTATCTAGCACAATGTATGGCACATAGGTGCTTAATAAATATATGTATATATAAATATATGCATATGTAGGTATATATGGAGCAGAGCCTGGTGGTGCAGTGGATAGAGCACCGACCCTGGAGTCAGAAGGACCTGAATTCAAATCCAGACTCATTTACGAATTGTGTGACCCTGGGCAAGTCACTTAACCCCAATTGTCACCAAAAATAAATAAATATTGATTGCATAGGATGCATAAATTTTAAAGGAGAGGTGGTGGCAGCTGCTTTATTTCCTGACACATTCTCTTCTATAATTAACATCATGGCTTGTCCTCCCTGTCAGTCTAAAACGAATTACCCAGTTGAAATGCTTTACTCATTTCATAAACTGTAGCAATGTTGATCCTGTAAAAACATCCCAGTGTAATCAACTTTCTGGTAACCATGGAGGCCAGGATGGAAGATGCACTATAAACATATGTAAGCCATTTCTGTCACACTACAAAGTCTGCCTTCTGGGGACACTTCAGAGGGTCTGTCTCATAGGAAATAAAACAGGATAAGGGAACAAGTCCAAAGTACTTACATATTTAATTGTAAATGGTTTCAGTTGGATAGGATTGGTGGTATCAAGAGGCTTGGCTTTAAAAGGAGGGGGGGGCGGTCTTCCTATAACAGGCCATGTGTGGAAACAACTTTTAACTGAAATGAATCCTCTACATTTTAATTGATAGAAGAGATGACTAAATGGCTTAGGGAGAAACTAATAGGATTTAAGACACCTGAAAATGTTTCTCAGACCTACTATCTCATAGTGCTGAAGTCACGGCTTGGTGGATGGCCAGCCTCATTAACTTTTTCTGGACATTACAGTGCTGTTTAGTATAATTTAGCCCATTAAAACTTTATTCTCAATTTGAAGAAATTATTCCAATGAGTAATGACTTGAAACAACTTTGTCCATAGCAGCCACTCTTTCCACAAGAAAGTAATTTCAACAGCAAGGAGGTGAATAAAGGCTTCTGCTGTGAATATAAATGCTCAAAACGTACTATAGAAGTAGCCTGGAACAGCTGATAGAGTGCTGGACTTCAAATCTTCCCTCTGAGACTTCCTAACTCAGTGACACTGGACAAGCCACTGAACCTTTATGTTCCTCACACAATTCCATAAAAGCATAGATTTACAACTTAAGGGCTATCTACTTAAAATTCCTCACTATCAACGTAAGAAAACTGAGGATCCAAAATCCCCTTTGCTAAATTTTCGGCTTTGTAACTTCATTCCTCTCTAGGCTTTGCTCTTGACTCATTATATATTTTCCTACCATTCCCCTGCAGCCTTTTCATGCTGAAAGATCACTCTGCCCTTATGTTCCTTTCTCCAGTTGGTCAGTTCATCGTGGAACCTCCATTTTAAGGAAGTGTTTAAGCCAGACATGTTCCCCACCTCCTTTTCCTTCTCCAAATTTCTTTCTACACCATGCCTCTACAATCTCTTCCTCCCACTCCCCATCCATCCTCCTCAGCTTCCTTTTAACCATCATCTTCCCTCATTGGAATGCAAGTTCTTTGAGGATAAGAACTTTCTATCTTTTTTTTTTTCTCTTTTATTTGAATTTCCAGTAACTTAGCACAGTGCCTGGCACATCAAAAGAATTTAATTGGTTAGTTTATCATGTCAGTCTTGTTTCACACAGTGAGAGATTGAAACATGTCAGAAGAAGAACTTGAAACCTGATGTTCTTTAAGAGCGGTACCCTATCTTCCACATCATTGTGTACTGCACCTGTTGTTGTGACATGGCATGGTCATCACCACCACCACCATCAGCCACATCACCACCATAAGCATCACTCTTTCCCAGATGGGAGCATATTGCAGTGACTTTCATACTTTAATCTCTGGAAACCAAATCTTATCCTTGATGCTAATGCAGAAGAAATATTCAGAAGTACACTGTAGATAATAATAATGGAGCTGAGGATAACAGACTAGGTCACTTTTTCATTTCTAATATCTCAGCATTGGTGCCTAAAATGTAATACAATGCATTATTTATCAACAGAATTTATCAACAGAAATCCAGGGCTATTGTGTAAATACCAGGCAATAAGATTGCTATATATGCAAACATGACCTGGACCTCATTTGACATTATGGAAATGTCAGTAACCTTTGTGAAAGTGAATGGGATCCCCAGACAGCACAAGGGATCCTCAAGCACAGTGAGCCACAGAACCCATTCAGAATGTGTGTTAATATTCTGAAGAGAAAGAGTGAGGATGAAAGATTTCTGCCACCAAGGCAACTTTGACAGAAAGACTGTAGTAATCTGGGCTGGCAGATGTGTATCTGGAGCCCTCTCCCCATGGGCTCCTACAGCTCCTATCCTGACATCAGCAGCTCGCACTAGCAAAGATGTTTCCTGGTGTCGTGGTGGGACCTTGACAGACAAGGAGAATGTATTCCTAGGGCCCGGGGAAGATTGATGGTCATCCTCTCTAGTTTTAATGGGAATTTTCTTCGCTTTGATTTAGTACTTCCCTGTCTGAAGCACTTCAGATCATTTTATGTTCAGAAGCCACGTTAGCAAAAGATTCTTCCCCTTGTGTTATCCTCCCTGCCCCCGTTATCTCCCCCACAGTAAAAGCATTCTAGTTAAGCAGGGATGGAGAACCTGGAGCCTCAAGGCCACCTTGGCCCTTTAGGTCCTTAAGTGTGGCCCTTTGACTGAATCCAAATTCCACAGAACAAATCCTTTCACTAAGGGGATTTTCTCTGTAAAGTTTGGATTCAGTCAAAGTGCCACACTTGAGGACCTCAAGAACCACATGTGAACTCCAGGCTGAAGATTCCTTACCCCTGGCTGGGGGAGGGGGATACACTGAAAAAAGGCAAATCAAGATCCCCAAATCCCTGAGATCATAGACATTAGGGACATTAGAATCAATCTAGTCTAAACCCTCATTTTACAGATAGGGAAACTAAGGCAAGGCAAGTAGAGTGACTTGCAACAGTTCACATAGTAAGTATCATAGATATGATTTGGATTGAGGTCCTGTGAAATAAAATCCAGCGCTCTTTCCTCTGTACCATCTCCTTTACATACATAGATCATGAGGATTGACACATGAAGTAACCCAAATGATTGCCTTAAGGGATTCTAGAAATTTCAAAAAACCAGACCAGTCCCACTAAGACTTCTAGTCTGCTCTGATTTACATCATATCACCCACATGGTGCTTCAAGTTTTCTAGAGAGCTGCTTTCCTCTACGAAGTGGACAGTGCCGATTTAATCCATAAAGCGATGAACAGAATGAAGCTACTTGCCCATAATCCCTTAGGTGTAAATGTTAGGGCCAAGGCATGGGTTTGAGAGTTGAGGTTCTAATATCACTGATCTGTTCCTTGCAGGTACCATTTTTTTTAAATCATAGACCCCTTTGGCAGTCTGGTGAAATGTGGCTTCCTTCAGAGACCATCTGGGCCTACCCCCTCAATTCATGGCAAGGATTTTTATGTGACACCCTCCCTCCTCACTTCTGCCTCATACAATTTCTCATTTCCTTCAAGGCACAATGTCAAGGCAAAGTCTTCTAAAAGAAGCCTTTACTGAGCTCCCCAAATGCTACTGTTAGTGTCCTGCCTCCTTAATTCTCCTATACTTATATTTATAACTGTTGTGAACATCATTATTATATACACACAAATAAGATTCTTGAAAGTAGGGATCTTTTCATTTTGCTTTGACTTTGTACCCTTGGTATCTGATACAATGCTGAGAGCTTACAAGGGTCTTAATAAATTATTTTTGATGAATGATTAATTGATTACCCTGGGACACACAGATGGCAAGTAGCAGAGGCAAGACATGAACCCATGTCTTGTGTGTTGTTTCAGCACACCACATTGCCTTAAAATAATCCAATAACAACCAGAAAAAAAGCTATGTAAGTCTCAATTACCTTAGTCTTGGAATTTTTCCCCCTTTCCAACAAATATTACGGGAAGCCCTAATAACCATAAGGACAAATTTATTTAATTATCTTTGCAAATATAGCTGAATCACCAATGTAGGTGCAAATCATCAGTGAATTCTCAACAATATGGAGCAGTCTTGATGTGGGATTCCCTTCACAATGCAAACTGATCTCCTATAAAGATTTTACAACCACAGAACTGAAATCATCAGAGACCTCAGAGGTCAGTCACTCTTAACCTCTCATTTTGCATAAAGGCAAGATGGGATACATCAATGTTAATTGATTTTCCTAAGGTCATACCAGTCTTCAAATATAAGACTTCTAACCAATCTAACAGCAATCTTTTGCCATTCTTTATTTCAAATCCTAAGTAGCTGTCTGGGTCATATAGGCATTTAGGATTTACCCCCAGTCACAAAGCTGGGGAGATCAGAAGGAGCAGTTGAACCCAGGATTTCTTCACTCTAAACAGGGAGTTCTTGACTGTTTTTATTTTTAATCATAGACTTCTTTGGCAGTCTGTGAAATGTGGCTTCCTTCAGAATAATGGCTTTTAATCAAGTTAAAATACATAGTATAATAAAGGGAATTAATTATATGGAAATATCAAAAAAGCAATTTCAAAAAGTTTGCCTGGGGATTCCTTTCTCTAAACCTCCCACCATACCATCCTTCCAATTCCATCCAGAATGAAGATAGTTTCTACTTCTTCTTTTCTTCAACCCAATATTCTCCCTCACCCTTTTTATTGCAAAAAAAAAAGTATTTTAGATTATTCTCTGGTATAACAAATAAATACATTGAGAGAGGACTCTATCCACCATCCAACTTAGCTCTTGAATACTCTAAATGGCATAAACCTAATAATGCAGGAGGACGCTAAAATTGGGTAGAACCATGCTCCTCCCTGCTGATATGGCATAGAAATAGTAACCTCATTTCTCAGAGATTTCACTTCCTTTATGGTTTGTTATCTCAGAATGCTAATAGCTGAGTGACCAGAAAAGTGGCTCCTTACTGCTGTGCTGCACGCTAGTATTCCCCATCCCTTAATTTACCTGGTGGGAGGCAGCTCAGCACTGTCCTGGAAATAGCCCAGGAGAATGGGGTGAGAGGGCTGCTTTGCCATATTCTTTCATGTGTCTTTCCATGCTGGTAATACATCACTCCTAATGCACTCTATGCTCCACCAATGAATGTTTCCTTTCTTTTTCTGACACATGGCATTTCCCTTCTCTCTGCCTTTCTTTCTACAGAATGAGTGCTGTCTTTCAAATGACCCTTCCTCCCACCTCCACTTCTTGGCACTCTGACTTTATTTGAGACTTAACCTAAGTGTCACTTTCTCCAAGAGACTATTGTCATTGTGTGTTTTGGGTTTTGATGGGGCCTCTGATTTCATTATTGCTGAACAGATCTCTGGGTGAAGAATTACCTCTTCCAATGTAGTTTAACACTTGGTCTGCAACTTATAGACTTAAAGGAATTGCCTAAGGCACTAAGAGGCTAATGTAGTAAATATTTATCAGAGCTGGAATTGGAACTTCTGGTCTTCCTGACTCAGAGATTAGCTTTTTGTCCACTGTACCATGGTGATTCTGATTTATTTATTTTAGATCTCCTCTACTTTGTTTTACGTCCTGCAACAAACGTGTAAAGTTGTTATATTCCCACAGCAAAATAAAAACCCATTGAAGGCAAAAACTCCCCCTTTTCTGTTCAATACCCTCAACACCTAGATCAGAGACTGGTCATTGAGAGCACTTAGTAAATGGTGATGGGTTACTATCCAGTCAGTTGCAATTTTTCGTCTTTCCCTTCTTCATAACATCACTGGGTTATATCCTCTTCTCTCCACTAACATGAGCCCAACACTATTTTAAATCCTCTTCTCCTTTGACATGAATTATTGCAGTTGTCTCCTAATTGATCTTTTTTGACTCCATTTTCTCACTCTTGTAATCCATCCTCCACACAGTTGCCAAAGTGATGATCCTAAAATACAAAGTCTGATAATGTTATCTTCATTGTCAATAAAGTCCAGGGGTTCCTCTCTACCCCATTATTCTAGGATAAAATACAAACTCCAGTTCAGCGAAGCTCTTCATAACCTCACCATTTCCATTTTTTAAGTTTTCTTCCATATTCATCTCTACATGTATGCTACGGTCCATACATATTAGCTTTCTTGCTTCTCAGAGATCATATTCCATTTTCAGTCTCTGTACTTCTTCTGTGGCTCCATCTTGTTACTAGAATGCTCCCCCTTATCATCTCCATGTCTTAAAATCCTTAGTTGCCTTCAGAATCCAGGTCAACTACCATTTCCTAGAGGAAACCTTTTCAAGCTCTCTGCAGTCTAGTTTCTTCCCCTCTAAGGTTACCTTGCATCTTCTTTGTATGTATTTTGTATTTGCCTGTTTATGTAAATACCATTCTCCTCCAGTGTAAACTCTTGAAGTCAGAAAATGCTTCCTTTCTCTCTCTCTCTTTTTCATCCCAAGTGTCTGGCACATAGTTAGCACTTAAGAAATGTTCACTGTTTGAATGATAATAATCTATCTGTAGGACATTGGACAGATCCCCTCCCTTTTCTAAGCCTTAGTGATTTTATTAATTATTCAAATGTGCCAGAACATAGAAACTGGCATACGCTCTCTCATATGAGATTATTGAAAGATTGAAAGGAGATGCAAATACAACAAATTAAGCAATCTCTGTTTGCAAGGAGATTTCTTCTCTTCCTCCTGCTCTTCCCCTTTCTTCTTCTTCTTCATTGCTATTACTGCCTTACCCTCCTCCCCCAAATTTCACACAAAAACAGAAAAAAAAAAATGGATACTTCAACCAATTAGCAAAATCAAACAATGAAATTGTATATATCTGATGTCCAAAAATATACTTCACTATGCACCCTAGGTCCGTTGCTCCTTTTTCAGAAGAAGGCATGTTTTTCTAAAGGAATTTATGTTCTACTAGCTTCTCTGAAACTGTCATTTACTTAGATCCTGTGAGTTGACTAATAAGAACAATTCACAGTCACATGACCCTTTGCAGTTTTCAGAGCTCTCCCTTTGCATTGATGAGGAACAATGAGGTTCAAAAGAGTGGAGTCATTTGTCTAGAGTCTTGAAGCAAGTAAGTGGCAGAGGTTCAGGTTCAGATTCAGACTCAGCTTGAAGCTTAGCCAGGTGCTTCTTTCCTCTTTTAACTGAAAATCAACTGTTAGAGAACTAGCACTTTTCATTGTTGTTATCCAACTTTATTTTGTCACCCCACAACTCCAGCTTACTGTTTGCAAGGGATGTATGCAAATACAGTCAGCAGAAACGAGACCCTTCAGTTCCTTGGCACTGACAGTGTATTTTAGAGTTATTACTTGGTAGATAGTCTTTGCTTCTTTATGTAAAAAACTATCATAAACTATTTATTTCTTCCCCCAGAGAGCATTCTGAATCAAATCAAAATGCCAGTGGACCAGACTGCCTGCTTTACAGTTATGCCTTCTAAATTAATCTAACCAGCAACCATACAGAAAGCTACAATTCCTTATCATTCTCAAGGGAGAAAAAAACAATTTTTTAATTCACTTAAATTTTTTTTCTGTTAAGTTAAAAAGTCAACATATTTCTCCCCTTTAGGTATATACCAAAGATAATATTGTGGGGGCAAGATTAAAAGGAGGCATTATGTGGCCCTTTCCTCATCTTTGGTCTCCTTTTAAAGGAACATAGTCCCTATTCTTCATAAAAAGCTAGTAGATCAAGAATTTAATTTTGAAGCAAGAAGACCTGGGTTTAAATCCACTCACCTATCTGTGCCTCAGGTTCCTCAGATGTTAAAGAAGGGGATTGAGCTCAGCCACTATATTCTTGAGGTCTCCCTGCCCGTTCTTATTCTCAGCCTCTATGGATCTCCTTTTCCTCTCACCTCCTGTAAATCACTGGAATCCACATTTGGCCACTTAATTAAACATTGCCTTCGTACTAATTTTACTGTTCTGTCTAGATGAGTCTTATCATCAGCAATAACAAATTTGGCAAAGTCAGGGACTGTTCCTTTTACTTATTAAATAAATGGATGAATGGATGAATAAATGGATGGATGGATGAAGAATCTATTAAGGACTTTACTATAAGCAAAGCACCATGCCAAATGGTGAGGATATAACAACAATAGCAAGACAGTCACCACTCTCAAGAGGGTACATTCTAATGGGACACATATGGAGCACACACATGATTCATATAATATAAATTAAATATAATTTATTATTATTACTATATATTATAATTTTTGTAGCATAGATAGCAAAAATAAAAAGGAAAGTCTAATTTCTAGATCTAATTATGAAACTCATTTACTGTGGCCTGGGGTAAGCTGCTTAACCTCTCTGGGCTTCATTTGATTCATCTGTCAAATGACGGGGTTTCAATGGAAATCCTCTAGGTACCCTTCTCCTATTAGCATTCCATGGTCTTTGTTCTAAGATCCCTAGCACCTCTTGACATTTCATGTCTTGTAGGCTGATGTCCCTGCCAAATCTAATAACCCTCATTCTATAATCTAAGGTCTTTTCTAACTTTTCTCTAGTAATCTTTAAAATATTTCATTCCTAGAATCCAAGGTGATTTTTCATATATTTCATAGCATACCTAAAATGCAACTACTGCCTGATTGACAGTGCTACCTCTAATCCACATCACAAATATAGAATCATTTTTATTCTTCTAAGTCCAGGATGGCAAGGTATCCTTGTAGTCATTCAAGTTATAAAGCTCTGCCTAGATGTAAAACCTATTAAAATACATTGTAATTTTCACAATATAAATTGTATCTTGGTACCGTATACACAAACATTTCTGCCATATTAGCTATAACTCTGGACAAGTCACTTAACCATTAAAGTCCTTTAGACAATATATTAGTCTAGCAGTTGCAAAGCAGGTATAGATCTGCATTGACAAAGAGACTTTTCTTACTAGAAGTTCCCTATATTAATGAAATCATAAATTAAACGGGTTTTTAGAGCATCTCCACAAAAATATATATGCCAGAAAGGGAGACTTGAGGGTTATGACATGCACTATTAATGATGATCACAACCCTCATTGATTATATTATTGCCCATTAACCCTGCTGGGTCACAATACGATCACCTACAAGGTTATGATGCACTTGAGTCCATTAATGGATGTCTGAGACAAAGATATCAAATCCTAATAGCTACTGTTTGCCTAAGATAGCATTGCATATGGCATACCCTGCTGAGACTCCCTTTGCAAACCTTCAGAAAAAGAATTGTTTACCCTGTGTGCTAAAAGCTGTATGGCTCTCCGCCAATGATCTCAAGTTCAATAGCATCACTTTTAGTTTCATACAGAGATATTACTCTGCATGGTTCGAATGGCTAACTTTCCATTAGACTATTTTTTTAATCAGACTAAGAAAGCAATTGTAGCCAAAAGGGATCTAAAATGGTAAGAATTATGTATAAGTAATAGTATTGAGTAACACTTCCCATTCATTATCTCATTTGAGACTCACAACAAGCCTGTAGGGTATATATGACCATTATTCCCATTTTAAAGATGAACAGGCTAAGGTTCAAAGATAGTAAGTGATTTTCCCATGTTTGTTTAGCATTCCCAGCATCTACCATAGTCCCTAACGCAGAGTAACCATTTAAAAAATACTTGTTGACTAATGTATTAAAAGTCAAAGTGTAAGAAGTAGAATCAATTTAAGTCCAACCAACTCCAAACCAAAGACTCTTTCCATTATATTACCTCTCAAGACAAGAACCATTTTAATTTATGATCATTTTGCAATGGGGACCTCTTGGTCTGAGAACCATAATCTAATCAATAATGTTCTGGGAAAGTACCATGTCTGTTGACTCCCTTGTGGTTCTAGTCACCATCCCTGTACTTCTAAAGTCCAAAACATCCCTTCCTATAAGTCATCCTCTGTATGAGTTGTGGCCTTTGGGTCCTATATTCTTTCAGGGCAGAAACTGTCTTACCTTGTTTGGCACATAGCAAACACTTTTCATTCATTCCTTTGGTCATTCACTCATTTATTTCCCTCTAACAACCTTATGAATTAGGAAGCACAAACAAATCACAGTGCTGTTGAGAGGACAAAGGAGTAAATATTTTTGCAGCGTTTCACATTAAAATATTTGTTCCTATCCTACTTTACAGATATGAAACTGAGTTTTAGAACAGGTATATAGGTCAAACGGCTGGTAAGTATTAAGAATGGGAATGGGAAACCAACGTTTTGGCTGGTTGCTTGTTTTGCTTTTACTACACAGTACTGTCAAAAACAAACACAAATTCTCATCTAGTTGACATCTACCATCTTAGAAGTCAAATGGCATTTAGGGTTATGCCTCTTGAATGCATATATCATACCCTGCTTTGTATGACATGTGTGCACACACATGTCTTACCTCTTCTCAATACTTGAGCTAGGCAAGTATTATTTAATTTTTGTATTCCCCACAGTGTCTTGATATATCACATTTACAATGGCATCTTGAATTTTCAAAGGGAGGACTATTTAGTGAATTTGAAGTCCTTAGAGCATGCTCATGTCCTTCCTGGAGCTTGAGCCATATTCCCTACCTGGTTTTGATCCAACGCATGGAGACTGGGTGAGTATGCATCTAGTCATGAGTGACTGAAGAGTTGGCATGATGAGGAAGTTTCTGCATATCTGAGGAGCTGGAACTAGGTTACAAAATGAAAACTTCTAGAAGATGACCTCTTACTTTCTTCCTTGATGGCTTTCAAGTGAGAAATATGCCTGTAAGCTGTGGTTGGCACAGGGAGAAAGACAATATGCATTCCATACACTGCCTCCATGTGAAATTGAGCATATAGCATGTCTTGGTGCTGTGTTTCTTCTTTCCTGATTTTAGAGGAATTAATATTGTGAGATCGAAGTGTCTACATGATGAATACCACAGAAACCATCTAAAAACCCACCTACAATAAGTTCCAGAGCCAATCTTCGCGGCACTGAAATCTAGTGATGTTACTCCCTAAAGCAAATAGGGGATGTCCTCAGTGCTTAGTACAGTATCTGGCTTATAATAAGTTCTCAATAAGTGCTTATTGGCTGACTGATTGAAGGTAGTAAAGAACTTCGAGGTCTAGGAGTTGTAAAGTAAACCTCAGTTTCATATATTCTGTCTACACATGCCTGACTACCATTACATTTCAATCTTAACCTTACTCTCCAATGGACCTTGTGTTTGCAGAAAGGAAAGTGTGACCCCAACTGGGGATTTTTTTGTAACTTTGCTCTACCTTCTCAGTAAATATCCCTTTATAATAATGAATTGATATTGTTACATATGATTGATTAATAGTGGAACAGCATAGGGGGAGGGGCTTGTGAGTAAGAGTATTAGTAGCCTCAACCCCTTGGAGTTACCCTTAGCATCCTGAAAGGAGGAGCAGCTATCTGATTTGCTGGCAGTATGAGTAGAAGCGAAGGAAGGAGCCCAGAGAAGGGAACACAAATTGAAATGTAATAAGACATTCTTCAATAATTCCTTTAAAACAAACATTTTTCTCTTCCCACAATGAATCACTCCTAAACTGTATAAGCATTAGTTTCTACTTTTCTTAGCGGAAGCTATGATCCCCCAATTGAAACTCTGGCTTTCTTTCGCATGTAATTATTTAACATTCCTTATTTCAAATCTGATTCTTCTGGCAAAGCTTAGGTAGCTTCCTTTGTGGACCACCATTGCATTACCCACCCCAGTCCCATGATTCCCTAGCTGTTTGCACTCATTATTCCTGCTCATCTTGTTTTCAGAAATCTCTCTGGATTGCCAGTTCTCCTTATCAATGGCAAAGCCCTGCTTTCTCTGCTTATCTGAAATACCTCTCAGCAGCCTTTTCATGTCCTTGGTACTTTGTGAAAATCATCTCAATCAGGATTTTTCCACAAAAAGTTTTCTAAGCAATCTATGCAGTAAACTGCATGCTCAAGATTTGTTAACTCATGCCAAGTCTGTCCTGGTGAGTCAGGGAATTAGTAACTGCCCATATAGTGTATAAAGGGAGCATTAGGTGTCTCCTGCCTCATTAATCTCATTATTCTTCATTCTTCGAGTCTTGGAAGGCCTTATTACTTTTGAGGAACTTCACTTTAAAGCACAAATACTCTGGAGAAATGCCTGATTTTATGTCTTCAACAGGAATGATCATGACTTAAACCTTAGAGAGAAGTTAGGCAATAACTAGCATTTTTATTCTGCATATATGTATATATCTACATGGTGTTTACCCCAATAGGATGTAAGATAAAGATGAATATTATTTGTTTTCTTTTTTTAATTATTATTTGTATTCTCAGTAACTATCATAGTCCCTGACAGAGTAGTCACTTAATAATTGTTTTTTGATTGGTTGACTGTAGGACCAAGACTTCAAAACTGTCTAGGTATGAGGGATCTGGGGGATGGGGAGCGAAAGTGAAGAGTCAGTGGTGGCTTCACCACTATGATCCTGCATGCCTGAAAAGGAAGTAGGACCCTAAAGAGAAATAGGAAAATTAGGAAAAGGAATGAGTAAGGGGAAGGGACGAATGCATTTCATTTTGGATGGCTTGATTCTATGATAACTATGGAGCATTCCATTTCTAAGATTCAATAAGCAGTTGTTTATGGGAGATCAAAGCTCAGCAGAAAAGTCAAACCTAAATACTTAAATCTGGGAGCCATGTGAATAGATATGGTAAATCAAATCTTGGGAACTACTGACATCATAAAGTGAAGACGTAAATAAGAAAAAAAGAATCTAGGAGACAACTTCAAAAGACAGAACTAGGAATGATGGTTGGAATTAATTGGAAGGAGTATATATTCAAAAGAAATTATTTTCTAATTGAATTTTCTGAAAATGGAAATGGGGGGAGTAGTGAGAGTCATATATATTATGAATATTGGGTATATTCAAATGGAGACTATAGAACCACACATTTTTTTGTGGAGGTCAGACTCTGAGGTTTGATGATTCTAAGTTCTGATATCACTAATGGGAACCAATATTGCCAGTTTCTGGCAGATGATTCTAGGTCCACTGAACCTCAAGTTACAATATGGACATCTGTGCTCTGCCTCACAAAGCAAGCTTTATAATTTTCCAGACCCATAATTGCAAGGTAGAAGTTCCTTATCAAGGCAAAATTGGATAAAATGCATATTTCTAGCTAAAATAAGTAGGCTTTGCAGGGACTTTACCTTGTTGTCTCAGGACTGAGACTCTTTGAACTATAACAGAAAGAGTATCCAAATGATGAGTGTGTGTGTGTGTGTGTGTGTGTGTGTGTGTGTGTGTGTGTGTGTGTGTGTAGGTGTAGGTGTGGGGTGGAAAGAATCCGCTCAAAGGTTAACACCACTTTGATTATCTTCATATCATGATTTCTCTTGCTCCCTCCATTGCCAGTCCAGTGACTGACAAATCTGATGCTTCCCTCACCACCCGGAAATATCTTTGTACCATTGTCTTCAATTGCTTTTATATCCAAGACCATCTGCACTTTTCTAATTGAGTAAAAGGTTTTGAAGTACGGTGTGAAAGAGGGATGGGATGCAGAATAGCTGTCCTGTGCAGTATTACACATTAATTTTCAAGCTGCTCTCTCTTGCAGCATTTATTTTGCTAGTAAAATGAAGAAGTGGTGATGCCTTCAGGGCTCAACTTTGTTTTTTCTTAATCATAAGTAATTAGAGAAAGTGCCACATGTTGTTTTCGATAGGGTTTAAATTCAGAATAGCTTTGAAAGAAGGATTTATACAACCAGATTAAAGATATCCAAAGGCAAATTAGTATCTTCAAAAGCTCAAATGAGTTGATTTGTTACTTCAATGCATTCTGCGACACCTGGCTATGCATAAAACTGAAGTCTCAGCCTGAGAAGACAGGGGTAGGGGGTTGGGGGGAGGGAGAACCTAACTAGGAACCATAAGGAAGTCTTAGAATCCATACATACATCTTTAATGCTGTGTGCTTCTCCTACTAATGGATAAGTAGGAATTGTTGGGGAATTTGAGGGTTCCTAGGAAATCATACTACTTGCTCCAAAGCTTCAATAACAAGTGAGCATCTTGCAAATACTGACTATGTACCAGCTACTGTGCTAGAAACTGGGACATCAAAAAACAAATGTGAAAAGGATGTCCCCAGTAAGCTCAGTGTCCTCCATCTGAAAATAATATATGGGATGGATTGGATGTGAGTCACACAGAATATGCTGTGGATGCATCATTACAGGGAACTCTTATATCAGTGATACCACAGATCAAATCAATTGAAACATTTGAGTGTGAAAACAATCCCTGTGCTCCAGTAACTTGACTGGGGAGATCAACACAAAGACTAAACAAATACAAAATATGTATAGTTAGTACAAAGTAATTCTGTAGTGTTAAGGGGATGGAAAAGAATCAACTTGGTGAGATCAGGATAGACTTCCTAGAGCAGGTGGCATGTAAGTTGAATTTTGAAGGGAACAAGAATTCTAAGGCATGGAGAATACCACCATCTTCCCAGGTACCCAGACTTGCAACATTGGTTCCTTCTTCTCACTCATCCTGCCTATCCAATTCATTATTAAATTTTTAAGTGACCTTTCTAACTTTCCAATATCTCTCCTACACATCCCTTCAGTTCTCTCATGCAGCTATAATCCCAGTTGAGGTTCTCATCACTTCTTTCCTGGACTATTTCAATAATCTTCTAATTAGTCTCTCTGCCTCAATTCTTTTCAGTCTTCTCTCAAGTCCTGTAGTGATCATGTCTAAAGTGGAGACATGACCTTGTCATCTCCCACTGCTGGAGAGTGGGAGATAATAGCTTCAGACACATACCAGCTATGTGACCCTGGACAAGTCAGTTAACCTCTGCTGGCGTCAGTTTCCTCAACTCCAAAATGAGCAAAATAACAGTGCTTAGCCTCCAAGGGCTCTTTTGAGTATCTAACAAGATAATAGTTGTGAATCACTTATCAAAGCACCTGGCATATAGGAGATTTAATATAAAATCTTATTCCAGTCCTTTCCCTTTCTCATTGCCCTATCAGTCAATGAGTTCCACTGGTTCCCTAATATCTTCAGCATAAAGTATATGTTGGTGTGTGTATGTGTATAAACACACACCTATAAGTGTGCATGTGCATGTATGCTGGTCCTTTCCTGCCTTTCCATTCCTCTAACATTTAGTCCTCTACAAGCGCTCAACAATGCTTCTGCCTAAGCCTACTTGCACTGACTTGAACATAACGTTCCATTTGCTCTCTTAGTAATTTTCACCGGCTGGCCATCATTCCTGGAATTCTCAGCCTTCTCATCACTATCATTCTTTTTTCTTCCAAGGTTATTTCAAGACTCAGTTGTAAATGAATTTTCTTTACATGACTTTCTTCCCTCTATACTCCCATCTGTTAATGCCTTCCCTTTTCAGATTACTTTCCATATATTCTCTATATATCCTGCATGGATCTAGTTATTTACGTGTTTTCTCTCCCATCAGAATGCAAGCTCCATAACAGAATTTTATTATTACTCATCATGACTTTATTGTTATAACTGTCATTGCTGATGTGTCTTTCTTTGTATCCCCAATTCTTGGCACAAGGACTGGCATACAGTAAGTGCATAATAGTCAGTCAACAAACATTTGTTAAACATCTATTGTATGCCAGGTAATGTGCGAAGTGTTATTTATTTACTAGTCAATTAATGTTGGAGTAAATTCTAGACATGGGGACAACCTGTGTAAAGAAATGGAAGTGAGAGATGGAATTTTGGATAACAGAAACAGCAAAAAGGACATTTTTTGTCCTGGGATAGAGCATGTAAAATAGAGTAAGATGAAATAAGCCTGGAAAAATAGGCCAGAGCCAGATTGTTAATAGTTTTACATGTTAACCAACTTTATATTTGACTCTCGAGGCATTGATCACTGAAGCATCTTGGATATTGATATGTCCAGGTCTGCTTTGAGAAGGAGCCTGTCAGACTGCCCTGAATGAAGACCATTATAAATCAAAGTAAAATCTTGGACTTGAGAGATTGATCATGAAACCCCACAATCACAAAATCCTAGGATCATCAATGTAGAAGTAGAAGGGATCTCTGACCACTGAATCTAACTTGGTCATTCTACAGTTAAGAAAAGATTCACAGAGTTGAAAGTTGTCTGATGAGAGAAATGAACCTAGATCCTCCAGGATCCAATGCCACTATGATGTGTTCACCACCAATATTATATGAAATTAGACTTGGAAGTCTTGACAAGTTATTTCATCTTACTGAGCCAATTGTCTCATTTATAAGATGCTTTGGGCTCCAAGAACCTTTAACTTACAGGGTAAGAAGAGCTTTGTAAGCCCTAAAGGCTATAGAAATGGAAGCTCCAATTATTTGTTTTACAGACATTCTCCAAAAGTCTCCTATTAATATTCAAAAAATTATTGGAAATAGAACTCCCAATGGGATCATCAGCTAATGTCTTGTGGAATTAACTTCTCAGCTTTCTGAAATTGTGTGATATAATGGAAATAGCCATGAATTTAGTCAAAATACTAAATTCAGAATCTAACTGCCACTTAACACTTGTGTGACGTGTGACACATCACCTTTATCTTCAGAATTAAGAGCAACTGGTGGTTCAGTGGATAGAGAATTGGAACTGGGGTCAGGAAGACCTGAGTTCAAATCTGTCCACAGACATTTATTAGTTTATGATGCTGGGAAAGTAATTAACCATCTGCCTGCCTCAGTTTCCTCAACTATAAAATAAAGATGATAATAGCATCAATCTCACAGCATCATTGTAAGGATCAAATGAGATATTTGTAAAATGCTTAGCATGGTACCTAGCACATAGTAGGTGCCTTATAAATGTCATTCCCTTTCTCCCTCCCCCTTAAGGAGTTAACTTGATGGCCTGCCTTCTAGCTCTAGAAATGTGATTATTTTTAAATAATAGCTTTACTTTATATAGTACCTTGAATTTGGCAGAGTGCTTACTTTATAACAACTCTCCAGGGTCAACAGCAATGTATTATGCCATTTCTACAAGAAAACTGAGGTATAATGACTTGCTCAAAGTCACACAGATAGTAGGCAGTGAAACTGAGATTTGAACAAAGTTTCTCTGACTCAATCTTCTTGACTTCCCTGCAAACTTTGACACCATCAATCTTCCTCTTCTCCTGCATGCTCTCACCTTTATATGCTTTTAGATATTGCTGTTTCCTGGTTCTATGCATACCTATCTGTCCATTCTGTCTCAGAATCCTTAACTACGTCTTCATCAAGGTTACATTCAATAGGTATGGGCTTCCTACAAGATCTGTCCTCAGCTCTCTTCCTTTCTCCCTATATCATATCTTGCTTGGTAATCCCACCAGTTCCTATACATTTAATTATCATCTCTATGAAGAAGATTTTCTTATCTATTAATCTATTCCCAACTCCTCTTCTGACCTCCATTCTTATATCACCAACTTTCTATTGGTATCTCAAACTAGATTTCCTATGAAAATCTCAAACTCAATATATCCAAAATAGAGCTCATTACATTTCCCTAAAAATATCCCCCTTTCCCATAAATGGAACTGCCATGCTCCCACAGAATCACAATTTCTATGTTATCCTTGACTCATATGCACACAGCCCATATATATCCTGTCTGTGGCCAAATATTTTATTTCAACCTTCATAGCATCTTTTTATGTGTCCTCTTCTCTCCATTTGCACTTCTATGACTCTAATCTGGATGTCATCACTTCACATCTGGACTACTGTGCAGGAATTATTTTAGTTTTTCTCTCTGCCTCCATATCTCTCCATTCTCTTTAATCCTTCACTCATCAGCCAAAGTGATTTATTTACAAATTATGTATCTGAGCATGTCACCCTCCCTATTCAATACATGCCCATTACTCCCTATTATGTTTACGATGACATAAATCCTTGTTTGGCTCTTAAAGCCCTTTTGAACCTAGTCCCTTCCCATCCTTCCAGTCTCCTTATATTTTGCTGCCATTTACATACTCTCCTGCAACCCTAACCTTCTTTCTAATCCCCATTGACAACATTCAATCTCAATTTTTTTTTTGCTTTTTACTGGAAGTCCCATGTGCCTGAAATACTCTCCCTGCTTACCTAATCCTCCAGACTTCTCTGGCTTCCTTCATAGTGTCTTGAGTTCTGTGTCTTGAAGTCTGCATGAGTCATTTCATATTGTTCCCCAAGGCTAATTCACTCAATAAATTAAAAAAAAAATTTTAAACCTTTACTGTGTGCCAAGTGCTTTCCTTCATGGTGGTATGCATACAAAGACAAAAATCACACAAGAGTTTCCTGTCTTCAAAGAAGTAACATCAGTTGGAAGACATTTAAATCAATAGGTGCATGCATAATATATACTGAATAGAGAGAAGGTAGTTTTAGACTCAAAAGTTCAGTGGCTGTGGGGAATGGATAGGCATCCTACAGGTGGCTGAAGTTGGGTCTTCCAAAGTTCCCAGCATATCCGAGGTAGATGTAAGTAAAGAGATCATTCCAAGCATGAGAGACAGTCAGTGCAAAGGCATGGAGAGTCCTGTATAACAAAGAGCAGACTGATCATTATCATTGAACCTTAGAACATAAGGAAAGGAGAAAAGTATGAGCAGAACAGAAAGATCAGAAGGGGCCATGCTTTCTTTGGAGAAGCATTAACTGTCAAATAGAGGACTTGATAATTAATCCTGGGTAAAATGGGACTCATTGGAAATTATTGAACAGGGAAGTGGGAATGATATACCTACACTGATCAAATGATATGCTACTTGTAAAGCAATTAGTACAGTGTTTGACACATAGTAGATGCTTAATTATTCTATATCCTCCTCTACACTTTTGGAAAATTACTTTGCATATCCAGAAGACAAATTGAAGTGCATTGAGGCTGAGAGCCCAACAGAAGGCTATAACACTGGGTGAAAGGTGATAAGGATCTTAACTAAGGAGATAAATTTGTGAATAGAGAGAAGCAGACAAATATGTGAGATATAGTGAAGATCATAATGAAAAAAGCCAATGTCAAATATCTTCCTCATGTACCCAGAAGAGTAAATGTAAAAGCCAGAGGTTTTTGTTAAGAAGCCAATCTTAACAACATGGGAAAAGAAGATGTAGAAAAAAAGTAGAACAGGAGAGTTCACCATGTAGCCAAGTGAAGGTTGTAGTATTCTAAATCTAGAGCTGTAATGGACCTCAGACTCTATTTGTTCCAGATCATTTTACAGATGAGCTAACGCTCATACATAAAGTTAATGCTTTATACATCATTCCATCCTTCTGTTTTTAAGGAATAAGGAATTCCACTGGACTTCAATAGAGCCTAAGAAATTTAAAAGACAGAGACACTTTACTCATAAATTCCCTGGGAGATTTGAATTTTCTTCTCCACACCCTATGCATACTGTATGAAAACTCTTTAAGGAACATTGACTGCTGCTGACAAAAACCTCTGGTTTAGGAGACCACAACTAGGCAAAAAGTAGACTGAGTAAGGTGTTATCAGCTACCAAAGAGTCCAAGATGAAGAAAGTAAGAAAAATGTTGAGATACATAACCTTTTTAAGTCAGTCATCTTGTCAAAACCCTGTTCTTGACAAAATCCTATTCTTCTTCACATTTAAAGGGGTTGATTGGAGGGAGAAAGAGAGAGGCTAGATGGCCTGAATTTTCCCAAATTCCCTTCTAAATACCTTTAATGTCTCAAATAATTTTCTGGAGCAGCAGAATCCGTGAAAGGTTGGGGTGAAACAGTTTTCCTGCCTAAGAAAACTTGAGGTCAATAACAACAAAAAAAGAAACCTATCATATCAGGATAGTAGTTAAGCCTAGAGGAAAAGCCAGAAACAGACCTTGCAGGTAGCTATGGCAGTACCAGCAGTAGCTTCAGGAGCTCTCAGCCCACAGATGGTAAGAGGGTTGGAAAAATGGTCAGGGAGAAATTACAGGAGACCCTTTTCTGCAACTGGTTTCAGGAACCTGTTGCATTACTCATACACAGTTCTGGGTACATGAGAAAGAGGTAGTTTAAAGTCTGTGGTCACAGGGATTCAGGGGTCCTAGTCACAGTTCAAGGGCAGAGAATAGTGTTTGTGGTCACTTACAAGAAAATAGAGGGTCTAGTCACAGTTCCCAGATGAAGAGGAACGCCAGTGCTTGTGGCTGCAGGGGAACAGGGAATGTGGTCACAATTCCACACGAGCATAAGGTCCTTTCCTAGGTAAAGAACAGAACACAAATCAAGAGAGCAGTCACTACAGCTCTGTTTAGATCATACACTTTGAAAGCACTGAAAATGTACAGACTCCCAGAATAAGTTCTGAAAAGAGCAGCAAGAAAAGCCTAAACTTGAAATAGTGCCCCCTACACACTGCATACAAATTCCAACTTTAATATAAAGTTAAAAGTCAAGAAGTAGGCTGGAGAAATGAGTAAACACCAAAAGTAAACTAACTAGAACAAGTTCCTACAGTGACAGAGAAGATCAAGCTCAGAAGAAGAAAACTATGTCAAAATAGCCAAAAGCAAAGCCTGAAAAGGAAAAGAAAATTTACATTGGATATGAACCCAACAGAAAATCCTAGAAGATCTCAGAAAGGAAATAAAAAGTCAAATGAGAAACTTAGAGGAAAAAATTGGGAAAAGAAATTAGAGTGATGGAAGATTTTAAAAAAGAGAGTCAACAGCTTGGTAAAATAGATGCAAAAAATATTGATTTACTTACCTTAAAAAAAAATGAATTGGCCAAATGGTAAAAGAGTGACCAAAAAAAAAACTCTTTAAAAGGAGAATTGACTACATAGAAAAATAGGAACAAAAATTCACAAAAATAGGAACAAAAACTTCCTTTAAAAAATAGAATTAGTTGAATAGAAGTTAAGGATTCTATGAGATATCAGGGAACAATAAAGTCAAAAATGGAAAAAAAATAGAAGAAAATATGAAATTTCTCATCCAAAAAAACTGATCTGAAAAATACTTTGAGAAAAAAACTTAAGAATTGTTGGACTATCTGAAAATCATGATTTAAAAAAAAACCTAGACATCAGGAAATTATCCAAGAAAATTGGTCTGTTATCCAATATCCAGAGGGTAAAATTAAAATTGAAAGAATCTACTAATCACTGGTAGAAAGAGATACCAAAATAAAAACTCTCAGAAATATTATAGCCTAATTCCAGAGTTGCCATGTCAAGGAGAGCAGACAGAAAAAAGCAAGAAAATATATCAAATACTCAGAAAAGAAATATCATGGAGCCACAATCCAGATCACACAAGATTAGTTAGGCACTTTCTACCTTACAATGGCAGAATGCTTGGAATATGATACACCAGAATGAAAGGAGTGAGGATTGCAACCAAAAAAATCTTACCCAGCAAAACTGATTGCAATCCTTCTAGGGAAAAATGGATATTTAATGAAATAGTGGATGTCCAAGCATTCCTGATGAAAGAGCTAGAGCTGAATAAAAAATCTGAATTTCAAATACAAAACTCAAGAAAAGGATGAAAAGGAAAACATGAAAAAGATATCATAAGGGATTCAATAAGGTCAAACTGTTTCTATATGAGAAGATAATACTTATCATTCCTAAGAATTTTATAATTATTAGGGCAGTTAGAAGGATTATACATTGACAGAGGGCATGGATGATTCAACTCAAAAGGGATGATTTTTTTTAGAAAGAATAAAATCAAGTAGTGAGAAATATAGAGGCACTGGGAGAAGGCATAGAAGAATGGAAAAGTTATCTCACATAAAAGAAGCACAAAGAGAAGAGTTGTTTTGTTTTGTTTTGTTTTTTTATAGTAAAGGGGGAAATAAGAAGGTAGCAGGGAAGCCCTGAACCTTATTTTCATCAGAATTGGTTCAAGGAGGGAATAATGTACATATTCCTTTGCGTATAGGTCTGTATCTTAACCTACAAAGCAGTAGGAGAGAAAGGGGACAAGAAATATGGGTGCTAATAAAAGAAAATGTAGAATACAGGAGGCAGTGGTCAGAAGGAAAAGAGACTTTTGAGGTGGAACAGGATGAAAACAAAGAGCTGTTGAGTCATTTTAGTTGTATCCAACCATTCATGACCCCATTTTGAGATTTTCTTGGCAAAGACACTAAAGGGGTTTTGCATTTCTTTCTCCAGGTCATTTTAGAGACAAGGGACTGAAGCAAACAGGTTAAGTGAAATGTCCAGGGTCACACAGTTTATAAGTATTAGAAGCCAGAATTGAACTCATAAAGATGAGTCTTCCTGATTCCAAGCCCATTTCTATATCCAGTGCACCATCCAGCTACCCAAAAATGAGAGAGAGAAGGGGTGGGGAATGATATCTGGGAAAAAATAGAAAGGAGGGACATAGTAATTGTAACTGTGAATATGAGTGTGATGAACTCACCCATATAACAGAGGCATGTAGCAGAATAAATTTTTAAAAAAACAGAATTTAACAATATATTGCTTTCAAAAACACATTTAAAACATAGAGACACACAGAGTAAAAATAATGAGCTGAAGCAAAATTTATTATGCTTCAGCTGAGATACAAAAAAAAAAAAAACCAAGGGTAGTAATTATAATTTCAGACAAAGAAAAATATACCTAATTAAAAGGGATAAGCAGGGGGACAAAATTTAGCTAAAAGGTACCATAAACAATGAAGTAATATCAAAACTAACCATATATTCACAAAATGATATACCATCCAAATTATTACAGGAAAAGTTGACTTGGTTGCAGGAGGAAATAGATAGTGAAACTATACTAGAGGGGGACCTCAACTTTCCTCTCTCAGAACTAGGTAAATCTAAATATTAAAAAAAAAAAAGAAGTTAAGGAGTTAAATAGAATTTTAGAAAAGTTAGTTATAGTAGACCTCTGAAGAAAATTTAATAGAAAAGAAAGGATTGTATCTATTCCTCAGTTGACCATAACACCTTCACAAAAATTGACCATGTAATAGAACACAAAAATCTCAAAACCAAATGCAGAAAAAAAGAAATATTAAATGTGTTTTTTCAGGCTATATTTTAATAAAAATTACATTCAAGAAAGGGCTATAGAAGCATATTTTAAAATTAATTTGGAAACTAAATACTCTCATCCTGAAGAATGAGTAGGTAAAGGAACAATTCAAGGAAATAAATAATATTTTCATTAAAGAATGACTACAGTGAGACAATATACCAAAATTCAGAAAAAGCAGTTCACAGGGGGAAATGTATACCTCTAAGTAAGTAGATCAATAAAATAGAGAAAGTCCAGATCAATGAATTGTGTATGCAATTTTAAAAAAAAAAAAGAACTAGAAAAAGAATCAGTCAAAAATCCCCAATTAAATATCAAATTGAAAAATCAAAGGAGAGACTAACAAAATTCAAAATAAGAAAACCAGTAATCAAAACTGGTATATGATTATGTGAAAAAACTATAAATAAATAAATCATTGGTTAATTTGATTTTTTTATGAAAGATAGAAAACCAAATTACCTCTATCAAGATTTAAAAGGGTAAATGTACCAATAAATCTGAATTACTCAGACTTATTTTTTCCAATTATATACCAATGAATCTAACAATCTAAGTGAAATGGATAAATATTTTTAAAAAATACTAAATGTCCCAGATTAGTAGAAGAAGAAATAGGATACTTAAATAACTCTAAGCGGGGAAGGGAGGGGAGAGAAGGAGGAAGAATGAACAATCTATCAATGAGTTCCCTACAAGAAAATGACCAGAACCAGATGGATTCACAAGTGAATTCTACCATACATTTACAGAACAATTCAAATTCTATGTAATTTGGAAAAATAAGCAGAGAAGGAATATTACTAAATTCATTTTAGGACACAATTCTTGTGCTGATACCTAAACCAGGAAAAGTCAAAACAGACAAAGAAAATTAATAACCAATTTCCTTAATGAATACTAAAATTTTAAATAAAATACTATCAAGGAGATTACAGCAATATATCACAAGTACCATATACTCTGACAAAGTGGGATTTATATCAGCAATGTAGGGCTGGTTCGATATTAGAAAAACTATCAGCATAAATGACCATAATAATAATAAAATCAACAGGCATGACAAAATTATATCGATAAATGCAGAAAAAGCTTTTGACAAAATAGAATATCCATTTCTATTAAAAATAAAGAACTAGAGAACTTAGGAATAAATTGAACTTTTCCTAAACAATAAGTAATATCTACCTAAAACCATCAGTAAACATTATCTGTAATTGGAGATAAGCTACAACCAGTAAAATCAGGAGTGAAGTAAGGATTACCATTATCAGTCCCTGCCCTCAAGTGGCTTACATGCTAATGGGGGAAAACAACACACAAAAGAAGTTTAGAAGGTGGGATCCAAAGGATTGTGGTCCAGAAGGCTTCTTGTCTCAACATTCTCTCTATTCATGCCACTTCCCAATAGCAAATCTGGGACTTGACTTCATGTTTTCAGACACTAAGTTTGGAACCATTTCCATTACAAAATACTTCCTATGAAACAGCTGTTCTGGGGATGGTTGACCATTTCCAGTTCAGCCAATGGTGATGTGTAATGTGGGTGAAACACATCCCTGGCTATAGTTTCTCCCCCTGCTGTTATCAAGGAAAATACTAGCCCATGTCCTCCTGTAGTTGTTGGCAGGAAAAATGATATAGACTCATGGACTCAGAGAGATTTTTATAGCTGAAAAGGATGTTAAAGGACATCTCCTCAAGCTAGCTGAGAGGCAAGTATCAAAAACATTTCTATATTAAGTCTAGTTAGGGAACAAGGGCAGCATGGTTCCCTGACATAAAAGAGAATGCTACTCACAAGAGGAAAAGCAAAGAAAACTTTAACCTTTGCAGTAGATTTCATCTCCAGTAGTCTCCAATCTGTGGAACTCCTGCTTCAATCCGGCTAAAGAGTGCTGGACTTTTAATCTCAGACCTGGATTTTAATACTCTCTATTCTGCTTGCTTGCTACCTCTGATCTAGGATGAATGACATCTACGGGCTTCAGCGTGAGGCGGTCCAGCAACTAGAGAGGCAGATCCAAAGTCAGACAGACTCCTCTTCCTGAGTTCAAATCCAGCCTCAGACTCTTATTAGCTGTGTGATCCTGCACAAGTCACTTAACTTTATTTGTCTCAATTTCTTCATCTATAAAATGAGAGAGAAAATGAAATGGCAAACCACTTCAGTATCTTTGCCAAGAAAACCACAAATGAGGTCACAAAAAATTGGAAATGACTAAACAGTAACAAATATAAATCTGACATTAGTGACTTTGAATGTCCCTCCTAGATCTAAATCTAGGCTTCTATGATCCTAGCATCTCCCTCCAACTTTCCTCTATTCCGGTGCTGGCATTAACCCACTCATTTTATAGATGAGGAAATACAGACACAAAAAGCAATTTGCTCAGTTAGGCTGACAAATATGGAAGAGAAGTAAGATTTCTTTGTAGCACTTTCAAATTTTATTATTTCAACCAAATAATCAGAAAGGGTTTGTTCTGAGCTTAACATTATTTGCTTGTTTAGATTAGTTCCCAAAACCTGGTTTCTATCTAGCATTTTAGACATATTACAAAGCCACCGTTCCTTCTGGCCTTTTTCAACTATTAACTCCCTGGTTATTCCTAATCCACACACATGCTTCCTTGACTGCATGCATTTTTACTCCTGCCCTGAGATGGATTATCAAAAGGTACCAAGGTTGGGTACTCTCTGCAATCATGTTAACTAGCTGAGGTTTTTTGTCAGGCTTCCAAAGTCAAGGAAAACTCTTTCCCCTGAAAATGAACCCATGTCTCTATTGAATATGTTTTTTTTAATTAATGTTCCATTAACTAGCTGACAATAACTTGCAGACTAAATTAGGAGAGTCAAATGTAATTAAACATTTATTAAGTGGCCTATTACAATTATGGTCTATCTCTTTTTCCAGGGTTTGTGGACCAGAGGGATGGATGGTAGTAGGGGTGAATGAACTGGCAGAGAAACAGGCTTCCATCAGCCACTTCTCATTTCCTTCAATTGGTACTTACTTTAATTAATAGAAGGCTAAAATGGTGCAGCCATTGTCAGCTTATTGGATTCTAAAGCACAGGGTCCAGGGGTTGTTTGTTCATTATTATACCACTTATTAAAGTGCTTTAATGACATTCCTTTGAGGAGCAAGGACTCAGCAAAAGACTGAATCACACATAGTACCAATGACCCAAGAAGCATATATTCATATTAGAGATGGAAACCCTGGCCTAGAAATCCGCATTCTAGACATGAATCATACCTATGCCAGCCTTGATTATTAATTCTCAACAAATCAGAGAATATTTAGGCTGAAAGGGCCTTTTTTGAGATCATCCAGTCAACTCTATATTTACTAATAGGAAACTGGGGGAAACTATAAGATCTTCGAATTTAGAGCTAGAAGTGATCCTCAAGGTCATCTTTCCCAAGTCTTATTTACATCTGAGAAAAAGGAGGTGGAATGATTCACCCTGGGTTTCATAGCTTGTAAATCATATAGATGGAATTTCAGCAAAGTTCATGCCCAGTATTCTGTCCCATGATATCACATGTTCTCATTTCTCAAAATATAGTGAATTAACCAAACTGTTCACTTTGTTCTATCTTAAAATCCTACAGTATGACGCTATGAAGAGAAGGCTGGACTCAAATCAGAGAAGGTCCAGGTTCAAGTTCTGTTTATGGTACACACTAGCTATGTCACAAGTCACTTAACCTCTCAATGCTCTAGGTAACTATATAAGTTGCAGAGAAGGTGCAGCCTGCATTGGTAGGGGAAGATCCTCCATTGAAATTCCCCATACCACTGAAATAGCAGGTACAGTACAGTCAGTAACTCTATTCCTATGCCTACACATCAGACACTAAGCTAAGCACCTGGGATGCAGACAAAAATAATCCTCTGGCATCATGGAATCTATTGTGTATATAAGTATGTACATAAGTAACCCAAAAGATAAAAACAAAGTAATATTGTAGAAACATCAGCAGCTGTTGTGCGCAAAAAAGCCTCATGAAATAGGTGTTTGTTAACTTAAATAAAGATGCTCAGCCTCTCCCTGTGCCACAGTGCCCCCATCCATCTGGGGTGGTTGCTCCCTGGGCAGTGCTCTGTCATGGCTTGCCAGGGTCCTGAAGGGCATAGTAGACATCTGTAGGTATCTACTTATATATATGTATATATATATATATATATATATATATAGATCTGCCTTTTAGCTATATGAAGTAAGCTAGCTGGAAAAAACTGAATTAAACCTTATCTTTCTCTTGGACTTCATAGTCAGAAAGGGGCTTCCCCATCTTCCCCCAGCTTCATGGACTCTTGCCTTGTCCCTATTCTCAATATCAGTCAAGGGTAAGAATTAGATACTCTGCCCTGTTGTTTGTCTGCATTGGCATACATGGCAATAGCCCTGCCCACGCCCAGTCCAATGCCAATTCAGTTCAACTCAATTTAATTCAATTAAATGAGTGTTGTTAAGTCTAACTACATGGCAGATCTCATTCCAGGCACTAAAACCACAGACAAAAATAAATCAATTTCTGCTCTCAAGGAGTTTACATTCCTCTTGGAGAGGGAAGGGGGGAGAAGTAACATGAACCGATATGTTGTTGTCATTCAGTCATTTTTTTCTATCATATCTGACTCTTCAAGACCGCATTTAGGGTGTTTTGTTTTGTTTTGTTGGTAGAGATGTTCTAGTGGTTTGCAGTTTTCTTCTCTAGCTCATTTTACAGATGAAGACAGTAAGGCAAACAGGGTTGAGTGACTTGCCCAGAGTCACAGAGCTAATAAATGTCTGAGGTCAGATTTGAACTCAGTCAAATGAGTCTTCCTGACTCCAGGACCAGCTCTCTATACACCATGCCACCTAACTGCCCCAACACATATGAGCAAATTTTTAAAAATGTTTGAAATGGTGAAAAGAATTACCAACTGGAGGGATCAGAAAAGGCCTCGTTGCCTTGGCATTTTTGTGATCCCTTGGGAGATTGCATCCCTTCTGTTGGTGCCCGATGAATCCTTTTGGACTTTCCCTTCAAGTCCCAAATCATAGACTTCAGGCCTTAGAGTCAGGAAGACCTGAGTCTAAATCTGAACGGTGACATTTAGTAGCTATATGACCCTGGGCAAGTCATCTAGCTTCTGTCAGCTTCAGTTTCCTCCACTCTAAAATGGGATAATAATAGGAAATGCCTCCTAGAATTGTTGTGAGGGTCAAATGAAGTAATGTTTTAAATGTTTTGTAAACCTTAAAACATTTAAAAATGCTAGTTACTTGTTATTATTAATATAATTAATAAGGATTGTTATGATAATCAAAAGATGACATGTAAAATCAATATGTCCAATGCTCTGTAAACCTTAAAGTGACATATTTATTTTTTATTACATACTACTGTGTAATCACGTGAGATAAAATGTTTGCTAAAAATAATGAGACCATTTCTAAATAATATTGTAGCTATGGGATATAATGAGATATAAAGAATAATAAACCAACCTGAAAAATTCTACCTATAGGACTTCTGACAAGTCACTTAACCTATTAGTGCCCCTAGGAATTCTGGGAATGACTGATCTGCACAGATGGAAAGAATTAACCATCATAAGAGTTTTCTACACTACAGGAATCATGGATATGAATCAAAAAACAAAAACAAAAATGAGGACCATTCTTGAACCATTATTCAAGTAGGTCAAATTTAGTAAGCCATTGTCCAAACCTCAATTCCTACTCTTTACTTTTAGTCTGGCAAGTTTTAACTCTTTAGCTTCCCTAATATTGTGTGTTTATGAATAATCATGGTGCCTACTTGGTCACATTTGTAGTCTTTTGAGATCAAGAGTTGACAGGTGTATTTGTTCAGTCAAAGGGCTGTATGTACAGACGTGCATGTTTGTGTGGGTGTGCAAACAGTGTTGTGCTACACACATAAATTACCCGAAGACATAGTAGAGAAAGAACTTAAAGGAAGAATATTGACTCTGGAATCAAAGAACCAAAATGGAAACCACATCTATGCTACTTATTGCTATGTAACCTTGTACAAGTCATTTGGTTCTCAGACCCTCAATTTCTCTCTTTGTAAAATGAGATAGTTGGGTTAGATGATATTGAAAATCACTTCCAAATTGAAACCCTCTCTTCAGACTGAATATCACTTTTTTTTTTTTAATTCTAGTCTGAATAAAATTTTCCACTGACAAAGAGCAAAGTAAATGAATAATTTCATTGCACATTGCAATGTGCTGGTAGATTGTTAGGTAAGTGAATATAGAACTGGGCCTGAGCTCAGGAAGACTTGAGTTCAAATCTGGTGTCAGAGACTTATTAGGTGTGTGATCTTGGCAAGTCACTAAATAACCTCATTTTCCATCAGTTTCTTCAGTTATAAAATGGGGGATAAAATTAGCACCTACCCCTGAGGGATTATCTGTGAGGATAAAATGAGATAATATTTATAAAGTTCTTATCACACTATTTAGCAAATAGTAGGCTTTATATTACTATTAGCCATAATTATCATGTATTCATGTTGCTGTCGGGATTCTTTTCCAGAGTATCTTATACATATTACATTTAACTGTGAAAATCTTCCATCATGTCTGCCCTTAGTGTAAAGGAAAAGGATTGCTTTAGATAAGTAGTACTCTGTAACAGTCAATTTCAAAACGTTCTCAAAAGATTGTTCCATTTGTTAGACATAGATAAGACTTACTCTACCTTAAGGGTGTTGTCAGGGTTAACTAACTAGGATATAAGTATATGACAATTATAAGAAAAATAAGCAATATATCACTATTCAAAAATCATTTTCTTGATCAATAAATGTTTCAGTTTTAATCATTTTCATGGATTAAAGTATTGATCCATGTCCGTGATACTTAGGTCATATCTACTTGTAACAAGCTCGGGTTTTGGTCAGGCTATAAATCCCTTAACCTTGGTTGACAAGAGTAGCTACCAACAATTTTTAGTATGAGATCCCTTTTTAATGTTAAAAGGTAACTGGAACCCTAATGATAATATCTATGCTATTGATTGATTGAGAAAGAACATGACTAAATATGGATCTCTTGAAATAACTCTCTAGTTCAACAATGGAGCCTGCTTTTGAGGCTGGGAGTTACTAGGCAATAATAAGATTTCATATTATTTAAAAGTTTGAAGGATATTTGAAGGTCACCTATTCCAAATTCTCATCTAATAAATTTTCATAAAGAACTCTGGTGAATGATCATTCAAACTCTTCTTTAACATGCATTTTTAAAGCATTGTTTGATCCATTGAAATGCCTAATTCCTGTTTATTTATAGGATTTTTATTTTCATGATCCTTTGATTTTGGGTACAGTTTAGTTCAGTGGAAATAGCACTCTCCCTGAAGTCAGAGGACCTTTCTGTTAACAATAATTACCAATTTAATAACAGTTGTCCTTTTTTTTTTTTCTCCTTTCACTCTGAGAGCAACTCCCTGATTTTCCCCTCATTCCTTCTTCCAGTTCTTTTGAAGGCCAATACTCTTTTTACCCCAGGATCTTTTAGGCACTGGACAATGAGATTCTGAGTGGACTGAGTTTCATTTAACAATAGGACACTTTTGCCCAAGAGAAATGTATTTAATGAGGACTAGTAAGCACATGGATTTGGCAGAAATTTTCTAGCTCAGCAGAAATATACAAATCCATCAAAATGACTTTTATAAATTGCAAAGATAATTCTTAACAGTAACCCTAAAGATACAAGATGCAAGCATTCCTGTAAATAGAATGGAATTGGATTACTGTAATTGCCTGCCAAATAAGACCCAAAAGGGAAATGAGGAAGGTAGAGTCTATGGCACCATGAAAAGGGTGCTCAACTGGGAGTTAGGGGACCTGAATTCTTATTATGGCATTGTTATTTAATGTTTGTGCCATCTTGGGAAAGTCTTTTCACTTCCATGAACCTGCATTGCCTCATCTACCAAAGAAGAAGGCTGAAATAAATGAGCTCTAAGGAGCCCTCTACCTCTAGATAGATAGATTCACTTGTGCTAGCTCTAAAGAAAGTGGAAACTGAACTGAAAAGAAAGAGGAGGAACAATGTCCTCAGGAGTCTGTCTGTCTTTAAAAGTGTTCACACATTTTCTAATCTAGTGAAGTTGTTGAGGTTTATGAGTCCTTGAACCCCCAAATTCAAGGGCAAACAATGTACTAGTCCTGCCTGGAATGAATTGACCCAAACCTTCTTTGAGCCAAAGACAAGATTTATTACAACACAGGTCAGGGTGGGAAAGATTCTCAAAAGCTGCCTTATTGTGACACTTGTATTGACAAGATGGCCAGACTGAATCTAAGCCATTGGCTAGACTCTTAAGGAATCTGAGCAGTTTTATGGGGAGCAAGATGGATCTTATATACAGAAAAAAATGTGGGAAGAATATGAGAATGGCCAAGTAGTCTGGGGTGACTGGGATGGGAGGGGGAGGGCAGGGAACAGAGAAGGACTGGGAAGGGCCAGGGGCCCCAGGTGAATTCCAGGGACCTGGTCATGCGAAAGGGGTCCAGATGGAATGAAGGAGTGGTGGTCTAGGGTGGGGCCAGGTATAGATAATGAGGGCTGAGCTGGCTTAGAGGTAACAGAGAATTGGAGATTGGAGCAGGATCCAAGCCACTATGCCAGAACTGTTGAAAGGATTATTCAACAATGCCTCTGGGAAACACCTGGGATCTGAGTTGGGGGAGGGCCTGTACCCATCAACATCATTTGCTAGGGTCTCCATGCCTGCTAATATATGATTCCAACGACAAGCAGCTGCATCAGACCTTCTATATTATAATCTATGCCAGACTGGAAGGCTAGTAAAGATGCCCTGACATCTTCACAAGGGAAAATTCAGTTTTGAATCAAGAAAGTCCAACTCTGTTTACAAAAGGAATTTGACTCCTCAGTCCAGTTACATATTCGGTGCTGGGTTCTACCTGGATCCAAGTGTAAAAAGATTAAATTATTATTTCTTTTGCCCACTCATCCCCAGACCAAACATCTGGAAGGCAATTTGACTATCATTCAATGATGATGACATAATTAAGGAAGGTTGAGCAGATGAGCTCCTCATTTTATTACCTTCTCCACTTAGAAACCTATCCCATTTGGGGATTAACTGTGAGAGTCCACATAAGAAATTTCATTCCCTCTGTCCAATGTGTTCATCTCCATGTAAGATTCAGTGGGTGTGGTAGGGTAGCACCAACATGATATTCACAGTGCCTGAGGTAGCCATGAATATGCTGAAGCAATTCTGAATTTTGCAATACAAAAGATTCTCCACATGGAAGACAGAACCAAGACATTTATTCAGACACCAGAGAGCCAAATCCATCATAGTAAAAAGGCAATCTATTCACAGTAACAATACAGAGGACAATACCATCCCCAAGCCTTCCCTCTGTTAAGCTTCCCACAAATCAGTTCACAAACAAAATCACAAATAAGCTCTCTCACTTACCCTAACTAGCTGCCTGATTTCCTCCCTCTCCCTCACTTCTGACTGCTCTGACCAATTTTCTCTCAACTCTCCTCTAGCTCTGCCTCTTCCTGTTCCATCCTTTTGTTCCACCCATTCAGCAAGCTCCTCCCACCACAGACTCCATGTAACCCCAATTACCATGTGACCAAGGCAGCTCACAGGAAAGATCTTTCCATTTAAATTACCATTACAGGTGGATAGCGAAATTACTTCAGAGTCAGAAAGATTTTGGTTCAAGTCTTGTGTTGGACACATATTGGCTGTGTGACCCTGGATGAGTCATTTATCCTCTATTTTCCATGAAGCTTTCTGAGTTTATAAGCTACATAAGAGGTACTGAGCTTTGCTAGAGAGTATTTTCTCATTAGACGTTCCTTGTACCAAACAGAACACAAGTCCATTCATTTTAAAATGTAGCAGAATTATTAACATTGATTAGTTATTCTACTAATGGACTGTAATCTCCAGATTGTAATCTGACAAAGAATATAGATTTTGTATCTCTCCTCATACCTAGTACTCTCTATATGGGAATGCATATATTGATTTCATCAATGTGGAGAACTTACGGAGTTGAAAGTTCTCTACCAACATAGATAAACAACTTATCTTACTAAATTTGTCCAGAGTTTGAATCTCAGAGACATCAATTGACTTATCCAGGGTCACATCTCAGAAACAGAATTTGATTCCAAATCTTCTTTGCTCCAAACCCAGCCCTGAATTTCCTACTCAGAAAGCAGACTTTAGGTAATTTGTGAGAGTTCATTGAACTGAACTGAAATAAAAAAATATCACCCTCGTATTGAACCCAGATCTATCTCATAGTTAATCCCGCCTACCTGGGTGCCTTCTGGTAACCTGCTGAACGTGTTCTTTGTTCCACATGACAACCCTTCACATATTGGAAGGGTTGTCCTTTCTGCATCCTGTCACCCACACAAATTTTCTTGAGAATATTAAACAAAGTTAGAGGAAAATTGGATCTTTATTATAGAATCATACAATTTGGAGCTGGAAGGGACCTCAGACATTATTTAATCCAAACCCCTTATTTTACAGATAATGAAACTAAGGCATGGAGAAGAAAAGTGACTTGTTCAAGGTCAGACCCTAGAACTTCAGGAACAGCATGGAACCCAAATGTTCTTCCTCCAGAGCCAGTATTCGTTCAAGTGCGCCATTTTGAATTAAAACACTCTCCATTGAAAATGAAAGGAATATGGAAAGAACAGTTCTATAAATAAGACTCCAATATTTCAACAGTTCCTTTGCCAGATCATTATGGATGCTCCTTCCATCGGTGTTGGTTGCAACTATCTCATTCTATCTTGTCCTATGTGAACCTTATCCATATCATTCTCTTATAAAATTAATTTCCCTTGAATTATTTGTTATTTCTCGCAATTTGACTCTCTATATATCTTTTTCCTATCCAGCAAACCACCTCTTTTAACAAAGATTAAAATAGAAATTAAAAAATAAAGTTTGGCTAACCTAACCCATCACATTAATCCAGTCACACATCTATAGCCCCCTCCTCCTTCACATGTCTAGGAGAAAAAAAGGCATTCATATCACTCTGTATAACGGATATTACCATTGCATTGGATATGTTCCCTTACTATTTTTTTAAATATTCAACAGAAAATAGTGCATAGCCAACAAGGGCAAAGGAAAGAGAAAAGAATTTTTGGTATGCGCAACACATGATGTGGCCTAATATTCTCCTGGTGAACCTTTTCAACCATAACTATCTTCTCCACCATAGAATAACCATTTCTTTTATACAGCTAGGTGTGGTAATTGGTTCTCAATGGAAATATGCAGTGGGAATTAAAATAACATGACCATTTCAAGGACATTCTTTGTTTTAAGTAATTCCAACTTATCTACTCAGGCCATTCCCTTAACTCTCTCCTTTACTTGGAGATTGAGTGTAGGATGAAACTATGAGCAGTAAAAACACGCAGGGCAAACTGGAGGCTCTTCTGCTACTTCCATGGTAGGGACAGCATACTGAATCTGAAGTCAGAGAATCTTGTAAACACTAACCTTGAGTCCTGGATGACATAGGCTTACCTCTCAGCTCTGCCATTTCTTGTGTGACTTTAAAGCAAAACTAGTCCTCACTGTTCTCATCTATAAAATGAGGAGATTGTATGAGTATCCATTAACTTCCTCTCCAAATACAGTCTTACATAAAAAGGGCCAAGCTGTAAATAAGGCAAGACAGAATGTGACCTAAAGATAAAGGGCATTAAATTTCAAGAGAAGTCCTAAAATGGGCTGCCATTAAGGGTTGGAAATCTTTATAATTCCCAAAATTATTACTTGTTTCAGGATATACTACATATGAGAAGTGGAATATAATTACAATACTCTTCCTATATTAGTAATTTGTGATGGGCAAACAAGGCACATAATTACAACATTCAAATTATAACTCTAATTAGGTAAACAAAAAGAGTACTACATATGGACGTCCTAGGATCACATCCTGGTTCTGCTCTTATTATTTGTGATGTTTCTGGTTTGCTTACTTTTGATTTTGATTTTGGGAACACTTGTTGTTGGGAAAACTTTTAGATATATCTCTTGAATTATTGATGAGACATGAGGAAAATTGAGCTTTGTACCAGGAGCTGTGATGTTGGAAGATGTCCTTTCTCCTCCATATGGAGATGTATGGGGAGCTTGGGGAGGACTAATATCTCTGGTGATAAATTTTGTCAAGTCCCTTGTAGGGCTGCTCACCCACCTTTCATGTTCACTTGTCCCCCAACTCTCATCTGTGGCTGCAAGTAGCTACACCAAGCTGTACTAAACAATTTCTTCCAACAACCATGAAGACAGTTGAATTGAGCATTGTGGAGAGCTTAGAGCTTTCCCAGACTTTGTAGATGCCAGTGTCACCCAGTGGATCCTGAACCATCACCAGATGTCCTGATTTTTGTTCTGTCATAAGACTTTGCTGACTCTGGAAGAGAGAACGAGGCTGTCGACTTTGTGCATCTCTGCCTCACTTAAATCCAACTCAATGCAAGTCAGGACATCACTCATCATACAATCATGATGTCATTAGTCTTTTTTTGAAAAGAAATGATAACAACAACATGTGGCAACCACCCACATTCCTTTGCTTGGTCCCTGGCTGGGAATGCAAAGGTTCTATTATTTCCTCTCTCTCTACTCACTTTCACCCACTATGAAATATGTCAGTTGGAAACAAACCCTGAAGCTTAAAAAAAGATGTTTGGAAAGAATTTCATTAAGTTGGTCTAAAAGGGGAGTGAGCCAGAAAACAGAAAAGGTATGATTTCCTCTTGAGTCTCTCTGAGATTCTATCTAGAATTCTAACAAGTGTACCAACACATAAATTGCTCAGTGGAGGCAGTTTACTTGAGATGTATATCAACAGTTAAGTATAGACATTCAATAAAATTGGGGCAAAATCAAAACACAAGATATTGGGGAACCCAAACCACAAGATTTTCAGGTGAGCCAATGACCTGGGTGTACCCAGAATAAACACTCTGGCTTCCCTGGAGAGTCTTTGAGCTCAACATGACCTATGGTTTTGTGTTAGAAAACTTTCTAGTCATGTAAGTCTAGGTCCAAAAAATTATTAATACATAATGAAGTATTTTCTCACACATACTTTCGCCCCAGGTCTCTTCCAGCTTTGAGGCTGGGTACCATCAACCAGCCTATGAGTCTGGGGGTTATGGTCTCCGGTTGGTGGACCATTCCTCCTAGCATAAAAGGCAGAAAATTGTCAAGATAAAGTAGACTTTGAATGAGAAAAACGTAGATTCACATCCTGCCCCAGTTAACTACTAGCTGTGGAGACCTATGCCTTAGTCTTCTGTAAAATGAGACCGTAAATGGCCTCCAAGGGACTTTCAGCTCTAAATCAATGTTCTACAATTTTATGACTGCATTCAAACTGGATGAATTGCCATTTGTGGCATCCAACCCTCTTCCCAAATGATGTTGCCCCATCATAAATAAATACTAATTATATCTCATCTTTTTTTTTTTAACTTGGAAGAATCTATACTTAGAATGTACCATCCTAGGCCTGGGAGGGACTATAAGAGATCTTCTCCCATCTCCTATCACTAGTGATAATCACTACCCACCACCAACCCACAACTTCTAGCCATGTGAGAGGCTATGCTGTTTTGCTTTGATTTGTTTTAAAATTCAGAGAAGAAATAAAGGGAAGCTATGTTGTTTATAGACACATTCCAAAGCCTCTGAACTTCCATGATCCATTCTCTCCAGTGTTTAACCACAGAGCTTCTCAGGAAGGTTTTTTTGTTTTTTGGTTTTTTTTTTTCAGTACTAACCTAAATCCCTTAGGCTGCAATCTCAGCCCATTTGCTCTAATTTCATTCTTTACCAAAATGGGGAAGAACTGATTTGGGCTCTCTTTATAATAAGCTCTCACATTCTTGAATACAGTTGTTAAGCTTTTCGTCATACTTTTTTTTTCCTTTCTTGCTCCAAATGGGCCTAATTCTTCTAACTTTCAATCCCGTGTCCTAGTTTTCAGTCTAATCACTTCAATTGGCTCTTTTTCTGGCACTTTTTCAGTTCTTTTCTATCCTTCTTCAATGTGTGGATCAAAACTAGGTCTAATTATCTAATAATACCACCCCATGCCACATTTTGTAGGTTCCTCTCTTGGCTTTTGCCTTCCATCTTTCCATTCATTTTCTCCTCATTCCTCAGCACTAGATTGTCAGCTCACATCAAATTCTAAATTCGCTTTCTCTTGTTCCCTGCCTGTCACTCTTAATCATGTAGTTGCGTAAGTCATCCCATTCCCCCCTAGAAGTACAGATATTCCTTTGCCTTGCTCCCTGTTTAATTTCACACTGTTTTGGAGAGACCGTTACATTAACAACCATAATAATCAATTTCACACTTGAAGGCTCTAATTAAATCCACCGTTGGCCTTTACTTAGCCAAGCTTAAAGAAAAAAACAAATCCCAGTTGTTGAAATTTTCACCATTAGGCACTATACTTGACCACAGCAATTGGGATGCAGTGCAGTACAGTGGGATATGTTCTACAGCTGGAGTCAGAGGATTTGAATTGGAATCCCAGGTCTTGAACTTATCACCTGTAGGAGCTTCAATGAAAATAGCTGACATTGGTAGAATTTTAGGATCCAGATAGGATAATAATAATTAACATATAATGCATTGAAGTTTGCAAAACACTTTGCAGACATTATCTCTTTTTATCCTTACTACAGCCATGTGATATCATAACAGCCAGCTCAGTTTTCCAGTTAGGAAACTAAGGCTAAGGCAGGTTAAGTGATTTGCCCCAAGTCCCATAGCTAGTGAAAGTCTGACACAAGATTCAAACCAATACCTTCCTGACTTCAAGCCTGGGACTTTATCTACCATGTCACTAAGTTGACTTTAGGAGGTTATAACAGTGGGTTGTAAATCTAAGTAGGAAGACGAATTAGTTCAAATCTTTCACTCTGGAGAAAAAATGAGACTCAGAAAAGTGAAATGACTTGATGAAGATTGAACACAGGGTGGCCTAGTAAGTCAATATCTGAACCTAGGTCCTTGATAATCAGTGGTCAAATCAACAAGCCGCTTCACCTTTTGGGGCCTCAGTTTCCCCATCCGTAAAAGGGGGCAGTTGGATTCCATAATCTCTAAGCTCCCTTGGAGCTTCAGGCATACATGAATATGATATTTACTGAGACTGTAACGTCCTTGCCAATTTAAACTGGCATCTTCTATAGTACCTAGTCCAGGGCCCTGAACACACAGAAAAATGTATTTTGCTAATATTATAGATATGTTATTGCATGTTTCATGGCTGGAAGCAACAGAAAGAAAAGGATTTCACAGATTGGGAAGTTACAAATGGATTTGAGGATTACAGATAGATAACTGAAAAGAGATGATGTAGTCAGAGATGATGTAGTCCAGCTTTCTGGTTTTACAGTGGAGAACACTGGGGCCAAGGGAAATTAAGTGACTTGGCCAAGGTCACACAGCTATGAAGTGTGATTTTAACTGAAGTCTCTGACTCCAAATTCAGATTTATTCCCCAACATAGTTACCATAGCTTAATTCTATATTAACAGTGGGCCTACTCATATAGATCTGTTTCACTATAAAAAGGCAGCTGTTTGAATTCACAAGAAAGGCCTAAGTGCCTGTCCAGCAACTCCATCACTTCTCCATCAGATCTTATCAATGGAGCCAAAATCTACAGTTTGCTGCTCAAGACTACAGTTTCTATAATGAGACGCAGTTGAACCCATGTCAGATATTGTCCAAATGTGACTCACCCACCCCACTCCACCCCAATCATTTCATTCCTTAGGTTATTATAATAGAAGAGACAGAAAGACTTGGACAGATCTTCTGATTCACCTCCCTCCTTTGCTCTACAAGGAGGAATTTATAATTCTCATTTTCTAGATAAGGCAACTGAGATGTAGAGAGCTTAAGGAACTTGCCCAAAATAACACATGGTATAAGTAGAGAACCTAGCCAGGACTCCTAAGTAGAGAACCTAGCCAGGACTCCTACTCCCTAATGAATGCTGGCCTCAGAATTTTTAGAGACATCTTCTATCCACTACTATATTCCTAAACTGATGTCTCATCATCATTATAATATGGTCAGGTTCCTAGGATCACAGATTTAGAATTGAAAGATACTACAAAAACCATTCAGTCCAATCCCAACATTTTACAAAGGAGGAAACTGGAGCCCAAAGAGATGAAATAACAGGGTCATAAAGTTAGAGAAGGAAGGGACTGCAGAGATTGTCTAGTCTAATACCCCCATTTTACAGATGGAAACTGAGGCTAAGGGAAGTGAAATCTCTTGTTCAAGGTGACATATACAATAAGTAGCAGAGGGGTGAGTTGATGCCATGGCAAGTACTCTTACTAATTTACCAAGTCGCCACTATTTCAAAAGAGCAGAAGCTCTATCAAGTCCTACTAAGCAAACAAGTCATGGAATATATGTTATGCGCTAGAAGGAACTATCTCTCTTCTAAAAACCAGGCACAGTTTCAAGATTTTTAACATCAGGCTGGCCGCAGAATGATCAATTTGTCATTCAGTCCCAGTAACTCTCCAAGACTTTTTACTGTCACAGAGGATTTGAGCTCTCTGTTGGATGGAGGGACTACCTATCCATACAGATGAAATCACAAATCGTGCCAGTACTCAAGTCTTTTTATAAAGATTCAACTTGAGCTATTTTAGACCTAAGCTATTTATTTTCCTGAAAAGAAATTCACTAAAATTCAACTTTCAAAAGGAAACATCAGTTTTGGTTCTTTTTGTTTTTTTGTTTTGTTTTTTCCATTAAGGAGTATGTTTAAAGCTAAAGGCAGCTTTTAAACTATAAGGTGTTCAAGTGGGAAGAAAGAAAATGATAAAAAGAATATATGGGGGGAGGAGAAAGCTGTTTATGAAAACTGGGGAAAATATAGCATGTCTATTTATTAATAACCATTCCTTCCCAGTAAAATGAAAACCCAACAGGATTTCAAGAACCATATGGACATGACCATGTGGATGTGTGTGTGTGTGTGTGTGTGTATGTGCATCTGTACATTAAATATGTGTTGGACAGGCCAGAAAACTCACATGTTCTCATGGGGAAAGTAGAATTTCTGGTAATTAATTAAGTATATGCAGTAAGCATGCCATCTTGAAAATAACGAGAGCAGGAGTTAATGCTAGTTATCACTTCCTACTTAAGTTGCCAAGCAAAGAGTTCAGTGGGTTTTGAAATATTCTACAAATCAATGAATTGTAAGGATGGGGGTGTGAAAAGAAGTGAGAATCAACACTGATAGACTAGCACTAGGATTCGGCTATGAAGATGGACCTCTGCTATCGCAAGATGGTAGATTACAGTGAATGAGGTATTTTGTTATGTTTTGTTTTTTAAGAAACTTTGGAATTTGGATAATTAGACTTTTCTAAGTCTTCTAATAATCCTCAGGTGTTTCATCTGTTTATTTATTTGCTATTGGTCACTGAAGAGGCCTGGAATTCTCTGCCCTGGTTACCTGATCAAGTTGGAATTTCTGCATTTCTGCCTCCTGTAAGGATATCTGTTCCCATTTGGGAAGTAACAGCTCTCCAGGCTCAAGTCCCTGTAGGGCCTTAAGTCAGATGCAGAGGGAGCACTGTGTGATCTCTCAGGTCATGAGGGAACCACCGAGTCTATTGCCACACTAATGCCTAATTGGCTACCAAGAGCCAAGGGGGAGAGAGATAGTATATTCATAGCCTTCTCATTTTCAGCATCAAGGAATCACTTGGAGGCCCCTTATTTACTAAAAAACCACTTAACCACCCCAACGAGAAAAGATATGGTGCTTGTTAACAAGAAGTTTATGCTACCTTGGAGGTAGTGAATTCCCATCACAGCCTGTACTCAGAGGTTAGATGGACAATTGACAGAGAATATTACAGGATGACATCATGTTATGTTAGAACTAGAAAAGAATTGAAGGAGAACTATACTGGGATTCCAGAATTATGGATTCTGTCATTTTCTAGCTTCATAACTTTAGGCAAGTCGCTTTAGTTAGACTTCAGTGGTTGCATCAGTAAAATGATATCTCACTTGCCTAAGGGCAGAAGACTAGGGCAGATGGACTTTCTTAGCTCTAAAACATGTTATTCCATTTCAGATTAGTGACCAAGATAGAAGTTATTGAGTCAAAAGACCAAAATAGCATGAAAAGTGAAGATATGATAGTTTTGTATTCTAGTACAAGAGTGCAAGGGATAGCCAATTTTAAATACACACATTACTTATATGTACATAGGTACATACACATACATGCACAATGAAGACCCCTTGAATTTTTTTTAATGTGGACAGCTGACAAACATTTTTCATATTTTTCCCTTTTTTTTCCCTAATTACCTCCTCTTGTAATTGGTAGGCTATGTGACTGACGTTTACTTTGGGAATCAGTAGACTTACCTCTAAATTTTAAGTTAGCATATACCAAGCCCCCATCAAGACATATTAATATGTCAAAAGAAACAAATACTTATTTAGAATCATAAGCTAAACAAGTATGTGTGCATGTACCAGTGACCCTTCCCTTCAGGCAATTCATTCATATGTTTACAATCCTTTAAATTTGAATATAGAGACACGGTTTTGTATAATGGAAAGGTCACTGAGATGGAAAACCTGGGTTCAAACTCAAGTTCTACCTCTACCAGTCCTGTGACAATGGGCTAGTTATTTCATATCTCTGAACCTCAGTTTCCTCATTTGTAAAATGAGGACACCAATGTTTATATGGCCTTCCTCTTGTTGAATTATATTTATATATGAGATAATATTACTAAAGCATTTGGCTTAGTTCATGTAACAAAATGAGAAGTATGACTTTTTCCTGACACTTCAATGCTTCAAGACATCTACAGATCTGCAGTTTCATTGAGTTAGGAACCCCCCCTGCAAATGTATAGGTCTCAACAATCCGTGCCTTTCTACTTTATATGATGAATTCATATCAACCCTTAAGTCCTTCTCAGTGGGCTCACCTAACATTCTGAACATACGCCTCTAGTTTTCTCAGCATTCATATATCCCCATGAAGGTTGGCCATTAGATGTCATTTCATTCCCACTATACAATATGATGGAGAAATTTTTCCAAGTAGCCAGTCATTTGACAAGCACATAACGACAAATCACTCACTGCTGGGTGATTTTCACTTTTTAATGCTGTGTGTGTGTGTTTTCTATTCTACCCTTTACCTTTCTGTTCTTTATTTATCTTATTCAGTGCTGGGCCATTTTCCTATGAAGTTCGTCACAACCAAGATTGACAGAGACTTTGAAGCCCTGGTTATGAGAACTCCATAACAATGAGGATTCAGGCAGGGCAGGAAAAAGCTGGAACCAGAAACACCAGAGCCCTGGTAATGTAACTGCTCCATTGTTCAATTTAGAAGGAACATTGCTGGAGTAAATAACATGTTGTTGTTGGGTTGTTTTTTTGCTTCCAATACTGCACTTTAGAGAGTGAATGATAACTCAAAAGGCCATTGTGTATTCCAGCAGCCCACAGGAATGTGTAAGAAGGCATTTAGCAGAAGTTTCTCTAGGTGGATGGAACTGATCATGTCAAAAGGGTCATTGTGCCTATCCACAAATTGAGTTTTTCTCTAGGCTTTTCCTTTTTTGTCTTCTCATGACCAGCCAACTTTATATGCTCTTTGGTACACCGTTAGCCAAGGCCAGCATGTTGAAATCTGAGAGAAACTTTCAAACACTTGCTAAAGAAAAAGGAATCTCCACTTGACGTTTTAACCTTTGCATTAAAGATATCAAGAGGACAGTGGTAGAGAAGGAAAGACAGGAGAGAGAACATAAAAGGACAATGGGTGCCAAATGGGAAGGGGAGGGATGGCTAGGTCCTCAATAACTATGCAATTGTCTTTTACTGTGTTCATGTTTCATTGGAATTAAGTTGTTTTCCTTTACAATCTCTTTGTAAAGGTATTCTGTGTGTTTTGTTTTGCAGATGCAGTTCAAGAATTTCTCAGTGGGCTGTGCTATCTCCCAAAACAGGGGAACAAAAGAAAGTTGGAGCTAAGTGGAAGTATTCTTCTCAGCTTCTCCTTGGAAAGGAAAAGAGAGAAGCTAGTGGAATGAGTTACATCAACAGATAGTGTCATTTGTCTTTGTACTGCCCAAGTTCACCATAGTCCCTTCCCATTTTAAAATTATGATCATACTATGAGCATAAAAATATGGAAATAATTAAGTTTAAAAAGGAACATTTAAAAAGCAGTGTGATACAGTACAAAATGAAATAGAACCTGCCTCAACGAGCTTATACTCAACAGAAGAAAACATATACACAAATAAGCTAATAATTTCTGTGGGGAGTGGTTTAGAAAGGTAGAGAGACTCAAAAATGAATACCACAAGAATGAACAGACTCAGTAAATATCTATTTTTTGCCCTAATTCTTAGAGACTACAATTGAAAAGTAGACGTAGGGGAGGACTACAAAAAAAGGTGGGTTATATGATATAATCCAGGTTCAAACAATAAAAATGTCAGAAGTCTGTAGACCAATCAAAAACTTCAAGCAAATACAGCAAGGATACTGTGAGTAGCATAACCAGCAGCCACAAAAAGCAGCAGAGGTAAAAACAAGGCTGTAGAAAGTTTGCATGATGTGACAAACATGTCACATTACCTTGGCAGCATTTATACAATGAAGCAGGTACAAGTGCATAAGTAAAAGGAAAATAGAACAAATTTGTCAGTGTTTCTGTAATGACCTATGGTCCTATTCAATGAGAGTACATGTACCCATTGTGGATCCTACTGAATCAGTCCGTGATGAGTAACCATGTCAGGTTGAAATGGCATTTGGCAATAGAGTTGGGAAAAAGGGACAGCAGCATTCCAAAATCTGGAGGTAAAGATTTTAGGGAACATTTTCAAGATAACTCAAGGAGTAAAGATTACACATGAAAAAAATTGGGACAACCATTGATAATGGGATGAAATAAAGAAATAAAGTATGCAAAGAACATCAATACCTATTGACCTAATTAACAAGTTTTTCCTCTACACATTAAGCAACAGTGGCCTCCCAGAAAATATGAGAAGGGAATAGATAAGTGTTTATGCAATTTTCTTCCAAAGACTGTAATCATTACCATCACACAATTTGTGAAAATGCATCAGTAATACAAGATTCTGTTGTTTTATTGATTGTTGACTCCAAAGAATTATTTGATTCAGTAGACAAAACGTAACTTCAAATGTTCTCCAAGAAATCCTCATGTGCACATTAAGATCCCACAGAAGTTCTTAATAAATGCAACCAATGAGATAATTCTATTCAAATATGCTCAGAAAATCAATGTTCAGTCAATCAGTAAGTATTTATTGTCTACGAAAAACATTGTGATAGATACTACTAATAGAGATTCAAAGAATGAGACAATCCATCATCTCAAGGCACTTACATGATAATGATAAGGTGAAGCAAAGCAATAAGGCAGCAAGACATGCTCTCCAAAGGCTTTCAGTACTATCTTGGAGTAGAACCTTAGCAGTGACCAAATGGAAGAAAACTTCCACCAGATAATATAATCCTTCAGAAGCATATGTTTTCAAATAACATTGTACTTATTGCTAAAAGTTTCAGAACATAATGATAAGAGCCTTCTGAATGAAATCCATGACTACACTAAAGACATTTGCCTAACAATCCACACAAGAAAGACTAAATGGATGAGAAATACCTGTTATTCCAAGAATTATGTGAAAAGTGAATGTCAGGTCCTTAGATTAGTTCACCAACACACATACTTTAGACAGGCACTATAGATAACGAGTCAGACCAAAACTCAAAAATAAAAGAAGACACTGAATTTCATTTAGGAAAGTGAACACTGCTTTAACCATCACAAATGAATGAATGAAATAAGTACTTCTGAAGTGCTTAGCATGTGAAAAGCACTTTATTAAAAATGAAAGACATATATAGTAAAGACAGCTCCTTCTCTCAAAAAGCTCACAGTGTAATGGGAGAAATAATAAATACAAAAGGTTTTAGATGCAAGTCAGATGACAAGCATCAAAGCAGATGATAATAGTTCTTTCCTATCTGGTGGTTTTGGGGTAATCTACTATTCCCAAGCTTCTTGGGTTCAAGATTGTGGGATGTCTTCATCAGAGTCTAAGAGGAAATGATGCTTAAGTTAGTGATCATGAGACTTTCATCCTAAAATTAGACATACATTCATATGTGCTTTTTGTGCCTAGAAAGATGATGATTGAAGGCACGCTGAGATGAATCACATGTCTGGTTGCTTCATTTAGGTCCACGAAAAGTTACTGAATGGCTGAAACAGAGAAATAATGACATCATAGGAGAAGGGAGAGAAAGAAGAGAAGGAGGAGATGTGCTGTGGTTGTAGCAGCAGCAACACCAGTAGAAAATTCCATGCCATCTGGTATCATGTAGACACAACCTAGAGTGAAAGCATGATGCTGAAAGGTCAAAATTCCCCGGCTGACATTCTGTGCAATCAGTTCATTGAGGAACTTGGAGGCTACACACCCAACTCTGATCATTTTCAGATATTTGCTGTGTCACAGCTTAGGTTCTATCAGTGTTCTTTCCTTTGTTTACCTTACTTCTAAAGATTATCTCTCACTGAGACTTTCTTATCCATCCTCAGTTGAAGCATTTTTATTTTATTTATCTCTTTGATTTATACATATTGGTGTGAACCATTTGTGCAAATGTGATACCAAGAAAACAGAAAGAAAGTCATCAACACTTTGGGGAGATGCCACCCCTTACCACTAAAGGCAAGTTTATAGAAGGGCAAGGGCAAGACACACAGGACAAGAAAACAAGGATGGATTGCAACCTTCATGATCATGTAAAGTATTATTTACTTTATATTAAATATATTATAAATATATTAATAAATATATAAATATATATAATAATAAATATATAAATATGTTAAAGTATATTAAAGTATACTATATATTAAAGAATTAACCTTAATTGGTGATAGCAGGGCTAAGCAGTTGCTTCATTGCACCAGTCCTTACTGAATTTGAGCTGCTACAACCTATTTCATTTTTCTCAGTTACAGAATCCCAGAAGAGATGTACTTTTAAAAGGCAAGAGCAAGCGTATTTATTGTGACAACTCAATTTAAAGGAAGCTATACAGAGAGAAAACAGGAGGAAAACAACATGTATAAATACCAAAGAACAAAAGAAACACGTATAATGAAAATGAAAAAAATTGTCCCTAGAGAAGAGTGAAGGAAAGGCATTTCCCTTGACTCTTTGTAAAGGTTACAGACTGTGGCAATGGAATATTGTATGCGACAGACACTAGTGATATTCTTATTGGTTTAGATTAGATTTAGATTAACTAGATTTTTTAAAATCTGTGTTATAATGGATGTGTCTCTGCTTAGGGAAGGAGGGAGAGGGATATTTAGAAATGAAGGTAATCTAAAAACGAAATCTATCAGTAAAAGCAGAGGAAGCCATGCAGAGTCATTTAATTATTGTATGGTTTCACATAAATAAATGGTGATTATGAATTGGTAAATTTTTCCATTTAGTAATTTTTCCCAATTTTACCCTAGAATAAATTAATAGAACAAATAATTACATTTGGATATCATTTTAGCAAGACTGTTGGCTTTGTAGTCAGAGGCTGTGGATATAATTCCACTTTTGCCACACATGCCCATGTGACCTTGCAACAGTTACTTCATCACTCAACCTCTGTTGTCTCACATGTTAAATGAGAAGTTTGAACGAAATGAACTGTAAAGTTTCTTCCATTTCTAGAGCTACGACTTAATCCTATACATGTTTTCTTAAATGTCAGCACTTGCTTCTTCCCATTATAACCTGTCTCAATTTCCCAAAGATCCTAATCCTCTCCCCCAAAGAAATATTGCTCTATTTTTTTAATGACTTGATGTTAATGGCACATTTGAATGTGAAACTCATATTCAAATTGCATGTGTCCATGCAATCACACCCTTGTGTATGTCAGCATACTGCAGGGAATGTCAGAGAGCATTAAAATAACACTAAACCCCCGGTAATTATTTCATGTCTTTGTTAGTTATCCTGGCAGAGTGCATTTCTAATGTCTCTTCTTCCCTTTCATGAGTGTTTAAACATTTTAATGAATATGTTATTTACTGTAATAAAGTCAGAGTCTGCTATTAAATTAATAGAGCAGTGAAACCAAGAATCCCATTATAGCAATTTATCCCTGCTCAGTGCTACAGAGCTGCAAATACCATCATTCTGGCCATTGGAACTCTACACTCAATCATCAAAGCTATGTAAATACAATTCAATTACAAATGGTTATCATATTAAAGTTAATGTGTGAGAGCATTTTTTTTTCCTTCAGCCAATCATTCAGCATAGAAGTCAGTAAGTGGATTCTTCCAACTCCATTTTGATTATGACAGTTTCCTTCAGTTTCCCAGTTTGGGATTGTTTGTTTTGTTTTTGTTTTGTTCTGACTTGATGCTTCAGTCTAAGTTGGGTATATGTAATCAATGGGTGAAGACACTTGGAGGAAGAAAAAGGAATTGGCTACTTTCCATGATGAGAAAGGCATTTAAAATAAAATCAAGGGAATTATGGCCTTAAAATGGAAGGAATTTTAGGAAACATGATCATAGTTCCATTAGTCTCGTGATCAACCTTTCTAAATTTTAGAGTACAATCAATATGAAATACAGATGGACATGAACTCCCATGAAGATTTCAAATGTTTGTGTGATAAGCATATCAAGTTGCTTAAAAAAAGAATAGTTAACCTGAAAAACTATGTTCTTAGCCTGATGTTGACTGCTGCACTCGGCATTATCCTTGCATGACGAATGGTTTATTTTTTGTTACTCCTATTTTATGTATTTGAAACAGTCTTGCCATTTCTTAAACATCTGAGATGATGATTGATAGTGATGATGATGTGATTGCAAAGAGCTTATCACAGGGTCTAGCATAGAGTAAGTGTTAGAAAATATTAGCAATTAATAGTCATGATATTTATATTACATTTTAAAATTTGCAAGGCACTTTTTAAAAAGTTCTTTCATTAAATAGAAGACAATATGAAATATCTCACTGGAAAAACAACTGACCTGAAAGATAAATCCAGAAGAGAGAATTTAAAAATTATTGGACTACCTGAAAACCATGACCAGGTCATGACCATAACATCTTTCAAGAAATTAGCAAGGAAAACAGCCCTGATATTCTAGCACCAGAAGGTAAAATAAATATTGAAAGAATCCACCAATCACCAGCTAAAAGAGATCCCCAAAAGAAAACTCCTAGAAATATTGTAGCTAAATTCCAGAGCTCCCAGGTCAAGGAGAAAATATTACAAGCAAACAGAAACAAACAATTTGAGTATTATGGAAACAAAATCAGGATAACAGAACATCTAGCAGCTTCTACATTAAGGGGTCAGAGGGCTTGGAATATGATATTCCAGAGGTCAAAGAAGCTAGGATTAAAACCAAGAATCACTTACCCAGCAAAACTGAATATAATACTTCAGGACAAAAATGGTCATGAAATGAAATAGAGGACTTTCAAGTATTCCAGATGAAAAGACCAGAACTGAATAGAAAATTTGACTTTCAAATACAAGAATGAAGAGAAGCATGAAAAGGTAAACAGGACAAAGAAATCACAAGAGACTTACTAAAGTTGAACTCTTTAAATTCCTACATAGAAAGATATTTGTAGCTGTTGAGACTTTTATCAGTATTAGAGTAACTGGAGGAATTATATACATATAGACAAGAGGCACATGATGAGTTGAATATGAAGAGATGATATCTAAAAAATAAAATTAAAGGGTGATAGAGGAATGTATTGGGAGGAGAGAAATAGAGTGGGTTAAACTATTTCTCATATAAAAGAGGCAAGAAAAAGCTTATTAAATGGAGCGGAAGAAGGGAGAGGTAAGAGAGAATGAGTGAATCTTTCATCAGATTTGGCATAAAATGGAAGAACATATGCACTCAATTTGGTATGAAAATCTGTCTTACACTACAAGAAAATAGGGGCAAAATGGATAAGCAGGGGTGATGGAATGATAGAAGGGAGGGAAAATTGAAGGAGGAGGTAATTAGAAGTAAATACTTTTGCGAAGGGACGGGGTCAAAAGAAAGAGTAGAATAAATAGGGAAGCAGGATAGGATGGAGGGAAACATGGTTAGTCTTTCAGATCATGACTATTATGGAAGTGTTTTGCATGACTACATATGTATAACCCATATTGAATTGTGTGCCTTCTCAGTGGAGATGGGTAGGGAGGAAGGAAGGAAGAGAAGTTGGAACTCAAAGTTTTAAAAATAAATGTTAGAAATTGTTTTTACATGCAACTTGGAAATAAGACACATAGGCAATGTGGTATAGAAGTCTATCTTGCCCTACAAGAAAATAGAGCGGAAGGGGATGAGAGAAGGGAGAAGTATGATAGAAGGGAGGAAAGACTGGGAGAATGTGTAATCAGAATGGGTTGTTGGAGATGAACTTTGGGATCCTTTTCCATTTCACTTTAAGAATCTCACCTTCTATTGATGGATATTACAGAGAGGGAGAAAGAAAAGAAGGAGGGGGAGAGAGAGAGAGAGAAAGAGAGAGAGAGAGAGAGAAGTATTTTCCAGAGAAGACTTTGTTTTACACAGTTGTAGGGATACTATATGAAGTCTTGGGGCAGAAGATTGTCCTGTGGTAGCAACTGTAGTATTCACTGACTGTTTTTTGCTGAACAAAAGATGAAAATTTAGATGGAGGAGGAAAGCCTCTGGAGGATGATTATTCATAGAGGGAGAAGTGGGTAGTAGCAACAACAATATTACGATTATTAAAAAAATTATTTTACTTAATTAATCAGTATTTATACAGTGCCTTAATGTTTGCAAAGTATTTCACATATATTATGTCAGTTGATCCTCCTAACAGCCCCATTATATAGACGCTATTATTATCATCATTTTCCCATTTGGACAAATAGTACTGAAATGTCTTGCCTGCAATCACACTCAGTAAGTTTCTCAGGTAAGGTTCAAACTCAGAACTTCCTGGTCCAAATCCAGCACTCCACCTACTACCCTACCTGGTTGCATAAAGCAGAATAGATGGTAAGATGACTAGACCTTAATATCCAGGTAGGTGACAGGATAAGATGAAGAATGACTGAAGACTGGCTATATATTTAATTGTTCTTAGAAGATACCAGGTGTCTCAAGCATCCTTATGTTGGTTGCCACCTTGGCCAAACATCTGGGTGTCTAAATGTTTCATCAATCACCTAGATGTTTGAGTATCATTTGAATGCCACCTGTATGTGTATGAGTTTCATAAATAATGCCTTTTGGAGATGATTTACAGCTGTTAATTATCTGTGTGTCCATACACATACATTTTATTATCATTGAAATCAATATGCAATCCAATCTGGAGCAAAATCCTTTCCAGTTTTATTCTGTGTGAATTTATTACTCCTTACACAGGGCAGTGAAGTTTAATTAAAGGCAGGGTCTGCATCTTGATTACTCTATTATTCTATGCAGACGATGTGAACACCAACAAAGGGAAATGGGCATCAATCCCTCCATGTCTAATTCTCCCATTTCAGGAGGATTTTAATCATGACCCCATCAAGAAAGAATCACAGTCAAAATGAGCCAGGAATTTGACTCGAGTAGGCTGCAACATATTCTTAAAGCAGTTTGGAGAAAAATGGATTTGGAAGATTGATCTCTTCACTTTCATCCCAATAGACCAGGTACCTTCCAATTGCTGTTATGTATAATGCAGTAGAACGTATTCTGGATGTAGAATAAGAAAACCTTAGATTCAATCCTGGCTTTGCCACTTTTCTTCCTGTGTGATCCTGGGAAAGTCATTTTGCTGCTCTGTGCCTTCATTTTCCACTATGTAGATTAACAGATCTTTAAGATTCTTTTATGTTCACAGCTACATTATTCAGTTGCCTAATTTGATGTTCTCATGGACTGCATTAGGAAGCATGCCTTCCATGAATAGGAAGGTAGGAGTCTCTATACTGATACTTCTGATATGATGGGCCTAGTTCTGGATGCCACAGCTTAGGAAGGGTGTTGCTAAATTGGAGAAGTTTTGGAGGAGTTCTATCAGGATGAGGAAGGCTCTTGAATACATGTAGTGTGAAAAACAGATAAAATGAGTCAGGGATTTTAGCTTAGGGAAAATATCCCAGGGGAGGAATAAGGAATAATCTGCTCATTTCAAGAATCTGCAAGTTTTTCTTATGGAAGAGCAATTAAATCTGACTTAGCCCTACAATCATGACTAATTGGTGGAAGTTTCCAAGAGTAAAATTTAGGCTTGATGTCAGGGAGGCAAGTATTGGACAGTTAGAAATATTCATCGTTGGGATAGGCTGCCCAAGGACATAGTGACTTTCTCTTCAAAGGCCATGTTCAAGTGGATATGGGAAGGAAGGCAAGCATCAATCATTGATTAAGTTCTTACTAAATATGCCACTGTGCAAAGTTTAGAGAATATAAATCCAATCAAAAGAAAAGATAGTCCCTGCCCTCAGGGAGCTTATATTGTAATGATGGAAGAAAATACATGAAAAGGAACTGGCAGAGAGAAGAAGCATGGTTGGCTTGGACCCATCACCAAAATGCAAGTCCCAGAAGGAACTCATGGATAGATGCCAACATGGAGAGGGATGTGCCAGGGTGAGAATGCAGCTGAATCATGGTGGCAAATCCAGAGACTCAGAAGTACAACTGGGAGGAGAAATGATTCTTTCTTGAGTACATTGCATTGGGGATTCTTTGAGTATGGATTGGAGAAGATAGTAAGTGAGCTCCATTCCAACTCTGAAATTATTGTATATGTATTGTCAGTGGGGGTGAGGAAGAACTGGGACTTAATTTTTGTATTCCCCTAGAGTACCTAAGAATTGCTGCAGTTTTTTAATTGTGTGATTCTGGAAAATTCATTTAATCTCTTTGTCTCGGCCGAGTATGTATCTCATAAAGCCATAACGAGCATCAAGTGAGATAACGTGAAAAGCACTTTGCAAGCTTTGGATCTTCTTCTCCTTCTCTTTCATCTCTCCCTTTTCTCCTCCTCCTCATCATTATTATCCTCCTCCTTCTCCTTGTTCTTCTTCTTTCCTCTTTCTCCTCCTCCGTGTTATCACTATGATGTTTGTACAATTCCTGTTTTCACAAATATGATAGCTAATCTATAAACAGCCTCAGTATTCTAGCAGTCTCACTGGAAGCCAAATTCTACATAAGATGGATTCAGTTGCATTGATAAATAACAAGAGCTATCAGCCCTGAATCATTCTCTGAGTTTAGCCAAGTCAGTGAACACTCACAGACACCGGCCCCTTCTTTCTAGATCCCTAGATTGTCTCTAGAGACTGCCTCTTGCCTTCTGGAATAAATGTGCGATGTAGGTAACAGGTGCCCTGCACCAATTTTGTGTTTCCACTGTGCTTGTGTTAATGTCAAATGTACTCGTCATTTAACGACTACTTTCAAAGGCCGGAGTCTTGGCATTTCGGAAATATTCTGTTCATTTTCCACTAAACTGAATCTGTCCTCTTTAAAAGAGAGACAGGAAGAAAGATAGACTTAGGATGGGGGTGGCCAGGATAGATATGGCAATTAGCAATCCAATTATTATAATCATAGTTACATTAATTATCTTTGTAAGAGCAATCATGAAATTAATAATATCAATTAAGGCTTGTAACACATCCACTATGTCATTACTATCTGACAGAAGTGGATCTGGCACTTAAAGTTTTAATTCTCCTGGTCATACCAAAAGCTGATAGTCCACTGGGGGATGAATGACTCTCTGGATAGCCTGCTGCAATTTTCCCCTGGCATTTAGCATTCTGGGAGGAACCATATTTATCTAAGGTGGCAAGCTGCCAAAAGTCCCACAAAGGAGGATTTTCAAATGTGAATCAACAAGGACAGTTTTCAAAAGTACTTCATTAAAAAAGTAAGCCTTTCATGTTGAGAAGGGCACAATTTTCTGGTTTCAGACTCAGAGAGGGCAACGTTCAAGTCCCTTAGACTTAGAGTGACTGTGACACTGAAAACGTCATTTAACTTCAGTTCTCTAGACTAGTGGTATCAACTCAAATAGAAATGGGGACCACTAAACCATCCATAAGAATCCCTGATGGCCACATATTGACCTAGAAAAACACATGTTGGCATGGTTGTTTAGTCATTTTCACTCATGTCTGAGTCTTCATAACTCCATTTGTGGTTTTCTTGGGAAATATACTGGAATAGTTTGTCATTTCCTTTTCCAGATCATTTTATAGATGAGGAAACTGAGGCAAACAGGGTTAAAAGATTTGCCCAGGGTCACATGGCTAATAAATATTTGAGGTCACATCTGAACTCAGGTTTTCTTGAATTCAGGCCTAGGGCTCTATCTACTATGCCACCTAGCTGCACTACATATTGACATTATCTGTGTTCTGTTGTGTATTTATGTATTTTGTTAAATATTTCCCAATTATATTTTAATCAAGTTTGGCTGAACTTGGGAGCATTGTGAGTCACCGTTTTTGTTACCCTGGACAACTCTCATGCTACAAACTGTAGAAGAGACTCTAATCTGCATTAGTGGTATATGTTTCTTCACCCAGGGTCTTTCTTATATCAATGAAATGACAAGGAGGTCATCCCAAGATAATATTCCACCTTAACTTAGGAACACTACATCTTTCAGGCTGAAAATTCCTGCCTCTTTTGGCTTCTTTGAAAGCCTTCAACACCTCTCTCTGCATACAGCCTCAGGAGAAAAAAAAAATGAAGAGAAAAAAATAAGATTTCTTTATGGTGATCCTTGGCTCTGGTGTGAAAGCTCAAAAAAAATCCATTTTTTGTGAATTTTGAGGGAGGAAAAACAGATTAAAAGTAAGCTGATTAGCGCTAATGCAAATGAGATTTGAGTCTCTCTTTTGTCCTGTCATATAGAGTTATAGAATTTTCAGCCCAAAGGGGCCTTCAAGATCAACATTCTTAAAGGAGGACAGCTACATCTCTGTTGGTTCAAAAAGGCAAGAGCAAAATATCCTGTTTATCTCATACGGAGGGCAGACTTCTCCTTAGTCTGATTCATCTGTCTAAAGAAAGAAGGTACAAACTGAAATTCCAACATAATTCAGAATCTGAATAATGCAGGGAGCACTGGCTTTTCTGTCCAATAAACAAACTAATCACATCAGAAATTTATGAGAAGAGAGAGAAATATACAACCTCCTAATGGCCCCCCTGCTTCTCTAATTGTGTGTTGGTTATCTAGTCAAGGAAATTAGCCCTGATATAGGCCAGACCTCCAGGCGAACATATTCCTTCCCCCATCAGTGTTCTTCACTTAGATATAAATATCCAAGTCAATACGACAGACCCATGCTGGGTCCCCTTCTGAGCCCTGGAATTACGAAGACACTTCGCCTCCGATGACATCCACTATGATTCTAAAATCCTATGAATTGGGTGACACTGAATTCCCCAAAAACAAGAATGCCCTTTCTGATTCGCCCTGTGAAATCTTTAATAGAAAAAAAATGTGTGTTTTCGTTTATCTGTTATTTTGTGAGGGTCCCAAGAGACCATTTGCCAATGGCCATCACTTGGCTTTATAGAATGCTCTAATCATGAATTAGTGGACAGACAACCATAGCCTGGAAGCCACAAAGACCAGGACACAAGTCTTACTTGTGGTAAATATTAGTGGTAATGATAACTTCATATAATGCTTTGAAGTTTGCAAAGTACTTTCCAAGTGTTATTTCAATTTATCCTCACAATCGCCCTGAGTGGTAAGTGCTTTCAGTAGCCCTGTTTTAGAGTTGCAGCAGATAACAGTTGGGTGGCACCCAGGATCACAAGTCATTCATTGTCTGAGGCAGAATTTAAACTTGGGTTTTTCTAACTCTAGGTCAAGTGTCCTATCCATTGCGCCATCTACACGTCACATATAATCATCATGCAACACTGGGCAAGTACCTGAAACTAGTATGGTGCCAAACAACATTCTATTATTATAATCTGCACAATATTTTCTGATCTGAATTAGTAGACTATTACAAGTCCGGAAGATAAGTTCAGGAGACTCCTTAAAAAGGGAAAGAGCCTTTTCCAAGATCACCGTGGTCTTCTTACCTTCCAATTCAATTCTCATCAGGCTGCCTCAGAACTCCTAGATCCTCAGTCAGTACTTTCCCACAACATGGGACTATAAGGAAAAAGAGAGAATTTTTATTTTAATAGATTTTTTTAAATATTGTAAGACTGCTACAAAATAGAAGGTCATCCAAGCAAGCACTGGGGTTGGTTTCTTCCTTCCTTCTTTGACAGAGAAGCTCTTAGGTACAAGACCATTGTGCTAGAGACAAAATAGGTGCACACATAACTAAGAAACAATCCTCACCTGCAAAAGCTTTGGATCTGCTTAAATTTGTTCTTTTGGTTTTCCACATTGTGCCTTTCCAAGGCAGTCAATACACTGAAGAAAAACTTGGCCTTAGTATTAAAAGACCTGAACTCAAAATATTGGCTGTTCTATTCATTAGTTGAATGATTTCAAGAATATCACAGTCTCTCTGAACTTTGTCTCTTTGATTATGATCACCAAGACTTAGACATTTAGAACTGAGTCAGACCTCACTGGTTACAGAACACAGATTTAGAGTTGTAAAGGACTTTAAAGGGCATCAAGTTCAGCTCTTTCAGTATACAGATGAGGAAGCTGAGGTTCAGAGTTCAGTGATTTACCCAAGGTCACATATGTCGAATATGTCTGGGGTGGGAGTCAAACCCAAGCCCCATGGCTTCAGATCCAGCATCTTCTTTATGATGTTGCCTGTCCTCCAGAGAGAGAGGATATTGTACAATGCTCCCACCCCACAATGCAATGCAGGGAAATCCTGAGTCAAATCAAGTGATATCCAGAGGAGGGTATCCAGGTAGGCTTGTGGAGTGGAATCAATAGGTCATATAAGGGTCATTTGAAGCAACAAGGATTTAAAGGGAACATTTCCCTCTTCAAATATCTGAGAGATTGTTAAGGGAAAGAGACATAGGATGTGTTCTATTTGGCCCCAGAGGACAGAAGTAACATGTAGAATTTGCAAAGAGGCAAAATTATGATTAATGTAAAGGAAAATATTCTAATAATTAGACCTATGTCAAAAAAGAGTGGGCTATCTCCAGAGGCAGCGTAATAACTGATCACTTATAAATCACTTTCAGGTTTATGAGACCCTAGCCCATGGCCACAAAGCTAGTGTCAGCGTTGGACCCAAAACCAAGTAGTCAAGACTCTAACATTCTATCTACTGAAAATCTAGGATTGTGTGAATGTCCATCATTTAGTCAAGCATTTATTGAGCACCTACTATGTGTCAAATACTATGCTAAGTGCTGGTGACATAAAGACAATTAAGAGAAAATCCCTGCTCTTGAGGAACTCTCATCCTAATGTAATGGTACCAGTACTTTCTATGTACAAATTCACTTTCTTGAGTATATGAAGACAAGACACATTGTCAGTGTCTAACTTTCAACATCTTAGAATCCTTCTAGGACTCGCTGGGATAGAACCCAAGAATCACCCACATTGGCACTGTGGAGGGGACACTATAAAAATGCAAAGGCTTGGTTAGTGTATGCACCCAACCTGGCAACTCTATAAAAGCAAAGTTACAATTAACATATTGTACGATCAAGCGCTTTCTTAATTCAGTTATACCTCACCCAGTCTGCTCACCAAGCATTTTTGGAATCTAATTGGCATGAAAGGCAGGATAAACTATGCACAACAAATTGGGTGTGAAACAATGTTAATTTAGATCATCCCTACCACACAAAACTGCTATTCCTAAGGTATTTTTTGTGTTTTTTTTGTTTTTTTTTTTTTTTTTTTTACAGACACTGAGAGGTTTGAGGATTCTGGATAATCTCCAGATTGAGCTCTCAAGCAATGCTGGGTTATTACTTAACAACTAAAAAAAAAAATGTCACAACTTTATATTTGGAATATATCTTTGGCATTATAGCGTCCCTCTCTCAATTACTTTGTACTTTCCTATTTGCCTTACTTCAATCCCATTCACTCACAAGTCAAGACGTCATCCATCATTCCCAGACATATTTTACCCAATTTCATGATGTTACTGTTCTTCCTCAAAAATGAAGGACAAACAACAACTTGTTTTGCACATGTTCTATTTTATAAAATCTTTGTCTCCTTGATCTAGACCTAGAAGGGACCTTGGAGCTTATCTGCTCCAATATCTTCCTTTCAAAGATGAGGAAACCAAGGCCTAGAGAAGTTAAATGACTTAGCTGAGATTATGTAGGTTGTAACAGGCAGACCTAGGATTTGAATCTCACCCCAAAGATAGAATTTGTTCTTCTGTACTACATTGTTTAACAAACCTAGCAGATAAAATGAACATTTTTGTACAGCAGTATGGTCCAGTAGAAAGAGGCCTGCTTCTGGAATCAGAGGCTCTGGGTTAATTTCCTTCCTGTTACTTATTCCCTGTGTGACCTTGAGCAAAGGACTTAAATTCTTTGGGACTCACTTTCCTCAGCTGTAAAATGAAAAGAATAAATGAACTCTAAGATCCCTTTCACCTCAACCCTTGATCCTAAAATGAATTTCAGCTCCTTGAAGCTAAGACATGTTTCATTTTTGTCTTTGAATGACTAGTACCTAGCATGGTATTAGGTACATCATATGTGTATATATATGTATATATATATACACATATATACATGCATATACATATACACACACATATATATATGTATATATATATTTATACATATAATAGAATTTACATATATGGAATTAAGTATTGAACCTGGGGGGGATAAAAATGAGGATCCATTCCTTGGTAAGCAAAGCAAAAGTGGACAAATAATTATATTTAAACCTTAGAGATTCATTAGAACCGGGTGCTTGATGTGTGTATATGTGTGTGTGTGTGTGTGTGTGTGTGTGTGTGTGTGTGTGTGTGTGTGTGTGTGTGTGTGTGTGTGTATCCTGGCCCCACCACACTTTGGCAGTCTGATGAGCTGGAAGGAACCTTAAAGATTATCTAATCTGTCATTCTGCAAACTAGTTTTCAAAATCTCAGAAAGGGTAAGTGACTGTCCAAAAACCACCACACATTTATGTCAAATCTATTTTAATTGAGCCATAGTGGATGCAGGTAAATCTGTAAATGGCAGAGAAAAGATGTTTAGCAAATTGTTTCCTTAAAAGTACTTTAATTACATGGTTTTAGTAGCAAACTGAAAAAAGTCTCTAGTAATATATATAATTCCCCCTTTTTTGTAATTTTCGAGGAGAATGAAATAATTGTTTCTCTGATATGAGTCTGGAACGACACGCATTCACTGTGAAAACATATTTAAGTGATATCATTTTCCTTTATAAAATTAGATTGAGTAGTGCTTGGGTTCTTTTACAGAAAACCTGACGTTCATAGTTTAAATTGTGCACACTATCACAGGAAGTCCTTCTCATTAGCTTTCTGGAGGAAACTGAACTCTGGGAAATGATGCCCATTAGTGAGAAAGGAAGATAAAAGCAGGTGTTTTTCCCTCTAACAAAATCAGAGAAACTGCTTTCCCTCAGGGGGAGACATGTTTCTTAAAAGGCTTGGTTGGCTTTTTCATGAAGACTTAAAAAACCCTTTTTTTCCTAATCAGCATATGAGTTTACTTCTTCCACTTGCTTTTTGGAAATATTTTCAATGTTGAGCAAGTTTTTTATACTGGTGTGTTGGTTTATGCTGTCAGAATAAAGAAATACCTTTATACCGAAATAATTAATAAAAGCTAGCATTTTGGGGTCACAAAGCACTTTGCATACACTATTCTATTATAATACCCCACCCATGACCCCATATATGCATTATGATTTCCATTTTTAAGGTAAACACTGAGGCTAAGAGTTGCAATGCATCTCATAAGCAGCACATATGCCTCTGATTGGATAACTATGGATTAGAAATTCACTGCTCTTTCCTCCTATCCCATACTCTATATTCCCTACCTTAGAGGCCATGACAGCTTAATCAAGTGCCACTTGTATATGTAGATTAATTAAATTCCCTCCCTCACATATTATGGGAGAAACAAACATCATGGGAAAAACCAAAGGAAGACCAAGAAAGGTATGAAAATACCTGGGAATGAGGAAGGGTTTGGGCGTAGACAGGGTAGTTAACCTTTGAGATGTGATCTGAGTGATGTCCCAAGCCCACTCACCCCCAAACACCTCTGGCCTGACCTGGTGTTTGGGGATTTAGGTATTTTTTCTGGTCGGTATTCATTTAGTCACTCAGTCGTGTCTGACTTTTTGTGACCCTGTGGACCACAGCATGTCAGTATTGTCCATGGGGTTTTCTTGGCAAAGCTATAGAACTGCTTTGCCAGGTAAAGGTAAACACACCTTATAAGTCTCTGGAGATATAAATTCAACATGAGGCAGCAATAAATGACCTCAAATTGTGGCCTCAGATATCTATAATCAAATGCAAAATGCTTTAGTAATAAACAAGGTTACCTGAGAGGGCTAACAGAAGGAAGTAGATTTGAACTCATCCATTAATGCTACTTAGTGAAATGAGACCTATGACTGAAATGTTGTTGTGAGGGAATATAGCTTGTTTCAAAAGAGCAGAGCAGATAAAAGGAAACAGAACAGTACTGTGCATTAAAAGGAGAGGGCAGCTAGGTGGTGCGGAGGAGAGAGCTGCTGGGCCTGGAGTCTGGTAGGCTCGTCTTTCTAAGCTCAAATCTTGCCTTACTGAGATGTGTGAACTTGGTCATGTCATTTAATTCTGTTTGCCTCAGTTCTTCATCTAGAAAATGATCTATGACCAAACAAGAGAAAGATGACATTGTGAAGTACAAAATGGATAACGCTGATTACATTAAATTGAAATGTTTTTGCACAAACTAACTGCAACTAAGATTAGGAGAGAAGCAGAAAACTGGGAAAGAATTATTTCAACTAGTGTCTGTGATCAAGGCTTTATTTATAAAATATATAGAGAAATGAGTCAAGTTTTAAGAATGCAAGTCATTCTCAAATTGATAAATGGTCAAAGGATGTGAACAGGTAATTTTCAGAGGAAGAAATTAAGGCTATGTATACTAATATGAAAAAATGCTATAAATCACTATTGATTAGAGAGATGCAAATTAAAACAGCTCTAAAGTACCGCATCACATCTATCAGACTGGCTAACATGACAAAATAGGAAGATGATAAATGATGGAGAAGATGTGGGAGAGTTAGAACCCTAATTCATTGTTGGTGGAGCTGTGAGCTGATCCAACCATTCTGGAGAGCAATTTGGAACTATGCCTAAAGGCCTACAAAAATGTACATACTCGTTGACTCAGCAATATTGCTCCTAGGATCATATCCCAAAGAGATCATAGAAATGGGAAAGGGTCCCACATGTACAAAAATATTTATAGCAGCTCTCTTTGTGGTGGTCAAACACTGGAAATCAAGGGGATGCCCATCAATTGGGGGACAGCTGAATAAATTGTGGTATATGAATGTAATGGAATGCTACTATGCTATAAGAAATGATGAACAGGAAGACTTCAGAGAGGCCTGGAAAGACTTATATGAACTGATGCTAAATGAAAGGAGCAGAAGCAGGAAAAGATTGTGCACAGTAAAAGCCACAGTGTGTGAGGACTGTTTCTTATAGACTTTGCCCTTCATAGCAATGCAAGGACCTAAAACATTCCCAAAGGACTCTTAGGGCAAAATTCCATTCACATCTAGAGAAAGAACTATGGAATCAGAATGCAGAACAAAGTAGACTATTTTCTCTTGTGTTATGTTTTGTTTTGGTTTGGTTTCTCTCATGGTTTCTTCCATTCTTTTTTAATTCTTCTATGCAACATGACTAATACGAAAATGTGTTCAATAAGAATGTATGTGTAGAACCCATATAAGAATGCATACCATCTTGGGAAAGGAAGGGGGAGGGAAGGGGAGAAAATTTAAGACTTATAGAAGTGGTTGCTAAAAATCAAAAACAAATAAATTATTTTATAGAAAATGATCCAGAGGAGGAAATGGCCATGCATCCCAGTATCTTTTCAAGAAAACCCCAAATGTGGTCAATAAGAGTTGGATATGACTCAAGAGACCAAACAACAACAAATTAAGAAGACAGGCTCATCTGAGGAAATAAATGAGCCAGAGGTATAATCATGACAAAGAGCATGGGAGTCCATATATAAGCAGAGATGCCAACACAAGTGATACTGTCATGGGAACATAATACATATCTCCTAAAATTAAGGAGGAAATAGATGAGGGTTTCTGAAAGTGGATCATATAGATGGCATTGGATAACCAGGAAACTCATTGACCAACTTAAACTAAAAAAATGTTCTGAAGATGGAAATAAGAGATTATACATCGATGCTGAATTCAAAAGTGAATGATGTTCATATAAGAAAGTTGTCAACAGTACAAGATCACAGAATGAGAAAAAACTGACAAAGGATGTCAGAGACAACAAGAAAAAAACATTTTTACACCATATTAGGATCAAGGAAGAGAAAGAGTGTTCCTTACGGTGGCCTGAATGATGACTACATGTGAATGAAAGAAGGCAAAGCTCCTATTTATTTATTCAGTTCTCTCTAGTCAGTAAAATTGTCTTTGGATGGAAAAGAACAGAACAAAAAAAAAGGATAAAGAGAAGTTCAAAACTAAGGCCAGCTAATTTAAAAAAAAAGAGTAGTAAAGGAGAATTGGCTTTCACCAAGCCTGGATGAACAACATTCCAGGGCTAAAAGTATTCATCATCATGATTTCTGGACTATCAATAAAAAGAAGAGGTGTTACAGGATTTGAAGGTGGAAAGCAGTGCCCCAATTTTCTGAGGAAAACAAACAAAGGCATGCATAAATGAACAGGAATTTGAATAAGAATAAAATAGGAATCTATTCATCATAAAGGCAACTAGAGCAGTAGACCTGACCTCAGGAAGACTCACCTTCCTGAATTCAAATCTGGCCTCTGATACTTACTAGCTGTAAGACCCTAGGCAAGTCACTTAATTCTGTTTGCCTCACTTTCCTCATCTGTAAGGTGAGTTGAAGAAGGAAATGGCTAATCACTCTAGTATCATTGCCAAGAAAACCCCAGATGGGGTCACAAAGAGTCAGACACAAATGAAATAACTGAACAGCAACAGTTCAGTGAATACAACAGTCTATTCACTATAGACTCAGGAAGCTTGCCTTGCATTCCTGGCAAAATTCAGAATGGATTCTTAAAGAATAGTTTTGTGAAAATCTTGAAAAGAAAACAGTGGTGATAACTAATAGCCAGCATAATTTCAACAAGTACTTCTATGGGTGGAATTCCTACCTATTCTTTCTAGTTCTGCCAAGCAGCACTTACTCCTGCTTCCATGGAGCAACCCTTCTGATATTAGATGCTAAGTTTCATACCTCCCTCTCCTCTAAGTCTCTTTTTTCTCTCTCTAAGTTATAAAAAGCCACACATTCTTTGTTGGTTCCTTTTACAATACAGCTTCAAATTCCCATGGCCCCTTTTCTCCCCCTTTCTTTCTTGACCCTAGTAAACTTTGGCCATATTTATAATAACTGAATGATCAAGTCATTCTATCATAGCCATGAGAAATGAGAAGGCAAAACAGAAAGTCTTCATGCTCAGAAGGGGGTGGGAGTGGGAAGGAGGGTGCCATTGTACAGGAGGCTCTTCTCCTCACAACCTGCCCTGCAGTTTGCAGGGCCTTTAGTCAAGCTCCGCAGCAATTTCTAGCTCTAATCAGGGAACAGCTAAATTCCCTTCATCCATCATTAAAGATTGTTTATCAAGATGTGGCAGATGAATTAGTGTAATCCTTATCATTTAATGTAGCCCAGCTTGATACCTAGGATAGAATTAGTTCTTGAAATTAAGAAGCTTAGGGATGTGGGGAAATGTGGATTCTTCAATTGAAGTTTCTGGAAAGAGGGAGGGTGTGGGGAGTGGGGGGAATGCCCATGATTATTGCAATATGGAGAGGGAACAGATGTGAAAGGGGGATGCTAGCATCCACATATATGCAATGCCTTTGTGTCAAAAAGGATGGGGGGGGCAACATTAAATATTAACTATGAAGAAATGATTTTACAATAATCAAGACAATCTGGGTCTTTTTTCTTCCTCTGAGATACAAGCTAGGGGCGACTCTCCTTTATGAGATTCCATTTTTAAAGTATGTGAAGTGTGAGCCACCCTAAGCACTCAATGTTCCTTTTGAAGATACCAAAATAAGACAACTGATCTAGACAGAGTTACTACAAGCATTAGTCTTGTGTGAAATTTTCAGAGCAACTTGTAACCTGCATATGGGAATTTCCTGAGGATTTTAAATTGGTCTCTTATTTCAATAGTGGAGATCGTGGCATAACATTGGCAAATCCTTTAATTGCCTTCAAGAGATGCTGCTGATAGAACTGCCAAAATATTAGCTCCCTATTCAGGACAGTGTTGTGATCTGGGACCCTACCATGTTAAACATAGACTGTAGAATGCAGGACAGGGTTGGGCAGAGGGAGGTAAAGGACAAAGTGAATCCATTGAAGAGTGGAGATGGCTTTTCACTCTATTTTTTCTGGCCTAGACCTTCCTCAGTGCCTAGAGAAATTCTCTCCCTGGAAGACCCTTCCTCTGTGCTGGTGCCCTTCTCCTGTTGGTGAGATCACTGTTATGCTGCTAAAAAAGGGACAATATCCCCCTCCCACATTTGTGCACTTCTTTTTTGCATATTATTCTTTTCCTGATATTGAAACCAACAATTAGAAGGCAAGTTCCATGAGAGCAAGGTCCATCTTTCTTTGTGCTTAAGAAAGACTCGGCCCAGCAAACAGGACCTATTAAGAAGTTTATTACAGCCTTGGCTTGACTGTATAAGCAAGAGCTTAGAAGCAGAAATATACAACTTTTGCCAAATTGAAACTTAGAATTAAAATGAGTAGATTCCTGCGTTTTAGTGGACATTTTCATTTTTTACTTTTGACAAAAATTGAACCCTCTGTATTGGTTCCCATTTTCCTTCAACTCTGAAAGGCACCTGCTGGGATGGAGTGAAGGGGATGGAGATTGTGGTTTGTTTATCTGTGCATTTCTTTCCTCCCAAAACCAATGATTTTGGAAGTGAGATGAGAGGCTACAGTACCACAGAACTGCTAGGATAACAAAATCACTGACTGTTAGAGCTGAAAGAAGACTTAAAACATAGAAATCAAAGCATCACTGAATCTCAGAGTAGGAAGGCATCTCTGAGGCCATTTAGAACAGTCCACAGCTGAGCAAGAATATAGCCCACAAAATAGCTAAGAGGTAACCTTTCAGCCTTTACCTGAAGACTTGTACTCAGAAAGAATCCAATATCCCTGAGACAACCAATGGTACTTGTGAATAACTGTGTCCTGGGAAATTCTCCGTGACAACAAATCTAAAGGTGCTTCATTGCAACTTCCGCCAACCGTGTCATGGTACTGTCCTTAACAGACAAATTTAGTAATATAATTCCTTACCTTAAGGCAGCTAGATGGCTAAGTGGATAAAGGGCTGGGCCTTGAGTCGGGAAGACCTGAGTTCAAATCCCGCCTCAGAGACTTACTAACTGTGTGACTCTCGGTAAGTCACTTAACTTCTATTTGTCTTGGAGGTGACTTGGTGGATAGAGTCCTAGGCCTTGAGTTAAGAAGACCTGAGTTCAAATCTGGCCTCAGTCCCTCATTAAATTTGTGACCCTGGGCAAACCAATTAGCCTCTCTTTGCCTAATCTCCTGGAGAAGGAAATAGCAAACCAATCTAGTATCTTTCCCAAGAAAACACCATGAACTCTATTGGCAGGATATCATCCATAGGGTCAGAATCAGACATGTCTGAACAACTGAATCTTCAACTGCATGAAAAATATGTAATATGCTTTTAAATATCACTATCATTTCCAAATATACCCTCTCTAATCTCCTCCAAAGAAAGTTACCCCCCTTGTAATAAAAACTTGAAAAGAAAGAAAAATAAACCAGTAAAACCAACAGCATATCCACCAAGTCTGACAGTATATGTGCATACAATCATATGCATACACACATACACACACACACACACACACACACACACACACACAAAATGTCTCATAACTGTAATCCTCTACCTCTACAAAGAAGGGAAGAAAGTTGATTTTCTCCACTACTCTTAGGTATCAAGCTTGATCATGACAATTATGAACTATTCAGTTTCACTTTGCTATTGTTGTTTTCAATTTATACTAACGTAGACGTTATACTGTGTTAAATGCTTGACAGCAACCATCACGTCCTCAGTGAGTCTTATCTTCTCTTGGTTAAACTTTTCCAATTCCTTCAACTCAGAACATTAGGAGGAAAATACAATTTTCTCCTTGTTTTCTTTGGTTGGAGTTTGGAAAAATATTGATATATTTTTATATTGTAATCACCTTTTTGAAAAATCAAACTCCCCCATAACCCTATTCCCCTTTATAGTTGACGATAATGAAGGAAAATCATCCACTTTGCATGGTGGCACAAGCCTATAATCCAAGATAATAGAAGGCTGAAGCAGTCAGATTTCTTGAGTTCGGGATTTCTGAGCTGATGTGGGCAGAGGCTAATGGTGTCTGCACTAAGTTTGGCAATGACATTGTGAGTCACTAAGATCTGGAGGCCACTAGATTGCTAATAGAAGGATAAAAACCTGAGGTCAGAATAAATAAAATAAGTAATGACTTTTTAATATTAAAATTTTAAGATGCAAAATTTCCATGCTAAGAGTAGAATTGGTCTGGGAATTAACATCTGTACTTCTAACTTGAGAAAAATAAGTGAAAGGAAGGAAGGAAGGAAGGAAGGAAGGAAGGAAGGAAGGAAGGAAGGAAGGAAGGAAGGGAGGAGGAAGGGAGGGAAGGAGGGAGGGGAGGGAAGAAATAAATATAGCAATGTTATCTGACAGCATATGCCATATATAGAACCCACCATTTACTACCTCTCTATGAGAGAATAATAATGTTTTTTTTAGAACCAAGATCATTTGTTGTTTTTAATGTGAATTCTAATGTCTCTTAATATTGTCATGTTACTCCACTGGCATTGATCAAATACCTACTATGCGCCAGGTACTTCATAAGCTCCATTTTCATTGTAATTACTCTATATATGGTTCTCTCAGTTCTATTTTCTTTGCTTAGCATGAAACCAGCACATAATTTGATAGTTCATTGATTTAGAGCTGAAAGAGACCGTAATCACCAATTGACTATCTAAGCCATTCATTCATTCATTCATTCATTCATTCATTCTTTCACAAATTATTCACTAAATGTTAATCATATGCTAGTCACCAACCAAGGAGAGAAAGAAGTCAGAAAATCTGGACTTATGCAGCTTAGACCTATGCCAGATAGAAACTGAGAGAAATATTTAGTGCTACATCAGAAGCAGATGACCTCTCAGACTCCAAGTGACTTCATTTGGAGATCATTTCTTAAGCTTTTCTTTGCCACTTACCAAATAGGTCATTACCCTGGTCAATTGAGCTTCCTTAAGCCTCACAGTGGTGAAGCTAAAGATGAAACCTTAGCTCACTGAACAGTCAGTTCCATTTAGGTGCTTGAATGATCACAACTACCAAACAGCTGGTTATTTTGCCTGATTTAAACTGTTTTTCCTTCTGTATAACCCTCTCAATATAAAAAATGGGAAAGGTCCAAGCAAAAGACGTATAAATACTCTATGTGGTAGCTAAGACCTTAAAGCCAAGGGATGTCCACTGATGGACAAATGACAGGAAAACATAATGGTTGAGAAGAGGGAGGAAGGAAGGAAGGAAGGAAGGAAGGAAGGAAGGAAGGAAGGAAGGAAGGAAGGAAGGAAGGAAGGAAGGAAGGAAGGAAGGAAGGAAGGAAGGAAGGTCCTTCAGTCTTTTCAACAGAGAGGTGGTGGATGACAAAAATAGGTAGATGGATAGATAGATACATACACACAAACATAATATATATTATTTACATATTGTGAATGTGTGTATATGCACGTTGTTGTTTAGTCATGTCCAACTCTTTGTTATGCCATTTGGGGTTTTCATGGCAAAGATATGTAGAGGTTTGTCATGGAAACTGAAGCAAATGGAGTTAAGTGACTTGCCCAAGGTCAGAGAGCTAGTAAGTGTCTGTAATGTAAAGATCTTCCCCACCCATTAACAGGCCTCAGGTAAAACCCTTAGGGGAAACTTAATTAGAGGAAGCTTGTTTTGTAGGAAAGTCCACACCTTTGCTTAATTGCTGGGTCATAAAGGTTGTGCCCTCTACCTCTGAAAAGTGTATATATAAACTCTGAGGTGAGGTTGTGCTTTGGAGGCTTACTGTTTGTAAAAAGGTTCATGTGTCAGATGGGTGCCCATTAAGGAGCTCCCCTGACTTTAAAAACCCAAATGTTGGTGCTTCTCTCTCTGGTTACTATGTCTATATGTCAGAGAGTTGGATCTGTCTGTTGATCTGTGTTGTATGTATTGCTTATGGTCAGATAGAAGCCTTATCTGTTGGTTTTTATTTCTTGGCTTGTATTTTCTCTGTTGGCATATATAATTAATATTAATATTATTATATTATTTAATTAACCAAATTATTAATTTAATTATTAAATTAATTAAATATTAATTGATTAATATTTATGTATATTATATATATTATACAATTGAAGAAGATTATTGACCCCTCAAAAGTTGCTTTCCTTTTAGAAAAGCAGATTTCAGAACCTGCGTTAGCAGACCATCCTGGGTGTGTCAGGGTGCTTGCTGTTACTGTGCCTAACTTGAGCTCAAATCATCCTGACTGCAGGATTGGCAATCTATCTGCTTCATCTTCTAGCTGCCCCATACATGTATGTAATTATGTGTATATTTCTGTGTACATAAATGAGTGTTTACACATGTATAGTGCTGCTCAGACATTCAGTAGTGTTCAACTCTTCATGACCCTGTGGACTATACTGTCTGTGGGGTTTTCTTGACAAAGACCCTGGAGTTCTTTGCCATTGCCTTCAAAAATGGATTAAGGCAAAGAGGTTAAGTGACTTACCCAGAGTCACATAACTAGTTTTTGAGCTGGATTTGAACTCAGGTCTTGCTGACTTCATGCCCAGTGGTCTATTCATCAAGCCATCTAGGTGCCTTTTACAAATGTATGTGTATACACATATACATACATATACGTATATTTATATTCAAGTAGCTGCAAATAGATGTGGAGGAGTATTATAGATCTGTAGCACAAAAAAGAAAATAAATGAACAAAAGAAAAGGAAAATGTCCATTATAAGAGCTTGTCTTTTTAAGATAAAAAGTGTTTCCAACTTCCAAACAACCTAGCACACACTTATAAACACAATTATTTATTTTGAGAAACTCTTTGCAAGCACTGACGAATCATTTTTAAAATCTCTATTTCACCATGTAGATCTAGTTCCCCATAAGTATATAGAGCTAATGAATGAACCATATGGGAGAAGGAAATCCAACCATTTCCATGGCATCACCCTTAATTACCTGTTTTTAGTGCTTCCAATGTTTTCCATTCAATTCCATCCAATGAAACTTTACCAAGCACCCACTACGTACAAGATTAATATGGCACAAGAGATCAGGTGCTACTCTGGAAATCAGTAAGAACTGGGTTCACATTCTACATCTCATAGTTCTGAGCTGAGTGACCATGGACAACTTATGGAACTTCTCTGAACTACAGCCAGCTATCTGAGACTGATGCACTGAAAAGATATAGAGACCGAAGATATGGGGATAAATAAAGTACCTGTGTTCAAATCCTAGCCTTGCCACTTACAACATTTTTTATGACTTTGAGCAAGTAAATGCATGTGACTTTCTTCAGTGGCTGAATGAAAGCATTAGACTAAATGACTTTTAAGATCCTTCCCATTCTAAATGTACAAAGGTGCTAAACTCTAGAAGGGAAGCCATCTAAGCTGATGGAAAGCATTCCCACCTTGATGAAATCATAGATCACTGAGGTATGAGGATGACATGTGAAGGTGAGATAATAATGAAAACTCAGATTTAAATAACCTTTAGAATTTATAAAGCACTTTCAGGAAGGGCAATTTTGCAATGGGATATGTGAAAGTATTATCATGCAATTTTTCGGATGAGATAATTGAGGCCCAGAAAGGTTGAGTGATTCTCTCAAGGTCACACATATAATGAGTTCAGAACTGGAATTCAATCTCAGATTTTCTGACTCTAAATTCAATATTCCTTCCACAGCTGCTCTGCCTCCAGGGATTGGACTGTCTGAGTATTAGTCTCCCTCCATTCTTTCACTAGTAAAAATCCTCTTCTTTTATAGATGAAAATATTAAGCCCAAGAGGAAAAGTGATTTGCCCAAGATCACACAGTGAGTTAGCAGCAAACCTGCAATGGATCTTGATGACTCTCTCTGGTATCCTCCACAGATGCTGCTCCAAACCCTTTTTTCTCACTCCTCAGCAGAGTATTGGAAACTTAATTCCTTGAAGGCTTGTCTGACCTTTGGCCACACTGGTCAGGTCTGTCCATATGACTCACATGCATATTGCATATTGTGGCATATTGACCCACATGAACTGCAGATCTATATTCATAGGTCTTGAATTGAAAATCTTTGGTCCCATTGCTGGCTCCTTTATGGTAAAGAATCATTTTGTCCTGAGTTTTATTCTGAAAATCTTTTCTGGCTTGTGGAAGCTGTTTTTCTTTTTTTTCTATTTCAAATGGTATCTATGCCTGAGGCACACCTTTTTATCCTGACCAGAACCCCCTTCCTTTTTCTCTACCCATTCTTGGGAACCTCCAGTAATTAGATGATGTTGGCCAAGAAGCCTCAGTTTAGGAACTTATCATTATCCAGACTGTAATGGTAACTTAAATGGGAAGATCTTTCATTAATAGGCCCATGTGACCTGCCCGGATTACATGGAAGCCTGAGTCACATGAGTCTGTGGAGGGAGGAATTTGCTGAAGGGGTGGAGCAGGAAGTTGTAACAGGAAGAGGTGAAGGTAGAGCAGAGGTGAGAAGAAATTTGGTCATGAGAGCAGTCAGAACCAGGAAGGATGCAGGTAAGCAGGCAGCTGGTTAGTGGTTTGTTTGTGATTTGTTTAATGGAGATGGTTTGTGGGAAACCTAGCAGGGGGAAGGCTTGGCGATGTTGTTATCAGCATTGCTACTATATATAGATTTTTGTTACTATGATGGATTTGACTCTCTGGTGTCTGAATAAATGTTTTGGTTCTGTCTTCCATGTGGAGAGTCTGTTGTATTTTGAGATTCAGAATTGCTCTGGGATACTCAAGGCCTCTGTAGGTGCTATGAATATTACATTGGCACTACACTAACTGATTGTCTCCATCGTTAAAATAGAACTTCCCTGAGAGAGTTGGTCATGTCTGTATTCTTTCTTTGAATTCACAGTAATTAAAACAGTGCCTGGCTCAGATATCTCTTCCTTTGACCTAAGAAGTAGGACACCAATAATATCTGTCCAAGCAGGGCCTGATACCACCCTGTAAGATATGAGCCTCCCTAACCCCTAAATACCATTGAACCCTTTTCCGAATTGAATGATGATGGACAAAGAAATCTCAGCGGAAGCTTGGTGTGTCAATGAGCAAATCAAAAGACAAACAAAACTGCAGGACAAAGCAAAGGGGAACCAACCTCTCACCTTTTCCTGAAGACCATCAAGTCTAGGTTCCTTGAAAACATCCCTAATTTTAATTTGTTTTCTTGCCTCTCCCAGTTCCATAAGGGTAAGTCAGGTTTGGCTTCAATGTCTGTGTGTGTGTGTGTGTGTGTGTGTGTGTGTGTGTGTGTGTGTGTGTGTGTGTGTTCGTAATGGGGAGATAGATTTGGAGTCTGGGTGTAATAAAGAAGTGGCAGTCCTCTACTAAGTCTGTAGGGATTAAAAGAATCTCTTTAAATGGTGAGCGACTACAGAAGGTACTATTTGGGGATCATGTTAACTCTATCAAATTCGAGAACATCTTCCTTAATTCAATGCTTTTAGGCAGCCAAGGTTGCTTCAACATGGAATCAGTAGGAATGGGATCAGAAATTAAAATTAAAATTACCATTCAGTCCTTGAAAGATCATATTATCTGTAGATTCTTGAGTTGAAAAATCATCAGCTTATGGAGAATAAAGGCAATCATTGTCTAAATGAGCTTTTAACTGCCATGATATTTAAAGGATATGGTTGCTGAGTTAATAGAGACAGTGAATGTGGTCGTAAGCTACCACTCAAGGGATGTACAAAAATTGGTCTCTAGAAGAGGTGACCTTTAACTAAGGGAAGGACTGCTTTGTACTTGTCACTGCAGGGATTTGATGCAGTTGTTTAAAAAAAGAAAACCACCTTTTGGAAATGGACTTAGCAGCTCCTACTACATTTATGCCACTGGTTATTCCACAAAGATAGTGACTTTATACTGGGTGAAAAATGCACCAAGAACAAGAACTCAATGGATTTTTCACTAAGAAAAATGACTATTGGTATTAAATTATGGAATTATGATAATTACATAATATAATTTTAAAATGTCATAATATAATTTTAAAGCCCTTTAAGGCACTCTAGCCTTAAACACCTCATTTTGCAGAAAAGAAAATAAAAGCCCAGAGAATAACATAAAATAAGAGATATAGAGCTAAAAGGGATGGTGTGTCTAGAATGAATGAGGAGCCTATTAACAGCTGACTTCACCAGCAAAGATTTTCCTGATTTAAAATCTCACAACCTTTGTGGGAAGACATTTTTAAGTGAATACAAAGCATAACTTGGTAGTCTAGACATTATCTAAGAACTTGGCTTCCTAAAGCCATGTAGCCATTCAGGGTGAAATTTACCACCCAGGAAAGAAAATAAGGCATCACATAGGACTTTGAATTAGTACTAATCTCATCAACTTGTGCCAGAATTCTTATAACCATGATGAATTAAAATGGGCTCCATTCTCATCTCCCTGCTGAGCCTTCTGCCATGGCAAAAAGCCTCTGGGGAGAGTTTAATCAGAATACAACGTTTTTTTCTCTTCTGATTCTATTATATCCCTGACTGAGGGTTCGAGTTCTGGTCTTGCCCCTTGGACTTCTGAGAGAAATAAGTGCTTTGTCAGAGTCTATGGTGACTATGAACAAAAACAATGAATACATTGGATTAACAAATAACCCCATAGAAACCATACCTTTTATTTGTTGCAAACACAGAGAGTCCTTGCTATCCTTGTACAAGTCATTGCCTGGCCTTTCTGCCTTGCAAAAGCTAAAGAACACAAAGTGTGAGTGGTTATTAAATAACACTTAACTACAACATGAAAGGGCAGCTACTTGTCACAGTGGATAGAGTGTTGGGCTGCAGCCAAGAAGTCTCATCTTCCTGAGTTCAAATTTGGCCTCAGGCACTTACTAGCTGTGTGACCTGGGCAAGTCAGTTAACCCAGTTTGCCTCAGTTTCCCCATCTATAAAATGAGTTGGAGAAGGAAATGGCCAAACATTCCAGTATTTTTGCCAAGAAAACTCCAAATGGGGTCCCAAAGTGGTGGTTGCAACTGAGAATTGACTGAAATACAACCTATATACATTCTTTGCTTCAAGTCAGGGTAGCAGAAGTTGTGACTATACATTTTGATAGTGCATATGTATGTCTGTGATGCCTTTATAAAGCACATACAGGCAGCATGGGTCCCTTCTCTACCATAGGACGCAGGAAGCTTTGACAGACACAGGAAACAGTGAATGAGGTCATACCTATCTTGGCACTGAATTTTTTTTCTTCAGTTGATTTCAGTGGATCCATGATTATGGATATTTGTAGTCCTTTCAATGGTACAAATCACAAACCACCTATACCTCCTCATCTTGTATAACTCTTGGGTAAGTCCTTCCATAAATCCTCCACCAAGAATTCAGTCAAAAGTTAGTGATTAAAATATATTTCTCACTGCATAGTTGTGACTGATTATTTCACAGAAAACTGCTAAACAAAGCATTTTAAGCCAGTATCCCAGTTGCTGGATAATATGATGGACAATAAGACTTAATTACAATATTGGAATTTATAGAGATGACATATTGAGGGTTAAGAGGGACCTTGGGAGTCACCTTTTCTTAATATCATATATTAAGAGCTTTAAAAGACCTTAGATGCCATCAAATACAAATCCTTCCCTTTTACAGAGAAGGAAAGTGAGGACATAGAGATTAAGTGACTTGTCTAAGGTCACTTCAGTAGCTTGGATTTGAAACAAGGTCCCTAGGCTCTAAACCAAGCAACATTCACTGTAATATTGCTGCCTCTCAATTAGTTACACTGACTATCCTTACATACATCCTTGAAATCTCCAAGCTACAAGAGATCATCCAGAGCAATTAATCTAATGCCCTCACTTTTAAAGTGGGCATTGTCTAAGGCATATATTGTTCATATCACTTGTGTGATACATATGATACTATTGAAATAATAGGGATTATTATTGCTTTTATAAATGATCTCCTCCATTCACTTGGAAGCTACTGAAAGAAAAAAATTGAGTCTTATACATTTTTATATCCCCCACAGTATAGAGGACAGTGCCTTGCACATAAAAAGCACTCAGAAGTTTGCTGAATTGATAGATGAATCAACCTACTAATTAGCGAATGGATAAATGTGAGTTTTAAATGTTTTATACATGTAAAACTTCTATAGTATCTTCCTTTCTCAAGAAATGGTCAAAATTCTAATGCTGATTCACAGATGAAGATTTATAAGAGAGAAGCACAAACCAGTGCACAACTTAAGAGGATGATGACTGAGTGCATTTAGGGTAGGTACTTGAGTGTGCATGTTATTTTCTCCATGAGTTTAGAGCAGGGGTGGGGATCTGTGTCCTTGAGGTGATATATGGTCCTCTAGATCCTCAAATGCAACCCTTTGACGGAATCCAAAATGTTCTGAGAAGTTTGGATTCAGTCAAAGGGCTGCACTTGAGGATCTGGAGGGCCACATGTGGCCTAGAGGCTGTAGGTTCCCACCTCCACCTGGTCTAGAGGATGAAGAAAAATAAAAAATGTAATCATTTTAGAGATGATGCTCAAAATCAACTGTTATGGAGAAATGCTCTCAACATTTTAAGTTTAAATGTGGACTCCCAGAATTTACAATTCTGCCTTTCCATAGACAATAGAAGTGACCTACCAAGCCCTGAATTATACATCTGGAATTCATTTCCCTCTACCCTTGGATTCTCTGCCTTCCTAAGGAACTACCACCAGGTTTGCCAGCAAGGGTCTGTGCCAGCATGAGTTGGGTCCTAGCAGCCAATTATTATATCTTCCTCAGATGGCATGGTGTTATTCATTAGTTCTGCCATGTATACAATGACCTGAACCCAGAGTGCGCAGCCAGCGTTAATAAAATGTTCTATCCATTTTCCATTCAATTTCTCCAGCTTAATTCTCTTGCCATCACACATTTTGCTTAATTCAATTGGATGCATGATCTCTTCTCGAGGGCCCTCCCAAATGACCGAGAGCCCCCTTGCAATTATAAGTAATCCTACAAAGAAATGACTGAAGAGGCAGTTATGGACTGTGTTAAATGCAGGCTGCACTGAGGCTGTTAATGCATCACCCCCTACTCATGTGGTGCAATAAGAATAGAAATGGGGATTTCAGCAGGAATTAGATTTCCACAGACTCACTTAAGAAGCTATTTTTCCACCTTCAACCTATCTTCTGAGGCAACTACCTGACTTAAAACAAACCCTACCTGTTTGTCCTGGTCACTGCAGTTTCCTTCTGTGTAAACAGAATCTCACTTAATTTTTGACACTATTCTTTGTTTACCACTAGCTAGATACTATTTTTAATCAATTGATAATTATCAGATCAGATCATTCAATATGGAAAATATACTTTTGTTGGTATAAGCACTTCCATACTGTCTCATACCCTCAGATTTTTGGCCATATACTTCCATAAATCTTCCTTCATTAGTTTTACACAATGTCCAGGGCTTCTTAGAAAAATAACTTAATATTATATGCATACCAGTTCAGGACTTGAGTCGCCCTGAGCATAAGTGAGTTCTGTCCTGTGGTTATTGGTCACTTTTGCTGCATGACCTGTCTGCCTTTTTTATACAGTTAATTGGTGGGAATGTGATATAGCCTATTTATGCTGACTAATTCACCTTGTATGATTCAGTGACTGTGGTATTCAGTACAGAATCCATGAATAGGACTGGTGTTAACAAGATGAGTTTCCATTTTGGAAATAAGCCTGGTTCTGCTGAAAGTGTTATACAAAACCCCAAATGCAGTCTGGTTCATTTTTTTCCTTAACAAATTCCTATCCAAACTTATTATTCAACTATAATATCTGCCCCAGGCTTGTGTAGATGAACCAGCTCAATTAATCTATCTGTTTATCATACTTATCCTTCATATTTCACCCACTTGGCTTTCCAGTTTTGATTTTCAGCCGAATTTTTGATTGGTTGTGGAACTCATCTAAGAGGCTCTGAGCTATTCTGGAGTTTAACACAAGTAGCACACTTTCATCCCCAAACAAGAGCATCTGGAAAATTTCAATTTCTAGAGGATATTCTTTTCCTATCAGTACCTTGTGATGATGGATCTCCCACATGACAAAGACAAGTAGAGCTGGTGAGCATGCATCTTCTTTTATGGCTTGGTTCATGCAAATGACCAGAAGATTGTCAAGTAAAATCATACTTATCAAATAAAGTCACATTCCTCTTAAAAGCAGAAAAACAACTAAAAGAGAGTTTACTCAATCTCTAATAACTATAGTTCTAAAAATAAAGACCATCTGGTACCCAATGAAGTTAGATGACAAGGATATGATTCCAATTCATTGAATCAGGATCACAAAATCGTAGACAAGGCTGGAAGGGTTCCCAGAGAACAGCTAATCTAGCCCTCTGTTTTTTTTTTTTTTACAGAGGGGAAAATTCGAGGCCCACAGAGGTTAAAAATCTTGACTGACAATGCAGAGGTAGTAACTGTCAGAGATAGGATAGAAATCCAGGTTCTCTGACTACAAAACCAGTGCTCTTCTGATTACACAATATTGGCTCCCTATTAGATTTACTTCGGAACAGAATTCCTTCTAATAATTGAATGACTATTTTATTATGGAAAAAATGAATTATAAAGAGCAATAATCAATCTATTTCCAAGGTAGAAAGAAGGCAACCTTTATAATAATCATACATTGGTCAATAAGTCCAATAAGTTTGTTTTCCAACATTCATATCCACCATTCATCTCATCTTTCTCTTCCTCTGAAAGTGGTATGATTGAGTTCATTTAAAACACCCTTAATGATTTCCCCAACAATCACAAGAGCAGCAAGATAACTGGAAAATAGGAACATTAGCTGCATGTTTGGATGTTATCTGTGATAGAGATCCGCATCATTTCCTAGGGAAATTCTTCTGGTTCTTGTTTTGGTTCAGCACCATTACCTGTCCACTTTCAAGTGTTCTGATTGGTCTTAAATACCTGGGCTATTGAATTTACATTTTCCCCTGAATTGACCCACTTGCTGATTTTGATCAGTCAATTTAATTAAAAAGTTGATCAAGCCTACCAATTCCAACCAAATCATGATTCTTATTATGTATTTAAACACAGACCCAGCAAGCAAAATGGCCTTTGGTTACAGAAGTCTGAGTGGATTGTGTTTGCCATCTGAATCTGAAGCTAATTGTATGGGTCAGGGATACAAATGAATTTTCAGAAGCATTACTAATCCAAATATGCTTTTTTCACACCATCCCTGCTTCTTCACATGCACAAGTGCATAATTAATACTGTGATAGAAAGTTGTAAGTGGATGGGGAAGAAAAAATAAACATGCCTACTGCATGTCTTATTATCAAGCTGAAATTTAGGCTTAACAACTCCCAGGCAAGAACAATTTCATTATCTTCTGTCCTGGTTGCCCCCAAGCCTGTTCCAGTTAGTGTCTTAATGAACTTGGCCCTCAACTTGGAAAGAAAAAATACAATTAATCTCTGAAGAAAGTAGGTCAACTTCTTTAAAAAAAAAAAAAAGGAATAAAAGTAAGCATTATATTTCTGGGATCCAAAATGAGATACTGTTGTTATATAATCTGTAGCTCAACCGGACTGTAAATATCTAGATTCTCGGAGTATGTGGATACATAGCATTGGTTTTTCCATTCCTGGCTTTGTTTTCTGTTTTGCACACTCTCCTCAGATTTGCTATACAATTATTTTTCTGAAATATGGCATAGTAATAGCTCACATAGACATAGCACTTTAAGAAATACAAAATATTTTACATATGCTATCTAATTTGATCCTCACAACCACCCCATGAGATAGGTACTATTATTAGCCCAATTTTACTGCTTAAAATGCTTTTCCAGTATTACAGCCTGAGGTGAGATTCAAATGTAGATCTCCTTGCTTGTAAATCCATCAGTTGGTACCTTCTGCCCTGGTTAACCACTCCTTAACTGGTAACTCTCATGATGCCTCTCTTATCATTATCCCAGGAATACTTGATTCAATTCACTTTCATACATTTTTAAAGTTCCTTCACTGATCAAGCACAGTTCTCCTGAAAAAGCAACTTAACTCGCCATTGGTAGATTGAGATAAATTTTAAAAACACTGATGGAGTTTCTACTGTGCCAAGGCACAATCAAAAAAAAAAAAAAAGGTACCAATCTCAGCACTGGAACAAGTTGTCCACTTGACACTGAACATTGTAGGAATATTTTATGTCAATGTCTACATCTGTGACAGAATCACAGAATTTCAGAGATGAAATATATCTTACAGATCGTATATTCCAAGTCCATCATGTTACTCAGGAGGACACTAAGTCTTGGTGAAGTGGAATATCTTATTTGAAGTCACCCATGTAGGGGCAGAGTCAAGTTTACTGACATCCAGTTCAATGTTCTTCTATTTATCACAATGAGAACCTCTCTCTTATAGGAATTTTCTTTTATTACTGAATACAAAGTATTTTTTCTATGATAGAATTCTAAAAATGGGACCCTTAAGAAGAATTTTTTTCATTGTCTCTTGTCCTTTCTCTGTCACTTTCTGTCAGTAAATAAGCATTCTTTAAGTGCCATCCATATGTCAGGCACTGTGCTAAGTGCTGGGGATACAAAAACAGTCAGAGGACAATCTCTTCTCTCAAGAAACTTACAATTTAATGGAGGAGACAATAAGCAAACAAGCTTAATACAGGAAAAATAGGAAGAAAATCAAAGAGTGAAAGCACATAATTAAGAGGGTTTGGGAAAAGCCTTCCTGTAAAAGATGAGATTTAAGTTGGGCCTTAAAAGAAGCCAGTAGGCAGAGATGAGGAGGGATAGCACTGGAAGCATGGAATCTTCTCAGTAGATATTCCTGCCTCCTCATTTAATGAAATTAAGAATCTCTGCCAGAACCCCCGAACTCTCTTCCCTTCCATATCTCCTAATTTGTCATTTCCCTCAACCATCCTTTCCTCTTTCCCTCGAAGCTCAGAGCAAAAGATATATTCCTCCATTTCCAACACTAACTAGTAGACCTAGACCCTTGACGCCATCCCCTCCAGTGTCCTTTGGAACATTCTTCCACCAATCACACCTTATTTCTCCCACTTCTTCAAGCTTTTCTCCTTTACTGACTTTTGCCCTTAATCTAAAAATGTACTTTAGTGAAGACTGTCCTCAAGGGAGAACTTCTTGTAACCCTAGCATTTCTTCTGACAATTGTCCAATCCCTATTTGCACCTTTAAAGGCCAATTTTGAATAAATAACAAGGCTGAACTTAATTCAACTTCCTCACCACCTTCTATCTTCTCAGACCTATTTAATCTGGCTTCCATTCCCATCACTCAAAATTGATTTAATCAAATCACCAAATAATTCTTTGTCATTCAGTATCAGTGCCCTTTTTTCACTGCTTATTCTCCTTGACCTTTCTCTGAAATTCGACATTGTTGACTAGCATAGTAAAGTAGAGAGAACGCTGGATTTGAACTCAGGAAGACCAAGGTTCAAATCTTTTCTCTGAGACTTACTGCCTACAAGATGTCTTCAATGACTGCAAGCTCTAAATCAATGATCCTTTGATTTCCTTCTTAATATCATCTGCTAGGGTGTCTCTTTCTAGAACTTCTATTTCTCTGTCTAGATCTTTCCTGAGACATCACCCTCTTTCCACTTTGCCAGTCTGTTCTTGACCCTCTCCACTTCTCTTTTCAGGAGCTCTCCTTTAGTGATTTTGCTATATCCAATGGTTTCAATTATTATCCTTAATCATGTCTTTCAAATTGATGCCTTTTACCCCCAGTCATTTTCCTGACATTCTGGTTCTATTTGTCCCAGACATTTGATAGACATCTCTACCTGTGTTTCCAGATAGCACCACATTCAACATAACTACAACTACAGTCATTATCTTTAGAAAAAGCCCTGTCCCTCTCTCAGTTTCTCTATTTCTGTTAGTGTCCCCATCAAGCGGACTTCTAACTTGAGTGTCTGCATTGACATTTCCCTCTCTTTCATGTCTCACATCTAGACTATACTCTGCTTCGTCAGTATCTCTACCACCTGTTCCTTCCCCTCAATCTTTTCTGCAACCACCTTTGTTCTCTCCTCACTCAATCTTCCTTCTTCTATTCTAACCCCTCTGAAGTTCATCCTGCATACCAGCATCTAAGTAATATTTCTAGCATCCTCTTCTCATATTGGTCTTTCCTTAGAAAATCTTCAATGGCTGCCCATTGCCAATTGAGTAAAGTATAAATTTCTTTACAGACTAGTAAACTTTCTCCCAAGTCCAAATTCCCTTCCTACCCTGATCTCAGACTATTTTCTTCCAGTAATTTAACAATACATTCAAACTTAACACGCATACCCTTGGACCTGTGCTCCCTTGCTCCTAACATCATTTACTCTTGAAATGGACTCCTTTAACTACTTCAATCCCAAGGCATGGCTGTTGAAGCTTTCCCCTTTTTTTAAGACCAACTCATATACCACTTCATCTATTAAAACTTCCAGATGAATGTCATTTCTTCCTCATCAAATTTCTCATAGCAATTTTTCTGACCTTCCCTTTGGGGCTTGTATTATTGTCCTTGAATCACAGTTATCTAAAAATATGTCAACACATACACTTCAATGGCATAGTTTGAGTGAGACTTATCTTTGTGTCTACCACACAGCCCCATGCCTTACATAGAGTCAACACCTAATGAATGTTTGATGAATGAATGAATGAAGCCCATTAAAGGAAGGAAGGGAAAATCAGAGGAGAGGAAGAATCAAATAATATTATCCATTTATTAACCAACAATCTAGGAATAAGTATCTATTGCACATCAGGAATCTTGATATGTACTAGGAAAAGATGAAATACTTCAAATTAACCAGGGTCCTATACCCAAATAATAATTAGCATTTCTATATGGTTATAAGGTTTGCAAAGCTCTTGCATAAATTATCTAATTATATCTTCACAATACCCTTGAGATATTGGCGATGTTATTATCTCCATTCAACAGATGAGGAAGGTAGGGGAGCAGAGCCAAGATGACAGAGTAGAAGGAGGAACCTGCCCTGTCTCTTTCCCCGTAGACCATAAATACCTGTAAAAATGATGCTAGACAAATTCTAGAGCAGCAGAGGCCACAAAATGATAGAGGGAAACAGATTTCTAGCCCAAGACTGCCTGGAAGGCCAACAGGAAAGGTCTACCACATAAGGATCAGAGTGGAGTACAGCCAAATGTAGGCTACATGGCACTGCATGAACAGGACTGGAGCAGGCTTCAGAATGCTGAGTCATGGATAGAAACTGTGTCTCCCAGATTTCTCAACCCAAAAATGCCAAACACAGCTTCAAAGGTCAGTAAGAAAGCTCTTTCACCTGGGTGAGAGGGGAGCAATGTCTGGCCCAGTCCAAGCCCCAGGGCAATGGCAGCCACTGTAGCAGCAGTTTCCACTTTTGGAGTCCTTGGCTTAAAGAACGTGGGAGAACTGAGCTGCTGATCTTAGTCTCAGTCCTGAAAGGCTGTCCTAGGGTGAGGAGGCATGCTAGAGTGGCATTCCAGGGCATAAAAGAGTGCTTTTGGTTGCTCACAGACCAGAGCACAGGCCAGGAGAACTCAGGAGGAACTGAGAACTTACAGGTCCCTAGAGATATCTCAGAGAATAGCTGCACAAAATCTCTGAAGCTTAGGGTGGTATACCCTCCACTTGAGAAAGGACTCAAAAATCATGTAACTGAATGGGAAAATGCCCAAAAAGAGGAAACAATAAGATTATAGAAGGTTACTTTCTTGGTGAAAAGGTAATTTCTGCCATCCTTTTGGATGAGGTAGAGCAAAGCATACCACTAGAGGAAGACAGTAAGTAAAGGCTTCTGCATCCAAAGCCTCCAAAAAACATATGCAATGGTCTCAGGTCATGGAAGAACTGAAAAAGAATTTTGAAAATCAAGTAAGAAAGGTGGAGAATAATTGGGAAGATAAATGAGACCAATGCTATAAAACAATGAAAAGCAAGTCAACAGCTTGTTAAAGGAGACCCAAAAAAATGCTGAAGAAAATAACACCTTTAAAAATAGACTAATCCAAATGGTAAAAGAGGTCCAAAAAGCTAATGAGGAGAAGAATGCTTAAAAAAGCAGAACTAGCCAAATGGAAAAGGAGATTCAAAAGCTCACTGAAGAAAATAGTTCTTTAAAAATTAGAATGCAGCAGATGGAACATACTGACTTTATGAGAAACCAAGAAATTATAGAACAAAACCAAAAGTATGAAAAAATAGAAGACAATGTGAAATACCTCATTGGAAAAAAAAACAATTGACCTGGAAAATAGATCCAGGAGAGATAATTTAAAAGTTATTGGTCTACTTAAAAACCATGATCAAAATAAGAGCTTAGACATCATCTTTCATGAAATTATCAAGGAAAATTGCCCTGATATTCTAGGACCAGAAGGTAAAATAGAAATGGAAAGAATTCACTGAATACCTCCCGAAATAGATCCAAAAAGGAAAACTCCTAGGAATATTGTAGCCAAATTCCAGCATTCCCAAATCAAGGAGAAAATATTACAAGCAGTCAGAAAGAAACCATTCAATTATTGTGGAAATACAACCATGATAATGGAGGATTTAGCAGCTTATATACTAAGGGATTGGGGGGTTTGGAATATGATATTCCAGAGATCAAAACTAATAGGATTAAAACCAAGAATCACCTACCCAGCAAAACTGAGTATAATACTTCAAGGGAAAAAATGGTCATTCAATGGAATAGAAGATTTCTAAGCATTCTTGTTGAAAAGACCAGAAGTGAATAGAAAATTTGACTCTCAAATACAAGAATCAAGAAAAAACATGAAAAGGTAAATAGGAAAGAAAAGTCTTAAGGAACTCATTAAAGTTGAACTGTTTACATTCCCACATGGAAAGATGTTATTTGTAACTCATGAGACCTTTTTCAGTATCAGGGTAGTTATTGGGCATACATATGTGTGTGTGTATGTGTGTATATATGTATATACATAGGTATATATGGGCATGTATGTGTGTATATTATATACATATATATGTATATATAGGTTTGTATGTGTACATGGGTGTATGTGTGTATGTATATAAATATACATGAACAAATGATGCAGGGTGAGCTGAATATGAAGAGAGAATACCTAAAATCTAACATTTACTGCTGAATGGAATATACTAGGAGTAAGCAAAAGGGAGAGGCAGAATGTAGTAGATCACTTCACATAAAAGAGGGAAAAAAGAGCTTTTACAATGAAGGGGAAGAGGGGGGAGATGAAAAGAAATAATTGAGCTATAGTCTCATGAGATTTGGCTTAAGGAGGGAATAACACACTCAATTGGATGTGGAAATCTATTTCACCCTGCAGGAAGGCAAGGTGATAGGAAGGGGATAGGAGAAGGTTGATAATAGAAGGGACAGCAAATTGGAGAAAGGGATAATCAGAAGCAAACACTATTGTGGGAGGACAGGTCAAGGGAGAGAATGGAATAGATGAAGGGCAGGATAGGATAGAGGGAAATGTAGTCAGTCCTTTGCAAAATAACTATTATGGAACTGTTTTGCATTGTCACAAATGTGTGACCTATATTGAACTGTTTGTTTTTCTCAATGAGGGTGGGTAGAGATGGAGGAAAGAAAAGGAGAGAATATGGAACTCAAAGCTTTAAGAATGAATGTTAAAAATTGTTTTAGCATGCAGCTGGAAAATAAGATATACAGGCAATGAAGTATAGAAATCTATTTTTCCCTACAGGAAACTGGAGAGGAATGGAATGGAAGAAGGCAAGGTAATAGAAGATAGGACAGACTGGAGAAAGGGGTAGATAGTGTGCATGCTGTCCTGGCATAGGGGGTGGAGAGACATGGGGAGAAAATTTTGAATTCAAATTCTTGTGGAAATCAATGTTGATAAAAATAAATAAATTATATATTAAAAAATAGGTGATGAAGGCGGAGGTTAAGTGATTTACCCAGGTTCACACAATTAGTAAATGTCTGAGACAGAATTCACACTCTTGCTGATCCAAAATCTAGCAATCTATCCATATTTCTCTTAATGGAATACAAGGACAGATCTGGACGGAGGAGTTATAAGACAAAGTTTTAGAGGTATTAATAGTTTGTGCTTTTTTATTAATCAGTTTCAGTGTAAGAGATATGGAAAGCACAGCTAGAAAGAAAAGATCAAAATGTCAATATTAATCAATAGTGTGTTATTAATAATTTAATAAAGTTTAAAATAACAGCAATTAGACTACAATGTTAGACTACAATGAGAGGGGTATAGCATACAGGATTACAGGAATTATAGGGGGAAACCCTGCCCCAGCCAGACTACATGGAAAAGATTTCATTCACTTCTAGATACCATATTTTAGGGAAGACATTGAGTAGGGGGAAGCAACAGGGAGAATGAAGGCTCTCGAGTTTATCCTACATGTGGATAAATAAAAAGTAGTGTTATATGGCATGGAAAGTAGAGGTCTTAAGGGAATAGAGGACACAATCACTACCTTCAAAGTTTTCAAGTGGAAGGACTGTTGTATAGATGAAAGATTGGATTTCTTCTACTTAATCCTAAAGGACACACATGAGAATAATGTATGAAAGGAGCAAAGGGGCAGATTGAGACTTGATAACGTCTAACTCCTGATTCATATGTGAATAATTAGATTTATTTCTTGTTCAAGTTCATTTCTCCCTTCCCTCCCTTTGTCTTTACTCATCAGTAATAATTTCTCAAGCTTGTAATAATTAAATTTATTCAAGATTATAATGGGAACCCTTGGGAGGTAATGTCTATCCCCTCTTTGGAGCTCTTCAAATAAAGCCTGGCTTACCACTAATCAGGTATTTTGTAAAAGTGATCATTTTGCTGAAGCAGCTTTAGATGAGATGGTCATGAAGAGCCCTTCCCACACTTAGAAAGGGATCTCTTCTTACTCTGTGAGTAGCCATCAAAGCAAACCTAGATGGGCCTGTTAACCTAGGCTGGCAAAGGTCTTCATCACCTACAGGTTTGTATTGAATTAATGATCAGAAATTCCTATTAGTTTTATAAAACAACTAAATAACAAGGGTATTCTTTCAGACCAGTAATTCTTAACCTGATATCCTGAAGACTCCTTGAATAGATTTCAGGAGTCCATGAATTTAGATTGGGGAAAAAAATATATCATTTTTTCCCAAACTCTAACTGAAATTTGGGACCTCCAATTATTATTTTAAAACATTATTCTCAGATGTTTGTGAGATTTTTCAGTGCCACAAGATCACACACACAGACACACAAATGGTTATAAACCCCTGACCCTAACTAACCCTAAGTGGGATGCCAAACAAATAGTTATTGTCGTTTAGTTACTTTTCAGGGATGACTGACTCTTTGTGGCCCCATCAGGGGTTTTCTTCACAAAGATGCTGGAGTGGTTTGCCATTTCCTTCTCCAGTTCATTTTACAAGTGAGGAACTGAGGCAAAGAGGGTTAAGTGACTTGCCCAGGGTCATACAGTATCTGAAGCCAGATTTGAACTCATGAGTATGAGTTTTTCTCACTCCAGGTCTGGCATTTTATCCACTGTGCTACCTAGCTGCCCCCCAAAAAAATGGTTGAATGATTTAAAACAGAAGAAAGAGAGATCAGGTTGGGTCCCTCAGAGGGAGAGCCAACGTAGAGCACAGTATTCAAGGAACGAAGGCATCAATTAGCTATTCTATTGCTAGGCCACCAAAGCATATGACTTATGGAGTACAACTAAGACTGGCTATAAGCCTAGGACTTTTGTTAGAGGAATTGTAGTTTGCCGTAGAGATTAAAGCAACTTTTTAAAAAGTGAAATAAATTCAAGAAAACTATCCAAAGGCTTGATAAGACCAAAGCCACTGATGCCTCTGGGGAGAATGCAAGAGGCAGCTACAAAGTCAATAAAAGTTGGGCAGAAGCCCATGGGAAGGATCAATGGGAACTTTGGCATTCACGTTTCCCAGACTGGAGAACAGACTGGGAAGAAGGTCTTATAAGGGCTTGAGAATGCCAGCCATCCCATCAATCTAAATTTATCTTGGCTAGAAGCTCGAGAGCTTAGTCTCAGATTCAGCCCAGACAAATCAGGCTCCAGCTGACTCAGGGGATAACAACTAAATAAAGTCACTGAATAGAGCAATCCAGGAAAGATCCCTGAAGACCAGTCGGAGAAACTCATATACTCTTACAGCTTTTTAACATTTTGTAACTTTCCCCTTTTGTTTGCTGCCAGGCCTAGAGGCCTGTGGGCTACCCGAGTCTTCTTACCTCACCTCCCGAGGTCTTCGGTTGGCCAAACCAGATGCTTGTATGAGAGAAAGGACGTTCCAGAGTCGAACAAGGGTTGAGCTTTATTTCAGGGTCTCGGTTACAAGTGCAGGGGATTCTTCCTTAGGAGGGAGAGAGAGAAGGATCTCCCAAGGAGGCAAAGATCTTACAATAAGAGATTGGAAGTAGAAGTACAAGCGGGGAGAGAGGGGGAGGGGAGAGAAGGAGAAGAGGAAAAGCGGAGCCTTGTGTCCTCTTTGGCTCCTCACGTGCTAAGAGAGCTTTCAGGCTTCCCAGGCTTTCCCTACTTAAACCCTGCAGCGGCATAGTTTGCATCTGAATACCGTGCCTGTTAGGTAACTAGGTGTGCTCCAATCCGGGACAATCTCGAGGGCGGGGAGAGCTCTCTCCCATCACATTTCTCACGGGAAGAGGCGGAAATACACGAGATAGCTCGGTTCACCTCGATTCCCAGCCGTTTCCTGGGGGGGTCTCGTGAGAGCTCTAAGATTTATAAGTTCCCACCTTTACCCGCCCGAGACTGTCCACACGGAATTGAGCTTCCAACCCCAACAGTTTGCTATTTTAAACTGATGTTTTTCCCTGTAGTCATCATAATCCTTTTAGAAAGAGTAATCAGAAATCAGCAATTTACCAAAGGAAAAAGGACCTTAGAACCCACCTGTGCCATCTCCTCATTTTACAAATGAGAATACTAAGTCCCAGAGAGACTAGATGATTTCCTTGTAGTCACTTGAGTCATAAGTAGTTGATCTCAGGTTCTCTAACTTCAATTCCAACTCTCTTTACATTTCTTTCTTACTGAAGAATTTAGATTTGAAGTAAAAAAAAAGTATCTCTTGGAAAAAATACATTTCATACATTGAAGGACAATGTTCCAAGTATGAATGATCAATTATTATGTTTTAAGATCAGCTCAAGTCCCATCTCTTCCATGAAACTTTCTCATAGTATTTGAGGTCACATGGACTTTTGCACATCCCCTTTTTGGGAAACCCATACCTTATGGTTTGAACTTCAGTTGCCAACTGTACTCTGTGACCCATCAATTGTTCCATGTGCACATGCTTCTTTCAGTACAAGGATTATATCTTCTTGGGCTTTCTGTGAGCAACAATATTCTCAATGTCCTATATGCTATAGGCAGAGGAAGATAGCTATTGATTATTTAAGTATAACCCTAAATGCACAAAGGCAGCTTGCAGGATGAAAAACGGAGCTACCAAATGGTTTCACCATTTATTTATAACCAAATGGTTTAAGCAATATTTTAATTGGATGTAGAAAGAAGGGTGAGAGTTGATGTTTTAAAATGTCGTAGGTACTCCGTCCACTAATTAATATCATATTCTCGCTGTACTTTAGTAGACTAACTCCTTGGGATGTTTTAACTGAAAAGAATTCATGGTTTCATGACTGTCCTACCCTCCATATATAGGTAGGGTGGCTTTCAAGCGGTAGACACATTGTCCTTGGTCAGATCAAGCCTACTCAGTGCTTATAATCCATGAACACAGCTATCAAGAAACTTGAGTCACCTCTGCCATATAGGAGGCTTCAGGGTGTTCTGTTAATGGAAGCACATAATGTTTACTATGAGAAAAACAAAAAGATGTTCTGTATCTTAATCCTAGTAGACATAGTGCATACTGTTTCACTGCAAAATATCAGTATGGTTTCAGCATCTCCAGACTGAGCAATATTCAAAAACTTGCTATACATATATAGATATAGATATGTATGTACATATATTTGTAATATATATGTATATCTAGATATCTAGATACATGCCCATATATATATATATATATATATATATATATATATATACCCATATGCATACATATATATATATATATATACACACATACACATATACATACATACACATGTGTATATATATATATATATACATATATATATATATATACATATATATGTATGTATACACAGAGAGAGAGAGAGAGAGAAAGTTCTCCTAGTCAAGAGCACCTGGTCTATCCCTATGGGTGCTGTCGTTAGATAAGATGCAATTGTTTCTGTTTCTATCACAGTACCAGGGGCCTTTTCTAAGGCTTAAATATAGAAGAGGAAGATGGCAGGGTGAGATGAAAAGAGCACCACATTGAGAAGCTCAGGACCAGAGTTGGAGGCCCAGTTCATAAACCATGATGTGACATTAGGTAAGTCATACACAATTTCTAGGCACCAGTTTCTTCATCCGTAAAATGAAGAGGTTATACTAAAAAATCCCTTGCATGATCATCCTCATGCTATACGCTCATGGAGCAAATGAATTCTTTAGCTTCCCTCCCAGTTCCAACCATCTGCGAATCCTATTTTCCATTCTACAGAACTATTCTTTCTCTTAACATTAGAAGTTACAGGGAAATAGTTTTGTAAAGGTTTCTTAAAGTTCTTATCAAATGAAAGAAATAGCTTTCTCGTTGGAACCTCAGTCAGTAGCCATGGAAATTGTTATATGTTCAAAAGAAGAAGGCAAGAAATAAACAATAAATCCACATGAAATTCTATTTTCCTGCAGACATTGTTATAACAAAGGGAGGGAGGAGGCACATAGAAAGTATCGCAAATACCTATAGTCAACCATCTGAAAATAAAGTTCCTTTCAGGTAAAATAAAAATATTCTGAAAGTCCCTATTTTATATTAAGCAAGATAAAGGAAGCTGGATCTTAACCGCACAGGCTTCAATTACCAGGTACAATCAGGGACTGCTTTATAACTGTGTTTCTCTTATCAATGCATTAGAGACATTTGGTTATCTTGTGCTTAATGGAATACATATATTCCCTGGGCACATTAGCTTGTAGCTTGGATTCATGCTGAGTTTGTCCACAAATCATGATCTATAAGGCCTATAAGGAGAGAGAATAGATAACACTTTAGAGGTCTTCCACCTTTGTACGTAGAATAAAGAACATTACAAGTGGAAGGGACACTAGAATTCAGCATGCCAGAGAGAGAACTCAGCACATGGAAGAAGAAACAGCAATGCTTAAGAAGATATTTGAATATAGAACCTAAAATGTTTGAGTTGTTAGGACTTTTTGAACATAGACCACAGAATGGTAGATATGGGAGGGAACTTGGAATACAGAATATAGTTGGGGGAGATCTCAGAACATACATCGTCAAAGCTGGAACATTCTTAAATATTAGAACCAGAAGAGACCCTCCAGACTGTCTTGTCCAAACATCTCATTCACAGGAAACTAGATTTTTTCCTCGTTCAACAGAACTCAGTACATTTCTTTAAAGTGCTCTAAGAAGGGGGACCTACCACCATTCCACTTTTGGATTCTAATTGTTAGAGAGTTAGAGTGGTTTGTTCTTTAAGCCCAAAACGTACCTCACTGTGACGCTCCCACTCCCCTTTGCAGCTGATTCCTCCCTCCTCTCTTCCATTTCTTCATGACTCCATTTTCTTGAAAATGATACTGGGGTGGTTTTCCATTCTTTCTCTAGTTCATTTTATAGATGAGGAAACTAAGACAAATACAATCAAGTGACTTGCCCAAGGTCACACAGCTAGGAAATGTTTGAGGCCAGATTTGACACTTCCTAACTCCAGGACAAGAATCTATACACTGCACTACTTAGTTGCCCCCAAAATCTAGAACCTAGGAGAGTGAAAAAAATAGTGAATCCAAGGTTATATGTAATGACTGAAATGAAAATGAAGACCACAATTTTGGATTCTCATTCTAGGGCTCTCTTCTATTTTTCTAGACCACTTGTAGAGAGACACAGAAGCAGAGGGAGGGAGGGAAGGAGGAGCGAGGGAGAGAGAGAGAGAGAGAGAGAGAGAGAGAGAGAGATATCGGGGAGAGCAAGATGAGAGATTCTCTCTCATGTCTCTACCTAATAACATTTGTTCCATACTAATTTTTGGATGTGTCCTTCCCAGTCTAAAGATGACTTTCTTTTGTGGGGAAAAAAAAACAGAAGCAAAGAGTGGGAACAAACAGGTAGCAGATGGTCTCTAGAGTAATATAACTTTTTGTCCACATCTCAGTTATGACTAAAGATGAGACAGGGTAATGGTCCCAGCAGGAAAAATCATCAGCAAAGCCATCAAGGGTTCTGTTAATATTTGTACTGAAAAAGAGAATAATTTGTTAGCTTACAAAACACTAAGATCTTCTTTCAAAATGTAATTTTGGGATTCACCATTCAGAATGCAATATTGGATGAAGTTTGAGTTGTAAAGCACAGAACAAGGAATTCAAAAGCATTCAGAAGATATCTGTAACTCATATCCTTTAATCAAGACAGACTATCTTAAAAAAAAAAAGAAATTGCTAGTTTTGATCATAGAGATGGAGCTGGAGATAAGAGATCTATGTTTAGATCCCAGATACAACATTTTCATTCATTAATTAATTCATTCAATTAAATTCCTATTATAAGTCAGGCACTACGTCCTGGGGATACAAAGAAAAAAATTAAACAGTCTTTGACTATTTGTAGCTTACATTGAAACAAAATGTAAAGAGAATTTGACAGGAAAATGAAAAATGCATGTCAACTAACTAGGTGGCACAGGGGATAGAACACTGAGACTGTCATCAAGAAGAGCTGTATTCCAATATGTCCTAAGACACTTACCAGCTGTGTCATTCTGGGCAAGTCACTTAACCTCTGTTTTCCTCAGTTTCCTGATTGGTAAAATCCATCTGTCAAGGATATTTGTAAAGTGCTTAACCGAGTACCTGGCACAATGAGGCACGATATGAGTGCTACTGATGATGACAGCAATAAGGATTTTTTAAACAGGAAAAAGAAATTACTAACAACTCTTGGGACAGTTAGAATGAAAGATGGCCCCTGACACCAAAGAAATTCCTCCTATATGCATATTTTGTACATAAAATAAAAAATATCAGAACCAGCAGGGACATTAGAATACAGCAGACTGGAGCCAGAACAGAACTCAGTACATTTCTTTAAAGTGCTCTAAGAAGGGGGACCCACCACCATTCCACTTTTGGATTCTAATTGTTAGAGAGTTAGATTGGTTTGCTCTTTAAGCCCAAAATGTACCTCACTGTGACGCTCCCACTCTCCTTTGCAGCTGATTCCTCCCTCCTCTCTTCCATTAAGTACTTTAACTATCATCTCCCAAACCCCAACTTTTCTTCTCTAAGTTTTTTATAATTATTTCTTTCATCTGATCTCATGTTTCATGATGCCAAAGCTATTCACCTTTCAGACTGTCCTCCACCTCTAGACTCTAGATTATCAATGTCTTTGCACTGTGATGCCCAGAGCTAAACACACTATTCTGGATGAGGTCTGAAAATAATACAACATATTCGGGCTATGACCTCCCTATTCCTGTGAGGTCTGCTTCTTAATTCTGTCAAAGACTGCATTAGCTGTTTTGGCTGCCACATCATACTGCTGACTCATAAGGAGCTGGCATTTCACGAGTACCCCCAGACCTTTTCTTTTTTTGACCAAGCAACTAGGGTTAAGTAACTTGCTCAGGGATACACAGCCAGTGTCAGATATGTGATGCTAGATGTGAACTCAGGTCTTCCTGACTCCATGCCTAGTGCTCTATCCATTGTGCCATCTAGCTATCCCACTTTTTTTCTTTCAAAACAACTGCTGCCTGACTCCTATGCCTTTCCACCTTACGTTTGTGAGGTTATTTTTGTACCCAAGTATAATATGCTTTATGTTTATCCTTATTTAAATTCTCCTTCAATTGAATTCAATTTTTCTATTAAATTATCTCTCCAAATCAGACTCAGCCCATAACTTCCAGCCAGCTTTTTTATTTCTACCTCTTCATCCTTTTCAGGCAATCAACATCCACACAACTACAACTCTCAACTCTTACTGGAAAGCACCACCCAGAACCTCCAGCTTAGCCCGTGAGTCCCCAGAGTCCTTTTCACCCAGGTAACTCCCTTCCTCTCAACCCAATCACATCACCATTTTTTTTATTTGTGAGTTATTTTCCCCATTAGGATGTAAGATCTTTTAGAGCAGGAACCACATTTCTTTTGGTAACCATTTGTAATCTTGGTGCTTAGCACAGTGCCTGATACAGTCAGAACTTAATAAAAGCTTTATTTGTCTATTTATCTTCCTATTTATCAAACTCTTTCTTTCCATTTTTCTCTTCACATTTTCTTTTTTCCATCTTTCCGTTCTTCTTTTCATCTTTTTTCATTCTTTCTTTATATCTTGATTCTTTTATCCAAGGTGATAGTGGTTCATTTTCCCTGTGTCATGTATAAATTTGATGGATATGGCATGTATGCCTCCTCAAAACTGCTCACAAAAAATAATTAGGGCCAACCACAGACGTCAAAGTATTTCACTGGACAGCTGCCACGCTGACATGGAACCTTTCGTTGCCCAACGGCTACCCCTTCCAAGTCAGAGCAGTCATTCAACCAGTTCTGTATCCACTCAATTGTGCCATCCCCTAATCCAGTTTTAGGAAACCTGCAACCTCGAGGCCACATGTGGCCCTCTAGTTCCTTAAGTGTGGCCCTTTCAATCCTAACTTCACAGAGCAATTTCCCAGGGTTAGAGTTAGAATTTAGGGTTATGGTTAGAGTTAGATTAGAGTTGGATTCAAAGAGGTACATTTTAGGTTTAGGGTTAGCGTCAGAGTTGAGGCAGAATCAGAGGCATTTTAGGGTTAGGGTCAGAGGCAGAGTTAGAGGCACAGAGTCAGAAGCCTTGAAGCTGCAGTTTCCCCACCCCTGCACCGATATTTCTCCATTTTCTCCACATGAATAACATGAGATAATTTAGCAAAATTTTTGTTAAATGTTACTTAACCTATCTCCACAGCATTCATCTCACCTCTTTTTTTTTGACCCCCCCACATTAACCATCAACCAAGCTAAGAGCAAGTTATATAGTTATTCTTTCAGTTGTAAAGGGGCACAACTATAAAACTAATAAGATATTCTTCTGCCAGGAACATGAAATGCTGCAGGATGGCTAGATCAGATTTTTTTCTTTTTTTCCCATAGAAAGGAGGTAGGATATGAAGACAGTCAGAATGACAGAAGAATTAATGAGCATAGCCATGACCCCAAAGGAATTCTTCCTATGTCCATTTATTTTCTAGAACTACTCATGATTGATATATTCAAAGGCACCTGAAATCTTTTTACCCAAGATTGATACATTTGAAAAGGCTCCAGTTTCCCTTGTCTATCTCGGTATAAAACCTAATAGGTCATCACTTCCTTGGCCCATTAAAAACCTAGAACTAGATATAACAGTTGCCTGAGTTACATGTCCCTGTTCAGCTTCATTCTTCTACCACCAACAAAAAGAGAAAGTTTGGTCCCAAAAGTACAAACAATGAAGTACATCTCTCTTTGTGTCCTTTTTGCATGTGTATTCCATCAGTAGCTTATAGGCATCACATTACAAATAAGGAATTGATCAATAACAGCCAAATGAAGGATATTCTACAATAAATGTATGAAAGAAAAAGAGAGGAGAAGATGGGCTGGCCACACATTGAGAGGGGAAAAAAACAGCTAATGTGTGGACAGGCCAGACATTCCATTAGTATCCTTTCTATGGCAAGAATAAGATAGGACAACCCTAGAAACATTGGCTGTATTGGCTGGAATATTGAAAAAAGTCACAAAAAATGGATATTCATCAACACATTGCAATCTGCCTTATTGGAGGAAATTTCTGTATCAATAAGATCACAGATTCATTTGAATATTAGAGTAATAAATCTCATAGTTAGATTAGAGGTGATTAGGGCTGAGGTCCTGGTCATTGAGATACAAAACTATATTCTTGTGATGTATCAACTGTCTACTTGGGTTCTTAGACAATATCCAAAATTCTAATATTTCAAAGTGCTGACATAGATAATTAAAATTCATGCACCCAAATTCCAAATTGGCAGTAGCCTAAAAATATTCCAGCAATAATTAATCTATACAAAACACTTGGAGAACATTTAACATATTCAAGGGAGGGGGTAAAGAGGGACTTTTTAAGTATTATTGCAAATTAAGTGTTCACATAAAAGGTACAGGACATATTTCAAAGATATTAGTATGGTACAATGAAAATAACAATGGATTGGAGGGAGAAGACTTATATTCAAATACACACTCTCCCATTTACACTCTGTGAGACACTCATTTGTTCCTCATTTGTAAAATGAGTTGGACTCTATGTAAAAATGATATAGGCTATGTCTACATTTGAATTTTAAATTTATGATGATATGATACTATGACCTTTCCGAGGCCTCAGTTTCTTCTGCTAAAAAATGTACTAGATGGTCTCTCGTATTCCTTCTAGTTTTAATTCTATGCTTCTGTAATAGATCAAACGGAAAAGAGGTGACAAATGATGTCTATAAATAGTTCTTAGTCCCAGAACTTATCTTCCCACCTTCTCAAGAAGAAACTTATTAATATATAATCCAAAACACTGATTGTCAGTGATTTGAGAGTTTCCCAATAATTTACAATTCAAATTTTAACCTTTTCATAATTTTTAAACAAAATATTTCTCAGCTAGTCCATTTATCCCATTTAAATTTGAACTTTCAAGTAAATGAAGATCGAATAGGTCTATGATAATGCAATCAAGTAATAAGGAAAATGGCGCTGCTTTTCCCCCTTCATCTTTGCCAAAGTGGAGAAGGTTATTGTTAATGTGCCTATTTCCAACAAGTCATACTCATTCATTCTTTCCTTGCCCTAACAGCTACAAGGTTTTTTGGAAATGTTCTAAATCATTACTGGGCAAAGGGGAAGGGAAAGAAAATTGTGCTAACTTATTTTTAAACGTAATTCAAATGCCTCTGTCACTTAAAAAATAATATATATATATGTATAGATAGATAGATAGATAGATAGATAGATAGATAGATAGATAGATAGATAGATAGATAGATAGATAGATGATAGATAGATGATAGATAGATAGATAGATGATAGATAGATAGATAGATAGATAGATAGATAGATAGATAGATAGATAGATAGATAGATAGATGATAGATAGATGATAGATAGATAGATAGATAGATAGATGATAGATAGATAGATAGATAGATAGATAGATAGATAGATAGATAGATAGATAGATACATTGGTGAATTAAATTCAAAGAATTAGAATTTCTGAGTAGTTGGAAGGGAGCTTAATTGCCATGCCTGTTGACTGATTGATTGATCTAGTCTAATCAATACTGAAAAAGTATCCTTTATCCAACATACTCAACTAGTAGCTGCAGATTGGTGACCACAAAGGAAGACTAAGCTACTGCTTCCCAAGGCAGTCCATTCTTATTCAGGACAGGTCTAATGATTAGGGTAAGTGTTAAGGACCAAGTTAACATTATGTGCTATGCAGTGCTGTAATGTTTAAATGAGCCATCCTTTGAAATGTGATACACTGAAATCATGAAATATAAAAATCCCTTTGGGAATAACAAGATTTTCCTTCAAAGCTGTTTTTTGAATCTAATTGCCTTTTCATATGCTTTTCTGAAATCTAAACTTTTGTCCCCTTAGGAAATGTAAAGTAAGGTTGAATTTTCATATGTACTTGAATATGAGGTGGCATTTACACTGTAGATTCTTGTTATATAATTACTTAATTACTGAATTTTATAAATTATAGACCCTTGACATATCTGAGTGACTCTATGTAAAAATTATATAGGTTATGTCTACATGGTCAACAAACAAGTATTTATTAAGTACTTAATATGTATGAGATATGCTGCTAAGCTCTGGTGAAATAAGTAAAAAACAAAAAAGGAAATGATCTCACTCTCAAGAATCTTATATTTGAACCAGAGAAAATATGTGTATCCATATAACTTGTTCAGTTTTCAATTATGTCTGACTTTTCATGACTCCATTTAGGGTTTTCTTAGCAAAGGTACTGGAGTGATTTGCAATTTCCTTTTCCATATCATTTTTGAAGTAGGAAACTGAGTCAAAGGCGGTGAAATGATTTGCCTAGGATCACACAGCTAGTAAGTGTCTGAGGCCAGATTCAGGATGATGGGTCTCTGACACTCTATCCATTAGACCACTAGCTGCCCCACAACTATAAGGACATGCAGAATATATTCAAAAACAAACACCAAATTATTTTGGAAGGAAGACCTGTACCAGCTATTAGGAAAGGAAAAGGTTTCATTCAAAAAGTGATATTTGATCTGTGTCTTGAAGAAAACCAGGGATTCCAAAAGGTAGAAGAGAGAAAAGAAAACATCCTACTCATGGGGAGCAGCCATTGGGCAATCACTGACATGAAGTGCCATGTATATAGACCAGCGAGTAAGTCAGTATGATTGGACCATTAAGTATTGGAGGAAAGCATGGGGGGGAAGCTTGGAAAGTCATGGAGGGGCCAGCTTGTGAAGTATTTTAGGTTGTACATAAAATAGTTTATATATAATCCTAGAGGTAACAGAAAAACACAACAGTTCAATGAGGAACAGGGTTTCATTCTATGCTTTACCATCCCAAAGTTGGATGAACTGAAGTGGAGAAAGGCTTGAGCTACGGAGACAATATAGCAGGCTGTTGCAATAGTCCAAGAACGTGGTACTCAATCAGCTGACATTTATTAAGTGCTTCCTATGTAGCAGGCAAATGGTGTCAAGCAGTTGGATATTTAGAAACATTTACATTTTTGAGAAAATTCTGTTTCCACTGATGTGCTTGTCATAGCCAAAGAGTATTTCAAGAAACTAGGATATATTCTAAGCTTTGTGACTCTGGCTTAAAAGGAAAGACAGAGAATATTGTTGCCCACGTCTACCACCCTGCCTTTCAACAATCATGTCTCCTTGGTGAGTCAGTGTAATGCTCAAGGTTACTGAAGCTTTTTTCTTCTCTTTTTTTTTCCTTTATGAGAGAAGAATTGCATATCAGCCAGGTCTTACAACCCAAGGTCTTGCCGAGCTCCACAAAGTACCTCTTCCTCTCTCATAATATAGATACAAGACTGAATTAGCCACAGCTTGTTGCAAAAATTAGCTTGTTTTTATTCTGTAAGCAGTAGGATGGTCCTGAAGTGAATGTCATCGTTTTCTATGCTATTTTACTGAAAACATGTCAAACAGAAATTTATGATATAATAAAAATGTCTCAGAGCCCCAAGTTTAAAAGAAAACTAACATTTCTACAAAAGTTTAGCTCTGCTCTATTTATCTGTTTATTTGTTTGCTTTGGTGTTTTGCTTTAATTTTCATTTAACTGCTTAGGTAAACGAAGCAAGTAGAGTATATTATAATATCTATTACTAGACAATAGAGGGAAGGGAAATTGGGGAAAGAATCGATATTTTCTTCCTAATTTCCCTCATTTGTTGAAGAAGATAATAAAAAATAGTAGTTAATCCATGCTCTTAGTTCCCAAGATACTGGTAAAAGCTCATTTGCCTCAATTTCTCCACGCTCTGTTGTAATTCAGTTCTCTTTATCAGTTTTTCTTTTACCCCTTTATCCCTGGGGTCTGACCCCTGCCATTTTGACTCATGAAATTTTAGTGAGGACTGCTTGCTCCCCAAGTGGATGTTATTTCTGTTGACAATTTTTTGGTGCTGACTCCTTTCTTTCAATGTGCTCTATCACAAACGAAGGGGTTTTTTTCTGGGCATGATTCAAAGCTGCTTTGCAGCTCAAAAAATTATAATAGTCCAAATTGTGCTCAGGATATAAAGGAACACTTCTATTTCTGACCTGGAAATTCCAGAATGACACTCAGTTCTCACAGTCCCCTAACAAAAAGAACCACAATAAGCTCCCAATGACATTAGGTGAAAGTACTCTGCTAAGATTTGCTTACACAGTGGAAAGAGAATCATGCAGAACAGTAAGGCATGAAGGCATTGCACACTACTCTAAGGAAAGAAGTATAGACCTGGTATAAGATCATAGATCTATGATCCACTAAAAAATAAAAAAAGAGAAACATGGAACCTGGTGAGACTGATTTACATCAGTATTGTCTCCCATTAAAACAAGAATTTATTCCTTACCAAGATCCTAAGGGAATGGATGATGCACAGATTCCTCTAAAGAGCACTTGGGCTCAGAATACTTGAGTTTGAATTCTAGTTCTGACACTTTCTAATTGATCTTGATTTTATCATTTAACTTTGCCAAGTCCCACTTTTTTCATCTATCAAATGGTGACAATAATACATTTGTTTCCTCACAAGTCTATTGGAAGGAAAGCATTTTGAAAACTGTGAAAACACTATGTTTAAGTGTCTGTTAACATACGAAGGTGTTTAGTATCTAGATGGAGAAGGGGGGATGATTGCAGAAAAAACATTAATTACTGAAGGATCTGAAGAAATTTGTGAATATAAATAGCATCCATACACTTAGTACTCAATGTGCCTTTCAGAGTGAATTTACCTGTGATCCTCAGTATGGTAAAGTAGAAAAGGTACTGGATTTGAAGTCAGAAAAGTTGAATTACTGCTGCTTGCTACCGGTATGACCTTGTGCAAGTCATTTCACTTCTCTCCTCTGAGGTCTGTTTCCACATCAGTAAAATGAAACCCTTGAACTAAATGATATTTATTGTTTCTTTAAGCTCCAACTCTTTCAACATTGCCCCCACATGTTCTGCTATGAAATATAACACAAATCTTGAGCTCTGGAATGGGTGCTTTAAATACAAATTTCCCACACTTTCTAATTAAATTTGATTCTGAGATAAATAAGAAGATGCAATTATTCTAGGCAGCTCAGCAAAATCTGCAGCCAAAAAGTCAGGTCAATTCTTTTTTGAGTGTCTATATTAATAAAATCTAGACATGCCTCTATTCATTCTAGAAATCTCCCTCTCATAAAATATGTGAAATCCATAATAATGTCAATCAGAAAAAATATTTAATAAGGTTTCTAATCTCATGCCCTTGTAAGTACCCTGAGGACACTGCCATTTATTCCCACACAGGGAGGGGAATTATCATTATTCCTAGTAGTTTCACATAGTCTTTTAGCCCTGTTTAGCATTTATATAGCACCTCACATAGTATTTGCAAAGTATTGGAATTATTTTATTAAGCTGTTCAGATAGCCTACTGAGATCTATCACTCAGTCCGTCCTTTCAAACAGAAGAAACATATGCTCCTTTGCTTACGACATGCCAAAGCAATAGGTCAATTGGGTGAGTAAAACTGAACTAGGCAACTGAATGCCAAAAAAAAAAAAAAAAATTAATGGAATCAGATGCATCAGAGAGGTGACCAGATGCTTAATCGAACTGACTTGTCGCATTAGTTACCATGCTTGTTCCCCAGCTGACACAGCTAAGGCGAGTTATAAAAGGAGAGATTGAAAACTCATAAACAAGACTATCTTATATCTGTGTGGATAGTGGGGATGGATTCATGAACACATGTTGTGTTCATGGAAAATTAAATAAACACCACAGCATGGTTTACCTGGTTTGTGTTCATTTTTTAAATATTCATCAAGTACTTGTATCAAAAGAAATATGAGCAAAAAAATGAATCGGTCACTGCAGACACAATTTCAGTGAAATGCAACAGTATAAAAGTAGGAGCAAATAAATGAATGAATGAAAAAGCTCTCACTAAGCTCTTCCTTTGTGCCAGATACTGCACTAAGATGGGGATAGCTAGGTGGTGCAGTGGATAAAGCACCAGTGCAGGAGTCAGGAGGACCTGAGTTCAAATCTCACCTCAGACACTTGACACATTAGCTGTGTGACCTTGGGCAAGTCACTTAACCCCAATTGCCTCATCCTGGGTCATCTCCAGTCATCCTGATGAATATCTGGTCACTGGATTCAGATGGCTCTGGAGGAGAAGTGAGGCTGGTGACCTGCATAGCCCTCACTCACTCAAAACAAAGTCAAGTGCAAGTCATGTCATCATTTCTCTGATGGCATGGTCTTCTTCAGCAACAAAGGATGAACACACACACTAAGATGATAGAGAGAGATAGAATTAAATGCTGATGAGATTCAGAGGAAAATTAGAATTTAAGCTCATTGAAAGCAGAGATTTAGACACCAAAAAGAGGAATGACAGAAGAGAAGAAACAAAGAATTATGTGTTTCAGGTTGAGGGGGTGGATGGATGAGAGAGGGTGATGGGAATTCATCTTCCGCATCAGGGGGACGTCTCTGGTGTTTGCTGTGCCTACAGAGGTCTCATTTAGATCAAATGAAATATTTTTGCTAGGTTTTAATAGGCTCTCATGGCTGGGGTACAGCTCTCTCTTGGCCCCTGATTTGGACAAATCCTCTGTATTTTCTTTTTAAAGAACAAAAGCCAAAAGAGAAGTTTCAGAAAATTTTAGCCCAAATTTCATCTCTGTTCAGTTCGCCCCATTTTGCACCTACATTTTGGTGGAAAATAACCCATGATTTGAAAAGAGGGCTGGGGGAGGCAATTATAGGTTGAAATATTGAATTTTAATGTCCACCATTTCCCCATAATAAATTTTCATCTTGCTTTAAATACTTCTCCAATATATTTAGGCATGCTCTGTTTCATACCACATTATACAATTTTGAGCTAATTAAACTTTGCTTCTAATATAATATGACTCCTTTGTTATAAATTGTTCAACTTATTGCGAGCATTTTGTTCTCTCAAACATCTAAGGCATACAAAGCAGCTTACAAATGGTACATATTGTGATATTTTAGCAGTTTTAATGAGGCAGATGTCTGACAACATATAATAGAAATGGTGCACAACTGTCATCACTACAAATTCAACAGAAGTTAAATTCCAGCTCTATTTACCCAAAGAATACTTCAAATACACATAATGTTACAGGTGAAAAATATTAATGACTAATGCCAACATCATAGCACAGCCAACAGCAAAAACATCGCTTAGGGACCAGCATGAATCTGACGGGATGTTGACAATGGATAGAATGAATTATTAGTGATTTCTTCCCTGTAAAATTTCAACTTACATGTTTATGCTAGGACCAGAAGCAGTGGGATCGTGGAGCCTCAAAGTTGGAAGACACTTATTACCCATTCAATACAATCTGCCTATATTGAAGAAAAATCTCCCCTTCAGCACCAGGGACAAGTACTTGGCTAGATAGGGTGGATAAAGCCCTGGACCTGAAGTCAGGAAAACCTGACTTCAAATGCTGCCTCAGACACTTGTGGGCTAATATCATATGTGATAGTCATTGAATTTCTCTCAGCCTTAATTTCCCGAACTGCAAAATAAGGATGATGATAGCCCCTACTTCGCAGAAATGTTATGGGGATCAAATAAGAACATATTTAGAGAGCTTTGTAAATCTTAAATTTTTTTTTACATTTTATTTATTTTAAACTTAAATACAAAATGAGCAAAGAAAAAAACATTTCCACGTAGAGAGCAGAATGAAGAGGATTCCATAGGAAATGATAAATTTCCATTTCAGACAATTTACATTAAAAAACTATGTAATAAACACTGCACATTGTTTTCAAAGCAACACTGATGTTCTGTGCTTCCTTCTAAGTTTTGTTTTGTTCTCTGCTGTCTACTTTTTTTCTGCCTCCTTCCCCAGTCTACTCAAGAGAAAGCTACAGTTAAACACAAATACAGACACACATACACACACGTACACATATATACACACATGTATATGCACATATACACATGTACACATGCATGCACACACACACATGTACACACATACATGCACATACACACACATACACCCTTAATCTTTGACACCACATGTAAACCATATTGCAATGTCTGTTTAATTTCCCATTGTTCACTCACTCATTTGTTCCCAACAGTGGGTGTTCATGAACCCATCCCCACTATGCACACAGAGGATGACACCACACCCTTAATCTTTGATATCCAGATAATGACCATTATGGGGAAAATGAAACACAGAGAAGCACTTTCAGAGCCCAAAGAACAATCTAGAAGCAATTTGTTGCTTAAAGGCTAGACGGAGTGTTTTTCTTCTCTCTTGAATCTCAAATATTCTACCAGTTGTAAAATTGAGGGACTGGGAGTAATGTTTCCTGTTTAATATCCTCCTCTCTCCATAGATATTGGCATGCTTTGCTTATCTCTACTACTGTGTTTATGTTTCATGGGAACTTTCCTATATACTTACTGGAGTACTGGTCTATCACCCAGTAACCTATTAGAAGGCAGAAACTATTTCTTTGTATGTCCAGCACCTAGTGTAGTACCTGGAACTTAGTAAGTTCTTAGTGATTGTTTCTTATACTGAACTATATGGCATTTCATTGAACCTAATTTAAATGAATTGAATTATAGTATAACATTATGTTTGGAGGACATGCTCAACCGCATGACAGGTAGTCTTGACATAACAGCCTTTCAAAATTGTATGACAAGTTCCTAAGTACCCCCTCAGGGCTGCATAAGTTATGTATATGCTAAGAAAAAAATTAACAGCTTTTTTCCCCTACTTAAATTACTACCTTGGAAGGAAATCCAGGGCCAAAAAAGAATCCAGAATGACTTAATATGTGTCTGAAAATGTACAACTAATGATTAAGTGTTTAGGTCATAAAGGTACCAATTAATTGTCCTGGAAAAGAGCCTAACGTGGTGCCAGGCAGTAACTCAAGGACCAAGGGAACCTGGCCTAATATCTCTTGTGATGTGAACTCTAGGAAGCATACTAAATCACTCCCATCAAGATGTCTGCCAATAAGAGTTTTCCACCTTTATCCTACAATGTCACTTAGGAGTCAACCCTCATGTGGTATTGTATCCACACCACAATAGAGATCCGAATATGCTAAAACCTGGAAAGAACCTTGGAGATCATGGGCTCCAGCCTCATTATTTGATTGATATGGAGACTAAGGTCAAGAGAGAGAAAGGAATTTACTTGCTCTTTTACAGGGTTTGCAAATCCAAAGTGTTGTTTGTTTGTTTTTTTTTTCCAATTGGGCAACTCTGCACCACTGTAATCCTTCTGGAACACTTTGCCTGGCACCTCGGCCAGGACTGGAAGTGATTTCCTTCTCACTTTGCAATGCCTCTGTGGCTAATAACTCAGTTCACACTCTTCAAACACTGAGGAGTTCTTCAATGTTTCATTGCAAAACCCATTATGAAGCAAGAAATTCAGGACACGCAGAAGGCTGGGACACTAGGTGATGGTACTAACAAGACCAAAGAGTGACAGGAAGTGATAGTAAAGAAGAAGGACAGCAGGTAACAGCCTTTTTTCCCACAGAACTCTACATGTTCTCAGAAATTGACATCATTAATGTAGAAGAACTGTTGGCAAGCCACCCAATGGGAGAGAATAGAAGCTCTGCCTTCTGAGGATCAAATTGGCATTTTATTTTGTAAGAAAATAAGTAGTGCCAGTTATACTTCTCGTTCAGAGACATTCAATTCACTGAAAGCATGAAATCCAACATGGTACTCAGAAGCCAACTTCACTTCCAGAAAGTATACTACCTCTTTCCCAACAAGTTTTGCCAACAGAGGCCAAACTGTCCTAGCATCACAGAGTTGGAAGGGACCAAAGCAAAATGTATAGCTTTTCATTACAGAAAACATAGTAAGTGTGACCCACCTGAAAAGAGATCACCTTGTAAATATCCAATGAGGGGGCTAAGACAGCCTTGCTTCTTTTTTTACAGCTGTGTTTGTCAGGAACAAGTTTTGTTTTCTTGATGTTAAATTTAAATTTGTCTTCTCTAACCTTCTACCATCTGGTCCTAATTGTGTCTTTGAGGCCAAACAGTATATGATACAGTTAACATTTATTAAAGGACTACTATGTATCAAACACTTTTCTGGAACCTGAAGGTATAGATAAGAAAAAGAAAGACATCTCCTACCTAAAGGAGTTTACAATGTAAAGGGAGAAGACAATACACAAAAAGGATGCTGGAGAGGATTCTGGGAAGATGGCCTAGTAGATCATAAAATTCCAAGCTCTCAAGATTTCCCCTTACAAAAGAGTTACAATAGCACCTTATGGCAAACAAAGTGTGGGTGGAGATAGATAAGAATAAGGGCCAAACTCGGGTATTCCTGGGACAATTTGAGAAGTTTCAAAGAACAAGCCCAGGATGAGATTTGGTTTCTTTGAAGAGTAAACACTTCTGTGCTAGGGTCCCTTTTAACAACAAAAGGCAAGCTCTGGTATTAGTTGGTTTGAGTGGCTGCCTGGCCCCAGCCACAGGAACTTTCACCCCTGGGGTAGTGAGGAGAGATGGGTGTTTGAGCCCAAGAAGATTGAGGGAACCTCTACTGATAAGGAACATCAGACCCAGCTGAATGGTGGAGGGCAGCAGGGATGAGAAGGAACCAGCTATAATAGCAATTTAAATGGAAAGATCTTTCTCATTCATTAATAGACCCATGTGACCTGCTTAAATCACCTGGAGGCCTGAGACTCATGTGGCAGGAGGAGTTTGGTGAATGGGCAGAACTGGAAAGATGGAGCAGAACTGGGAGAAAGTGAGTGAGTGAAAGAGGTCAGGGCAGAGGAAAGAGGACACAGGCAGGTAGGCTAGACAAGGCTCAGGCTTTTGAGTGTTCCAGGCAGGAAGGGAGAACTGAAGATTTGGGACAAGAGGCCCCATGTCCCAAACCCAAGGACGATAGGTGATTACAAAAATTAAGCTATTACCACAAAAAAATGCACAGGCAAAGGAGGAAGAATCCAGCCATAGGAAGCTATTATGTGAATGGAGATGTCTGGTGTGCATCTTCAGAGGAGGATCTTGAAATAAAGAAACCCCTAATGTAAAATGGTCATTTGTCCAAAAAGAATTCTTAGATCTTTAAAGAGTTAAAAAACCAAATGACAGAGATGGAGGAAAAACTAAAGAAAAAATAAGAGTAAACCAAGAAAAGCAAGAAAGTAATGAAAGGAAAATCAACCAATTAGAAAACGAAATTCAAAATCTTCAAAAGAAAATGACACCTTGAAAAATTAGAATTGGGCAAAGTGAAGACAGCAAATTATAAGAGATCAAGAAATAATTAAACAAAACATGAATAATAAAAAATAGAAGAGAAAGTGAAACATCTTATAAGAAAAACAATAGATTTGGAGAATAGATCAAGAAGAGAAAATATAAAAATAACTGGACTAACTGAAAGCTATGATAAAAAAAAGAATCTTGATACCATAATGCAAGAAATAATTAAAGAAAATTATCCTGAAGCATTAAAACAAGTGGGTGGAGGGAGCAGAAATAAAAAAAAAAAACCCAAAACCATAGGTCACCATTTAAAAGAAATCCTATGAGGAAAACTCATAGAAATATCATAGTCAATTCTGAAATCCCTGGCTCAAGGACAAAATATTAGAAGCATCAGGACTGAAACAACTGAAATATGGTGGAGCCACAATTAGACTCACACTATATATATAATGTAAAATGTATGTCTAAGATTCTTATCAATGTCTGGGTAGCTCATAAGTAACACTGAGGAAAACTAGAGTAGAATATGAATATAAAAAGTAAAACATTTAGGAAAAGATAAAAAGAGTAAATATTTTATGCAAATGAAGTACAAGAGAAAGAACTGATACAGCGGAATTTGTTGGGGTAGGAGAGCTGGTAGTCCTTGTAACCTACTTTCATCAGGAATGGGTTTAAGAGGGAACAATACATATCTATTTAGAAGAATACAAAAGTCTTCTAAATTCAGAAGAAATAAAATGTTAAGTGCATAGGGAAGGAGGAGAGGACAAGGGAGGGATCTTTAGAGGGAAGGGGAAGGAAATAAGTAAAAAGGGGTATAGAGAAGGGTGTGTAGGCTTATGGGAACTGGAGGATAGGGGAGAAATGCTTGAAGGGGAGTAATAGGAAGGCAAGGCAGTGGGTAGAAGTAAAGTAAAGGAGACAGAAGGGACAGGAAATGAGATATGCACAAACATTAAAACAAAGATCAAGAGTAAAATATATTTGGGAAAGTATATGTCTATATATATATATATATATATATATATATATACATACATACATATGTGTATGTATGTTCTGTAGCTATAGGGAAACATATAAATTCAATTTTAGCCTTTCGGTGGGAGAGGGGAAAAAGATCAAAGACAAAAAAGTACAAAGCATAGAACAAAAGAACTCACAAGGAAGCAAAGATGGACAATTTTGAACACAAGTATTATTTATCATGCAGGTTTCCTTGAAATGAAAATTCATCATTACATATTTTGAATCCTCTCATGTTCTGCCATGCACATGATATGCTTTTTTAACTTTGTATTTAAGTTTCTATATGTAAGCTTATGATACATTTTTCATTCTTTTCTCTATTCTGTATTTATGTTCTGGTATTTGAGCGTAAAAAAAAATTTTTTTACGGGGTGGAGCCAAGATGGCGGAGTAGAAAGACACACATACACATTGCTCCGAACCCACAACCCATAGAACATCTGTATAAAGTAACTCAAGGCGAAGTCTGGAGCAGTGAGGCAACAGAACAGTGGAGCGAAGGAGATTTCTGTTCCAGAGGGACCTGTAAACCTCTTGCAAAAGGTCTGTCATGCTGTGGACGCGGAGCCCAGCCCAGCCCTGCCACGGACGCAGCACTGAGAGGAGCAGATCCGAGCAGGCTTCAGGGACAGGATCTCCAGCGGCCACGCAGGTCCCTCCACCCACAGCTGACGGGGGTCAGCGAGAGGATCTCTTTGGAGGGTCGAGAGGGGAGTGGGATGCCTCCATAACTCAGGCCCCCTCGGGAGGCAGAAGCTGAGGCAGCGGCAGACCAGGGCTCCCCAAGCAGGCAGGAGCCTGGATCCATTGTTGAAGGTCTGTGCATAAACCCCCTGAGGGAACTGAGCCTGAGAGGCAGCCCTGCCCCAACCTCAGCACCTGAACTTAATCTCACACTGAATAGCAGCCCTGCCCCCACCAAAAGCCCTGAGGCTGGAAGCAGCATTTGAATCTCAGACCACAAGCGCTGGCTGGGAGGATCAGGAGGAGAGGTGGGTGTGAGGAGAATATTCAGAGGTCAAGTCACTGGCTGGGAAAATGCCCAGAAAAGGGAAAAGAAATAAGACTATAGAAGGTTACTTTCTTGGTGAACAGGCATTTCCTCCCTTCCTTTCTGATGAGGAAGAACAATGCTTACCATCAGGCAAAGACACAGAAGTCAAGGCTCCTGTATCCCAGCCCACCCAATGGGCTCAGGCCATGGAAGAGCTCAAAAAGAATTTTGAAAATCAAGTTAGAGAGGTGGAGGAAAAGCTGGGAAGAGAAATGAGAGACATGAAGTCAAAGCATGAACAGCAGGTCAGCACCCTGCTAAAGGAGACCCCCAAAAATGCTGAAGAAAATAACACCTTGAAAAATAGGCTAACTCAATTGGCAAAAGAGGTTCAAAAAGCCAATGAGGAGAAGAATGCTTTCAAAAGCAGAATTAGCCAAATGGAAAAGGAGATTCAAAAGCTCACTGAAGAAAATAGTTCTTTCAAAATTAGAATGGAACAGGTGGAGGCTAATGACTTTATGAGAAACCAAGAAATCACAAAACAAAACCAAAAGAATGAAAAAATGGAAGAGAATGTGAAATATCTCATTGGAAAAACAACTGACCTGGAAAATAGATCCAGGAGAGACAATTTAAAAATTATGGGACTACCTGAAAGCCATGATCAAAAACAGAGCCTAGACATCATCTTTCATGAAATTATCAAGGAAAACTGCCCTGAGATTCTAGAACCAGAGGGCAAAATAAATATTCAAGGAATCCACAGAACACTGCTTGAAAGAGATCCAAAAAGAGAAACTTCTAGGAACATTGTGGCCAAATTCCAGAATTCCCAGGTCAAGGAGAAAATATTGCAAGCAGCTAGAAAGAAACAATTTAAGTATTGTGGAAATACAATCAGGATAACACAAGATCTAGCAGCTTCTACATTAAGGGATCGAAGGGCATGGAACAGGATATTCCAGAAGTCAAAGGAACTAGGACTAAAACCAAGAATCACCTACCCAGCAAAACTGAGTATAATACTTCAGGGGAAAAATTGGTCTTTCAGTGAAATAGAGGATTTTCAAGCATTCTTGATGAAAAGACCAGAGCTGAAAAGAAAATTTGACTTTCAAACACAAGAATGAAGAGAAGCATGAAAAGGTGAACAGCAAAGAGAAGTCATAAAGGACTTACTAAAGTGGAACTGTTTACATTCCTACATGGAAAGACAATATTTGTAACTCTTGAAACATTTCAGTATCTGGGTACTGGGTGGGATTACACATGCACACATGCACACACACACACACACATAGAGACAGAGTGCACAGAGTGAATTGAAGAGGATGGGATCATATCTTTAAAAAATGAAATCAAGCAGTGAGAGAGAAATATATTGGGAGGAGAAAGGGAGAAATGGAGTGGGGCAAATTATCTCTCATAAAAGAGGCAAGCAAAAGACTCATTAGTGGAGGGATAAAGAGGGGAGGGGAGAGAAAAATATGAAGTTTACTCTCATCACATTCCACTAAAGGAAAGAATAAAATGCACACTCATTTTGGTATGAAAACCTATCTTACAATACAGGAAAGTGGGGGATAAGGGGATAAGCAGGGTGGGGGGGATGGTGGAAGGGAGGGCATGGGGAGGAGGGAGCAATTTGAGGTCGACACTCATGGGGAGGGATAGGATCAAAAGAGAATAGAAGTAATGGGGGACAGGATAGGATGGAGGGAAATATAGTTAGTCTTATACAACACAACTATTATGGAAGTCATTTGCAAAACTACACAGATTTGGCCTATATTGAATTGCTTGCCTTCCAAAGGGAAGGGGTGGGGAGGGAGGGAGGTAAAGAAGTTGGAACTCAAAGTGTTAGGATCAGCTGTCGAATAATGTTCTTGCCACTAGGAAATAAGAAATACAGGTAAAGGGGTATAGAAAGTTATCTGGCCCTACAGGACAAAAGAGAAGACGGAGACAACGGCAGAGAGGGAGGATAGAAGAGAGAGCAGATTGGTCATAGGGGCAATTAGAATGCTTGGTGTTTGGGGCGGGGGAGGGGATGAAAGGGGAGAAAATTTGTAATCCAAAATTTTGTTAAAATGAATGTTAAAAGTTAAATAAATTTAAAAAAAAATTTTTTAAAAAGAAACTGGAAAAAAGTGGAAGATGAAGAAGTGTGAGACACTACCTGGCATGGAGGCAAATGTGGGTTATGATGACATTGAAGCCAAATAGAATAGCGGTTGGAAAATGAAGAAATAGTTGAGATTTTGAACCTTCTATAAAGGGAAGTAAGGGAAGAGGGCATTGGTTTGGTTAGCTTTGCAATCACAGAGACAGAAGCAACCAAGGGTATTATATGATGTATGACTAGAAAAGTTCAAGAAATTCCTACGATGATGAGGTTCCTGGTGCTGTTTGTCCTAGAAGGATAGGGAGAAGATGATGATCGAATCCAAGCTAAGCAGAGCGGTCCATGATAAATGAAGAGCTGGCCCAGGTAAACTGAGCAGAAAAATTTAGACCCTTTCTATAACTGGTTTTATTTTATGTGAAGGCAGCAATCATGTTCAAGAAGCTTTCTCTTTCCCAGGTTAAGCAATTCAAGTTCTTTCAATTGTTCTGACTACCCTTCTCTGTGGCACCCAGAAATTAATATAACAATCCAAACATATAATATATAATATAATAGAGAGATTATTCACCTGATTCCTGAAGCTGTTCCTCCAGTAATGAAGCCTAAAGTCACATGAGCTATCCTGACTGATTTATCGGAATAATGTCAGTTCATGTTGAGCAGGGATACCACTTTAACTCTTAGATCTTGCTCAGAAAAATTTCTTTCTAGTCAAGATTTCCCCACCTTACACTTAGGGAAATTGATTTATTCAACATTGAATTTTTAATTTTGTATTTGTCCCTATAAAATTGAAGTCAGTTAACTAAGATTCATTAAGTGTCTACTATGCATCAGACACTGTGCTAGCTAATATACTAGGATATCTAAAGAAAGGCAAAAGACAGATCCTGCTCCAAAGAGCTCACAGTCTAAGGGTTCAGATGTCAGAAATGATCAATTCAATTAAGAATGTCAAATAACCAAGCAATGCAAAGTAATGCAATCAACCAAGACATTACTTCTCCAAAATACAAGTGGTTTGCCTGAATTGACTCATCAGATCAGTGAAAATGTCCAATTCAATAGCCCTGACCATATGGTTATCCACTTGGGAAACCGCAAGGTACAATCTGACCCAAGGAGCATGAGTTCTCACAGTACAAATAAAGAGAAACTGACCACAGAGCCTTTGAAATGTCAAAGTGATAACTGTAAAATCAATAAGATGTTACACGAACTTCCAAGGTAATTAATAAACTTAGGAGGGAGGAGGCAGTGACTGACTCTTAAGTGGAGAGAAGCCCTGGAAGCCTCTAGTCTTGGAGCTACAGCTGGAAAGAAGGGCATATCAAGTAAATAGGAGTTGAATCTGGAAAGAGACCAATGCATAAATCATTTCTCTGATGCAAACTGGAAAGCCTTGAAGACTGACAACACCAATGAGCAGTTATTCATTATGTAAATGAGAAATGACTACCTTGACAGTTATTGACATGGGTCCAAGAAGGTAAACAAGAGACAGTAAAGACAGAGAAGGCTCAGACATACTAGTAGTAACAAGTGAGGAGATGGGGCACAGATAAAGTGAAATGATCAGCCAAGAACCGAAAATCAGTAAATCCTAGTTTCTGCTGGGAGGTCACATCTTCTGACAATATCTACAGCTACTCTGCAAATCTACATAAGAATTACCTCAAAACATCAGGAGGTCTATGATCTTGTCAATTAGTGTGAAAAATAATCCCTGCCATCCATTTTGGTTGATTCTTGCCCATAGCATTCCATAAATAACTGCCCTCCAATGCTGGATGTATAGTTAGTATTTAACATTCTTTTCTTGAATGGATTTCCCATAGATGCCTCCCCCACCTCTGTTCTCTGACTCATTTACTATCTTGGAAATCAAAGCAGTCCTCCTCTGGTGTCCATCTGCTGTAACTCATTCCCATGACATGGCCACTCTTTATCAGCTGAACAAGTTCTTAATGCTACCTTTTACTCTACTTCTGGTATACACAAATGGTTATTTTAGTAGCAAGAAGTATGCACTTTATTTTGTTCCTTTACCTCACCATTGTGTGTAAGAATATTTTCCCTTATCTCAAGGAGAATCTCTAGGAAATATACAAGGTGTTAATAACCTTTCCTATACCAAGAATTTTTTCCCTTACCATCTCTGCCTGTCAAAGTATTTCTCATCTATCAAGGACAAATTCAAAAGTCACTTCCTCCACGAAACATTTTACGTCCCCCCAAATAAAGGAAACTTTCTGTGAGAGCTCTCTTGGCACCTTTGATATCCTACTTTGCTTTACAGATTACTTAAATTCATGTATTGTCTCCATTATTAAATTATAAGGTCTTTGAAGGCAGGAAAAATATCTTGAGTATCTATCTTCTTCCTGTGCAAATAATTGGCATTTCATAAATATGTGTTGAATGAATGAATACCATGAATATTCTGATTTTCGTTTTGCTAAGTTGTTACAAAAGCTAGAGTTTATTGAATTTTAATATTTGCAAATTCTTGATATATTTTAACTTACCTGATCCTTGCAAAAATTCTTCAAAGAAGGCACTTTACAATCCTCATTTCGCAGATTAGTGGACTGAGAGTGGGGTGTAAAGTGAGTGGCACATTATAAAATAGCTTGTAAGTAAGGTTTTCATGATTCTCTCCACTGTGCCACCTAGCTACCTGGTAATTCTATCCTTTGATAAAGAAAGGCTGTAAAAACTTGACAGGCTATAATACAGTGTCATAGTTTCATCAGTGTGGCTGAAAATCCACCCACTGAAGTCCAGGATTGGGTTTGCATCCCAGCAACTGATTTACAAGGAAGGGCTTGAGTTTTTATAGATGGAGGGAGGCTAAAGTTGGTGATCACTCTCTCAAACTGAGGAGCCACTTAACACAGCAGAACAGTTGAAATTCATATCTAGAGAGTCATTGGGTAACTTGAGACATTCAGGCAGTAATAACATATATTTCTCATTAAATTATTAGGGCCTTTTATTGGCTTAGTCAAGTGTATAGAGATAAATGATATGGGTCTGTGGAAACAAACCAAAAAATAAGCTTGTCTATAGACATGATCACTGCACTACCTGGAAGAAATGTAGTTTATGAACACTGGACACTAAACGTGGAGGCACAATGATGTGGTCCTAGAAAGAACATTAGACCTGAATTGAGGAAACCTAAGGTCTAGTTCTTCCTCCAGAACTTTACAATTAAGTGATCCTGGGCAAATAATTTTGCTGAAGCTCCAATTTCCTCATCTATAAACTAGAAATAATCACTATCTTTGCATTCTATAGATGTTGTAAGAGTAAGCCTTTCTAATCTGTGATGAATTATACAAATGGCAAAGATGACTATGAACATATCATGACCAAATAATTTTCAAATGGTAGTTGATCTACCACCTACATAGACTGAGGTGCTTTTTAAACTGAGTTAATGAAAAGATAGGAAGAAGTCTCTTTCTACCTTTGATGCGTGAACCATAGAAAGACCAATTAGCATTTCTTGCCCTGCTAGAGTAATCTAATCTGCAAGTTGTGTTAAAAGTAATCTCTCTGGTTAGGACAATTGAACTGAACATATGAAACACTAACCAAAAAAAAAAAAAAACATAAGTTGATTGCTAGGGAGAGGAAGTGTGGAAATATTAAATCTTTTTTTTTTAATTAAAAGGTAATATTTGTTTGAATTTCTGGTTGGCATTTTAACTCCTCTTACTTAAGGAAAACATCCAAAACACTGAGGTTGTACCTATTGACGTGTAAGGGGAATAGTTCAGTATGTGCAGTCAGAATAAGTGAATGAATTCATGCATGTATGAATGAATGACAAAGGCAATTTTTAAGTGCTTACTATATACAAAGCATCTTGCCAACCACTGGGGATGCACATTTCTGTAGCACTTTGGGAATAGTTCCAAATTGTTCCCCAGAATGGTTGCCTCAGCTCACAGCTCCACCAACAATGAATTGGTGTTCCAACTCTCCCACATCTTCTCCAACCTTTATCATCTTCCTCTTCTGTCATGTTAGCCAATCTGACAGGTGTGATGTGGTACCTCAGAGTTGTTTTGATTTGCATCTCTCTAATCAATAGTGATTTAGAGCATTTTTTTCATATGACCACAGATAGCTTTAATTTCTTCTTCTGAAAACTGTTCATATCCTTTGACCATTTATCAATTGGGGAATGACTTGTATTCTTGCAAATTTAACTCAGTTCTTTTTCATTACACTGTAAGAGTGGGAGTGTCTTTTTCCATTCAGAGTGATGTAATTTCAGAAAGATCAAAATATTATCATGAAACATAAAAAGGGCATTAATTTTTTCCAACCCCATAATAAATATATGAACAAGTATTTAATCAATTTGAAAGAAGTATAGCCCTGCTCATTGGATGAAGGACTTAACTTAGTTTCCCCTTTGCCTATTCTAACTCATTCAATTTCTTTTTCTTCTCTTATTGTAAAAGCTAACATTTCTAGTATCATACTGAATAACAGTGGTGATAATGCACATCCTTGTTTTAACCCTGATCTTGTTGGAAATGCATCCAGCTTGTCCCCATTTCATATAATGCTTGGTGATGGTTTTAGGTAGATGCTGCTTGTTATTTTAAGGCAGAGTCCATTTATTCCTATGACCTCCAGTCTTTTCAATAGAATGGGTGTTGTATTTTGTCAAAAGTTTTTTTCTGTATCTATTGAGATAATCGTATGGTTTAAGTTAGTCTTGTTGCTGATATGATCAATAATGCTGATAGTTTTCCTAATAATGAAATAGCCTTGCATTCCTGGTATAAATCCTACCTGATCACAATGTATTATTCTCATGATAAGTTGATGCATTATTTTTGCTAATGTTTTGTTTAAAATTTTTGCACCTGTATTCATTAGGGAAATTGGTGTATAATTTTCTTTCTCTGTTTTGGCTCTTCCTGGTTTTGATATCAGAACCTTATTTTTATCATAAACATAATTTGGTAGGACTCCTTCTTTGCCAATTTTCCCAATAGTCTATGTAGTATTGGAATTAATTGTTCTTTAAATATTTTATAGAATTCACTTGTAAATCCATCTGACCCTGAAGATTTTTTTCCTAGGGTGTTCATTGATGACTTGTTCAATTTATTTTCCAGAGATGGGGTCATTTAAGTATTTAACTTCCTCTTCTATTAATCTGGACAATTTATATATTTTTAAATATTCATCCATTTCATTTAAAATGTCAAATTTATGGGCATATTACTGGGCAATTTCTAATTATTGTCTTAATTTCCTTCTCATTAGAGGTGAGGTCACTCTTTTCAATTTTTATATTGGTAATTTGGTTTTATTCTTTCTTTTTTTCTTAATCAAATTGAACAACGGTTTTTTTCATAAACCAAATCTTAGTTTTAGTTATTACTTAGTTTTCTTAATTTCAATTTTATTAATTTCTCATTGATTTTCAGTATTTCTAATTTGATATATACTAGGAATTTTTCATTGTTCCTTTTCTAGCTTTGTCAGCTGGATGCCCAATTCATTGATGTCTTTTTTCTCTATTTTATTCATATAAGCTTTCAATGATATCAAACTTCCCCTAAGGACCGCTTTCACAGCATCCCATAAGTTTTGGTCGGTTGCTTAATTATTGCCATTCTCTTGAATGAAGTTATTTAATATTTCTATGATTTGTTGGTTAACCCACTCATTCTTTAGGATTAGATTATTTAGTTTTCGATTAATGTTTAGTCTATCTTCCCATGGCCTTTTATTTCATATAATTCTTATTTATGATCTGAAAAGGATGCATTGACTATCTCTTCCTTTCTGCATTGAACTGTGAGGTTTTTGTGCCTAGCACATGGTCATTTTTTTGTGTATTTGCCTTGTACTGCTGAGAAGAATGTATATTCCTTTCTAGCCTCATTCATTTTTCCCCAGAGATCTATCATATCTACATTATCCAGAGTTCTATTCACCACCTTAACTTTTTTCTTATTTATTTTGAGGTTAGATTTATCTACTTCAGAGAGGGGGAGGTTGCAGTCCCCCACTAGTATAATTTTGCTGTCTATTTCTTCCTGTAACTCCCTTAACTTCTCCTCTAATAATTTGGATGCTGTACCACTTGGTGCATATATGTTTAATAATGATGCTACTCCATTGTCTGTGGTTCCTTTAAGCAGGACATACTTCCCTTTCTTATCTCCTTTGATGAGATCTATTTCTGCTTTTGCTTTGTCTGAGATTAAGATTGCTATCCCTGCTTTTTTTTTACATCAGCTGAAACATAATATACTCTGCTCCACCCTTTTATCTTTACCCTGTGTGTATCGGCCTATTTCAAATGTGTTTTCTGTAAACCATGTATTGTAGGATTGTGGTTTTTAATCTATTCTGCTGCCTCCATTTTATGGGAGAGTTTATCCTATTCACATTCACAGTTATGATTACTATCTGTATCTTTCTCTCTATCCTATTCCCCCATTTATGCTTTTAGTTCTCCCTTCCCCTCCACAATAGAGTTTTATTTTTTGACCACAGGCCTCCCTCAGTCTTCCCCCACTGCTATCAACCCCCTTCCCTTTTATTCCCCTTTAACCTTACTACTTATTCCCTCCCTTTTCTTTCCTCTTTCCCTTCCTACTTCCTACAGGGCAAGTTAGATTTCTATACTTAACTGAGTTTGTTGCTCTCTCCTTGAACCCAGTCAGATGAGAGTAAATCTCAGACAATGCTCATCTCCCACCCCTCTTTCCCTCTATTATAATATGTTTCTGTGCCTCTTCCTGCAATGTAATTTACCTTTTTCTGCCTCTTCCTTTCCTCTTCTCCCATTATAATTCCTTTGCACCTTTTAATCATGTTTTTTATCATCACATCAGTTAATTTATACCCACTTCCTCCCTCCTCTCTCTCTCTCTCTCTCTCTCTCTCTCTCTCTCTCTCTCTCTCTCTATATATATATATATATATATATATATATATATATATATACATATATATGTATATATATATATATATACATATATATATGTATATATATATATACACACACACACACATATAATACACATATATATCCATTTTAAATGTCATAATAAATATACAGTTTTTAAGATTAACATGGATCATCCTCCCTTATAGGAATACAAACAATTTGCTCATATTGAATAACTAGTTTTTTTCCCTCTTTACCTTTTTATGCTTCTCTTGCATCATATATTTGAACATCAAATTTTCTATTGAGCTCTGGCCTTTTCATCAGGAAGGTCTGGAAACCCTTTATTTCATTGAATATCCATCTCCTTGCTTGAAATATTATGCTCAGCTTTGCTGGGTAATTTGCCTTGCAGCTCCTTTGCCTTGCAGAATATCATATTCTAATCCCTTTGATGTTTTAACGTAGAAGTTGCAAGGTCCTGTGTGATCCTGACTGTAGCTCTTTGATATTTTAATCATTTCTTTCTGCCTGCTTACAATATTTTCTCCTTAACTTGATAGTTCTGGAATTTGGCAGCAATATTCCTTGGCATTTTCAATTTGAGGTTTCTTTCAGGAAGTGATTGGTGGATTCGTTGGAAGAGTATTTTACCATCTGTATCTAGGATCTCAGGGTAGGTTTCCTTGATGATTTCTTAGAAGATATTGTCCAGGCTCCTTTTTTTCTGTCATCATGGCTGTCTGCTAGACTAATAATTCTTAGATTTTTCTCTCCTGGATCTATTTTCCAGGTCAGTTGTTTTTCCAATGAGGTATTTAATATTTTCTTCTATTTTTTCATTCTTCAGATTCTGTTTGACTGATTCTGGATGTCTGATAGGGCCATTAGCTTCTGCTTGCCCAATTCTAATTTTTAATGCATTGTTTTATTCAGTCAATTTTTGCACCTCTTTTACCACTTGTCCAATTGTTCCTTCTAAGGAGTTATTTTGTCCAGTTAGATTTTGTACTTCCTTTTTCATTTGTCTAATTTTCCCAGTTAAGTTTTGTATTTCCTAATCCATTTGCCCAATTTTCCCTTTTAAGGAGCTGTTCTCTTCAGTCAATTTTTTTTTCATTTTGTCAACTGTATTTTTAAAATCACTGGCCAATTTTCTCTTCTACCTCTCTAATTTGGCTTTTAAGATGCTTCTTGGACTCTTCCTAGAATGCTCTTTGGGTTTGAGACCAGTTCATATTCTCTTTTGATGCTTCAGATATGAGTACAATCTCAATGCTCTCCATTTCTGAGTTTGTATTTTGATCCTTGTCCCTCTAGTAAGATTTTATGGTCTTTGCTTTTCTAGTTTTCTTCTTGCTCATGATGACTGTCTTTTTCCTGGCTTTTAAAGTAGATCTCTGCTTCTGGGGCACAAGGGGCTCTGTCCCATGTTTCTTTAGCTGAGAACTTGAGGCATAGTGTGTTATAGCCTCTGGTTCTTTCAGCTAGAAGCTAGAATGCTGTGGCTTACCTAGTACTGAGTTGGCTGCTGTGTACCAAGGCAGAAGCCAGGTGAAATCTTTCTGAGTTTCCCTAAAGCTCACTGTGTGAGTTGTGGGGGAGGACCATAAGGCTCAGCAGCTGGTGAACCCCTGTCTGCATTGGTGTCTGCCCAATTCCCCTGGCGGTGCTAAGGCATTCTTGGGGTCCTGGTGTTGGCACTTATGGGCTCCACCCCCCTGGGGCTCAGGATTTCCTTCTAGTTCACTAAGGAGGGGCTGTGTGAGACAGTTCCAGTCCTGTACTTGTCCCATTCAGTAACAGCAAGAGGGACTCTCCTTAATGATCTTATAGGCTCTCAAGCTGAGAGACTTTACCACTATTTGACTGATCCCACTATTCCAGAATTTTCCCTTGGGCAGTATTCTCTGGGTTTTTCAAAGTCAACCAGGGGGATGGTGAGAACACTTACAGTTTCTCTGCCATCTTGGTTCCTGGAGTTCAAGTAGGTGACTTTCAAACTTTTAATCTATTGTCTGATAGTCTCAAGCATGGCTGCTGCTGTTACCAGGGGTCTGGCACTTCTCTTTCACTCAGTTCCACTGGACTCCCTTCCTGTGCTGATATATTTGAGAATTCACACTGATACTCCTGATTCATTCTGCCCCAGTGGTTCCTGCTCCACTCCACTATTATGAGCTTTGTGCTGGTGCAGCCTGGGTGCTCTGTGCTTCCCCAGCCAGCCTCATGTAACAGATCCTTCCTGTTGACCTTCTGGGATGAGATGGGCTGGAAATCTTCCACACACTGTCTCCTAGTGGATTGCGCCACTCTAAAACTTTTTCAGATTCTCTTTTTAGATGTATCTGAAGGAATTTGTGGTACAGCTAAGGTGAGTGCATGTTCTTACTCCTCCATCTTGGCTCCACCCCTCCTAGATATCTATTTCAAAAAACAGAAAATTTTTTTTTATTTTTCCAGCACCCTAAGAATTTGAACTCAAAAAGCCCAAGATATGGGCATGATAAAATTAATTAAGATAGCTTGATCTCCTTTGTTTTGTTTCACCTTGTTCCTCAGAATCATCAAAGAATTTTGAAACTGAAAAAGACCACAGTGGCCATATCGTCCAATTCATTCCAGAAAAAAGAGTCCCCTCCAGACTAGACCCGACAATTAGTCATCTAACGTTTGCCTAAAGAGGATGGAAACACAATCTCCCCCGGAATTGCCTTCCAATCTGGGACAGCTCTTGTTTTGGTTATCTCCATCCCTAAGTCAACCCACATACTCATGCTCTGCTGCCAAATTCTGCCTGTCAGATAATAAAGGAAACTATTTAATTTCTTTCCAAAACTGCATTAGGCATGGAAATTAATCTTTTTGCATTTCTGAATCTGAGTCATTACAGGCTATTTTGTGTTACCATGCACAATCACGGAAAGCAGGAGAATCAGATTCTGCCTATAACCTTCCTTAGTCCCTGACCTTTATTTTACTCTGAAGTTGATAATAAACAAGTAAGTATGAAACAGACTTTGGGACCAGTGACTCCTAAATTAGCCATCACATTGAAGAAAAGTTTGGGTTGCTGGGAAGGTGGGCAAGAAGACTAGGACTGAACTTGAGCAAATCATTATGTGCTGGGGCAGCTTGTTAATCTCAGGGCTTTTCCAGGTCATTTGCATCTATGTTCCTCCATGATACTGATAGATAACTTTTAAGTAATGCTTTAAGATTTGCAAAGGTTTTTTTTTTACATATTTTATTTCATTTAAACCAAACAACAACCTTGTGTGAAATACATGTTATTATTATATCTATTTGATACATGAGTTAACTGCAGCTGGGGATGTTAAGCAACACCCAAATGTTAAGTATCTGAGACAGACTTTGAACTTGGGTGTTCTCAACCTAAGTACATTCTATCCACTGAACCATCTAGCTATTTCTGTCCCTGGTAAGAACCTTGTACACCGCATTATGATATAACTAACTAGAGATCTTAGGCACAAAATACACTAATAATATGGGCAATAATTATCCTGCACCACAATCTCAATGAAAAACTGCATCTTTGATAACTTCAAAGTCCTCCCTTCCTGTATTATGCCTTCCTGTTGTAAAAGAGGCCATAGGAAAGATATCTGATGCATAGACATTTGGACTTTTCACTGCATGAATGTGACTTGCACACTGCCAACTTTGAGTTCATTTCCTTGGGATGCTTTCAAGGCCTGGAATAAATTTAGCCTTTGCAAAATCTATTGTAAGCTTACTAGCTATGTGACTCTGGGCAACTCACTTAAATTCCACTTACTTTAATGCATTGGAGTAGGAAATGACTAGCCACTCCATTATCTTTGCCAAGGAAACCCTACGAGCAGTATTGTGATCCATGGGGTCATGAAATGTCAGACACAACTGAAAGAATGAACGACAACAATAAAGGTGAAATCATACCTACTCAGCAAGTGTCACTTTTCATGAAACATCTTGTGATCCACCATGCAGAAACAATCAATTCTTCAAATCATCACATTTTTCATTCTGGATTTACTCTAATTTAGAGTCATCTGAATATGTACCTCATTCCCCTTGCTATCTGATAATCAGCTTGAGGGCAGGGGAAGTGTCTTCTCTTTGTATTAAACACAAGCACTATGGTTTTTTCTTATACTTTAATATTTCAGAGCATCCATGTTCTCATCAGCATCATTTCTCCACCTATGAAGGTCAAAACTCATTCATGTCTTCTGATCTCGTGTAATTTTTTTCCAAATCTTGTCCATAAATTTTCTATAAAAGGCACAGAGTAGACAAGAACTGCATACATAATTCTTGAATGAATGGTACCCAAAACAATGCTCCAGTACCATGCTTGACTCTAGATGACAAGTATGTAATGTTTCCTCTATAACCTCGACACCCACAACAATGCCTGGCACACAGTAGGTACTTAATAAATATTAGTTATCTGACTCAGGATTTGACAGAACACTCTTTAGTTATCAGAACATGGTGAAATGGATCTTCAGAGGAATGAATCACTGAAGATAGAATTATTACAAATCAACAATATGATAGTTCATGAGAAATCTCAAGCAGGAGAGCCCCCAAAGCACTTCAAATCATCCCACAGGGGCAACTTTCTATTCTGCTTATGGCCAAAGCTGTCTCTGGCCCATTGCAGCCCTAGCCCTGGTGATTCTGCAGGGACAACAGAGGCATTGTTGTTGGGTTTGTTTTTTTTTTTCCCAGTGCCTAAAAGCACAGGGCTCTCTCTGAGGTCACAAAGAGCACACTTTTCCATGAGGAGAATGGCATTTATTACCTCTTTGGAAGAAGTACTTTCTTACATGAACTTAGTGCCTTTTTTTTGGCCCAGGAAAGGAAAAGTGCATCTGAGCAGTAATCTGGCAGTGACACTTGAGAAGTCAGAATTGTTCAAGCTTCACTCAGTGTCTTCTAAAATAAAGCACTCACAACTGTATATAATGAGTTTTCCATCTCTGGTGTCAAAAAGTTGCCATGTTATTTACTGCAGTGTGTGAAGAGGAAAAGAGCCCTGTATTCCAAGTAGAGGAAGCAAATCAGTCAGACCGACTATACCCAGTCACTTGCAGGAGAGGAGAGGACAGAGCCACCCCTGGTGACTGGCTGAATGTTAATGTCTCTCTCTCTGTCCCCAGCTGCATGGTAGGAACAAAGGCACACAGTGAAAGAAAGCAGCCCTCTTCTATTTAGACTCACTGTGGGCACAGAAGTAGAGACATGCCAGCAATTTAGTTTCCAAACGGAGAGACCCAGGAAATGTATGACTCATGGTTTGATACTAGGGATGCTGGATCAGATTAGAAATGTCCGGTTCACTGAGGATGATGGGGCAGAGGCAGAAATGGGGATGATAATGACAAAAAACAATAGTGCTGCCATAATAGTCAGTCAGTGAGTGTGCTGGGGTGAGGGGTGGGATTCTAGGGCATCTCAGCCACCACTTGCAAGGTCCTTTCCAATGAAGTTTTTCTTTTTATATTTTCTGCACATTTGACAGCTACCTATCAACTTAAACCTAGTGCAAAAATGTCAAATTCTCATAGCAAATAATTGCCTCTCCCCAAACTGATCCCTATAGAGATCTGTTTTCTGCATAACTCTAAAATCTAGTGTTAAATGCCTTAACGAAATTTAACTAACTGATAATGATGAGATTTATCTAGAGATAAATCTCATCATTATCAGTTAGTTCTAGGTTCCACATTTTAGAAAGCTCATTAATAGGCTGGAGATCAACTTCGTGCCACATGAAGAGCTGTTCAGTGGAACTGAACTTGTTTGATTGACCTTGAGAAAAGAAGACTGACAAGGGACATGAAACCTATCTTTGAGTATTTGAAGGACTTTAACCTGACATCAATCAATAATTCAAGTATTTATCAGGTACCTGCTATGTGTTAGGCACCGTGCTAAGCTGGAGACACACTGGAGGACATAATAGGGTTTATGAAGCAATCCCTACTAGCAAGGAATGTGCATTAAAATGGGAAAATAACATGTACATATAACAATATGTACAGTCTAAATATAATGTTAATTATGTGCATATGTGTGTCTATATAGTTAAACATAGGGGAAGAGAGAGGAAGGAGGGGAAGAGAGAGGAAGGAGGGAAAGAACAAAAGAGAGGGAGAAAGAGAGACAGACAGACAGAGACAGAGAGAGAGACAGAGACAGAGAGAGAAAGAAGGGAGGGAAAGAGAGAGGGTGTTTCTCTGAGCTGAAGTCAGCTGGTTCCCCTGGCTTTGCTAAAACACATGGGGAACTCCTGGTGCTGGTGTTTGCCTGCTCTGCCACACTGGGACTAAGACCTCCAGCTAGTTTGCTCAGGCTTACCACCGACTTTCCAGGGCACTTCCAGTCCTAGAATGTGCTCCCCTTTTGCCCAAGTGAAACAGACATTTCTTTCTGGTCCTTCAAATTTCCCAGGCTAAAAGACTGCTCCACCCCATCTTTCTGCTAACTTGCCATTCCAGGATTTTTCCTGGGGTACAATTTTTTATGAGGTTTAGAGGTCAATATGGGAGAGTGACAGTGACTTACTACTTACTCCACTATCGTTGCTCCATCTAGAATACTCCCAAAAGAAGACTTCTGGAGAGAAAAGACAGATTGGGGCAGAGATGGGGAAACCTGCAACCTGGAGGCTCCATGTGGTCCTCTAGGTCCTCAGCTGCAGCCCTTTGAATCCAAACTTCACAGAACAATCTGGAGGTGGCAGGTTACCCCCACTGGATTGGAGTAAAGAGAGGCAGTGCCAAGAAGTAAGAACCAGACCTCCTGAATCCAGAATGTTGTAACTCTCGTTAGCAATAAGTAGAAACCTTGTTTTCACTTACTAGTTAAACACTGGGATTTTCACTCCTTAGAATAACTAAGATTGGGATGAAAGAAAAGGAGCCAGAATGCAACAATTTAGGTCCAGTGAAAACGAAAGAAAGATGAGATTGTCACATTTGGAGCAGGTTTTGGTTTGTTTTCTTCTTTTTCTCATTACTATTGTTTGCTTCCCTTTGCTACACAAATTAAGTCACATATTTTCTCATAATGCAATTCAAGAAATATTTAGCAAGTATGTAAAAATTTATCTTTTCTTTCCATTATATAATTGCAAAATGTGAAGGGATTCCAGATGTTATAAATTCAGCCTAATTGAAAACTATGCCTCATACAAGGTCAACCTACAATTGTTTGAGTACATCATCCACTTGTGTATAACTCCAGTGCTTAGGAAGGACTTTTTCCCTTTATGATCAGTCAAAATCTGCCTCTGTGTAACTTCTGTCTGTTGACTTCAATTCCCTGGGGAAACACCTTCAGAATGACAACCTTTTAAATATTTTGACAAGTCATTTGTTGACTCAGTTTCTTCATCTTCAGAATGAGAAACCTGAAAAAGTTAGACAAGCTCTAAGGTCCTTCTAGCTCAGAAATATCAGGACTTTTAAGATTGTGTGGTAAAACACATATGAACTATATTGGATTGCTTACCATCTCAAAGAAGGGGGAAGGCGTGAAGGGATAGAATTTGGAAATTAAAACTTTTTTAAAAAATACTTTAAAATTGTTTAACATGTAATTGTGGTGTTAGTAAAATAATAATAATAGCCAACATATATTTAAAGTTTAGAAATAACGTCATACATATGATCTCACGTGATACAGGGTTTCATTCCTATGTTTTCTCTTCTTAGTCTTTTTTAAGAGGTTTTTCTCATGACCATTCTGAGGTCATTACTTTGGATGTTTTCCATGTTGTCAATTTGTCCCCTAAATGACAGCACCCAAAACTGAACACAATACTCTAGAGGTGATCTGAGTAAGGAAAAGAGAGTTCAACTGTCATCTCCTTCTCCTGGGGCCCCAATTTTTTTTGTATGTACCTAAAATCACATGCCATGCTGTTTGTCACACACTGAAGAAGTATATTGAGCTTAACACCCAGAAAAATCCCCATCTTAAAAAAAATAAAAGGTTGGCACAACATTTCCCTATGGTTTCTAGTCAAAATCCATCAAGTCTACCCTGCTCGCTTTTCAGCTATAAAAAATGAGACCTATGGAAGGCAAATGACTTTCCCAAAGTCAGCTTAGAAGTCAATATAGTACTAGGATTAGAACTCAAGTATGGGTTTTTTTCTGCGTCCTGTGCTTCTGCAACTATACCACAGAGTCACAAAACTCAGAGAAGAATATACTTGTTGATGGTGTCCTAAATTACATGTAGAAGTACACAAAAAACTCTAATGGTTTACGGACAAAACAGGTAATCCCTTGATGGATCTGGGATCCCTCTTGTTTGTATAATGCTCAGTATTACTGTCTTGTGTTCTGCTTTGCTTTGTTCTGCTTCTAGTGGAAGCTAGAGTGATTCTAAAATTAAAAAAAAAACCAATTTATAGCAGGTGCATAAAAAGTCCTAAATGCTGAGGGTAAAAAAAATGGAAAAAAAAGTTCCCTGTCCTCAAGGAGCTCATGTTCTAATGGGAGAGATAATATGGAAATGTATATATGTATAGGATGTATACCAAGGAGGTATACATTGACTTCAAATCCTGCCTCAAGCAGTTGCTTGCTGTGTGATATTAACCAAGACTTGTATCCTCTCTGTGCCCCAGTTTTTTCACCTATAAAATGACAGGGTTGGATTGAAAGTCCTGTAATTTACCTACCAGCTCGAAATCAATAATCCTATGATCTTATTATGCCTCCAAAGATGCACAAATATAGCATCCATGGCAGCCCAGGCACAGCAGCTCTTGCCCATTTCTTCCTACGAATGTTTCAGAGGATCTCCCCAAAATACTTGGACATGCTTTGAGATTCTTTGACTATATGTAGATACCAAGGGGGCATGTGGATTATCCATTGGTTATCCATCTCTCTTTATGTAACTGGTCTACCTCTCCCCTATACCAGTAATAAATTTCTCTGATGACATCTCTTATATGATTCCTGCAAATTTAATACAAATAAGTAATGTGTTGAAGATTCCATGCAGATTTCAACAGGGGAAGAAGGGAACCTTAGAAATCATCTTTTTATTCTTTCATTTAAAAAGAATTTATTAGGTGCCTGCTATGTTCCAAGGGCAGCTAGATGGCACAGTGGATAGACTACTGAGCCTGAAGTCAAGAAAACTCATCTTGCTGAGTTCAAATCTCACACTTACTGGCTGAGTAACCTTGGACAAGTCACAACCATTTTTGCCTTAGTTTCTTCATCTGTAAAAGAAGCTGGAGAAGGAAACAGAACACCATTCTAGTATCTCTGCCAAGAAAACCGCAAATGAGTCGCAGAGTAAGGCATAACCTAAAAATGACTGAATAAAGCAAAATGCTCCAAGCACAATGATAAGAATAGCAAAAGCTGAAACAAAAATGAAATAGTTCTTGTTCTCAAGGAACATACATTCTATTGACATGAAAACAAGAAGAGTATGAAATATTAAGAATCCATTATCCACCGTCATTTCTGGGGCATAGTACCAACAATTGTGACAATGAGACTAGGTTTTCTGTAGGACGTAGGAGCTGAGGTGAGTATTGAGGGAAGCCAGAGATTTGTGTAAGGTGTGGGGAGGAGGGAAAACATGACTGGAATCAAGGATAACCTGTAAATAGACCAAAGATAGAATACAGTGGCAAGTAGGTCAGTCTGGTCAGAAGATAGAGTGTGATTGGATAGTTGAGAGGTGCAATTCCAAACTTTGCTCAATTCTGTCCTTTATGGAAGGCAGAAACTGAACTTTTCAGCTCACTCCACTTTGCTTCTGCTGCCCTGCCTGGTTTCTGCTCCATCAAATAAGATGCCCCCGTACTGGGTACCCATTGACCTCTCGCCTCCACCTCCAATTTCCATTATCTTGACTCCTTTTGTGTATTGCCTTCTCCTCCCTTATCTTTCATATGTGTGTCTTTGTATGTGTATATGTATGTATATGTGTATGTATGTACATACACGCACAGAGATACACATGTATCCTCATACATACATATGGGTATATATAATTTTCAATCAATTACATGTTAAAACAATTTTAACCTTTTTTAAGTTTTGAATTTCAAATTCTATGCCTCCCTCCCTCCACCAGGCCAACCTCTCATATTATATAATCAAGATCATATCTTGCATTTTATTAATTGCATCTTCAGCATTAACACGGTGCCTGACACATAGTAAGTGTTTTTTAAATGCTAATGAAGGAAGTAATATGTACTGAATCTGGAAAAGTCAGCTAAATTCAGATCTTTGAAAGCCAGTTGGCAGACTTTGTATTTTATTTTAGTGGCACAATGAAATTTTTACTCCAGCCTACACATTTCACAGATGAGGAAAAGAGAGGTTAAGCAACTTGGCCAAAGGCACATCAGTGGCAGAGTTGGACTTTGAACCTAGAGTCTTTGATTCCAAATTGAGTCAAATTCTTTCCACTTTCTAGTCAATTCAGTAGAAAAGAGATAAAGATATTGTGCAAAATATGAGATAACTTGATGGATGAAGTGCTTTACTTGGAGTCAGGAAAACCTGGGTTCAAATCTTGTCTCAGGTACTTACTAGCTTTGTGACTCTGAGAAAATCACTTAAAATGTCTAAAACTCAGCTTCCTCATCTGTGATATTAGGGCAGGGCCAGGGGGGTGAGGAGCAGTGAATTAGATGACCTCCAAGGCCTCTTATAGCTCTCAATCTGTAATCTTTGGAGAACACACATTAACTTCCTCTGACATGAAAATCCCAGTGGCTTTTTGAGGAGTTGAGAGGTGAAAAAGTCATTTGTCTATGACAAGGTTATCTCATGCTCTATTGATTTCATTCAAATGCAAGAAAAAAGGCAAACAGGGTAAGGCATGTAAAAGACCAGTAATCTTCCTTGCATGCAAAGTTCCTGGATAGAGTCTAGCATTTAAAATGGGAAGATTTAAAAGTGACTCTTTGGAGGCTCTCCTGGAATTAGTTCATCATTCCTTGTGAAGCAGGTGGTGCCAACCATTTATTCGCCCAAATGATACAATGAAGAAGGCATACAGAAAACATTGTGTGAGGAATTTCAAACACCCCAATGACAGGCTATTTAGCCCTTTTTCTAGAGCTTTTCTAATGGAGAGGATCTGTTGATTGCAGAAGATAAAAAAGGTTGTTTTTTTGGTGCATTGTCAAAAGATGATATAAAGGGTTATCAGCTTTTTTCTCAACAGCCAATAATTCTTTATATGCCCAAGGGGATGGAAAAAGAGAGAAATATCTTTTATATTTTGTATTTCATTTCATAATAAGAGCCAAATGATCTAGGCAGAACAAAACTTTTTTCTTTTATGTTAGCAGCACTTCCTTGGCATCCTTTTCTTTTTTTGTGAAATGCAAAGAACTTATATAAGTAACCACAGACTCCTATCTAAAAGCAGAAGATTTCAGCCTAGACAAGATAGTTTCATTTATAACAGAGATATAAATGAAATGCTCAAAAAGCAAACCAAATAACTTTTCCAGATGCCCCTAATACCTGGCATGGTCCACCGAATTTGGGAGGCTGGAAGACCTGACTTCAAATCCTGTCTCAGACATTGACAAGTTTCTGTGATTCTGGGGGAAACACTTACCTTCCTTCAGTTTCAAATTCTTCTTCTATAAAATAATGTTGATAATAATAAGATCAATCTCACATGTCTGTTTTAAGGATCAATTGAGATACCACATGTAAGCATAATTTATACTTTCATGTTTAATCCTCTTTTTATCTCCTATGATTTAAATGAATATATTCTGTTTATTTGAGGATTTTAAACTCATAGTTTCAAAGAAATAAAACTCTAATAAAAGTTAAGTAAGTTTTAAAAGTAAAGAAAATGAATGTTTCATGAAAAGCCTCCCCTGTATCTATTGAAAATATTGTAAATTTTACTTTTTCTTCTTATTCATGATTTATCATGCTATTTTCCTAATATTTTGATACCTAAATTCCAAATATGAATCATAATTAATCAGAAAAAGAAGATATATGTCAAGCGCTTTATAAACCTTAGTATAGGGCGGAGCCAAGATGGCGGAGTGAAAGCAACGACTCACCTAAGCTCCTGGAAAAACTCCTCTGGATATCTCCGGGGGGAGAGTCTGACCAGACTTTGGAGGTGTAGAATCCAGTGGGTGACGGACTTTGACGGATTCGGAGCCCAGGCTGGACCGGAGGGTCCACAGGAGGGATCTGTTCCGCGGGGGTAAGACCCCAGCGCACAGCGCGGTCGGCGCGGCAGGGCGGAGGGGACCAGAGGAGCCCGAGAGTGGCGGGCGAGACCAGCGGAGCAGGAGATAAGCCAGGCCGAGCCGGTGAGAGCCGCTGAGTGCCAGAAATCAGCGCAGCAGCCCTTGAAATCGTCAGCCTGAAGACGGACTTCGGTGGGTCACTACTTGAACTTCCAGGAACTGGGATGGCAGAGTGATCAGTAAGTGCTCTCTCCTCCTCCCTGATGACTGTGAGGGAACCATAAAATTCTTCCCCAGATTAATCCTGGATCAGCGGGAACAGCAGAAGGGGGCGGGTGGTCTCATAACACCAGAGGCTGGAAAAGTGGCAAAGGGGGATTCTTCCTATGGTAGCAGAGACGGCTGGAGGGACAGACGACCCAGGGCAGAGAAAATTCGCACTGAGACCCAGGCAAGCCTCAGAGCCAGGAGACGAGCCCCAGGAGGGGCGGGAACACGCATTAGCTTCTAGGCGTGCCCCAGCCCTCCAGGGGAAAAGGGAAGACAATAGGGAAGCTGGGATCACCATCCCCTGACCTTGCCTTTGCCTGAAGTCAGCTGAGGAGATATCCTGAGGACAGACCACCCCTCCCACATACCTAACAAGCTAACCCCAGGGTTGATCGGGAAAACAAAAAACAAAAGCCTGCTTTTAGCCTAGACACACATCAGCTCAACTTAAAGATCTGTACCTTCTGACTGAAAGAACCAAAAGCTACAACACTCAGCCAACATCATGAATCGGAAAAAGCAGACGAAAAGTTAAAAAACCATAGAATCTTTCTATGGGGATAAGGACCAAAACACAAACACCAAAGAGGTTAGAGCTGAGACTGTACTTCCATCTGAAACCTCAGATGGGACTATGAATTTCTCGCAAGCACAACTAGATTACCTGGAACGTCTGAAGAAGGATATAAAAGAAAAACTGGCCAATGATTTTAAAACTATAACAAAAGAATTCACTGATGAGAACATCACCCTGAAAAAGAAAATTGAAGAAATGGAAAAGGAAGTTCAAAAATTAACTGGAGAGAATAATTCCCTAAAAGGAAGAGCTAATCAAATGGAAAAGGAAACCCAAAACCTAATTGGGAAAATTGATCAGATGGAAAAGGAAACCCAAAACCTAACTGGGAAAATTGGTTGAATGGAAAAAGAAGTACAAAAATTAAATGGAGAAAATAGCTCCTTAAAGGGAAAAATTGATCAGATGGAAAAGGAGATGGAAAAGCTAACTGAAGAAAACACTATGATGAAGATTAGAATTGGGCAAGTAGAAACTAATGACTCAATGAGGCAACAAGAATCAGTCAAACAAAATCTAAAGAATGAAAAGATAGAAGAAAATGTAAAATATTTAATTGGAAAAACAACTGACCTGGAAAATAGATCCAGGAGAGAAAATCTAAGAATTGTTGGCCTGCCAGAAACCCATGATGAAGAAAAGAGTCTGGACAATATCTTCCAGGAAATCATCAAGGAAAACTGTCCAGAAGTACTAGACTCAGAGGGCAAAATAGTCATCAAAAGAATCCACCGTTCCCCTCCCGAAAGGGATCCCAAACTCAAAACCCCAAGAAATATAGTTGCCAAATTCCAGAGCTATCAAGTGAAGGAGAAAATACTACAAGCAGCCAGAAAGAAACAATTCAAATATCAAGGACACACAGTCAGGATCACACAGGACCTTGCAGCTTCTACATTAAAAGATCGAAAGAATTGGAACCCAATATTCCGTAAGGCAAAGGAGTTGGGACTTCAACCAAGGATCAACTACCCAGCAAAGTTCAGCATAACATTTCAGGCAAGGAGAAAGTCATTCAACGAAATAAGGGATTTCCAGAGCTTCCTGACCAAAACACCAGAACTCAATAGACAATTTGATCTTCAAATGCAGGTCTCCAGAGAATCATAAAAAGGTAAACAGAGGGGAAAAAACAAAAACAAAAACTTGCTACTCAATTAGGGCAAACTGTTTACCTCCCTATATAAGGGAAGATGATACCTGTTAATCTTGAGAACTGTGCAGCTATTATGATAAAAGGGATATATGTAGAGGGAAAGGGCATAAAGTAAATGATGTCATGTCAAAAATATGATTTAAGTATGAGAAGGGAATGTAATAGGAGGTGTGGAAAGGGGGAAGCAGAAAATGGCAAATTATATCACAGGAAGAAGTACAAAACTATAGTAGAGGGAAGGAGGGGAGGGAGATGAGCATTGTTTGAGAGGTACTCTCATCTGATTTGTTCAAAGGAGGGAACAATAATCTTAAGTAGATAAGCCTAACTAGCTCTATAGGTAGTAGGAGGGGAAGGGGGAAGAAAAGGGAGGGTGGCTAAAAGGGAGGAAAGAAGCAATAAGAGTAAAGGGGATTAAAAAGGAGGGGGGTCAAAAGAAGGAGGGGAAGGTTGCAGGAGGAGGGGGAGAAAAGTGAATACTATTGAGGAGGGGAAGGGAGACGGGAGAGCTAAAAGCACAAATGGTGGGAAAGAGGTTGGAGGGAAATACACAGATTGTAATCATAACTGTGAATGTGAATGGAATGAACTCTCCCATAAAACGGAGACGGATAGCAGAATGGATTAAAAGCCATAATCCAACAATATGCTGCTTACAAGAAACACATTTGAAACGGGGGGATACACATAGGATAAAGGTCAAAGGATGGAGCAGAATATATTGTGCTTCAGCTCATGTAAGAAAGGCAGGAGTAGCAATCCTAATCTCAGACAAAGCAAAAGCAGAAATAGATCTAATCAAAAGGCATAGGGATGGAAACTATATCCTGCTAAAAGGCACCATAGACAATGAAGCAATATCATTACTAAACATGTATGCTCCAAGTGGTATAGCATCCAGATTCTTAGAGGAGAGGTTGGGGGAGTTGAAGGAAGAAATTGATAACAAAACTATACTAGTGGGGGACCTCAATCTCCCCCTCTCTGAACTCGATAAATCCAACCTCAAAATAAACAAGAAAGAGGTTAAGGAGGTAAATAAAACTCTGGGTAAGGTAGATATGATAGATCTTTGGAGAAAATTAAATGCGAATAGAAAAGAATATACTTTTTTCTCAGCAGTACATGGAACATTTACAAAAATTGACCATGTACTAGGACGTAAAAATCTCACAATCCAGTGCAGAAAGGTAGAGATAATCAATGCATCCTTTTCAGATCATAATGCATTAAAAATTACATGTAATAAAAGGCCATGGAAAGAGAAACCAAAAATCAATTGGAAACTAAATAATCTAATTCTAAAGAAGGGTTGGGTTAAAGAAGAAATCATAGAAACAATCAACAATTTCATTCAAGAGAATGACAATAGTGAGACAACATACCAAAACTTATGGGATACTGCAAAAGCAGTTATTAGGGGAAGTTTTATATCTCTGAATGCTTACATAAATAAAATAGAGAAAGAGGAGATCAATGACTTAGGCTTGCAGTTGAAAAAGCTAGAAAAAGAACAAATTGAAAATCCCCAAGTAAATACCAAATTAGAAACACTGAAAACCAAAGGAGAGATTAATAAAATTGAAATTAAGAAAACTATTGAATTAATAAATAAAACCAATAGTTGGTTTTATGAAAAAACTAATAAAATTGATAAACCTTTGGTCAATCTGATTAAAAAAAGAAAGAAGAAAACCAAATTACTAATATTAAAAATGAAAGGGGTGAACTCACCTCCAATGAGGAGGAAATTAAAACAATAATTAGAAACTACTTTGCCCAACTTTATGCCCACAAATTCGATAATCTAAACGAGATGGATGAATATTTTAAAAAATACAAATTGCCCAGATTAACAGAAGAGGAAGTTGAATACTTAAACAACCCCATCTCAGAAAAAGAAATTGAACAAGCCATCAATGAACTCCCTAGGAAAAAATCTCCAGGGCCAGATGGATTCACAAGTGAATTCTATCAAACATTTAAAGAACAGTTAATTCCAATACTACATACACTATTCTTGAAAATTGGGGAAGAAGGAGTCCTCCCAAATTCTTTCTATGATACAAATATGGTTTTGATACCCAAACCAGGAAGAGACAAAACAGAGAAAGAAAATTATAGACCAATTTCCCTAATGAATATAGATGCAAAAATTTTAAATAAGATTCTAGCAAAACGAATATAGCATCTTATCACGAGATTAATACATTATGATCAGGTAGGATTCATACCAGGACTACAGGGCTGGTTCAATATTAGGAAAACTATTAGCATTATCGATCACATCAACAACAAAGCTAACAAAAACCACATGATTATCTCAATAGATGCAGAAAAAGCTTTTGACAAAATACAACATCCATTCCTACTAAAAACATTGGAGAATGTAGGAATAAAGGGAACTTTCCATAAAATAATAAGCAGTATCTATCTAAAACCTTCAGCAAGCATTATATGCAATGGGGATAAGCTAGATGCATTCCCAATAAGATCAGGGGTGAAACAAGGTTGTCCATTATCACCACTATTATTTAATATGGTACTAGAAATGTTAGCTGTAGCAATTAGACAAGATAAAGATATCCAAGGAATTAAAATAGCCAAAGAAGAAACTAAGTTATCACTCTTTGCAGATGATATGATGATTTACCTAGAGAATCCCAGAGATTCAAGTAAAAAATTACTAGAATTAATAAACAACTTTGGCAAAGTTGCAGGGTACAAAATAAACCCACACAAATCTTCTGCATTCCTATATATTAGCAACAAAGTCCAACAGCAAGAGATAGAAAGAGAAATCCCATTTAAAGTTAGGGTAGACAGTATAAAATACTTTGGAGTCTACCTGCCAAAACAAACCCAGGGATTATATGAACACAATTACAAGACACTTTTTGCACAAATAAAGTCAGATTTAAGTAAGTGGAAAAACATTAGTTGCTCATGGATAGGCCGTGCTAATATAATAAAAATGACAATTCTACCCAAATTAATATACTTATTTAGTGCCATACCAATCAAACTATCAGACAATTACTTTCTAGAGCTGGACAAAATAATATCAAAATTCATTTGGAAAAACAAAAGGTCCAGAATATCAAAGGGACTAATGAAAAGAAATGCTTGGGAAGGTGGCCTAGCGCTACCAGACCTCAAACTGTACTATAAAGCAGCAATTATCAAAACCACTTGGTATTGGCTAAGAAACAGAGAGGTAGACAAGTGGAACAGACTTGGCACTCAAGATGCAGTAGGCAAGGAATATAGCAACCTTCTGTTTGATAAACCCAAGGACCCCAGCTTCTGGGATAAGAACTCATTGTTTGACAAAAATTGCTGGGAAAACTGGATAACAGTGTGACGGAAATTAGGCATAGACCCATACCTGACACCGTACACAAGAATAAAGTCCAAATGGGTACATGACTTAGGTATAAAGATTGATACCATGAATAAACTGGAGAAGCAAGGAATAGTGTATTTATCAGATCTATGGAGAAGGGAAGAATTCTTTACTAAAGGAGAGATAGAATGCATTATGAAATGCAAAATGGATAACTTTGATTACATTAAACTGAGAAGTTTTTGCACAACCAAACGCAATGCAACCAAAATCCGGAGGGATGTAGTAAATTGGGAAAGAATTTTTACAGCTAAGCTCGGGGATAAAGGCCTCATTTCTAGAATATATAGAGAACTGATCCAAATGTATAATCATACAAGTCATTCCCCAATTGATAAATGGTCAAAGGATATGAACAGGCAATTTTCAGAGGAAGAGGTTAAGGCTATCTATAATCATATGAAAAAATGCTCTAAATCACTATTGGTTAGAGAGATGCAAATCAAAACAACTCTGAGGTACCACATCACACCTATAAGATTGGCAAACATGACAGAACAAGAAAATGATAAATGCTGGAGAGGATGTGGGAGAGTTGGAAAACTAATTCATTGTTGGTGGAGCTGCGAGCGCATCCAACCATTCTGGAGAGCAATTTGGAACTATGCCCAAAGGGCTACAAAAATGTGCATACCCTTTGACCCAGCAATATCGCTACTAGGACTATATCCCCAAGAGATCATAAAAATGGGAAAGGGTCCCACATGTACAAAAATATTTATAGCAGCACTCTATGTAGTTGCCAAAAACTGGAAGTCAAGGGGATGTCCATCAATTGGGGAATGGCTGAATAAATTATGGTATATGAATGTAATGGAGTACTATTGTGCCATAAGAAATGATGAACAAGAAGACTTCAGAGAGGCCTGGAAGGACTTATATGACCTGATGCTGAGTGAAAGGAGCAGAACCAGGAGAACTTTATGCACAGCAACAACCACAGTGTGTGAGAGTTTTTTCTGGTAGACTTAGATTTTTGTAATAACACAAGAACTTCTTACCAAAAAAAAAAAAAAAAAATCCCAATGGAGGATCTCAAGGCAAAATGCCTGCCACACTCAGAGAGAGAAATATGGAAGTCACTCACATATTGTAGCAGATCATGTTTGTGTATGTGTATGTGTTTGTGTATCATGTTCTGATTTGTTATACGATTTCTTTCATTTATCTTAGTCTGACTACATAGCATGACTATAGTGAAAATATACTCAATAGGAAAGTATATGTAGAATCTATACAGAATTGTATGCAATCGTGGGGAGGGAGGGGGGGAGTGGGGGGTAGGTGAGGGGGATAAAATCACAATTGTATGGCAGTGATTGTTAAACATTACAAAATAAAAAAAAAATAAACCTTAGTATGCTTTATCAATGTTAGCTATTTTCATTATTTTGGTCATTCCTAACCATTGGTAGAATCAGAGAGAAGTGTTTGAATTTCTGGGGCTTGCTAGCTGTGTGACCCTGGGTAAGTCACTTAATCTCGCTTTGCCTTAGTTTCCATAGAGCTGCCTCACACGGTAGCAAGGATCATATGTATTAACATATGTAAATCACTATAAAATGTCAGTTATTTTTAAGTTTGTTGTTAAGAGGTGACAAATGTAGTGGAAAGAGTATAAGATCTAGCGATCAGAAGGCATGAACTCAAGGTGAATTTCAGGTAATTATTCTGAATGAGTGTGTAGGCAATTCATTTGACCTCTCAGACTTTAAGTTTTCTTACGCATAAAAAAATTGGCTGGTAATGACCATTATATGATTCGTCCAAGAGAAACTCATCTTCCAAAGCCTCCTTGCAGTATGGAGTTGACTGTGTACTCTTGAATACTTTGTATGGGAGTGAATGCTCTACCAAGCTGAAGATCAAAGGTCTCGCAATGACTACCTGTTTGAGTCATATGATGGCCCAGGATTAGACAAGCTTGAAAATACTCCTCACTAGATGGTTATCTTGGAAGGAGACAAGGTATAACAAGAACTCCACTATCCATCCACTAAGATCATCCAACAAACCATCCACTAAGGCATTTAAGGGAAAGTAGTGCCTACACCAATGAAACCAAAGATCCCTGAAGACTAGAGTTCCTATCACTCATGGGAGGAGCCAAAAGGATGTGGTTTTATAAATCACTGAGTGTTATATAAGGCAACTGGTTGACACCGAGGATAAAGTGTTAGAACTGGAGTCAGGAAGACCTGATTGTAAATCTGGCCTCAGACACTTGTTGGCTGTATGACCCTGGACAAGTCCCTTAATTTTTGCCTGAGTTTCCTCATCTCTAAAATATGCAGATAGTATCTACTCTCCAGTGTATTTGTGTTGGACAAAGACATCATTTACAAAGCTCTTCATAAATGTTAACATGCTATGGAAATGCTAGCTGTTGCTGCTGGTTTTGTACTATAGGATAGAAATGTTATTGTTCTTATGCTTAGTAGCACCAGTCAGGATACAAATCCTTATTAGTCACTCACTAAGTGCTAGGCACTGTGCTGAGTGCCGAGGTTAGCAAAAACTGGCCCCAAAAAAAATCTCTTCCTTTAAAAAGAATGCATTCTAACGGGGTAGACAACATGCAAATATTTATGAACACAGAGTGTATAGAGTTTGCCTAACTCATTGACATGTTTGAAACCCTTCAGTTGTCCTCAATCTGCAAAGATTGCTTTACCAGGATGTGGCCACTGGGCAGGCTACGGTTTCTTGGAGATACAGGTGAGAGTTGAGTAGCAGGTGGACACCAAAGGTCAATAAGCAGCACTGGAAAGGGCTCAGAAAGCCCTCATGCTAGAGATACTACTTTGGAAGAGAGAGTAAGGCTTCCAGCTTTATGAATTGGCACAACTCTACTGCACTTAAATCCAGTTCCTGAGCAAGTCAGGACATTACCCTGTGATGTCAGCATTCCTCCTGGAAAACAAAAGACAAACCACAACAATATAGAGATTATGTAAGAATAATCTGAAAAGATCAGATCACAGGAAGGAATGGCCACAATGTGGGGTTTACTGGGATGTGTCTTAAAAGGTTTTTTATCCACCTCTGTTAAATTACAGGTTTAAAAATTACTTCATAGGATCGGAGTAAGGTAGACTAAAAGCTCATTGACAGTAGAAGTTTTACGTTTGTCTTTGCATCTGCATCTAGCACACCAACTGGCACATAATAAATGTTAAATAAATACTGATAGATAAATGGATGGATGGATGGATGGATGAATGGATAGATGGGTGGATGGATGGATGGATGAATGGATGGATAGAATCCTTTCTCTGTAATTTACCTGTGTAACCATGGCAGGTCACATCACCTCTTAGATCTCAGTTTCTTCATGTGTAAAATAAAAGGGTTGAATTAGATCACGTCTAGATTCTCTCCCAGCCCAAATTGCCTGTGGCCCCATGATTCCTCTTGAAAACTTCTGATCAGGATTCTATTTGGCATGGAGCTTACCACTCCTGGGAAACCAGATGCCATTGTCCCCAGGAGGCTTTGCAGAAAACATTTGATAAATGATAATTTGGAAAGAAAAAAGCTCCATTTCCAGAGTGATTCTTCACCTGGCAGGCAAGCTGCTGATGAACCACTCCAAATTGAGCAGGACAGTCTTCAGCACTCAGATACTTTCCAGACTGAAAAGGGTAGGGGGGAGAAGGAGAGACAAAGAGAAAGAGAAAGAATGACAGAGATAGAGAGACAGAAAAACAGAGACACAGAGACAGAGTGACTCTGGGTATCATTACCTTAACTGAGCACATGAGCATATTTTATTCTCTTAATGGAAATAATTGTAAACAGGTGAAATATACTGCTAAAACTTTGTAAAGAATATAGGTACATCGATTGTATTTACCTCTATCAACAGACTGAAAAATATTGCAAAATCTGTAAGCATATTCAAATGCAAGCTTCATAAATGAGGACTGTGATTTTGACATCCCACTTCCCATCTCCATGCCTTTGCATGTGTAGAATCTGCTCGGGGATCATTCCCAGGTCCCATTTGGACTGGTCTGCTGGATCCACAGATGGCAGCTGATGATTTGCCTCAGGGTACAAGGTATAACCCTAAGGTGTTGAGGGCATTTTCCAGCAATCAATCAGGAACCTCAGCTGATTCAGTCCTCATTTATTATCAATTATCTGGCCAGAGATAATTAGCTTTTTGAAATGGATACTTAACTAAAGAAATCGAGTAAAAGCAGTTAGTACATAACCTCTTTCCTCCAAAAAAAACAATTCTGAGAAACAGTTCCAACAAATACAGGTTGAGTTGAGGGCAATGTGGATTTAGGCTTAAAAAGCATATGTGGCAAAGGGATAATTCACACTTCCAGGTCTGATAGAAGTCCTTTTCTCCTTTTGCGGAATCCTTGTGACATTCTGTGTGTGTGTGTGTGTGTGTGTGTGTGTGGGTGCGTGTAGGTTTATAAGTTGGGATGCGGGGAGTGGTTTTCTGTTGGGCTTCAAGTGTTGAGTCCCTTATAAAGCCCTGAGCCTGCATTTCTCTCCACATCCATGAGGTCACCCTACCTGAAGTTGCCTTTCCTGTGCTCTCTGCTGGAACCCAGATGGACCCTTTGTTTGCTATTAGTCCAGTCTCTCCAATTTCTAGGAGGAGGCAAATCTTGTGTGACTCTTCTTTTGTACTTCCCCACCCTCAACTTGCTGTCCTCTGGTATAGGCACAAATCATCTGCCTTCTAGATCTCCTGGTGCTTTAAGCAGTTAAAAGAATCTTCCAGTGAGAATTCCCTTCTATAATATATATTGCCCAAGGGGCAAATCAAAACTCTTTAAACTAGTCACAATAGATGTCACTTCTTCATAAGGACTTTATCCAATTGGTTGAAACATTTAACTCCTTCTCAATCTGATTATCTGAGTTGCCTCCCCCTAGTGGTGCTTTTGATTGATTAACAGAAGTGTCTAGGAATTATTCACACCTCTTACTCTTATTAACTGATTCTTTAACTCAAAGAGAGACTCTTTTCAGATAAACATAGTAGAACATTATATTAAATTTAATAGTGTTCTGCCATGCTGGAATTACCAAACTGTGGTAATCATTCATCTCTTGGGATCTCTGAATTCTCTCAAAGTCTGGCTCATGGGATACTCACAGTGGTTAATCTCTGCCTCTTTCTCAAATTCTCATGGAAGAGAGGAGTAGCCTACTAACATACAATACTTCATAAATTATTAGATGTGGTCCTTGCATTTGGTGTTCTCATTTGTTATAAGAAAGATTTCCATTTGGAAGGTGGGAAATTATTTTACAGCAATAAAACTTACTATTTATTGTGTTCATGTTAACAGCTCCATTAGTTAAAGACTGAAAGCTCCTAGAAGTCAGATTTTTTTTTCCTCTTTACCTTTATATCCCCAGTACCTAATTCTCCTCAGAAAATATCATTGATCATACATATTTCAAAGTTCTATGCTTTCATATATTTATGCTTTTTAGATTATCTCCAGTAATGAAGATCAGAGACTTTCCATGTTTTAATGGATGGTCCTAGTCCAATTTATGTTATGATACAGGAGAAAAAAGCAACCTTTATCTGACAGTAAACCTTGTTCTGGGTGTCTCTGAGCTCATCTTGGCTAGTGTTCCATCTAAACATATAAAGTCTGGCTCAAGGACAGCAATAGGAATATTTTCATAGTATCCAGCCATTCCAGACCTTCTTCTTTGCTGGTGGTGCCATCAAAAGCTGAAAGTCACCTCTATACTGCCAAGGGAAGGACCTGAGTTAGTAAAAACTGAGGAAAAATTAATAGCCACCCCAGACATATTGAGAGTTTCTTCTCTCAAACCTATGACTCCTTGTTTAAGGGATAAACTCCTAGACATGGAGTCTAGAAGAAATGCATTCAAACATTACCTCTGACACTTAGTATGTGAATATGGGAAAAAATATATTACTTCTCTAAGATTCAGTTTCTTCAACTGTAAAATGGAGATAAAAAATACCTGCAGTATTTACCTCACAGCATTATTGCAAGGCTACAGATATACACAAGCTTATGGACAAACATGCACCTACATACATATGGATACATAGCACTTAGCAAACTTTATTCATTCCAAAAAGCATTTATTAACCACATTAAAGGTAGCATGATAAATAATGAGCATTCAAAGACAAAACTTGAAGTTGCAGAGCTCAAGGAGTTAAAAAAGTTAAAGTCATATAAATATCCATTTCTATTATGAACGTTCAGTCATTTTCAATCATATCTAACTCTTTGTGACCTCTGTTCCTTTTGGAGTTTTCATGGCAAAAATACTGAAGTGTTTTACTATTTTCTTCTCCACATCATTTTACAGATGAAGAAATAGACAAACAAGGTTAAAGTGATTTGGCCAAGATCACACATCTAGTAACTATCTGAGGCCCAATTTGGAGTTGGGTCTTTCTGATTCTAGGTTCAGTACTTTATCTACCATGACACTTTCCATCATCAGATTTTATCCAACTGTTAGAAGCACTGAACTCCTTCCCAAGCTAATTATCTATGTTGGCTCCCCCTAGTGGTGCCTCTGATTGATTACTAGAAGTATCTAGGAATTATTTACATCTCCTAGTGCTATAAACTGATTCTGTAACTCCAAGAGGAACTCTTTCCAGATAAAAGTAGTAAAACACGTTAACAAATTAATAGTGTTTTCAGTCATGTCCGACTCTCTACAATCTCATTTGGGGTGTTTGTTGCAAGGAGACTGGCGTGGTTTGCCTTTCGCTTCTCCAGTTCATTTTATAGATGAGGAACCAGAGGCAACAGGGTTACATGATGCTCAGGTTCCTAGGGTTAGTCAATTCCTGAGGCTGGATTTGAACTCAAGTCTTCTTGACTCCAGGCCTGACACTTCATACATTGTGCTACCTATATTGTTATCATTATACTTTCCCACAGTTCTATTCCAAATACTCAGGAAAATAAGACCTTGCCATCAAGAACGCAATAATACCTCAATTAATGAAGAGAATGCTTCAGTGACACAATTTGTTATCACGGCTTTGTTACCAGAGGGGGAAAATTATGTTGCATTCTATTTCTCTCATTGTAACATTGAAACATCTGTGTTACTCTAATTCCCTGTGGGCCACTCTTTCTTTTATTTGGTTGGCTGGCTTGTTCCCTGGGCAACAGAGCTCCTAAAATCAGGATGTCAGGATAAAGAAAGTAGGGAAATAGATTAACAAAAGAGGAATGTTATTAAGCTTGTTTGATTAAGCTGATGTTACCTATGGTTAAATTAGTGTTATTATGTCAATTGATAGTAAAAGTTGTGTAGTTTTAACAAAGGTGGCCTTTGTTAGATGGCAGGAAGACACAGGTGAACAAGTGAAGGAGGGAGTGGTGAGAGGCAGCTGCCAATAAGTTGATTCAATAAGCAAAAGATGGAGATTTCAAAGGCACACTGGATTGATAGAAAAAAGAGAAAACCCAGTACTGTCCGTACACATACCCTAAATTAAAAAAAAAAACTCTCTTGGTTATTGAGTAGTATTCTGTAGGATTTTGACCATAACAGGTTAGTTGTTTTAAATATCTACTATTGAATTTCTGTTGCTAATGGGAGCAACTTGGAGGTTATATGAGGCTTTGTTAAAGCCTGGGAAGTTAATTCAAGTTAGATGGCAGCATCCAAGCAGTCAAGTGGGGAAATGGATAGTGGTAGACCTGGCTATAGGAAGACCTGGGTTTGAATTATGCATCACATATGGACTAGCTGTATATTCCTGGGCAAGTCACTGAAATCTATTTGCCTCAATTCACTCATCTCTAAAATGGGGACAATAATGGCACCTACCTCCTAGGGTTGTTGTGAAAATCCAATGACATATATGCTTTATAAACTGCAAAGCTCTATACAAATGCTAGCTATTGTGATTATGTCAAAATAATGCTTTCTGCAATACCTAACTGAATGCCACAGTTACCATGGCACTCTGTGGATGAGAGTGGGGGAGGGTGCAAAAGGAGGTGTTTGGAAAAGGAGTAAACAAGAACCACGGGTATCTTCCTACATCACTTAACTCTTCTTGCTAACTGGGTGCTAAACTCAATTATCTGCTAAAAGAATACCAATATTTTTACCACTCTCTACATTTTGATACTTTGGGAAAATGTTCCAGTCATTCCATGACTTTCAGGTGAGTGGGGGCCCTAGCCAACGGAGAAGATCTGGATTTGACTTATACCTTTCACTAAGTGTTTGTGTGGCTATGGTGATGTCCTCTAACTTACTTTCTCCCTCTATAAAATGAAGGTTAAGATATGACAAAAATCTACCTTTCTAGCTCTGTCATTTCTATTGTTCTACAGTAAAGAAAACCCCTGAAATTTTCCTTTTCCTTGCAATATGGATGTTCCTAATACTGCTTCTTTGAGCCCTTTCAATAGATTTCATGAACAATGTTCTTATGCACCTCCCCTTTATACGTGTTAAAGAGAATAAGCGGGGGACAGCTAGGTGGTACAGTGGCTAGAGCACTGGCTCTGGAGTCAGGAGGACCTAAGTTCAAAGTCAGCCTGAGAAACTTAACTGTGTGACCCTGGGGAAGTCACTTAACCGCAATTGTCTCCATTTTTTTTAATGAAAGAGAATGTACAGGTAGACACCTAATGGTACAGTGGATAAAGAGCTGAACTTGGAGTCAGAAAGACAAATTTAAATCCCGACTTATATTCCTACTGTGTGACACTAGGCAAGCCACTGAACCACCCTTGGCCTCTGTTTCTTTATCTGTAAAATGAAGACCATAATAAAATCTACTTCCCAAAATTACTGTGAAGATCAAATGAGATGATATGTGTAGATTGCTTCGTAAACCTTAAAGTGATATAAAAATCCTAGTTTTAATCAGGATTCATTCAACAACAAATGACGTGAAAGGGGAGAGACAGGGTGATATCATAGATAATCAGTGTTACCAGGAAAGCTTGGGTTCAATCCTACCTCTGAGACATGTAGTTGGATAAATCATTTAATTAGAATAGATAGACTTTGAGGTCCATTTTGAACAAGAATTTATATATGCTCAATTTGACCTCAAGGGGGCAGAACTAGGAGTAATTGACAGAAGGTACAAATAAGGCGAATTTTTGACTCAGTCAATAGAATAGTTTCCCTGTTATTAGACATGTCCAAAAGCTGAATAGGTTACCTCAGGAAATAGCAGTTAACCACAGCTGGAGGTCCTCAATCAAACCCTACATTGTCACTTGGGGCGGTCAACCCTTTTTCTATAGGACCCCTTAATTGAAAATGACAGACATTTTCCTTATGGCCCTTAAGTGGGAAAGGTTTCTTTGTTAGTTGTCCTTGAAGGCTATCTGACACCCCAAATCATCAGCTTGAAGCTGAAAGAAAACAGAGGTAACCAAATCATAGCATCATAAAATAATAGGGTTAGAGTTGAAAGGTTCCTCAGAGAGGCCATCTAGTCTAACTCCCTCATTATACAAATGAGGAAACCGAGGCAAGGAGTGTTTTAAGTAATTTAGGGACATAGATAAAAAATGTGAAAGGAACTCAAAGGCATCTAATCCAATTTCTTTCACTTTATAGATATCAATAAAAACAATAAAAACTAAAAAAATCAATAAAAATCTGTTATATAACAGTTTAAGGTTTACAAAGTAATATATACAGAGAGTGAAAAAGGAGAAGAGAGAGAGATTCTAATTTAATTTTATCAACAAGCCTTTGAAATAGATACCATCATTATCCCCATTTTACAAAAGAGGAAACTGAGGCACAGAGTGTTTTAAGTATCTTCGTATCACATGAAGAACTAGAAAGGATTTCAGAGGACATATACTCCTTTTACAGATAATAGCAACAACGAGCATTCTAACGGTGCTTTAAGGTTTGCAAAGTACTGTATATATCTTTTCTCACTGAATTTTCCCACTGGTATCCTCTGTGATAAGTGCTATTACTATTTCCATGTGACTAATGAGGAAAGTGTCCAAGACAAGATTTGAACTCAGGTCCTCTGACTTCATACCTAGCATTCTTTTCAATGTACAATACTTTCTTTTCTTTCATGAGCATGTCACTCTTCCACAAAGAGACCACTGTAATTCCAATTCATTTTTCTATAGGGATCGGTCTGCAAGGCTCTAGGTCCTCTTTCTTGACACAGAGATGGAAAACGTTTTTGCCTGGACTTTTATTTGCATTTAAAAGAGAGACCAAATAGGCTGTGTGTGTGCTCTGGATATAATTACACAGCATGAAGCCACATTAAGTTTGTAGAAAATTTAAGGGAAAAAAAGGTCACTTTCAAACAAAGAAGCAAAAGCAGAGTTTTAAGGGTAGAAGCTTTTCAGCCCTTAAGTAATTAATTCCTCATCTGGAAAATATATAATACATATATATTTGGTTTTTATTCTCTTTTGAATAAAGCTCCTTTAAGTCAAATCAAGGCCCTTCTTAATTATAATTGAACAATTTGAGACCCATTGCTGATTCTGGAAGGTTGGCTGGCTTTGCAATTTTAGGGTGTATTCCTTGGGTCAGCTCACCTTGGAATTAAAGAATTTGCAGAATTTTCTCTCCTGAGCCTGCTTTCTCACCCCATTTCTATTATGAAACAGAAGAACTTTCAACCTCTAACCTGCTTATCCAGGAAACAGCTAGAGTTGCCTGCCATCCTCAGAAGCAGATAATAGTTGTAGGTGTCCCTGTAGGGTATAGTACCTTGCAAACTGGACAGCTTTTGGTTTGGGACCTCTTCAATATGATGGAATCCATGCAAACACTGGTAATTGGGATGGGTTGCTTTTTTTTTCTCATGGCGGCTAATTGAGTTTCAGGTTCATTTCTAGGAATTGGTACTAAAAAAAATTCCAGAAGATAAAGAGGAATATACATATTTAGGTCTTCAAAAATGATTACTCTAGAGGTTATGGACTTTTGACTGACAAAACCTTGAGAGGGTCCATTGCCAGACTGATTAAAAAATAGACAGCTAGGTAGTGCAGTTTATAGACTGACAAACTCAGGAAGACCTGAGTTCAAATCCTACCTGAGATAGTATTTCTGTGTCCCTGGGCAAGTCACTTAACTTCTCTAAGCCCCAGTCTCCTCATTTGTAAAATGGGGGAAATAAAAGTCCCTGCTTCAAATGAGCTTCAAATTAGCATATGTAAAGCCCTTTATATACCACAAAGTGCTCATTTATAGTTGGACAAGATAGCCAATGGAATGACTGAATGAGATGGTTTAAAAAGTAGGTAAGCAATAAGGATTTATGTAATTGAGTCAAATAATAACTACCATTTATATACCACTTCAAGGTTTGGAAAATGTTTGTTATCTCAGTCCATGTTCATAACCCCAATGAGGTAGGTGCTGTTATTAACCCAACTTTACACATGAGAAACTGAGTCTAATATGTTTTTATTTTGTCCTATTTATACTGCACTCTATAGACCAAAGAGCAAAATCTATTTTAACATGGATGTAATCTCATTTTTAAAGCTTCCCAGTGCTAAACAGTGTGTTGGATGAGATAGAGGTTGCAGGAGACCAAAAATGCTCTTTGTGAGCACCTCAAAGAACTCTGTGAGGGATGCAAGTAAATGAAGCAATGCTTGCCTTCAAGAGACATTTTACCTGGCCAAAACGTGTCCATGTACAGTCTAAACAAAATAGCTTATACATGCACACCAGTGAAGTCAAGTATCAGATAATTTCAAGAGAGAGAAAACAGACTAATGGGATAAAGAAAGGCCCCATGTAGAAAGTGACACTCCAGCTGAATCTTGAAAGGATGAAAGCATTCTAACAGAAGATAGAGCTTTCCAGGCATGAGCTGAGAGTCTATTCAAGAGTGTGGAATAAGAAAATAGAATGTCAAGTACAGAGAACAACAGCGAGTCTGGTTGGCTTTGAATATTGAGTACATAAGGGAAAATAATGTGATGCCCATCAGAAAAGATAGGCTGGAGAAAGATTATCAAGATTTGTAAATGCCAGAGAGAAGGAGGAAAAGAGGAAGGGCTAGAGAGATGAAGAGATAATTGTAGTCCTTCAAGCAAGTGAGAAGTGATAAGGAATTGTACTAGGTTGGTAGAGTTGTGACTGGAGAGAAGGGGAGGCATAAGAATGATGTTGGAGAAGTAGCATCAACAGCACTTGGCACTTGATTGAGTGTTGGGTGGTGAAAAGAAGTAATACATGGCAAAGAGGAGTGAAGAATGTCTCCAGGATTGTGCACACTGGTGAGTAAAACAGAAAAATTCCCAGCCAGGTCTTTGCAAAAGAGGTGACCTGTTTGCGACTTGACTAACTGGATTCCAGTCAGTTTAGCCTTCATGGAAACTGGACTTTTGTTGGAATTTGGGAAACAAGGATGTGATGCTGACAGTGGTATTTTTTTTTTAATTTCAAATTACCTTACTATCTGGACCAATCACTAATTCTCAGCTGCCATGAGGCTACCTACACACTGGGCCAAATTACCAGTTACTCCTCAGCTACCCATTTCAGTCTCGGACCTCCTGACTGTGCAAGAGGGAAAATAATTAAAACCAAATGCCTCATCACACTTGGAGAATTTATAGTCTATTGCTACTTCTACATGCTCTGTGCCTGTAATGAGAAAAGTGACTCTTCAAGGGACAGACACAGCAAATGAGATCATGCCAAGAGCAATGGAAGAAATGCAAAACAAGGGAGGGGAGAAACTGATGAATCAAATCATACTGCTGAATGCTCAGGTCACCCTAGAGATCTTCTACATCTAAGTGATGCATTGTTAGTGTCCTCTTCCCTCTCTTTCCATTTTAATGGCGTAGTAATAAATCAATACTCAATTTTCCCTCCCTCTCATGAAGGAAGACTCGGGATAACATGGCAAGCATTGGCATCTCAGGAGTAATAGTAACAGCAATATTAGCAATAATAGCAGAAAATATTGTTTTCTATGGATATCGTTATATCACATTGTTTCTAAAGGCTGTGGTCTTTGGAGCTCTTGCCCGAGTTCCCATCTCTGGGCTCACAATTAACAATTTACCAGCCAAATTGAATTAGTATCTACAAAAAAGTATTTACTGAGAAGGAATAACAACTGGAAATACAAATACAAAATACTCTAACCCCAAAACCTGAAACATACACTCCCACAAATATGCAGAGTCCATGGTGAAGGTGGGCACTCACTTAGTAGGTTATTATAATAAAGCACATTGTAAAACTCAGCTATAAAAATCAGGTTTCTCTTCCCGCCTGACCCCCAAATCTTTTTTCCCCCTTGTCTTTCATGGAGAGCTCAAGAATTTCACTACAGAGCATTGAATTATAATGGATAATTCGTTTTATTGAGCCAGCTCTTTGTAGGGTGTGGCATCCCTACTGGACAGATTGATCTAGTGTTAGGCTGGGCTGCTCTGCTCCTGTTCCAGGCTGCTCCACTACTTCTCTGCTGAGCCATTCTGTTCATAATCACTCCCCACCTTCTTAGTACCAAGAAAGGAGAACATGCCAGTTGTCATTCTACAATGACTGGAGACCAGGCAGTCAACCTTCCTTCTCCTGACTCCTGGAAAGGTAGCTCAAATTAATCTTCCCTTCTCCAAGTCAAAACTAAAAAAAAATGAAAAGGTGCAGGTTTCCCCTTTTGTGTACTCATTCAGTTCTGTCTCAAAAACCCCTGAGTCATAAGTTCTTCTGATTCCACATCTAAGTAGTAGACTTTTTTTATTATCACCTAGTATAAACTCTTGAGTCACCCACGTGGTGGCATGAACTGTGCATGTTTTAAGGAGTGGTCAGCATTTGCCAAGCCACTCATGTTATAAAATAGTAGCTAACATTTTATAGGATTTTACTATTTGCACATAATTTCATCTACATTAGTACATTGAAAATTGGAATTATCACTTGCATCAATGCATAAATTTATAGACTCGCATTGCCTGCCCTCACCTTGAATGACTCTGATTCATAATTTCTAATGTTGCCTTTTAAAAAAGAAATGCCACTATCACATGCATTTTATTCAAAGACTTTTCAATAAAAACGATAGGGACTGGGTTTGTGATTTCATTGACATAGGAAATCCTAGTTGAGAATACTCCTATTAATGCAAACTAGCATCTTCTCTGCCACTTACAGTCACTGAGTGATACACAGAGCCCTGACAAGTCCCCTGGGATTACACAGCCAATCTGCATCTTCCTGACTTGGAGGCCAATTCTCTATCCATTATACTATCCTGCCTTTCTTCATGATCTTACTGAAAACAATAATATTGAACATTTACAAAGCACTTCCAGGCTTACAAAGTGTTCTGTAGATGCTGCCTCATTTGATCATCCTAAGTTTTTTATGATATAGGAGGTATTATTATCCCCACTTTACAAATGAGGCACAGAGAAATTAAATAACCTTCCCAGGCTCACAATTACATCCATTAAGAGTCTGAGGAGGAAAGCAAGCACAGAACTTCCTCGCTCAAGGTCCACATTACTCCACTACCACTCATGGATTGATTACCTATATTATTCAACTCAACAACTATTTCTCAAACTCTGTCTGTGTAACATGTTTCATACCACAGAAAGATACAAGAAAAAAATTAGAAACAGAACTTACTGACAAGATACACTTCAATGTATTAATGAAGCTATGGGATCACTGAGGTGGCCAATCTTCTCTATAATGAGTGTAGATTGAAACTCATTCATATGTTCTTGTCCTAATAGATTCTGAAATTCTTCATGGAATGTTGACCCAGAAGGTCTTTCTCTGAGTATTCCAATATTGCATGGATAGTAGAATATCAATATTGAAGGAAAACAGATCATAGGATAAAAGCCCTAAAGCTCAAAGGGGCCTTAGAGGCCATCTTGTCAAAATGCCTCATTTTACAAATGATAAAACTAAAGCCTACAGAGGTTAAATGACTGGCTCAGAGTTCTGTGGAAGTAAACAGTAGAACTGGCATTCCAATTCAGGTTCTTGTTTGAAGACCAAAGATCTTTCCACTACACCAAGTTGGCTCCAAGAATAATCCATCTGTTGTCCTTTGCTCTCACTGCTTGGCTATCCCACCTTACAGATTATTACTACTGTGCTGCATATACAATTGGATTTAGAACAATATTTACAAATAGTTTTACATACATAATCAAATTTGATCCTCAGGATAATTCTGTTCATTAAATTATTACCATTTGAAAGATGAAGAAACTGAGAATCAGGGAAGGGCAATGACTTGCCCATGGTTATAGAATGGATGTAGGATTCATGCTCAGTTCTCTCCTTTAACATTCTTTGTAATACATCATCCCGGACTAAGACTTCATCTTTTCTTCCAAAGTTGTTTATAAGCTCGTTGACAAAAGAATTGAAGATCTTAGTTTCTTTGATTTCAAACTGAAAGGGATTTTTTTTGGGCCCATTTTACAGATAAGGAAACTATCATTGTTGTTCAGTCATTCATGACTCTGCAGCACAGTATCACTATCCATAGGTTTTTCTTCACAGATATACTAAGATGGTTTGCCATTTCTTTCTTCAGTGAAATAAGGCAAACACAGGTAAAGTGACTTGCCATGGGTCCCACGACTAGTGTCTGAGGCCAGATTGGATCTCAGGTGTTCCTGATTCCAAACTCAGAGCTCTACTCACTAAGCCACCCAGATGCCTCCTAAGTAAAAAGGGGTTAAGTGACTTGCCCAAGGTCACACAGTTAAGTGTCTGAACCCAGGTCCCCCTGATTTCAGATCCCAAAACTCCTCCACTGAGCCACCTAGCTGCCCAAGGAAATCCCAAGGCCAAGGTAAACATTTGTACAAAATAGTATAAGCTGAGCAGCCAATGACTGATGCAGTTGCAGAGAATGGTGACATCATTGTGGTCTGGGGAAGAAAAGAAAGACTTTGTCAAAAGTATCATACTTTCAATGGGCAGAGGTTCAGATATCAGATAGCAAAGTTCAAAAAATTTCACACGAAAGGGACAGCAGCAGTAAAGAAACAGAAGCAGAAGTTCTAAACGGAGAAATTTGTATTTGATTTACTAGATCGTAGGGAGCCATCGCAGAATCTCGAATTAAGAAGTGCTGTGGAGAAGTCAATTTTTAGGCTCAAGGTCAGTTAGGTAATCACATCCGCAAGTTGCCCAATATGCCTTTGCCTTCACTTAATTAACATAGTACATCCATTTTATTGCATTCTTTTAAAAATCTGTGTTGACCATAAAAAAGTAGTTTCTAAAAGTGGAGATGTAAATGGGGCCATAAGACAGTGCTTTGCAATTCAGATTAAATCATTGGAAGCCTGTACTTGAATGCCATATTAGATGCCAAGGGTGGAGGAGGGCCCTGACTCCACAGGCTATAATCCCATACTGAGAACACATCAGAAAGAGCAACCCAGTGGACTTGTATTGTCATGGTTTAAGCACTAAAAGTCTTATTACATCATTTGGGGGAGATTTGAAGAAAATAATAATGGGTTTCAACGTGATTTAAATTAACTGGACACAAGCTCACAGGGACAATTACAAAGAGCCCTTTGAGCTAATAAGGAAATTAGAGTGGAGAATGAGCTGTGCCTGAAACATCCTGCCAAGTGACATGTTTGGTGGACAAGGGGGTCATTTGCTCTTAATTCCATGGGAAGAGGGATGTCCCAATAAATGAACATTATTCAAATACGCATATGCCATCTCTTGCAGCAGGAGACAAAATCAAAGCTGAATTTGAGGGGAAAAGGAGGAGGAGTTCAAAGCTCATGAAGTTTATTTACATCTTTAATTAGGTGTTGATGAAAATTGGGTGGTTCATTTTCAATGGGACAGAGAGCAGCTGTTGGCTTTTTTCTTTTTTTGCTTTTTTGTCACATCTGCTCAAATAGAGGTCAGGCTTCTAGACTTTCCACCAATTGGAACAGAGAAGGTGGCTGCTGATTTCACTTTTCCAGGCTGCTTGTCCTAGTTTTCAGAAATGGGTAATTTGCATTAGGTTGCTCTGGTTATAATCAAGGGAGCCAGTTCCAAATTGTGACTTTGCAAATATAAGTAAACTATATCATAAGATTGGTGTTATGGGACAAGAACATCCACCCTCCATAATGGATTTCCATGTCTTAGTATAAGCAATGTGCTACTATATTTCACAAAGAATGCCATGGATGTTTTCTGTACCAAGATGCCTTGTGAGATTTATTACAGCATGCTTGATATAATTCCTTTCCTTTTGCCACCTCCTTAGCATGGACATTCTGTAATGTTATGGCTCACTATTCTCTGCTTTAGCTATGCTTCTCCAACAAAAGTTTTCTATTATATATATATATATATATATATATATATATGCACATATATTTGTATATTTATTATACAGAACATATTATTATGTATAATTATATGTAATATATAATTGTTATATGAAAAATATTAGGATCAAGCTCGGGATTGGATACTTTTGTGATATCTTGAATTAAAAAGTTAAACATTTAGTTTCAATGCATGAGGTTGATAAAGAAGAAGGGAAAAACCATTAGGAACATTAACAATAAGTTTGTAAAGATACACATTGAGTTACTGTTCGTCCCAACCCAAGACAAGAAAACTAAAGCCTTAGTCAAGAAGACATGAAATATCCCAAATCAGATTTGGTTGGACATGAGTATCTACTGGATCAGAGATCTAGGAGCTTGAAACAACATGCAAGGAGTTCCAAGGAAGGGGAATCTGCTTGAGCATGGAATGCAGGGAATTGACATGTTGATAAACTCAGACTATTGCCCATAAATTCAGGCTTTTATGGCTAATGGTTGTCAGTCCCAGTCCTGGCTTCACTGGTTGCATTCTCTTGAACAATTTTCCATCTGCTCTTTATATGCCCTGTTTGTACCTGGTTATCAACATGTCCCTGTTATTAGAATGTGAGCTCCCACCAGGCAAAAAATGCTTTTGCTTGGCAAATTTTAAGTGCATAATAAATGAATGTTAAGTGATTGACTAACTGGTTAGTCCTCTTGACTCAACAATACCCCACTGGATAATGGGCCTAAATACCTTAACTGAATGCCAAACTATCTTTCTTTTTATTTTTTGTCTCTGTAACCCTAATACTTAGCTTAGTTCCTTGTACACAGGAGGCACTTCATACATGTTTATAGAAGTAAATTTAATTTACTGAATAGATGTGGAAACCATTCAAATTATTTTAGAGCAAGGGTATAGTATGAGCAGAATTCTTCATAAAGATGAGTGTGGTGTTTCTCCCAAAGATGGATTGTATGGGAAGAGATTAAAAGTAATCAGACCTATAAGAAATGAATGAATGAAAAGCATTTCCTTAAATGGACCATTTCATTATTTGTTTCTAAGATAGAAAATCATTTATCTACATGAAGTTCTAAATGTTCCTTTTCAATTTCTCCTCATACTGAAGTCAAGCATATAATCTGTCATGGCCTTTGGAATGAATCCCTTAACCGTCCATATGGCAAGATGAGAGATCAGAACAATTCCTCCAGAAAAATGGAGAGTGAAACATGCCAACTTGCAAAAAAATTATCTTACAAATATGAAAAGAAGTAAAAAGTCCTTTCACTGCCAACCTATGTGTATATAGTATGTATCTATATACACTTACATATATGTGCATATATACATATAACATCGATATATTTTTGGCATTTCTTAGCTAACTGTGACCTGATTGTCAACCCTCTATCAAGAGAAAATCAGATAGGCAAGTGATAATTACTCTATAGTAACAGGAATATTTTCTGAGAAAAGAAAAAAAATCAAAAGGTGGCAAACCCAAAACAGCAAATAACAGAAAATCCTATTCTTGATGGAATCTGACACATTACCTTTCTCTCCATATGCTGTTGCTTTGAAACACATGCAAAAGAGTTATGAGAACAAACCAATTATAGTTTGATGTAGAAAGGTACTATGCTATTAACAGGTGCTCAGTCACAACGCTGGAAGACTATGCCAAGAAAGGCCATTTTCAGGCATCCTGAGAAATCAGAAATTGCAAGTAGTACATCTTTTCACAGAATTCACCTTAGGAACTCTGTTTCTAACATTCAATGTACATGGTACTTGATTACCACAGGGGGCAAGGAGGAAAAATAAAACAAGAATTTTGTCTTAATGGGGGTGATAAAAAGAACTGAGGGACAAGATAAGAGGTCTTAGGAAAACTATTTGAGTTCTTCAAGAGGCAATGCAATCAAAATAAAGAATAAGATGCCCATTTTTGTATAGTCAATGTGGAGATTTATTTTGCTTAATTGCATTATTTTTACAAGATTTTGGTTTCTTTCTTTTCCCAATAGGAAAGTAGAAGTGGGAAATGGAGAAAACAAGTTCTATTAATATAAAAAAGAAAGGTGACTTCTTAATGATGAGAATTGCTATTGTCAACTACAGTGGTCAGGGCTACAAAATATTCAATCAATAGGGACATAAAAGTGACAAGATTAGACACCATATTACATACATATCAATTGAAGGAATTGTAGAAGTCTTAGAAAGACATGAAAGCCAACTTTAGGCATTTAAAGGACTATTATGTATGTGGAACACGTTTGCTTGACATCAAAGGGATGAGATAGGAGCAAGGAGTAGGACATATAGAGAGGCAGAATTTGGGTTAAATTTTAGTTACCATTTTCTAAAAAGAAGTGATCTCAGAATGTCTCAGGAGATAAGCTCCCCTTCACTAGAGGTGTTCAAACAAAGAGTGGATGCTATACAGGAAAATCTGGGTCAAATCTGGGTTTCATTTAGATGCATTGTGAAGTCCTTTCCCATGATAAAATTCTGCAACTTTATGACTGATCTTCCCCTTTGGCCATATGTTCTCCCAAATGAGACATCCAGAACACACCTTTCAAAAAGAAGGGAGAACTAGATAGTTATTTGTACTTGTATTCCCTCCCTCCCTTCATTCAGGTGTGGCCAGTCACTATCTGTGCCACAGATGCCAACTCCCTTTTGAAGTTTTTATTTCTCAAGAATAAAAGAGAAAAATAGCAAAGGACTGTAACACAAGGGATGCAGTAAAACTTTGAAGATGTAGCATGGACCCAGAATACCTAAAAAAGTAAATTGGATCCATTGCCATTCAGAAGATGCATTATATAAATAATACAGGTGACAACAAGATCCAGGAAATCTGGAATGAATTCCCAACCTTACCACTTACTAGCTAAATGAACTCAAGCAAAGTTGCTCAATCTTTCTAAGCCTCAGTTACCCCATCTGCAAAGTGGGAATAGTAATATTTCCAGTATGTACTTCACTGAGCTCATTTGGGGACCCAATTAGATCATATTTGTGAAAGATCCTTATAACTATAAAGGGTTAGTCAAGTGTGAACTATTACAGAGCTAGAAGACCATGAGCGTCAAAGAGAATATCCAAGATCCCCTACCTGAAAAAAATACGTTCCATTCAACTTGTCCTTGTGAACAATGACTGGATATCAATGGATTAATTTTTGTTTCAACGATGCATAAAAAATATGTGCTTTTCCCCTAAGATGAATGATCTGGGTTGCTTTTCATAAAATGTGCTACTTTATCTTTATATAATGTTACATACACAAATATTAGCATATCCTCAATGGAGAAATCATTCTTGGGAGCAAACATCTTATGTTGCTTCATCATGTCATTCAGGAAGAGAAAGAGCAAAGAGTTGGACCAGTCCAAAGCAAAATTATGGCGCACTAAATTTTTTACCATTGTACTTTGTCATCACTCATGTCCCTTTTAGTCACACCTCACCCCCAAGACATCCTATCATCTTGGCATTGAATCCAAAAACTCCAAGAGGCACTATGGTAATGGCACATCTGATTATGGTACCGCTAGGGACTTCTAGATCTAAACCTTCCTCTCTAATATACCCTCTTTATCCCCCTTTTCAATAGAAATCTATTCATCTCAAGTCCCTTTCCCTCAAAGCTAGCTAATAAGATAAACTTAGTCCAATGCATTTCTGATAACAATATTTTATCTGTGCTGGATAGGATGCAGCTTGGTATCATGGATGTATTCAAAATACAGAAGTCCTGAGTTCAAATCACATTTATTGACTCAATTAACTGTGTATCCTGGGGCACATTATTTACTTTGGTTTTCTCATCTGTAAAATGAAGGTAATAATGGCTTTCCTCTCAGGATTTTATGAGAGGCTAATAGTATTAACTTCACAGGATTTTTAGGAGGTTCAAAGAAGTTCATGTATGCAAAATACATTTTAAAACTGTGTCATCAATGTTAGTTATAATTATTTCAGTCATTGTGATAAAATGGTGTAAAGAACGTAATTTTAGGGAAAGAACGGGAATTTGCTTTCTGTAACGAGTTCTAATCATATCTCTATTGCTTATTACCTCTTTGAAACTGGTCAAGTTATTCTGGACCTCAGTTTCCACAGCTACAAAATGTAGGTTTTGGAGAAGATTATATATTTGATATTTTCCATCTCTAGCAAGGAAAAAACAAGCATTTATTGATCACTTACTATGTACCAGGTACTATTCTAAAACCTTTAGAAATGCTATCTCATTTGCAGTTTCATGTGCAATCATCTTTTTTTACTATGCTATATTGTGGAAATGCTTGTTTTAATTCACAAATTACAAATTAATCAATAAATTTTGAAAAAAAACATATTATCCTACTTGATCCTTACAACCATCCTGGGAGAGAGATGCTATTATTTTCCCTGTTTTACAGGTTAGGACACTAAGGAAAATCAAGGTTAATGACTTGCCCATAGTCACATTTGAGCCCAGGTGCTCCTGACTCCAAGTCCAGCATTCTATCAAATACTTCACCTATATGCCATGTGATTTTATTTTTCTATTGTTTTCATGGAGAAAATAAAATGTTCTTTCATATTTATGATAGTTTTCATCAAAAAATTCTTCAAATGTGTTTATTAGTCCATGATGATAAAAAAATGCGCAATTCAATTACATTCAGTTTGGTATATTTTTAGGTACCTACTATATTGAAGACCTTATATTGGTTGCTGCAGTAGCTATTCTTAACACTACCATTATCAGAGGATTTATTAGCATCATAGATAGTATTTATCACAAAGCTAGTTAATTTAGCACTTAAATTGAGGACAGCACCAAAACACTGTTCCAATTTTTAAGCAGTAAAGAACAACATAATAGAAAATTATATTTAAAGTGGATGAATGAAAGTTATCAGCACTGGAAGATGTAATTAGGCTCATCCACCATTGTGAATTCAGATATTTCAGAGTATTCAAGGAATTAGAATAAGACCCAGAAGACACCCTGATATTTGAGAAAGTAGCTAGAATATTGCCTGGGTATTTTTCCCTAATATGACTGGATATGCATTTATTATTTGCTATATCAACCCTAAGAACAGTATCTTGGAGAACAAAATGCATATTTAACTTTTCACCTTAGTATCTGGTCCTTGTACTTCATGGAAGAACTTGGTAGCATCACTACATGGCAATCAGTTTTCTGTTAAGATTGGAGTCAGCAGCAAGTGATAAACTCATCAGAGACAGCTTTGAGTGCATTTTTGGTAGTTAATACTCAGTCTCCTAAACTATTGCCCTTGGTATGTTTTGATAGTCCAGATATAATAATAAAAAATGGTATGAGAAAAATAATACCTAGCATTTAAATATCGCCTACACTATGCTGACTGCTTTACAAATACTATCTCATTTGAAACTCATGACAACCCTTGGAGCTAAGTCTTCTTCTTATCTCCATATTACAAATACAAAGGCTGAAGCAAACAGAGGTTAAGTGATTTTCCATTGATCACACAACTGAAGTAGTATTTGAACTCAGGTAGTAAATAAAATGATCCCTGATTTCAGGGAACTTAGAAACATATTGGAAAGATATGACATTTTTGCAAATACTGTAAAAAAAAACTATTGACGTTAAATATACAGGAAAAGTACAAAAGGCTAGTCAGAAAATCAGAAAAGTGTTAGGTCAATCAATCCAATTGCCATCAAACCAGTCTAGCCACTATCTCTATTGCCTGTCTTTCAGACTTCTGAGTTCTTTTTTAATAGATACAAATTCAATGATATTTATATTGCAACATTATAGCCAAAACAGCTAATGCAATTTTAGATAGAATCAGGAGAGGAATGGTTTCCAGGACTAGACAAGAAACAGTCCTAGTATGATCTTCCCTAGCCAAACTACACTCAGAGCATTGTAGTCACTTCTGGAGGCACTGATTTTTAGGAAGGACACTGATAAGCTGGAGAGCTTATGGAGGAAAGTGATCAGAATGGTGAGGGTTCTTGAAAGTAGGCTATGTGAACATTGATAGAAGGAACCTGTGATTTATCCTGGAAAAAAAATTGAAAAGAGGATGAGGCAACGTGATAGCTGCCTTCCAGTATATAAAGAGCAATATCATGGAAGAAGGACTAACTTTGTTCTGCAGGGTCCCAGGGGGCGGAATTAGTAACAACGCGTATAAGTTGCAATGAGGCAAATTTAAGCTTGATATAAGGGAAAACCTTCATAATTTGTGGAATTTATTGCTTCAGGAGTTAGTGAGTTTCCTTATCAGAGATCTTCAAGCAAGCAAATCCTGGCTGATTTCTTGAGTATGTTGTTTAGGCAATGCTTAATTTAGGCACAATATGGACTAGGTGGTTTCTGAAGTCTCCTTCTAGATTCTGTGGTTCTATGTCTCATCCACAATGGAACTTGTTAAATCCATTAGTAATTAATCATTCATTTCATCTTCATTGTTACCTCTGTAACAGTTGACTTTTTGTTTATTAGATGCCTTCCCCTTAGTACAACTGAATAATTTAATTCAAATAAACTTCTGACTTACGGAAAACTTAGTTTCCCCATAGGAAATCAAAACACAAACAAGCTATCCTGAGTTTGAGTTGACTCTGATAAGGAACATCTTACTTCAGAGAGATAATGGATCAAAAGCCTCAGTGCCACCAAGATTTTGAGAGTCAATAATGAGCAACAGTGAGGCATAAAATCTCATTTACTGAAACACAAATGAAGGGTTTGTCCCTTCTTCAGGTGAGATCTGTCATTTATCTGCTACTATTACAACAATGACAAGAATCATTTCCCTGCTTGTGTCTTGACAGCATTCATTTTAGCCTTAAAAATACAAGGATGTTTTTGAGCCTCCTAGCAGAGCATTCCAGCACCTTTTCCAAGCTTTGCATTAATTTATAAGGTCTCCTCTACTCATAAACTTACCTTCACCTCTGGTCCAAGCAAACAGCACTTTTTTTTCTTTCTGCAGTGTAGATTCCAAGACAACAGCAGCAGTTTTCCAACAGATATTTACATGATTTGTTGAACTTATATTAGCCTCAGGAAGAAAACTCTCATCAGAATCCAAACAAGGCTCATTAACTGCAAAGTTCTAATGGAATTTTTGTCCAGCAGATTAGTTTGGGCATTGTTGTAAATAGAACTGATCAAGTTAAGCTGAAAACCTGCAGCTTGATTCTCTGGAAAGATTGTAGGAAAAGTACTCTCTTTTCCTCCTGGTTCTTAATATAAATTTTTTTAAATGGAAAAGGGAAAAATTCGATAAGAAATCTGAGATTACCAGTGTATGAATTTCAACATTAATTAACTCATCTCAACAAACATTTACTTCAAAATCAGACATTTAAAGGGATCTGTGTTTTTGTCATCATGGACATTTTTTTCATTGTTGCAGCTTACAAAATAATATAGAATATATGTCATAAAATCATAGTATCATAAAATTCAAGAGTTATAAGAGATGTCAACCATTATCTTCAACTCATTCATGAGTTAAAACAATAGCCCACATTGAACAAAAGGAGGTAAAATTGGGAAGATAGATTCACTAGGTAATAAGAAGCAGTGCTTGATTAAAAACAGGAAAGCAAAGGAAAAAGCACTGTATTTGTTTAAGTCAAGACTCAATGTCTGGCTCCGTCTTTTCATGCCCATTGCCAAATATGAACTCTTTGGAAACTAATAATTAGATACATAGCATGATGATCCTGACCAAGTTAATGATGTATTTTCACGGAGCCAAACACTGGAAGAAAAATGAGAGAAGAAAAATACGTAAGGTGGATGTTTCCAAACATCTATTAGCTTTGCATTAGGTGGACGAAGCATCTGGTTTCTGAGTGTATTTTTCTTATGTTCACATGACTCTGTAAATCTGTTGATTTATTCATTCATTCATTCATTCATTCATTCATTCATTCATTTATATACTCAGTTTACACATTCATTCAATTGGTCATTAGTTTGCAAGAACAGAGGCTAGGAGAAAATGCCAAAAAAGACAGAGCCCAGGGGCTGGAGTCAAGACGGCTATGTAAAAGCAGGTATTTTCTAGAGTTCTACCCCCAAACCCAGCCAAATGCCTGTAAAAATGACTATAAACAAATTTTGTAGCTGCAGAACCCACAGAAAGACAGAATGAAGCAAATCTCCGGCCAAAGACAGACTGGAAGGTCCACAGGAAGCTTCTGTTACTCTGTGCTGGGAGCAGCACCTAGTCCAGGGTGAGCTACACCTGTACAGATGGGGCCTGAGCAGGCCTGGAGTGGGGGGACTGAGTCACTGGCACCTGTGGTGGTTTCCAGACTTCACGAACCCAAAATGCTGAGGACAAATTGGAAGGTTAGTGGAAAAAACTGAGAGAGTACAATGGTCTGGCTTCAGCCCCAGGACTGCAGAGGCGGGTGAAGGAGCCTGCAGCAGTAGCAGGGGCAGCAGCACCAACTGTTTCTGGAGCTGTAGGCCCACAGATTGGGGGTGGAGGGGAAATCGAGCTGGTGACAGTACACTCCTCCATGGGAAGCAGAAAACTACCTCAACAATGAGCTCAAAAGTCCAGTAATTGGCTGGGGTGAGTTGAATATGAAGGGATGATACCTAGAAAAATAAAATTAAGGGGTGAGAGAGGAATATATTGGGAGAAAGAGAAAGGGACTACATATGTATAACCTATATCAAATTGCTTGCCTTCTCAATCAGGATGGATGAGGAGGGAGGGAAGAGATGGAATGTGAAATTCAAAGCTTTAAAAATGTATGTTAAAAATTGTTTTTATATGCAAGTAGGAAACAAGATATAAAGGCAATAGGGTATAGAAATCTATCTTACCCTACAGGAAAATAGAAGGCAAGTGAATAATTGGGGGGGACAGTGATAAAAGGGAGGGCAGATTGGAGGAAAAGGTAATCAGAATACAAGCTGTCCTGAGAGGGAAGGAGGGGGAGACAGCGAGAAAATTTGAAATTCAAAATTTTGTGGAAGTGAATGTGGAAAACTCAAATTAAGTTTTAAAAAGACAGTGCCTACAGATTATTAAATCAGGTTAAGGATCAATCCAACAATTTATTAAGACTCTAATTTATTTAATTTATTAAGACTCCAATAATGTGCCAGTACTATGCTGAGATCCAGTAATACAAATACAAGTGAATGAGGTATTTTTATAGCACTGTGAATGTGCCAGGAACTGTGCCAAGTGATTTTTTTTTTTTTTACAAATATTATCTTATCTCTTCCTCACAACAACCCTTGAATGATTCCTTTCCATTTTGCTTACAAGGAAACTTGAGTAAGCAGCAATTAGGTGACCTGTCCATGGTCACATGGCTAGTAAGTGTTTGAGTCCTGGTTTGAACTCGGGTCTTCCTCTGCAGGACTGGCACTCCATCCACACCAGCACCAGTTCTCTCACTCAAAAATTTTATATTTTAGTAGGGAATTCACTTTCCAATAATAGCTTTCAAAATGAAACTCCAACAAGAATCCCTTAGTTTTTAGTTTCTTTTAATATAACGATACAATGAATTTACTTCAGCAGCCTAATGACAAGTAATCACCTCTCAAGTTCCATATTTATTTCCCTCCAAATTATATCCAGAGAAAACTTTATGGATTGATGGTGATACTGGTGGATTTTCAGATGACAACTGTCATGAATATTGAAACCAATTCTTCCTCTTTGGCAATGATCAGACATTTTGGTAACATCATGTTTCTGACAAAAAAAAAAATGACCACTCTCCAAGGGAAGGCAGAGATATAATACTAAAATAATTAAAGATAACTGAGACAGAGACATGAAGCATTGTCTGTTCATCTGAGTTTGGAACTGGAGGGCCATGTAAAATAGTAGACACTTGTATTTCTCTGGTAGCTTCTTCAGTTAGATCTTTTTAAAAATATACTTTCTTCAATTGTTAAAAGAAACTTCCATTTCCCAAAATTCAACTTCAAAACTTTGGAAGAAAGAATTGTAGTTTCTCTGAAAGGAAAATGTGATAAATATGTTACAAGGGGAGAGATATACTATACCAAGGCTGAGTTTCACCCAGAGCCACAGAACAAATGGAATTAAGGTTATAATTAGGGTTAGAATGTGACTTGGGGTTTAAAACATATGTCTCAGTCATTTTAATAAACAACTTCTGCCCTTGCTAGTGGATGTTCCAGTAAGGAAGGAGGAGGAAAAAGGAGTCTTCTCATTCTTCATTTTCCGAGTCAGTCATTGTTACTTATGACCTCAAAGTCTTCCTCAACAATAATATCTTATAATGCAATTTCAAAAACCCTTCCAATAACTTGAATGAACTTCTGCCAGGTCTGAAAAAATGCCTTTTATGACTAATTTAACTGTAAAAGATAAAGTCGTCTGAGTTTCTTCACTAAACTGCCTGGTCTACTAACCACCATCATCTTCAAAATCTCTCACATAATGAGAAAAAAAATTGAATTAGACTTAAGTGCCTAGAGCCATTATAATAGCTAAATCATATTTCTCTATTTTTAAGCCAAGTATCTATATTTCTGCTACATAAAGGCAATGGAATCCAGCAATGGGACAGATAATAAATGAAGGGATATTGTAAGATAATAACTACAATTCTCTTTAAAGGTCATCTATAGATGAGAAAGCATTATATTCTGCTAATGTAACTTGTCATATTCTGACTGGGCATCCTCCTCTTATACAAATCTATCCCTCAGATGTCACTCTTTCTCCCATAAAAAGTGGATTAGCATCTGACAAAACATTAATCTTGAAAAATGCCCCTTTCATAATTCCTTGTTAAAGAGAAGAAAAAGAAAAAAAATAGAATTGACGCTCTGGGCGGAAGAGAATGTTTTTCTGAGTTACTAACATTTAATTCCACCTCAAGTTTCTTCTTGGTCTTCTCTCATAGACTTCTTAGATTGGATTGTGTTAGAAACCATGCTTGCTTTGGCTTGTAGAAGAAATTTTCATGTCATTATAATAACAGTTCCTTGAAGGCTAATGTTTCATTTTTTTTGTCTTTATATCCCCAGAACTTATGACAGTTTCTGATACATAGTAGGCCACCTCTCAAATAGATGTTGAATTGATTTGAGTTGAATTGAATTTGTGAATTAAATGGTATGAAAGTATGTGATTTGACTTTCTGGGCAATGGCTTAAAATATAAAAGTGATGGCTGTTTAGAAATCTGATAGGCTATACGTATGCCTAGAATTGTTCAGAACTAATGAAAATAATTCTACGTGAAGAGAAGGGAAGCAGTCGACTTCTGTTATTTCTCTCCCAAGCTATATAGCACATACTGTAGTTAACAGTTTAGGGAGAAGACATCCAGTCATTCATAGGAAAACAAAACTTAAGCAAGGAGCTAGCACGAAAACCCACAACCCCAGAGAGACATCTATCTCTCTAGAAAGGGTCAAAGTTTGGGCAGTCCCTGTGGTCCGGAGTTCCTCATCCATGGAGGCGTTTATGTCACCATGTTATGTCACTCAAACTTGGTGGGTTAGTACCCACGTAGCAACAAGTATTTATTAAGTGACTACTATATAATAGGTATTATTCTGTATCCTGTGATAAGAAGATGAAAATGAAACGGTCCCATTTCTGTTGAGTGTATACAACATACAGAGAAATAAGGCAGAGACTGTAGGTGCTAGAGTTCTTCTAGTCATCCTAGATCACAGCCTTGATACTTCACTTTCCCTGACACACCAGAGTCAATCAGATGTTCTATTTACTCCTTATCCACAACATCTACTCCCTTCACTCCTCCAGGAAAGCTACTACCTTGGCTCGCATGCTTTTCAAATCCCACTTAGACTATTGCAACCGCCTCCTTTGTATTCTATTTGCTTCTTGTATCTCAAGTACTTCCTCTGTATAACTGCCACATTAATATTTCTAAAGCACAGATCTAACTGTGGTATGGAAGAAATTGAACACTCTATGGACAACAGACTCAGGATCCAAAGATATCTTGACAGGCTAGATCAGAAGTTCTTAGTGAACTGGTGAAACTTATGGACTCATTCCCAAAATAATGTTATTAAGTACATGAATAAAATTATAATAAAAACAGCTATATTAAAATAAAGATGTCTTCTTCCATCCAAATTCATGAATACCTAGAAATCTCTCTACAAATCCTATTGGGGTCTAGAACACTGAGATAAATCCCATAATATAAAATTCAATAGAGATGAACATACAGTCTTGCCTTTAGACTCAAAATATGATCAATTGTGAAAGCAGAAGATGGGGGAAGCATCAGTTGATAGGCATTCTTTAAAAGATCTGAGGCCTTATGGTGGATTAAAAGCTCCAAATGAGTGGGCAATATGATATGGAAGTCAAATATGACTGATGTAATCTTTGGTGACATTACAAGGGGCATAGCTTCCAGAAAGAGGGAGGTGATATTCTCACTCAAATCTGTCCTCATTTGACTTTGTCTGAAATCTTGCATTCAGTTCTGAGAATCATGGTTGAAAAAAGATACTGATTTCATTGATCAAGCATGACCCCATGGAGCTGATGTTAGAGAACGCTGCCTTCCTGAGAAGACAGTGGTAGGCTAATGAACTCAAGGCCTGAAATGAAATATACATTTTTTAGACAGAGAAAATGTGTAGGAGAGAGGCGGAGCCAAGACGGCAGAGAAAAGCCAGGAAAGTGTCTCAGCTCTCTCCAGTTTTCCACAGAAACAGCATCAAGTCAAGACTCTAAATGGATTCTGGAGCAACAAAACTTACCCAAATATGAGGTGAAACAGTTTTCCAGCTTAAGATAGCTTAGAAGGACTTCAGGAAAGTTCTAGCTCACTTAGATAAAAGGAGGACACAGACAGTATCCAGGCTCTTGCAGCACAGCTCTGCAGCACAGATCAACAACCAAGGCCCCTCGGTCCTGGCACAGCAGGCCAGTGGCACAGTAGGCCTTCTGTGAGGCCTCCAGGCCCAGCCACTCACAAGGCAAATTACCAGCACTGGAACCCAGGCAACAATGGGTACACAACTAGTCCAGGCCACTACAACCCAGTAAGCCAGTTGTCAGGACCTGAAACCCCAGCACATAAAGTCAGTGACCAGGCCCTGGACTTCAGCATGAAAAACTTGGGAATGACAGTAAAAATAGATATGCAAAAGAGGAGAACATTGTCAAAATGGTTACATGTAAATCCTCAAACGAGGAATCTGAATTTGTCCCAAGCCCAAAAAGCATTCTTGGAAGAGATCAAAAATTATTTTAAAGGTCAAATGAGAGAGAGAGAAGAAAAACTAGGAAAAGAAGTGAGAGGTATGCAAGAGAGGGACAAAAGCTTTGACAAGGAAGGACAAAAAAGGAAGACAATAATTCCTTAAAAAGCAGAATTGGCCAAATGAAAAAAGTTGTGTTTTTTTTTTCTCTAAAAGACCAGCCTTAACCCCAAATGACTCTGGTCCTTGATGATGCTCTACTTGATCACCATTATGCCCTGACTGACTCAGAATGAATGTAAAAAACAGTTGTTTTGGTTTTGGGCAGAAATCCTGAGGGTCTTCCCCTCCCAGATCCTTTTTTAAGAGGTCATCCTGTGCCTCGTCTTTTTATGAAGCCTTAATCACTGAATTGGCACTGCCTCAGTCAAACTGAGACCTGTTAAAGGTTTTAGCTTGATAAGGACAAAGTCTCCAACTGCATCCTGGGCTGTTCCAATCTTCCTGATTCATATCTTCCCACTAGACCCAGAGGGCTCCAGAAGAGAAAATGAGGCTGGTGACTTGCACAGTCTTCCTTCATTTAAATCCAATTCACTTCCATGGCATGGCATCACCTCCCTGATATCGTGGTCCTCTTTGAGAATATAGCACAAACAATAGCAGTGGTACCATAAGCAAATTAAGAGAGCAATTAATAGTTTACCTGCCAGATTTATGGAGAATGGATGAATTTATGACCAAACAAGATATAGAGAACATTATGAAATACAAAATGGATAAATTTGATTACATTAAATTAAAAGGTGCTTTCACAAACAAAGTCAATGCAAGTAAAAATAAAAGGAAAGTAGAAAGATGGGAAATAATTTTTACATCCAAGTTTTTCTGATAAAGGCCCCATTTCTCACATATATAAAGAACTGCATCAAATTTATAAGAATATAAGTCATTCACCAATTGATAAATAGTCAAACAGACAGTTTCCAGATGAAGAAATTAAAGGTATCTATGGTCACATAAAATGTTCTAAATCACTATTGATTAGAGAAATGCAAATAAAAATAACTCTGAGGTACTATATCACCTCTGTCAGATTGATTAATATAGCAGAACAGGAAAGTAATAGATCATGAAGAATATGTATGAAAATTGGAACACTGATGCATTATTGATGGATTTGTGAACTGATCCAGCCATTCTGGAGAGCAATTTGGAACTATGCCCAAACGGCTATAAAACCATGCATGCCCTTTGATTCAGTAATACCAGTACTAGGTCTGTATCCCAAAGAAATCATAAAAAAGACCCACATGTACAAAAATATTTATAGAGCTTTTTACGTAGGAGCAATGAATTGGAAATTCAGGGAATGCCTATCAATAGGGGAATCGAGAGGGGAATGGGTGAACAAGTTGTGGCATATGAATGTAATAGAATGCTAATGTGCTGTAAGAAATGATGAGCAGGTGGATTTCAGAGAAAAAAAGGAAAGCCTTACATGAACTGAGGCTGACTGAAGTAAGAACCAGAACATTGTATACAGTACAGCAACACTGTGTGATGAACAACTATGATAGACATAGCCCTTCTCAGCAATACAATGATCTAAGACAATTCCAAAAGACTCATGATGGAAAATGCTGTCCACCTCCAGAGAAAGAACCATGGAGTCTGAATTCCAATCAAAGCAGCCTATTTTCTTTTTTGTTGTTTTATTTCTTTTCCACAATTTTTCCCTTTTGGTTCTGATTCTTCTTCCACAATATGACTAATGGGAAAATACATTTAATATGATTGTACATGTAGAATCTGTATCAAATTGTTAGCCACCTTGGGGGGAGCAAGTGGGGACAGTGAGAGAGAAAAACTGGAACTCAAAATCTTATAAAAGTGAATGTTGAAAACTATCTTTACATATAGTTGAAAAATACTATTAAGTGGGAAAATGCATAGATGCGTTTTACTTGACTGAGCAAATTTGCTATGAACATTATGTTTCTGTTTTACTTTTTTTATTGGTAAGACTTAAGGGCGCATGAAGGGCTAGAAATATTGTTGGAAAAAAGTAGAAGGAAAGTCATTGAATCATTTTTGAAAACTATAGAGAACAGGAAGCAAAGAAAAAAAGAATTTACATAGTAATTCTGTTGTATATTTGAAAGGAATAGCAAATTGTGCGTGGCAGATTTGTGGTCTTATGTGTAATCATCTTTTCATAATGCTATGTTATGGAAATGCTTGTTTTATTTCATAAATTTTAAAAACAAAATTTAATAATGATTCAAAAAAAGCGAAAAGAAAAATGCATAGAAGAAACGGAACTTTAGGAGGTATCGCAAGCAAGTAGAATAGTCTAGAGCACAGCGGCTTTGTAATATATAAAAAGAGTAAGCTTTATGTAACAGAGATTTGCTATTCCAATACTCTGTCTATTTTGATGTTCATTAACTTCAAAAATTTTAAAGCACAGTAAAAAAAGGACATTGATAGGCTAGAGAGCATCAAGATGAGAGTAACTGGGGTAGTGAAGGACCTTGAGTTCATGATACATAAAGATCAGAGGAAGGAAATGGGCATGTTTACCTGGGAAAAGGAAAGGCATGGGCAGGGAAGCAGGATAGCACATGTTGGAAGAATTGGCAGGTAGAACAGGGATTAGGCTGTTTTTTCACCTCAGCAGGCAGGCAGAACCAGAAGCAATGGGTCCCCATCCGTAGGTGAAAAAATTAATGTGACTAATTGCAAATAGATCAATTCAGGCAGGAAAATCTTTCTAATAATTAGAGTTGTTGAAAATTGGAATCAAGTGCCTCAAGAGCTTGCCAGTAGGTTATACTCAGGATTTCTTTAGTGGATAAGTTAAACTAGATGGCTGCTGAGGGGCCTTCCAACTTTGAAATTCTATGTCTGTTACTTTCCTATTCAAAAATCTTCAGAAGCTACCTATTTTATTTGGAACAAAAGACAAATTTTTCAACCTGCTATTTGCAGGTTTCTACAATCTGCCCTTCATTTACCTTTCCAGACTTATTTTCCATTATTACTCCCATTCATACATTCTAGATTTCATGCAAACTGATCTGCTTAATTATTCTCTAAATACAATGTTTTATCTCTGATCTCTTCCTTTATATTGTCTATCCTCCATGCCTGGAATGCACTCTCTGCTTACCTGAGCACGTCAGAATCTCTAAATTGCTTCTAGGTTTATCTCATTGGCCACTTTTATCACAAAAACTTTTCTGACCTCCAGTTCTCTAGAATCAAATTTTCTTCTACTTATTCATCTATGTACACACTATATACTCCCAGTAAAATGTAGTCTCCTCTCTCGCTATCTCTGTCTCTGTCTCTGTCTCTCTGTCTCTCTCTCTGTCTCTCTGTCTCTCTCTCTGTCTCTCTCTCTGTCTCTCTCTCTGTCTCTCTCTCTCTCTGTCTCTCTCTCTCTCTCTCTCTCTCTCTCTCTCTCTCTCTCTCTCTCTCTCTCTCTCTCTCTCTCTCTCTCTCTCTCTCTCTCTCCAGCACCTGTAATGGTGCTTTTCAATAAATCAACCATTTCAACAAGTATTTCTTGAGACCCTACTATGTTTCAGGTGCTGTGCCAAGTAATGGAGAGACTAAAACAAAAAACAATTTTTCCTCAAGGAGATTACGCTCCAGTGAGATCACAGTAGGTTTTTTATATGTTCAATTGAATTGAATTATAGTAATTCTGTCTATAAATTCAGTAGCTATGCCCTAAAGTATCTTGCATTATAATTTCAGGGTTTCACTTAGAGTACTTTATACCTGAATACCATATAAATTAAAACAACTTTTTCTTTGCCTACAATGAATAAAAGTCACTGAACTAAAACCTTGTAGCCAGTATATTCAGATTGTTTTTCAATTAACTGATCAATAAGTATTTATTAAGTCCTTATTATATTCCAGACAGAATGTTAGATGTTTGGGGTGCACAAAAACTAAAAATCCCCTGTATCAAGATGCTTATATTCTATCAAGAGGAAAATATACATATATCATATATAAGATATAAGATATATAATATAAGATATTATCTTAATTGCACCTAAACACAATATAATTATCTCAGTCATAATCTTCAAGATTAGTTTTAAAAAGATCAACTGATCTTAAAATGGTTTATTCAGTGGTTGCTATAGAAATTACAGCTTACCACATTAAGGCTATGTCTACACTATAGTCAAACAAGTTAAGTTGTATATGCATAGAAAACTCTTGACAGACATTTTCATCAACTGCTTTTTGTAGCACTTCTCTACATGATAGCAATAAAAGCATTGCTAGAGCAAGTTATCACTTTTGCAAGTGGACTCCAGGAAAAAAAAGATTGATTCCCTAGCCCTGTCTCCTTGTGCTCAGAGTAACTTTATAGCAGCCAGAAGTACTTAACCTTCAGCATTTATTGCTTAAGCTCACAGTACTTAATATGAGGACTTTGATTACTCAGTCCTAAATTCCCTTTGCAAAGGGACTTCCCTGAAGCAGTACTTGGAATCAGAAGTCAGTTAAAATCAGTGAGGGGAAAGGGACTTAGCACCTGGTAGGGTGAATGGGGTGGAGGTGGGAAGAAGGGACTAATTTTAAGAAGGAGCTTGGAAGATTTACAAAAAGAAAATACTGTCAAGAATGGGAGGGAGCTCTCTTCCTTTTGAAAGTAGTGAGCTTTTTGTTTTCAAGAATGTTCAACAGAAGTTTGATAACTACCTATCAAGAATGTTGTGAATTGGTCTAGGGGACTTGAACATGAAAAAACTTTCTCTAGCAATGGAGACTGGCTACTACTGTGCAAATTATTGTCTTAAAAAGTTGCCTAGAGCACCAAGTTTAGTCAGTTGTCCATGGTCACAGAGTCATTATACGTAAGAGACAGAATTTGAACCCATATCTTCCTGGCTCAGAGGCTAGCTTTCTATCCACTGTGGCATGCTGCTTCTTAATCAGAAAAATAGATTTTTGTGTACATGTGTGTGTAAGTGTGTATGTGTTTGTACATATATATGTATATATACATGTATGTGTAAAATTTGGCCCCTTCTATATGCATATATGCACCTTGAAAGTAATCCCCTTCCTTCTCTTTGCATTCATAGTGTCTGCCATGGGCTCTTATCAAAAATACCATTTAATGATTTTCACAGCATTCCTGAGTAAAGTACTATAGGCATTACAGTTCCCATTTTACAAATGAAGAGGATTGATCTCAAAAAGACTTAGTGACATAGCTATGATTCCAAAATAAGTGCCAGAGGTAAGATTCAAACCCAGGTTTCTCTAGATGCTGAATCTATATTAGGCTGTTTCTCTCCTTTGGCAGATCCATCACATGAACAGTTGAACCGACTGTTTGAATAAATCTATTTAGATTCATTGGAACGAAATACTTCAGAATTTCATGGATCCATGATTTCATTTTATTTTCTCCTTTGAGGAAGGTCACAACCCCTCTTTTGTTTGGCAGAATATTTTTTGTGCATTTCAGTAGCTGAGAAAAATCATCAGCTGCTGGCCAGCCTACCACCCAACTAGGGTAGGCTAGGCTTCAGATCATATATATGCAGAGTCTGAAACTCACAAAATGCCATCCTGTTCATATTCACATCAGCATGTCCCTTGAGCCAGATCAGAATATCTAATGCATATTTACATTACGGAATTATCATTACAACATGTCTTTGGTTATGGGTTCAAGGATGTTATGTGCTTTACATTAAAAAGATACAAATACAAAAGAGCACAGGAGAAGACATTTTATTCTGGGTTTCTGAGATAAGAATACATTCTAGGGAACAATTGACTTTTGCCATATTTGTATCTTTCAGAGAAAAAATGTCAGTCACAGGCTCTGAATAGTAAGTTAGTGACCACATATACTTCTATTGTTTCTTTCTTTTCCAGTATAATATGAAACATTCAGTAGCCCAAAATAATTCCAGCCACTTGAAATACTGAATATTTAATGGTTTGACTCCAAAGGACAGAATTAGGTGACTTACACAGAAGTCATAAAGTGATAAATTTAGTGTCAGTATTAGGAAATTAGCCCAATGAACATTAGCTCAGACTAAAGTGGTGATTGACTTTTCTCCTCTCATTGAAGGTCTCTAAGGAGAGATTGGATGACTTACTACTTGTCAGGCCTGTTGTAAAGGAGATGGGTTGGATTCTATGGAAACTGAGGTGATCATCCTACTCTGAGATTCTATGCCTCTATGATTGTGTGCCTTTTCCTTTTGGAAACAGGATAATGACTGACCTCAACAAAAGTCACTATGGACATTATGTTTTATAATACAACAATGCTACAGTATAAATATGATAAGCCCCTTTGTGTGTACAGAGGACCCGTCTTTCATACAGTTGAAGTCAAAATAATTTCCTAAAGAATATCTCTGACCATGAAACTCCCTTTCTCAATAAATTCCCTTTTATTTCTGGGATTGAATATTTATTCTTCTTACATTCAAATCTCTTTAAACTCAGATCCAGACTTATTATGTATTATATTCCTCCATACAGTGTAAAATCTAGCTAATGCCACTTTCTAACTCTTCCTCCCTCATGGCATTCCCTCTCTCATTGCTGTTCATTCTTCATTCTTGAAGGGGACCAATGAACCCAGGAGGGGAATATCTTAACTTTCTTTATGAAGGCAAACTAGGCTATCTTTTACCTCAGATCTTACCTAGCCTTCATTTTTCTAATGGGCATTGCCTGAGACAAAATGAGACCTGCGTCTGTACTTTTGCACCAGTCAGCCCCATTCCTGGAATGCTCTCTCTTCAATTTCACCTTTTAAAACATCTAGTTTCATTCAAGACACAATTCAAATACCGTCTTATATCTCAGATCTTATGTATGAAACTTTACCTGACCAATCTAGCCACTGTCCTCCAGGACACTACTTCTCTGTGCTGCCTATCCACATCCATCTATTGTCGTCATTTTCCCTACCCCTTCCACAGCACCACCACAAACTGGGAACTCTGCTCCTCTGTTCTCCAGCTCTGATGGGCAAACCTTTGCCTAGAACCACTCCTCCACACTAGTTCCCATGATTCTCCATTTATACTTTGCCAATGAGTGGCTCCCCAGAAATCTCCCTTCCTACCTCTCCCTCATGCGATATCTTCCCCAATCAGAATATAAGATCTTTCAAGAACAGGATTTTTTTGCTAGCTCATATTGTTATTCCTAGAAACTGGCACAGTGTCGGACCCATAGTAATCACTTAAATGTTCTTTCTCTAAATAGGCCATCTATATTTTTATATCCTTATAATTGTCTCTTTCAATAGAATATGAGATCTATGATGGCAGAACTGTTATTTTATCCTCAGCACCTGGCACATACTTGCCACTTTATAATGATTTTTGATTGACAGATTGAAGGAAAGCAAAGCCCAGAAATGTATGTGGTTTGTCTAATATCACAAAGCTATGGTCAGGACTTGGATTCCAATCTAGGTGCTCTGCCAAATCCAATGTTTTTTTTCACATTTTGTAGTGATATAAAAACATGTAAGAAATAGTTGGTTTTTTTTTTCTTACATTGATTTTCTAACATGAAATTCTCTGACATCTGGAAAATAACTTCATTCTAACTCTCTTCCATGGCCATTTCATTATCTGTTTGATATCATCACTTTTACCAATAAAGACTGTGCTTCTCTGGAATGCTGGCAGGAGAAGAGAAATGATGGCTAACTTGGCCACTCTCCTCCCAAGACTGATGCTCAGACTGAGCATGCCCCACATCCACTGTACAGAGACACTGAAGCTTACATCACTGGAAGTGTGTTAAAAGGAGGAGCTGAGAGATGCTGCCACTGAAAACATCAACTGAAGGCACCCAAGCAGCACAAGCATATGATGGAGAAATGAAAAGAAAATTAGCAACTGCCCATGAAAACAGATAAAAGCTGTATATGGAAGGTTGGACCACTTAGTACTAAAAAAGACAGAAGAGCCCTTCAGGGTTGTTTATCTGAAGGATTGGGAAGAGTGATAACTATTGATTTTGATTTCCAAAGAAATGTTCTAGATACATTTTCCTGAGTTTAGAGCATGTTTCTTCTGATAGAGAAAAGTAGATAGATGATAAGCAGATAGATGGACAGAAGCTAGATAGACAGAGATAGATAGATAGATAGATACATACATACATACATACATACATACACAGACAGATACAGACTGACTTTCCACAAGATCATAAATTTCAGAAGCTATATCTACTCCAACTCTATAAAATTGTGGGTTTAAAATTGAAACCTAGAGATGAAGAATCATGCCCAAGAAAACTAGTAAAATGGCAAGCCAAGTGCTCTGACTCCAGCGGAAGCTCTGGGATCCACAGTGGCACATTGTTGCTCTAAATAAGCATTTAGGAATGATAGGAGAGTTAGACAGCAGCTATGGGGAAGTCTCTGTGTGTGACAGAGACAAAGAGAGAGAAAAATATAGAAAAAGAGGGAAGAGATAGAACTAAAGGGAGGAAGAGATAGAGCTAAAACTAGAGTCTGACAGGCACAGAGACAGAGAAAAATCTCTCACTAAAGTTCCACTCTGATGTCTTAGTGTGACATGGAGGTGACCCTGGGTTCCTCAAGGATATGACCTTGAAGCATTAGCTCTGAAAAATCTCAATAAGCTTGAAAGGATTAAAATATAATCACAGGATAGAGTGCCTTCTTTCTGGGTTCCAGCTAGCTTCAAAAATTCACCAATCATTGGACGCTTATTTTGTCTTTAGGAATATTCAAATAACGGCCTCCACTCAGCTGTCAAAGTGATTTTCCTTAAGTGCAGGTTTGATCATGTCACTGCCATGCTCAACAATCTGCAATGGCTCCCTATTCTTGCTATAATCATACATAAAATCCTCTATTTCAAATTTAAAGTTCTTCATGATCTGTCTTTTTCCTACCTTTTCAGTCTTCATACACATCACTGCTTTCATATGCTTTATGATGCAATTACATAGACCGACATACTGTTCCTCCCATGACTCTGCATCTCCCAACTCTCTCATTTTGAACAGATGTCCTCTGTGCCAGGAATTCCCTCCTTCTTCCCCTCACCTTCCTGGTTTACCTGCTTCCTTCAAGATGCAGTTCAGCTGTGAAACTTGCCCAAGATGATCAATAGTGAGGTGGTTGAAGTCATTTCAGCATTTGGTGCTGAGTGCCTTAATCAGGATGGTACCTGTGTGAGTAGAAAGATGCATATGGACTAGACAGATGTTGTGGTGAAGAAATTATTAAGATTTAACAACTGATTAGATATGTTCAGTGAAAAAGAATGAGAAAGTAGGGGTGATTGGAGTTGTGAAACTGGGTGATTGAAAAATGGTCGATGATGCGGGATGTTTGATAGAGCAATGACTTGAGTAGGGTGAAAATTGTATTTTTGAAATATAGAATTTAAGATGTCTATAGAATAACCACCTCAAAATGTCCAATAGGCAGTTGATGATATGGGGCTACAACTCAAAAAAATGGGTTGGATGTGACTTATCTGGAAGAACTGAATATTGAAGGTGAAAAACTGAGAATGGGAGTTGATGGGGTGACTGAGAGTATATATAGGATGAAAAGTAAAGAAGACCCCTGGGGACATTCCCACTGTTAGCATGCAAGTATTTGGAAGTGAGTGATAGACAAGGGGAGACAAACGGTACCATGGGTTCTCATTTACCATATCTCCATTTTTTCCTGTCATGCTTTTCCTACATGTCACACACAATGACATTTACTCAACATGGCAGAGCAGTACTTAGGAAAGAGAATCACCTGCAATTTCACTTCTGGGACTCCTCATGCTGGCTTTATTATGACTCACGCTGTTAAGGGAGATTTTCAGTTTTGTTGATATATGTGTTTTTCTGTACATGTGTGCATTGCTGTATATGTATTTCAAATGACAACCCTCCTACCTCATGGTACTTTCTTCAGACATTTTAGGATTTCTATTTAATATTAATACAAACAGATGAAATTTTGAAAATAATAATAACAGGAATTATATCGAAGAAATGAATATTCAAACTACATTAAGTTAATGCCTACTTTGATGGGGATTCTCACTACAAAAAAGTCTAGGGTTTTTTGTGATCTAGGAATCATCTTTACATAATATGGGTGAGTGTGCAAAGAGTGATAGGAACATTTTGACATCTCCAGATTGTGTAGTAAGCATGTTAAATTACACTGCTTGACTTAATGGCATTCTAGAACAAAAGAGGCAACTAGGTGGCACAGTGGATAGAGCATCAGACCTGGAATCAGGAAGACTCTTCTTTCTGAGTTCAAATCTGATCTCAGACACTTACTACCTGCTTGACTCTGGGCAAGCCACTTAATTCTGTTTGCCAAAGTTTTTTCATCTATAAAAAGAACTGGAGAAGAAAATAATAAACCATTCCAGTATTTTTGCAAGAAAACCCTAAATGGGGTCATGAAGAATCAGACACAAGTGAAATGAATGAACAACAAAGAATATAAGAAGGATATTTGATTTTGTCAGTTATGGGAATTCCACCATATTAGAGGGCAATATATTTTCTACTGAGTTTCCTGAGGTATAAAGAAGTTAAATGACTTGGCCAGATTCACACAGCTTATCAGAGGCAGGGCTTGAACCAAGATTTTCCTTGATTCCATGGCCAACCCACTATCCACTAAAGTCCACTGCTTTTTTTTTAAACTTCTTTATACTATGTTGAAATGAAAGAGAAATAGCTGCAGACATATATTCTGGCTAACTGTTCAGTCAACCCATATCCATATGCATGTAACAAATGACCTGAATTAAGTTTAAGGCCAATGTACTGTGCAATTATATTAAGACTCTCATTAAATAATAGTTGGGTCACAAGGAAGCAAAATAGTGAGATCATTAGGGTCCTTGACACTAACAACACTAAATTGCCTTGTATCTAAGGATAACAGGACTTAAAATTGGAAGGGATCTTAGAGATAATTGGGTCCAAGCCTTGTGTTTTTGCATAAGAAAACTGAGATCCAGAAAAGGGAAAGTGACTTGTCCAAGATCATAGGTTTTTTGGATTAATAAGTATATTCCAAAACTGGAAGGCAGAAGAGATACAGAAAAGAATCCCAAGTTCAGGGACCAGCTAGCAAGTCCAGTTTAGCTGGAATATAAAGTGAATGAAGTGGAATAACATAAAATGTGCCTGGAAAAGTAGATGGAAGTCTGGTTATGGAGTATTTAAAATGGCAGACAAAGGGGTTTGCATCATGTATTGGGCCAACAAGGAACCACTGGAGATTTTTGAGCAAAATAATGAGAATCAGACCTATGGCTTAGGAACATTAATTTGGCATTTTTTATAAGGAATAAATTAGAAAGTGGCAAGATTGGAAGGAGGAAGGCCATTTGGGTTTCTATCAAAATAGTCTAAGCAAGAGGTGATAAGGATTTGAACTAAGATACTGGTCCTGGGAGTGGAGGAACAAGGTCAAGGGCAAAACATGTAGAGACAGAACTGACAAGAGTTGACAGCAACTTGGATATGTGATAAAAGGGAGTGACAGGAATCAAGATTACTAGGAGGCTGTGAATTCTTGTAACTAGAAGGAATGCAGTACACTCAATAGAAAGAATTGACTTTAAAAGTGGGGTAGATTTGGGGGTGAAGATCTCCTATAGTGTCTTACATAATAGGCAAAAGAAACAAAAAATAAATATGAAAGGAAGAAAGAAACAAAAGAGGGAAGGAACCAAAGGAAGGAAGGAAAAGGGAGGAAGGGAGGGAGGAAGGAAGAAAAAAGAAGGGAGGAATTAAAAGGAAAAGGAAGGAAGAAAGAGTTCAGAAAAATTAAACATATTAACTAAAGCAGATAGTGTATGTGATATCCTGCATCCATAATCCCCCACTTAAACAAAGATAGGACAGAGATAGATTTTCCCATATCTTCAGGATAAATTTAGCCATTATTATTACTTAGGGTTTCATGTTTTTCTCTCTTCATTTACCTTTTAGTTGTACAGGATGGATAAGCATCTACGAGATGGAGTATGAGTCGTTGGATGGAATCCCCAAATCCACAACATCACAAATCATTCTAAGTATTTATACATATTGTTTTTCTGGTTCCCGTTTACTTGAGTTTTTATCAGTTCATGTAAGTCATCCCATGTTTCTCTGAATCTTTCATAGTCATTATTTCTTAAAGCACAATGCTGCATTCTACTATATTCACATACCACCATTTATTTAACAGTTCCCCAGTTGAGGAGTATCTACTTGTTTTCCAGTTCTTTGATAAAATAAAAAAGTGTTCTGTGAATATATGTTGTATAAGGTTCTATTAAAATTAATCCTATAAACTGGTCCAAGCCAGGGTGTTTTTGACTAATAAAATATTAATACTTTGCTATTCTGAAAAAAAATACATTTTAATGGGGTTTTTTGAATCACTAAGTATGTTTTGCTTTATTCTTTGTCAGGGGTAATGTAGAGGATTTGGGGACTTGAGTTTGACAAATGATTGGAAAGTAAGGGGATTGCTTCTTATTCTGTTCATGCATTAGGCTGTCCACTTCTTCATGTATACTTCCTCAGCTGCAAAGATGTTTATCAGCTTCATTTTACCCATCATCAAAACAGACATTGTCAAATCACAGGTAGTGAGAATGGGCCCTTGTGACTGACTGGTATCAGCCCCTCACATAGCTCCACACCTGACAAGCTCAGAACAAACTGCCAGCGATTACTGGAAACTGATGGTATCAGACCAATGAATTATTCAGTAACTTTTCAAAGTCACAGCTTTGGTTTTTCAGAGGAGATCACCCAGGTGAAGCCACAATTGCTTTATTAGCATCAGAAGGTGGAGACCTGGCTAGGCCTGGCTTCTGTTTTGTTTTGAAAATAAGCTGTCCCAGATACAGGTGTGAAAAATTAATGCTGTCCTTTGAATAAAATTCCTTGTTAGACAGATCAAGCACTGTGATTTCTATGGCAGGGTCATAGAGCACAAGAAAACATTACACTCCTTGCATCTGCCCAGGGAAACCCTGTCTTGCATCACAGAATTTACAAGCCAGAAGAGGCCTGGGAGATCAACTAGACCAATCTCATGCTATGGCTACTGCTGATTTTTTTAAGGATGTGACTTGGTAATACCAAATGCATTCTTAAAGGTTTTCTCTAAGTAAAATGGTTTAAACAGGTGTGTTAAATCATTTTTAAAAATCTCTGTGATAGTTGAAAGAACATAGCATTGATAAGTTGAGGGGGGTAGGTTATCTAGGGAAGGATAACTAGGACTGTGGTGGTTCTAGAGTCCATACTATAGCAGAATATGAGACTTTTAGTGACTGTGGGTGCTTAGCTAGAAGAAGAGAAGAGTAGGGTGGATTAAGGGGAAAAGTACTGTTGTATTCAAAGATCTGAAGGGCTATTCCCTTCAAGAAGAATTGATGGATGGAAAAATGGATATCATGGAGGGAGAAGGGAAAGTCATATGATGGATGGGAGCAGGAAGATGGAATAACAGGAGCAATATGTACTCAGGAAAGATATTCCAGAAAAAGAAGTTGAGTCAGACAGAAGAAAGGGTGAGAAATGACAGGAAGGTACCTAATATCCTCCACTATTGTCCTTGGAATATTAAAAAAAAAATCAGGAAATTCTATAACACATGGCTACCGAAGAAAAGAAAAAAATCTATGTTCCCTTTCTAGTGAACTCATGTGTGTTCATCCTTTGTTGCCAAAGAAGACCCTGCCATCAGAGAAATGATGACGTGACTTGCACTTGACTTTGTTTTGAGTGAGGGAGGGCTGTGCAGGTCACCAGCCTCACTTTTCCTCCAGGGCCATCTGAATCCAGTGACCAGATATTCATCAAGATGTCTGGAGATGACCCAGGATGAGGCCATTGGGGTTAAGTGACTTGCCCAAGGTCACATAGCTAATGAGTATCAAGTGTCTGAGGTGAGATTTGAACTCAGGTCCTCCTGACTCCTGCACTGGTGCTTTATCCACCATACCACCTAGCTGCCCAGTGAACTCATGGGAAGACATGGATAAAGACTGTCAGCTTAGAACATGTAGCAATCTGCATTATTGGAATGAATGTCCAAATCAGGCATTTCAGAGACGTTTTAAGTGTCCCAGAAGACAGATTAGATTTGTTCTTCTAGTCCCAGAAAGAAAAACTAACATCAATGGGTAGAAGTTGCAAAGGTGAAATTTTAGGCTAGATTAAAAGGACAGTTTTTTTTTCCTTAAAAATTAGTGCTATCGGGGATGGAGCTAAGATGGCAGAGAAGAAAGATGCACCTACTCTATCTCTTCCCCACAGTCCATAAAATACCTGTAAAAAAATGACTCTAAACAAATTCTAGAGCAGCAGAAGCCACAAAATGACAGAGTGAAAGAGATTTCCAGCACAAGACAACCTGGAAGGAATACAGGAAAGGTCTATTGTAAGGGGCACTGAGTGAAACACAGCACACCGAGCCCAGCCCAGCCTTGGCCACACAGAACCAGCAGGAACAGGACTGGAGCAGGCCTCAGGGGCAGAATCCTCATCAGCAGCTGCAGTCCCCAGATCCCTCAACAGAAAAACGTCAGAGACAGATTCAAAGGTCAGTGAGAAGGCTTTTTCACCTGGGTGAGAAGGGAGGAGAGTCCTCCCCTAGCCCTGGCCCCAGGCAGCAGTAGCAGCAGCAGCAGTCAATTTTAGAGCCCTTGACCTAAAGACCCTGGAGGAAATGATCTGCTGATTTTGATCTCAACCCTGAATAGCAAACCTGGGCTGAGGAAGAGTGCTGGCATGATGAAGCTGGTAGAGGCTATGGAAAGGGAATTCTACCTGCAAATCCTGGGCAGAAAAGCTTTGGTAGCTCCCAGACCAGAGCACAGGCCAGGAGAGGAGTAAACTCTTCTCCCTTGATTGTGCCACAGTGGAGGAACTGAGAAATTACAGGTCCCCAGAGTATACCCTCCTCTTGACAAAGGACTCAAAAGTCAAATAATTGGCTGGGAAAATGTTCAAAGAAAAGGGGAAAAAATAAGACTATAGCTCGCTACTTTTATGGTGAACAAATATTTTCTTCCATCCCTTTGGATAAGGAAGAACAATGTACACCATAAAAGGAAGAACTAAAAATCAAGGCTTCTGCATCCAAAACCTCCAAAATGAATATGCAATGATCTCAGGACATGGAAGAGCTCAAAAAGGATTTTGAAAATCAAGTAAGAGAGGTGGAGGAAAAATTGGAAAGAGAAATGAGAAAAATGCAAGAAAATCATGAAAAGCAAGTTAACAGCTTGCTAAAGGAGACCCAAAAACTACTGAAGAAAATAACACCTTTAAAAATATACTAACGCAAAAGGCAAAAAAGACCCAAACAGCCAATGAGGAGAAGAATGCTTTAAAAAGCAGCATTAGCCAAGTGGAAAAGACAGTTTAAAACTCACTGAAGAAAATAGTTCTTTAAAAATTATAATGAAACAAATGGAAGCTAATGACTTTATGAGAAACGAAGAAATTACAAAACAAAACCAGAAGAATGAAAAAATGGAAAGCAATATGAAATATCTCATTAGAAAAACAATTAACCTGGAAAATAGATCCAGGAGACACAATTTAAAAATTATGGGACTACCTGAAAGACATGATCAAAAGAAGAGCCTAGACATCATCTTTCATGAAATTATCAAGGAAAACTGCCATGATATTTTAGAACCAGAGGATAAAATAAATATTGAAAGAATCCACCAGTCACCTCCTGAAAGAGATATGAAAAGAAAAACTCCTAGGAATATTGTAACCAAATTCCAGAGTTCCCAAGTCAAGGAGAAAATATTGCAAGCAGCCAGAGAGAAACAATTCAAGTATTGTGGGTAACACAAGCTGTAGCAGCTTCTACATTAAGGGACTGAAGGGTTTGGAATATGATATTCCAGAAGTCAAAGGAACTAGGATTAAAACCAAGAATCACCTACCCTGCAAAACTGAGTGTAATACTTCAGGAGAAAATAGTCATTCAATGAAATAGAGGACTTTCAAGTGTTCTTGAGGAAAAGATCAGAGCTGAATAGAAAATTTGACTTTCAAACACAAGAAATCAAAAGAAGCATGAAAAGGTAAACAGGAAAGATAAATCATAAGGGACTTACAACATAAGTTCAACTGTTTACATTCCTACATGGAAAGATAATATCTACTTTTTCAATGGAGAGGAAAAGGGGGAAGGTGAGAGGGAAAAAGTGAAGCTTACTCTTATCACATTTGACTTAAGAAGGGAATAACATGCATAGTCAATTTGGCATGAAAATCTTTCTTATACTACAGGAAAGTAGGGGAAAGGGGGATAAGTGGGGTGGTGGGATGATGAAAAGGAGGGCAAATGGGAGGAGGGAGTTATGAGAAGTAAACACTTTAGGGGAGGGACAAAGTCTAAAGAGAGAATAGAATAAATAGGAGACAGGATAGAATGGAGGGAAATATTGCTTGCCTTCTCAGGGTGGGGTGGGGAGGAAAGGAGAGAAGTTGGAATTCAAAGTTTAAAGAATGAATGTTGAGAATTGTTTTTGCATTCAACTGGGAAATAAGAAATACAGGGAATGGGGTATAGAATTCTATCTTGCCCTACAAAAAAAGAGAGAAGATGGGGATAAGGGAAGGGAGGGATATGATAAATGGGAGAGCAGATTGGGGGAAGGGATGATCAGAATGCACAGTATTTTGGGGTGAGGGAGGGAAGAGATGGGGAGAAAATTTGGAACTCAAAATCTTGTGGAAATGAATGTTGAAAACTAAAAATTAATTAATTGATTAAAATTAAAAAAAAAATTAGTGCTATCCAGTGACAGAATGGGCTGCCCTTGACTGAAGGTTTTCAAGTAAAAACTAAGACACCAGTTGAGAATTATGGACCTTCTATATTTTGGGAATTGGGCAATCAGAAACAAAAATCAAAGTAGTTCCTGCCCTCAAAGTTCTTATCATGTATTTAGGAAGCAAACATAATGAGAGATTCATATTTAAGTTTGTATAGATTATATCATCTCTGAAGTCTCTTCCAAACTTGAGATTTTTGTGATTTTTCAGATGAGGAAACTAAACCTGTATCGAGTTACAGTGTACACGCTCACTAATCCCATCTCCCCTCGATACCATAAGGCAGGAGGAACTGAGGAAGCCCTAATCTTACCTCCTTAGATGTATTTTTTCCAAACGTTTCTTCAGATGGAAGTTTTGCCAGAGAGGGATGGGCTTCAACCCTATGGTCAATGGCTTCAGCATCAATTGGTGATGGTTTGTTAAGAACACTATGGATGTGTTCAGTCAATCTCTTCAGGATCATATCCTTATCACTAATCAATGTGACCCCAACAGCAAAGAGTAGTTGAGGGGCACCATAGGTTTGGGTCCCATAAGTAGCCTTCAGGACATCATAAAAGTGCTTTGCATTGTTCCCATAAACATAAAACTTTCATTCACCTTACTGAGCTAAGGATCCTACATTTCTCTAAGCTTTTGTTGCACTTTACTTTTGATGCAGTTAAACACTGCATTCGTATAGATAGATCTATCATGTAGGTAAAACACATGGAGTTCTTGTTTTTCACTTAGCAGCTTCTGATTTTCTCCATCATTTTCATTAAACCAATCTTGATGTTTAAGCCAGATAAGTAGATACAATGCTGTACACTAAATCTCTAAAAGCTACCAACTCCTTTTCTGTTCCACTGTTGCCAACTCTGTGTTGTCTTAGCTTTCCCTCCAAGTTAGCAACAAATTCCCTTCACAGAGAAGTGCTCTAGCCTGTTGACATAACTCTGCTGGTAGTTGTCTTGCCTTGGGACTTTTTGTTTAATACAAATGTCTAACTTGGAGAGGATAAGTCTTTGATTGGTCCAGCACTCTGTGCCACACATTGCCTTCCTATTTCTCACATCCTGTCTCTTTCTTCTCTTTATAGTGATATAGTCTATTAAATGCCAGTGTTTGCTGCAAGGGTGCATTCAGGTAAAGAAGAAGGCATAGCTGATGATAAGGTCATGTGATGCACAATTTTCAGTAGTAAGTAATCACTGCTGTTGCTGTTTCTGACTGCATTCATCCTAAAGATATCCTGCCATGTCTGATAGTCTATACCTGCTCTGATGTTAAAGTCACCCAGAACAAGTTTGTCTTCTTTCACCACATTGATGTTGAGGTTCTCCAAGTTTTCATATTTTTTTCTTTGACCATATCAGGGTTCATTTTGGTGGGAGCATATGCTCTGATGATGGTGTTGTGCTACTTTCCTGCAACTGGCAGTCACATTGTCATGAGCCTGTCATTCACTCCTTTTGAGAGTCATACAATCTTGTTAACTAGATTATTTTTGATTGTGTAACCTATGTCAGCTTCATGGCACCCCTAATAAGCTTCTTTCACATGGGAAAGCCCTGGTGCTGATTCTGTTCTAGGTGGAATATACAAGGCATGGGGTCCACTGCTCATACAATAGCTGACTGAAATCTTCCAGGTTATATGGCAATAGGAGGCTGTTTCCATGGAGTTCAAGGATGCCTCTATTGTCCATCTCTATAAACAAAAAGAAAATAGATTGTCCTGCTACAATCAAAAAGAGTTCTCTCTCTCTCTCTCTCTCTCTCTCTCTCTCTCTCTCTCTCTCTCTCTCTCTCTCTCTCTCTCTCTCTCTCTCTCTCTCATTGCTGGCAAGATTCTTGACAGAGTCCTTCTTAATAGTCTGATACTTCATTTGGAATGTGGTCATCTATGCAAGAGCCAATGTGACTTCAAAAAGGCCAAGGAACAGTTGACATGGTGTTTGCTGCCCAACAACTCCAGGAGAAATGACAAGAGCAGATCAGAAGTCTGTATATAACATTCATTGATCTGACCAAGGCCTTTGATGCTGTCAGTCATGAGTGCCTGTGGAAGAGCATGGCAAAATTTGGTTGCCCTAGGAAGTCCATTAGTAGTGCATGAAATTTCCAATACAGCATGCTTGCATGGCTTCTGGATAGTGGATGATGCTCTCGCACTTTTCCAATCACCAATGGAGTGAAGTAGAAGTGTGTGGTTGATCTTGTGCTTTTTTGCACAATGTTTTCAGTGATGTTGTCAGATGTCTTTAGTGGGGAAGAAAATAGCATCAAGGTCAGCTACAGAACTGATGGCAAATTATTTAACTTGCAAAGGCTACAAGCCAAGACCAAAGTGGAGGGAGAGTTGATCTGTGACTTTTTATTCAATAACTATTGTGTGCTCAGTGCAGCCTCCAAGGCTGAGAAGCAACAGAGTATGGATTGATTTTCTGTGATTTGTGCTAATTTTGTTCTGACAATTAACACCAAGAAAACAGAGGTTTGCTACCAGTCTGCATTGCATCATTCATAGAAGGAAACTGATTATAGCAAATGGAGAAATTCTGAATGCTGTGGATAAGTTCACTTACAATGGCAGTATACTTACTAGGGAGGTACACATAGACGATGAGGTTGACACATACTTTGCCAGAACTAGCTCAGTGTTTGGGAGATTCCAAACGAAAGTGTGGGAGAAAAGAGATATCAGGCTGCCTACCAGACTGAAAGTCTACAGAGTCACTATGCTTATCTCATTGTTGTGTGCCTGTGAAACCTAGACAGTCTACCAGTGCCATGCCAGGAAACAGAACTGTTTCCATCTGAGTTGTCTTAGGAAGATTCTGAAGTTCACCTGGCAAGACAAGGAATGGGACCTTTCTCAAGTTGAACTGCCAAGAATTCAAACTCTCCTGTGGAAAGAGCAGTTACAATAGGCCAATCACATTGTTCAAATGTCAAACATGGTTGCCTAAAAGACTATTTTACAGAGCACTCACACAAGGAAAGGGCTCACAAGGATGCCAGAAGAAGTGATACAAGGACACTCTCAAGGTCTCTCTGAGACCTTGAATTCTTTGAAGAACTGTGAGACATGGGAGATCCTGGCACAAGACTATCCAGCATGGCCTGTCTGCATCAAGGAAGGTGCTGTGATCTACGAGCAAAGCTGAATTGCAGTAGCTCAAAAGAAACATGAGATGTACAAATTTAGAGATATATCCGTTCCAAATGTTCATATGGACTATATGTCCCTGACCTGTGGTAGAGCCTTCTGAGCACATATTGGTCTGATCAGCCACAGTTGAACACATTGTACCTTGACTCATACACATTCCTGTCATTTTGGTACTCTTTGGGCGTGAAGGACAACAGCCACCACCTTTTCTGATCAAAATATCTTTGCTTTTATATGAAAGTAGCTTATTCCTATTTAGCATTTTAATTGAGGCCCACTCAAAGCTTACTGCATTAGAACTGAATAAAATCCCTTTTATTTTCTTTTCCTGAGTTTGCTTGCTTAAACAGAGCAAGGCCCAAAGATTTCTTTTAACAATACCATAACTTATTCAACCACTGCCCAATTAATAGGCTTCCCCTCAGTTTCCAATTCTTTGCACCACAAAAAGAGTTGCTATAAATATTTTTGTACATCTAGGCCTTTTTCTTTTTTCTTTGATCTTCTTGGAGTATAGACTTGGTAGCTGAATTGCTGCATCAAAGGGCATGAACAGTTTTCTTATTTAGTCTTCTTAAATACTTAAAACGAACTTAATAGTTTAATACCCTCTACCCTAATATTTTCCACTAAATAGTATACCCCTCACTCCTGGTTCTGTCCTAATACAATCCTTACTTCCATTTAAGGCTCAGTTCAAGAGTCATGTCTAAATGAATTTTTTTTCAGAATCCCATGAGTTATCCTTCCCCTCAGTTAGTCAAAATTTATTACACACATATCATTTGCCAAGCATTGTACTAAGAACTGAGGATACAAAAAGATACTCTCTACCCTCAAGGAATTCACAGTCTAATGGGGAAGGCAACAAGCAAATAATTTATATAAACAAGTTACATACAAGATAAATAGCAAATAATTAAAAGATGGAAAGCACTAAAATTAAGAGGGGTTGAAAGAGGCTTCCTATAGAAGATGAGATTTTAGCTGGGGCTTAAAGAAAGCCATTGAAGGCAATAAGTAAAGATGAGGAGGGAGAGCTTCCAGAGAAAACGTGGGAGCTGGGAGATGTAGTGTCTTGTACATGGAATGGTTAATGGAATTTATTGAGTGAGGGAGTGGGGGTAACACAAAAATCAAAGCTATTTTCTGCTTTGTTGTTGTTGTTCAGTTGTTTCAGGCATATTCAACTCTTCCGGACTCCATTTGAGGTCTCCTTGGCAAAGATACTGGAGTCGTTTGCCATTTCCTTCTGCAGCTCATTTTTACAGATGAGGAAACTGAGGCAAACTGGGTTAAGTGACTTCCCCAAGGTGGCACAGCTACTAAGTGTCTGTGGCCAGATTTGAACTCAGGTTCTCCTGACTCCAGGGCTGGTGCTCCATCCAATCCACTACTTACTTGCCCATTCTTATACATGTCGTTTTCCAAATATCATATAAAAATCCTGAGGTTAAGAACTATTTCCATTTTTGTTTCAGATTGCTCAATTCTTTAAAAAAAAGCAGGTTCTTAATGAATGCTTATTGAGTTGGATTATACTCATACAATTTTTTCCATAAATCTTCCATACACAGTTCATCAAGTTCCCTGAAACACGTCCCCTGATTCTTTTAATAACTTAAATGTACCCATATGTATATCTGTTGTCCATCATTCCCATACATAACCAGTCTTGCCTGTATAAACTGAATGGTTTATAAGCTGGATTTTTCATTCTGTTTGTTTTTCTATTATTGGTGTCTATACAAATCTTTTAAAAGACCATGTATTTCATTGAGGAGATGTTGGAGGGCTTCATCATTGGCATCCTTTTGTATATACTCTGCTTTGAACACCCCGTACACACACTGGGATACTAGCAAATACCTTAGGCATTCTTGACTAATAACATGAAAGTATAACGAACAGAAGTTATTGTTGGATATTCTGTATGACTGAAGTTTTTTGAACAATTTCTTCAGGGGGTCATCATTCTAAACATCAAATATTATCTATGAGGATTATAAATGCAAAAGGTGTTGGAGATTGATTTGACTCCATACTGAACTACAGATATCCACTACAAATTTTGAGGGATTTTGTTACTGATTTTTCTTTGATTTGAGGAGAAAGAGAAAAATCCCAATTGCAAGAAAACTCATTCCAGTTCAGTGAGAGAGCCTGTTAGTGGATTTCTTTCTGACTAATCAAGGATAGACTGCACAACTCAATGGTCATGAATTGATGTAACCTTTCTTAGAGTGCAGAGAGTGATAATGGGCAAGACAACTCAATTTCATGGCCAGGACACTAATTAATCTCCAGAGATGAGTAAACCTCAAAAGATTTAATGTTAGAGTCCAGACTGGATAAGGAACCAACATTTCTAATGCTCATTTAAAGCTAAGCAGACCTCCTCTAACCTCAAGACTATAAACTAGTTCTCAAACCACCAAATTGGCTGTAGGCATCAATGGATGATGCTTGGGAATGAGACGCCCTTTGAAAATCATTAGAAATAAATGAGAATGAGTAGCAATGGTAGTAGTTTAGTAGTACTGCAGATGGTAGGTGTACTCAGAAAGTTTATTTTATAGAAAGCGGAGATGAGTAGACTAGTTTAAACTTTCTGAAAAGAAAGACAGTATTTATAGCAAATTTTCTAAAACTGACCAAGCTGATCATTGATGATTCTGCCTTCTCAGAACTAACCTCTTCCTCCCTAATGATTGAAACATGTGCCTTTTAACCACATATCCCCATACAGCACTCTAAGGACTCAAAGAGTTCAATTATGCTGCTAGCAAAATTTGATGACTGAAGCAAAGGCCATTCTGAAGGCCACATATTGCCAGCTTTGGGGGAACCATGGAAAAGGATTTTCATTTTTCTTCTATTTACTGTACAAAATTAGATGGCTTGTAATTTAAATTATGTTAATTACACACTTCCCCATTTAAAACTTCAAAAAGTCTGATTGCCTGTGGAGCAGGGAAACCATAATGAGTTGGTGTCTGGCAAACTGTGAGCAATAATGATTTCAAGGTCATGGTCTGGCAGAATGCTGAAAGGGAAATGACTAGGAAATATCAAAGACATGGATGATGACTCCTCATCCCATAGATTTATTGAAATCCTGGTAACTTCAGGAACTCCTTTAAATAGCTTTGAGAAAAGGAAAATCTTGTATTTTTATCAGAACAACTTTTCAAGTCTGATTTCTAAGAATTAGTTACTGAGAAACTCCATGATACAGTGGGAAGTACAATGAATTTGGTTTGAAAGACCATAGGTCAAAAATCATGGATATCTGAACATAACAGGCATAACCTTGGACATATCAGTTAAAATTTCTGTGTCTCAGTTTCACCATTTGAAAAATGAAGAGATATAACTAAGTGATCTTTATTCCAATTCATAATCCAATTAATCAAATTAGGGTAAGGGTCAAGATAAGAAATAATGAGAGAGATGAAATAGAGATACAGAGAAGGAAAGAAAAAGAGAAATAGGGATAAAGACAGAATATTTCTGTATAGCTAAAATGAATAGATAGACAGAGAGACAGACAGATAGATAGGTAGGTAGGTAGAGAGAGAAATAGAAAGATAGATCAAATAAATGAGAAAATAGAGCCATAGTCAATAAACATTTATTAAGCACCTATAATGTTCCAGGCATTATGTTAATTACTGAGGATTAAAAAAAGTATAAGATGGTGCCTGCTTTCAAGGAACTCACAATCTAATGAGGAAGACAACATACAAAAAGAAGTGGAAAAACTGGGGCGAGGCAGTTTACTCAGCATGGGGGCATGATGAAGTCCCACAGCTAGAGTGAGAAATGGTAGAAAGAGGTGAGAGTTTCAAAGTTGACTTTATCTTGCCAAATGGAGATGAAGTCTAGAAAACAGTCAGGTGGGGTATGTGTGTGTGTGTTTGTGTGTCTGTGTGTGTGTGTCTGTGTGTGTGTGTCTGTGTGTGTGCGCACGTGTGTGTGTATGTATTAAATATCAGTCTCATTCTATATACCCTTAAATAAGTTCTAGAAAAGATCCTAACAAGCAGTACATGTCCCTAAAGTGATTAGTTTTCTTTAATTAGTGTCCTTTTTGCACCAGTGAAATCCAAAGAAACATCAGCTCAGGGATAATTTACTCCCACCTCCTCAGTAACCTCTGTCCCTCTTGCTATAGTATGGAGCTCTAAACTCCTCCGTTTAGGGAGAGGAAAGGTCAGGCTTGTCCTCATTTTCCATCCTGCTCCCTTCATTTTGGACTTCCTTAACTTCTCCACCATACCCCCTTGCTAAGTACTTCTTCCCATACTCCCCTCCCCGCCCTCCCTTTTAGGAGAATAAGTTCCTTGAAGGCTACGACTAGCTAGCTTTTTCATATTTATACCTTTGATGACTAGCACTGCATCTAGCTCATAGGATTCCAGGCCCCAATTTTAAGACAGCCAAAGCATGCTGCCTTTATCCTCTTGCAAATTCCTAATAAATCCATCAAACACCACTGCTTCCTATCTTACCCCAGGGTCACCCTTCCATTAACTTTTCTGTATTCAAAAACCCCAGACTCATTCCCAGGAGCTTAACCAGTTTTTAATCTATGACCAAATGGTGCCTTTTTGCCCCCTTTGTTATGTATTTCCTAATAACCTCATTCATATGAGACCTTATCAAAAGCTTAAAAAACTCATAGTAAATTACCCTCACAAAAATGTCTTTTTCTGCTTTTTATTAATGTTTCAGAAAATTCCAGCAGGTTAGGAAAGCAGTCACAGATGTTTCACCTCCTCAGATTGTGCTTGGTCAAAAACTGCGCCCTTTTTAATTCATAAAAGCTTAGCCCTGAACACATTCACTGCATCTCCTTGTCTTTAAAAAAATATTAATGGAGATGCCTAGCATGTGATTTCTGAAATTTCTTTCTGGGAGGACAACATCACAGAAGGTTTTCCATTCTTTAAATCAGTTGGTTTTCTGGAGTCCCCATATCACTTTCTTTTTTTATGTTTTTGGTTTTTTTTTTTTTCAGTTTTGCACTTTCTTTCAAAACACAGATGGATACCCCCAAGGCCCAGGTATTTTCTGAACTTGAATAAAGATGTATTTCTTGCTTTCCCTTTTCCAAACTGCACTTTTTAGTAAGCAACTGTTCTCCTTTTCTTCCCATAAAAAGTGCCCCAGTTGTTGGAAGCATTCCAGATATATGCTTAAGGTTTATTCAAATCCATTGTTGTTTGCCCTTTGTTTGAGAATAGGACCAATGACATCATGGACGCTTGTGCTTGAATTGGATTTCTGTGAGACAGAGTTGCACAAAGTCATCAGACTCACTCTTTCTTCCAGTCATTATAGTCCAGTGGGAAGACAAAAGGATGACTGACAATGGCCCAGTATGCAGTGGATGACCTTGGGAGTATCTTTGATACTCACCAAGCTCTTAGCACCCTACACTTCCTGCTTCAATCACCTTCATCACACTTGGAACAACTTGTTCTCATCTACCCATTCAACCAGGGGAACACTAAGCACAATTATCATAAACACATCCCCCCCAACTCACGGACAGGCCTGGTGGCCACCCTCGACTTGATTTAACCATCTGCAAAGCCAGTTTTATTGGGATGTGGCTGCTGTGCTTGCTACAGCTTCTTGGAGCCACAGGTGAGAGTTGAGTGAATAGGGGGGACACCAAAGGTAGATAAGCAACCCTGTAAAGGGCTCAGCAAGCCCTCACACCATGTTCTTCCCTTAACACTGCATACACCCATATATTCAAATCCACCACTATGATGATCTTGCTGAACCGTTCTCACACTTGCAACCCTCTCTCCTCCACTCATCAAAAGATAATTTAATTATTTAGCAAGGTGGCTTAACATCCTGTCTTTGGCTCCATTTTCTGTATAATTTGGTTGTGTAATTTCTTTCCAGATCAGATATTTACTTTCACCTGGTCATTATAGTAGATAAAGATATAGTAACTTATTCTTAAGCAAAGCAATATAGGGAAAAGTCAATATGAATGTCAAACTGAATATCTTGAAAAGACATAGTAAAAAGCTAGGATGATTTCATTCTGGAAACTTTTAAATATCCCTTGGAGTGATGGAATGGTCTCTAATAAGACTAGGTAGCCTATAACTTTGCCCTAAAATGACCATCTGTATTCTGGGAAAGCATATTTTTTGTTCATTCAAGACAGTATTCTCTCCCTAGTGATGCTTATCCACAATGCCAACTGAAAGTTGAAATGTACCTGAAATCCATGAATGCCAAATGAGTCTTAGGAAGATTCATTTTTGAGGCAATATTTCATCATGTATAGAATCATGGACTTGGCATGAGGAAAATCTGGGTTTCTGTCCTAGTTATTTTTTATCTTCAGCCTCAGTTTCCACATTTGTAAAACTAGATTTTTAATACTACCTTTAGTTCCTACCTTACAGGATTTTCTTGACGCTCAAAATGAGACAATGTATATAAAGGACTTTCATATTAATTTTTCTTACACCCCAAAACTGCTGAGGGACTATAGTTTTGGAATTGCCCAGGTATGGGCCATAAGAGTATATGGAAATGAAATATCACAAAATGCACATTTTTTTTTTCCTTGAGAAAGAGGCTTTTGAATGCAGACCATGAGATATTCCTTAAGGGAAACCACTAGCTGAATAATATAAACATAAACTTATTACAAGTTGGGACTTATCAAACACATAAAAAAAGAGGAAATTCTCAACTCAGTACAAACGTACATCTGTCAAAAGTGATTCGGCATAAAGTAAAGAGAATTCTCCATAATAATTCTAAAATATAAGATACAACCATCTTCTGGCAATGGATTAATACTATATACCTGTCAATCAGGCAACAAGTATTTATTATGTGTTTAATATATGTTTTTAGATAATGTCATCCGCTAAATGGAATTTGCTTGGAACCAAGGGAAACCTCCAGCTCCTATGATAGGGGAAAAAAGAGAGAAAAGAAAAAAACTCGCTAGCCCCACAGCTAAGCAAAAGAGATTTCACTTTACATTCACCTTTAGCAAAGTGTGGAGGAGGGAAAAAAGAGGAGTGGTATAATTCTTCTCTCCCTGCCAATCTGCAGGTAAGAGAGTCAGGTCAAAGGAAAGATCCCAAAAGATCTGAGTCTTAAAGTCATAGCTCTTAATGGTAATCAAGTTGGAGGACCTGACCCTAGTCATTTTCTTCTCACTAGAATTCAAGACAACTCCTGATAAAAATAAGAAGTCAAACTTCTATTTACATTTTAAGCTCTTCTAACTCAGAACCCACCAACACAATAATAATTGTAAGAGCTAATATTCATATAGCACTTGAAAGTTTGCCAATCACTTTACAAACATTAACTCATTTTATCCTCACAACCACTCTGAAAGACTGGTACTATTATTATTTCCATTTTAGATATGAGGAAACTAAGGCAGACAGAGGTTAAATTGACTTGTCCAGAGTCACACAGCTAGTAAAAATAGTTGAGGCTGTATTTCAACTCAAGTTTTCCTGACTTCAAGTCCAGGACTCAAGACACCATTCCTTCTAGTTGCTTCACAGAGGCAATATCCTTTTTCTAAGAAGGAGTCTGTTTCTAATCAAAGGGGTCCTTCTCCATTGAATGTAAAGCCAATCATCTAATCTGTGGCCCAAGCAGAGGAAAAGTTATTTTAGGCTTTATCCCACTTTAGAGATGTAGGTGTCAGTTCTTAACTATGGTAGTGCAAAGGAAGGTTGAATGAAAAAAGTCTCCTAACACCTTTGCAGCACCCGAAGTCATATATGGGTCAGCTGTTGCTGTTAAAATGTAGCTGAACAATAAGTGTTAGTTAATAGATTTGTACTTTTATATGGACCTGTACTTACATATCACTAGGCATCTGCATATTTGTTTCATGTAGTGCATGAGCCCAAGTCTCTTGGTTTGGCAGATGGGACCAAGGAAATTGACCTATTGAAACTTGGATAATTACTTTAACACTTGCTTCTGTGTTAGGACAACCTGCCTTGTCATGTAATGTGTACATGGTCTTAAAATGTAACCTATACATCAAAAAGAGTCAATACAAGAATGGTAAAAGTCCTCAGAAAAATGATGTCAATGAATCTCATGTTACAGAATTTCGGAGGTGGAAGGTACCTCAGAGATGACCTAATCCAATTCATGTTTGAACAAGAATCTACTATACTATACTCTAGAAGTGGTCATAAAGACTTTGTTCTAAAACCTCAATTAAAGAGGATGACACTACCACTTAAGGCATCATATTCTACTTTGTGATAGCTCAAATCATTCAGAAGGTTGTTGTTTTTGTCTATATTAAGCTAAAATCTGATTCTGGAACAGAACAAGTCTAGTCCTCCCTTAATATTTGAAGACAGTTATCATTTTCCACTTTTCCTATCAGACTAAACATCACTTCTCAACCTTCTATATGTCATGAACTTCAGACCATTCAATATAATATTGCCCTCTTCTATTTCCAGCTAATTGTCTAAATACAGAAATCAAAATGACACAAAACTCCAAACTAGGGCAAAGTAGAATAAGACTCATGTCTCTAGTTCTGGAAATTGTGCCTACCTTAACAAAGCCCAAAGTTACATTAGGCTTTTTTGCTGCCATGTGATAGTTCTGACTGATAATAAGCTTGTACGCCTCTAAAAATTTCCAGGTTTTTTTTTCAGATACGCACGCAGCTGCATCATCTTATACTATGAAGTTGACTTTTTAAATTAAATTTTCAACTACAATATTTCATCATATTCAATTCGTCTCCCTATTGTACTGTATCAGGATCCTTGGGGATCCTCACACTATAATCCAGCGCTAGCTTTCCATGCTAGCTGGTTATCTTTTGTCTATGAGGGAAAGATAGACATCTGCTCTCATTCAAATTATTGATCAAAATGTCCAAGATAAGAAGGCCAAGCACAAAATTTTGGGAACACTCCAACTAGAGATCTTTTGAGCTGACATTAAACCTTTAATGGTGACCCTATTGGCATATATATCCAGCTTCAACTTGACGTAGCCTTACTATCATATAATTCATATTTATTTTTCCCACAAGAATGCCATTAGGGATTTTTATCAACTGTGTTGCTAAAATCTAGGTAAAGTCTCCACAGAATTCTTTTGATCTATACCACTATAGTCTAATTACCCTCTGCCAAAAGGCAATAAAGTTACTCTGGCATGACCCACTCAAAGGAGCTGTTCTTTCACTTTGCCATTCCCAATTCTCTAGCTATACATACACTCACTATTCCTTTAATAACACATTCAAGCTTCTTACCAGAAACCATATTCGAGCTTGCTAGTATGTTGTTTGCAACCTAGATTTTCTTTCATTATTTAGAAAAGATGAGCAATGCTTGACCTCATCCAGTCTCCTGGCTCCTCTCTAGTTCTCAGAATCTTACAAAGATTCCTGTCAGTGGGTACAGCAATCACATCTGCCACTTCCTTCACTGCCCAAAGATGGGTCATCAAAGAGAGCCATCAACTCCCTAATAGCTGTATTTCTTCTGTTCTTCCAATCCAAAGCCATTCTTTCTGGGACAGAAGATGAAAGCAAAGAATGAGCAGCCTTTCATCCCCCCATAAACATTCACCCTCACAAATCCATTCTGAGCACTGAGAGGTGTGCAGCCCCTCTTCTATTCTCTTTTGCTCAATATGGCTTAAGGTAAAACCCACCCCTTTCTCATTCATGGACTCCTAGAAAGTTACACCAGATTCTTTACAGATGAGGAAACTGAGGCCCACAGGATTTAAGTGACTTATACAAGTTTGTATATGTTGAAGTTACAGAACCAGAGTTCAAAACCTTAATGTGATTCTAAGGTCAAAGCTCTTACTCTTACTCTCTGTAATTTCTTGAGCAAATGACATGCCCAAAATTGCAGAAATTAAGTGAATGAACCTTAACTAGAACATGAATTTACTAACTTCAGATACAGCGTTCATTCTACTATGTTCTGTTGCTTTCCTCTTGTAATCTCTTCATGGCATCTGAGTTCAGGGGATGATTCATTTTTGTCTTTGTAGTCCTACTGTCTCACAAAGTGCCTAGCCCAGAAAAGGGGGTTAGTGAAAGCTTGCTGATTGACTGATTACTTGGTCTATGTATTATCCCCTACTCCTTAATTGAGGGCCTTTTTACATGGAACATGAAAGAAAAGCAGTGAAGAAAGCCATTTGATTCATGATCCTCCTCCCCATAAGACTTTGCATAGCCTGACTGAGCACCGCAATACAGAGGAGCATCTTTTATAAACAGTCATGCTACAAGCATCTTCATTCCAGACGAACAAATGGTCTTGGCTGTGAATAATACTTTGATGACTATATAAGTACGGTTTTCCTGCTTTTTTGTTCAGGCAGGGCCCACTTCAAAGCTCATCTATGGATTTACTGACAGATATCTGCTTGTCTTACTTATTAGCTTTATATACTTCTACAGAAAATTCCATTTGCTGATACAGTCAATAAGAAGTCAAGAAAATATGAACTTGAATGTGTTTCCCTTTCAAGGGACAACAACTTCCAGAAAGCAGTATGATGAAAGAAGCTTTGACACCAGTCTAGAAGACCTGAGTTCCAATTTTACCTCTAATGCATCCTATTTTGTCATGAGCAACTCATTAAACTCCCCAAGCCTCAGTTTCTTGATCTGTAAAATAAAGCATTGAAATAGATGCACTCCATAATCCTTTCTGCTTCTAAAACTATGATTCAGTAAAATGGCTCCTAAGATATATGCAGTTTCTGCTGATTAATTTTCAAGGAAATTAGTTAATATCACCCTTTCATGCCAAGTAAATTTTAAAGGGTGATGTACTTGGATTCTGTAATGGTAATTTAGATGGGAAGATCATTCTCATTCACCTACTTGGGTCATATGGAAGCTTGAGTCAATGAGTGTAACTCACATGGAACAGGAAGGGGTGGAACAGGAAGGGGTGGAGCGGGAACGGCAGAATAGGAAGAGGCAGAGCTAGTGAAGAACTGAAAGGAAATTTGGTCAGAGAGTAGTCAGAGCTAGAAAGGACACAGGAAAGCAAGCAGTAGGCTAGTGTGAGTGAGAGAGATTGTTTGTGGTTTTGTTTAAGTGAGCTGGTTTGTGGGAAACCATAGTAGGGGAAAGGCTGGGGAATGGTGTTGTCCTCTGCATTGTTATTGTGAATAGATTTTTGTTCCTGTGATGGATTTGGCTTTCTGATGTCTGAATAAATGTTTTAGCTCTGCCTTCCATGTGGAGAGCCTGCTATATTTCGTGATTCAGAATTGGGACAGGATATTCATGGCTACTCTAAGCACTGTGAATATTTCATTCTTGCTACAGAGTCAGGAGACCTGGGTTTGAATTCCAAGATCCAACACTTCTACCTCCTTGAGCCTCAGTTCTGTAAAATGAGGTTGCTGGACTAGATGACCAATAAGACTGCTTCTAACTTGATGTTCTATGGCATTGTCTCATGCAGCTTGAATTATTTACTAGACATCTAATAATTCTTTCACTAAAATCCTCTGATGCCTCCGGTGTGAAGGTGATGCTTCTCCAAAGCAACGTTAGTGGAGTAAAAGCTTAGTCAAGTCCTAACAGAAAGCCAATGAGATTCCATATATTTGTTGGCCAAGTTCACGCTCAATAGTTCACATCTTGAATAAAACATCATGAATTTTTAGGTTATAGCAACTACCAAAACTATCCACTAAGTATTAGAGGAGCCTAATAGGTATCAGTGGTAGGAGGGCCCACACCAACAGAATTATGAATCCTTCAAGTTGTTGTTGTTAGCTATTCAGTTATTTCAGTTATGCCTGGTTCTTTGTGACCCCATTTGGGGTTTTCCTGGCACTCACTGGAGTGGTTTTGAAGAGTCTGATAAATTAATCTGAGAGTGGGCATTGCTACAGAGCCAAAGCATAGGTACAAAGAGGGACTGGCAAGCACTGTGGTACATTGGCAAGAGTGCCTAGAGTCACAAAATCATCCCAAGTCACCTGTTGTTTGTGCTTCTTTTTGAAAAGGACCAATAATACTATGGGGTCATGTCTTGGCTTGGATTTAAGTGAAGCATAGTGGCACAAATTCATCAACATTGCTCTCTCTTCCAGAGTCTCAAAGACAAGTCAGAACTGGCCATGACCCGGGATGCAGTGGATTACCTTGTCCTCTTTGATATCTGACCAGACACTCTACAATGTCTTCTTCCACTGCCTTCACGATTGTTTCAACAAATTGTTATCTGCCTATTGCATGGAGGAAGTCTTCACATACACTTGGGGTGGACATCCTGCTAATTCACTAATGGGTTCAAGGCCTATCATTACCCACAAACTTTTTTAGCCTGTCTACTAAGATAGGTCTTACTGGGGAGTGACAGCTGCACATGCTACAGCTTCCTTTGGAGCCACAAGTGACAATTGGGTGACAGGCAGGCATTTGCTAGTTGTATAACTGTAGGCAAATTATTTGACCTCTCTAAGTTTCTGTTCCTTCATTTACAAAAAAAAAAGGGGGGAGCAGGATTAGATGATGTCTAGTGTTTCTTCCTGATCAAGATTCATAATCCCCTGAACTCTAAGTTTCTTTCCAGTTCAGTATCTATGAGGCTATGATCCTATGACTGACAATCTCAAGTACAACATGAAGTTTGGTTTTTTTACTAGTCAAAACACTAACTCCCTCAAGAAAATTTATTGACAGAAATTATTTTACCCTCAAAGTTCTAGACCAGTGGTTCTCAAATTTCTTGGTCTCTTTATTTTCTTTATTTCTTTATATTTATATAATTTCTTTATACTCCTAAATACTATTAAAGACTTAAAAGAGTTTTTCTGCATGTGGATTATATCTATCAATATTTACCTAATTAGAAGTTAAAAACAAATTACTGGTATGAATACAGGTTTGACCTTGCATAGATCCTACAAGAACCTAGGGATCCCTAGGCTGAATTTTGAGGACCACTACTCTAGAGACATATGAGTTACCATTACTGTTTATGGAGCACCGAGGATATACAACAGGATATAACCAAAATCCTTGCCCTAGACAATACACATTCCCCATCCTGGCAATTACTAAAGTTTAGAGATCTTGTGAAGAAGGATCCCAGTTTACTTGACTCATTGGCATTCTATCATAGGCACAAAGAGATTGTGAGCAGGGCAGGTGATCAAGTTATTTACACCTCAATTACAAATTACAACCATGTATATATACTCCAGTCAAATTTTAGAGCTGGCAAGGACCATAGAGAGCTTGTCATCCTGAAGTTGGCTGCAAATCCATGGATTCCCAATTAGAATGGATCCTACTCATTTCTATAGACTTGCCCATCTGGAAAGTGTGAAATTTGGCTTTGTTATGTAGAATGGCATTATCAATGATATGAAAACATTGATTCTTGAGTTTTCCCATTCAAGCCTGCTGAGTTTACTGTGTGCATTGTTTAAACCCTTTGGATTGGGAGTACCTTGAGGGTAAAGACTATTTTTTACTTTTTTGTTCATCTTCAGGAATTACCACACTGCCTGGCACATAGTAAACACTTTAAAATGTTCATTGATTTGTATAACTTTAGACTACCTCTAAAACCTTCCATCAGCCAGGGTTGAGGAGGGTTTTTTTAATATTTATTTGTCACAAAATTATTTTACCCCTCTCATGTTCCATTAATAATAAATGACTTCTCAAGGTTATATTCCTCAGTAGTAGTCGAGCCAGACTTCCCATCTCAGAAAACTTTCTGTTCATTACATCTCACATTTGTGTAATTCTTTAAACTTTACAAAACGCTTCACATGCACCATGGAAAGAATACTGGATTTGACGTCAAGAGATCTGACTGAACTGAATAACGAGTTGCCCTCTCTCCCAAGATGATACTGTATTTAATCTGTATATGCTTCTTCTGTATGTACACATTTCTTCATAAAAATGTAAATTTCTTGAAGTTAGAGTGTTTCCTTCCTCACTTTGTATCTCCAGTCTCTAGTAAAATACTTGGAACATCATATATGCATAGTAAAAGACAAATAGCTTTGAAAGACTAAAAAATTCTGATCAACATGATGACTAGACATGTTTCCAGAGAAGAAATGATGACACAGGCTAACCACCTCTTTTTTTTCTGATACTACCTTTTTTAAAAAATTATTTTATTTATTGTTTTAATGTTTATTTATTTATTTTTAGTTTTCAACATCCATTTCCACAAAATTTTGAGTTCCAAACTTTCTCTCCATCTCTCCCCTCCCCCCACCCTAAAACATCATGCATTCTGATTACTCCTTCCACCAACCTGCCCTCCTTTCTATCACACCCCTCCCTTCCCTTATCTTCTCTCTTTTCTTGTAAGGCAAGATAGATTTCTATACCCCATTACCTGTATTATTTCTCAGTTGCATGCAAGAACAATACTTAACATTTGTTCCTAAAACTTTGAGTTCCAATTTTTCTCCCTTTCTCTCTCCCCACTCATCCCCACTGAGAGGGCAAGCAATTCAATATAGGCTATATATGAGCAGCTTTGCAAAAGACTTCCATAATAGTCAGGTTGTTTAAGACTAACTGTATTTCCCTCCATCCTATCCAGCCCCCCATTAATTTTATTTTCTCTTTTGACCTTATCACTCCCCTAAAGTGTTTACTTCTAATTACTGCTTCCTCCCATTTGCCCTCCCTTCTATCATTCCCCCACCCCACTTATCCCCTTCTCCCCTACTTTCCTGTAGTGTAAGATAGATTTTCATACCAAATTGAGTGTTAATGTTATGCCCTCCTTAAGCCCAGTCAGATGACAGCAAGCTACACTTTTTCCCTCTCACCTCCACCCTTTTCCCCTCCATTAAAAAAGATTTTCCTTGCCTCTTTTATCAGGGATAGTTTGCCCCATTTCATTTGTCCCTTTCTACTCCCAATATATTTCTCTCTTACCCCTTAATTTCATTTTTTAGATATCATCCTTTTCTATTCAATTCACTCTGTGCCCTCTGTGTGTGTGTGTGTGTGTGTGTGTGTGTGTGTGTGTATAATCCCTCCAACTATCCAAAGTATTACAAAGTTCCAAGAGTTACAAATATGATCTTTCCATGTAGGAATGTAAACAGTTCAACTTTAGTAAGTCCCTTAGGATTTCTCTTTCCTGTTTACATTTTCACGCTTCTCTTGACTCCTGTGTTTGAAAGTCAGATTTTCTATTCAGCTCTGGTCTTTTCATCAAGAATGTTTTAAAGTCCTCTATTTCACTGAATGACCATTTTTCCCCTGAAGTATTATACTCAGTTTTGCTGAGGTGATTCTTGGGTTTAGTCCTGGTTCCTTTGACTTCTGGAATATAATATTCCATGCCCTTCGATCCCTTAATGTAGAAGCTGCTAGATCTTGTGTTATCCTGATTGTATTTCCACAATACTTGAACTGTTTGTTTCTAGCTACTTGTAATATTTTTTCCTTGACCTGGAAACTCTGGAATTTGGCCACAATATTCCTAGGAGTTTCTCTTTTTGGATCTCTTTCAGGAGGTGATCAGTGGATTCTTTCAATATTTATTTTGCCCCCTGGTTCAAGAATATCAAGGCAGTTTTCCTTGATAATTTCATGAAAGATGATGTCTAGGTTCTTTTTTTGATCATGGCTTTCAGGTAGTTCCATAATTTTTAAATTGTCTCTCCTCGATCTATTTTCTAGGTCAGTTGTTTTTCCAATGAGATATTTCACATTGTCTTCCATTTTTTCATTCTTTTGGTTTGTTTTGTGATTTCTTTGTTTCTCATAAAGTCATCTGTTCCATTCTAATTTTTAAAGAACTATTTTCTTCAGTGAGCCTTTGAACCTCTTTTTCCATTTGGTTAATTATGCTTTGTAAAGCATTCTTCTCCTCTTTTGCCATTTGAGTTAGTGTATTTTTAAGAGTGTTATTTTCCTCAGCCTTTTTTGGGTCTCCTTTAGCAAGCTGTTGACATGTTTTTCATGACTTTATTGCATCTCTCTCATTTCTCTTCCCAATTTTTCCTCCACCTCTCTTACTTGATTTTCAAAATCCTTTTTGAGCTCTTCCATGTCCTGAGGCCATTGCATATTTATTTTAGAGGTTTTGGATGCAGAAGCCTTGACTTTTAGGTTTTCCTCTGATGATACTCATTGTTCTTCCTCATCCAAAGGGATGGAAGAAAATATTTGTTCACCAAGAAAGTGACCTTCTTATTTTTTTCCTTTTTTGGGCATTTTCCCTGCCAGTTACTTGATGTTTGAGTCATTTGTCAAGAGGAGAGTATACTCCAGGGAACTGCAATTTCTCAGTTCTTCCAAGAAAAGAAGTTTACTCCTCTTCTGGCCTGTGCTCTAGTCTAGGAGCTGTTGCAAGCTTTTCTGCCCAGGATCTGCAAGTAGAATTCCTTGTCCAGAGCCTCCACCATCTCCACCATGTCAACATTCGTCCTCACCCCAGGACCACTACTTAGGTCTGAGATCCAGATCAGCAACTCAGTTCCACCAGGGGCATTGGGCCGAGGGCTCCAAAAATGGACACTGCCCTGAAGTGGCTGCTACTGGCTGGGCCAGATCGCATTCCCTTCTCCCCAGGTGAAAGAGCCTTCTCACTGACCTTTGAAGCTGTCTTTGACGTTTATGGGTTGAGCAATCTGGGAACTGCTAGGGATTCTGCCCCCTGCATCCTGCTCCCATCCTGTCCCTGTCATGTGGCCAAGGCTGGGATGCACTCTACTCCACACCTAGTCTGATAGACCTCTCCTGTCAGCCTTCCAGGCTGTCTTAGGTTGGAAATTTCTTTCACTGTCCTTTTGTGGCTTCTACTGCTCTAGAATTTGTTTAGAGTCACTTTTTACAGGTATTTTATGGGCTATCAGTGAGAGCTTTTATAGGTCAGTCTTTCTATTCAGCCATCTTGACTCCACCCCTTGCTAACAACCTCTTGATGGAGAGGTGATGGGTGACTCTAGATGAAGAATCTCACACAAAAGCATACACACACACACACACACACACACACAAATATGTGCATACACACACTTCAAAAATAACCTTTATTATTAATATTAAAGCTTTAAATTGCACTAAGACTTTGGATAACGAGTATATATCTCCAACAATACATCTGTTTATTATACACAGTATTACAGTATATATAGATATGTTTGTTATTGATTGATCGGCACTCCATCTCAGTGGTTCCATTGGACATTTTCATTTTTTCATTCATTTTTTTCATATGTTGGTTATACAAGGCTTCAAACAATGTCTATTACATGCAAACCACTGTTATGGCAACGTTCTTACAGAGACAAAGATGAAAGAGGCATAAGGAACCTGTGTGTGCAAAAGTAAATGAGGACTCAGAGGTTCAGTTCATTTTGTTGGTCCCATTGGCACCAAGTTATTTAAACCTCAATCAGACACTGCAGAAACAGTGCTTACATGAGAGGGAGTTTGATATTGGGATTCCAGCCAAAGTAAGAGGCTCCATTGACTTTCATATTCTATATTCTGACCTTCCAAGTGAACTAAGCAAATGGTTGATCTGTATTCTCTCTTAGCCAAATGCTTTCCAGGAATGTTTTTATTAAAAAAAATTATTGTCAAGAGAAAAGAGAGATGATTCAAAGGAATCATTCTTAATACAGTGAGATATCATTTTTCAAAAATTTTGCAAATCTTCAAACATTATATAAATTTTATCACCATTATCCTTGTCATCATCATCATCATTGTTATCATCATCATTCTTTCAATGGATCCCAAATAATTCTTCCAAATTTCAAAGTGGAATCCTGAATATTTGGTTCTATTTTTGATAAAGAATCTGATCTCAGAGTGAAAGGGACCTTATCACAAGATGGCCTCATCTCTCAATCCTCCTCCCATTTTATAAATAACAGTTGGAAGCCACCATTTTACATCTGGGATGTACACTGTTAGGCACTGGCTTCTAGCCTGGTTCAGATATCATGTTACCTCCTTTTCCCAGCATGACAAGCATTCAGTGTCCTAATGTCATGAGAAAAAATCCTACTGGCCATGTCCATGATGTACTTTAGCCATGGCTTAATGAATAGGAAGCTGGCCTTGAGATGATGATCATTTGGCTTCAAGTTCTGCTTTAGTCATATAGTGGCTATGTGACTTAATGGAAAAATCACCAAACTTCCCCAATATCCCAGGAAACTCTCTAAGACTAGAGATTTCAGAGTAGATACTGACTTGCATTGGTAGAGGGTGTTATCTCACCAGGAATTCCCTATTCCAATCAAATCATAGATATGGTCCCCTCAGAAACATCTGTACTTCAAGAGCATAGATTTATCTATAGAATGGATGTGATAAATGCACTCATTATTGTATTTCATCTCACTTTCTATGGGCATTATATGTATATACTTACATATGTACATACTTACTTATATTCAAAACACATATGTGTGCATATGTGTGCTTATGTATATAATAGGGGGTGCTGTGAATAGGGCAGCAGGCCTAGAGGAAGAAAGATTCATTTTCCTGAGTTCAAATCTGGTCACAGACACTACCTGAGTGTCCCTGGGCAAGTGACTTAGCCCCATTTGCCTCAGTTTTCTCATCTGTAAGATGAGCTAAAGAAGGTAATGACAAACCACTCCAGTCTCTTTGCCAAGAAAATCCCAAATGGGCTCGTGAAAAGGTGGACACAACTGAAATGACTAAACAACAACAATATAAATGCATTTGTGTGTGTGTGCAGAAAGGAAAAGGAATAAGCATTTATTGTGTTTGCAAAGTGCCAGGCACCTGGCTTTTGGACTTAGCACTTTATAAATGCTATTTCATTTGATTCTTACAACAATTCTGCAAGATAGGTGCTTCATTTATTTATGATCACTATTTTACCAGCAAGAAAACTAAGTTAGACAGAAGTTAAGTGACTAGTCTAGAATCACAAAACTAGGAAGTATCTGAGGTTGGATTAGAACTCAGGTCTTCCTAATTTCAGACCCATCGGAGATATCTAACATAATAAACACGGTATATATATGTATATACATATATGATGTAACATATTTGTATATATGGACTGAAAGGTTAAATGATAGATATGTGCTCACACATCTTAATATGTGCAATGGACAAGACTTATACTCAGTTCTTTCTGATTCTAAGATTCACCTTTCGTTGACCATGACATACTACCTCCCGTCAATAACTATATTATTTTAGACTCTACTCCCAACAGGATACAATTATAAAAGTATTTAATATGCATGTACAATGATGTTACTACATTCAGACTCCACTCCTAAATCAATAATCTCTGAGATTTTTGTCAGTTCTAATATCCTAGGTTCTGTATTCTAAGGCCCATTGTTAAGCCGAATTCAACTGAAAAATTGATTTTAAATTAACATTTCTATGATTTGGCGACCCTGTTTCTAGAAGACAGTGTAAGACAACTGTGCCATCTGGAAACTCTGCTTATAAGCAACCATCTTCAGTTTCTTTCATTATTTGTGTCATCAGTGCCTAGTACAGTTCCTGGAACATAGTAGACACTTCATAATTGCTTAGGGATTGTTTATCTCTGGTTTGCCTTTTATTCATTTGCCCCATTCAAATCTATAATTAAACAAGATATAGGGCCAAGTTCATGTGATCCTCAAAAGCCAGAGACCTTTTGGAAAATATTTGAATTGAGAGGAGATTTCCAAGTGAAAGAAAAACAGGCAGAAAGAAAAATGAAAGTGGCCTTGGGAGCCCTGAGTTCTAGGCCTGATTCTTAACTAGATGTATAACATTAGGCAAGTCAGTTCATCCATCGCACCTCCAATTTTATCATCTATAAAATGAGGACATGGAGCTAATGACCACAAAGGTCCCTTTCCATTCTGAAATGTTCTAGCTCTAGGGTTCTCTTCTGATTGATGCTGCCTCCAATTTTTCTGTTCAAGACTGAGAATTCTAGATAACTATGCATAAGTAGGAAATATCCAGTGTGCGGGTTATTAACCTCGGATTCCACGGACTGTTGGATCACTGAAAAGATTTATGGGCTTCTGTGAATTTGCTTTTTAAAAAATTGATAAATGCATTTAACACAATTGATTTCTTTTGTAATTTTGTTGTTTTCATGTTATGCATTTAAAATTTTCATTCTGAGGAGTCCACAGGCTTCACCAGACTGCCTTACCAAAGGAGCCTAAAACACAAACAGAAAGAGAGAGAGAAAGAGAGTTCAGAATGTCTGCCTAATTAGTCTAGAGAAGTGAAGATTTGCCAGTAGGGAGGCTTCAAAGTGCCAAAGTTTTGTCATATTGTCCTGGAAAATAGAGGCAGTGGTGTTATGTTACATGAACCACAAGGTTTTAGGTTTCTTATCCAGCATAGGGAATGGGGAGTTCTGTGTTGATCAAATATTCTGGTTAATAGAATATAAAATATAATTTCAAGTAATTATGCTATATGAAATGACTCAGCACTGAAAATAAAGTTACTTATTTATTCATTCACTTACTTATTTTGATGAGCCAAGATGGTGGGACACTGAAAAACACTAAACAGAGTAACTTGGACTAGAATTTGACCAGTAACTAACTATCCTTTGGCCCTTGAATAAGTATCTTACCACACTCAGAGACTTTTTTCTTCATCTGTAAAAATCAGAATAACAAATGCCATTTCTTCTTATTTCACTTGGCCATCAAGAAAATCAAGTGAGAATTTTGTAAAATATTATTGAAAATGACACAGTAATATCTAAATGCAAGGCTGCTGCTTCTTATGCCCATTGCTTAGTAGCTCTGTCTCAAACATTAGCTTTGCACACAATCACTCCTAAGAAATAATAATAATAACTTCATCAAATTACCTCTCCCACGCCTGGTTCACCATGTCTAGACATATGGACATTTGGGTTCTAGAAAGAGAGGGGGAGGGGGAAAAGAGTTCGAACTGCTTATCTGCTCCATAGGAGATTAGTTTCTATTCACCTCTTCCCATAAAGGAGTGTGAGGATCCTATAGGCACCAGCCTATTAAATCTGTGTGTAGTAGAGAAGGAATCCAAGATAAACCCATTCAGACTGTCATGGCAGCATGATCCATCAGAAAGAAATAAACAAATTCAAAAAGGATACATTCTAGGCTGAACCCACACCTGCTGTCCTCATCAAATCTGGTAACGTGATTCCAGTCAAGTAAAAAAATATATCCAACTCCAAGCATAAGGCCAATACCCATACTCATTGAAAGGAAGCTCTATCGGTGAGAGAAGTCCGATTGCAGCAATTATAAAGTGATTATTTACCAACAAACACGGAGCTGTCACTCTCAATTCAGGGCCTAAAAATGTCTAAGATCCCACATCTCGGAAATTGGGTCCTGTCCTATGTTTATGTTTAAAAAGTCGTGTCTTCAAATCAATGGCCCATTTGTGAAACACATATGTACTGGCAGGAGCTAAATGGGGAAGGAATGTGCTCTTTAATAGCCCAACTCACATAGCTGGAGGATATGAGTTTTCAAACATGAAAATATCAAGGAGATTTGATCTGGGAACAACTTTTAGCCAAAAATAAAACAAGAATAAAGAACAAAGATGGGTCATAATTGGCTATGTTGTAGAATACATGAGTATTATTCATTATTATCATTATTAATCAAGATACATAAAAGTCCCAAAGTCATAATTACCAGCACCAATATAACTGCTCTGCTGAAGCATAGAAATACAAGTTTCCAAAGATTTCAACTGCCCCAAAGCTGAATTTATAGCATTGGCCCTCACAGGCTTTGACAAGGTTTATACTGGATTAATATATATATGCCTTTGGACATGGTTATCCCTTTTTAAGAAATGACTAATTAATTGCATGACTAGCAGCTAATCCTGATAAGCAATAATTTAAAAAATTAAGAGGTTCACCAGTTGGTCCTGTAGTTATTAGCCAAATTCTGACCCAACATTATTAAAAATCAATTTGCAAACTTTTGTTGGTACCCTAAGTATAAGTCTGTCTTAGACTGAATGTTGCATAGGCATCTCAGATTCAATACAACCCACCCACCACCACCCCACCCACTCACTTCTACTTTCCCTATGCCTGTTCAGGACACAGGTATTCTCCTAGTCATTCAAAATTGTAGTCATGGCATCATCAACCATTTACTCTTGCCCATTCCACAATTCAATACGCTGTGAAATTATGTCACTTTCATTTCCACAGCATCTCTCAAGTCGCTGCTCCCCAATTTTCTCCACTCATATACACAGGTTCCTAGTTCAAACACATAGTACCTCTTAACCAGACTGAGTGGATAAATATATGAATGAACACAGTATTTATTAGGTAGTTATAGTCACTGACTTGACTCCCTCCCCCTCCATTCTACTTCCTCTCCCCCAAAAAAATTCATCATCCTCACAGTTACCATCAATTTTCATAAAGTACACGTCTAACCATAACACTCCCCTACTCAACAAACTCCAGTGGCTTCTTATCACCTTTAGAATCAAATACAAGCTCCTTTGCTTGGCCTTCAAAACTCTTCAAAATTAGGCACCTGCTAACCTTTCCAGCTTTATATGACCCTCCTTCATGTACACTATAGTCTAAATTGTCCTTTCTTCTCTTCTGATACACAACACTACATTTTGTCTCAGTGTCTTTGCACTGGCTATTGATAACCTCTTCAACTCCACTGCTTAGAATCCTTAATTTTCTTGAAGATTCAACTCAAGTGCCACTTTCCTCATGAATCACTTCCAGATCCCTAACTGCTAATTCTTTCCCTCCAAATTGTGTTATATCTATATATCTATTTCAAATTATATACATGTATGTATACACACTTATGCATATACACATACATGTGTATGTGAAATAGATATATATTATACACATATACATTTGTATATGCAAGTATATTTCTTATATAGATATGGATAGACACATATATGTAGTTATATATGATATATACCTATATGTATACATATATACACACGTATATATGTGTATGTACATGTGTATTTGTGTGTATACACCCCAAAGGTATATATGTACCAAAATTTCATATGGATGGATGGATGGATACCAAAACATTCAGCCATGTTTCTATGCTGACTTCAGAATCAACAAGGAGCTAACTCTTTTCAATGGCCTTAACGATCTCCTTCCCCTCGTTCAGTTTCTGAACAAGGAAAAGCCCCCACTGGGTTTGCCCTCTCCTATAGCCCTTCAGTCCTTCCTCATTTCTCACCTCCAGCAACTTCATCTCTTTGGTGTACAGAGCCCAAAGGTTCCATTTTCTATCTTTATGCAAAAAGAACACATACATTTTACTGGTTTTTTCATATATTAGCCTCTTCCCTGAAACTAGATTGAAATAATTTCTTTTGTAGTGTTCAAAATTTCATTCTTAAAAGCATGCCACTCCTCTTGTTTTTCCAAATATGGGGACACTGGAGCTTATTTATTCTTTCACTCCTCTAAAAACTGCCCTTCAAAAATCTTAGCTGCTCTCCAGGTGCTGCCCAGCCACCTTCTCCCATTTATGACAAACTCCATAGAAGGGTGTGGATTTCCTTCCAAACTTTCTTCTTATTTGTGAGAAGCATGTCAAGATTTGCATTTCCCCTTGTTAATTCTTTTACCTTTTGGGGATTAAGTTAAGTTGAGACATGTTTCAAATTAATCAGCTACTCTGTTTTGGATAGTAGCAGTTGAATTGATATATAAAGGCACTTGGCAAACCTTAAACCACTATTTAAATATTATTATTATCACTATTATTAGATGAGGTCTCTCCATCACAGCATCGTATTTCTGTGCAGTAGACTATTCTTCCTATTTTCTAGACTTTATCTTTTTTCTCCTTCTGCCCAGATGGTCTGTAATACATTCAGTAACAATATCACCTCACTTTCTTCCTCCCTTGATCTTAACCCAAGTATTGTACATTATGTTTCCCTTCTCAAGTCATTGAATTGGCTCCTAAGAATAGCTATTGTACAATGATACTCCATCTTGCTGTGTGCTCTGTCCCCTTTGAAAAAGATACAGAAATCCCTAAAGCAACACCTCACTAAAGAGTGGGAATGAGAATTACTGAAGGATATATACAGAGACAAATCTAGGAAAGTTCTGCTTTTTCCACAACATCCCCATAAGGTAAGTTCTTCTTGCTCATCCTTCCTTTTGAAAAGGACCAATGACATTACTTCTGATGTCTTGATTTATGGGTGAATTGTATTCAAGTGGAGCAGAGTTGCAGAAAGATCAGTCTCACTCTCTTTTCCAGAGTCATCAAAAGTCCAAAGTCAGGATGATGGCCCATGACCTAGATCATAGTGGATGAGTCTGATGCCTTTCATGCCTGATCAAGCTCTAAGCTTGGTCTCTTGCTTCAGCTGCCTTTGTGGTCTTTGGACGAAATTCTTCTCTTCCACCTATTCTGCCACGGGAAGTCTTTACATGTTTGGAGTAGACATCCCCCTAACTCACCAATGGGTTTGAGACCTGTCAGTTATCCTCAACATGGTTTAGCCCATCTGCAAAGATGGTTTACTGAGGTATGGTCACTAGGCATGCTACAGCTTCTTGGAGCCACAGGTGAGTTGGATGAAGGTGGACACTAAAGGTCAATTAGCAGTCCTGGAAAGGGCTATGCAAGCTCCCACACCAGAGGTGGTAGGCTCCCTGGACACCCCCAAAGCCTTGGTAAATGAGAGAAGGGGTGTAGGTAAGTATAGTACATGCAGATGATTATAATGAAGAGGGAGAAGAAGGGAAGGGCTCTAAGTGCCAGGCAAAATACTAAGTGCTTTATAAATATCTCATTTAATCCTCACAATAATCATGTGAGGTAGGAGTTATTATTATCCCCATTTCACAGTTGAGGAAACTGAGGCAGATAGAGGTTAAGTTACTTTCCCAGAGCTATGCAGGTACTAAGTGTCTGCAGCCAGATTTGAAGGTCCTCCTGACTCAAAATTCAAAACTATATTCACTGCACCATCTTATATGGTTATAGATAAAGTTAGCAGGGTCACCTCAGAGGCCAATTAATTCCATCTCCTCACTTTTTAACAGGGGTGGAAACTTAAGTCCTTGTTTTCATACCACAAAGGAAAAAGCAACTCTCTCCATTCAGCTTAACTCATTGTTACATAACTCATTGAAACTACGACTAGATAAAAGCAAGAAAAATGTAAGACTAGATAAAAGTAAGAAATATGCAAAGCCTTATTAAAAATGGAATCATAGATTCTGGTACGCCAAGGATTTACCATATTTTAATTTATGACAACAGAGTGGGACATGAAAGGGAATGTTAGAATATGATGGAAAATCCAAATGACCTGAATGTAGAAACCAGGTATCATTTTGCTTTATTTTTTTTCTAACAGAAATGAAAACCACATTAAGTTAAGAATCACAGGGCTGTGAGAAATAGTAGATTTCAGATTGAAATCAGGGAGGGACCTTCATGATCATAAATCCAACTCCTTCTTTCTATGAATGAGAACCAAGAGGTCCAATGAGATCGTCACTTTCTCAAGTGTGCGCAGTCAGTAAGTGGAAGCATCCAGATTTTGATCCAAGTCCTCTGATTCTGAATCCAATGCACTTTCTATTGCATTATAGCACCATTTAGACCAAGCTTTTACATCCAGATGGGATTCATAAAGATATTTAAGTACATGCATTAAAAATCTCTAGAGCAGAATTGTCAAGTTCAAACAGTAAGGGAGGGAGCACAACTAAGTCTACAGAACCACCCCTTCAGTAGACATATTAACTTTAAAAACCACATATTAATGTTATCTGTGTTCTATTGTATTTTATTTATTTTGATAGATATGTACCCTTTACATTTTAATATGGTTCCTCCAAACTTGAAAGTGTTACTAGCCAACTCTGTTCTAGAGAACTCATTTCTGAATAGATTCTCAAACCCATTTGATGGTATATTCCATTATCTCAAAATCTTTCATCTGATCTACCAAATAGAAAGTGACATGAACAGTCTAGGAAATTCATCTTCCTTTTGGTTTGAACGATCTGAGCAAAATAATGCCAGGGTTCATCAGAGCACTGCCAAATCTCTTGCTTTGTGCACTGTGGACTTGGTGTCACATACAGAAAACTGTTTCTGTTAGGGAGCCTGAGGCAGCAGCTTCCTAAACTAAACCTAAAAGTGTTCATTCAGTTTTCAGATTTCTTCAGCAAGAAGGGCACTAAGTACATCTGACAGGTGATTAAAATAAATAACTGAATCCCATCATCTCTGGGGGGATGCTGTCCAAAACAGCATCATATTCTTTAAGGCTGACAACTTGGAGTGAAACTCAAACTATAATCAAAAGGCAGAAAGTTATTTGCTATTATATATAATATATATAATTTTGTATATATATTATACATATGTAGAAAGGAACAGAGATGGCTCCAAAGGAAATAATTAGATGCCCCAAGTATTTTTCCAGGGCCTAAATGGAGAGACAATAGAAGCTACTAGAGGAAAAACAGACAAAGGAATCAGTAGTATCTAAGTTTTATTGTCCTATATTCTAGGAAACAGGTAAGCATATAAAATGCAAATAAAAACATTTGATAATGAAAGAATCTGTAGATAAAACACCATGAATATTCTAAAATAAAAGTGTAACTCATATAGATGACAGAAAAGTATATGTATATATGTGTGCACGTATGTGTATATATATACACATGCACGTGTGCGTATATATACACACATACATGCACACGTATACATACCCACACATATGTATACATACACACACAAACATAAAATAATGACTATCCTTCAAGAAGTTCAATTAAGTACATTGACGGAGTGAGAGGATTTGGGTTAAAATCCTGCCTCTTAACAGTAATTTCTGTGACTTTAACAGAATCATTTAACTTGCCTGGGTCTCAGTTAAATTGGAATACATATCCTCTGTTAAACTCCTTCTAACTCTAGACCCTGTGACTACAAATAGACGACTGGGTTCTCACAGTGGTGAAATGGCCCTACCCATTTATGTCATAGTTGGGACAAGGAATCTATGAAATACACACATTTTTAATTTGTAAGTAGACTAAGAAAAGGTGTTGGGGAGGGGTAATCACTCCCAAGGAAACCTAAATAATTGACTCCAAGTTCTGAAGAAGACCCAGTTTCTGCCATCCTTGGCAAGTCTGTCCCTTTAGCTCATCCAATAGTAAAGACTAAGGGAGTAAATGCTCAGGACAGGAACCTGTTACTGGGAATAAAGCAGACAGAGTAAGGGTGCCCAAACTCAAGAAGGGGCCTGGCCTGTCCTGTCTTTTGGATATTGCAGCCCCCATGGTATAACCAGATGACAATCAGTCCATCAGGTTCCAAACGTGCCAAAATATTAAACTTCCAACATCTGTGTCAAGGAACTACCCAAAACAGACAGTATAAGAATTCCTTGGATGATACAATAGAATGTAGACCTGCTTTCTGGGGTTATGGGAGGCTTCAAGCTATGAAACCCAATAGCAATTAGACTGAAAAGGAATTAGCCAAGAGTCATTTCTCACCAGAACTTTCATGGAGGCTGCAGAAGATTGTACAAGTTGGTTGTGCCCTTCCTTGCCCTTCCCAGGCCCAATTTGTAGGTAGAAAATCTGACCACATTGGGGGCTTAGGATCCATGTCTTATCAGGCCTCCTTCCTTCTCTGCCTATACCTTCCCAGTTTCCACTTGAAGATTTCCTCCTTATATGCCAAATCAAAATGCTTGTGATTTATAAAAACAATGTGAAGAAAGGGAGGACTGTTACAAGCTTAGACAAAGGCCGATGTCACTTAAGAGTTTGCAGGAACTGTGAATATTTATGCCAGAGAAGAGAAGCCATGATAGCTGTCCTTGATTATTTGAATGGCTGTCATGTGGAGAGGGGTTTCAGTTTGGTATGTTTGGCCATAGAAGGTACAAACATTAGTAATAACTGGAAATTTCAAAGAAGCAAATTGGGTTTGAAGAAAATAATATTAACCTTTAGAGCTGTCCAAAAGTGAAATGGGTTGCCTTGAAAGGTAGCCATTTCCTGCTCCTTGGAGACCTTCAAGGAAAGGTTAGATGGTGACTTAGTATAAAATGTGACAATGGGAATTCCTTTCATGCATGGGTTGGAATACATGGTCACTGAGTTCCCTTTCAGCTCTCAAATTCTGTGATTCTGTGAAGTGATATAACTTCTTTGGATCTCAGTTCTTTATTTCTAAATGACAAAATTGGATGTGGTTACTTCTAGGACTGCTTCTAAGTCCAGTTCTATGATCCTATGATTCTAGAGTCCTTCTTTGCTCCATGCATCAGGCTGGATTCAGTCAGAGTCACTTGGAATTGAGGCAATTCAGATGCTTTATATGGCAGAATGGGGTCTCTCTCCAGTGGTTCTGATTGGTTCCCTACTCTATGATCCTAGTTAAATGATATTCATCATCTAGAAAATAGGAAGTTCCTAGTCCAGAATCTGATAAGCATCAAAGAGCCAGATAGAATTTAAGAAAGGGAGTGTAATGAAAGGGAAGGAATAAGAAGAAAGAGGAAAATTTGCAGCTATGTTATGGGAAGCCTGGAGGATGGAGAAAATATAGGTCAGAAAACAAAGGGATTGATTTGTGTTTGTTTGTTTGCTTTGGTTTCTTTCTGTCTTCTCAACTACAACAAATGCATATGTGGCATGCATATCAAATTCCAGACGATAAAAGACTCTTGGAATGGCTCACATTTTGAATAAGAGTCATGATTCAAAAAAAAAAAGAAAAATGTTTGAATAGGCTAGAATGATTGACCAAATTTAATAAGATAAATTTTAGTGGAGATAAGCATAAAAGTCATTAATACATCTATCTTGGCCAGGCATTACAGCTAGATAATAAGCAGGGCCCAAAATTGAATAAAATGAAGAATAAGCATGAGGACCACTGGAAAATTTTAGTTTATTCCCAAAGACCCTGAGCCCTCCTCCTCATCCCTATACACACAACAAATCTATCATTTTAATTAATTTTTATTTTCAGTTTTCAATATTCACTTCTATAAGATTTTGAATTTTAAATTTTCTCCCCCTCTCTCTCCTTCCTCCTTTCCAAGACAGCATGCAACCTGATATAGGCTGTACATATACATTCATATTAAATATATTTTCACATCAGTCATGATGAAAAGAAGAATTAGAACCAAAGTGAGGAACCAAGAGAATGAAAAAACAGAATAAAACAATGACAAAAGAGAGAGAGCAAATAGTATGATTCTATCTGCATTCAGACTCCAAAGATCTTTCTCTGGATGTGGATAGCATTTTCCATCCTCAGTCTTTTGAAATTATCTTAGATCCTTGCATTGCCAAGAAGAGCTAAATCTATCAAATTCAGTCATTGCGCAACATGGCTGTTACTGTGTACAGTGTTTTCCTGGTTCTCCTCACTTCATTCAGCAACAGTTTGTCTAAGTCTTTCTACATTTTTTTTCTGAAATCTGCCTGCTCATCATTTCTTATAGCACAATAGTATTGCATTACATTTATATATCACATTTGTTTGGCTATTCCCCAATTGATGGATATCTCTCAGTTTCAATTCTTTGCCACCATAAAAAGAGCTGCTATATATATTTTTGCATAGTGAGTATTTTTCCTGTTTCATGATGTCTTTGGAATAAAGACCTAGAATTGGTATTGCTGGGTCAAAGGGTATTCACAGTTTTATAGCCCTTTGGGCAAAGTTCCAAATTGCTCTCCAGGATGGTTGGATCAGTTCACAATTCCACCAAAAATGCATTAGTGTTCCAATTTTCCCACATCTCTAACATTTATCATTTTCCTGTTTTGTTATGTTAGCCAATCTGATAGGTGTGATGTGCTATCTTGGAGTGTTTTTTTGCAAATCTATCAATTTAACAATGACATTCATCTAGTGACACTTTATGAGTGAAAGTAATAGAACAGTACAGTTCCAAAAGAATTAAGATTACAAGTGACCAAAAGGAAAATGAAGATATGTGTGGTACACATATGTAGAGTGCAGTATATGACCAATGATGACTTGTTCACAGGAAGAGACATAAGAAATATCATCCAGGAAATGTAAGATGAAAAACTGGAAGTCTGCCAGTAATGAAACTTTTTTTTTTCAGAGAAGAAATGAATGGTGGATAAACTATGGATGCTGCACCAGTAACCATTGATGCTATTTTGTTAAGAGATAGAGAATTGTTTTGAGCATGTTAGATGCATCTTCTATAGTGAATATTTAGGAGAGGAAAATGAATATAGCAAAGGATTTCCCAAGATTATATAAGAGGGCAAGGCGTTGAATGTCAGTCCTATATATTAGTAACTTTGTGACCTTGAATAAGTCACTTAACCTGTCTATAGTTTAGTTCATCATCTGTAAAATGGTGGGTTTGAATTGTTGAGAGGACTTGAATTGACAAACTATATATCATTTAAAGTATGAAAGAATTAAAATCAATATGAAGTCCTATAATAAATTTGAAAATATTAATTGTGGCAAAATGGAGGAGATGAGGGTATACATAATTAATTTTTGAAGAAACAAAGGTCTGGGACTTTTAATGGAGTAAAAGTTTAATGTGATCCAACCCATGTCCCTCATTCACCCATATGAAATGCCTAGCTCTACATCTCTCACTTCTTATGTACTTGTTAGGGGACCACAGTTATATCTTCATTCACATCTTTGTTCTTTGGGCTGACTGGCAATCTCTACTCATTTCACTATATCTTCAGAAAAGGAAAACCTGGGGCCCTATTTGTCTAACCATTGAAAGTACATGAAACAGTAATGTGGTGTGTAAAATATTCAGTGACTCCAGACAGAGGCCAATTCAATTTTTTGACCTGATTCCTACCAGTCCCATCTATCAGTGAGTCAAATATCTCACCTTCTTGATCATCTTACATAAATAAGGCTTGAGTCTCTAATGAGGAATTAAAATATAATTATTCCTCAGGCAAGCATAATCCAAGCCAGTGTTTTATAACACCTTGACTCAAGACATAATTTAGGCTGACATCTTTTTCATAAAAGAAGATTTACATGTCCTCAGATACCACTAACCTTTACTGAGGATGGCAGGTACACCTCATATATTTAAGCAATTATAAGTCACAGCTCCTAAATTATGTGATGTAAAAAACAACATGGAAGTATGTGTTAAAACATCATAATAATAAAGTGATACCACCCCTACCCCAAGAGATACACAGAAGTTTCTATCCAGTTCTCCTATTTTTTAAATTTATCTTGTGATGCTATTTAGTGCAGTTAGCCAATTGGTTTCAAGTGTTTTATTTAATGCCACCAACATACTGATTCATTCAGTCAGATGACAGAAATCCATATTTACATACCATGTACCAGATTTTGTGCATTGTACTGAGGGTACAAAGGTTCAGTGAATCAGTCCCTGCCCTCAAGGAGTCCACATTGTGTTGCAGAGGGAGAATATGTCATGAATGTAAAAGTAGATTAAAGTGATTTGAGGGGATAAGGGGAGGGGGAGAGGAAAGCACTAGCAAATTAGGGTTGGGATGGGACAAGTTAGGTTCCCAAGAGAAGACACTAGAACAAAGCTTCCAAAGAAATCTAGGGATTCAACCAACCAACGATCACAGGGCAAGCAAGTCAACCTACCTAAAGTGGAGGCACATCCCTAGGAAAAGAAAGGAGGAAGTATGGGCCACACAAGTCAAACCACTACTTCTACCACTTTGATCACCAGCTCTCTCAGACTCTGATGGAGACAATCCAGGGCCCACAAGCAAAGAGATGTGAGAATAGTAATTCTTCTAGTGCAGTACTCCCAGCCATCAACCCAGGAAGCAAGCTTTATGGAAATGGAATCTGAGAACTGTTACTTCAGATGATGCAATGACAATTACCAAAGACCCAAATAAGACGGTTCTTGATATCAGTGTCATTGACATTGTCAAATGGTTAAACATCAGAAATTCATAGCATTTTAACAGTGAAAATGACTTCTTCAAAGTGGCATTGTCATCTGCATTGCTGCTGTACCCAGAGAATCCTGAGACACTTCCACTTGACTTATAACTGAAACCTTCCATATATGGTTTTCCTCCACTGGAATGTGAACTTCTTGAGGGCAGGGGCTATCTTACTTTTCTGTTTGTATTGTCAGCACTTATCAGAGTGCTTTACAAATTGTAAGTACTTGACAAAATTATCTCTCCAAAGTTGCCGATGATCTCTTAATTGCCAAATCTTTTTTATTGGTAATTTTTTATTCATTTAAATTTAAATACAAAACAAAAAAAAGGAAAAAAGACCACCATGTACACAGCAGAACACAGGAGAAGATTCAATATAAAAATCAATTTTCATTTCAAGAAAACTCATGCAATAACTTATGTTCATTGTCTTCAAAACTACCCAGTTGGTTTTTTTGCTTCCTTGTAGGTTTTCTTTCATTCTTTCTTTCCCTCCCTCCCCTCAACCCTAACAAAGACTACTATAAAACAGATATAAATATAGCTACTCATATGTGTGTATTCGCACACAGAGATATCTATAAACATATGAATATATACAAACAAATGCATTCACATACATAGATGTAAGACCATCCTATGCATATTTCTACTTCTCACAAGTTCAAGTCTTTCCATTTTTTTTAAATCAAGCAGTTCATCATTTCCTACATTATAGCAGTATTTCAACTCAATCACATACTATCTGAGAGATTGTCTACAAAGTTTCATTTTTCCCCAATTTTCTGCATCCCCTCTATTCCTGACTACATTAATTTTATTTCTATAAGAAATGTCAATTTCAGATAATTGAAATTATTCATTGTGCACTTCAAAAATGCTGTCATCTTATAATATAGTTTAAAGTCAGAAACTGCTCCATCTGCTTCCTTTACATCTTTTGTTCCCTGGTTTCCCTGAAATCCCTAATATTTTATCCTTCCAAATGAACTTTGCTCTTATTTTTTATAACCCAGTAAAATAATTTTTAGTAATTTAAATGAGAGAGACTTGAATAAATATATTAGTTAGGCAAAATTGTCATTTTTATTATATTGACTTTATCTACCCATGAATGATAAATATTACTACAATTATCTAGATTTAAGCTTATTTATTTTAAAAAAGTGGTTTATGTTCATGTTCATATAGTTCCTATGTCATAACAGGTATACTCTCAGTATTTTATACTGTCTAATAATTTTAAGTAGTCTGAAACAATATTTAAAAATATGACTGACAGTGTAGTTTCTCTATTTTTCTCTTCTCAATTAAGTCTGTTTTGGTTTAACCTTGTCTGAGATCATGATTGCTACCTCTGCTGTTCTTTTTACATAATCCATTCTATTTGTGCCCTTTATTTTATCTTTGTGTATATTTCTCATTTATATAGTGTTTCCTGAAAGCAACATGTTGTTGAATTCAAATTCTGAATTGGCTATTCATTTCCATTTCATGGGTAAATTCATCCCATTCATATTCTAAACTATAATTCCTTGTATATTTTCCTCCTTCCTCCTATTTACCCTATCCTTATCACTGCTCTGCTTTATTTCTACCTGCTACCTTGCCCTCCTATTCTTTAGCTTACCCACTCCTCTAAGAATCCCTCCATTACCCTCTCCCCCACCCTATCCCCTTGCCCTTTTATTTCTTTCTGAATTTAGAAGACTTTTATATCCTTCTAAATGTATATGTTTTTCCCTCTTTAATACATTACCAACTGGAGTAAAGTTCAAACACTACCCACCCTCCCCCTACTAGTTTCTTCTGAAACAATTCTTCCTCTTACACCTCTTAGGCATGAGAGAAATATTCCTTTTTTCTCTCTCCCTACGCAATTTTTTTTACCCATCATGCACAGCTCAGCTCAAACTTTTCTTTCAAACCCCTCAGATAATGATGACAGTCTTAAGAGAAAGGATGACATTTTTCACATATAAGAAGTAAACAACTTGACCTTACTGAGTCACTTACAATTGGTCTTTAGTGTTGACCTTATATTTCTCCTAGATCTTATGTGTCCAATTTTCCATTAAGTTCTGCTGTTTTTGTCACAAATACCTGAAAGTCTTTCACTTTTTATGTCCTTTTTTTCCATTCAAGATTATACTTAACTTTTCTGGGTAAATCAACCTTGGTTGTAACCCCAGCTCTTTTGCTCTACAACATATAGTCTTCTAAGACCTACAGTTCTTCAGTGTACTAGCTGGTAGGTCTTATGTGATCCTTATTGTAATTCTATGGTCTTTATTTTTTTTCTTTTTGCTTGCAATATTTTGTCCTTAACCTGGGAGCTTCAAAATGTGGCTATGATATTTTTCTTTTAGGTGGCAATCAGTGGATTTTCTTTTCCTATTTCTGCTTTGCCTTTTTGTTTTAGAAGTTAAGGCAATTTTCGTTGATTAATTGCTCAGTCTAATGTCTGTTTCTCAATTCTCATTGTTCTTAACCTTTCTGCAGACATTGACACTGTCAATCAATATTTCTTCCTGATATTTTCTACATTTTAGTGGCACTGCCCTCTCCCCATTCTTTTTCCTAGCTATCTGATCACTCCTGCTCAATTTCATGCATTAGGTCCCCTTCCAGGTCATACCATTGCAGTCCCAAAGAGTTCTGTTCTGGGTCTTTTTTTACCAAATTGATGCTCTCAGAACAAAGAGAGAGATGTGTTAAGGGAGGTCCTTGTTATAGTTTGAAACCAAGACAGGTGAGTGTGTGTCCATCCATTGGTTGTCAACAAGTGATGATCAATGGCCATTATGTGGTCTAATGGCTTGATATTTTTCTTATGAATAACATACACAGAGACTTCATATGAATAATATACCTAAAATACTTAATGGAATTAAAAGCTAAAATTTTTAATGCGTCATTTTCAAACAAAACAAAACAAAAATCAAATCTGGTATACATTAAAATGATTGTATTTTTAAATGAATAGATAAAACAACATAAAAATCTATTACATGCATTTAAAAATTGGATAGAAATAATATTTTAGATACTTGCTAACTTTGTGAATTTAGCTGGGAGATATATGAGCTTTAGTTTACTCTTTTGTAAAATGAGAGTAAAAAAACACATATCTCAGGCTTATGGCAAGAGGCAAATGAGATAATATATAAAAGCAATATTCAAACTGTAGAGTATTATATAAATGTTAGTTATTATTATTTGCATAAAATAAAGTATATTTGTTTTATTCTGTTAGAATATGTAGAAAAACAAATATTTATTTAATAAGGAATTAACATATTAATCACACATAGAAATACAGTTAAAATAATTATCTTAGAGTAGAACAAAATATCATTATATATAATATATATGTGCATATATATGCACTTTCCATATAATTCATTGGTTGCCCCAGAAGTCCCAGAAGTATTCAGTATATACATCTTTTCTGAAGCAATCATTTTAAAAGTGTTAGACTACAATACATAAAAACTTTAAAAATTCATTTTATCATTCAAGAAGAAAGTACAAAATAAAAAATAAAGTATAGCTTTAAAATATTCTATAGCATAGAGTAAAATGAAAGAAGTTAATTTTATAATAAAATAGATTTTTATTAGTTCTAGTCCAGGAAGCATTTATTATATGTCGACTGTATACAAGGCATTATGTCAGGTACTGGTGAATGATACAAAGGAAAAAAAATAAAAACAATCGTCCTTGATATCAGAGAGCATGTATTTGAGGGTTTCACAGCAAATTAATGGAATATGACTTTTATAATAAAATGCAGTGGTAGTTCTATTTTAAAACAAAACGAATTTTTACTACTTTAATATAGAATAAAATGAAATGCATTTTACCAACATAGAATAAAGTAAAGCAGAATAAAATGACTCATATTAGAAGCAAACATAAGATGAAAAGTTTCACTTTGTTATTAGTCATAAATAAAGTGGAGGTCTCAGTCCCTCTTTCCCTTCTTCCCTTGTTTGGCACAGGAAATAGGAATATCATAGCCAGAGAACTGGAAGGTTTTTTCAGACATTAAATCACAGTGATTTACTGTCTCTTGTGATTTTGCTCCCAAGTCACAGATTTTTTCTTAATAAGGCTCATTTCAGCAACAAGAGTGCTCATCCGACTAAGTCCAATAGTCATGAAAATATTACCTTCCGGATTTTGTCTACATATCATGCTAACGGCAGCTTGACAAGACCTGGCAAGTGGATTGCGTGGCTGAAAACCAAGGACCATCTGCTCTCTCAGAGTTCCCCGGCCAAGGTGAAAGGGGAAACAAAACAGCTGTAGTGTTTTTTGCTTCCTCAATCTATCTGAATACCTCCAATGCACAGCCTTATCTTGGCCAGGATGAGATGATGGCAGCCATCACCCACCATATGTTCACATTGCAATGGGTCCTTGTACTGTAACTGTCCAACTCAATGCTATTTCTTCTTCTGGCAATTCCTGCAAAATATTCAACCTCACTCCCTCTATTGCGTCCCAGATATCTGCTTTACACCATCCTATGCCTCTTTCCAATACGTGCCCAATTGTGTTTGATGAAATATATGTTATTTTCTGCAGACAAACTGGTCACCACATAAACCTATTTTCCAGAAAAAAAAAAAAGTAGGATTCTATGTTCATAGTTCACTCTTGTGTCTTTGGGAGCGGAAAGTATGGGGTGTGTTTGGGAAAGAAAATAATTCTGGTTTATTTCCCTTCAGTTCAATTCAATTTAATAAACATTTATTAGATACCTAGCATGGACAAGATACTATGCTAGACAACAAGAATTAAAATACAAGGGGAAAACATTGCTGCCCTTAGGCAGCTTAATTTTACCAAGGAAGGATGACTTGTAATCAATAAGGAAATGCGAAGTATGTACAAGGTCATTTCATGGAGGAGAGCATTTTAATAACTGGTAAAAATAAGAATAATTTTGAATAGTAAGTGATGCCTGAGTTATGCTTTAAATCAGGGGTTCTTAACCTGTGGTCCATGAACTTATTTTAATAATAACTTTTCAGTATAATTGGTATCTTTTGCAATTCCCTTTATTTTATTATATATTTAAAAACATTCTGAGAAGGGATCCACAGGCTTCCCTCAACTGCCCAAGGTATCCATTACCCAAAATTGATTAAGAACCCTGACTTTAAAGGAAACAGAGCTGCTAAAAAAATAAATCTCAGGTGGAGGTACATTGCCATTATGCAGATTAATTTAGATTTGTACATTTGTTAAAGACGTAAAATGGACACAGACTCAGTGGTACAGTGTGGTGGCATCAAAGTTAAATTGAAATGAGAGCCAGCAAAACACATAAATACAGTCCCACATTTACTTAGAAAACCACATATTAACATTATCTTTTTTTTTTTACTGATTTTGTTCAATATTTCCCAACACATTTTAAACTGGGTTTGACCCACTTCAGCATAGCAGATCCACAGCTAGCTTTGGAATCAGAATAAACTATGGTCAAATTCTGTCTCAGATGCACACTGACTGGGTGACCATAGTCAGGTGTCTTAACCCAGCAGAGTCCCAGATGACTCCGTAAGCCTAGGAGTGGCAGAAAAAGTGTTTAGAGTCCTCTAGGCTGATGAACTCACGGTTGAAAGTCTCACCCCCCCCCCAAAAAAATGTACACTACTATGTTATATGATTTGGAGAAAACTTATGAGTGGGAAAAAATAATTCATACCCACACAGAACTTAAAATATATGTGGATTGACAGGTATGTACACAAATAACTATAGTTATGAATATATGCATATAGAGATACATATTGGGCTTTAAGGTTTACAAATCAATGTATATGCATCACAAACAATCAAATGCAAGTTCACCTTACAAGCTATGTACTCTCTCAAGACCTCACATGCCTAGTCTCCAAAATGAGACAATAGACAGAATGACCTCTGTGGTTCTCCTAAGGTTACTTCTCATTCTCAAACTGGATGGCTTTGTGATGGAGAAGATACAAGATTTTTGAGGGAGACATTGCTCTCTCAGAGAAAAGGAAACAAAAAATGAATGAAATCTCTGGGGTTTTCACTTGACTGAAGGGGGAGGATACTTCAGTAAGTCAAATATTCATGATTTCATTGGTCATGACCCCTCTGTGATTGACAGGAAGTCTTCAGGAAATAGAAAAGACTCTTCTCAACTACCTCATTGTATAAAAGAGGAAACTGAAGCCCAAAGAAATGATGTGCTCAAGGCCATACAATCTTTGAGAGAATTATGTAAACAATGACAGCAAAAAAAAAAATTGCTCTCCCAACCTGGGAATGATTAATTTTTGTTTGTTTTTTGCCAGAAAATTGGGAATAACTAACTTGCCCAGGGTCACACAGAGTTAGTAAGAATCAAATGTCAGAGGCTGGATTTGACCTCAGCTCCTCCAGGATCAATACGGATTAATTTTTTTAAATATTCATGAAAGCAAAATTATTAAAGGAGTTCCCAAGTGAAAGATAGTTCCTATATCCCTTTCCCCATTACTTCAATTATTTTTAAATGCACTATGAGAAATTATGAAATGCAAAAACATTATGGAAGATGTCTCATACGGTAGATATAGCCAAAGCTGATTAGTACCTCACTCGTTTGAAGTCAAGAAATGTGTATCCTGGTTTGAATCAATAACTAGACAGGGTCCTTGGAAAGTTATTTAATCTACTTGAGCCTCAGGTCCCTCATTTGTAAAAGGATGGAGTTGGATGAGATGATTCAATTCAACAAGCACATGTTAAGGTCCTCCAGTGCACTGTGTACAAAGACAAAAAAGGAGACAATCTGATATTTGATAGGACTTACATTCTGCATGAGAATGTGCACAAGTAAGTAATGTACAAGGAAACTTTAGATAATAATGGGAGGTGATAAACAAAAGATTCGGATGAGTCAAATCCTGGGTTGGGGCTTAAGAGAAGACAAGGATTCTGACAGGTTAGGCTAAGGACAGCATGAATTCCAGTCATGGAAAATAGCAAGGGAGAAGAAACAGAAGTTGGAAATAGAGTTGAGAGAAATAGCAGTACTTCTTTTGGGCTTGAATAGAGAGTTTATAAAAGGGAGTAGTGGTAAATAAGACTAGAAAGGTAAATGAAGTCCAAATTGTGGAGATCCCTAAATGCCAAATTTAGGAGTTGATATTTTCTCCTCTAAGCTGTGTAACACTCGGCAAATTGCACCTCTTTTCTGGATCTTGGCCTTCTCATAATGGGGTAAAGAGCAGATCACATCCAAGGCCTCTTCCAGTCCTAATTCTGTGGCCCTATAAATATGGAGTTGCTACTGATCTCTTTAAGCAGGGGAGTGGAAATTAATAATCCCCTATAATCTACCACTATTGTGTTTTGTTTGATTTTGAACACAAAGAACTGACACAATGATCTTTAATGACATTTTAGCCACTAAAATTCTTGGACTGCATCGCTATCTCTCTTTGCTTCTGTCTGTCTGTCTTTGTCTTTCTCATTAAAGGGACATAAAAGTCATACAAAAAAAAGAGAATGGACAAATATCCATTTAGAAATCAAAGACAGAAAGATATCATTACCTCAGCTTTGGTTCCATGTTTTTTAGTGATCTCTTCTGAAAACAACATTAGAATATCCAAACCCAGAGTCCAAGGTTGGCAAACCTGCTCTGCTCGATGCCATCCTAAAATTGGGGGATAGAAGAGAAACTATGATTATCCTAATTAAGCCAAGCTCTGTCTATAATTTGAGTGCCTCCTGCACCACTAGACCTAATGAGAAACTAACAGGGATTGCAGAAAGAATGAAATATAAATAATTCAGGAGATTTGATGAAGTTGAATCTTAATCTGTCACGGGAACCCATGACATTCTCCTTAGTTAGAGTTAAAAAGGAACACTGATGTTACATGAAGAATTCATTCCTAGGTGGCAGCAAGGGAACATGACTATCACCTAAGTTTTTAAGTCTGTTCTCTCTATGGGGTGATTTTTACTCCCAAAGGTCCAGAGTCCTCATGCTCTGGAAGTCAGGAGAAAAGATCATAAGTGACATTTCTACCATGTAATAACAGCCCAGAAAAAGTTAATAAATGTTGGTTTTCTGGGTCTGCTCTTGCTCAAAAAAATGCCTCTGCCTTTGATTCGTGCCCTCCACCTGCCTGGGACCCTTGTCTGGTCTAATTTCTAGAAGCCCTGACCACACTCTCCATTCCCTCCATAAAGAAGTTTCCTTAATGGAAACTTCCATTCCCTGATCACTCTTGCTTATGACATTGGAAACTGACCAGATGCTCTGGAGGGAGACACCATACCTCCCTATAAAACATCTGGCTCTCTTCCACATAGGCTGATCCTGTTATGTATGACTGACACAAAAATATCAAAGGACTGGAATAATAATTTAGAGGTGGCTATAATCAGGGTTTCAAGTAGAAGGTTGCATCTCCCTTGGATCAACAATCCCTTTCCTCCTTCCTGGGCTAGTGGTAGTGGTAGCAATGAAGTAAATCGTCTAAAGTTCTCAGCATGTTTTCCATACGTTATCACTATTTGAACCTCACAACTATCTTAGGCGGTAGGTACTTCAGATAATTCTTTTACATCAGATCTATGATTTTAATGAAATAAAGAATTCCTATTAAAGAAACTCCATCTACCAATACAAATAATTCCTACAATTTGTAGAGTCTTAAATATTAGCCCATATTTTAAGAGGTTAAATATTTCACCCAGGGTCAAAGAGTTAATGGTGTCAGAAGCACGAATTAAAGCTAAATCTTCCTAATTCCAAGTGACTTGTATCCTTATATTAGAATACTCTGCCTCTGCCTGGAAACAAAAAAGTATCACTATCCACATTTTAAAGTTGAAGAAACTGAAGTATCTCTCTACTCTAACCCATTTAGCCTTCTCCCATCAAAATTATTTTCTTCACACAAATCTAACTATATCACGTCCCCCAATCAAGAAAACTCAAGGCCCCCTCTAAATCTCCAGTATCAAGCATAAACTCTTTGGTTTGATTTTGAAAGTCCTTCATAATCTGCCCCTTCCCACCTTTCCATCTTTCATATGTATAATTTCAATCTACATGGTCTACAATCCAACATCACTGGCCTCCTTGGTGTTCCTCAAATTATGCTTTGATTCACCTCTATGTCTTTTCAAAGGCTGTCTCCCTCATGCTAGAATGTGTTCTCCCTCTCTTCACCTGCCTCTTGGTTTGCTTAGATTCCCTCATGACACCTCAAATCACACCTTCTAAAAGAAGCCTTCACCAATCTTTCACACTATAAGTTCCTTCTACATGAGATTATATCCCATTTAGTACACAGGAGTACACAGCTACTTGCAAGTTGTGTCTTCCTTTAGAATTCATGCTTCTGGGGGAAGGGAATCATGGTTTTATCTTTTTTTTATCACTACCCCTTAACATATTTTCTGACACATAGTAAGTTCTTAATGAAAATTTAATGCCTGACTAACTAAAGATTTGTTCATAGTCTTAGAATTAGTGGGTGTCAAGATTTGACCCTGGGTATTCTTGACTTTTTGGAAGGCAATTAAGTGGTGCAGTGGATAAAACACCAGACCTAGAGGCAGGACAACCTGAGTTTAAATCTAGTCTCCAACACTTACTAGTTGTGTGATTCTGGGCAAGTCACTTAAACTCTGTTTGCCTCAATTTCCTCATTTCTAAAATAGGCAGGAGAAGGAAATGGTAAACCACTCTACTACCTTTGTCAAGAAAACCTGAAATGGGGTCACAAAGAGTCAGACATGACTGAAATGACTGAACAACATTCTTGACTTAGTGCACCATGTTTTCCCCTATTCCTTTAATATCTCACCCAAGAAGTGAAACTATGTAGGCTAACCCCTCCACACATCTCACTGTGTCTTCACCTTTTAGGTAATGGTGATAAAGATGTTATCTCCTTCTCCCCCATTTTTATCCTTCCAAACCCTGGATCTAAAAGTTAATACCTTTGGTATATGATAAAATGTGCTATTAAGAAAATTTCTATTCAGAAAAACCTAAAAAGATTTATATGAACTGATGCTGAGTGAGGGGAGCCCAACCAGGAGAACATTGTACACAGTTACAGTCACACTGTGTGATGACTAACTTTGATAGACTTGGCTCTTCTCGGTAATGCAAGGTTCTAAGACAACTCCAAAGGGCTCATGATGGAAAATGCTATTCATCTCCAGAGAAAGAATTATGGAATCTGAATGCACATCGAAGCATACTATTTGTGCGTGCTCTTTCTCTGTCTTTCTGTCTCTCTGTCTCTCTCTGTGTGTCTCTCTCTGTCTCTGTCTCTCTCTGTCTCTCTCTCTCTGTCTCTCTCTGTCTCTCTGTCTCTCTGTCTCTCTCTCTGTCTCTCTCTCTCTCTCTGTCTCTCTCTCTCTGTCTCTCTCTGTCTCTCTGTCTCTCTGTCTCTCTTTCTCTGTCTCTCTCTCTCTCTCTCTCTCTCTCTCTCTCTCTCTCTCTCTCTCTCTCTCTCTCTCTCTCTCTCTCTCTCTCCCTCCCTCCCTCCCTCTCTCGTTTCTTCTTTCTCATGGTTCATTCCACTGGTTATAATTCTTCTTTGCAACATGACTAACGTGAAAATATATTTAATGTGCATATATGGATAGAGCCTATATCAAATTGCATGCCATCTTGGGGAGGAGGAAGGGGAAAGAGACGGAGAAAATTTGGAATTCAAAACTTTGTAGAACTGAATGTTGTAACCTGAAAATAAATATATTTTTTTGAAAAATAAAACAGGTGTTTAGCATTATAGGCTGGCTTGCTTCTGTGAAAATCTCAGCATTCCCCCAAAGATGCTGGGACAAACTGAGAGAAGTGCTTTAAAGGTTTGAAAGCACTGTATATACGCTGTAGCACTTGAGTTTCATAGTAAGCCTGAGAAAGGTTGGTGCTACAGATATTATTGTCCCTATTTTACAGAAGAGGAAAGTGACTCAGAGACATTAAATGACTTGCCTCAGTCACATGACTAGTGACTGTGAAAGGCAGAATTTGGGCTCATGTTTTCCTGCCTCCAAAAACAGTACACAAGAACTATGGAGGCGGAGAACCATGGAATGCTGAGTAAAAAAGAGTATCTTCTTTTTTGTTTGATTCTACTTTGTTTTTTTTTTCTCTTGGTTTGTCCCATTCATTATAATTCTTCTATACAACATGACTAACGTGAAAATACGTTTCATAAGGATGTATATGTTGAGCCTATGTCAGATTGCATGTCATCTTGGGGAGGGGGCAGGTGAGGGAGGGGGAGAAAATTTAAAACTTATGGAAGTGAATGTTGAAAACTAAAAATTAATTAATTAATTATTTAAAAAACCCACTATGCAATCCCCTATGGCATTTTATCTCTCAACATATTACTCCCATCAACTTTGTCATATCTTTCTGGAGCTTCCAGATTTTTCCAGGTTCTTAAGATCATGGTTTCACAGATTTAGAGCCCATCCAGATCAACCTCTTCATTTTTTTATGAGGAAGTGGAGGTCCACATTGGCCGTAGTCACAGAAAGAATACATGACTAAGACAGGATATGAATCCTGGTCCTGATTCCAGGTCAAATGCTCTATCCACTATATCATGCTATGCCTCTGCCAGGCCTAGAGGCCTGAGGGCTACCCGAGTCTTACCTTACCTATCGCAGGTCTTCGGCTGGCCAAACCGGATAAACATATGAGAGAAGAGACTTTCTTTTCTTTTTTCTTTTTTTTTTTTTGTGAATTGTAAGTCTTTTTTTTTTTTATTTTTATTTTTTAATGTTTAACAATCACTGCCATACAATTGTGATTTTATCCCCCCCACCTACCCCCCACTACCCCCCTCCCTCCCCACAACTGCATACAATTCTGTATAGATTCTACATATACTTTATTATTGAGTATATTTTCACTATAGTCATGCTATGTAGTCAGACTAAGATAAATGAAAGAAATCGTATAACAAATCAGAACATGATACACAAACACATACACATACACAAACATGATCTGCTACATTATGTGAGTGACTTCCATATTTCTCTCTCTGAGTGTGGAAGGCATTTTGCCTTGAGATCCACCATTGGGATTTTTTTTTTTTTTTTGTAAGAAGTTCTTGTGTTATTACAAAAATCTAAGTCTACCAGAAAAAACTCTCACACACTGTGGTCGTTGCTGTGCATAAAGTTCTCCTGGTTCTGCTCCTTTCACTCAGCATCAGGTCATATAAGTCCTTCCAGGCCTCTCTGAAGTCTTCTTGTTCATCATTTCTTATGGCACAATAGTACTCCATTACATTCATATACCATAATTTATTCAGCCATTCCCCAATTGATGGACATCCCCTTGACTTCCAGTTTTTGGCAACTATATAGAGTGCTGCTATAAATATTTTTGTACATGTGGGACCCTTTCCCATTTTTATGATCTCTTGGGGATATAGTCCTAGTAGCGATATTGCTGGGTCAAAGGGTATGCACATACCTTTGGGCATAGTTCCAAATTGCTCTCCAGAATGGTTGGATGCGCTCGCAGCTCCACCAACAATGAATTAGTTTTCCAACTCTCCCACATCCTCTCCAGCATTTATCATTTTCTTGTTCTGTCATGTTTGCCAATCTTATAGGTGTGATGTGGTACCTCAGAGTTGTTTTGATTTGCATCTCTCTAACCAATAGTGATTTAGAGCATTTTTTCATATGATTATAGATAGCTTTAATTTCTTCCTCTGAAAATTGCCTGTTCATATCCTTTGACCATTTATCAACTGGGGAATGACTTGTATGATTATACATTTGGGTCAATTCTCCATATATTCTAGAAATGAGGCCTTTATCCCTGAGCTTAGCTGTAAAAATTCTTTCCCAATTTACTACATCCCTCCGGATTTTGGTTGCATTGGGTTTGGTTGTGCAAAAACTTCTCAGTTTAATGTAATCAAAGTTATCCATTTTGCATTTCATAATGCATTCTATCTCTCCTTTAGTAAAGAATTCTTCCCTTCTCCATGGATCTGATAAATACACTATTCCTTGCTTCTCCAGTTTATTCAGGGTATCAATCTTTATACCTAAATCATGTACCCATTTGGACTTTATTCTTGTGGTCGGTGTCAGGTATGGGTCTATGCCTAATTTCCGCCACACTGTTATCCAGTTTTCCCAGCAATTTTTGTCAAACAATGAGTTCTTATCCCAGAAGCTGGGGTCCTTGGGTTTATCAAACAGAAGGTTGCTATATTCCTTGCCTACTGCATCTTGAGTGCCAAGTCTATTCCACTTGTCTACCTCTCTGTTTCTTAGTCAATACCAAGTGGTTTTGATAATTGCTGCTTTATAGTACAGTTTGAGGTCTGGTAGCGCTAGGCCACCTTCCCAAGCATTTCTTTTCATTAGTCCCTTTGATATTCTGGACCTTTTGTTTTTCCAAATGAATTTTGATATTATTTTGTCCAGCTCTAGAAAGTAATTGTCTGATAGTTTAATTGGTATGGCACTAAATAGGTATATTAATTTGGGTAGAATTGTCATTTTTATTATATTGGCACGGCCTACCCATGAGCAATTTATGTTTTTCCACTTACTTAAATCTGACTTTATTTGTGCAAAAAGTGTCTTGTAATTGTGTTCATATAATCCCTGGGTTTGTTTTGGCAGGTAGACTCCTAAGTATTTTATACTGTCTACCCTAGCTTTAAATAGGATTTCTCTTTCTATCTCTTGCTGTTGGACTTTGTTGCTAATATGTAGGAATGCAGAAGATTTGTGTGGGTTTATTTTGTACCCTGCAACTTTGCCAAAGTTGTTTATTAATTCAAGTAATTTTTTACTTGAATCTCTGGGATTCTCTAGGTAAATCATCATATCATCTGCAAAGAGTGATAACTTAGTTTCTTCTTTGGCTATTCTTATTCCTTGAATATCTTTATCTTGTCTAATTGCTACAGCTAACATTTCTAGTACCATATTGAATAATAGTGGTGATAATGGACAACCTTGTTTCACCCCTGATCTTATTGGGAATGCATCTAGCTTATCCCCATTGCATATAATGCTTGCTGAAGGTTTTAGATAGATACTGCTTATTATTTTATGGAAAGTTCCCTTTATTCCTACGTTCTCCAATGTTTTTAGTAGGAATGGATGTTGTATTTTGTCAAAAGCTTTTTCTGCATCTATTGAGATAATCATGTGGTTTTTGTTAGCTTTGTTGTTGATGTGATCGATAATGCTAAAGTTTTCCTAATATTGAACCAGCCCTGTAGTCCTGGTATGAATCCTACCTGATCATAATGTATTAATCTCGTGATAAGATGCTGTATTCGTTTTGCTAAAATCTTATTTAAAATTTTTGCATCTATATTCATTAGGGAAATTGGTCTATAATTTTCTTTCTCTGTTTTGTCTCTTCCTGGTTTGGGTATCAAAACCATATTTGTATCATAGAAAGAATTTGGGAGGACTCCTTCTTCCCCGATTTTCAAGAATAGTGTATGTAGTATTGGAATTAACTGTTCTTTAAATGTTTGATAGAATTCACTTGTGAATCCATCTGGCCCTGGAGATTTTTTCCTAGGGAGTTCATTGATGGCTTGTTCAATTTCTTTTTCTGAGATGGGGTTGTTTAAGTATTCAACTTCCTCTTCTGTTAATCTGGGCAATTTGTATTTTTTAAAATATTCATCCATCTCGTTTAGATTATCGAATTTGTGGGCATAAAGTTGGGCAAAGTAGTTTCTAATTATTGTTTTAATTTCCTCCTCATTGGAGGTGAGTTCACCCCTTTCATTTTTAATATTAGTAATTTGGTTTTCTTCTTTCTTTTTTTTAATCAGATTGACCAAATGTTTATCAATTTTATTAGTTTTTTCATAAAACCAACTATTGGTTTTATTTATTAATTCAATAGTTTTCTTAATTTCAATTTTATTAATCTCTCCTTTGGTTTTCAGTATTTCTAATTTGGTATTTACTTGGGGATTTTCAATTTGTTCTTTTTCTAGCTTTTTCAACTGCAAGCCTAAGTCATTGATCTCCTCTTTCTCTATTTTATTTATGTAAGCATTCAAAGATATAAAACTTCCCCTAATAACTGCTTTTGCAGTATCCCATAAGTTTTGGTATGTTGTCTCACTATTGTCATTCTCTTGAATGAAATTGTTGATTGTTTCTATGATTTCTTCTTTAACCCAACCCTTCTTTAGAATTAGATTATTTAGTTTCCAATTGATTTTTGGATTCTCTTTCCATGGCCTTTTATTACATGTAATTTTTAATGCATTATGATCTGAAAAGGATGCACTGAATATCTCTACCTTTCTGCACTGGATTGTGAGATTTTTATGTCCTAGTACATGGTCAATTTTTGTAAATGTTCCATGTACCGCTGAGAAAAAGGTTTATTCCTTTCTATTCCCATTTAATTTTCTCCAAAGATCTATCATATCTACCTTATCCAGAGTTTTATTTACCTCCTTAACCTCTTTCTTGTTTATTTTGAGGTTAGATTTATCGATTTCAGAGAGGGGGAGGTTGAGGTCCCCCACTAGTCTAGTTTTGCTATCAATTTCTTCCTTCAACTCCCCCAACCTCTCCTCTAAGAATCTGGATGCTATACCGCTTGGAGCATACATGTTTAGTAATGATATTGCTTCATTGTCTATGGTGCCTTTTAGCAGGATATAGTTTCCATCCTTATCTCTTTTGATTAGATCTATTTCTGCTTTTGCTTTGTCTGAGATTAGGATTGCTACTCCTGCCTTTCTTACATGAGCTGAAGCACAATATATTCTGCTCCATCCTTTGACCTTTATCCTATGTGTATCCCCCTGTTAAAAATGTGTTTCTTGTAAGCAGCATATTGTTGGATTATGGCTTTTAATCCATTCTGCTATCCGTCTCCGTTTTATGGGAGAGTTCATTCCATTCACATTCACAGTTATGATTACAATCTGTGTATTTCCCTCCAACCTCTTTCCCACCATTTGTGCTTTTAGCTCTCCCGTCTCCCTTCCCCTCCTCAGTGGTATTCACTTTTCTCCCCCTCCTCCTGCAGCCTTCCCCTCCTTCTTTTAGCCCCCCTCCCTTTTAGTCCCCTTTACTCTTATTGCTTCTTTCCTCCCTTTTAGCCACCCTCCTCTTTCTTCCCCCTTCCCCTCCTACTACCTATAGAGCTAGTTAGGCTTATCTACTTAAGATTATTGTTCCCTCCTTTGAACAAATCAGATGAGAGTACCTCTCAAACAATGCTCATCTCCCTCCCCTCCTTCCCTCTACTATAGTTTTGTACTTCTTCCTGTGATATAATTTGCCATTTTCTGCTTCCCCCTTTCCATACCTCCTATTACATTCCCTTCTCATACTTAAATCATATTTTTGACATGACATCATTTACTTTATGCCCGTTCCCTCTACATATATCCCTTTTGTCATAATAGCTGCACAGTTCTCAAGATTAACAGGTATCATCTTCCCTTATAGGGAGGTAAACAGTTTGCCCTAATTGAGTAGCAAGTTTTTGTTTTTGTTTTTTCCCCTCTGTTTACCTTTTTATGATTCTCTGGAGACCTGCATTTGAAGATCAAATTGTCTATTGAGTTCTGGTGTTTTGGTCAGGAAGCTCTGGAAATCCCTTATTTCGTTGAATGACTTTCTCCTTGCCTGAAATGTTATGCTGAACTTTGCTGGTTCAACCAATCTTTGGTTGAAGTCCCAACTCCTTTGCCTTATGGAATATTGGGTTCCAATTCTTTCGATCTTTTAATGTAGAAGCTGCAAGGTCCTGTGTGATCCTGACTGTGTGTCCTTGATATTTGAATTGTTTCTTTCTGGCTGCTTGTAGTATTTTCTCCTTCACTTGATAGCTCTGGAATTTGGCAACGATATTTCTTGGGGTTTTGAGTTTGGGATCCCTTTCGGGAGGGGAATGGTGGATTCTTTCGATTACTATTTTGCCCTCTGAGTCTAGTACTTCTGGGCAGTTTTCCTTGATGATTTCCTGGAAGATATTGTCCAGACTCTTTTCTTCATCATGGGTTTCTGGCAGGCCAATAATTCTTAAATTTTCTCTCCTGGATCTATTTTCCAGGTCAGTTATTTTTCCAATTAAATATTTTACATTTTCTTCTATCTTTTCATTCTTTAGATTTTGTTTGACTGATTCTTGTTGCCTCATTGAGTCATTAGTTCCTACTTGCCCAATTCTAATCTTCATCGTATTGTTTTCTTCAGTTACCTTTTGCATCTCCTTTTCCATCTGACCAATTTTTCCCTTTAAGGAGCTATTTTCTCCATTTAATTTTTGTACTTCTTTTTCCATTCGACCAATTTTCCCAGTTAGGTTTTGGGTTTCCTTTTCCATTTGATTAACTCTTCCTTTTAGGGAATTATTCTCTCCAGTTAATTTTTGAACTTCCTTTTCCATTTCAATTTTCTTTTTCAGAGTGATGTTCTCATCAGTGAATTCTTTTTTTATAATTTTAAAATCATTGGCCAGTTTTTCTTTTATATCCTTCTTCAGATGTTCCAGGTAATCTAGTTGTGCTTGCAAGAAATTCATAGTCCCATCTGAGGTTTCAGATGGAAGTACAGTCTCAGCTCTGACCTCTTTGGTGTTTGTGTTTTGGTCCTTATCCCCATAGAAAGATTCTATGGTTTTTTCACTTTTCTTCTGCTTTTTCTGATTCATGATGTTGGCTGAGTGTTGTAGCTTTTGGTTCTTTCAGTCAGAAGATACAGATCTTTTAAGTTGAGTTGATGTGTGTCTAGGCTAAAAGCAGGCTTTTTGTTGTTGTTGTTGTTTCCCAGATCAACCCTGGGGTTAGCTTGTTAGGTGTGTGGGAGGGGTGGTCTGATCTCAGGAGATCTCCTCAGCTGACTTGAGGCAAAGGCAAGGTCAGGGGATGGTGATCCCAGCTTCCCTATTGTCTTCCCTTTTCCCCTGGAGGGCTGGGGCACACCTAGAAGCTAATGCGTGTTCCTGCCCCTCCTGGGGCTCGTCTCCCGATGCTGAGGCTTGCCTGGGTCTCAGTGCGAATTTTCTCTGCCCTGGGTCGTCTGTCCCTTCAGATCGCCTCCACCGCAGTAGGAAGAATCCCCCCTTGCCACTTTTCCAGCCTCTGGTGTTATGAGACCACCCGCCCCCTTCTGCTGTTCCCACTGATCCAGGATTAATCTGGGGAAGAATTTTATGGTTCCCTCACGGTCATCAGGGGGGAGGAGAGAGCACTTACTGATCACTCCACCGTCCCAACTCCTGGAAGTTCAAGTAGCTGACCCACCAAAGTCCAGTCTTCAGGCTAAAGGTTTTAAGGGCTGCTGCGCTGATATCTGGCGCTCAGCGGCTCTCATCAGCTCGGCCTGGCTTATCTCCTGCTCCGCTGGTCTCGCCCGCCACTCTCGGGCCCCTCAGGTCCCCTCCGCCCTGCCGCGCCGACCACGCTGCGCTGTGCGCCGGGGTCTTACCCCCGCGGAACAGATCCCTCCCGTGGACCCTCCAGTCCAACCTGGGCTCCGAATCCGTCAAAGTCCGTCACCTACTGGATTCTACACCTCCAAAGTCTGGTCAGACTCTCCCTCCAGAGATATCCAGAGGAGTTTTTCCAGGAGCTTAGGTGAGTCATTGCTTTCACTCCGAGAAGAGACTTTCCAGAGTCGAACAAGGGTTAGGCTTTATTCAGGGTCTTGGTTACACGTGCAGGGGGAACTCTTCCTTAGGAGAGAGAGAAATCTCCCAAGGAGGCAAAGATCTTACAGTAAGAGAATGAAAGCAGAAGTGGAAGTGGGGAGAGAGGGGAGAGGGGCCTTCTGTCCTGTAAGGGTCCCTCAGGGCTAAGAGTGCCTTCAGGCTTTCCTGACCCTACTTAAGCTCTCTGGCCACATAGTTTGCACCTGAATACCGTGCCTGTTAGATAACTATAGGTGTGCTCAGATCTGGGCCAATCTCGAGGGCGGGGATGCTCTCTCCCAGCACTTTTCTCACGGGAAGAGGTGGAAATGCACGAGATAACTCGGTCTCACACCTCAATTCCCTGCTGTTCCCTGGGGGGCCTCATGAGAACTCTAAGGTTTAGAAGTCCTCACCTTTACCCGCCCGAGACTGTCCACATGGAACTGAGCTTACACCCCCAACATGCCTCTGCTTCCTAATTGGTGAAATAAGTGAGAGTGGATGGAATCAATGGTCTTTGAGATCCCTTCCAATTAAAAATCTTTGATTCTAAGATCTTATGACCTAGCAGGGGTATCCATTTATTCCACACCTCTAATGTAATCATTCAGGGTACTTTAAGGTCCAAGACAAGTTCTTACTAAACAAAGAACAAAGCAAAAATGATCTATCAGTGACAAGAGTATTTTGTAATGGAAGAACTGTGTTCCCTTAACCTGTCCTATATAGAAGGAAGGAGTCATACTAGATGACTTCTAAGGTTACTTCCAGATAGTTAGTTAGATAAATAGAGATCTATCTCTATAGATACATAAAGATATATAGAATCTTTTAAGAGCCTTTGCATAAGATCAGTAACATGGCATCTAAGAAAATGAGTTGGGGTCCAATATGAGGATAAGCAGAAAAGGCGAGCAGAAGTCAAAGGTGCTATTTAAATGCTCGGAGCAGTGAAGTAGGTGATATTAGTAAAGTGACAGAAAGGATATGTGTCCATTATGGATTGGACTCAGGGGACATTGGCTCTATAAGTTCAGTCAATTAAAGAGGAACTAGAACAAACCACCAGATATACACCATTACTTCTGGAATATACCTTTCAACAGGAAGAGAATTTCATGCTACAGGTAACATGGAGAAAGCAAAATTCAAGAGGAAATCAAGAAGCCCTAGCCTATGATCTCAGGGCAACCAAGTCAATTCAAATCTATAGCGCATAGTTAGGTGCAAAACAAACCAACATTTTATTACATATGGTACTTTTAAGCATAATGCAATTTATCTGATTGTATCTCCTAAACTGTATTAATCCTTATTTGATACAATTGATGCTCCTGTTTTCCAGATTCTGTTAAAGCATGATAAATTATATTTTATCCCTTCGTATTTATTATATTTATAGCTCCATGGTTCAAAGAAATAATGAATTGCAAGCTTTTTCTCTATATTCTATTCTTGCACTATGATTCATACAGGAGCTTTACGTTTCTCCCATTATATTCATTATTATAAATTTGGTTCATTTTGTTTTTCCCCCTCTAAACCCTGTTCAAACATTTCTTCTCTCTTGACCATTTCTTTATAGCAAGAAGAAAAATTTTCAAAAGAAAAACCAGCAATGAAAACAGCCCTCTGGATTGCACTTCTGCACTTTATCATGTTCTCCCAAAACTCATCATGCTGCAAGATCACATCAGTTCTGCAGCACATACTTCTTTAGTGTCCCCTACCTATGAGGTCCTCCCCTCCTCCTGATTGCAGGTGGTGTAAGGTGGGTCATTCTAGGTACCTTCTCTCTACCACCATTCTCAGTTTCTTTTTATGTCTTATCTTCCCTTGTTGAATTGTGAGAGCTGCCGGGGGACAGGAGCTATCTTTTCTCATTCTTTGTATCACAGTGCTTAGCACAGTGCCTGGCATACAGTAGGTGCTTAATAAATATTTATAAACTAATTGAAAATGGAAGAATTAAATGGCAAACTGCTCCAGTATCTTTGCCAAGAAAACTCCATGGACATTATGATCCACACGGTCAGGAAGAGTCAGATACAACTGAATCAACTGAACAACCACAAAAACTGAACATTCGACACTAATGTTTTATATATCTTTTAACAATTTAACAATTCAACACCTCTTTTCCAAAACTGGATCCAAGTAATGCAGTCTCATCCCTTTCTCTTCTCTTTTTCTTCTCTAAGAAGTTCATCCTGGTTGCTGTTCATTGCTTGAGTCTGTCTCCTCCTTGACTTTATTTCCTCTCAGATCTCCTTTCTGTACCAACCTAATCATTTCCCTCTCAACTTGACTACATTTCTATGTTTAGTCTTTTCTATCTATTTATATATTTGGGTCCCACTTTGCTTATTTATGGTAGTTTTCTTATTGTTACATTTTGAACATTTGATTTTTTTTCTTATATCTTTATTGAGATATATTAGATCCCCAAATGGATAAGTATTTTCTCTTTTTTGGAAATAAGATCTTGTTCATCATTTACCCTTATGAATTACTCAAACTTCTTCACTTTTATTAAATTCTTTTTATTATGTTTTTTGCCTTTCAAAGATTTTTCCTTCTTTTTTCTTTACAGGAATACTTGGAAGTCAATGATTTTACTACTTGTCTATTTTTTTCTTGTAGGGTTAGCCATAACTTTTCAGGATGTTCCTTCATTTATTCATTCAATAAACATTTATTGAGCACCTTTTTATGAGGGTGTGGCCACTGCACATGCCATACCTTCTAGAAGCTACAGGTTGGATGTCTACCCCAGGCATAGGAAGACTTCCCTCCCCCTTCTCACAGAATGGGCAAGTGAGAACAATTTGTTTAAATGTCCATTTAAGAAACCAAGGTCATCCACTGCATTCCAAGTGGACCATCACTGATCATCTTGGCTTTTGTCTTGCCACAGAGTCTTTAATGAGTCTGGTAGAGTGAAGCTGGTCACTAAGGTTTTCATATGGTTGACATATATTAGTTCTATCACTATATGCCTTACCCTCTTATAATAATTATGGATAATTTTTTTTCATTTTTCAAATATGGTATTTAGTGGGGTTTGTATGCTGTTAACATTCACTCTGCCATGCAATTGGTGGGCAGTAATGATGGTGTGTCTCTTCTCCACAGACTTTACTTTCCCAATTGATGTCTATAGGAGCCTGGATGGAAAGAGGACTGGTGACCTTGAGTAGGTAAGGGCTTTGCTTCTCCTGTAATTCTTGATCTTATGTATCCATCAGGGGAATTGCTCCTCCAGCTTTTAGGCTCTGAGTTCCTCTGCCACATGCCATCTTGTGTCATTCTATTAAGAGATGCTCTTACTGTATCACATGTCTCCATTGTATTAGACATCTTCCTTTACTTGGTCATTTCCTCAGTCCCTACACTGGTCCAGAGCAGTAGCCTAAATCCTGAGATTTCCTTACTGAAGAATGGAGGGCTGTGGCTGAAAAATTTAATGGAATGTATTTTTAAGAGTGGATAGTGACCTATCCCACCTCCAGTGAGGCTCAAACTCTACCTTTCTGAAACACTACTGTAACCACTATCCGGTAAAAGCCACTAGGAAGGGCTTAGACCTGGGAGAAGGAACAGGCAGTTCCTGCAGTACCCGCAGGTGGGGTGAGAGGAGTGGAGGTGAGGTCATGAGTTCAGCCTTTCACTTTAAAGAACTATGGAATTTATTAGCCTTGATCATTGCTCCTTTTGGTTGATCTTTCATTTTGTACATTGCTTACAATATATATTTGAGTTGAAGTTGGAGAGGATTGGGTTTTTACAGAGCTCTTTATTTGGCCACCTTCCCAGAACATCATGATCTCCAAAGACAGAATCAGCAGCAACAATTCAACTTAATCTTGTTTGCTTGTTTGTTTTCGTGAGACCAGGAAGAGAGTAGATATAATGAAACCTAAAGAAAATGAAAGTTTAAAGGGCCATAGTATTGTGACCTCTAAAAATCCTTCCATGGCTGACTTCCCAGAGAGAATTTTAACAACTACCCTTATGCTAAACCAGGGGCTCTTAATCTTTGTTGAGTCATGGACCCACTTGGCAGTCTGGTGAAACCTATAGACTCCTTCTAAGAATAAGTTTTTAAATACATAAAATAAAATTAATAGGATGACTGACAAAAGAAACCACTTAGAGAGAGAGAGAATTAAGAACCTCACTGGAGTCTGAACCCTTCAAAAGTTGCTCTTTCCAAATCCAAGATATAAATCATATTTGCTCTCAGATTTCTTCCCCCTCTTTATAAATAATTCTTAAGAGGAACTGATGAGGTCCCTACAAGGTTACAAGCAATTACACTTCAGCTCCTAGTTCAACAATGAATAGACATATGATATTGGCCAAGTACTCAAGGAGAGGGGGAAGAATTGAGATGAGGGCAGTGACTTAATATTATAATGACATGTATTGTTTAATCTATAATCCACTCATAAGCACTAGTATCTTGAGGGTCTGTGTACCCATTCAATAGAACTAAGTGGAAAAAGGACTGGACTTGGAAATAGAGAACCTGGGCCGAAGTCTCAAATCTATTACTAACCAGTTCTATACCCATCAGAGAATCATTTAAAATGAGCTCCTTGAATATATCATTTTTCTTTTGATTTGTTCAAAGGTACAACATAGAATCTTTGATTCATACACCACATACACCTGATCCTGGAAATTTGAGACTGTGGTGTCCATGAAAATGATGAAATCCGAATATCTAGAATGATCATGGGTCCTTAAACTGAGGTCCATGGACCCAAGGATGTTTAAAGGCCCATGAAGATAGATAGAAAAATAGTATGTAATATATAAGTATAAAATGTTCGTAAATATTTCATCATATTGAAAATAAAATACTTATAAAATATGAAATATTATATAAATTTTTTACTAGTATCTAACTGAAATCTACAATTTCATTTAATTCTGAATGTTGCCAAAAGCAATCATTCTAAGCAGGGAACCATAGGTTTCATCAGACTGCCAAAGGAGTCTATCACTCTATCACACACATGCACACACACACACGCATGCATGCACACAAGCATGTACACACACAGGTAAAGAATTCCTGATCTAACTGAGCAATGGCTAATTGTTAACCAAGTTTTCTGGTCAGCTGAATTTATTCTAGTTGTACACATCTGATCACAGGCTGTATCTATGTACACAAAGTACCTGTGAGAACTGAAGCCAATATCTGACATTTGAAGCCCCTCAATCATTTTTCTACAAATATCTGCTTATCTGGTCCACTTGTCAAAGTCTGTCTTCCAAGGTTTTATCTGTGCACTACTGCACTCCCCTTTATTGAAAGAGGAGTCAGATTTGGATTATTTTGAAACTGGGTAATTACTGAACCAAGGGGCACTGCCATTTCCCCAACCATTAAATTTTACCCATCTCTATAATTCTATAAAATACATAAATTTTATATGTTTATATTTCTGCATATATGTAAACTTATACATATTTGTGTGTGTATCAAATTGAAAGAGATGGAAATAAATGGTAGAGAGGATATAAGAAGACAAGTACACTGATACATTGTTGGTGGAGCTATGAATTGGTCTAATTATTCTTTTACGCCTTCAAAAAGTGACCAAACGTCCACATGCTTTGACCTATATTGTCTATTGCTAAGCATATACATCAAGAAAGTCAAAGACAGACTGAAAAGTCTCATTATGAAAATGAAAATTATGAAAATTGAATGAAAATGAAAAACTGAAAATTATGCAGTTTTGTGGGATGAAAAGAACTAGGAATAAATTGGATGCCCGTGTATTAGGAAACACTTAAACAAATTGTGATATAAGAACACCATAGAATATTAGTATTCTTTAAATAAAGGGACATCAAGTATTCAGAAAATATGAAGATCCCCTGGAGCTGATGCAGGTTACAATATTCAAAATTTTAAAAGCTATCAGTACTCAATGAGTACAATAATATAAATGAAAATCAGATTAAAACAAACAGCAAAACAAAATTGAACAACTTGTCAGTGTTTCTTTAACAAACTATTTTCACATTGATGAATCATTTTCTTAATTTTTATACATTTTATTTCAATATTATCATCATTTTTAGCATTTCCCTACCTTATCCATTAATGCATTCTTTTAAAAAAGGAGAAAAAACAATTCAGAGAAACCAACCAACTACGTATCAATTGTGTAATTATAATAGTCAAAATTTGCCCAGAAAGGTTAGGAAATATGCATCCTTTATTTCATTGCAGCAGCGGAGGATTATGGGTGGGGAATACTGCATATGCAGGCAGACTCAGTCATTGCTTTAGTTGGTTATGCTGATTTTTAAAAATTAATCTTTATTACATGAAAAAAGTTAAGGTGTAGAGGGAATGAGCTCTTCTGTCCTTAGAAATAGATGTTTCAATATCTTATAAGCTCAGTACGAGAAGCCCCATGGTAGGGTGGTCAGAGAGCTGACCCCAGAGCTTAGAAGACAAGAGTTCAAACCTCGTATCAGCACATACTGGTTATGTGACCCTGAGCAAGTCACTCATTCTCTCTGTACTTGAGGCAACTGTCTTAAACTCTAAATTACAGAGTAGGTGCCAATCTTTCAAATGCAGGAGTTCCTTATGCCAGTAAAATAATTGATCAACTCCCTACCCTTAGTAATAAGAATATGGGAATAGGAATATAAGGACCTCCTCCCTCAAAATGGTGCTGCTCTTAAATACTTCATAATCTACTGAGCCAGGAATGTGAATAATGGATCCCATGAGGAGGTCAAAGTAGAGCAATTAGGAATGGCTAAGAGTAAGAACATGAGCTAAGCCTTAAGAGAAGTCCAAGATTCCAAGATGTCAAGGAGAGAGTTGGAATTCATTCTAGATAGGAGGGACAGGCTAAGCAAAAGAAGAGACAAGAGCTCGAGCACTGACTTGGGTAGCCAGACTTGTTAGAGAACCTTAAAAGAAAAAGGAAATCCATCACATTTTATTGTCCTCTAGGGGTGTTTTGAGTGACTGACATGCCATTCCCACTGTCCCCAACAGAAACAGAGCCAACATCACAACAGCGGCAGTTGAAAGTTAAATAATGTGAGATTCATTTGGACTGAAGCTCCCCATATTCCATCCATCTTGCACGACAAAATGTAGTAACATAAAATGGAGAACAGAATGTCACATACATTTTGGCTGCTCATTCCTTTGAACCCAAACTCAGTAAGAAATCCGTTGGGAACTTTACAAGGATTTCTACTTCTCTCAGTCTACCCTCTTGTTTTGCTATGCCTTCAAGGTCTAAAGTTGAGATCAAGAAGTTATAGATAAGTCAATTGATAGTTGCTGAATAAATTGCATTACAGCCGGTAGAATCCCCAGCTAAAATTAAACTGCCCATGGCAAGGCTGTTGTGTAAATAAAACCATTGTTCCTTTGTATATTAAAATTGTGTTTCTCAAACACACAAGAAGAATGGACACAAACTGGACGGGGTGGGGGGTTTGGTTGGACATAGCAACTCATTTAGGACAAAATGATAGCACATAATAAACAGATTTATTGGGTGACTAAAATGAAAATTAAATTCCTGTTAAAATATTTATGTAGATGTGGCTGAAACATTCTGCTGAGACATAAATCAGAGAGGCCTATGGCATTTTGCAGACATAATTCCGCCATTCTTCCTCTGCAAATTTAGTGCTTACAAGATGTTAATGGTGGCTCAGTTTCCAGGACAGTCTCCATAGACTATTTTTGCTCAGCAGGTGGTAAGAATTTGCATTCATATTTCAAATATAAGTCTCTCTCATTACTGGTTTCTTATTTCTTTATGATTTATATCTCTATAAAATCTAGCTACTGCAACAGGGAAAGAGATCTCAAAAAGGCAAATTCTGCATAATATGAACATTTATCATTGCCTTTCTTCGTTTTTTTTTTTCTTTTACTTCATCTCCCAGAAGAGAGGGAAAGTGACATGCAGTGCTTGGAGGAATAAAATGAATTTTCTAACCTAAAAAAAAATCATGCACTTTGAAAAAGCTTTCCAAAATTGAGGGTGTTCTCATTCCCAATGACACTCACAGCAAGTGGCAATATTATTTGCACCATTACCTCAATTTAACTGAGCTGTGATCTTTAAAAAATATATATGTACATTGGAAAGTAAATGCACTTGGATAAGTAATAATTTGTAAGAGTGGTAATCAGTAAAAATCACTAAGTGCTTTTGGTAATAAGAACACACATCAGGAATTGATTTGGCATTTCATGCTGAAGGCAGTTTCAGAGTGGGGACACTAATTTTGTGCTACTTTCAGAACATGATGGTGGCAGTGACTATATCACCATGTATAAGCTTCCATCACTCTACCAACAAACTTCCACCTCTCATTATTGGTAGAAATCATGGCAAAGCAAGACTACTATTTGTTCTTTGTTGTGACCTCACAAGTTTCAACAACTAAAAGAATTTTCTTGAATGATTAAAAAGTTATGAGGAGGTAGAACCAGTGAGTATGCTGGAGTCTGCTCTCACCAGCTCTGAAGAGTCAATTGTTAAATTTTCAGTGTCAACATGTACACCTTGGAAACAGATGAAAGCTACAAATCAGGGCTTGATTTATTGCTCTGTTGATTTCTAAATTTAAGAAAGTGATGGATAAAATGTTAGCAATGAAAATTAAACTTGAAGTGTGTCAGGTGTACTTCTTTTCAGAGAAACAGTTGCTAAATATTTCTTTAGAATGGTACAGTCTTAGAGTCAGAAAGGCCAGAGTTCAAATCCTAGCTCTGATGCACACACTGCCCATGTGACTATGAGCAAGCCATTGAATTTCTCAGTGCCATTGATAACTTTCTAAGAGGGTAAGCAGCAGAGTAGATGCATTGGTAGAGGGAATCTCCTCATCTGATTTTCCTAAACAAGTGAATTCATAAGTCTGAATCAACAAACAGAAACATAAGATCATAAATCTGGAACTTAAATGGCCTTCAGTAGTCACTATTTTAAACCCCTCATTTTAAAGTTAAGAAATCTGGGGTTCAGGGACCTTAAGTGACTCACTCAAGGTTATACAGCCAGCAAGCTATCAAAAACAGGATTTGAATGCTGGTGCTCAAACTTCAAAGCTAGTACTCTTTCTACCAGATCAGACTGTCCAACCTAAGAATTTTTGTTGCTGTTGTGGTTGTTTTACCTTATAGATAGAAAGAGACAGTGAGATGTAGCTAGAAGGGTGCATTTTAAAATTAATGAATTTTAGAACTGGGAAGGACCATGGAGAGCAACTAATTCAAGCCCATTCATTTTGTAACTTCAGAACCTGAGTCCTAGGTGGGTTATGACATTTATCCAGATTCATCCTGCTAATTGGAAGCAGAGCTGAGTCTAGAATCCAGATTTTTTGAAATTCTATTCAGTAATCTTCCTATTCCACCACACAGCTTCCTTTAGTAATAATAAAACTGATTTAAAAATAATAATGTGCTAATTTTACAAGATACCTGTGAGGTAGGTAGTGAATGAATGAATGAATGAATGAATGAATGAATGAATGAATGAATATGCGATTATTAAAACACTTGCTATGGAAAGAACTATGATAAAACTCTGAAGATAAAAGTAGAAAAGTGGACAAAGCCCATGTTCTGAAAGAGCACATCTTCTAATAAGATGACTACACATACAAGAGGTTTCACGTACAACTTAGATGGAAAGGTCTTTCATTCTTTAGGGCAGAACAGCAAAGCAAATCATAATGTGTCTTCTTTAATGTCTTTTGCATGAATAAAATCAATCTTCCTGATTTTGAATGATTTGATGGTTTCTAGGACTCTGGTAGCAAGAATTTTCTTTTCTACATCTTTCATGTTGGAACATTACCACCTAATTAAGCAGTTGGCAGGGTAGATCATCATAAGGATTGTTTTCCAGGATAATGATTGTGGTGCTGGGCTAGAAGCAGGACCAGTGGCCTGAGAAGTATCACCATTCTCAGGAATCTTGGAATTACCTCCCATCTATATCAGTTTGTCAATGACTGGTGATGAGGTCAGTGAAAGTGAGCCCCTCATCCACAGGGATTGTTTCCTTCAGATACGATGGTGATGGGCAGGCTAAGAGCAGGACAAGTGTTCTGGAGGGCCTGCTGTTTCCAGTGCCTTGGGGTTGATGTTCCTAGGCTGTTTCCATCAGGATCTCAGAGAAAGTGGTGATGATGTATTTGACTTATCCATCACACATGAGTTCATGTTGACTCCGGTCTCTCTTATGCTACTTTGCTGCTTCAGTTAGGCTGACTCCCATGTCCTGTGGGTAGCAGATGATCACCAATGGATATATCATAACAATAAAGAAACTGGGGGTTCAAGAAATTAAGTGACTTTCTAATTAAGTATACTCCAGGAATATAATCCAGTGTTTCTCAAAGTGGTAATCAGGGGAGTTAAGGAGAAAGGTAGCTGGAGAGTATCCAAAGGTGAGTGATGAGTCTGTAGAAGTGTCTCAAGAATAATTAAACCTTTTAGAATCCCTGGATCCTATCAAGGCACAACTTAGGTGACATCACTTAAAAAAGTACTCTAAGCCCCTTTATCCCTCTCTCCCTTACCTCTTCTTCCTTCCCTTTCTTCTCTCCTTGCCATTTCTCTGTGTCTGCATTTATCTCTATCTCTGAGTCTCTTTCTCTATCTCTGTTTCTCTCCACCTCTATATCTTGTTCTCTGTCTCTCTATCTCTGTCTCTCCCTCCCTGTCTTTCATATTCACTCATGTGTGTGCCTTATCCCTCCCAATAGAATGTTACCTCTTTGAGGGTATGGACAGTTCTATTTTTGCTTTGTATTCCCAATATCTACATAGCACTGTGTTTTACGCATAGTGGAGACTTAATAAATAGTTGTCAAATTGGACTTGTTGCTATCTAGTCCAGAAAAGAGAAGACTCAGAAGACATGATAGCCATCGTCAAGTATTTGACAATAACCATCACTGAAAAAAGGACTAAGCTTGCTCTAATTGGCTTCAGAGGGAAGAAATAAATATTGGAACTACATGTTGCGAAAAAGGAAATTTCAGTTCAGTGAAAAGGGAAACTACTTATAATTACTTTTGTCCAAAGGAGCAATTGATTTTCCTGGAAGGTAATGGGGTCAGTCCTCAAACAAAGACCAGATGCCCACTTGCAATGAAAATTATAGAAGGCATCCTTGCTAGGTGGTGGGAGGTGGAGGAAAATGGCCTTCAAGATCCATTCCAATTCAGAAATGATGGGATTCAGCAGGGATATTCAGAAGAGTTCCATAGCACTCCGCTGTAAGCTAATTTATTTAATCAAATTCAATCTGATTCTTCACCTGCTCAGCTCCCCCCACAACTCTTAAGATAATATCAATCAAGAAAATTGAAAATATGCTAAAGGATACAAATTGCTAATGTTCATAGATATGCCAAAACTATGGGAAATCCATGCAGAACTCTAATCAAAGAGGAAGGCTCAGAAGGGTGTTATTTTTTTTTCTGTCAAAAACCTGGCAACCATCATCCTACCAATCCTTTGTGCACATAACTTGCCAGTCAACATAAGTGATCAGCTATGGGGAATACATTAATCCAAAGCTTATTGATGACAATTTCCTAAATGGCTTAGTACCTTTTTCATTGTAGAAACAACCATTTGTCTCCTGTTAATATAGAATCCTAATAATATGGTCCTGGAGGGTACATCAGAGCACATCTGATCAAGTGCATACCTAATCATGAATTGGCTCTGCAACCTCTTGTTAACAAGAGGTCATTCTGCCTTTACTTAAAGACCTCCAGTGATGGGGAGTCCATTCCCTTCAAAGACCACCCATTCTATTTTACCACTAGTCTAATTGTAATGACTTTTTGCATACAGAATCCCCTCTGTATTACTTTCCCAACCTATATTAGAACTGAACCCCCAGGGTTGAAACTTCTTCCAAGTTTTGTGGTCATTGTTGAGTTATTTCAGTCATATCTGACTCTCCATGATCCCATCTGGGGTTTTCTTGACCAAGATACTGAAATGGTTTACCATTTTCCAGGTCATTTTACAGACAAGAAACTGGGGCAAACATCCAGGGTCACACAGCTAGTAAGTATCTAAAGAAAAATTTGAACTTGAGTCCTCCTTACTTCAAGGTCAGCACTCTCAACTTTTAGGAGGTATTCTTGAGGTATGCATACATGATAATAATATCTTAGTACCACAGAATCATAGAGTTCTATTAGTAGGGTACCTTAGAGGCCTCAAACTATAGTTCACACAAAAACCCCTGTCAGTCTGCTTCCCACTATCAATCAGTCAGTAGACAAAATTGGCTCTTAGAAAAGATATTTACTAAGATGGCATAATAGCAACAAATAAAACCCTCAACCCCATAAATATAGGGAACACTCCCCTGAAATATATTTAATGTCTATGGGAAGAATAAGTACAAATTTAGAACACTGAATTACTGCAATAGACATGCACAGGACATATGAGCAAAGAAACTCACAAATCTGGTATTACAGATCTGGACTCCTCATGTAGTCTTCACAACGTTCCTTCTGATTATGGTATTGGTTGAGTAAGCTACTCAGATGGACTACCAGAATCTTTCATTTTCTCAATTCACCTATTGATTTCTAGGACTAGCTCTCTCTCTCTTAAGTCCATTGTCAGCTCCTTTTCCTGCTTCCAGAGGTCTAATCCCATAAAACTGCTTCCTCCCTAGAGTGACTACTCCTCTGGAGTAATGTCTGTGTTGGATGTCTCTGTCAGGCCAATTCTGTCTCAAACTCTCTTTAAGTGACTATCCAACTATTACATGGCATGTTTTCTCCTGGGTGAGTAACTCTGCTACTAGACACCATGACTTATGAGAAGGAGAAAAGAAATCTCCCTTTCTATCCCTGCTGTAGTCTCTCCTACAAGCAGCTCCTAACTTGAATTCACTAAAACTAATGAACTCACCTAAGGCTTAGATATTTAAATCTCTGAAAATGCACACCAAACTTTTGCTTGTCCATGAATTTGCTCCCTTCAATTCTAGAGAACACTTCACATTTCAAAAAAGGACCCCATGGTTTGGGCAATTTAATATGCATTAATACTTCACTACATGTTATCAATTATTTTCTTTCCATGACTACATCAAATATGGGGGTGGGCTCCTCTGTCCTCGACACTTAAATCTACCTCTGTAGATCTGTCTACAACTTCCTTCTTGCTGTCCCCTCTGGTTTCCATTGGAACAAATCAAATTTGTCTTCCAGGTTAGCTCTTCAAAAATACTTAAGAGAAGTATAGTGCGCCCCAAAATGTTCTTGTTTCCAGGAAAACAATTCCCAGTCACTTGAGAAATCATCATATAGTATTACCTAGGGAACCATTAACATCCTTGTCATCTGCCTTTGGATATTTTTCCCCTCACCAATGTCCTTCTTCAAATGGAGTATCCAAAACTGAACAAATAAAATCATTAAATCTCAGTATTGGAAAGGAACCAGAGGCATCTAATCTGATCCATATCTAGACAAGAGACCCTTCTACAATATGAATGAATGAAATAGCATTTAGCAAGTATCTATTATGTGTAAAGTACTGTGGTAAGTGCTAGAGATACCAATAGAAAAAATAATTTGGTTCCTGCTCTCAAGGAGCTCACATTCTCACGGGGGTGACAACATACAAGAAAGTTTATAGCTATAAGAGTGCAACAGTAAAGCCGAAAAGCAAGCAGTTTCTTTCATGTCAATTCCTTATTAAAATAATATCAGTTTCTGATGTTGAACCATTTGTCCATGTCAGAAGGTGGTAGTGATAGGTTTTTTTTTTTTCTGGGTTTCAAGTAGCTATGGCTGCTGCTGAAGTTGCTTCCCGTGTGGATAGCTATGGATGCTAGATCATAAACAGAAGTGAGTGGTCTGTGCCAGGCGTAGGGGTGGGAGTGGTGCTAACATTTAATTATCTGTTGATGGCAGTTGGGCAGAAGCTCACATTGGCATCATTGGATATGGTATGCTACTTCACCAGAGTGATTGCTTCCCTCAGAAATTACTGCAGGGTCTATGCTAGAAGCAGGGTCAGTGTTCTGGGTGGGGGGAGGGGTTTACTGCTATTCCCAAGGCTTTCGCTTTGGGAGTTCTAAATTATTTGCTGAGGGGAGGTGGTGGTGGTTTCATTCACCTCTTGCCTTACCCTCAGAATGCCTTGATACTTCATCTAAGCTGTCCCATACATAACAGTTGAAGGGCAATTGGTGAGGATGTTTGACCCTTTATTCCCAAGATTTCAAAGGTTAGACCAGGGAATTGCAACTTTTATGGATCAAGAAAAGTTTTGATCAAGGGTTCTATGATGGATTACGTGTCTATTGTTTGAGTACCAGTTTGGCTAAATAGGGAGATGTTAATCAACAGGGCGAAGAATGAAGATGTCTTGTCAATGATCTTTTCAGTCATATGAGAACTATAATTTGCATCTATAGAGGAAAGACCCACCCTGATGAAATTCATATTCCTGAATAATTGAAGTATCCCTCTCATGGGCAAAAAAGAAAGAAAAAATAAAGGAAGGAAGAAAGACAGGAAGGGAGGAAAACAAAAGGAAGGAAGGAAAGAAGGGAAGGAAGGAAGGAAGGAAGGAAGGAAGGAAGGAAGGAAGGAAGGAAGGAAGGAAGGAAGGAAGGAAGGAAGGAAGGAAGGGAAGGGAAGGGAAGGGAAGGGAAGGGAAGGGAAGGGAAGGGAAGGGAAGGGAAGGGAAGGAAAGGAAAGGAAAGGAAAGGAAAGGAAAGGAAAGGAAAGGAAAGGAAAGGAAAGGAAAGGAAAGGAAAGGAAAGGAAAGGAAAGGAAAGGAAAGGAAAGGAAAGGAAAGGAAAGGAAAGGAGGAAGAAAATGAAAGTGAAGTATTTTGAATAGTGCTAAATCTTATTAAAATGTGAGAAACTTTTAAGAATACCCTTCTTTTGTCAGACAAGAGACTGAGTCATACATACTCACATTCTACCTTAAACTGTGACATCACTGGATGTGGGAAAGAATGCTGATTTCCTTAACAGACACTATCTTCAAAAAGTAAAGCTACAAATCCCAGATCTGCATTCAGTGTACATTCTGAAAACATTCTGTAGTAGCAGTTTAAATTCTGCCATTATATATTTATTCCTTTAGTTTAACAGGAATAGAAAAAATGGGCTAGATACCTTAGAAACCTTACTTCTGGAATCCCATTCTCAACGTGCTTCATTTAGAGGCCTAATATGAATAGGTTCCCCTAGGTTACTAAATTGGAAAAATTATAACTAAATTTCCTAGTAAAATCCCAACTAAGGTTACATTCAAACTTTTTTATAATATCATAGATAGAAACATATTTAAGGTCATCTGGAAAGATGTATGTGTGCATGGATATATCTATATACACACATATATTATATATATATACATACATACACACATGAATGATCTAACCATTTTTTTTTATTTTGCAGCTTTAAATATTGTCGGATAGGACCAGTCATCTTTACAAGGCCATACTAATAACCTTGAAAGGAATATGCCTATACTCCATCTCCCAGATATTCAGATAAAAGTTCAAGAACTTGATAATTCTTCCAGTTGCAGAGCAATTGAAGAATTGAAAGAATTGCAGAAAAGAAAGACTCGAATTCATTGTCTATGACCCCAGAGCTAATTCCCTGAAGCTCAAGAATTCATAGTAGTTCTTTAACCTTTTCCTTAATTGTATAATATAAGGCAATATTTTTGTCCTAATCAAGACAAACTTTCCCTTCCCATCATTCCCTGTTGAATTATAAATGTTCTAAAAGGTTATAGCTTTTATCCCTGTCAAAATATTATTAATACAAGTAAAAAATCTATATTCTGTGAGATGGAGTTTGTCTTTTGACAAGACTGAATTCTAGTGAATTAGGAAGTAAACTCTTTTTTTTTCAGTCTCACCTATGGGTTGTGTGTTGTAGGAATTACAAGCTAGATAGAGACTATCTTTTGTTGGGGAAGAATGGGGAGAAAATAAGTATGTGCAGAGAACTATAATTTTTTTGGTGGAGAGAACTTATTGTAGGAAAATTCCTTCCACCAGTGCAAAGATCTGCAGTGTATTCTCTGAAAAGCCACGTGGAGCCCTCTGAGTTTAAGGGACTTGTTCACGGCCACATAATTAGCATCTATGAAAGATAGGGCCTGAACCCAGGTTTTCCAGACTCCAAGCCTGGTGTCTCCCACCAACACAATTCTCTACAATGCAGGAGTTTAGATTAAATGCCCACAACCTAACAGATTCTTAAACACATTTCTTTGTAAGAGGAAGTGTTATGAGATGGCAGGATCATTTGCCTTAAAGTTAGGAAATGCCTGAATTCAAATCCCACTCTGATATCCCCTAGTCATGTGACCCTTGAACAAATCATTTAACCTCTCTCTGTCTCAGTTTATTTATCTATAAAGATTATACTTGTATTTACTACCTATGAGGATGAATTGACAGTCAACATGCATTTATTAAGAACCTAATATGTATGGAAAAGGGCAGTTAGATGGCACAGTGGATAGAGTACCAGATCTGCAGTCAAGAAAACCTGAGTTCAAATCCAGCCTCAGGCACTTGCTAGCTGTATGAGACTGGGGAAGTCACTTAACTCTGTTTGCCTTGGTTTCCTCATGTGTAAGATGAGTTGGAAAAGTAAATGGCCAACCACCCTAGTATCTTTCCCAAGAAAATACCAAATGGGGTCATGAAGAGTTGGACATGACTGAAAGGACTAGAAAACAACAATGCCCTTTACCAAGCTCAACACATGATATGACTCAGTTACCATTATGTTTTTAAATATTTCACTTTGATTATTGACTATTTCAATGCGGATATATGAGAAGTTGTTCTCTGATACCGTTTTCAGTCTGGTCCCATACTTTTTTTCTCACCTCTCAGGTTAGCTATCCAAGGTCTCTGTTTGGTGACTTCAGAGATTCTCTCCTTATTAAGTCCCTTCTGGACTTTGCTGCAGTTGTTATTCAGTCACTGTAGTCATATCCAACTTTTCATGACCTCATTGGGGTGGTCTTAGAAGAGATACTGGAGTGGTTTGCCATTTCCTTCTCCAGTTCATTTGACAGATGAGGAAACTGAGGAAAACAGAGTTAAGTGACTTGCCCAGGGTCACACAGCTAGTAAGTGGCTGAGGCTAGGATTGAACTCAAGAAGAAGAGTCGTTCTGACTCCAAGCCTGACATTCTAGCCAGTGCACCACCCATCTGCCTCTTTATGGGTTAGAATTTGTTTTCTCTTCACTATCTAAGGATCTGAACATTGTAATGATAGATGTAATCTGCACACTAAACCAATACTCATCCATTCCTGCACTCACCACTACTCTAGCCATTCTTATAAATTGACATGAAATAAACAAAGTCATCCTAAAGAAAAAAATCCTTCCCTTGCTCCTCAGACCACTATGGCTATTGACTGCTATCTTCCCCATGCATTGCCAAACTGCTGGAGGGAGTATTGGTTCTACATTTGTGGCTTCTCCTTTCTCACCAGGTACTCACTTCTTAATCCAGGGAAATAAAGTTGACAACCACACTGTTCTCCTGAAGCTAATTTCTTAAAGGTCACTAACGGCATCTTCATTGCCAAATCCACCAGCATTTTATTTCTGTCTTCATGCTCCAGTGACCTCCATGAAGCTTGATATCTTTGACCATCCTTCCTTCTCTATTCTCTCTGCAGCCTCAATCTCTATGCCTTTCACTGGCTGCAGACTGGGATTCCCTCCCTGCTCTAAAATGTCTCTTGGAATCCCTTTGAGAATTTGATAAAAGCCTTCTGCATCAGACTTTTTATGATCTCTTGAGGTTCCATTGCCTTCCCCTCTAACACTGTTGGTTTTGTTAAGTCATTTTTCAGTCATGGCTGACTCTTTGTGATCCTCCTAGGGGCTTTTCTTGTGTTTTGTATATATCCATATCCATATGTATGTGCTTTATGTATACTTGCATATCAATATATTGCCTCTCTGATTAGACTGGACAGTCCTTGAGGACAAGGGTCTGTTTCCATTGTGTTTCTATCCCTAATACTTAGCATTGTGTTTGGTGCATAGTGTATACTTAGCAAATGCCCAATTATTTGCTTGCTTGCTTCATTTCCATACCACTGGATTTTCATAGTTCACTTTCTATGACCTTTCCTTTGTCTTCCTGGATTCTTATTCTTTTGTCTATCCCGGGTCCTCTTCTCTTATCTAGCTATGGTTTCCCCCTTGGAATTTTCATCATTATAATGACTTTGGTGCATCTATGAAGACTATTTCCAAGTCACCTCCAACCTCTTCTTAGAGTTCCAGGCCAATATTTCCCAGTCTTATTGAATATTGCCATCTCTATGTCCTTCAGCACCTTAAGTTCAACATGGCCAAAATGACCCTTGTTATCTTTCTCCAAACCTTCTCAGTTTTTGGTAATAATATTACCGATCTTCCCAGTCATCAAAGCCTGTAACCTCAGTCATCTTTGACTTCTCTCCTTTACTTTTGACATTCAATTACTTGCCTAGCCCTGGTAATCCCATTTCCACAATATCTCTGCAATTCATCTGCTCCTTTTCATTTTCTTTGAAACCACTTTCAGATTAGGTTATCACATCAAATGAGAAAATACATGTAAAATCCTTTGAAAAACTTTAAATGCCTCATCATCTCTTCTTATCTGGTCTATGAAAATACTAAGTAGTCTTTCTGCTTCCAAAATAGCTCTGACTATTCACAATGCTGCTGTTAATTCTCCTAATATTATTCCTTTATACAGAAATATCTAATAATTATTCATAGAATAATTCAGTGGCAAGTGCATGGGGTTTAGAACCAACTCTGGGTTCAAGTTACAGTTTAATATCCCTGTAATCTTGTTCAAATCAGTTCAGTTCTCAGACAGCTACCACACACAATGGATATAGAGCTGAACCTGGAGACTGGAAAACCTGTGTTTAATCTTGCCTCCTCTACTTGTATCTGTGTTATCCGGAGTAAGTCATTTAAGTCACAAACTCCTTAAGGCTCTTTTATTTATACTTAAAATGTGTAATCGCAGATAATATATAAAGTGCTTGGCAAACTTGAAAGTGCTATATAAATGTAGCTGTTTTCTGGCCTCAGTTTCTTCATCTGTAAAATGATGAGGGTTATAGCTCTAAATCTATGACTGCCTATTCAATAAAATGCATAGCCCAATCCAACTATTTGGGTATTTCTGCAATTCATTTTTACCCTAATTTCCCATCCTTAATGTATACCACTTCCCTTAGTTCACTCTATATTCCAGCAAATCTAGGCTACTCTGTATCTACTGATTCTTTTCTTTTTCTGATCTCCGTTCCTTTGCTCATGTTATACTTCTGCCTGGAATAGACTAACAGGGGTGGGGAACCTGTTACCTCGAAAGCACATATGGCCTCAAGGCCACAGGTTCCCCACCCCTGGATCAATCTAACCATACTGATACAGTGGAAGGAGTAGGTGCTCTTGAGTAAAAGCACGTAGGTCTTTGTATTCGCTGCAAACTGAATGTTTTCCCTTCTCTAATCTGCCTATGTCTTTGCATTGTTGGAATGTTCTCTCTCTCCTCAAATCTGTCTCTTGGCATCCCATCAAGATTTGGGATAAGAGCCTTCCTCTATGTGAGGGCAAGTCAATAGACAGAGGCTTCCCTAGGGAGTCACAACTTCCACAAACCATAGTTTCGCATCTGTAAAATGAGGGAATTGGATGAGACAACCTAACCCTAACCATTCCAACTCTAGAGGTATGATCCTACAGCCATCATTACTTAATACAAATATACGTCAGTCAAAAATCCTCCCTTCATTCAAGACCAAATTTGCCATATTGTAATTTGATCAAATGAATTCTCAGTTTAACTAGAAAATTGATTGACCTCTGGGGTAGGTATCATTTGTCCAAGTAATTTATGTTTCTTACTCTATCAAGTATCACAGTTAGCAAAAGAAAAAAAATCCTTCCTCATAAAGAACCTCTGGGTCAAAATTGTGTTCTCTGACACAGATGTTGTACTTCTAAACAGAAAAGGCAAAGTATTACCACTCCCCATATTGGGTTTTCCCAATTTTTCACCAATGGTTTGTCATTGTAGTCAGTGTGGGACCTCAGGAGGTCTCTCATGTGGGCAGGAAAACTTTGAAATCCAAATAACTTTAATAATCTGTATCTCATCCAAATTTTCAGGTTTAATTTATGTTCTAGGCAAAAACATCACCAGTGAAATCCTTTTAAGAGAAAGTGACTGAGCTAATAAAACACCTTTAAAAAAGATTCTTTGCATTTTAACTTTCTGAAATTCTTCCTATAATCTGATATTCTGCAGCTAATGTACATCTGCATATCTACCCAGCTTCAGCAAGGCATACAAGTCAGGACTTCTTCACTCTAGACAAATGGAGAGCTGATTATGAGATCAGGTATATTGCTGAGCTGCAGTTCTGTGCTGAATTCCGATGGGAAGTGAAGGCATTTCCTGTTGTGATTCCTCAGCTACCCTTAGAACCTGAGAGAGTACAGAGAGATCAAAAGACACTGAAACTGCTAGGTTTTATATCCTTGTCTATAAAGATGCCCATAAGGACAAATAGGGACAGCTAGGTGGCTCAGTGGATAGATTCCAGGCTTAGAGCCAGGAAGACTCATCTTCCTGGGTTCAAATCCGCCCTCAGACACTTACTAGATGTGTGACCCTGGGCAAGTCACTTCACCTTTTTTGCCTTAGCTCCCCATCTTTAAAATGAGCTGGAGAAGAAAATAGCCAATCACTCCAGTATTTTTGCCAAGAAAACTCCAAATGGGGTCACAAAGAGTCAGACATCACTCAAACAACTGAACTAGAAAAGCAAAATAATAATTGGATCCCTAATGTTTGCTTTCAGAATGTCCCTTGAAATCTTCACAAATTACAGATTTTCCATGATATTAGTAGCTGGCATTTATGTGATCCTATAAAAATGGCAAAGTGTTCAGATACATGTATCAGGAAGCACCCTGACATACACAGAGGTAGAGGGAGCTGCTATCACAGGTTCTTAGATCTTGATTTATAAAAAGGACAACTTTCAAGGGGTCAACAATCACTTTAATTACATTCTACATACTGGGACCAATAGACAGGCTTCTAATTGCCTGTCCATTACATACATACATACATAGTAACCAGAGGGAAGCACCAACATCTGGGTTTTCAAAGCTGAGGGCTGCTTAGTGGCTTCTCAGAGTCTAATATGGCATACAAATCTTCTTCCAAAACTAAACCCCAAAGCAAAATCTTCACTCAGAGCATATACACTCTTTTCAGAACCAAAGGACACAAACCCCTTATGAACCAATGCCTCATTAACAATCAGCAAAAGGTGTGGACCTTAATCAGAAATGAGTCTCCCCTAATCAATAGCCCCACCTAAGGCCTATCAATGGTTGTGGAAGATTTTAAGTGTCATTTAAGTATACATATTTGTGTATATGACCATGAAAATCTATCTATTATGACAAACTGTTTCCTGTCTTACTCTCTGTGACCCCATATGGGTTTTTTTGGAAAAGATACTAAAGTGGTTCACCATTTCCTTCTCCACTCACTTTACAGATGAGGAAACTGAGACATCAGAGTTAAAAGACTCAATTGGGGTCACACAGCTAGTAAGTATCTGAAGCCAGATTTGAACTCACAAAGATTCCAGATCTGCCACTCTAACTACTATGCCATCTTCCTGTCCAAAAAATCCAGTATGAGATAATGGGTATGGAAACAAGCCCAATTTTATCTGGTCAAATAACAACAATAATTAGCATCTCTGATCCATTACAGAATATGCTGGAATAGGTATGAAAATAATTGCTTGTGATCATCATCCTAAGCTACAACACTATCCAACTTACCTGAGCATTCATATCTTAAAGGTTCATGCCCCTATATAGTTGAAATACCAATTTGGTAACTAGACTATCTATGGAGCCTGGCAAATCTCTTCACCTCTCTGTGATTCAAGTCACTCCATATGACTTAGTAGCTAAGTCAAAAGTGGGTTGGATCTGATAGATGGAGCTCAGCATTTCCTAAGGTGATACAACCTCAGAACCCTTTTCACAAGGACAAAGACCAGGCCTTCATATTTCCTGTCTTCTTTTGGGCCTCTGAGTCTCTGTTATGACAGAGTATACAAAGAGAAGATTATTTCCAAGAAATAGTCCTTCAGGCCTGGGTATCCTTATCCCCATCGATTTTTATGTTCAGTATGATTAATTTTAATTTTGCTTCTGCCCCAAGGTCGCCATACAGCAGATCAATAAAGCTATAATTTAAAACTTTAGCTGAAGTGAAGCTATGCCTACATACCTTTGAATAGCTAAGATCGGGCCCTTCAACTTGCTTAGTGATTAAGTAGCTTCCTGTATTTATGGTATCAAACTGTCTCTGTGACTTTGGAAATGTACAAACATAATTTTTCGGAGTGAACTCCAGGCCATACCTTCCAGACTGTAATCCTTATTTCTAATAGTATTCTCGATATTTTTACATGAATGTTCCACTGAAACAGGAAACTAGAGTGGGACAGTGGTATCAAACATGCCACCTACTGGCCCCCATTCAGCCCACAACCAAATAGGACTCACTCCCAAGTGCAGATTAAAATGTAATTGGAGAATATTTAATAAAACAAATAAAAATAAAATAAATAAGAATAATTTAAACTTGTGATTTTCTAAGTCAATATACAGGCTACAAGGATCCCTTTTTATTGAAGTTTGACACCACTGGTGTAGGGGATAGCGTATAGGTCTTGGCACTAGAAAACCTGAGTTCAAATTATACCTTTAACATTTATGAGCTGTGAGATCATGGAAAAAATCACCTAATGTAAATGTACCTGTATTTGTCTCAAATATAGCCTGTATTTATTTCTGAACGTATACCTCACCCCAAACCCCATTAAGTTTAAGCTCCTTAAGGACAAGGACTCTTCTCAGAGAATTTTAAGACTCAAAGATGTAACAACAGAAGGAACTTCAGAAGCTACTTGGGGAAACTCATTTTTTTTCTTTTACAAAAAAAGGAACTGAGGCCCATGGAAGTTAAAGAACTTGCCCAAAATCACACTGATAGTAGGAATCAGAGGTAGGATCTGAACACAGGTTCTTTGATTCTAGAGCCAGTGTGCTTTCTACTATACTACACTATTTGATTTTTGTCTTTTGATGCTTATACCCTGGCATAGTGCCTAACATGGAGTAGGTCCTCAACAAATATATATTGCTGTTCAGTCATGACCTTATTAACTATACTATCTATGGAGTTTTCTTGCCAAAGATAGTGGAATGGTTTGCTATTTCCTTCTCTAGTAGATTAAGGCAGAGAAGTTAAGGGACTTGACTAGGATCACACAGCTAGTAAATGGCTGAATTCAGGTCTTCTCGACTTTAGTCTCAACACTCTATCAAATGAGCCACCTCACTGCCTCCTACAATAAACATTTAATGACTCCTTAATAAATACTTCTTGATCAGTTATTGAAAGGCAATTTCCTTCCACCTATTTACAGAAAGCAGACCAATTGAGAAAATCACATCTTCTGTATTAACATTCCACTATCAGCTCAAACTGAATATATATAAAACTGAGTTCCTTTTCTCCCTCCAAAATTGAACGTCCACCCTGCCCTCTCTTCACTGTTTATGCCACACCATTTTCTCAGTTTCCCAGGTTCAAAATCTTGGCATCATCTTTCTTTCTTCCTTTTCCCCCATTTTCCCTATCCAAATAAGTCACTGGCTAATATTGATTCTTCAAAACTCCCCACATCCACCACCTGCTTTCCATTATCCCTGCCTACATCCTCATTTACTTATTACCTTTCACCTGAACCATTGCAACTGGATACCTTGCCTGAGTCTCTTATCCCCAACCAATTCAATCTACAGATTTCTGCCTGGAATAATCACTACACCAAGGACTTATGTGTTTTAGGTGGCATTGGAACTCATTCCACTATCCAGATAGCAATCCATTATTAGCTCAAGAGAGAAGTCTTAAAGATGTATATGTGGCTCAAGAGAAGAAATTTGGGATTTTCTTTTACTACGCATATGATTTCATTGGTGTAGGCAACTCCTGGTCTGGAAGCATCTCTATTTCATTGTGTGGTTGAATGATACCTTAAAAAGCTTGACTACCACACACCAAGAGGCATTTCAATAGTGCTCATTAATTTAGCTCATTAAGAGCTAAAACTTTTACACATCTTCTTGGAGCAATATCAATTTTTAATAAAAATACAACAAAAGACAACAATTCATACAACTTTATAGTAACTGTTTTAAGAAATGTTAGTAGCCTGAGCGTGAAGCATCAGTGGATGTATTGGAATTCAGGTATCTCCTTCACCATCTGGCTTGGAAAGGAAAGCTTCCCTTTCCCACGTACTGTTCCAGACGATCTTGCCTCCTTTCTGTTTCCCTTAAGTGATGTTCCACCTTCTGTTTCCATCGTTTTGCACAGGCTGTCCCTCCTTCCTAGAATGTAGTCCTTCCTCTCTTCTGCTTTTGAAAGCCTTACCTAGTTTTCTTCAAGGCTCACTTAAAGCTCCACCTCCTACAAGAGACCTATACTGATTCCTGAGCAGTATTTTCATACATACACACAAATAACATATATATATGATATATACACATGTGTATATGTATGTATGTATTTATATATGTATGTGTGTATATTTATACAGACATACAGATATATACATGTGGAGAGAGAAAGAGAGGGAGAGATTCCCCTTCCACCCACTAGCTCCTTCTCCTTGAAGGAAGGTACCACTATCTTTAAGGGGCAGCTAGCTGGTGCAATGGATAGAGTGCCAGGCCCAGTCAGGATGGACCTGAGTTCAAATCTGGCCTCAGATACTAGTTGTGTGACCCTAGGCAAGTCACTTAACCCTTTTTGCCTTAGTTTTCTCATTTGTAAAATGAGCTGGAGAAGGAAATGGCAACCCACTCCAGTATCTTCACCAAGAAAACCGCCAATGGGGTCATGAGCAGTCAGACGCAGCTGAACAACAACACTATTATCTTTTGATCTTTGTATCCCCAGTGCCTAGCACAGTACCTGGCCCATAGTAGGTGCTTAATAAAGGCTTCTTGTTTCCAAATGCAGCTCTTCTCTCCTTGACCACACAGCCTAACCATAATTAGAAACACTCTGTAGTGTTTCTTCTCTCCTCATATAGCACCTTTCTAGAGTTCTTTCATATTCCTTAGAAATGTAAGTCCCTTTAATATGTTCCAAACCACAAATAAGGCTTTACTGTAACATTAAATGTTCAGTTGTTCTCCATAATTCTTTGCAAATCATATAGTGTCAACTGTAACTCTGTACCCATCCAGTGGCTAAATACTTTATTTCAAAGTAGCAAAACCAGATTCATTTCTGAAAGCATAGACCAGAATAGGGTGGACATGGTAGATATTGTGATATTTTTGTGTTCAGAGATTTTCTCCCTTTCTTCAACTTTAAAGATTTTATCTCAGATGCAATCTATTGAGTCTCACCTTTGGAGAAAATAAGACCCTGAAACAATTTGGTTGAAAGATCACACATTCTACATTTGTGAGACCATATCAGAGCTTGCTGGCAAATAGTAGGCTAGTGAAAAGGAAGTAGGGTTAATACAGTGAACTTTTGGCAATACAGAACTGGTCAGTTTCATGCAATGAAGAGAAACAAATTCAAGATGATCCCAGGAAACCTTTACTGAGCTAAGAAGAAGGTGACCAGGGGAGTTATCAGCCCAGCCAGATGAACAATAACAATCGCCTGTGACCTAAACAAGACCAGATTTGAGATCTCTGGGTGTGCTCCCCTAGCTTTTTAAAGGCTCCTCCTGTGCAACAGTGCCCCCTCCTGGTCATTCAAGAAATGCTGCCATCCTAGTCTGGTAAGCCACCAGGTCTGGTTCTCAATCCATAAGGTTAATATAGTTGGTCACAAAGTAAGATTTCAAAAGGGATTTCAAAAGAAAAAGAGTCCCCTTCTTGGCCCTTAGGCTTCCTTTTTAACTGTGAGGTGGGAAAATATCAGCTTCTCATATTTCTCAGAGCGTAGCAGAACTGAGAACTGGATCTAGCGCGAGAAAGATTTGAGTTCAAGAGGGTCCTCTGACATTTACCATTGACCTGAATTCAAATGGTTCCTCTGACATTTTTCCCTTTGACTTGAATTTAAAAGGCTCTTCTGACACTTACCTTGTGATCATGGGAAAATCATTCCCCTTCTCTGAGCCTCATTTTCCTCATCTAAAAAATAAGTATAATAGGATTAGAAACTACTCATGTGATTTCACTGGTACAGGAATCTCCCAGGAGAGAAACCTTTCCTCCTACACAAGTCAACACCTTCTCTGCAATTTATTGTCTTAGATAGGGTGGACAACCTGTGTCCTCGAGGTCACTTGTGGCCCTCTAGGCCCTCAAGTGTGATCCTTTGACTGAATTCCACCTTCACTTAACAACTCCTTTTATTAAGGGTATTCGCTCTGTGAAGTTTGGACTCCGTCTAAAGGTTGCACCCAAGGACCTAGAAGGCCACATGTCACCCCAAGACCACATGTTCTCCACCCCTGGTCTTAGAGAATTGCCTGCATGAAAGAGGCAATTTCTGAGTACTTTGAAGGACCTAGCATGGGTAGTGCAACTTTTTCTTATCCATAAGGCAAAGAGAAGAGAAATTGGATGAAAAATGTTATTTCAAAGAAATTGATTGCATCAATTGATGTGCCTAGCTCCTATATTATTAAATGATTTATTGAAGTCCACATATCCAGTATGTGGGACTTAAACCCAAGATCTGAGTATGACTCTCCATCCATAATGCAACACAACCACTTACAGTATCATGCCTCCCTTAGTATCATACTTATAGTATTATGGCTTGGTAGAAATCCCCAGAAAACTGGCATGGTGCAGTGGAGAAAGGAGCTGACCTTGAAGTCAGGGCAGACTTATATTCAAATCTTGCCTTCAACACGTGCTGGTGATGTGACCCTGGACAAGTCATACTACAACACGTTGCCCCCTTAGTCATTGTCTAAAGACAGGTGCCAGTCTGCTCTGGCATGTATCTCGAATATCCATGGTTGTTTATGCGTTGTCTCCCTGACTAGAATGTGAGATCCCTCAAGGTAGGGACCATTGTATTTGGGTTCTGTTTGTTTGTTTATCTCCAGCAGTGAGGTATTGCAACTGGCACATAGTAAATATTTAATACAAACTGTGAACTAACCGAGGTCTATTCCCCTCCCAAAACAAACACCTGTAGGATCTCCCTCTTTATGGTGGTTCCTCAATGAAATAGTGTGCATAGAACGCTTGGAGAACTTTGAAATGTTATAGGAGCCTAGCTGTTCTCCCACAGTTACACAGATTTAATCCAATAGCCAGAGAATCATGGGAAAAGTGTCCATCACACACAAGTTTTTGCAAAAGAAGAAAGAAAGTATTTGAGATATAAATGTTTCTCCTTCTACATTCCTTTGGGTAAAGCACTACCTGCCACCCACACAGACCTCAGACATTTATAAGGGCAGAGGTTCCTCCACATGATAAGGAAATATACTTTGGGGGACAATTTTCTTTGCCAGCTCTCTTTTTGCTGAGGGGAGTGAGTGGCTCACTCAACTCTTTTTTTTTTTTTTTTGTTTTTGATGTGAGTGTCACAGTCATGACAGGTTGAGGCTCTAAGGGTACCGATTAACCTGGTTCTCCTGCTCTGATGTTGCTGATATATCTCAGCACCCGAGGCCACTGCCTCTTCCCGGCCTTAGCCTTTGTAGATTCCTCCCAGAATTCCTTTACGTGTGACTATTTCTGTCCTACTCACTTTGCAGCAGGAGGAACAACACCACGTGGGTGATTTGGTATTAGACTGTGACTCCACAGCACAGGTAAACTTTTTGCTTTTCTGAAAGCCCAAGTACTTAACTCAGAATCTGCCTGTCCAGGATTCAAATATTTTAGCAACTCATTCAGTCTGTAAAACCTAGAAGAAATTCAACAAAAGGTGAACATGATTTTTTTTAATTGACCAGTTGTTTTCAGGAGTCAAACAGGTATTTGTTTTTTGCATTCCATAACTGGGAAGAATTAAATATCCAGCCTAGAGTTTAACTTCATCATCTCAAGGAAAATATCAACAAGTGATATGCTCATTTATGCCTATAGCTGCAAAAAGGAAACCCAATTGCCAGGGTCATACAGCATCCTGGAGGGAGGGGGGACAGTTAGGTGGCGCAGTGGATAGAGCACTGGCCCTGAGGTTAGGACAACCTGAGTTCAAATCTGGCCTCAGACACTTACGAACTATGTGATCTTGGGCAAGTCACTCAACTCCAATTGTCTCATCAAGAAACAAACAAATAAATATGCATGCATATATATGTGTGTATATATATTTAAAAACAGTATCTTGCTTCAATACCTCAGGGAGCTATACTGTAATCCTTGTAGATGTTTCTTCGCTACTCCATGCTTCTTTGAAAGGCTTTGTGATGTGAAGGAATGAGGGTGAACCTGGGGCTAGGAGGATCCTGGCTTAGTATTCCTAAAAGGGGTCATTCTTTGCCCTAGAATCTATTAGAATAAATAATGCCCCATAAGACCTAGGTCTATTGCTGACTCTGCCACCATTCAGCCATGTGATCTATGGGCAAGGCACTTCCTGGTTCAATGGGAAAACCACTAACTGTATCACTAAAGAATCTCAGTTCAAATGTTGCCTCTGTTACTTCACTACCTGTATGCTTCCTTGGGCAAGCCCCACTGGGACTCAGTTTCCTCAGATGTAAAACAAGGAGTTTGGATGAGATGTTGCCTGCAGTTCCATCAACTACTAAATCAGTGACTTCTCTCACCCAATTTCTTTATTTATAAAAAGGCAAAAAATAAAAAGACTTGTGCTACGAATCCCATAGAATACTCATGAGAATCAGTCATTTATTATGCACCAACTCCAAGCTAGTTGCTCAGGAGGATGACTTTTTTTAAAAAATGAAATATACCCCACTCTTAAAGAAGATAAAACTTGCATTTATTTAAGTATATACGAGACAAATACAGAGTAAATACAAGGTGATTGGGGGGACAAGGAAGTAGGGAATTAGCAGCTGGTGGGGGGTTCATGCAGACAACGGTATTTAAATGACATCTTGAAGGATTTCACATGATAGAAACAGGAGTGGAGGGGATGGCTAGGGAAAGGGAATGTGCATTTATTGGGAGCCTAATATGTGCCAGGCACTGCCCTAAGTGCTTTACAAATATCATCTCATTCAAGACTCATAACAACCCTATGAATGCCCCCATCATATAGTTACATAAGCAGAGATAAGCAAAGGTTAAGTAGCTTGCCCAAGTTCAGACAGATAAGAAGTATCTGAGGCTAGATTTGAACTTGAGTCTTCCTGACTCCTGACTAAGCACTCTATCCACTTGCAGCATCACCTAGCTTCTACCTAGTATGGGAGTTATTGAAGGAAACGTCACAGAGATGGAAGATGGAGGGTCCTGCATGAGGAATACTGAGATTGGCTGGACAATGGAATACAATTAAGGAAGTAATTCCTTAGCCTGGAAAGCTAGTTTAAGGCCCTTTTGTGAAGGACTTTAAAAGGCAAATGGAAACTTTATATTTTATCTCATAGAACATAGGAAGTCACTAGAGTTTACATCTTTCTCTTGTTTATTCACAAATTATCTATCCATAAATCTGATAAGTAACATGTCCCATGTTCTAATTTTCTTGTAAAATCTTTTTTTATATCTAGATCATGTATCTGTTTTGATCTTATCTTGGTAAATGGGATGAGATTAGGAACTTTTTATATTCCTAGTACCCAGCACAATGCCTGACATATAGCAGGTCCTCAACACTTATTGATTGATTAAATCAAAGCCCACAACTAAAATCATTTACTCAGATCCCTAAATTAACTTACATCACAGAAACATATAATGGTTGAGTTGATGGGGACCTTAGAAATCATCTCCAACATCCATATTTTCAAAAGTGGAACTGAAGACCAGAGAGAAGTAGCTTGCCCAGGGTCATTCAAACAGTATGAGCAACACTAGGATTTAAACTCCAGTGTTCTGACTCCATGCCCAGTGTTTATTCCACAACAGCATACTGTATTAGATCATATACTTACAGTGACTAGATTAAAGTCAGCATTATCCAATATTAGGACCTAAGAGATCCTGCGGCTCAGCCCCAGAATCCCTACCTCAATTACTTACAGAAGGCTCAGATAGCTGGCTGAATCAATCAAAAGTGCACACTAGGGATGATTGTCTTTAATCATTTTGAGAGGAATAAAATATATTGATTATTGGATATAAAGGCAGTTGAGACCACACAGGAAATATCTATGATGAACTGAAAGAATCAGCTGTTTCTTTGAGCTACATATAAAAATGAGAAGCTGGTTCTGAGACATTCTGTCCAGTGGTAATTGAATCTGGCAATAAAGGACTCCTGAGAACAATGGGTGGTGGGCGAGTCTCTTTTTCCCTCCTTCTCTCTCTCCCTTCCAGTGACCAGGTTATGAACTTACAAATTTTGAAAAATCAAAGATCTAGAGTTTCCATTAGTGTCAGTAGCATTGTCTTTGGAATAGTAGTGGTTACTGCAGTGTCTGAATCAGGAGCTGAGAGGAGCACGGGGAACAAACTAGACATATTATTAAGGAGAGGCAGCTTCAGTGTGGTCAGCCCTTGGAAAAGAGAGAAGTATTGACTACAGATTCTATGAAAGCACAGAGTCTTGGAACCTAGCAAATATCTGCATCTAAAGGGAATGTCATGAGGACTCTGCAAAGGTACAAATCGATTTTCAATGACCAGGAGCTAGGAATTACCTCTGTTGCCACATGTTTTCTCTGTATGTAACTCACTAATTATGTACTTGAAGATTGAGCTCACTTTCCCCAGGGACCTTATATCTCTAAGGGGCAGAGTAACCCCACTTGGGGGAGAGGTTGTTTTATAACAGATGTCCTTCTTGTGCTTAGAAAACACCTTTGGTAAAAGGTAATTGGCTAATGATTGATGGGAAATGCAAGTGGGAATTCATTACAGCACTAGAAACCCCAGCAACCTTCAGGCTTATCTCTAGGACTTCGAGAAAGAAATAAAATTCACCTTCTTGTGAATCAAGCAGCCAATACATGTAGGATTTGAAAAGGGAGCCTCTGAGGTGAAGATAAGCTCATGCAGTATGTGAAAACTAAGGCCTAGAGAAGGGTAAGTGACATGCTATAGAAGATGTGATTCCACCTTGGTAAATACGTGCAACAAATAAGCAAGTGATAGATCTCTTTTGGTTAGAGAAGTTTGCTATCAGGAGACATGCCTGTCCTCCCTATACAAAGAAGCTGCTACTGCTGTCACCCTGACAACCCATTGTGCCTAAGCAGCAGGACAAAGACTCGGCACAGCTTCTGGTCAACAATTTTAGCACTTAACCATTGAAGAACAGGTAGAGGCTGAGAAGCTGTGTCATTCCATTGGACAATGTGGATCTCAGCATCTCACAGTGTTGCTAGTTTTAATGCCTTCTTTTGCCTTCAGATGGCTCTCCCTTCCCCAACATTTCACATCAGAAAATAAGTCTAACACTGTGCTCTCCTAGACCTTGAAAGTCATTTGCAAGCAAGACATGCCTCTCCCATTCAGATGCTGCAGAACACATTGGCCAACATTGCTAGCCCTTGGAACCAAAGAGAGTTAACTCAGTATCACTAAAATATTCCTACATTCACTGCACAAGAGCAACTACTGAGATAACATGGGGCTAGAGAATTGATCAGATCTCATTGCGAAAACCCAGGTTTACATTTTTGTTTATATAGGGCAGAGATGCTAGATGACTGAAGGGTGGCAAGAGCTTGTATTGAAAGGAAGTTTGGGAGGGCACTGAAAGTAAAATATGTTTACCTTCCTATTTTCCATATACATATATGCACATGTGTGTATACATGTATATGTGTGTATAGGACATGTACATTATACACACATGTGAATGTGTGTATACATATATCTTTTTATACATACACATATTGTATATATTTGCATGTTCAGTGTTTGTATGAACCCATACAAACATATATGTATGTTTATATGCATATATATTTTAGTTTATACAAATATGGATTGTAAGGATGTACATGTGTATATTACATGCCTATGCATACACACAAAGAGACATATACACATTTTCAGGGCACTCCTCATACTTGGTGCTGAGGAAGAGAAAACATCATTCCAATGTCCCTGCCCTGAAGGAGCGTATAGTCCAGTAAAGGCAATATAAATAAATGCATATGCAAATATGCAAATATGTGCGTTCGTCCTTCATTGCCAAAGAAGACCGTGCCATCAGAGAAATGATGACATGACTTGTGCTTGACTTTGTTTGAGTGAGGAAGGGCTGCGCAGGTCACCAGCCTCACTTCTCCTCCAGAGCCATCTGAATCCAGGGACCAGATATTCATCAGGATGACTGAAGATGACCCAGGATGAGGCAATTGGGGTTAAGTGACTTGACCAGGCTCACACAGCTAGTGAGTGTCAAGTGTCTGAGGTGAGATTTGAACTCAGGTCCTCCTGACTCCTGTCCTGATACTCTATCCACAGCAATACCTAGCTGCCCCACGCAAATATATATGCATATAATGTAGAGATAGATAGATAGATGGATAGACAGATAGATAGATAGATAGATAGATAGATAGATAGATAGATAGATAGATAGATAGATAGATAGACAGACAGACAGACAGACAGACAGAAAGACAGACAGACAGACAGACAGGTAGATAGATAGATAGATAGATAGATAGATAGATAGATAGATAGATAGATAGATAGATAGATAGATAGATAGATATGAGAGAGAGAGATTGAGATTAGGTGATTTCAAGTCATAACTCCAAACAAGAGTCAGAATGAATTTAGCAGGCTATTACCCAAAGTCTTGGACTTTGAGTCACATAACCTGAATTCCAGCCCTTCTCAACTCTGCCATCTGCCAGTCATGCCCCCTTGATCAAGTTAGTTCCAGGAGCCTCACTATCCACCATCAATAAAGAGGAATAAAAACCCATGCCTTTCCTGATACAAGGGCTTATTGTGAGTAATAAATTAGGAAACGTGTGTGTATATATAATTGTAGTGCTAATGAGATTAAAGATCTTCCCCACTCAAGGATGGGCCTGCCCATTAAGGGGAGCTTTACTAACACCTTTTGTTAATTTTCAGTGCACTGATTCTCACTGGTTGTGAAGCTCTGGCTCTGAGGTAAGTACTAGCCTTAACATCATCTGCAGGATGTTTCATTTTTCAGGGATACAGGGACTAAAGCAGAGGTTGGGAACCTACACGCCTCAAGGCCACATGCGACCCCCTAGATTCTCAAGTGCAGCCATTTGACTGAATCCAAACTTCACAGAAGAAATCCCCTTAAATGAAAGAATTGGACTTGGGTTTAGACACTGTCAAAAAGTCACACCCAAGCACCTAGAAGGCCACACATGGGCCTTGACATCACAGGTTCCTTGCCCCTGCACAGGGTCAGAGAAGGAATTGATCTGCCTTAATAAAGAAAGTTTCCTCCCAGAGTAGTTCCCAATAGCACTGAAATCCCATGTCTAGGCCCTATTCTTTTATGAATACCCATCCTTTCCTCCAGTCTAATGTAAACTCCATTAGAAACTGTATCATTTTCATCTTTGTGCCCCCAACATCTAGTACAATGCCAGACAAATAGTAGATATTTGTTGATCATAGGCCATGTACCAGGTTATAGAGGGGTTTTGATCTTCATCAGAACACAGAGGATCCCATATAAATGACAGAAGTTCAGATCCTTAAAGTATTTATATTTGAGGAGGAGAAAATTACTGTGACATTACTGGTTTAGGGAACTCCTGGTAGGGAAATTCCCTCTGTCAGAATAGGTTTAGACCTTCTCTGCAACTTATAGGGAGTTGCCTGAAACCTTGCCATGTACCAGCTCTGAGCTTTTGAGCAAGCCAGTTCCATTTTCTCAGTTTAGTTTCTACCATCTGTCAAATGCTTTAAGACCCTCCCCTTTCCAATAAGTAATATATCAGATTTAGAATATTACCAATGGGAGAATTTGGGCTATCAAATATTCATTAAATAAACATTGTTCTTAATTACTATTTTAAGCAAGAAGAAATTCTCCGTCAGCTGCTATGAAAAGGCCTTCTTATTCCAAGATGCTGCACTGACTTTGAAATGTGCCTCAATCAGCTAACCAGCCAATTTGATTCATCTTTAATTTTCAAGCTGGGATGAATACAGCCTTTGGCAAGGGGACTGAAATCTTAGGTTTTCATCTTTTGTCTGTTGCTGTTAAACAGCTTAAGGTGACCCAAGTATAAGCCAATGCATGAAAAGGATTTTATTTTTCCCCCTGGTTTTATCTCTGCACCAAACCTCCCTCAATGCAGTGTCTATAATGAGTGGTGAGAAACAGGTGACCTCTGGATCTCCAGCAGAAGGGGTGGGGCCCATGTGATCAAACCATAATTCTATCAGAATCTCCAGACTGGAGTGCAGAGTACAAACATATGACCTCTTGGCAGGAGGAGGCTGGTGGAGTCTGGGGATTTAAAGAACTCAGAGCCCAATTAAATAAGGTCAAACTGATAGAAAAAGGAAGGTCAGAGTCACCCTCCAAAAAGAGTTAATTCTGCTTTGGGGTGAGAAATCTTATTAATAGAGAAAGTTGCTTAAATACATTTGTAATTTATTCAAGTCCAAAGGACAAGTCCACCTAAGGAAGTTTAGAAGAGGGTTTTTGCTCATTAAATACCTACAGCAGGATCTTGATCATTAATTACTGGTTAAAACCTGGACGTCATGTTGTATCTTTCAGGTGTACCTCATCAGAAGAAAAGGCCTCCTAGGTTCAAATTTCCTGGGCTGAAATATGTATATAGACCCTCCCAGATCCCTGATCTTTCCCAATTATTTTCCTAGTTTTCAAGGAAAACTGTCAGAAAAAGCTCCCATTTCCCAAAGATTAACTAATTCTTGTAGTCAGCTGGATAGAAGGCTGCATTCATGGAAAAGGACATAGAAACTTTAACTCCTATTGCCCCCCATCTCCATACAAAAGAGACCTTGAAGTCTGTGCCATGAGAATATTTTATGGTTCAACACATTGAAATCGATAAATATAAACTATGTTCAGAGGACTGTGCTAGGCACTGGGGATACCATGTTTAGAGATGACACGATCCTGGCACAAACCAGGGGTCACACGACAACAGAAAGCATTATAATAAAGACGGTTTAAAAGTGATGTGAAGCCTGCATGAATTTGGTATGATCCATCATGGGGAAAGACATAAAGGAAGGGTATGATAATAAGAAAAGATATAAGGATGGATCTGTGATTTCATTGATATGGGGAGCTCTCAGGTGAGGTAGCTCCCTTTACCAATGCATGTAGGCATCCTGTCTGTAAATTATGGTCAGAAGAGGGATTCTTCACCTTGGGTCCATGAACTTGGTTTTAATATTTTGATAACTATATTTCTTTTTACATTTTGGACATAAATAGGCTTACGTGACTTGCCCAGGGTCACATAGCTAGGAAGTGTCTGAGGCTGAATTTGAATTCAGATCCTTCTAACTTCTGAACCTGTTCTCTATCTACTATACCATATAACTTCCCCAACTGTTTTTCAATATAACTTATTTTATTTGTGATCCTATATATTTTATTTTCTTCACTCAAAATATTATTCTGACAAAGGAGCCATAGATTTTATCACATTGTCATAAGGTCCATGATACAAGAAAAAAAAAGTTAAGAAGCCCATCTTTCAGAGTCTCTGAGAGAGCAGAGGGAGGTATTTGCACAGGGTCACACAGTCAGTAGGGATCAGAGACAGGGCTTGAATGCTGGTGTTGTTTCCAAGATCAACTCTCTGTCTACCCACAATGCCGTACAAGATTAAATGACGTATATTGTCTTATCTAAGGTAAAACTGCTATGTCATCAAAGTAGGGGATTCCTGGTATGGGACTCATTCATTCAGTGATGAAGATTTAGCCTTTCATCCACAGCTCAGAGTCTTGTCTGGACCATTGTCTGGAGATTAAAAGACTGTCACATGTAGCTAGTCTGTAACAGAGACAGTCTTCCTGACTTCAAGGCCCTCTTTTTCTGTGCTACCACCATTATTTCCAAAGTTACCAATGCTTTTTTAATTACCAAATTGGAAGGCCTTTTCTCAGTCCTCATTCTTGACTTCTCTTTAGTCTTTGGCATTACCAATTGCCCCCTTGCCTTTGAAACTCTCTTATCTCTACATTTTTGTGACACTGTTCTATCATTATTCTACTTCTATCTGTCAAATCTCAGTTTCCTTGACTGGATCTTCACTGAGGTCACACTCACTAATGATGTGTCCCAAAAGCCTCAGGCCGAGGCCCTTTTCTCTTTTTCCTCTATACCATTTCTAGTGGTAATTTCATGAGCTCCCATGGATTCAATTATCATCTCTAAGCAAATGATTCTTAGACCTATTTATCTAGACCTATCCTCTGTCCTGACCTCTAGTCTCCCATCTCCAACTGCCTCTTAGACATCTAAGACATATTGTCACGGAGACATCTTAAACTCAACATATCCAAAACTGAACTCATTAACTTCCCCCCCCAAAAAAAAAACTCTCCCCTCTCCCTGATTTCCCTATAACTGCTTAAAGTACCACCAATTGTCACATTCATCCAGGCTCACAACCAGGCTCACTTCCTTACTCTCTTATGCCCTATATCCAATTACATTCTACCTTCTTCTCATGTCTCACCTATACCACCCCTTTTCCCCCCTGAGACCACCACTACTACCCTGGCATGTGCTCTCATTACTTCATATGTGAACTATTATAATAGCCTCATTATTGTTTTTTCTGCCTCATCTCTGTCTTCTCCAGTTTATCCTACAATCAAAGGTCAAATCTCCCTAAACTCTAATGATATCACCTCCTCTCACACTCAGTAAACTCCAGTGGCTCCCCATTATCTCTAGGATTGAATATAAACTCAAGTCTAGCTGTTAAGGACCTTCACAACTAGCACTTTTTTCCCAGCTTTCTAGTCTTTTTACACCTTCTCACTTCCACTACGTGGTCTGGGATTCAGTGATATTGGCCTCTTTTCTGTTCTTTAAGCAAAATAATACATATCCCAACTTTGCATTTTCACTAACTGCCTCCCATTCCTGGATCTCTCTCCCTTCTCATCTCCATGCCCTGATTCCTCCGGTTTCCCTTAAGTCTCAAAATCATACCTTCTGAGAGAAATGACTGTCTTTTGCTTTTCTTTGTATACCCAGTGCTCACCACAGTGCCTGGCACAAAGTTGCCACTCAGAAAATACTTACTGACATGACTTGCCTTGCCTTTCATTGAATTTATGACACAATTTATGACAGATTAATTAAACAAAGTACCACTGGAGATTCAAGGAAGATGGTCATTAGGAACGAGATGGGAGGCCAGGAAAGGCTTTTAAACTTCTGAATGACATTAGAAATATCCCTCCCCATGGGAGGGAGGCTCTCCAATTCTTTCCATGTGCATGCTTGATTTTCACTAATCTTCAAGGGTTAGATGCATACCCTTATGGAGGGGAGGAAGTACTGGAATGTAATTATAATGGTCTAAAAATATTACAAAACAATATTCACAGGACACGATTATATAGGAAGTGTAAAAAATTGAGGGAATCGCGCGTTCTTTGATGAACAATTGATCTTGCAAGAACATAATTTTAGACATAAATTCTCATTATCCAAGATATAGGAGATAAAGGATTTGGGGTTTTCTAGGAAGTAATCCCAGAACTTACCTGAAGGAGTTTAGTTCCTTTATTTGAGTTTATTTGTTTGTTTGTTTTGTTAAAGAAATATAAGACTATACTGCCTAGCAGTATCAACTGATTCTAGAAAAATATGATACTGGGTGAAAAAATGTTATGAGGGCAATATATATGAGGGCATATATATATGTGTGTGTGTGTGTGTGTGTGTGTGCAACACAGCCATGCTCTTTTATTCACTTACATAAGTGCCATGCTAGCTCAGGTATTTATGACCTTTCACCAATACTACGTATTCTCCTAACTCTGCTGTAGTAGCCTGCTAAATGATACCTCTGCCCCAAGTCTTCCCCCACGGTCAATCCATCCTTGACAAAACTGCTGGCACAATTTTTCTAAAATACAGGTCACCCTCTTATTTGATAAATTCCAGTGGTCTCCTATTGCCTCTTGAATGAATTTAAACTCCTCTGATGATCATCTAAAGCTCTTGGTATTATTGGCTCTAGCTTATGTTTTTAGCCTTATTCCATGTTCCCCTCTGCCATCCATACTCGAATCCAGCTATTTTTCATACACACCACTTTTGCCCTTGTCTGTGTCTTTGCTGCCCCCACCCCCATTCCTGGAATGGACTCTTTCCTCACTTCCCCTTCTTTGAGCCTCTGGTTTCCTTAGAGATCAATCTCATATGCTTAATTCTGCAGGAAGCTTTTTGCAGTTCCCTAGATGAGATCAAAACATACCAACACACTGCTTTTTACTTTTGGAATGCTCTAATTATTAGGATGGTTTTACAAGACTCAATGTGCCTTCTCTATACAGCCTCGAGTTCTGTCATCTGAGGCCAAAACAGAATGAGTCTAATGACTCGTTCCACCTGGCACATAGTAGGCACTTAATAAACGTTTATTGACTCTTTGTTTGATAGTTCTTGTTCATTCTTCTGCAGACTTTGGGAAAGGCCATGGTCAATAAAAATGTGTTTAGGAAAAATACCCTCCATCGGTCACAACACGACACTGCCTCTTCTTTTGAAATTTTTGTTTCAGTTTCACGAAACAGATGATACCAGTGTTTGTCTCACGATAGGACTGTCTCTCCCACAAATGGAAGATGGAATGGTCTTTCTTAAATGAGGTTTCTAGTTGACTGAATTTCAGTGGTTCAAATTTTACAACATAGCCTAGAGTGGAGAGCTACAATTGCCTCAATAGTCAAATCAAACCAAATTTGACAGTACTTGGCCAAGCTACAACCAATGTCCCCCAGGAAAATATTTTAAATTCTAATAGTAAAAGTTGATCTTAGAATAGGATAGACGAAGGCAATATTTTGCACATTACTGTCTCACATGTAGGACTGTCATAAATGTGCCCAATTAGATAGAACTAAAGTGGTTCTTGGAGCAACTAGGTGGCACAGTGGATAGAGTGCCAGAGCCAGAGTCAGAAAGACTCATCTTCCTGAATTTAAGTCTGGCCTCAGACATTTACTAGCTGTGTGACCCTAAGCAAGTCACTTAACCATTTTGCCTCAGTTTCCTCATCTATAAAATGAACTAGTGAAGGAAATGGTGAACTAATTCAGAATCTCTGCCAATAAAACCCCAAATGGGGTCACAGTCAGACGCAGCTGAAAGTGACTGAACAATAACATCTGTTCTAGAGGCTCTTCTGAGTACAGGAATACCACAAGGCATCAGCCTTCCCTATGGTCACAGCTAATGCCCGTGGAAGTACAGCTGCCCAAAGGATAGTTTCATAGAGCAAGAAGTCTAAGTAAAGGAATTCTGGCCCATTCACACAGGAGAAACTACAATAACAATCTATGGTTGCTTTCCACCCTTGCTGGTGACTGCTTTCCCAGATCTAACTGCCTCTGCTCACAGAGATTCCTCAGAATACTGATGTTACTCTGCGCTCTCTTCAGATTATATTTATCAAACTACATCAACTGAAGGCTCTTGGCTCTGTATCCATGAATGCTAGAGAGAGACAGAGAGAGAGAGAGAGAGACAGACAGACAGACAGACAGAGACAGACAGAGACAGACAGACAGAGATAGACAGAGAGAGAGACAGAGTCAGACAGAGACAGGCAGACAGACAGAGAGAGACAGACAGACAGACAGACAGAGACAGAGAGACAGAGAGATAGAGACAGACAGACAGATAAACAGAGACAGAGAGACAGAGTCAGACAGAGATAGGCAGACAGACAGGCAGAGAGAAAGAGTCTGCCCTTGAAGAGTTCACAATGTAATGGGGAAAAAAATGAATTAAGCATCAACTTTCCAACTCATCTCATTTGATCCTCCCACCACCCCTGACAGGTAGGTGTGATTATTATCCCCATTTTACAGTTGAGGCAAATAGAGGTTCACTAGATTGCCCAGAGTCACAGTGACAGTAAGTATCTGAGGTCAGATTTGAACTCAAGGATCTTTGGCTCTAGGCCCCGTGTTCTATCCACTGCATTACCTAACTGCCTTTGAGTTATATATTTCCTTTCTATGACCAAGAGTTGTAACCATGGGTTCAGGGCAGATATTTGTCTCATGCCTTGTGCTATGGTCCTTTCAAGATTTTTTACCCTATACCTACCAAATGCTTGGACTGGAAAGGTTCACTCTTTATTATATTGTATATAATCAAACCCTTATCCTATCACCAGAGCAAATTTCCTTCTTGCCTTCTTGGCACTTATCAATTCAATGGGGCTATGTGTAGCCCTTTGATGGCCTTGTGTGAGTGTGCATGTGTGTGTATATAGATAGACAGATAGACAGATAGATAGATATACCACAAACACACACACGTACATATATAAACTTATATACATATATGTATATGTGTATATACATATACATACATATATATAATTTTACATAGGAAATACATCTGGAATAAGTGTGTATGTTCAGTCATTTCAGTCATGTCCAAATCTTTGTGATTCCATTTAGGGATTTTTTGACAAAGACAGTGGAATGGTTTGGTATCCTTCTCATGAGTGTCTGTGTGTTTGTGTTTTATGTGTGTTTGGGGAGGGAGCTGATTCAGAGAGAGACTACAAATGACCTGAAAGTTAGCCAAGGCTCTCCCACTATCCTAGGTATTGTCTGGTGCATCAATTCCATTATTTCAACATTATTAAGTCCTACGTGCAGGTACTGAGCTAAGAAGTAGCAACACTAAACTGAAAGTGCCTGGCCTTAGAGACTTCCCAATCTCCTGGGAGTTGGGGCCCTAACATCTGCAGAGATAAGTCCATTGGCTATACAAAGTAATGCAATGCAAGGAAAGAACTAGAAGAACAGCTTGGTGGAGAGGTTGGGGGAGGGCCTCGTGAAGTAGGAGGCTCTTGAGCTTTGCTTGGAAGTTAAGGATCCTCAGAGACCCTAGCATGAGAATTCTTCCAAGTCAGGATGAACCTTCTATGCTTAAACATGGAGACAGACGAGGGAAGGTTGTTTGGGAAAGAGATAGTAGGCTGAAATGGAGAGTGCATGAAGGAGAATAATGTGAAAGTCTGGGAAGGTAGGTGGGAGCCAGCTTGTAGAAGGCGTTAAAGTGTCAACTTGCTGATTGTGTATTTTCTCCCAGAGACCATAGGGAGCTGTTGAAGATTTTTGAGTAGGAGAATGACGCAGTCAGATCTGTGTTTTAGGAATGATAATTTGGTAGCTCTGGGGACAAAACATTTCAGAGTGGAGAGCCTGGAAGCCTAGAGACCCGATTAGAATGCTTTAAATCTAATTTTCTCTTTAGTAAAAGGTATTAGGTACCTTTGAGCAGAGGACAAACAGATGGCTTTGCTCAGTTGGCTTGGATGAGATAACTCAAAATTCCAACAAATGCACAGATGGATATAGGGTAAGAATCAGAACATTCTTAGTGGCCAGCACATAGCAAGCAATTGGCTAGAGTCTAGAGGAAAGAACATTGTATCAAGAGACAAAATCCAGCTTTACTACTTATTACCTCTTTGACCTTGGGTGAGTCACGTCCCTCTAAGAGGCTTCCTCTATAAAATGAAGGGATTGGATAAGGTTTCTCCCTGTTCTTCCTTTTCTCATCCTTTGCCTTCCACAGTTAGTCTTCTGGGAAAAGAATGGGGATCATTTACCAAGTATTACTTACTGAATGCACACTGGGGGAAGGAGGGTAAGTAGTGCAAATTACAGTGTGCCAGGAACATAGGCACCTTAATGGACTTGTATAAATGATGAGAAAATGGAAAGTTCAATCATATGAAGTACACATAAGATGCGAGGGCACAGTGTACTTAAAAACTGGGGAGACATAGTATAAGAAATGATTCACTGCAGACATTGGCAAGATAGACACTTTTTAATTAGAAGAATTAGGAGAATGCTTTAAGTCAGCTTTATGAGAAGAGTTTAATTACTGCCTTTGAAACTACAGCAGATAAGTTAGAAACAGTAAGCTCAACAAGCATGTCGCTTTAAATCCAGCTCCTCATTCTCCTTAGGGTAAAACTCAGCCATAATGATGCTATGTGCCTTCTAGGATTCTCATTCATGGCTCTTCCCATGTGTACCCTGAGCAAGTGCAGCTGAGGACCGTTGGGTTTCATGCCATCCTTCTGTCTTCATTTTACACAGTTGACAGATGGAGCCAACCAAAATGAGAGATGAGAGAACTGAATTTCTCATCTTGGAGGGAATTCTGAAAAGACTTAAGAATATTCCTAGGGTACAATGTTCACTCATCTAAATATGGAGTATTCATCACTAATCTGAAATAGCATGGCATAGGGGATATGGACTTGGAGTCAGGAAGGCTTTGGTTTGAGTCCCACTTCAGACACTTACTAGCATGAGACTCTTTGCAAATCACTTAATCTATTTCAGCCTCTGTTTCCTCATTGATAAAATAGAGTTAATACCTACCTTGTATGAGCAGTTTAGGGATCAAATGATATAATATGTTGTGGTTTATTATTATTATTAATATTGCTTTCAAAATGAATGGCTACTAAATGTAAAAAGAAAATCCTGTTCTTGTTTATATGATCTTTGTGCATAGAGAAATACACTACTCCATGTGGTACAAATAATAGTGATATCACCAGTACAAAATTCTTACTGCCCTACTAAGTGGCAATCTCTCTAAAACCTTTACCCTAATGTCAAGGAGGGCTTCTGGGGGTTAGCGAAGGAAGTGAAAGAATTTCAGCTCAATTTAAGGAAGTGCTTCCTACAACTGGAGTTGTCTAGTAGTAGATGCAAGGTAGGTAGAGAATTCCTTTTCACTGAATATCATAGCACTGTGGGTTTATAGATATGCAGTTGCAACGGGATTCAGTTATTCTTGTCCAACCTCCTCATTTTATAGATGATACTCCAACAGAATTTTGATGACCATTTTGAAGGAGTATTATAGGGATTCTGGCTTTAAAGGAAATGTTTGTTGTTTTATTTTTAGATCAGACCTATGGTTTTCTTGTTATACAGAACCCTCAGTGAAGAAGCTACCTCTACCAATGCAGATTGGCAGCTGTTCCACATTTATATTCTTAAAGATTTGCCTGGGGCTCTGACTTTCCTAAGAGTCATAAAGTCAGTTAATGTCAAAAGGCAGAACTTGAACCCAGTCCTTCTGACTCAAGGTTTACACTCTATGCGCTATGTCATGTTATCTGTTTAGAACATTTGGACTATTTAATCTCGAAGATTCCTAATGATTTTAAGATTCTATATGATTGTGTGATCTCCCATTTAAAAAGAATGATGGTCCTCCTTTAAAAAAAACCCAGGCATCTGGAACTAACAGTAATTATAAGCAGGGTTTTGTCAAGGTAAGGATCCCTGACCCAAAAGTGAGAGGTTCCCCATAATATGAACAGTGTGATGAAAAGTGAGCATAAGGCCACTTCTGACAGCCTGAGAATGATCCCTGAGTTAGACCAGAAAAGATAGCCCCTCACCTAAAAGCTATTTGAGTCATGGGATTGTCATAGGATCATAGATTTGGAGTTGGAAAGGATATTAGAAGTCATTGAGTCCATTCCGTTTGTTTTAAAGATAAGGAAACTGAGACACAGAAGTTAACCTAAGATATCCCAGGTCACATAGCTGCTAAGTGTTCATGGCAAGGTTTGAACTCAGGTCCTCCTGACTCAAAGCCCAGTATGTCATCTATACAGTGTTACCATTTGTAATGAAGCATGAGGAGGAATCTCCAACCCAATGGTTACCAAAATCTGACCTAAAGAAGGTAAGGTCCCTTTAATAGCCATAGTTGAGGAAGAAGGTGGAGGCACACTAAAATGGTAGGATCTCCATGAATAATAGTTGTGACTCTAAAGCTGCCTGTAGAGTTGTCTGGGGTACTAGATAATGCTCCCTATCCTGGTAATAGGACAAGCCAGTCAATGTTCTGCCACTGGCTTGCTGCGTGGCTTTCGAGAATAGGAATTCAATTTGGCTTCAAATTATAAATACTCAGATCGATCAATGAAGTCGTCAAGGAGATGGTCCTTCATCCTTATGAGACAGATGCATTTTTTTGACCTGTTAAGGAGTCTAGTTCAGTGTTGGCAAACTCAGATGAACATGTATTCCCACAGGCCACAGAAAAGCCCAAGTTAATATTATCTAAGATGTATTATATTTTTTATTTACTCCGTTAAACCTTTCCTAATTGCATTTTAATCTGGCTCAGGCTACACAAGGGAGTCTTAGGGACTATGTGTTTGACACTGCTCACGACACCCTGAGAAAACTTCCTCTTCCAAAAGATCATTCATAAGCCATAAAATGCTAAGGTTTTCCTATCATTTTCTTTGTCCTACCTTTCACTATGTGGCTAAACCATCTGATTTTCTAGTTTTACCTTCCCTTAATATCTTCTCCTCCACTCATTGTAAAGAAATGGAAAGCACTTATCTTCACATGCAAGCTACTACTGAGAATGTGCTGACTTGTGTATACTTAGCACATATATCTCCAGTATCCTTTCAGTGCTTCTTCAGATGTGGATCAAGACCCCATATGGGGTCACAAGTGGAAAAAGTTGAAGAATCCCTGCATTTAGATGACCAGCTCACTCAGTACTCTTTCGAAAGGCTCTATGAAGAAGTAGAGATGACATGTTAGAAAGAATTAGGAAGAATTCTTGGACTAGGCCAAGAAGAAATACATTTCCTAGAGGCAAAGTCTATAAATGCACTCAGGGATCAATTTCCAAGATATACCAAATAGACAAAAACATGAAAAGACTAGAAAAGACCACATACCTCACCCAAAGCAACGAGAAAGATAACTACTTGCTGATGTCTATAACATCTTAATGCTAATTATCTATGAATACAGAAGCTATGACTCATTTTTAAACACTTTATTCAAATGACAAGAGCTTTCCTTTCCAAACATATGACTCAGATGTTCCTACTCAGAGAGTCATCCCTGTAACAATGCACTAAAAAGAAAGAAGGGGAAAATAGTTCAGAAAAACTAACAAATTTCCCCTTACCCTTTTATGTGTTGCCTTCTTCCATTGGAATGTAAACTCTTAAAAATCCTATTTATCAATGTTTTGCATACAATGTATTCATTTTATTTTAAGTGGCTTCATATTTTGCACAGCTGTTGCCCATGATAAAAAATGGAAATTTTGCTTCATTATGTAGCATGACTTTATAATTCAATCTTTATCCTTTTACTTTTGTACCAGATGAGAATCAATTCTTTGAGAACATTTTTTAACCTTACCGAAACCTCAAAGGGTTAAATTTGGAAGTTGAAACAAACACCCAAAATATAGGTTTTATGTGTCTGTAAATGATATACATGCTGTAACATAAAACTTCCATTTATGTGGGACTATTATTTAATAAGCATGCAATAAAAAGTATCCTTTGCAAAAAAAAGAGAGAATATAATCTCTTTGGAAGGGCAGAAACTATTTTGTTCCCTTTTTTTTATCTCTAGCACCTAGCATAGTGCATCGCATATAGCAAGTGTATAGTAGTGGTTTATCTGTCTGCCTACCACCAAGTCTAGCAGTGTATACATTTTTCACACCAATAGTTGCCTACTTCAGCAAATAATGAAGAGAGGTTCATTTTCTCATCTCCACTTCTTGGGAGATTTGTGGGAATACACTTTCTTATTGAAACAATAACAAGTTTATGGGAGATTTCTGTAAAACTGAACTGCAAAATTAAAATAAATTCAACAAATGTTAATTGAGTATTTACTGTGGATTCATCACAATGCTAGACACTGTGGGAGATATGGAGGGGATATACAAGGTGGCCCCTGAATTTGAAGATCATATAATCAAGCAAAGGATAGCAGGTTTATGCATATAAAAATATGATACGCTACAGCATATGAAATGGGCTAAATCAAGTCTTTTCACTTGCACTTTGCAGAGGGCAACCTCCATGATTTTAGGGAGTCAGAGCAGGGCAAGTTCACATTGCTCTTCACAACAGAAGTCATGAGCTAGTCATGAAAGAACAAATAGACTGAAAAGAAGATGTTGAACGCTACAGGTGGCAGAAATCAATATGAAGAAATGTAGAAAGCAGGAATCACATGTCATATTTGGAGGTCAGTGAAAAGATTAGTCTGTCTTGAACAGAAGCTTTGTGTAAGAGTCACACATGGGATAAAAACCATACATGGGAAGTTTGGGTAGGACCAGAATTTTTTAAACCAAAATGTAGAAACAATGTAGAAACATTGTTCTTTTTGCACAAAGATACTCTTCCAATATTCTCATATGATTTCTTTTTTTTTTTTATTTAACTTTTAACATTTATTTTCACAACATTTTGGGTTACAAATTTTCTCCCCTTTTCTCCCCTCCCCCCCCAAACCCAAGCGTTCTAATTGCCCCTGTGACCAATCTGCTCTCCCCTCTATCCTCCCTCCCTGCCCTTGTCTCCGTCTTCTCTTTTGTCCTGTAGGGCCAGATAGCTTTCTTGACCCCTTAACCTGTATTTCTTATTTCCCAGTGGTAAGAACATTACATTTGATCCTAACACTTTGAGTTCCAACATCTTTAGCTCCCTCCTTCTCCACCCCTTCCCCTTGGAAGACAAGCAATTCAATATAGGCCAAATCTGTGTAGTTTTGCAAATGATTTCCATACTAGTTGTATTGTATAGGACTAACTATATTTCCCTCCATCCTATCCTGTCCCCCATTACTTCTATTCTCTTATGATCCTTTCCCTCCCCATGAGTGTAGACCTCGGATTGCATTCTCCTCCCCATGCCCTCCCCTCCATCCTCCCCCCCACCCTGCTTGTGCCCCTGTCCCCCACTCTCCTGTATTATGAGATAGGTTTTCCTATCAAAATGAGTGTGCATTTTATTCTTTCCTTTGGTGGAATGTGATGAGAGTAGACCTCATGTTTTTCTCTTGCCTCCCCTCTTTATCCCTCCACTAATAAGTCTTTTGCTTGCCTCTTTTATGAGAGATAATTTGCCCCATTCAACTTCTCCCTTTCTCCTCCCAATATTTCTCTCTCACTGCTTGATTTCATTTTTTTTTTTTGAGATTTGATCCCATCCTGTTCAGTTCCCTCTGTGCACTCTGTCTCTATGTATGTGTGCGTGTGTGCATGTGTGTGTGTATGTACTCCCACCCAGTACCCAGATACTGAAATGTTTCAAGAGTTACAAATATTGTCTTTCCATGTAAGAATGTAAACAGTTCAACTTTAGTAAGTCCCTTATGACTTCTCTTTGCTGTTCACCTTTTCATGGTTCTCTTCATTCTTGTGTTAGAAAGTTAAATTTTCTTTTCACCTCTGGTCTTTTCATCAAGAAAATTTGAAAATCCTCTATTTCATTGAAAGACCATTTTTTCTCCTGAAGTATTATACTCAGTTTTGCTGGGTAGGTGATTCTTGGTTTTAGTCCTAGTTCCTTTGACTTCTGGAATATCCTATTCCATTCCCTTCGATCCCTTAATGTAGAATCTGCTAGATCTTGTGTTATCCTGATTGTATTTCCACAATACTTGAATTGTTTCTTTCTAGCTGCTTGCAATATTTTCTCTTTCACCTGGGAATTCTGGAATTTGGCCACAATGCTCCTAGGAGTTTCTCTTTTTGGATCTCTTTCATGCAGTGTTCTGCGGATTCCTTGAATATTTATTTTGCCTTCTGGTTCTAGAATCTCAGGGCAGTTTTCCTTGATAATTTCATGGAAGATGATGTCTAGGCTCTTCTTTTGATCATGGTTTTCAGGTAGTCCCAGAATTTTTGCATTGTCTCTCCTGATTCTATTTTCCAGGTCAGTTGTTTTTCCAATGAGATATTTCACATTATCTTCCATTTTTCGAATCTTCACACTATGTTCTGTGATATCTGTCTTTCTCATAAAGTCCTTAGCGTCCATCTGTGCCATTCCAGTTTTGAAAGATCTATTTTCTTCAGTGAGCTTTTGAATCTCCTTTTCCATTTGGCTAATTCTGCTTTTGAAAGCATTCTTCTCCTCATTGGCCTTTTGAACCTCTTTTGCCAATTGAGTTAGGCTAGTTTTCAAGATGTTAATTTCTTCAACATTTTTTTGGTTCTCCTTTAGCAGGGAGCTGATCTGCTTTTCATGCTTCTCTTTCATCCCTCTTATTTCTCTTCCTAGTTTTTCCTCCACCTCTCTAACTTGATTTTCAAAATTCTTTTTAAGCTCTTCCATGGCCTGAGCCCATTGGGTGGGCTGGGACACAGAATCCTTGATTTCTGTGTCTTTGCCTGATGGTAAGCATTGTTCTTCCTCATCAGAAAGGAAGGGGGGAAGTGTCTTTTCTCCGAGAAAGTACCCTTCAATAGTTTTATTTCTTTTCCCTTTTCTGGGCATTCTCCCCAGCCAGTGGCTTGACCTCTGAATATTCTCCTCACACCCACCTCGCCTCCTGGTCCACCCAGCCAGCGTTTGGGGACTGAGATTCAAATGCTGCTTCCCGCCTTAGGGCTTTTGGCAGGGGCAGGGCTGCTATTCAGTGTGAGAATTAAGTTCAGATGGTCAGGTCGGGGCAGGGCCACCTCTCAGGCTCTGTTCCCTCAGGGGGTTTATGCACAGACCTTCCACAATGGATCCAGGCTCCCGCCTGCTTGGGGAGCCCCTGTCTGCAGCCGCCTCTCAGCTTCTATCTCCCGGGGGGGCCGAGCCATGGGGGCACCCCACTCCCCTCTCGACCCGCCAAAGAGACTCTCTCACCGACCCTCGTAACCTGTGGGTGGGGGGGCTTGTGCCGCCGCTGGAGATCCCGTCCCTGAAGCCTGCTCGGATCTGTACCTCTCGGAGCCGCCACAGGTCTGGGCTGGGCTCTGCATCTGCAGCGCGACGGACCTTTTGCGAGAGGTTTGCAGGTCCCTCTGTGTGGGTGGAGGGACCCGCGTGGTCGCTGGAGGTCCCGTCCCCGTAGCCTGCTGGGATCTTTTCCTCACGGTGTCGCGGCCGCTGCAGGGCTGCCCTCTGCTCCCAGTCCCGGCGCCCAGTCCGCAGCATGAAGGACCACCCATGAGAGGTTTGCAGGTCTCTCTGGAACAGAAATCTCCCTCGCTCCAATATTCCGTGGCCTCTGGGTGCAGAATTCACAGTGAGTTGGTCCCCTCTAGCCGTTCTGTGAGTTGTGGGTTCGGAGCTATGTGTATGTGCGTCTTTCTACTCCGCCATCTTGGCTCCGCCCCCCTTCTCATATGATTTCTGTGTTTTATCAGGTTCCTTTTTCGAATACTGCATCCAACTTACCAGTAGCTATTTATAATACTCAAAGATGGTCTCCAAGTTACCATTTTTGTAGTTTATTGAGTACCAAATAAATGGATCCATTATTACTGTGATCTTTTTATTTTGTAGGAAGAATAGAGTGTCCTTCACAAGGTGTTCCTCTGATGACTCATCATAGTGTGAAGATAATATGGAGTCTCTTAATTCTATGCCAAAGTAGTTTTGACTGATCTTATCAAAATAGTAGTCTTTTAAGCATATCTTGGTGAACATTTATATCTGATTTTTAAGGACCATCTTAAGTATGTAGAACCTTATCACTCGATGATTTGCCCCAAACTGATCAGTTACATGGCCATTGTCATCCATGATACTGATGATTTAATACATCTATGATTTCATCACTGAAGGTATGATATGGTAGATATCAACCCAACCATGCCTTCTCACTCTGTGAATTTCTTGTCACTGTTCTCCCAATCGTTGTCCACAGAGGACCAACCATGTGTCCTACAGACATTCCTCTAGGTACCAATGGAACATCTGAGTGATCATGTGATATCACTTTCTCTTGCAATATTACTGAATCACATCCTTTTCAAAACACATATTTTCTAAATCATATTTATGTCACTCTCATATACAAGTCATTAAAGATAACGTTGTAAGCTTACTTATGCCCACCATATATTTCCCCTACTATCTTTAGATTATCCTCAATTTTGCTTCTTGGGAGATTATAATGTTGCATGAGATACATCCATGTAGCATCACCAAGAGAAAAATCAAGCTTTTGACTTGAAAATATCACATCTGTCAAATAAAGTGTCTTCTTAATGCATTGGAAGATAATATTCCCTGATAGATCAAATCAAAGAGATAATTTTATTCAACAATTCTCAAATTACCAAAAGTGAAGAGATGTGAATTTACCAAAAGTCTTTCCAAGGGACATGGATGATAGCTGGTACCAAGTGCAAATAGAATAGACAATTCCTATACATGGCAAAATACTCTTCAGCTGACATATCACTGATTGTTTCAAGTCCCCAAATGCATGGCTGGACAATGAAGAAGGAAAAAACAATGAAGAAAGATTGAGAAGTCCTTTTTTTGCCGAGAACATGATATGCACTTGGATGCAACAACGGCCTGCCTTTCCTTCTCCCTCTTTCTCTTCAACCCCATACATCAATTTGCCATTCACTGAGCCCTTACAACAGACCAGGAAAGAATGATTATGCCAAGTCACCAAATGTAATCTCCAAACCTAACTCTAACAGATGGACAACACAAACGTAGCAACATGGTTGGGGATTCAGGACATTCCACAGGGTCCTGCACATAGCAGGCATTCAGGAAATATTGGTTCTTGCTAAAGAGTGATGAATGAACTGAAAATATTTCTCCAAATACCAGATGGTTGTTTCTTTCTTCTTTTCTTTTTAAAATACCCATATTCCTGCCAAATCCCAGTCTTCCTGCACACCTGCCTTCCTAATTAGTGGCCTCTTCTATTCCCATTTCTAGGTTAGGCCATCTCTCCCTCCATCTCTTCACAAGCATTTTATAGCACTTGTGATCTCCTTTATATGCTTCTATTCTGCTTACTTGCTCATGTGCCCTCTCATCTATTCTAAACTTTAAGTTATTAGAGGTCAAGAGTGAAGCAGTGTGCCAGGGTGGAGAAAGTACAGAAGTTGAAGCCAAAGAACTTGGTTCAAACCCTGGCTCTGCTATGCTCCTGTGTGACTCACTTCACTATTAGGGATTCCAGTATCCTCACCTACAAGATGGGGAGGGGTTTTTAATTAGATGACCATGAAGGTCCCTTCCAGCTCTCAATCAATGATCCTGCCATTTCATTTTTCTGAGCATCTTATTCCTCATCTGTAACATGCTGAGGATGAAATATACAACCTCTAAGGTTGTTTCCAGCTCTCAAGCTGGAATCCTGTTGCACTGTCATTGACTTTTTTGTCTGTAATAGTGGCTGGAACACAGCACTGGCCTTAATAAATAGTCATTGAATTTGTGAAGCTTAGATTCCAAGGATGTTAAAACTGAAAGCAGCTATAGGCATCCCTTAAGGGCAGTAGTATGATCAGGAGAAAGAGCTCTAGAATGGAAGTCAGAGGTCCTAGGTTTGAACCTGCTACTGACTAACTGTATGGCCTTGGCTAACACATCCATCTTTTGCCCTTAGTATATTCATCTGCCAAAAGAAGTTGGACCAAATACAAGAACTCTTTCAGCTCTAAATTTTAAAAATCTTAGTTCTTCTTAACTTTATAGATTAGAAAACCAGAACTCAGAAAGTAAAAGTGACTTACTCAAGGTCATAAAGCCAGTCAGTATCAACAGTTATGCCCACAACCTCCAGACTACTTATTCCTAGTCTATTGGTCTCATCTGCTGAGAGGCTTATATTTCAATGTATCAACAAGTTTTGCTTCATTTATTTTTCTCCATTTTATTTTTGTGGTTGTTATAATAAGAAATGAACCTGGGGTGGGGAGAATTTGGGAGTTATCTGGTGATGTAAAAACAAAAGATCAATGGAACACGATCATTTAAAAAGGAAGGAAGAAGGGAGGAAGGTAGGGAAGGGAGGAAGAAAGAAAGGAGAGAGAAGAGAGAGAGGAAGGAAGGAAGGAAGGAAGGAAGGAAGGAAGGAAGGAAGGAAGGAAGGAAGGAAGGAAGGAAGACTAACAGATAAGGATAGCTTTCTTATTTCTCCCTACTTGTAACTGGCATTTTCAGAATTCCTGCTCTATCCTCAGCAGACAGGTGGAAAAGACAGGTCCTCTCAACCAAGAGGCAAGACTGTGGCTCAAGGAGGGGGGAAAGAGTGGAAAGGGAAACATCAAACATTTCTGTTGACTTCATACTGTTCCCTATGACTAGCATTTCCTAAAGCAATGACTTCTAACTCCGAATTTGTTAAGCTCAACTATTGTTCCTCCATTTACCTAAATGTTCTCTAGTTGACATCTGAAGTCGCAGTAAGAGAAGCTGTGATCCAGGACTAGCAAGGTAATAGCTGATAGTCTTTCTGCATTCTGCCCTGGACAGACCACTGCTATAATACTGTGTTCCATTTGGGGCATCACATTAAATACCCTCACACATGCACACAAACACACATATGTCATTGATCTCTTTTGACTATAGCACAATCATGTTCAGAGGAACCCTTCCGCCACCCCACCCTGATTGAAATCTTCCAGCTAATTATCTTTTAGTGAACTACCCCTTGAGCACTGATTATTTTAGGATGACCTTGACATCCTGTAAAACATCTGGAAAAGAAAAACCAAGATATTCACTGTCTTCAAGTTCATGTCCCATGAGGATGAATTGAATGAACTGGGCATATTTAGCTTGGATGAAAGAAGACTCTCAGGAAAACAAAATATCTGTCTTCTACTATATGAAGGGCTGTCATGTGGTAAAGGGATTTTCTGCCAGACCCCTGAGAGCAGAACTAGTAGCAATGAGTAGAAATTTCCAAGTTTTGGGGACTGAAGTCAAGATTTCCTAATTCTTGGAGCTGTCCACCAATGAAATGAGGTAATACATTCCTTCTTATGGGATATCTTCAAACAAAAGGTGTTAGAAATGCTGTAGACAGGTTTTAATTCAGATAAAGATTTGTGCTGGGGTTGGAAGCTCAATTCCATGTGGGCGGTCTCGGGCGGGTAAAGGTGGGAACTTCTAAATCTTAGAGTTCTCACGAGGCCCCCTAGGAAACGACTGGGAATCAAGGTGAACCGAGCTATCTCGTGTATTTCCGCCTCTTCCCATGAGAAACGTGATGGGAGAGAGCTCTCCCCGCCCTCGAGATTGTCCCGGATCTGGGCACACCTAACAGGCACGGTATTCAGATGCAAACTATGTGGCTGGAGAGTTTTAATTGGAGTCAGGAAAGCCTGAAAGCTCTCTTGGGCAGAAGGGCCACGTGTGAGGACAGAAGGCTCCGCTTTTCCTCTCTCCGCTCTTCCCTCCCCCTCTCTCCCCACTTACACTTCTACTTCCAATCTCTTATTGTAAGATCTTTGCCTCCTTGGGAGATTCTTCGCTCCCTCCTAAGGAAGAATTCCCCTGCACTTGTAACCAGAACCCTGAATAAAGCTCAACCCTTGTTCGACTCTGGAACGTCCTTTCTCTCATACGAGCATCCGGCTTGGCCAGCCGAAGACCTCGGGAGGTGAGGTAAGAAGACTCGGGTAGCCCACAGGCCTCTAGGCCTGGCAGATTTGGATTAGATGTCCTCTGTAGTCTCTTCCTTCTCTGTGGTCTTTTTCATTTATGTTAATTTTTAAAAACATCTATATGGAATGCCATATTCTAAAAGAAGCAGCAAAATTAAACAATTGGGTGTCACCATTTCAAAAAACCCAGAGTGATTGGTACAAAGCAAGACATTACCTATTTTGCTTCCCACTCAAAACCTGGGTTTTAAATTGTCACTTAGAATTGTCGCATTGGAAGTCTAATCTTGAGAGTGAAGGGCAAAGGACTAGCTGTAAAAATTAGAGGTGACAAGAGCTAATAGCAATAATTTACAATGTAACAATGCAGCTCCTACAACAGAACAGCTGTCAAAAGTGAAATTCCCTTTCTTAAAAAATATGAACCCCAAAGCTCCTTCTTTTAGAAAAAAATTTTAAAATTTCATCATGGACCACAGAGGACTGAAGTTTATGGATTACTTCTGGATTCCAATGCCTTAATCGAAAAATGGGCTATTTTCATAGGCAAGGGAAGAGAACTTTAAGAGTTCCTAAGATCATAGCTTTAGAGCAATAATGGACTTTAGGGGTGGTCTGGTTCAACCCTCTTCTTTTACAGATGATAAATATGAAATTTGGAGAGTTTAAGTATTTTTCCCAAGGTCACTCAAGAAGCACCAGTTTCTCTGACTCCAAACTCAGATCATTTTCTCCTTGCCATCTTGATATTTCCATTCTGGACACTTACACAAAAGTGAATGTTGAAAGAAAAAGCATTTAATTTTTGCCTTTCTCACCAGTTGATCAATCCATGGTTCTGTCATGGTGGGTTTGAGAGTATGGAGGAGAAGGAGTGAATCTAAAGCACCAAATAACATTGACTTACATGAGAAATCAGATACCCCTCCAGATTTGGTAAGAAGCCAACCATATTCCATCACTAATAGTCACGTAGTCTCAAAAAGCCAAGTCTCAAGTAAGCCCTCTGTGATGGCTAGGTTGGACTATAAGTTCCTAAGTAGGGGAAGCATTTTAGTGTAATAAAAGCCAAGGCATCTGGATGGAAGAAGACTGGGTTTTAGGAGACCTAGATTCTAATCTTACCTCAGTCACTAACTAGTCAAGTTATTTTAGGCAAATCATTTATCATTTTTAGCCCTCAATTTACTCATCTGTAAAACAGGGCAGCTGAACTGGATAAGTTGTGTCAAAGGCAGGGCCCCAGATCCCTCAATACTCTCAAGTACATCCCAAATCAGATTATGGAATTATTGGAAATATTTAACAAAATAAATAAAATCCAACAAAGCATTATTGTTGTTGAGGCGTGCTCAACTCTTTGTGACCCTATTTGGGCTTTTCTTGATAAAGATAATGGAGAGGTTTGTCATTTTCTTCTCCAGCTCATTTTACAGATGAGGAGACTGAGGCAAACAGAGTTAAATAACTTAAGCAGTGTCACATAGCTTTTAAGTGTCTAAGGCCAGATTGAAACTCAGGATTCCATAAATGCAATAAAACACAGACAATTTTAATAACTGGTTTGCCAGGTTCATGTCCCCTGAAAGGATCTTTATGCATTGCTTGGTTGCCCTCTTTGTATTTGAGTTTGACACCACTGGACTAGATGACTTCTCCAGTCCCGGGATAGCCCTGAGGTACATTCTCGCTTCACCATCCTATGATTAGATTGTCCATAATTAGGTAGGATTGCCATTATTTTTCAAATCCTCACAACTACCACTGTGTGGATTAGAACAAATGCATATTTTTCCAGGATACTCAGTCCTTGATCATACCTGGCTAGTTGGGTTTTTTTTAAGACAAATCTCTACATTTAAGATTTATAACCCATATCAAAGAATCCCTAAATATGAACCATTTTTGTATACATATCACTTGAATAAGGAAACACCTTCCATATATAGATACAGATATTTTTAAAATCACTCACTTTCTCTAGTTTGTCCCAATCATTTTCTATTTCTTAAAAAGACACTGTGATGCATCACCCATGCCAAGACTGCTCTCCCTCATCTGCTCTTATTACTGGCCTCTCTGGTTTCCTTTAAGTCTCAACTAAAATCCTACCTTCACATAGGAAGCCTTCCCCTACCTCTCTTATCTCTAGTGCCTTACTTCTGTTAATTTTTTCTTATTAACCTTGCATATTCCTTGATTTATGAGTATATTTTTGCATGTTGTTTCTCCATTACATTTTAAACTTCTTGAGGCCAGCGACTGCCTTTAGCTTCTTTTCATGTCTTCAACACTTAACAATGTTTACCAATTGATTGATGTTAATTCCTGCCTCCCATCTTAATCCTTAAGTTTTGCTTCATGCATTCACACAGATCATCTGAACAGCCTTTACATACCTCGCTTCCCTCTGAGTCAAGCTACAGAGAGACACAGAGAGAGAAACATAAAGTTTAAGTTGGATCCAAAGGTTTTCTGGGATGATATTTTATGCCAGAAATATTACATGTGAATTTGCCATTTGTCAATTACAATGAGATAACAGTGCCAAACTAGTCAATGAAATTACGATTAGACAGAATTAAGGGAAATGAAAGGTGGTACTAGTTAGTTAATTTGTTTTTGACTATGGCTTTTACAAAAGGTAGGTGCTGATTTCTTCCTAGGCTATGAGGATTTTTTTTAATAGTCAGTGTAAACAACTGGATGCTGAGACAACCTGAGATCATTATTTGTATTCTGCCAAGGGAAGGAAATTTTAGCTTTGGCCAATAGAATCCCATTAAGAATCCCATCTTCCTTCCACTTACAAAAGCAAACAAACCCTATTAGAGGGAATATATGGACAGTCTCTTGGTAACTGGTAGCTTAATAATAGAATGAAATTGTATTATAATGTGCCACTTAGCAAGGCCTTCACCAGGTATCTCAAACCCCTGGAGCATGTAGAAGGTAATAACCATTGTAGATCCTACATCTTTAATCTCAAAAGCAGTCCACAAAAACAAGATCTTTTTTCTCCTACTTTTTCTGAACCAAAGGGAACCCTTCCTTGGGGCAACATCTGTATTCTACACAAATAAATCACATACAATTTATTTCAACTAACTTGAGAGTCAAATTGGCCAGTGTTCAACCAAAGAAAACCTCCTTTGATTTGTTAAATAAATTCCATGTTATATTAGATATTACATACACATATTTAATGTGTGTATATATAGATAGACAGATGCGTGTATAAATATAGGTATAGATATAGGTATAGCTTGGAAGAGAGAGAGAGATTTCTTGATTCAAATCATGGCTTTGTAGTTTCTTATCTTTGTGACCTGTTCCTCATCTGCAAAATGAAGCAGGCAGAATAGTTAATCTCCCTCCAAGCTCCAAATTTCTGCTTCTCAACATAATTAAATTATGTTCCCTGAACACGACATTTCATCTCTTGCCTCTCTGTCTTTGCAGAAATGTCCCTCTCCCCCATATCTGGAAGGCACTTCTTTCTTTCCTCTAATTCTTGAAACTCCTAACTTCTTTCAAAATTCAGATGAGGTAGCCTTTTTGGACAAAGATCTTCTTCCCCTTAATTCCTAATAAATATTTTTTCCCTTCCTGAAATGACTTTGCATTACTTTAAGCATACTCTTAGAAGCTCAGAGTAGAATATAATTTCCTTGATGGCATGAGCTTTCTTATAGAAGGCACTTAACTTCCTATATAAGGCACTTAACATGTGGTTGTTAAATTCATTTCCCTCATAATGGAGGTAACCATGGGTTCCCAAAGTTAGACCAGAAGCACATAAGCTTCAGAAGGCCCGAGCAAAGCAAAAAGGACTGTGTACTTGAGGTCTGAAGGCAAGCCCAGCTAACTTTGACAGGGAGCATCAACAAAAGACTGGCTCCAAAGGGATTTATTTCTAGGAACAACTGACAAAAACTACAAACTACAGCAAGAAAGGGGGAGGAATATAAAACACTAGTAAAGAGAGATTATTGCATTCTTTTTGCTGGTACACATGGTGCCTAACACATTTCCTGGAAGACAGCAAGTGTTTAATAAATGCCTGTATATAGATTGAGAATAGAAAGGGATCGTAGAGGCCATCAACCTTAGAGACCTTTGAGTCCAACAGCTTCATTTTGCAGAAGTACAAATAAAGTTCAAGAAAGGCTAGATAGCTTTCCCAAGTTCCCATAAGCCAATATCAAAAGGGGATGGGAGCAGGGTGTGGGAGGCTTTGAATTCTCAAGGTCCACTTGCTCCCAAACCAGGACTTATTTTTTGGATTTTTTTTCCCCACTTTACCAGGCTTCCATTCACTTATCATTGTAGTCTTTGTACCATTATATTTTACTTTCATTGAGCACTGTAGCTTTGAATTGACCAGGTCAAGGTAACCTTATGGGACAGGATGAGAAGACCTTTGTCTTTGATTTAACCTCGAGAAAAGTATCTTATCTCACTAGGAAATCTGGAATTTTAAAGCCTTCAAGGCAGATTATTCCCTCACCAACAGAATTAGAGTAGAAAGCAAGGGTAAATCAAGTGCCTAAAAATGTAGTCTTCCTTTCCACGTTAGGTGAACCCTGCAGCTGCCGCTTAGTAATTAAAAACTTTCCTAGCTCATCTTCCCATTATGCAGAACAGAAAATCTTTAATGAAATATTGCACCAGAGAAGGCTGCAGAACTAAAAACTCCACAAAGCATAAACAATTGTTCTGTGAAAATCCTGCACAGGACAGGCAGCTATTTCAATGAGACATTGTATGTACCAGCCACCAATTATTTCATAAAACATTGCACACAACATAGACAATTATTCAGTAATGCACCTCGCAAGGTAATTATTCAATGCTATTCAACAAATGTTTACACCCAGCTGGCAATTCTTTCCTAAACAATGAGGAAGCCTACAGAAGGAGCTTGCCAAACATGGGATAGATAGGTATTCAGCAGGAACCTTTGCAGGTGCCAGGGTGCAAAGGACAGGGGATACAAAAGAAGATAAAAATGGGAAAGTGGTGGATCAACTCTTTTCTAAACAAGGTTTTGATTTTCTTCTTCCAAAACTCTATCCTTCCTCATGTGTAATACACATGGCTCACAAATATATGATAAAAGTTAAAAATATTAACATGTCCAAAAATAGAATCTGATACATACATGATCATTATACTGAAATGAATCGTTAAGGGAAAAGAATAGTGTAGCATAGCGGAGCTGAACATTAGAAAATAAAATGCCAAAGCTAAAAAAATAATAATAATAGCTTTCATTTATTTTGCACTGGACAACTTGCAAAATGCTTTTCTCAAAACAATTTTGTATGGAGGGGATTTGCAAATGTAATTGCCCCAATTTTGCAGATAAAAAAATTGAGACTCAAAGAGGTTCATCCATTCATGTTTAAATAGTTAGTAAAAAGTGTCCAGGGAAGACATTAAAAGCAAAATCTTCTGACTCCAAGTCCAGGACTCTTTCTTTGATACCAGATTATAAGGAAACAGATCTGGAACAGATTTGGATGGTAAATTCCTAATCTATGACACTGACAGCTAAGTTACCATCTTCACAAGAATGTGGTGATAAAAGCAATTGTCCTATCTTTTAAAACAACCTAAATATGTTGATTATAAGTAAGATTATTTTTATTAATATTACTGCAGTATTTAGGATACAGTCCTTATTCTCATGGTACTTGCACTCTAGGAGGCTTGGTCTAAGCCTAGGATGTCATTGGTACAGGGAACTAGTGATGGGAAGTTCACTCTACCAACGCAAATGGATGATAGCACTGCAACTTTTAGTCACAAAGAGCTGCCTGAAACATGGAGATTGAATGCTTTGTGTGAGATTGCACAGTCATGTGTGTCAGAAGCAAAACTTGAACTCAAACAAAACTTGTTTTGTGAGGCTGGTTCTCCATCCTCTATCACATTATCTCTCAATCTAGCAGTTAAACATCCATAATTATGTAAAAATAGCCATTCCTGGTCAGATGCATGAACAAATATATTTGTGTGATGCTGTATCTAGACTTATCATTCCATTCATTCCCTTGTTTAATCAATCTGATTTTAGAATTGGCAATAGTGCTTATAGTCAGAGTTCCAGTAAATGTATGAGCACAGTCTGGGTATGAATAACCTCTGACAGCATGATCTGTAAACAATAAAAGTAGGCTATAATCACAAAAGTCAGGGTGTCTCCCTTAAAGGTTTTATTGATTCTCTTTTTTAAAAAAGAAATATTGTTACAACTTCCTAATGACTCTTCTCTCTACAAATCCATATGTACACGTACACACACACACACACACACACACACAAACACACACACACATACACACACCCCAGCACCCCCCTTGTAACAAGAATTTCAGTTAAGATACATGCATCAACACATTGAGCATGTCTAATGAAAGGATGCTTCAGTCAGTACTTCTAGGCCGCCTTTCTTCTGTTGAGGGATAGGAAGCATCCAATTGCTCATTGATTAACACGTAGAATAGAATCAATCACATTTCATATGGCACAGGTGTCCCAATGTTATGAGCCAGGCCCCAAATCTGGATCCCTCAGAATAACTAGGGTATTAAGCCACTTTGATAAGTATATCCAGAATTAAATGAATCTCTCAAGAACATCACTATTTCTAACTTGTTATATGACCTAGGGCAGGCCACTTCTCTTTGGACCTTAGTTTACTCATCTGAAAAATGGAGAGCATAGATGAGTTAATCTTGAATTTCACATTCTAAGACTTTAATTAAGTTTACAAATTTATAAAAGAGAGGGCTTTGTTAAGGAAAGTCAATAATCAATCAGTCATATGTAAATTGTCAACATTGGGTTATTTTAAGGAGATGCAGTTTAGAGTACTAGATTGAGAGACCGCCTCAGAATCTCAAAAGACCAAATTCAAGTCCTCACTCAGACATGTACTAGCTGTGAAGCAAGGTAAGTCCCTTGACTTCTCGATGTCCCAGGCCATTCAAAGAGCTGCAGAGCAGGAGGTAATGTGTTCGTCCTTCATTGCCGAAGAGGACCATGCCATCAGAGAAATGATGACATGACTTGCACTTGACTTTGTTTTGAGTGAGTGAGAGCTGTGCAGGTCACCAGCCTCACTTCTCCTCCACAGCCATCTGAATCCAGTGACCAGATATTCATCAGGATGACTGGAGATGACCAGAATGAGGCAATTGGGGTTAAGTGACTTGACCAAGGTCACACAGCTAGTGAGTGTCAAGTGTTTGAGGTGAGATTTGAACTCAGGCCCTCCTGACTCCTGCACTGATGCTCTATCCACTGCACCACCTAGCTGCCCATGCAGGAGGTAATATTCATTAGTGATAGGAATTTGTCCACAGAAGACTCTTTATTCCAATGAAATCACATCTTTTCTCCCACCTCTGCCTCCTCCAAAGTTAATTTAATATATCAAGGAAAGAAGCAGAGCCAAGATGATAGAGTAGTAGGGAAAAATAAGTATTGCGGAGCTCCAACTCATAACTCCTCCAAACAGGTCCAGAAAATACAACAGACTGGATCCTGATCAGGTCAACCAGAAAAAAAATCATGGCAAGACATTATCTTCCCTAGTCCAAATGAGCATAGGGAGATACAGAGATAAATGAGAGGAAGACTAGCAGAAATATGTCAAATCTTCTGGGCCTCTCCAGGTAGAAGGGGGCTTATTCCCTTCAGGGGTCCTAAAGAGAAGGGCCCCCCCTCCCACCCTGTAAAATCTAGTGGTATTTTACAAGCTTCTTATCAGGTTGGAGCAGAAATATTGGGAGAAGGAAGAAAGGAGCCTAGACCTAGTAATTGGTGCTAATTCATGCTATTTGGGGGGAAGAAAGACTCCTAGGGAATTGGCAACCAGATGATAGTCAAACTTCCCCAAGAGCAGAAAAGGGGATTTGCATCATGACTTCCTGTGTTTTTCTGACAGGAGGACAGGTATTTGAGTATTGCTTGGACTTCTTTGTTTAAAGAAGTGGAAAAGAAATCACTGGGATAGTGACAAGTTCCTACTCCTTGTGCCCCAATTTTCTCATCTGTGAAATAAGGGTATTGGACTCACTGGCCTCTAACATGCCTTCTTGCTCTACAACTGTGATTCTATAACCTTGGTTCAAACCACACAACTCAAACATATTTTCTGCGTGACAATCCATCAATAAGTACTGGCCTACTATGTGCCAAGGACTGAAAACACGAAATGATAGATCCTGAAGTGAAGTACTTTATATTATCTTGCGGTAAGAGACTTAATCTTGAGACTAAGTTGGGAGGGATCATAAAAGTTACAGTGGAAAGAACTTCCATACCTCTCATGCGTAGTTAATGGGCAGGATCCACAAGGAATGAAAAGAAGTGGATGAGTGGTAAACTCCCACACCCACCCAGGAACATCTAAGGAGTTTTAAATGCTCCAAAAATTGCATGAGATGTGCTTTCCTTGTTATTCACCAATAGAATAAGTTCTACTCATTAAGAGGTAGTCCTCCAAAGAGGTTTTGTCAGAAATCAAAAGAGTATTGAGTTATAACAACGCATCTCAGGTTTGCCCCTCAGAGGGACCAAATCCCTGGTCAGCACAGATTTAGGAAATACTAGCTAAAAACCTTTACTCTTTCCTCCAGTAGTTCTACAACTCCTTTCCTAAACACCTCCATCACCAGACTTACTTTTTTTTAATATGAATTGTGATGTTCAGAAAGTTCAAGAGACATAATTTCTGGTTAACTATTTTATTAATAATGATAGCATTTTATTAATAAAAGGGTCCATGACACTCTCAAATGCAAAGAACCTCACAGTTTATATGCCCTGGGAAGAGTGGGTGTTCCTGAGAGTGGTGATCAACTCTGATTATGAGGAGAAGCAGGCTCACCCACTGAGGGGCTGAGACACTTGATGTCAGGTCACCCTTGGACAAAGAGACTCTCTCTACACTTAGACCATCCCAGCCCTGAGCAATCTAGACAAAGGATCTACCTCCAACCAAACTTGCTTGAAAGAAACACAATAGACAGGAATTCACCTTAGATAACATGGTCTAGGTGAGGTAAATTTTTAGCAAAAAATGCCCTTCAAAAGCTGGACTTTGAATAAGGATATAGGACAAGGAAAAAGCCTGGATCCTCTCCTTCCCCACCATAATTGGTTACTAATAATCATTTCTCTCAGAATCAGTAAGCATTTATAATAATAGAATCATACATTTAGAAATGAAAAGGATCTAAGAAGTCATCAAATCCAAAGTCTTTATTTTATAGGAAAAAAACTTTGGCCCAGAAGGGAGAAATTACTTGTTCAAATGGATGCAGGTCATCAATAATACAGCTAGGATTTTAATCCAGGTCCCTTGATTCCAAAGTCATTGTTTCTTTTCCTGATGTACCATGATTTATTAAACACCAAGTATATGTTGGATGTTATATATCAGAAATAGGTCTAGGGGCAAAAGGAATGTTAAGGAATATCTGGAGGCACCCTTCATTTCATAGATGAGAAAATGGAGGGTCAAAAAGATAGGAGGTAACTGATTGGTCCGTGGTCTGCAGAGGCAGAAAGCCAGAATTCAAACCCAGGTCCCATGACTCCAAGTTCAGCATCCTTCCCACTACCACATATTGCCACCTGTAAACATAATATTCCACCTCTGATTTAAGAAATGTAAGGCAAGGGGGGTGAAGCCAAGATGGAGGAGTAGAAAGACACATGTACTCTAGCACTTCCCCCACAGCCCAAAAAATACTTGTAAAAAATAACTCTCAATGAATTCTAGGGCAGCAGAAGCCACAGAACAACAAAGTGAAAGAGGTTCCCAACCAAGGGTAACCTGGAAGGCTGACAGGAAAGGTCTATCTCATGGGACACTGAGCAGAGCAAGCCCAGCCCTGGCCATGTGGCACTAGGAGAAACAGGAACTGAACAGCAGAACCCCCAGCAGACAGGGTCCCAGATCCCTCAATGCACAAGTGCCAAAGAAAACTCCAAAGGTCAGCGTGGGAGGGCTTTCCAAAATGGGCAAGAGGGGAACAGGGTTCCCACAGCACTGGCCTCAGGCAGTGGCAGAGGGAGCCGAAGCAGCAGCAGCAGGCAACTACGTGGAAACAACCTCGGTCCATTGTCCAGGCAGCTCAGCTTAAAGACTCTGGGGGAATTAAGCAGGTGATCTGAACCTCAGCCCTCAGTGGTGACCCCGCACCCACCCAAAGCCCTGGGAAACTGAGCAGCTAATTTGACTCAGCCTTGTACTGGGGAGAGGAGAAGCACTAGGATGCTCCTCTTGATGAAGGATTCAGAAGTCAAGTAATTGGTTGTGAAAATGCCCAAAAAAGGGAAAAAATAAGACCATAGAAGGTTACTTTCTTGGTTAACAGGTGTCTCCTTCCATCCTTTTGGATGAGGAAGAACAAGGCATACTGTCAGAGGAAGCCAAAGTCTCTGCCTCTAGTACCCTCAAAATGAACATGAAATGGGTTCAGGCCATAGAAAAACTTGAAAAGTGTGTCAGCAGCCTGCGAAAGGAGAACCAAAAAAATGCTGAGGAAAATAGCACCTTTAAAAAGAGGCTAACTCAATTGAAAAAGAGGTCCAAAAAGTCAATGAGGAGAAGAAGGCATCAGAAACCAGAATTAGTCAAATGGAAAAGGAGGTTCAAAAACTCACTGAACAAAGTAGTTCTTTAAAAAAGAGAATCAAGTTCAGGAAAGCTAATGACTATGAGATAAACCAAGCAGTTAGAAAACAAAACTAAAAGTCTAAAAAAATAGAAGTTGATGTGAAACATCTCATAGAAAAAACAACTGACCTGGAAAATAGATCCAGAAGAGACAATTTAAAAATTATGGAACTACTTGAAAGCCATGATCGAAAAAAGAGTCCAGACATTATCTTTCATGAAATTATCAAGGAAAGCTGCCCTGATATTCTAGAACCAGAGAGTAAAATAAATATTGAAAGAATCCACTGATGGCCTCCTGAAAGAGACCCAAAAAGAGAAACTCCTAGAAATACTGTGACAAAATTTCAGAGTTCCCAGGTCAAGGAGAAAATATTGCAAACAGCTAGAAAGAAACAATTCAAATATTGTGGAAATACAATCAGGGTAACACAGAATCTGGCAGTTTCTACGTTAAGGGATTGAAGGGTTTGGAATAAGATATTCCATAAGTCAAAGGAACTGAGATTAAAACAAAGAATCACCTGCCCAGCAAAACTGAGTATAATGCTTCGAGGGAATAAATGGTCATTCAGTGCTATAGAGGACTTTCAAGCATTCATGATGAAAAGACCAGAATTGAATAGAAAATTTGACTTTCAAACACAAGAATCAAGAGAAGCATGAAAAGGTAAACAAGAAAGAGAATTATAAAGGACTTTCTAAAGCTGAACTATTTACATTCCTACATGGAAAGATAATATTTGTAACTCTTGAGACTTTTCTCAGGATTTGGATAGGTGGAGAGATTATACACACACACACACACACACACACACACAGAGTACAGGTTGAGTTCAGACAGAAAAGATGATATCCATAAAAAATAATAAAACAAAAATTAAGGGGTAAGGGAGGAAAATACTGGGAGGAGAAAGGGAGAAATGGAATGGGGCAGGCTATAACTCATAAAAGAGAGAAGAAAAATCCTGTTCAATGGAGGAGAAAAGGGAGAATATGAGAAGGGAAAAGTGAAGCTTACTCTCTTCGCATATGGCTTACAGAGGGAATAGCATGCTCACTAAATTTGGTATGAAAATCTCTTACACTACAGGAAAGTAGGGAGGAGCAGACAAGTGGGGTGAGGGGGATGATAGAAGGGAGGAGGGAGTAACTAGAAGTAATCACTTTTGGGAAGGGACAAGGTCACATGAGAGAATAAAGAAAAGGTGGGGATAGGGTACAATAGAGGGTAATATAGTTAGTATTACACAACATGATTATTAGGGAAGTCTTTTGCAAAACAACACATATATAGCTGGTATTGAATTGCTTGCCTTCTCAGTGGGGATGAGTAGGGAGGGAGGAAGGGAGAGAAGTTGGAATTCAAAGCATTAGAAACAAATATTGAGAATTATTATTGCATATAACAGGGAAAAAATAAACACAGATAATGGAGTATAGAAATTTACCTTGCCCCACAAGAAAAGAGAGAAGATGGGGATAAGGGAAGGGTGGGATGTGATAGAAGAGAGGGTACATTGAGGGAAGAGATAATCAGAATGCAAGGTATTATGGGGAGGGGGAAGGGGATAGATGGGGAGAGGAATTGGAACTCGGGATTCTGTGGAAATGAATGTTGAAATCTAAAAATAAAATATATATATATATATATATATATATATATATATATATATAAAGAATGAATACAGGAGAAGTAACCCAGGCTTCTCCCTGGAGGGGTGGGTCCAGGCTTAACTGCAAGTGATTAGGCTCTCTGGGAAACTTGAATGGATAGCCTCTCTTGTGCCTAGGTGGAAAAACTAAAACTAAAATCCCAAACCCCTCCAAGTCTTCATGATTGCCTTTTTAGACTCTTGGAATCCCAGCCCTGGAGAAGGAGGAGTAGAGAAAATGACCAAAAATACTTCCTACTTGGATTTCTTTGAATTTCAGAGTCAACGGAGTTTCTAAGACTGATTCTTCCTGATTGAATGTTCTTTCTATAGATTAAAATCATATCCTAATGGAAGGCAAAATAAACAGGAAGCTTGAAAACTCCAGAGTATAAAGGCACAAACCTCAAAAAAAAATGCAAGCCAATCAAGAGAAGCCCTATCACAGAGACTTACGTTTTTGGGACCAATGTCAAAGTACAAAAGGGGTTAGATGATACTGTATTAACATTCTCATTTCCAATTTAAACTTCAATGGCAGAATTTAGGTCAGTACACTATCAGAGCTCTAAAGTCTCTTCCTCTAATTAGACATCTCCTCCCTCCATTTAAGAGAGGTGGCCAGGACAGCCATATCTCATTCCTCTCAAGGAATTATTTTGACCTTCCTCTACCATGCCACTTTCCTGGGTACCTTTGTTTCCCGTCCTCCCACTTTTCAGTTTCCATTAGAATGTAAGTTACTTGAGTACAGGAACTATACTTATTTTGTTTTTACTTGTATCTATATTCTCAGAACTTAGTACATTGCCTGGTACTCAGTAAGTGTTTAATAAATGTTTATTGAATTGAATTCTTAGCTGTAGTTCCACCAGTACATCATGTCTCCAAGAAGCTAAAAATGGCCCGGTATATAAGCAACCTAAAGCTCCAAAAAAACAAGATTCCATCTTTTACTTCTTTGTCACCCTCTGCTACACACAATAGTCCTTTTATAGAGGTTGGCTGAGTCACTACTCACGAACTGCTTGCTAAATTGAGCTAGAGTACACAAGTGACTCACTCAACTGAAAATTGTCAGCATCAATAAGCCATAAATCACCCCAATGAGGTACTCAGCATTGAGCTAGGATCATCAAATAAATTAGGGGATGCTGATGTTGAACTGTATCAAAAAAAAAGTTCAAGATAAAGTACAACTAAAAACTCAAAAATATTTCTCAGATTTTTGTATGAAAGGTGTTTTGCTGACTGCATAATCCTGTAGTCAGATATTGCAGAAACAGAAAATTGTTTTCCAACTCTACTTATCTTCATCTGTTGAAGCAACTGAGATGGATTCAAATTCCATCTCCATTACTTTCTTGTTATAGAGGCTTGAGGAAGTCATTTCCTCTCTAGGAACATCAGTTTCCACACTTAAAAACATGGGGTATTTAGACTAGATGGTCTCTAAGATCTGTCTTGCAGCAAAAAATGTTGCAACTTGGTGAAAAATCACTGATTATTTGTAATGGTAGTAATAGTTTTGGGAGTTTTGGCTGGCATTTTTGTCATAGTAGTAAAAATAGTAGTGGTTGTTGTAGTAGTAGTCTTAGTGGTAGTAAGTAGTAGTGGTAGGCATAGTAAGTAGTAGTAGTTGTAGTTATCATCAGTATGGTAATCATAAAAGTAGTTGTTGTAGTTGTAGTAGCAGTAGTAGTAGCAATATCATGTATATAGGTCTTTAAGTTCTACAAATATTCCACATAGAACATCTCATTTGATCCTTACAACATTTTATGACATAAATGCTATTATGATGCCCATTTTATAGGTGAAGAAATAGAGATTGAAAATGGTTATGTGACTTGACCAGGGTTATATACCAAGTATCTGAGATATCACATAATCTCCTAGTTGGAAGATACCTCAGTGCCCATCACCTCAACCACATCCTCCAAGAAGTGGTCATCGAGCCTTTGCTTGAAGACTTTTACACACTCCCTCTCAAAGCAGCCCACTCCACTTCTGGAGAGCTCTCACTGTTAGGAAGTTTTACCGTACATAAAATCTCTTAACTTCTACCCGCAGATCCTAGTTCTACTTCCTAGTGGAGCCAATACTCTTTTCACCTATTCTCTTGAATTCATCTGATCTAAGTAGCCCTTTGCCAGACCCACTTTCTCTATTTTTTCCTTCCACCTAGGACATTCCCCTACTGCAATGTCCCTCTTCTCTTTAGAGTGAAAAGGTATGGTTTTATTGACCTGCACTGACTGGCCTTAATGAATCTCTATAGCCATCTCGTACAATATGATTCTGTATATCTCAGCAGCCTTCTTTTGTAAAGGAGCCATACAAGTTTGCAGAACAACCAATATATGAGTTAACCTTGTTCTATACATGTTCATTGTGCTATAAGACATTGAGCAAATATGACAAAATGAATACCAAAATGAGCTCTAAAAACAGAAATTCCAGGGAGTTAATGATTTACCTCAAAGGAGACCTCAGAATAAAGAATAATGTGTGAGTTTTGACAGTGCAGAAAGGGTCTAGATTTCTTTTATTGGGAAGGCTATTTGAGGCCTGTCTAATATTTCAGAGGCAGATTCAGAATACAAAGTGTTACAATGCTCATTAACCACAAAATGCAATTAAAACCAACTCCACTCAGAATAAAGTTTAAAAGAACATAATATAAATATTGAATATAATATTAAATAAAAATTGAATGTAAAAGAATCTAGTTGCTAATTCAGATAACATATTTCTCCCCCTTTACATTCACATTTTAAAAATACATTATATATTATTATATATCATAATAATAATTTATGTAAAATAATTTATTTAATTTGTATAGGATATTCCTTCTGCTAGAGGCAGCTAGATAGTGCAGTGTGTGGAGTGCCAGCCCCAGAGTCAGAGTTCAAAAAGGAATCTCTGAAGGGTACTGAGTATTCCCTGAAACCTCCAGAGCACCCTCTTCCCACAGGCTGCACGTCTTACAGTTCGGTTGAAAAGGAAGCCAAACCAAGGATGCAAACTTCAGTCCCTTAGGCCAACCAAATTCCAAGGAGTTAATGAGGACTCTTGCCTCTTTAAAAAAACAAAAACCTGCCCAGCCTACATAAAACAGTGCCTCTTCTGCCACAAATACTCAACCAATTGACAAGTATTTAATAAAATTCTCCTCTGTAGGTGCCGGAGATATAAATACTAAGAATGAATGAAGCAATCCCTACTCTCAAAGAGCTTAAAGTCAAATGGGGGAATGTTGCTATATGTGTATGTATGTATGTATGTATGTATGTATGTATGTATGTATGTATATACATATAGCTGGTGATGGCTCAGGATGCAGTGGATGACCTTGGTGTCTTCGGTGTCTAACCAAGCACTAAACGGTCCACATCGCCTGCTTCATCTGCCTTCATGGCCATTGGAACAAATTGTTCCTATCCACACATTCCAACAGAGGAAGTCTTCACATGCTTGGGGTAGACACCCTCCTAACTTACCAATGGGTTTGAACCCCTTGGTTACCCTCAACCTGGTTTGGCCTGTCTACCAAAATGGGTTACCAGGGTATGGCCACTTCACATGCTGCAGCTTCTTGGAGGCACAGGTGAGAGTTGGGTGGAACAGATGGACACCTAAGGTGGAAAGAGCCCTGAAAAGGGTTTAAAGTTCAAGCATGCCTCCATTGTCCATCTCTATAAGGGTAAAGGGAATAGATTATCCTGTGACAATCACAGGGGGATCTCTCTGTCATTGCTGGCAAAATTCTTGCTAGAGTCCTTCTTAATAGGCAGATCCTTCACCTTCAAATAGAGCTCTCATGCCTTCCCAGTCACCAATGGAGTGAAACAGAGCTGTGTGCTTGCCCCCATGCTTTTTAGCACGATGTTTTCATCCATGTTAACAAATGCTTTCAATGAGGATGAACATGGCATCAAGGTCAACTTCCATACTGACAGAAAGTTCTTCAATTTGAAAAGGCTACAAGAAAAGACCAAAGTGGAAGGAGTGTTTGGTGCATGATTTTCTGTTTGCAGATGATTGTGCTCTCAATGCAGCCTCTGAAGCTGAGATGCAACAAAATATGGATCAACTCTCTGCTGCCTATGCTCATTTTGGCCTAATAATTAACATCAAGAAAACATAGGTGCTCCAGTAGCCACCACCACATCATCCATATGTGGAACCATCAATTATAGCAAATCAAAAAGTTTTAAATGCTGTGGATAAGTTCACTTACCTTGATAGTATACTTTCCAGGGATGTACACATTGACAATGTGGTTGATGCATACACTGCCAGAGCTAGCTCAGTGTTTGGGAGACTCCAAAGAAAAGTTTCAGAGAGAAGAGGTATTAGACTGACTACCAAACTGAAGGTCTACAGCACTGTTGTGCTGACTTCATTGTTGTATGCCTGTGAAACATGAACAGTCTACCAGAGCCATGCCAAGAAACTAAATAGCTTCTATTTGAACTGTCTTAGGAAGATTCTGAGGATCACCTGGCAGGATAACGTACCAGACACTGAGATCCTTACTTGAACTAAACTGTCAGGCATTTAAACTATGCTTCAGAGAGCACAACTTCAATGGACTGGCCACATTGTTCGAATGCAAAACATATGCTTGCCAAAAAGACTATTTTATGGAGAACTTACCAGGAGCAGGCGATCATATGGTGGTCAGAAGAAGTGATACAAGGATACTCTCAAGAACTTTGGATTTGACTGTACAACATGGGAGACACTGGCACAGGACCATTCAGCATGGCATTCCCACATCAGAAAAGATACTGTGCTCTCTGAGTGAAGCAGAATTGAGATAGCACAAAGTAAACATAGAATGTACAAATTTGAAGTATCCACTCAAATATTCATATGGACTATCTGTGCCCAACCTGTGGTAGAGCATTCCGAGCTTGTATTGGTCTGATCAGCCACAGTCAGACACTCTGAAACTCCTCTTTATCATGGTGATGTCATTTTGGTCCTCTTTGGAAACGGACAACAACCATATATGCATACATATTACACAATACATAAACACATTATGGATACAGTGAGAATAAATACACATGAGTACAAAGTAATTAAATGAAAGATAGTTTGGGAAGGAAGGTGCTGGTATTTGGGGGAAGTCAAGAAATGCATCATTTGAAGATAATGCCTGAGCTACATCCCAAAAGAAGACAGGCTCAAGTCAAGTAAATAAACATTTATTATGCATCCAGCATTGTCCTAAGAAATGAGGATACAAAGCAGGTTGAAAACATTCCCCGCACTTGAAGAGTTCACATGCTAATGAGATAGACAGTGGGCAAATAAATATCGAATTAGAAGTAAGAAGAGAGTTGTATTCCAGGAGTGGAGGATAATGGGTACAAAGTTCGGCCAGAATGCATAGCAAGAGAGAGATTGTAATGTCCACTGAGGCTGGAAAGATGAGTAGGAACCAGGCTGAATAAGACTTTAAATGCTAAGCAGAGATGTTTATAATTTATCCTAGAGACAATCGGAAGCCATTAAAGTTAGTTGAATAGAAGATTCACCTGTCAGATTTCATTGGTAGCAGTTTGTAGTTTGTAGTATAAACTGGCATGGTGACAGACTAGAAGGAGGGAGACAAAAATATGAGAGTGTTGCAATAATATAAGGTGTGAGCTGATACATGTAACTGTATGAGCAAAGCAAAAGGGTTCAGTGGCAGTAAGGTTGTGCAAGTAGAAATGCAAGATTTAGCAACTGATGGATATGTGTATTAAGGGAAAATGAGAAGTCCAAGATACTGTAAAGATTATGAACCTGAGATATTGAAAGTGTTGTGGTACCTTCCACAGAAATAGGGAAGTTTTAAAAAGAGGAGGCTTTAGGGAAAATGTAGTTAATTTTGTTTTAGAGAGGAAGTGTTTAAGGAGTCCCTGTGACATCTAAGTCAAAATGTCCAACAGGCAATTTCTTAATGTAGGACTGAAGTTTGGGTATGAGGCTGAGGACAGAGATGTAAATCTGGGAGTCATATGAATAGATATGATAGTTAAATCAATGGGGTGTGGTGAGGTTACCAAGAGATAAATTCTAGAGAGATAACAAGAGGAAAAAAACTTTAGGCAAAGTCCGCTTTAAGGGGAATGATGTAGATCAAGGGTGGGGAACTTGAGATTTCAAGGCCACATGTGATCCTCTAGGTTCTCAAGTGTAGCCCTTTGATTGAACCAAGTGTCAGAGAACAAATCTCTTTAATAAAGTATTTGTTCGTAAAACTTGGCCTCAGTCAAAAAGACCATATCCTGGGACTTAGCAGGTCACAGGTTTCCCATCCCTAATGTAGATGATTTGCAATAAATAAATAAGACTAAGAAGGAGCAGACAGACAGGAAGCAAACCAGAAGAACAGTGTCATAAAAAGAAAAGAGGAAAGAGAAAGAGAAGGAAACATACAAGAAGAAAGGTTGGTCAACAATATTAAATACAGCAGTTGACCCAGAAGGATGAGGTCTAAGAAAACATCAGATGTGGCAATTAAAGATCATTGGTAACTGGAGAAAATAGTTTCAGTTAAATGAGATCAGAAACCACATTTCACAGGGTTGAGGAATGAGTGAAAGAAGAGGAAGTAGAGGGAGTACGTATAGACCACTTTTTGAAGGTGGTTTAGATGAGAAAGGGAGGATAGATGAAGGGTGAGAAAACAGGTAATTGTCAAGGGCTATTTGCCATCAACTCTCCAGTTTCATTAACCCCTTTTGGCTAATCACTTACCCAGTCTTATTGATTGTAACTCACAACATCACTTACATCTGTCCCTTTCCATACAATTACATGACTATTTCAGGTCTTAATCATTTCTTGCCTGAGTTCTAATTGGTTTACCTGCAACCATTCTCTCCCCCTCTTCCAACTCTCATCCACATAGCTGTTGAATTACTATTTCTAAAGCACACATCAAATAATGTCACTCACACTGAAGAATGCTTGTTGGCTCCTTATTGTTTCTAGGTACTCATTTGGTACTTAGAGCCTCTCATAGTCTGACTCCCACCTATGTTGCCAGTGATTACATATTTCCCTCCCATCAAAATCAAACATGCCTACTAGATATTTCCAGTAGATAATGTTCCATCCCCCACCTCTGAATCTTTGTACAAGCTGTCTCCCATTTCGTGACATTGGAAGCAGTAGGAGGGAGTCCTCCAAGCCACACCTTTTAGAATTTCTTCATTCTTCAAGGTTTAGCTTATGTCATGCAATGCAATAGACCTTCCTTGACTGACCAAGTTATTAGTCCTCCCTCCTATACCACACACACACACATACAGACACACACAGACACACATGAACACATATACATACTGCCTGTATTTATTTTGCATACTTTTGATGTTTTCTTACGTGCATATGTAGTGTTTCCTGCCTCTAGTTGAGTACAAGCTCTTTGAATGGAGTTAGTCTTTGTCTTCAGTCCTTAGCATAGTGCCTGGCACTTGGGCACTTGAAGGGAATTGAATTGGGTTGAACTGAAATCAGAAATTTCATGTGTTTGGACTCATATTTGACATACATGTCAATTAAGGTCAGTTAAGATCCACATAGGGGCAAGTAGATTACATCAGGAAGGACTAGATACAAAATGGAAAAGCAGTTAGGAAACGAAAAAGGAAATGAGAAAAGAGAGCCCAAGGTCAACCACAGTGATAAAAAAAAAAAAAATCCTCTGAAAAGATTTCAGGCAAAGGTAGACTATATTCTGAAGAGTGCTTTGAATAACAAGCCAAGCGATTAGTCACTGACTTAAGTCAACCTGGGAATTTTTTGTCATTTTGGTTTCAAGGTTATTTGGTTGACACCATCCTCTTTGTAAAAAGCTCCTGCCTAGTTGGTAAAGGGAGTTCAGCGAACCAAAGGAGCACTGGAATTGGCATTAGAAAACCTGGATTCCAATATCAGCTCTGTTTCTTACAACTTGTGGGAGCTCAATCAAGTTTGGACCTCAGTTCAATAGAATCATTGATCTAGACTTGGAAAGGATCTTAAAGACCATGAAGTCCAATATGTTCATTTTATAAATGAAGATTCAAACACTGGTTTTCTTGACTCCAAATATTCAGTCAACCAGTACTCACTATGACACCAAGACCATCCACTGTATCCTGGGCCATTGCCAGTCATCCTGACATAAGAGAAAAGAGAGCCTGATGACTTCATGCAACTCTGCCTCACTTAAACCCAATTCACAAGCAAGTCAAGAGATTATCCTGTGATATCACTGATGTTCTTGGAAATCTAAGGACAAACAGGAATGTAAAAGAAAGCCCCTCCCCTCAAGAAGCTCGCCTTCTAATGAAGGAGAAAATATACAAGCAACTATGTACATACACAATATTTAGTATAAACGGAAGGGAATTCTGAGGGAAGGCATCACCGTTTGAGGTATGGGCAGGGGACTGTGAGGCATGCTGGTAAAGACCCCTTCCTGGACTGAGCTACATCTTAAAGGAAGCTAGGGAAGCAAGGAGGCAGAAAAGATGAAGAGAGATATTTCACATTCCAGGTTACAAGTGCTGTAAGTCCAGTGCTCTCCCTCCATAGCTTCCTCATCTGTAATATGCCAGGATGAGGGAGAAATAAATGATTACTGAAGATCTCAGGAAGTTGAAAAGTCTTGTTTTGTTTTTCCCCCAGTCCTAGTCTATATAGAGGCAGGAAAATAACCTTTTCAATTCTTACCATAATCTATTGCTCCTAGCAGAAATTTCCATAAGTAAGGTCACACCAACCCTTCTCATACAGCCAGGTTTTTCTCTAAGAAATCCATGCTGTCTTACAGTAGAAAAAGTTCTATATTTTAAGTCATAGGATCTGAGTGTGACCTGTATGACCTCAAAGAGGCTACTAATTCCCTGGGCCTCAATTTTCTTTTGTATAAAATTAGGAGGTTGGACCACATGATCTCCGATGTCCCTGCGAGCGCAAACTCTGTGATCTTCCAAGATGCTGATGGGAAATATCATGTCTTCCATGTGGCAATTTGTAATGCCTCAGGGTCAATGCCCAGCCCAAGTTCATGGATCTGATAACCAAGGGGTACAACCATCCCCCCACATTTTATTTTTTTCTGCTCTTTGCTAGCTAAAGAAAACTGACTCTATTGTGTGTGTGCATTTGTGTATGCTTGTGTGTGCTGTGTGCATTTGTGTATGCTTGTGTGTGTTGTATGCTGAGACAAGCTTCCTAGCAGGTACAATTCCATTAGTGTTTGTGATGAGACCACCCACTATTAAAGTGGGTTAGTTTGGACTTCCTCAGAGAACCAGCACAAAGGTGACCTTTACTCAGGTCTCCTGGGGTCCCACAATCTTGTCACCACTTTCAGGCTATTTTTGCCAGTGCTTCTGTTTATCTCTGACCAAAAGCTTGTCAGTGACACCCCATGCCTGTTGTTCAAGGAAAATAATCAAAACAGAAGAGAGATTTTTTTTCTTTCTATCTCTTGTGAAGTTTATACTTGTAGTTAAAAATATTGAGTATTTTTTCTCAAAAACTTTTGGAATTAATGAGAGAGCTCCTCCTACTGGATAGTTTCTCTAAATGTTTTGAGCCTCCAGTGTTAACATAAGTTATGATTACAGCCTTGGCTGGGAAATAAAAACTGACTTTTTTAGCATGTCCATGAAGAACAACAGAAGGATTCCAGTGGAAGTTAGGGTCCCTCAGGATATTGGTACCTTTCCCATTCATCCTGTATCAAACCATAGCTAGAAAATACAATGACAGCTCACATTGACATCGTATTTTCATAATTAGAAAAGTGCCAGCCACCAAAAGGCCTCATGGAAATTCAAGGAGAGTTAGTTGGATTTTCTAGATGAGATTACTGGGCCACAGAGACTGGAAATGATACACCCAGAGGCATACAGCTACAAGATTCAAACCAACCCTCCTGGTTGGAAATTGAAGGCTCTTTCTATAATGCCATATTTTTAGTCTGGAAACCATATTTTAAGAAGGCTATTATTCACATAGAAGAGAGGTTATTAATCTGAGGTCCACATATTTTTTACTGTTTTGATAACTACATTTCAATATAATTGGTTTCCTTTGTGATCCTATGTAATTTATTTTATTCACTGAAAAATGTTACTCAGCAAAGGGGTCCATAGGCTTTACCAGATCACCAAAGAGGTCCATGATTAAAATAAAAAAAGGTTAAGAAACTAAGACATGAAGTATGTTTCAGAGATTCAAGAGAATCCAGTGTTTCAAGATTTAACCAGTTCTCCTAATCTCTGTGTCCAAAGCAAGGCAACCAGCATCAAGATCCAGGCTACTATAAATGCATCTGAAAGACTTAGAACTTGCCAAAGAAGAGACAGAAAGGACAACAAATATTTAAATCAATTAAGTCTTTATTTGTTAGGGTTTTGCTTACAAAAGCATGGACTTGGCATTTAACAGGAGATACCCAAAGGCATGAGGAATAGGGCTTGGTCAGAGTCACCAAAGAGACCAAGTTGCATCCTCTCTGGATGGATAAGGACAAAGAAAAAACCCTAATTTAGCTTGGAGAGAAATGTCTGCCCTTCAAGTCTGATGACCTCCAGGAGATTGTAGAATGAAAAAGGAGATGATTCAATGAGAGACACCCTCTGGACCCACTACAAAGGTTGCACTGGGCTGACATTGCTTCCATATCACCTAGTTTCCATCTCATACGTCAGGGTTACTCCTCCCCCCACCCCCATGCAAATAAGAGCCTGATGTTTCTATGAAGGGCAAGGATCTTAGCAGGTGGCTGTTTAGTTTTCTACCTCTGGTGTCACAGGCAGGAAGACAGAAAAGTTGTATGGAATGAATATGTTCCCAATTAGATATGGATGTTTCTGGAAAAGGGGTAGAATGAGGAAGGCACTCCTTGTATCAGGTAACATGAAGTAATATTTTAAAAATAGAGACAATCTATCACAAAAAAAAAGAGGAACGTTTTACACTACCACATATGGATAAGAGTGGAAGCTATGACATGAATGGAATGATGGAAGGAAGAGAGTATTTAAACTGAGAAAGAGTAGACTTGCTCTAATGCCACTTCAGTAACTGAAGTTTTATCATGCATGAAAAAAAATTCATATATATTTGTGGATAACTGGACAAGGACCAATGCATATTACAGAAGAGCAAATTTTGGGTCAATACATTGAAACAACCTGCTAAAAAATATTGGGAAATGAAATGATCTGCTTTAATACGTAGTGAGCTCTCCTTCACTGAAAGTCTAACATAGGTGGGATGACTATATGTCTTGGATTCTGAAAGAAGGGTTCCTATACTGAATACAAAGTTGTGCAAATGATCTTTATGGTACATTCCAACTCCAAGATCTTGTCATTCTTTGTGGTCATTAGATAATGTCACATAATTAATATACAGTATCAGTTACAAAAGAGAGCAGCAGTATCTAATTAATTAGTCTGCTAATTTTTTCTCCTCCCTTGGACAGTCTTGGTGAATGCCATGGCTAGAATGCAAAACTTCCCATTCATCTGTCTGATTGATATTCTTGCTTTTCTAAATCCTCATCATATCTACCGAATAAATATAGCTGACTATTCTTTCATTCTTCAATATTCCCTCCACCAATATATATAATGCTCCTTCTTTTGTTATAAATTGCCTCATATATATTTGTATGTCATATACTATCTCCCTTTGTCATATGTAAGTGCCTTGAAATCAGGAACATTTTTATTTTTCTAAACTGTTCCCAGAATCTACCTCAATATCTGGAGAATCAGAGGGAAAAAAGTATGGGAAAATAATGGACCTATGTTTTCATTGCATATGGAACTCCCAAGTGATGACACACCCTCCAACAATATAATTGGCCCTTTAATGCAATTTTTAGTCTTGGAGGGTTGTCTAGAGCACTAAAAGGTTAAGTGAATTGTCCAAGGTCATACAAAGAGTATAAGTCAGAGATATGACTTGAACCCAAGTCTTCCAAGGTTGAGGCCAACTCTATGTCATTATGCTTTTTGGCACTTAATAAATACTATAAGTACTTATTAAGGAATTTAATTTATAAAATACTTAAGTACTTAAGGTAAAATAGGTACTTAATAAAAACAATTGATTTATCCATTGATCCTTGGCCAACATGTTCCTTAGTACTACAGTTCTCAAAGCCTCTTCAGTTTGGTATATCAGACAGAACTTGTACTCCACTAATATATCTTTCAAGTACCTACCATCACCTCCTTGCCATGATGAGACATCAGAAGGTAATTTTATGTAGCCCCATTCCTCATGTCCCTGTGTATCTCAAATTAAAACCCAAAACTTTACTTTTATAAATTAAAACTCTCAAAGATGATATAGTAGAGGAAATGAGGGAGATTCTCCTATATGTTTGATGCACCAAATGAGAGGGATGATTATTAAATAACAAATCACTGGGCAGATCCATGACCTTACCCCAACTAAACCATTTTGTCTAGGTAGAGCTATTGCCCCATCCAACTAGAAAAGCTTACGAAGAATTTAATCTAAGGTGAATTCCAGCCTTGTCCAAAGGTTTGAGCAGGCAGGGTAGATCCTTTGTCTAGATTGTCTGAGGCTGAAGGAGTCATGTCCCCTAGTCCCTTATTAGAATAGGTCCACTTCTCATTATAATGTTCATTCTTTTCATTACTTGTTGACCAATCAGGGTTGATTGCCACCCTCAGGAATATCCACTCTTCCAAGGATACGTAAGTACTGAGTGGGTTTCATGAGGTGTCCTTGGCATTTGAGAGTGCAACGGACCCCTTGTATTAATCATCTGCTGCCAATAATTAATAAAATGATTAATTATCCAGAAACAATGTCTCTCAAACTTTTTATATGTCGCACAAATAATTTTGAAATTATGAATAACTTATAAGTATAGAGATGAGTCACATTATAGAGGATATATCCAGTTATCTAAAATTCATACAATACTTTAAGATTTAGAAAGAGCTTAACCTATATTATTTCATTTGATCCTCACAACTCTGAGAGGAGCACCATAATCATTCCCATTATATGTATGAAGAGAGTGGCTAATAAACGTGAAGTGATGCTCAGGGTCACACAGCTAGTCAATTTCTGAGGCTAAAGTTGAATTCAAGCATCCCTGACTTCAGGTCCAGCACCAAATCTGTTATACCACCTACCTGCTTCAAATATATATTACTTTCTAGAATTATTTTTAAATAACCCTATATCATTAAATAAAAAGCACTTGCATATTAGAAAGGAGATTAACACTTGGGAGAGTGTCAGACTTGAGTTTCCATATTCAGGAAGGTAGTTGTTACTAACCAATAATTCCTCACTTAGAGAAAACAGAGTGAGTTTCAAAGATGTATGCCTGTATTTGGACAAGACATAAGGCTTTCTTTTTAAATTACAAACACAATTTTAAAGACATTTATAGCAGCTTGACAAAAAGATCTAATGTTTTAAAATATTAAATTGGAAAATTATTTTTCATTTCTATATTATTACTTCCCTAAGAGGATTTTCAAATAATTGTATAAGATCATTACTGACTTTTTATTGCTCCATTTAAAAAAAATAATTTTTAATATCTTTTGTTTTTATATCATTTACATTGCTCGCTGTATTCTAACTTGACTCCTTCCAACAAGGTCTTTCACTTATAAAACAGACTATTGAAAGGGGAAGAAAAAGAAGTTCAACAAAGCTAATCACCATATATGCAATATCCCATAGACATATACTATATCTATGCAAAGAAAATTCTTCACTTTTGAAAACCCAAATTTGTAAAAACCAAAACCATGGAGAGTTCCCTCATGCCCAGTCTGTAGCAGCTGCAAGACTCATATCTAATTTACTTAGTTGTTTAGTTCTCCTATTTCCATTAAAAAGTATGAACCACCCATATAAATATTCGGAATTTATTGGGTTCATGGGAAAGAAAGCTGGAAGAATCTTTAGAAACCATCAAACCCAACTCTCTCACATACCCAGAGAAGCAGGTGATAAGTAACACTATCAGAATCCAAACCCATGTGACCTCTCTAGTGCTCTTTCCAGGACACTATGATGCCTCAACTACCATGTAACTACCTAGCCTTCCTTTTATCTCTCCCTGAGATGCCTACTACAGGTCAAGAACTTCCAGGTCCCTCACAGATACTCAAACTATATCATGAAAATAACATTTGAAGAAACTAGGGATGTTCAACCAGAATAGAAGACTTGGGATAGATGCAATAACTATATTCAAGAATGATAACAAAAGTCCCCAGCTCATGGCTGATTAACGAAGTTCTAATAAGGTCAATGTCAATAAAACCAACATCCAAGGTTGCTAATTGGGTAGACCAGTTCGTTTTCCTCTATTCTACTATGCCATATTTTCCCTAACAATCAAATTCAAGTCTTTATTCTCAAATGACATCTTTGGTAAGGGGGGCGTAGGAATTGTTGCAAATTCCTACCTAATTCTATTTATTCTACTGGCACATGGACTGTGCATCTTAGGACTAGAAATGAGGAAGTAAGTAAAATTTGCCATTCTTTCAAGAGCATGCTTTTCTTTTGAAAACATGGCCAGAAATGTAGAGCCAACAGAAATGCCTGTATCAATGTGCATAAAAATTCAGATATTATCCAGCGCGGAAATCATTCTGTAATTTCATTGAGGCAGCCATTCCCTCTAAAGATGTGGATTGTAACCTACCATTCAATTAAATTAAATTCAGAAGGCATTTACTAAGCACTGTGCTAGGCACTGATGGTATAAAGACAAAAATGGAAATAATTCCTACCCTCAGGGGGCTTACATTCTACTGAAAAAAAACTTGTACACAGATAAATAAATATAGGTGTTTGGAGGAGGGAAAGCAATTTCTATCGACTGGGAGAATAATAACTAGAATTTCTATAACCCTTTCAGGGTTTGCAAAGCACTTTATGCTTGTCACATTTGTTCCTCAAAATAGCTCTCGCCAGATAGGTGCTATTTTTATACCCAAGTTATTTATATAGCAACAGGCTCATAGAGGTCAAATGACTTGCCCATGGTCATATAGTATCTAAGGAAGCATTTGATCTCAAGTCATCCTGACACCATGCCCAGTGTTCAATCACTTGTACTACCTAGCTATATCAATAAAGTCCATCAATCTTTTTCAGTTCTATTAAGCTATTATCCACATCCCTCATGGTTCCTATACAATGGGTTCACCCAAACTGTTAGGGATTTTCCTCAGGTTGTCATTACATTATGTGAATATGAATGGAGCACATAGGACATCTGTTGGTTATCATTCAATATCTCTGTCTGACTCATTCATTCAGATATCTTTTCTATAAAAAAAAAGAAGTTACATAAGATACAGTAGAAGAGCTTTTGTGTCTGAACTCTTAATCTTGTAATAATGGAGTGGTATTACAAAATAATTGCTAGGTTAGAAATATTTTAAAACTCAACTGTTTTAAAATAACCTTCATCTCAGATTGGCTTTCAGTGGTAGACTGACACATGCACACATACACATCCAGTAAAAAGGAAGGTCTCAACCACAGTCTCAGCCCAGAAAATATCCAGGGACATAAAGACACAAATAAGCACACTAGTTCTCTTTGAAGCCTCACCATGGGCCATGCACATTTGGGAAACAAAGTATTCATGCCTGTGAATCTCTGGATTATGTTATGTCACCCTTCCAAACAGGTCTTCAAATCACCTTCTTAGATGTGCCAACAAGTAGAGGGCATAAAGAATCAGGCATCCTGGCAAGGTTTGAAAGTCTAACTGAATTACATATAGGATTATCCTACATATACTTGTTCAGTTTGTCAAGAAAAAAAGATTTAATGATTTTTTTTACGGCAATGATCACCATGTCCAGTTGGTTAAATGTTTTGATAATTTTTGTGAACTAAGAGATCACCAAGAAGCACATGGTCTTTGCTATTTGGCACTGAAAATTCAATAAAACTCAAAAAGGATCAAGACCCTTATTAAAGGTTAAATGCTCAACTAACAATACTTGGCTATTGACCTAACAGATTCCAACGGCACAGCAAAGATGTTGGGGGAACTACGACGTGGTAAAAGAACAATAACTTAAGTAACAGAAACATCTGAGGACATCCAGGTCTTTTTCCACATCCAGGCAATCTTCTGAACAGATGAAGTGTGACAAAGCCAATCAGTCAATCAACAAGCCTTTATTACTGGAAAGAATAATGAATTTAGAATGGAAAACAGGACCCATAAACTACCTCAAACACTTACTAATTGATAGGCAAATTGCATAACGTTGCTGAGATTAGTTCCTTATCTGTAAAATGAAATAATAATAGCACCTACTGTACCAGGATTTTGTGCAGATGAAATGAGATGATACATGTAAAGCATTTTAAATATATATTATGGTATCTCAGTTGACTCTCATAGCAACCTTGTGAGGAAGATGCTGATCTCTTGATCTTACAGATAAGGAAACTGAAGTTCAGAGAGGTTCCACAGAGTCACTAATTCCGAAGTAGATTCTGATGCAGCTCTTCCTGGCTCCCCTTTACTATTACCCAAGTGGCAGATATTCTTTTTTTTTTTTTTTCAAAAAAGGAAAGCACTTCTGCCTTAGGATTCTAGGATTTTCATTTTAATTGCAAAAGATGCAACTTAGAGCATTCTAGCTAAGCTCATGTAAGAGTTTCCAGTCCTGTGGCCATGTTCTTCACAAGTTCCATCCATCCATGTATCTTAGAGCCAGAAGTAAATGCCAAGAAGCAGATTATTCCCTTTCCATGGGGACCAAAGACTTGGAGGCAGGATAAGCAGAAATACACAGAGTAAAGACTGTCTTATCAGATAGGCTTTCAGGTTATCCAGCACATTGGGCAAACAAGGAGTCAGATGTTCCAGTTTACTCAGGACTCATCAATCATGGCAATCTTTCTTCATGTGTGTTAACATGGCTCAGTGCCCTAGAGTTCTCTTCTGTAAGGATAGAAAGCCATAGCAGCTGAGAAAATTCAGAAAGGCAAGACTACATTAGATCTCACTTTTCAACTTCATAGTCCTGGCTTCCCCAGAATGCATGGGTATCCAAACATTTCAAGCCAAGAACCAGGACCAACATAGACACCTGTGAACATAATCCACATATCAAAAGGACCACACAATAGGAGGAGAAAGACCCAAAACCCAATATAGCAGCACCCAACATCCTCAAGCTTCTCTCTCTTTCATACTCACTCCTTCAATACTCAGCACCATGGCCAGTAATGACTCTCAGTCAAAATTCAATTGACACTACACTTTCACCAACTGAGACTACTCTCTGTGTCTACTCATTCACTTCAATTCTCATAGCCTTCTTAATTCTAATGACCTCTAAATATCCCAACTAAAAGATTAGTCAATTGAAAGGGAACATTTTTATTATATTGTCCAAGTTTGAAAAAGAAATAAAAAGATTTGCTTCCTCCTGTCTTTGCAGAAGTAGTGGACTATGGTTATGGAACAATGTATATATGTCAGACAGTAAATGGGTAGATTGATTTTGCTAAACCTTTTTTTTTGCTTTTATTTTTACTCTTTGTTGTAAGGATGCCTCTCTGAAAAAGGGAGAATAGAGGAGTGTATGTGTACAGGAAAATTGTAACACTTGTCTAACTTTGGACAGAATACTTGACCTCTTTGACCTTCAGTTTGTTCCTCTGTAAATTGTGGGAGTTGTGCAAGGTAGCCTCTGGGGGCCCTCCCAATTATAAGCCTAGAATTCTGTTTGGCTTTTGTCACCGTTGCCACCATTATGTAGGTCACAGGATCTCAGAGGAGAAAGGGACCTCAGAGGGCAGCTATCTGAGCCTGTGTCTTCTCTGCAAATGACCAATGGTCATCTTGCTCCCGATGCAAAGGGCAATCCACTTGCTTTCAAGGTAGCCCATTCCACTTGGGCTAACTTTCATTGTTATAAAAAGATATTTTGATTACATTGGGGCAAAATCTGCCTCATTTGCATTTTTATTCATGACTCCCAAATCAAAGATCATAGGATTTAGAACTCAATGAAATCATCTAGACCAACCTCTTGATTTTACAGATGAAGATACTAAAGCCCCAAAAGGTACAATGATTTGCCCATACACAATGAGAAAGTAGCAGAGTTAGCACTCAGATCACAATTTTCTGACTCAAATCCAAGGTTTTTTCTATTACTTTACACAGTTCAGTGGACACAAATTCTCCTGTAGGTAAACTGAGGCTATGTAGGCATATTCCAATGAGATTTTAGAATATTCTTCCTGAACTTTAAGTAAAGATAGCTTCCTTTAACATCTCCCTGTGTTTACACTTTGTAAAAATCGTGGTTCATATGATACCTTACCATTTGCTTCATGGGAAAAAGCTGTTTTATCTTTTCATTTTGATGTTCATTAGCCTGACAGATTAGATTATAGCTGAATGTCTGCATGATACTGAAACAACCAGCTGATTTAATCAGTTCCATCACACAGTCAACTCAAGGAGGGTAGCAGGTATTGTAATAGGTACTTAATAGAATTGCTCAGTTGTTTGATTAAATTAACAGACCAAGTTCTCTGCAACAATTGATTGGCCAGCTTTTGTAAACTAGAGCTAGCTGAAAACTACAGGAAGAATCCTTATCAGAAAACAAAAACTGCTCCTGTAAGGCACTTAGTACCTGGGCATGGAGCTTGAGCTGGTCAACCTGTATCTAAATTGAAGCCTTATGTTGACTGGACAGTTGAAAGGTGATTCTACATAGGAACACTGGTCAAAACGCTCAAGATTTGATTGTCAAATGCAGGAATTTGTGAAATGCGTAAAATGTATTTGGACAACCACATTTGGACCAGACCACTAACACTAAAAATGACAATTTTAGGCTCTAAGTCATGGATAGGATTGAAATTGCCAACAATTAGACAGCTCTTCACAAAAGGAAAATACACTGCTTTGTTGGATGGTGGATTCCGCCTAAGTAAATGTCTTCAGTTAAAAGCTACTACTAGTTAGGAGTGTTGTATAACATATCCCTGTTCACAGAACCACAAAACCTAAGAGTTAGCGACCAGCTGTGGAACAGAATCATAGGACCATAGATCTAGAGTTAGAAGGAATCTCAGTGACAAAGAATCCATCCTATAACATACCTAACACACACTTAGGCAACATTTGCTTGAATAATTCCAATCAGGAATAATCCAGTATTTTCTAAAGCTTCTCATCCTGTTTTTGAATAATTCTAATCCAGAGGTGGTGAAGTGGCCTTGAGGCCACCTAAGGTTTCTAGGTGGCCTTTGACTAAGTCCAAATTTTACAGCACAAATCCTTTTAATTAAGGAGGTTCTGAGAAGTTTGGATTCAATCAAAGTGCCACACTTGAGGATCTAGAGGGCCACATGTGACCTTGAGGCCAAAGGTTCCCCACCCCTGCTATAATCATTAAGAAGCTCTTCCTTACTCAAACCCAAATTAGCCTCATCCAAATTTCACCTATGAGTTCTAGTTCTACTAGTTCTGGTTCTAGTTCTACTCTCAGGGGCAAAGCATGACACAGTCTAGCCCTCTTTTTAAAATACTTGAAAATATCCATCATCCCTCCCTTCGTTATGTGTTCTTTTCTCCAGGGAAAACATACCCAGTTCTGCCATCTGATACGGCATGAACTCAAGGTTTGTTATCATCCTGCTTGCCTTTCTCTGACCACTCTCCAGTTTATAAATATTTTTCATAATTTTCTGATGGCATTTGGACTAAATGACCTGTGAGTTCCCTTCCAACTCCAGAATTTTCAGATTCTGTGAGAGGCCTGATGCCAGAAGCAATAGTGCTGACACTAAAAAATGGTAGAAAAGATAGCACATAAAAGAATGGAATTCAGAGCAGTATTCCTGCTCCAAATTATTCATTTAGGGACCAAGATTTATTGGAAAGAGAAATAGAACCTGCGTTTTACCTGGTGGCTTTTGTATTTTAATTTTGCTTGCTTCATTTGCTTTTTAAGTCATTCCCAGAGTTCCATCACTTGTAAGAATAAAGACCTCAGTTCTTAGTGTATACAACTGCAGACCAAGTTAAGCTGTTTCATTAGGCACCCACTGTCTCATCCCAGATTGCTCCCTTCGGGTACAAGAACCTATATGTAATTTAATCCTCTTCCATCACAATTAGCAGGAGCACCAGAAGCAGCTGTTGCCTCCTCCCCACTGTGCTTGACGGTCAGCAGATGGCCAGAGGGTTCCATCATCTGACAACAGTGTGCTTCCTTTCCAGGTGCAAGTCTATGCATCCCAAGCCTGAGCCAAGAGCTTCAGTCTGCCTACTTGATATGGAATATGATACTGAGAGTGTTATCTCTATCAAAGCAGGAAGACAAGTGAATTCCAAGATTTACAAATGTGGTTTTGGGCTTTGGGAATTGGTGAGATATATCCAAGGACCATGCCCAGGTGCAAGATGTATGAGCATAATCTATTGTTTTGAAAGGCTATGGATGAGTCATTTAATTCCATTGGTACAGAAAACTCTCACTTGAGGAAATACCTTTTAACTTTGTAGTATGGAATTTGTCTACAGCTTAGAATCACTTTAAATACTGAGAAGTAATGACTTGCCCGGGATCACAATGCTTGAATATGTCTTAGGTGGGACTTTAATTCAGATCTTTAAGGCTAGTTTTTAGATTGGCTCCCTATCCACTGTACCACATTGCCTTATATTCTATAAATATTACAATTATAAAGTAAAAAAAATTAAGTTAATAAACATTAGAAGGTATAGTTTCTCTCCCAAGTACCACTTTACTACCCATAAGACTATGGGCAAGTCATTTAACTTATCTGGGTCTCAGTTTCCTTATCTGTAAAATGAGAGTTAGACTAGTATTTGATCTATAATCCTATGACTATATAAAATTTACATTTACCAATTTTTCAAATCTTTATACAACTTGCTTTCCTTATAGCAGCATCATGATCTAGGTCAGTGATGACACTTAGTGTCTCAAACAGAAACTAATCCTTTCTGGCTGTATAGAAAGCCATACATTAACACTATCTGTGCTTTATTATATTTTTACTTATTTTGTTAAACATTTCCCAATTTTGTTTTTATCTGATTCAGTCCCACTTAGTAATTGTGCAGCTCCTTGAGAGAGGGAAGAACACCACGGGGGAGGAGGGAGAAAGGTTTGATATCTCTGGTCTAGCTTATACAAATATTATTTTCCCCATCTAAATTGGTGGGGAGAGGAAACAAGGTTTATGAATTTAAGGAATTTCCCACATAGGTAACTGAGTAGCAGAGACTAGATTTGAACTGAAGCTTTCTAATTCTGAGTCCTTTTCTCTTTTCTGTCACACCGTACTGTCTCTATTGTTTCTATCATAAGTTAAGTGGCTTCATATGTGCATTGGACGGTGTACTAGGCTCTTATCTTAATAAGTTAGCTCTACTCTAGTCCAAGGCCACAGACTTCATCTCTAGACCCCTTCCCAAACCGCTCAAGGCACCTTCTATTGGAAATCCATTAGTCATAAGAAAAAACACAGGAAAGTCAGTCAGTAAAAGAGAGCAGCACATATATATGATGACTTCGATCACCATCATTTTGTTCAATCTTATCAATGTGTATACTGGTTTTTGAAAACATACTTTTTAAAGTTACATTATCATAGACCAAGGATAATGGTAGATTTAAAATATAGCAATGATACATTTCAGACATATTTTTAATGTTATATGTCTTAGTTTGTCTGGACATTTGTCTGTGATCTCCACAAACACCCATTTCAGCACCCACCCATCCCCGTCCCTAGCACCATGTAGCTAGGAGTAAAAGAGCACCTGAAAGGTATGGCAAGATGGTCTGGAACTAATTCACCCAAGCAAATGTGGGGCAACTAGCAATAGAGAGGGAATGGGAAGAGTTAACTTGGGAGCAAGGAAAAAAAAGTTATGCCATGAGTACAGTTAATCAAAGTTAGATTATAGAAAATATATCCCCATGTTACTGATTGGAAGCAATCAGTGTAATTCAAAGAGATCTTTTTGAATTAGAAAACCTGAGTTCAAATTCCAGCTCTGATCCTTCCTCCTTGCGTAAATCTCAACAAGTCAAACTATTCTATATTGTCTGGTTCAGTTTAGTTGCATCCCACTCTCCAAGACTCCCTTTGGGGTTCTCTTGGCAAAGACACTGGAGTGCTTTGTTTCCTTCTCCAGCTCATTTTACAAATAAGCAAACTGAGGCAATCAGGGAGAAGTGACTTCCCAAGGGTCATATACCTAGGAAGTGTCTGAGGTAGGATTTGAACTCAGATCCCTCTGACTCCAGGTCCAGGGTTCTATCCACAGTACTACTTAACTGAGCACTTGGTACATAGTAGGTGCTTAATAAATATTCATTGATTGATTGCGATCAAACCTCTGAACCAAAAAAAAGTGCAAAAATTGTTCTGCAAGCTAAGTATGAAAAGGTAAAAGAAGATATAAACTATGAGGTCATATGCTTAGACCTGGGGCTTAGAGATCACCTCTTCTGATGCCTGTTTTGCCGAGTAGGAAACTAAAGTCCAGGGTGGGGAGTGAATTGCTCAGACCATACCATTAATAAAGCAATGAGTGACTTGAACAGAGAAATCACGAATAGGTAGGGGTGTCATTAAAGGCTTCATGGAGGAGGGACACCCGAGTTTGCCCTGAAAGAAGGGAAGACTTACAGCAGGGAGAGATATGGATGAAAACTGTTCCAGCAAGGGGAATCCCATCTGCAAAGACCCAGAGGCAGGAAACAAGAAAAAGTTCCAAGAATTGTGAATAGCTCTGTGATGTAGTTGGTATGGTGGAGACCAGTTTTAGTATGTTAGAAAGGTAAGTAGAAGTCATATTAAGGAGAGGCCTGAATATTATACAAAATAATTTGTGCTTCATTTTAAAAGCAATAGAAGAACCACTGGTGATTTGTGAGGGTGATTTGAGAGAAGTTAGAACTGTGTATTTAAAAGGTTATCTGTCAGTGGTATAAAGGATACATTGGAGAAGGGAGAGAATGAAGGCAGGAAGACCAGGGAAGAGATTACAGTACAATAGTCCAGGCAAGACATAATGAAGGTCTGACTTAGACCAGCAGCAGTGGAGTGGGAGGATGATGGATGAAAGAAATGTTAAACCCACACTTTTTTCACAAAGTGTCACTGCTTCCAAATCATAACAATTCACTAAGAAACTAGACAGTTTATGGCCATGAGACTAAATGAAAATAACTAGACCTCATGGGAATTGCATGTGACACAATGGAGATACCACTGGACTAGGAATCAGAAGATCTGGGTTCTAATGCTAGCTCTATCACTAATTAACTATATGACCTTGAAAAAGTCATTTCATTTCTCTGAAACTTATTCTAGAGTTTCCTTTTCTGTAAGATAGGGAGGCTGGACTAGATGATCTCTAAGATTTCATCCAGATGCAATATTCGATTCTACAATTCTATGAGCCCATAATCTCCTTAGGTAACCTTATACTCTAATCAACCAGCCACAGACATGACTAATGGGATGAGATCAGAGCAGTTGCCCAGAAGAGGCCAATTACATTATCTATTTCCCTGAGGTAGGCTCTAGTCCAGTGTATCCTCCAACTTCTTCTCCTTTTCACAGATGAATATGACTAGCAAAAAGGGGCTGGAAAATCATGAGAGATGAAGCTTTTTCCAATTTGTATGAGGTCATCCTATTCCTGTATCAATCAGAGAGGAACTGACCTATTGGCTTCAGATAGCCTTCTTTAGAATACAGTATACCTTTACCCAGTAGTCCTTGCCATAGTTTCATAGATCCTCCATCATGAGCCTGAGGAGTGATCTTATTGACTTACTGATACTCTAGAGCCAAGGAGGTCCATCTTCCTGTCAGTACCTAGGGGTATTGCTTGTTCTTCCATTTTTAGCTAGCATTTATGAACTTGCTTCATGAGGCAATGGAGGGGATGCCGGATTTCAAGTCATAACACCTGGGCTAGAACCCAGACTCTCCCACTTAATACCTGTAAGTCACTTAATAATAACATCTCTTGGCCTCATATGATATTATAGACCTAGATACTGGACTGTAGAATGTTTTAGGAGGGACCTTAGAAATTATTTGGTTCAAATTCATCTTGAAGATAAGTAAACCAAGGCCAAAGAAGATAGGTGACTTTCCCAAGGTCATACAAACTATTAAGTTGTCATACTAGTCATTGAAATCTTAGTCCTTTGACTCTATACCCATGGTTCTTACACTTCTAAAAAGTTAAGTTCAATCATATTCAGTTATGTCCAACTCAGCAACGCCATCTGGGGTTTTCTTACAAAGATGCAGGAGTGGTTTATCATTCCTTCTGCAACTCATTTTACACATGAGGAAACTGAGGCAAACAGGGTTAAGTGACTTGTCCAGGGCCATACAACTAGTAAGTGTCTGAGGCTAAATTTGAACTCAGGAAGATGAGTCTTCCTGACTTTAGGCCTGGTTGCCCCAAACTGTAAAAAATTACTTCTCAAATTCCCTAACTCATGGTATCTGCCAAACCGTTCCTGCTTAGATGTAATCCCAGATAGGCACCATCTTGTCTCTTCCTGTAAAGTTTCCTACCTTTCCCAAGTATGGATGTTTGTTTCCTTTTAGTCTCTTGGCTAAACCAAGGGTCATACCTTTTTCTTCAAGTAGCATTTACTCAGTCACAATGCTGCACTGAGACCATCAAATGATGATCCCATTAGAAGGAGGCATTGCCTTCCACATGCCAGTATCCTGGCATTTCGAATCTTCCTTGTTTTATTCATGCTGGACCTATTGTTCTTTCTGTGAGGATATAATAACAAGGAACAGCTTTCAGCTGCTTACCAGATGGTTAAGCTAGAAAGAACTTCTGTTCACCTGCTGGGCTACTGAGGAAGGGGCATATACTGTTTTGTGAAACCTAGGACCAAACCAGCAACTCTTTGAGCAAATATTAAGTGCCAAGCATTGTGCTAGGTTCTGAAAATAAAAAGAAAAATGAAGCAGTCCTTTCCCTTCAAGAAGCTGGCATTTTAATGAGGCATTACACATGGTGCCCAGCTTGGAATCTAGAGGATCTCAGGGAAGATACCAAAGTCAGGTCCAAATATGTCTGTAAACATTCCAGGAATAAGGAGGTTTAGAGTTTGTTCTAATTTTTGCCATGTAAGAAAGTGAGCTAAACATCAAAGGAAGAACAATGAGACATGTGGCAACATCACAAGAATGATGGAATTCAAGTCAGAAACATGAGTTCTTAAACTGACTGATATTAACTGCCTCTGTGACCCTAGAAAAACTGAATTACAGAAGACTTCTGAGGCTCTTTCTAGAGAGAAATCTATGATCCCCTAAATTCTCATCAAACTCAATATTCTTTGTTCTAAGGTCCCTCTCCAGCTCTGACATACTATATTCTAAGTTTCCTTTTAGTTCTGGCATTCTATGTTCTAAGGTTCCTTCTAGCTTTGGTGTTCTATGTGCTTCTAGGTATGACATTCTAGGCTTTGTGCCCTAAAATCCCTCCCAACTCTGACATTCTAGGTTCTAATGTTCCTTCTAGCTCTGAAATTCTAGCTTCTGTGTTCTAAAGTCCCTTCCAGCTTTGGCATTCTAGGCACAAAGGTTTCTTCCAGGTCTAACATTCTATGTTCTAAGATTCTTTCCAGGTCTAATTTTTTGTGTTCTAAGTTCAAGTGTTCCTTTCAGTTCTGATTTTTTTTTTATGTTCTACTATTCACCCAAGTTTCTTCCTAGTTCTAACTCTGAATCTATGATTCAACAAATATAGGAGTTAAGAGGGCAGTAGCATGATGGAAAGAACATTGAATTGGTTGGCAGACAAGCTGGAATCCCTACTATGCTATTAACCATCAGTGTGACCTTGAGCAAGGCATTTAATCTCTCTTGGCAGGTTTTCTCACCTTTGAAAATGTATAGGTTGGACTGTTCTCCCAGTCTTTTCCAGCCCTAGCTGCTGTAGTTGAATTCTCTAAGAAAAGTCCCAGCTATATATATTCGTTCCTTTACCTATTTCTCACAAGAGAAAAGGAAAATTTAGCCAATCATTATATAGAACATTTAGGAAGTAGAATTTGGGGCAAAATTAAAGAATAAAAGTTGCACTCAACTGTTATAGATAAACCTGGTTTAAAAAAAAATAGATTGGGGCCAAATCACCAAGAGCATTGAATGCCAGACTAAGAATTTTAGACTTCTTCAGCATGTAACAGGAAAGGATTTTGAGTATGAGGAGTGACCTGATCGTTTCAATACTTTAGAATGTGAATTGAGCAGATTAATATTAATTGCTTCAAACGTATAAAGAAAAAATTTAACTTCTTAAAGGCTAGGGTCATGTAATATACCTTTGGATCCTCCCCTCCCTCCCACAGTACCTAGCATGAGTTTGCTAGGTACATGTTCAGAGTGTGAACTTACTGTTTATGTTTGTTATGGGTTCATCTCATGTTAACCAATTGCCATCACTGGTGGGTTTAGAGAACCAGGCCAGTAGATATAAACCCTCAAAGCAAAAACAGGAGAAAGCTAACCATTGGATTTGCTCCCCAGAAAGTCAAAAGACATAGAGAGGTAACCTAAGAACCGAATGAAAATCAGGCACACAGACCAACAGCCTAACTGACAGGTGGACCTTAGGTTTTGGACTTAGCTAAAATGATATCACTCTCTGGGACATATGCTTTTGGGGGGGAGAGGGGTGGGGAAGCAGTCAAAGTTCTGTATGATTCATCAGTTTCTAAAGCTTTATCCAGCATTAGCACCTCAGAAGGAAAGCAGCAGGTTAATTATGTTGTTTTTATTTCCATTTCACTTTTTTATTATTATTTATGGCTTCACTGCAGGATAGGACAAAGAGTGGAGTCCAGCTATAAGCCAGAAAGCATTCAGAGCTCAGAGAGTCACAAATAATTAAACAAGGATTTAAGAAAAGACCAGATAGAAAGACCTCCTGCAGCACGTAGGATTCTTTCTAATGTGAATGATACCTTTAGAAGTGATAATAGTAATAATGATAAAAAACAACAATAATTAATAATGAAATAGAACTTCTTGGGGGTGGGGGGTGAAAAATAGAGGATAATTTTTCAGAATTGTTCAATTATGTACTCACACCCAGAGAAACAGGAAAGGGAAACTCGGGGAAATCATTTCTCCATTCTGGTGGCATTCTCCCTTTCTACATTTCATGACTTAGAAGAATATGTTTATGGAACTTGAGACCTAGAAGGTAGATTCTTAGAACCATCATCTGATGAACTTTAGACCATGGAACATTACACCTATGAGAGACCTTAGGACAGGGAATACAGATTGTTAGAGTTTGAAGTGATTGTATAACATAGAGCCCAAAAGGTTAGAGGTGCAAGTGACCTTAGGATATAGAACAAGAATGTTAGATCCGGAAGGGACCTTAAAACACAGAACAAAGAATATTGTCAGGAAGGAACCATAGAGTAAGAGAGTGTTATAGCTGGAAGGAACCATAGAATAGAAAGGTTTGAATCTTAGATTAAAAAGTTTGAACCTTAGAATAAAAAGAAATGCTGTTTAATGAGGAAGCAACCATAGAACATGGAGAACAGAACTTTAGTGCTAGATAGGACCACAGAGTAGAGAAATAAGAATGTTAAATCAGGAAGGGACCTTAGAGCAGAAAATGCCAGAGAGACCTTATAATGTAGACTGGTGGTGCTGAAATGGACCTTAGAGAGCCTCTGTTCCAATCTCTTCATATTCCTAATGAAGAAACTAAGGCCCATAGAGATTGTTTCCAAGACCACCCAAATAAATATAAAGGCCATTTGCATATATTTAAAGACTGTTCTTTAGAAAGCCATAATGCTAAAAATATCTCTTATAGGGATATATATATATACATATATATATATGCATGTATGTATGTATGTAGGATGAAAATTTCCCTTAGGAAACCAAGTTCTCCCAACAACCTGGGATAAAGGGAGTAAATTCTAAACACAGAGTCAGGAAATGGGCTAGAATTCCAGCTCTGATATTAATTAGTTCTGTCATATACGATTCTAGATAAGTGACTAAATTTCTTCAAAAAAACTTCACTTTTTTCATCTCTCAAAGTGGGATAATAATATTTCCTCTGCATATATTACATGATTGTTGTAAGAACTGAAACAGATGATGTGTATGAAAGACTTTTGTAGACAATACACTGTAAGCTTTGCTCTTCACACATAGTACCCCCTCAAAAAGATACTGAATTAATTAACTAATAATTAATGAGCTAATTCGTAGCAGAGAGAACTTACTGTGGGGAACACAAAAAGGTATCATGCCTTCAAAAAATTTCATTTTGGAGCAGAAAACATATACTACATGAAACAACTAAATAATGATGTAAAGAACTCTGCAAATAAATACAAAGTGTATTTTATTTAGTAGAAACTAAATTCCACAAGACTTTAAAGATGGACAAGCCAGGGTTGTCTAGTAGTTATGGTCTCATAGAGGTGAAACTTAAGCTAGACCTTCAAGAACATCTAGTTTTATTTGTTTTTTTATTGATGCTTATTTAACAGTTATGTTAGGTTGCTTTGTCTCTGTAGAATGTGAGTTGTCTTGTGTGCCCAGAGACCAGCACTGACTTGCTAAATAAATGCATGTTGAATGATAGATTGGGTCATAGCTTGAGATAATAAGAAATGAGGGGATATTAATGTTTTAAACTTGAACACTAAGGCATTTATTAATTGCCTATTATGTGCAGAGCACTGTGCTAAACCCTAAGGATTCAAAGCCAAATAGAAACCCAGTGACATTTCCTATATTCAGCCATGGCTCTTCATTTTTCAGTAATAAATGCATAGATTTAGAGCTGGAGGGAACCTTGAAGACATTTGAGTCCAACTCCCTTATTTTAGAGGAAATCAGCATTAAAGAAAGTAAATGACTTGGCCAACGTCACTCAGAAAGTAAATGGCAGAGCCAGAGCCCTTCAATTCTGTTACCTTGTCACTCCAAATATAAGACTCTCCACCAGCCCCGCATCACCCCTTATTCAGCTATCCATCTCTTCAAATTGTGCTCTCTCTAGAGGACACTCCCATTCATATAATGAAGACAGGGAGGGCTGAGCAACACAACTCCTCAGACAATGACAGAAAACTGTTTTCCCCATCACTGAACTGAAAGCTATTTTACTCAATTTGCATATCCAAAACTGTTCTTAGACTGAACTGCAATCAAAATTATTTTTTAATTCTAATCTCTTCAGTATTTTTCCATTCATTTACCAATTCTTCTGGAGTTTCTTTGAAGGGTAAATGTTTTTAAGTTTAAAGAAACAACCACAGAACTCCAAGATGCCATCTGAAATGCCCAAATTGAAGAGGCTGAGCGAAGTAATCAAAAGATTCTTTAAACCTCTATTGTCTTATACTTTTAATTAGCTTGAACATGATTACCAACAAAACACACCAGACATGGTGTGCAATTGGAATGAGCAAATCATATCCTGATGTTGAGGGCATGGCTCCATGAGGATTTCTCTTTGATCTAAATTCCTGGGATGGATTCCATTGGAATGCAGAGGGTAGGCTACCTGTCTTGTCATTGAAGACACCTCTAACAGCTCTCTAGAGCAAAAGTGAGGAACCTAAGGAAAGCATGGTTAGAAAATAAGGATCTATTCAATTTCCTGTTCTTAAGTATTCATAAGCATGCTCCCATCTCAAAAGCTTTCCCTGAGAAGGAAGTGATGGGGAAAGATAGCCACTCATTTTATGACATTAAAAGCACCAAGAATACAGGATCAAGGAATCCAGACATGATGAAAAATTGATTAGACGGGCAGACATGAGACCTGAATCATGCCTCTGTCACCAACAGCATGACCCTGAACCAATTATTTCCCTTCACTGAGTCTCTTCCTCATGCCTTAATGAAAATAGTTTGACCTGGTGATATCCCAAGTCTCTAGCTCAGACATATTATTGTCTGATGGTAAACTGCTGTTGCAATCCACAGAGTCACATTCGAAGGACATCAAGGGGCAAAGTGCCATATTGAAGGGGCAAAGTGCCATAGTGGAGTTAGAAATTGGTTGTTGTGGATGATGCTGTTGGTATTCAGTTATTCTGTTGTGTCCAACTCTTCCTGACCCTGGGAATCATATTGCCCATGGGATTTTCTTAGCAAAGATACTGGACTGGTTTGCCATTTCCTTCTCCAGTGAATTAAGGCAGACAGAAATTAAATGGCTTTCCCAGAGTTACATAGCTAATAAGTGTCTGAGGCCAGATTGAACTCAGGCCTTCTAACCAGACCAAGTGTTCCATCCTCCTTCAGATATTTACATTAGGCAATTCAGTCTGTTACAAATTACTTCATTATGCTCTCTGTACCTCAGTTTCCTCAAATGGAGGAAACCAGATTCAAAAGTCTTTAAGGTCCCTTTTAGCTCTAAATCTATAATCCATTTTTCAAAGAACAGAGGGAAGCATTTCCTGCATACATTTCTCAAAGGTTCTGCTGACAGAGTATGAGGCTGTTTGGGAGACATGCCATATACTTGTTCCCACTGGGAAACAACATGATACAAATTAGGTTAAACATCAACAACTTGTCTTCCATTTACCTTTATTTTTTAATTACTTTATTTGTTTTCAGTGTTTCACAATCACTTCTATATATCTTAGATTTTTCCCCCTTCCTCCCCCTTCTTTCCCCCTCCCTCACCACTCACTCACAGAGACGGTGTGCAATCTGATGTAGGTTATACACATATATTCCTATTAAATACATTTTCATCCTAGTCATGTTGAATACAAGAATTAAAATGAATAGGAGAAACCATAAAACAAAACAAAACATAATTCAAAAGAAAATGGTCTACTTCGTTTTGCAATCCAGTTCCATAGTTCTTTCTCCAGATGTGGAAGGTTTTTTGCTTCAAAAATCGATTGGGAATTTTTTAGATCCTTTCATTGCTGTGAAGGACTAAGTCTACCAGAAAAAATTCCTTGCACACTGTGGTTGTTGCTGTGTACAAAGTTCTCCTGGTTCTGCTCCTTTCACTCAGCAGTCTTCTTGGACATCTTCTTGTTCATTATTTCTTATAGCACAATAGTATTCCATTATATTCATATACCACAACTTGTTCAGGCATTCCTCAAATTGATGGGCATCCCCTTGATTTCCAGTTTTTGACCACCACAAAGAGGGCTGCTATAGATATTTTTGTACATGTGGGACCCTTTCCCACTTCTATGATCTCTTTGGGATACAATCCTAGAAGCAATATTTCTGGGTCATATGGTATGCACATTTTTGTGACCGTTTGGGCATAATTCTAAATTGCTCTCCAGAATGGTTGGATTAGCTTACAGTACCACCAACAATGAATTGGTGTTCCAGCTCTCCCACATCTTCTCCAACATTTATCATCTTCCTGTTTTGTCATATTAGCCAATCTGATAGGTGTGATGTGGTACCTCAAAGCTATTTTGATTTGCATTTCTCTAATAAATAGTGATTTAGAGCATTTTTCTAATGATTATAGATATCTTTAATTTCTTCCTCTGAAAACTGCCTGTTCATATCCTTTGAACATTTATCAATTGGGGAATGACTTGCATTCTTATAAATTTAACTCAGTTCTCTACATATTTCAGAAATAAGGCCTTTATCACAGACACCGGATGCAAAAATTCTTTCCCAGTTTTCTGCTTCTCTCCTAATCTTGGTTGCATTGGGTTTGTCTGTGCAAAGTCTTTTCAATTTAATGTAATCAAAATTATCCATTTTGTACTTCACAATGTTCTCTATCTCTTGTTTGGTCAAAAATTACTCCATTCTCTATAAATCTGACAAATATACTATTCCTTGCTCCCCTAATTTGTTTATAGTATCAATTGTTATATCTAGATCATGTGTCCATTTGGACTTTATTCTTGTGTACAGTGTCAGGCACTGGTCTATGTTCAGTTTCCACCACACTGTTATCCAGTTTTCCCAGCAATTTTTGTCAAACACTGAGTTCTTATCCCAGAAGCTGGGGTCCTTGGACTTATCAAACAGTAGATTGCCATATTCATTGACTACTGTGTCTTGAGTACCTAGCCTATTGCACTAGTTTATCTCTCTTTTTCTTAGCCAGTACCAAGTGGTTTTGATGGTTGCTGCTTTATAATATAATTTAAGATCTGGTAGGGCTAGGCCATCTTCCGTAGCATTTCTTTTCATTAGTTCCCTTGATATTCTGGACCTTTTGTTCTTCCAGATAAATTTTGATATTATTTTTCCTAGCTCTAGAAAATAATTATCTGACAATTTGATTGGTATGACACTGAACAAGTAAGTTAATTTAGGTAGGGTTGTCATTTTTGTTGTATTGGCTCGGCCTACCCACAAGCAACTGATGTTTTTTCCACTTACTTAGACCTGACTTTATTTGTGCAAAAAGTGTTTGGTAATTGTGTTCATATGGTCCCTGGCTTTGTTTTGGCAGGTTGATTCCCAGATATTTTATAGTGTCTGCCATAGCTTTATATGGAATTTCTCTTTCTATCTCTTGCTGTTGAGCTTTGTTAGTAATATATGGAAATGCAGATGATCTATGTCGGTTTATTTTGTAACCTGCAACTTTGCCAAAGTTGTTTAATATTTCAAGTAGTTTTTTACTTGATTCTCTGGGATTCTCTAAGTATAACATCTGCAAAGAGTGATAACTTAGTTTCTTCTTTGCCTGTTCTAATTCCTTCAATTTCTTTTTCTTCTCTTATTGCTACAGCTAACATTTCTTGTGCCATATTGAATAACAGTGGTGATAATGGATATCCTTGTTTCACCCCTGCTGTTACTGGAAATGCATCTAGCTTATCCTCATTGCATATAATGCAATGATGGTTTTAGTTAGATACTGCTTATTATTTTATGGAAAGTTCCGTGTATTCCTGTGTTCCCCAGTGCCGTCTACCTCTATTACGAGTACAAATTTTTCATAAAATAAGATCTTTGAAAGGTAGAAACTGCCAATTATTGCACACACACACATACACACACACACACACACACACACACACACACACACACACACACACCCTTAACATAAGAGTTTTAAATTCCCCTATTACTGCAAGAAGAAAGATGACCATTTCTTGGACTAATAAGATTGGGCCCAGAGATCACTGATTCCTGATGTCCCTTGTTTTAGAAAAATGGGATCCAGGAAGAACTAAAGTGACAAAACAATTGCTCTATTTAGAGACACTTTTCAAAGCACAATGGAAGGCATTCAGGATTTGGAAGGAAAAGGCCCAGGTTCAAGTCTTCATTCTGACACTTTCTCAGGTAATTTACTTCTCCTCTGCCAATTTCTTCCCCTCTTAAATAAAGGGTTAGGGCTAGATGTCCTCACTGGCCTTTTCTGTTTCCAAATACAAGATCTTTGGATTAGATAGAGATATAAAAACCTGTGGCTTAATGTTCATTTGTGTAAGATTCCTCATTAGGGGAGATAGATTATTCCATGCTACCTACCTATGTGAGAGGGAGAGTTGTCAAAAGCACTGGAGAAAAAAAGATAATGGTCTCTTGCTTTCCAACTTCAAGATGGGACGTGGTTCCAGATTCTCTTCAGAGAAAAATCCCATATGAGAAAGAAAGGCTACTCGAAGAATAACATGTGGAAGAATTGTTACCTTAATCATGTCTCTATCCCCACCTCTATTACAATAGGGAATTGGGGTGATTTTACCTTGCAGTGAGATGTTCTAATCTCTCTCTTGATTGACAGAGATGAGATATCTTATTCCCAATGGGACAGCGCATTCATTCTCTATTTTTTCTGACATGCTTTCAACTGTATAACTTCTTTGATTTCTCTTTACTATTAGTTTGGATAAATGGGTTTAGTTACTAGGCAATGGAGGTCCTTGCAGAACTAGCATTTGATGGAAAGAGAGCTAGGATTTGAATATACAGCTTGATGCATTCCTCTATTAAGGGTCAGCAATCAGAAGCATAGATGGAATATAAACAACTAATGATCTTTAGGAGGGCAGACAGATAAAAATCTAGCTCAGCACCACATCTCTGAGTAGAGCAGAGTGGCCAGTCTCAGGAACCGATCTCTTGCTTTATTTCCTGGCAGGAATCCACAGCTCCCTTGGTAAAGGGAGGATGGAGAAGAATCTAGATATGCCCATTTATGTTTCTCTCAGAATCTAAAAAAGGCAGATGGACACACAAAATTTACACAGACAACAAAATCACCCTCCCTCTCTCTCTCTCTCTCTCTCTCTCTCTCTCTCTCTCTCTCTCTCTCTCTCTCACACACACACACACACACACACACACACACACACACACACAGAGGAACAAAATCCCTACCTAAAACTAATATGAATTGGGTCACATTTAGATTGCAACATAGGGTGCATGAAAAGGATTAGCATACAGTAAGACTGGGCAGGCATGTTGAACCCAGATTCTGGAGAACCTTTGAATATGTGAAGCTTGAGGGGCTTGATGGACATTTATGTAGAAATGTGCAAGACACAAATCTGGCCTCAGACACTTATGGGTAGTTGACCCTGGGCAAGTCACTTCAACTCTGTTTATCCCAGTTTCCTCATTTGTAAAATGGAGATAATAGTAGCCTCTCCTTCCAAGGTGGTTGTGAGGACCAAATGAGATAATAATTATAAAATACTTAGCACAGTCCCTGGCACATAGTAAATGTTACATAAATCTAAGTGATGATGATGGTGGTGGTGGTGATGGTCATCATGATGATGACAGAGTTGTAAATGTGGGCCGCAAGCTCAGGACACATCAAAGCTAGAGTTGAAGGTGCAAGATTATCTGTATAAAGGTGACAGTTGAAGCCATGGAGATGAGTGAGATGACCAAAGGAGAGAGTACCTAAGGAAGAAAATGGAAATAGTCAAGATAGAAGTCAGAGGAATATCAACATTTAGAAAGCAAAAGAAGGAAGAAAAGCCAGTGACAAAGATATGAGGAGTAACTAAAGAGATATGCAGAAAACAGAGTGCAATGCTGTGGGAATCAAGGGAAGAACAAGTCAATGGAGTAGAGAATTTGAAGAAGATTGAGGTGATTAGCAAAAGATAAAAGGAAAGTGATATATGGATATAGATATCACTATCAGTAAATATTATTATCAATATGTCCCTATCGATATAGATAGATATGAATGGGAGAGAAAAGAAGGGAGGAAAGAGGGAAAGAAGGAAGGAAGGAAGGAAGGAAGGAAGGAAGGAAGGAAGGAAGGAAGGAAGGAAGGAAGGAAGAAAAAGAGGGAGGGAGGGAAGGAGAGGGAGGGAGGAAGAAAGAAAGAGAGAGAGAAAGAGGTATCATGCAATACTGGATAGCAACCTGACCTTAGAAGGAAGAGACAAAGTTCAAGTCCTTCCTCTTATTTATGCTGGTTACATGACTGGGCAACTCATTTAGCATCTCAGTGCTCTGAGAATTGCTCTAAAACTAGAAGTAGCATCAAAAATGTCAACCATGCATTGATAGCTGATAAGATGGCCATTGGAGTAGATAGAAAGCCAGAAAGATATGAATTTCAACCTTATCTTTGACACATACTGTGTGACCCTGGACAAGTACTTAATTTCTCTCTAGACAACTTTCCAAGACTACAAGGATAAGTTGGAGAAAAGACACTGATCTGCATTAGTAAAAATAAATGAATGAATGAACAAACAAATAAATAAAAGGGTTTCCTTGCCTATGAATTTTCTCTATTAATGAAATTATACCTTCCATTCCTATCTTCATTTCCTCCAACTAATGAGAGGCAGCTCAGGCTAGCTCAGAAGGAAAATAAAACCATAGTACAGGTCAATCAAGAAATCAACAATCTATCATTAAAATAGAAGAAAGGTATTTAGATTAACTAAGCATTGGAGTTTAGAAAGAAAATCTGTCCCTCACCAAGCAAGAAGAAAGAACAAAGTTAAGAAGAGGAAGAAAAGAAAAAAAAGGAGAGTAGTTGAGTAAGAGACACAATGTGGCCCTTTGGAAAGTGGGACATAAAAGTAGAAACTCAGGACAGTCTTGCCTGATAACAAGACATCTCTTGACTTTAAACTTGGGTCTTGAACTTCCTGGAAATGGAGAACTTAAGAAGATAAAAGCTTGAGATTTCTGCCAAGATTCATGGATAACCCTTTGCAGTCCAGGCAACTGAGTAAACTACCAGCAAACCATTAACCCATGTCAAAGATTTCACCTACAGTCAAACTACTCCCATCTGCAACCATTAAAAAGAGGACTCAAACATTGGGGATTTTTTTTCCTGTTATTTCCTGTAAAAGTCTATTGTGCTCTTACAAATACACTCATTATAGTCTCAGGATTCAATTTACATAATTGAGGCAGTCCAGCTAATTTTAGGAAAATTACAACTTTGCGGAAAAATAAGTGTTATACAGTAATTATGGCAAAGATGTTCTGCCTTGTGTCAGGCACAATGAAATTAGTAGGTTTAAAAATTAGGAATAAGGGCCTCTAAGCTCTCAATGTCATTTTAAAAATGAGAGAGCACTGTTAAGGAACAGCTCTGCATGTTAATCACAGCACTTGGGAACATTGTGTTTTAAGATATACGATTCTCAACCTTGTTAAAAGAAATATTGAAAGAGGGAAATTGATTTTTTTTCCAGAAAATTTGCCTGTCACACTGGAAGATAAGTTACTGTTATGTGTGTCCATTAAAAGAGTTTATTATGTGAAAAGTCACACACCAGGAGGAGGGGGAAAAGTTCAGTTCAGCATTGACTTCATCCAGGATTGAGTCAATTTTTTCTAATTCCAAGAATGAAGACAGTTGAGCAATTCTCATTGATGTCCATAGAATCTAGGCAAGAAATTGGGGTCTCGAGGGTGGGAATAAGTGCTGAGAGCATTTGGAAAATTCTCCCATTGTTAGAGGGTGATTTGGAAGCATATTCCCTAAAAGAGTAAATAAATATATCACCACTGTAGGAATCATCGTTGTTTGATCATTTCAGTCATGTTTAACATTTAGTGACCCAGTTTGAGATTTTCATGGCAAAGACACTGGAGTAGCTTGTCATTTCCTTTTCCAGTTCATTTTACAGATGAGGAAACTGAGGCAAAAAATAATTAAGTGACTTGCTCAGGGTCACACCACTAGTGTCAGATTCAAACTCAAAAAGATGAGTCTTCCTAATGCCAGGCCCAGCATTCTATCTATTGTAATGCCCAGTTACTGAATATATGCCATATTACTGAGTCCTTAATAAAGTCACTATTATATTTGGTACATGAAAACAGTACCACAAAATTATTGTTTGATTTTAGAGCTGGAAGGGATCTCAAATTATAGAATATAAGATGCCAGGATAAAAACTGATGAATGACAAAAGCGTTTACTAAGTGCTTACTTTGTGTCTAGCCTTGTCCTAAATGCTGGGGATGCAAACACCAAAAGGAGATGGTACCTGCCCTCAAAAAGCTTACATTCTAATAAAGTGGCCAAAATATACAAAGGAATTATAGCCAAAGAAGTTTTCCATAGTCAGTGTAGTACAGGTTTAATTTCTTCTTTAAAATAAAGAGGGATGGGAATAAGGAATAGGCTGGAAAATGTTCAAAGTGACAACAAAGACACTTAGTTCCTCAGAACTTCAAAGCTAAGCACCTTAGTTCCTTCCTAAACTGAATAACTTAGCTCCTTCCAGGCATGAACTCTGGAATCCCAGTTTGGTAGGAACCTCAGAACCTAGAACATAGAATGTCAGAGCTGGAAGGGGTATTAAAACAAAACATAGATATGAGGATATGGGCCAAAGTCCCTTTCATTCTTTGCTGCTGTCCACTTTGGGTGGCCCATTTGCTGTTTGTCAGACTGTTCAACTTTGAATATGTTTCCATAGGGAAGAGTTGGGAATTGAACAATTGGTAGGAATAATGGGTCTGACCCCTGGGTGTGGATTGCCTTGGTGCCTTTTCATCCACCCTCTGGTTTTGGAGGATGAATGGGAAATGTGTTAAGAAAGAGGAACACCTGGTAGAAAGAACAGAAAAGTCATTCAGTGCTAAAAAGTTCAGACCTAGTCTCTTAGTTCCTTCACTTTTTCTTTGTGGTTCTACTATAATACAGTTGGGAGACGGGAGGAATTATTTCCCTCATCAGAAGCAATAATGACAACTTGTCACTAAATCATCTGGTCATAGGAGACATGTGCCTGAAAGTAGTGTCATATGTGAATTCAAGGACATTGCTTCCTGAACTCCAACTATCTGCATAGAGATAAGGGAAGAGGAGGGGTTCTGAATAACTTCAACAATCTGAATCTGGAAACTAGGCTTTTAGCAGGGAAAGGAGACTTCTGGGACAGCATGAGATTTGTAAGTTGCCTCATGAGTATCTAGGTCCAGTCAAGTGTTCCTGAGTTCAGAGAGTTTCAAGTACTAGGTCTTACAGAGAGGAATTTCGTAATTTCTTTCTACTCTTGGAGAAGGAAGAAGAAAGTTCGCCTGGTTCCTGGGCACTGTTTGGCTTGGAATGCAATGCCACCAAGGATTTTAGCAAAGTCAGAAGCTATGGATGGTAGACAATGTAGCCAGGCTGTGTCCAGCAGGAACCAGAGGGACCATGTATATATATATGGCTGTCTGATGCTGGGTGGGGAGAGGGAGGGAAGAAGGAAGGGGGAAAGGGAAAGAGAGAGAGGGGGGAGAGAGAGAGAGAGGGAGGGAGAGAAGCAGAAATGCAGAAGATATAAAGAGATACTGTGAGAGAAAGGAGACAGACAAAGATAGATTAAGTCACTATTAAATACTTCAGGTATGCAGGCAGAGTGCTAAGGACTAGGGATATAAATACAATAAAATAAAATATTCCCTTTCCTCAAGGAGTTTGCATTCTAATGTGAGAAAAGAAAATATTTTAAAGCTGGAAGTGAGGAAGGGGGCACTGAGGACCCACCAAGCAAGTTAGTAGGACCCAGGTTTATGGGAAAGATGGTTTGCTGCTAGTAATGACAAACAAAAGTATCATGGAGTAAAAGAATGAGGGGAGAAACAGAAAGACCAAAGAAAGGATTGAATCTTTGCTTGGGGTGGATGTGGCAAAGATTAATGACAACCAAAGGGGAAAAATATAATTTGTACCTTCAAGCCCTATTCCACCAATCCTCCTACTAATTTGTCCATTTGGTTTGTCAGCAGGCCTAGCCTCAGAAGAAACAAACAACCTCAAAAACTGGAACTCTTATTATTAAGACATATACCTGGGGGGCTTACCTCAAATGTCTTCCAAAGGGTGGGAGATTTCCAGGAGGATTCAGTTTATTTGATTTGAAGGCACTTTGTCCACTGAAAAACTATTCTTCTTCAGGGACTAAAGTTTTAACACTACCCTTGCTGTCCTAGTTTAGAAAATGTAGTTTTCCAGTTCTACATTATGATTCATCAGCTGTATTCAGTCCTTGGGTTCTGATTTAATCCAATTAGATTCACACCTCTAAAACTTGTCTCTACTTTTTGATGCATTACCATCTACATATCCCAGAAGATAGGAAGACCAAATAAACTAATAGGGGTCACTAGGAGGAAACACTTCCAGCAACTGGCATAAAAAGATAGTACATGAAATAAGGAGGGCCTAGGAGAGCTGGCCTGCAGCTGAAAGAGTGACACAGAACAAGTTTAAAGGGCTAGCACATGGAAAAACATGGTACTGGTGAGTCAAAGGATTTGGATCCAGATCATACCTCCTGATCCTTATCTGTGTGACTTTGGGAAAATCATTTACCATCCTTATGTTTTACTTTTCTCATCTATAAAATTCTCTCTGGAATTCTCCTTGTCTTAGCCTGTTGTATTGCCCTGCTTGGGGAAACCTTCCTCATTCCCACTGCCCTCCGTACTTTCCAGATCCCTTTTAAGTGTTGTCTGCAAAGCACAATTGGCATCTGCTCATCTGTCTGGTTTGGACTCCACTGAACCAGATGCCCCTCCCGGGATAAGCTCATCAACTCTAAACTCATCGCCAATGATGCTAACTCAAGCCTCAGTTTACTCTATCAGGTTCATCCTCCTCTCTCCTCTGTTTGGATGACTTAGACTCTGTTTAGACTTTGGAAGAGTCTTTGTATCACTCACAGTTACGATGAATCATCACTATATCCATAACTCAAAATCTATAGCACTTATTTAAGGTTTATAGGATGTATTCTTCTCTCCAAGCCAGTGAATTAGATAGTACAAATATACTAGCCACATTTTATAGCTGGGGACACTAGGGGCCTAGAAAATAAGTTACTTGCTAATAAGTATGTAAAGTAGGATTTAAATCCAAGTTTCCCAACCACAAATTCAACCCTAACCATTATACCATAATACAATTTGCATATTAATGAGTATAGTCTTATATGTATAAAATGGAATCAGTGCTATGTTCAGCATCACAGGACTTGAGTTCAAATTCCAGCCCGGCTGCTAATCACATCTGTGACCTTAGGCAAGTCATTCACCTTCTCTGACACTTTTCATTTCCTCTTTTCTAAAATGAAGGAACTATAGTGGTTAATCTTTAAATTCCTATGATCTTATATCAGTCAGCACTTAATTGATTTCACAAAAGCACAGTTAGGCAAAATATGGTCCACTGCAATTAATACCACCACACCTCAGACTCTAACAAAGAATCAGAGAAGCTCTGAACTGGGCAAGTCATCTATTTCAATCTAAAATAAATCCAGATGGACTCAACAAGTATCCATCTAGCCTTTGTTTGAAGCTTTATAAAGAAGAGAGAACTCACCTCCTTTCTGAGATCATTATTTACTATTCACTGTATATCTTGGTTACCACAGGTTCCCAAAGTGAGTGATATCACACCCTTGGGTGTGCTAGAATGATGGAGGTAATAGTCTCCAGTACAATTGGGGGGCATTGAATGAAAATAAGGGGATGGTGGAAGCATAAGGAAAGAAGATCAGAGAATTTTGAAAAATCATTCGCACGTTTCCTCTGTTGTGTAACAGAGTTAAAGTCACAGTGATTATATTATTTTCAAATAAACACACAAAATGCAAGTTTTAATTCATCAGTGGTCAAGTCTGTGAGCATGTCTTAACAAGCAAGTATTGGCAGGTGATTATGCCATGCATTGTCAGAAAGTCCAGCCCAGCATTCATCAGCAGGGATATATATGTGTAATGACTTGTTTAGGATCCAATTCTATATGATTAAATGATGCAGCATTGCATCATCAAAATTTCAATGCATTAAAAAACCCATACATTTAAATAAAATGTTAAACTTTAATAAAATTTTAGATTTAAATTTATTAAATTTAAGATATTTTTTAAAAAATTATTCATGTTTTGAAATGACATAAATTTCAAAAAAAAGTTAAAGGGTTAAAGAAAGTAGATTTCCAGGGGAATGCTGAATATTTTTTTAAAGAGCTTGGCAGGCCAAAGAAGTTTGGGAACCTCTGATGGGTACAGTGGAAAGAGGGAGGTGAGAGAAAGTCTTCTTGAGACTTACTAAAATCTCACTATATAGGCTCATACTGGCCACAGGTAAGGTCAGGCCTGGTGCCCATGATGAACAGGAAGCAGCATAGTATGAGGGAAAGAATGAGAAAACCATGCTCTAATGACTTGAGTTCCAGTCCTATTTATAACATTAATTATTTGTGTAACTTGAGCTAATCATTTAAATAGTTTGAGTTTCAGTTCCCTCTTCTGTAAAATAAATCATTTGAACTAAATAATCTCCAAGTTCCCTTTTAAGCATTTGTACCTTTTTAAGGAAGATAAGACATTTGCTTTCACTGATATAGGGAACTCCCAGTGAGGAATCTTCCTCCACTAACGCAGATTGGCAACTTGTCTGCAACTTATCCTCTTAGAGAGCTGCTTTTGACCTCTGATAAATAAAACTTATTCTGACTTGAAAGTTTTTACAAAAAAAGTCCCCACCATGGTGTAATACCAAGTTCTAGTATAATTTCTCATCGTGTCATGGCAGAGTCCTTGAGCTCTCACAGGCTCTGCCATTGGAAGAAAAGTTTGAGCAGCTCCAACCAAACTGGGAAAGCTTCACATACAGTGCTGGGAATGCATCATATATGTATGCATCGCCCAAGGACCCATAGCTAAGTTCAGAAAGATACCACATCAAAGGTTTGAGAAATATCACCCAGAAGATCAGAGTTGACAATTACATTTTTTTACCACCTCAAGTCATGAAATCATCTACTAAGGCACAGAAGTGTCAAAATTAATACCTTTGAAAAAAAACTATGTGGACAAAATCTTGAATCCTTAAAGGACTGGGACAGGGGATAGTCAATATCATCCCAAGCCTAAGAGTTCTTTCTCATAATAGTCAAGGATAGTAGATAGCAATCTGATACTGGCACTGATTTTAGAATCAAAGAACCTCAGTTCCAGTTTCTAAATGTGGAATCAATGGATATGGATTAAAATCTAGGTTCTGCTGCTGTCTGCATGACCTTAGGCAAGTCACAGATTTCTTGGGATTCAGTTTCTTCATATGTAAAGTGATGGGGCTAGACTAGATGACCTCAGATATACTTTTCAACTCTGTTGTAGGACTCTAAGACACCATAGTGAAATCTGCCCCACAGGTAATGTGACACCAGCCTGACTAATCATACTCCTCACCCCCATATATGCTCCCTGATTATAGGTAAAACTGGTGTACCCCTTATCAATGTTGAACACCTTTTCTATTTCCACATCTCCAGGAAGACAGTTGATTTGTCTTTCCCAAGGCTTACCACCCTGCTTCATATGCTTACAAACCCTGAACTCTACTGGGTTTGTTCCCAACTAATATTTATTTTGAATCTTTGCAAAAGAGTTTTCATTGCCTTCCATAATTCACTCAGTCAGCTAGTTGTCTTGAGTCCAAGTGTAGAGAAATCCTCCCCTTTACCCAACTCCGCAGATTCATTGTTTAACTGAACCATAGGTACTTGCATCCTGGTAATTTAATTAGTGATATGCCAAAGTCACATGAATTACACATCAGTTTGTGCAGGTTTAAGCTGAAGACCAATTATGTCCCTTTTGGAAAAGCCCACAATTACAGAATCGCAGAGTTTCCGAGCCTGATGGTATGGCCAAAATTGCCCAGTTCAACCCACAACCAACAAGAACCCCCTGCCCTCATAATTGCTCGTTGATCCTTGCCTAGAAGATCTCCAAGGAAGAGGAACTGACTACCCTGATTCAAGTCAATGCTCATTTATTAAATTTATGCTATAAGCTAAGCCCTGCAAAAATGAAACAACCCCTGTCCTCAAGGAGCTTGTACCGCATTGAGTGGAAACAGCATGTGCACCAATTAGCATATGCAAAACAGATACAAAATATAAAGTCATCTCAGGAGTGAGAGGTGGAATAGCAATGATGATGCAAGAAGGATTTATTAAACACTTACTGTATGTTATTCACTGTACTATACCTTGAGGATATAAAGATGAAAAGGAAGTATTCATGATCTTGGGTTTATATTGTTACAGGGAAATAGGAAAATCTTCAAAGTCCTCTTCTAAGAGGTGGCATGAGTTGAGCCTTGAAGGGAGCTGGAGATTTCAGGAGGAGAAGATGAGGAAGGAGACAGTAGTCTTAATATGGAGGACCGCCTCCAAAACACATAGACAGGAAATGAAATACTGTGCAGAAGATACAGTGAGTATGCCTATTTGGCTCAGGACAGCTTTTCCTCAGTATCCCCAGTGCTTAGTAAAGTGCCTTGAATATAATAAATATTTCATTAATGTTTGTTGGTTGATTGATTAACTGAATGAATGAACACATCAGGCATAAGGTAGTACAACCACGCAACATATGGTTCTCAGCTTTTTTACATAAAATTCTCCTGATTGATGTATTTTTTAAAAAAAACTCAGGGAGAGGGGAATGTGGAGACATGACAGTTTGGATAAGTGCTGTGGGGATATATGAATCTTCCTGTTTCCCTTGTAAGCACTAAACAGTTGGATCTCCTGTCTATGGAGCCCTGATTAGTGTTGCACAGCATACAAGTGGAAAATGACTCTTTCTAGCTTCAGATGGTTGGATAACCACAGCATCACACTACACAAAAACCAGTGACCTTATAAACAGCAATTACCATCTATCATTATCAGGGTAGGGGAGCTTGAGAAAACTGCCTTGAAGACCTAGAACTGACATAACTCAGGGTGTTTTCCTCTGTCAAAAGGCGAGATCCCCATGGACAGGACTACTAATGGAACCTTCAAAGTGTGTCCCAGCTACTCATCTATTTTTTATGAATCATATATTAGATTCTCAGTATAACAGCCATATTCTCAGGCTGATCAGCCAGGCCATTAATAATACATGCAAGTTAAGTTTCTGATTAACATACTATTACAGGAACCTAGAGTGTATCCCTTTCTGCAAATACAGCAAACTTTCTGTCATTGGGTAATCTCTTCTTCAGAGTCCTGCCTGAACTGGCACTTGGGGTCATCATTGCTGACTGCTAACACTCATAAATGGTGGACCTGAGGTTTCATGAAGTCCCAATGTTTCTTACCAAAGAAAGATTAAGTCATTGTGAGAACAATTTTATTCTATTATTCTTATCAGATTCTACCATCCTAAAAGTGCATTGTCACATGGTGGTTATATGATGATGGATATATGATGGCTCTAACAATCAACAATCAATAAACACTTTTAAGTACCTACTACACACTGGACACTCTGCTAAGTAATTGATCAAAATGTACAATGCCCTGAAAGCACTTGATAATGTATAGTTTGCCATACCAATGGCTACTGTATAATATCAACTTACAGCAGGAATGGTGGTAGATAACAATGAATCCATGATGGTTCTGCCTGGCGAATGGGTCATCATCCTGAGGGTTTTTGCTTTCCGTGTCATCTATAATCTATCCCATATATTATCTTATTTCATTAGTCATGATCCTCTAGCATCTGATAGCACTATTACTTTAAGAACCAGAAAGAAGCTGGGTTTACCAACTCTGTGCTGATGATTCTCAAATCTACTTTTCCTACCCCAATCTATCTGCTAATATCCAATCTTGTATCTCCAATTGCCTTTCAGATACCTCAGACTAGAAGTCTGCAGACGTCTTAAATTAACAGGATGAAAACAAACTCATTATCTTTCCACCTAACCCCCGCATCCTCCCAGTTTTTCAGGTTTGAAACCTAAGAGTTATCATGGATTCCTATCTGTCATCCCCCCATAGCCAAGCTCTTGCCGTGACCTGTCAATTTCACCTGTGGAACATCTCTCAGATGTACCCCCTGTTCTCCTGTGACACAGCTACCACTCTAGTAAAGGGTCTCATCACCTCAGTAGCCTGCTGGTGGATCTGCCTGATTCAGGGCTCCCCCTACTCTACTCCATCCTCCATTCAGTCACTAACGTGACTTCGTGATTTTTACGAACCACAAGTCTAATTATTGTCACCTCCCTATTCAATAAATTCTAGTAACTTCCTATTGCTTCCGGGAGCAAATACAAACTATTTGGCATTCAAAGCTCTTCATAAACCACCTTCCTCCTACCTTTTCAGTCTTATATCTTATCCTTAATGTTTCCTAAGCCCACTTCACTTCATTCTCCAAGAGATGTATGGCTCTAGATCAATAACCACATCATGATAGTTATCACTGATGTTAAGATATTTATTGTATAGTTCTTCTGTACATTATTATCCTTCTGCCAAGAATACAGTAAGTACTTAACAAATGTGTGTTGATTATTATGTTTAGAAATTGTAGTAAACTAAGAGACAGTGGTCTGAGCATGATCAATTAACAGTAACTAATAAATTAGGTCAATGGCCTCTGTCAATGACAAAGACCCCAAGTGAAGGCCAACAGGGTTTTTCAAACTTACATGTGTCTTTCTCTTGATTGGCCTGACAGTACAACATTTGGACATCCCCTGGCAAAAGTAAGATGATCCCAACTGGTAGACATTTTACTGAGGGGGTGGGATGAGAGTCATCTCAGTTCTTCCGTTATTCAGAAAATAGGAATAATCATCAGTTAATAGGATTAGGCTTTAGGCAATGGGAGTTGTAACAGCTTTGGTTGAATCAACTTGAATTTGAGTTAAGTGGATTGTGGTGAGGTTAAAAAGGTAGACCTATACCAGGACGGAGATATAAATTAAAATAATGGAACTGAGGAGGCTACTGAGTAAAGGATGGAAGTAATTATAAGAAAAAAGCTTGAATTTAAGGCAATTTTTCTCTGGAATATAGGTAAAGGATAAAGTTACAAAGATAGGAAGTTTAGATTAGCAAGGCCCTGTGGCAAAGTATTTAAACCTATGCCAGCTTGACTGTCTTAAAAATAGAATTGAGATCAATTTTCAATTTTACATGAGTAAATAGTTGATTTCTCTGTGTCTGTCTTTTGTATTTACTTGAATGGATCCATGATTTCATTAATATGGCTAGTACCTCCTTCAGTGCAAATTTCAACCCCTCCATCTTTTCTCAGATTACATTATTCTTATCTATGGTCATCTATAAATTTTTCATACAAGATCTATCCAAACTGCAAGAATTCTTGAGTTCTGAGTCTTTCAATATCCCATGAGTAACCAGGTAGCACATGGCCTCTACATAAGATCATAGGATCATCATTGCTTACCTTTATTTCTTGACAAACATGACTGATCCAGCTCCTCTTCTGACCATAATATGACCTCAGTGGTGTATTTTACATAACTCATGATCAAGTCACTTATACGCATCCTACTTCCACTGTCTTTGGGGCACTGAAATTTTCTCTCTTCAATAATATTGTATCTTACTTAAAGGTGAGAGTTTGGTCTTTTACTCAAGACTAGAACCAGACAAGGTTAGCAGATGTCTATGAAAAAACACTTAGGGGCTCAACAAGGGTTGGTTTTCAATTTATCTGCTAAAATGAATTATTTTAATGGCAAAATATCCAGTCATCTGCATTATGATAAATTTGAGGACAAAGGAACTTGCAGATGTCATAGGGTCATCTCAAAGGCTCCAATAAGTAGTAACACAGAGAGAGTAGGACTTTCATATGAAATTAAAAATAATATTTTCAACTTTTTCCTTGGGCATGCAAATAAGTAACTTGCCCAAGCTCTTCTCCAATTTCTTTTTTTTTTTAATTTATTGACATTTTTTAAAATATCATCTTTATTTCCCAGTTCTATCCTTCACAAATATGTAATCTTCCTTGAAATCAAAGAAGCATAGATAAACAAAATGATTCATCATATTTTCTATGCCTGACAATATGTACCTCACTCCCAACATATAGCCTCCCACTTCTCTACCAAGAAGGAATAACATTTTGCCAACAAATGTTATTTGAGTCCTTTGGAATCAGGTTTGGTCATTGTATTGGTCTGAGTCCTTATATATTTATTTCAGTATTGGTTTCTTTTCTTTCTTAATGCAGCATTTTTTTTTCCTTTTTCAGAATTTATTTTCTTTTCCACCATGCATCCAAATGGGGGAAAAAATCTTATAATGAATATGGTTAGTAAAGTAAAATATATTACTTCAGTGGCCCAAGTCCAAAGTATATGACTCATTCTAAATCCTGAGTCTATCACTTATATGTCAGGAGGTAGAATGTATGCTTCTTTGCTAGTTCTGTGGAATTGTGGTTGGTCATTGCGCTGATCATATCACTTAATTCTTTGAAAGTTGTCTTACTAATATTATAGTATGCATTGTTCTGGCTCTACTTATTTACTCTGCATCAGTTCATGAAATTCTTCCCAGACTTCTCTGAAACCAACTCTAATAACACAATAATAATCCATTATGTTTATAGTCCATAATTTATTTAGTCACTCCTTAATTGATAGGCACTCCGGACTTCAAGTTCAAATTCTGCCTCAGATACCAGCTGATTCTGGGCAAGTCACTTACCTTCTAAGCCTTATTTTCCTCATCTGTAAAATGGGGATAAAAATTGCATCTAGCTAATAGTGTGGTTATGGGTGTCAAATGAGATAGTATATGTCAAGTGCTTCACAAACCTTAAAGCACTATTAAATGTTAACTACTTTCTTTGATTCTATGAAGAGAACTATGAGTTTTTTGCATAAATGAGTCCTTATCCTGTTTCCTTGATCTATTTTAGGTGTAGATCCAGTCAAGGTATTGCCACTGGATTCTGATGACTCTGGAGGTGAGAGTGAGGCTGATGACTTTGCCCAGTTCTGCCTCACTTAAATCCAATTCATGTGCAAGTCAAGACATCACCCTCACGATATCATTGATCTTCTTTGAGGACAATGAACAAATAACAATAAGAATATTGTTTTTCAGAATGTCTGTATCAATTCATAGATCCACCAATAGTGCATTACTGTACCTAATTTCCAATAGCTTCTATAACATTTATCATTTTCATTTTATCTTCATCTTTGTCAATATAATAGTTTGAGAGGAACCTTAGAGTTGCTTCATTTGCAAGTCTTTAATTATTAGTGATTTGGGTCATATTTTTCACATGGCTGTTTACAACTTAAAACTCTTTCATTAAACTGTGAATGTTCATTCTTTGACCATTTATCAATTGAGGAATCTTTTGTATTCACAGCACCTAGAAGCCTGCCGGGCAGCCAGCACTTACTTAACAAACATTGGTTGACAAACTAATGTTAAATTCATTTTTCTCCTTTATTAAATAACCTGCTGGTGTATTTGTCTGCTTCAAGTCTCTCCCCACTTTCCTCCATCCTCCATTCAACCACTAAAGTTATTTTCCTAAAACATAGGTCCAATCAGATCACCTCCCTAATCAATAAATTTATCTGTAAATAATTGCTTGTTGCTTGTTATTATCATAGTTCAAAATGCAACAAATTTTATGGTCTTTGGAAACTAAATTAGGAAACTATACCTCTTAAGAGATTTCTGCACCCCCTTCTCATATGAGACTTCTTAAAGCTTAAAGCAGACAATATCTAGCACATTTGGTTTCAATACTTACCTGCCTCGGAGAGTTGTTTCAAATAATAGTTCATCAAGACTTATAATACATTTTAAAATTTCTTGAATGCTATAACTAGTATATTGTGTGTGTGTGTGTATGTGTGTGTGTGTGTATGAAGAAACTTCAGAGTGTTACTAGGAATATTATTTTGCACCATAGGCAGCTGAAATAAAATTGAAGGAATGCAATCATTTAGAAAACAACTTAGAGATTATCTCCTTGAATGCATTTATTTTACAAAAAAGTAACATGGGCCTAAGGAAGGTGAGTGACTTACCTGAGATCACACCATCAGGTGGTCACATAGCCAGCACTCGGAATATTTTGACAGCTTCCAGAGCTGAGAAGATCCTGGAGGTGACATGCTATATATAAATCCTTTCAAGGACATGGGTATTTTTATCCTGAAGGAAAGAAGATATGAGAGACTTAGCTCTTCTCAGCAACACAAGGATCTAAGAAAACTTCAAAAGACGCATGACAGAAAATTCGTTCCACACCCATAGAATGAACCATGGAGTCTGAATACCGATCGAAGCATATACTACTTGCTCTCGTTTTAGTTATTGTTTTGTTTTCTTCCTTCTTTCTCATGGTTCCTCTCATTGGTTCTAATGCTTCTTTGTAACAACTAATGTGAAAATATGTTTAATATGAATGTATATGGAGAGCCTATATAGATTGCACACTGTCTCGGGGAGGAGGAAGGAAAGGGAGGGGAAGAAAATTTCAAACCCAAAATCATGGAAGTGAATGCTGAAGTCTAAAAGAAATTATTTTTTAAAAATTTTAAAAAAGAAAAGAGGATATCAGGAATGAAATCCTTTTCTTCAAGTGTTTCAATGATTTTTGGACAGAGTAGAGATTAGATTTATTCTGATAAGTCTAAAGTGGCACAATGGAGAGAGAGAGACATATCAAGTCAGGCAGATTAGAGTTTGAATCAGACACTTAATTGCTCTGTGACGCTGGCCATGTCATATAACTTTTTTCCACTTCATTTTCCTCATCTGTAAAATAGAAATAATAATGACACCTACTTTCCAGTTATTTTGAGGATAACATTTGTCAAATCCTGGGTAAAAAATAAAGTACCATAAAAACACTGGCCATTACCCATTTTCTATCTGAGGCCAGAGAGCAGAACCAAAGAAATGGGGGGTGGTTTCAAAAGATTTTGAGACATAAGCTCAGGGTAAAAAAAAATCCTTCATTATTTGATCAATACAAAAGTATTGCCTCTGAAAGTAATGAGTTCCTCATCACTGAAAGTCTTCCAATAAAGACTGAATAACCTTTGTCAGGTAAAATATAGATGGGATCTTTGTTGGGCTGGATGACCTCTAAGGTTCATTTAAGCTCTTGAAATTCCATGACTTCTAGTTAATTGATCTCCTCTATTTGCTCTTCTATACCATATTGAGTTGCAGCAAGTGAAACATGAAGCATCTTACTTTCATCTATCTCACAGAAGAGGGTGTATGGGAGAAAGAGCCAATCCATACCTTCTTTTAGCGATTTTCTTTCGTATTACTGTTCTTTCTTACCATATCATGGTGGGCATCAAGAACTGCCATCTTTCTCCAATCAAAGTAGAACATATGGCACTTTGTTTCTTGGAATTTATTCCTTTAAATTCTATAGTATTAGTTTACCTAGATGTCTCATAGCTATCTCAAATTCAACATATTCTAAGTAAAAGTTCATATTGGCTTATTCTCTTCCCCTTGATTCTAACCTCAAAACCTCCCTAACTTCAGTTCACCACCATCCCTCTAGTCAGCCAGGTTGGAAATCTCAGAGTCATTCCTTGTCTCTTCCCTTTCTCTCAATTTCTATATCCAAACAGTTAACAAGAATTGTCCATTCTATCTTCACCCAAAATGTCTCCATTCCAGTCCCTTCTCTCCACTAGCACTCCATTCCACTCCTCCCTAATTCAGGTCTTTATTAGTTCTTGGCTGAACAAATTCAATAGCCTCCAAATTAATGACTCTACTAATAGCTTTTCTCTTCCCTAATATATCTGCCACATATCTTCCACAATGTTCTTCCTAAAGCACAGGTATGCCCATGGCATTCTCCTCTCAAAGATCTTCAGTAACTGGCTAATGCCTCTAGAATAAATACATACACACACACTTCAGCTTGGAAGATAAGCCCATTATAATCTAGTTCAAGTTAACCATTCCAGAATTATTTTATGTTACTCTATATTTCAGCAAACTGGCTTAACTTACTATTTGCTGAACCCAACTGTCCTATCTCCTTCCTCCATGCCTTTGCAAAGACTGTCTCCCATACATATCTCTCTACCACTTAGAAACTCAGTTCTCTTCAAGGACATGTACAAGTGAATCTTCCTAAAGGAAGCCTTTCATGAAACCACTAGTTGATAATGCTTTCTCCGTCCTCAAAATACAATGTATCTATTATTATCTGTATATGATTTAAGCTCCTTGAAGGTAGCGACTTTTTTCATTTTCTTTGTATCTCCAGAACCTAGGACAGTATTTATTGAATGAAAATAAAGTGTATTTGTGGTTGTTGTTGAGTGTTTCAATCATGTCCAATTATCCATAACTCCATTTGGAATTTTTTTAGCAAAGATACTAGAGTAGTTTGCCATTTTCTTCAACAGCTCATTTTACATATGAGGAACTGAGGCAAACAGGGTTAAGTGACTTGCCCAGGGTCACACAGCTAGTAAGGGTATGAGCCAAATTTGAGCTCAGGTCCTCCTGATCCCAGAACCAATGTTCTATCCACTGTATCACCTAGCTGCCCTGTGAATTAGTAAATTGTATAGAGAACTTCCTTCAAAAGAATTGGGCCCTGGATCAGACCTCTGTGAATGTAAACTTTGCCTGCAAGATGTCTCAGTATTTCATACTTAAGGCCCACAGTATCTTAGTGACTTCACTTACTGTCTTGTTACATTAGCTATTAAGAATTCCCAGTACCCTGACTTTCTCTAGCTGAAGTCATATCTAAACCTGACATTTTATCTTATACTTCAATAGCCTTTACATGTACTCTTATCAGCCTTAGGTCCTAGCTCTTAAGTTTAAGATCTTTTTTCCTTAGAAAAAAGATTTCCCCACTATCTTGGTCAGTCTGATAACTAGAAATAGTTCCATATGTTGCTGAGAAATAAATTCTCCATTTAGATTCTATGACCTCAAGACTGTCAAGACCAAGGTCATGTTTTCATGAATGTATAGAGAGACTCAGAATGTCAGAGATCATCCTGGTGTAATTCATAACACCCCCAAATGAAACTTTTCTTGCTTTTTCTAATGTTTGAAAGGATATGTTTCTCTTAGAGCCATCAACTTAATAGAAAAAACGGCTTTCATTTATTCACTCAAAACCAACTTGTTAATCACTATGTGCAAGCCTTTGCCCTGGGGATATAACAATCAATGAACTTCTCAGTCATCTTCCATTATGTTCTTCTGGAGGCTATAACGTACTTACTTTATAGATAATAAAGACATCCCCATGGTGTGAAACTAAAAATAGCTAAGATTATATGTGACTTCTAGCTTTGCACATAAATCAATGTCAATCAAAAACACGCATTTATTAAGTATCTACTATATATTGGGCATTTTCATCACAATAGTCATTAGGAAGAAAGAGTTAAGAGAATTATCAACCCTGGTTTACAGATGAGAAAACTAAGCCATTATAAAGTTAAATAAAATTGCCCATGATTGATCATTTTCATAGATTTAGATCTGGAAGAGACATTAAAGAGTATCAAAGTCAATCCTATCACTTTCCTTTTTTTCTTTACCTTTTTTTAATTTTATTTGAGACTCAAAGGCCAAAACGCAAATGCTGAATAGAGAAAAGAAGTGAAAGCATCCCATAAACTTACGTACGGAAACTTAAATACAAAGTAAGAAAGAAAAAAAAGTCATGTGCATAGCAGGACATATGAGAAGACTCAAATACGTAATGATAAGCTTTCATTTCAAGAAAGCCTGCCTGATAAATGATCTACGTTGTGTTGAGAATTGTCCATTTTTTCTTTGTTTCCTTGTGAGTTTTCTGTTGCTCTCTGCTGTGTACTTTTTTACTGTTTTCTTTTCTTCCCTCCCCCCATTCCCTCCTGAAGGCTACAATAAAGTTTAGATATGTTTCTCTATAGCTACAGATATATACATATATATGCATATATGATATGTATATAGACATAGTCTTCCTCAAACATATTCTACTACTGATCTTTGCTTTTCTGTTTGTGCGTATCCCGTTTCCTATCCTTCCTGCTTCCTCTACTTTACTTTAACCTCCTACTTTGCCCTTCTATTACTGCCTACCCCCTCCGAGTATCCGAGTATCCTCCCATTCCCCTAAATCTAAACACCCTCCTCTACCCCCCTTTTACATATTCCCTTCTCTAAAGATCCTTCTTTTGTCCTCTGCCCCCTCTCCATCCTTGCTATGGTCCTACCATTTTATTTCTTCTGAATTTAGAAGACAATTTCATGCTCTTCCAAATATATATGCATTGTTCACTCTTAAAACCATTCCTGATGAAAGTATGTTACCAGAATTTCCAGCCCTCCCCCCCCCATCTAATTCCTCTGTGGTGATTTTCCTCTTGCACCTCATTTGTATGAAATAATTACTCTTTTTATCTGTTCCTAAATGGTTTTACTTTTTAAATTCATATCATACTTAGGTTTACCCCAATCTGTCTTATAAGCTACCCAATTACTATTAAGAATCTTAGACATACATCTTATAAATATAAAAAGTGAAGAGTCTGTCCTTATGAATCCCTTAAAATCAGTCTTTGGTATATACCTTATATTTGTCTTAGTTCTCGGATGTCAAATCTTCTATTAAGTTCAGAAATTTTTCTAACAAAGTCTTGAAAGTCTGAGAGTTTATCAAATGTCTATTTTTTCTTCAGGATAATACTGAACTTTGCAGGGTATGATATTTTTGGCCAGAGCCCCAGTTCTTTTACTTTTCGGTATATTATGTTCCAAGACCTTCAGTCCTTTAATGTCACCGCTGGTAGATCGTATGGATTCTAATTGTGGCACCAGCATATTTAAATTGTTTTAATCTTGATGCTTTTAATATTTTATCCATGAGTTGAGGGTTTTGGAATTTGACTATGATATTCCTATGAGTTTTCCTCATAGGATCTCTTTTAAGTGGTGATCATTGGATTTTTGTCTATTTTTACTTCCTAATTCTAATTTTCAAGGTCTCTTTTTCTTCCTTAAGATTCTGGATCTCCTTTTCTAATTGGTTGACTTTCCTTTAATAAACTTCTTGTTTTTCTTGGATTGTTCTTTTTTTCTTAGCTTTTCCCACATCTGTGATTTGATTTTTAAAGTCTTTTTTAAGCTCCGATATGAATTCTTTTGCAGCAACCGACCACTCGATGTTACTCTTTGAGGGTTTCTTTACTTCAAGATCTTCCTTTGAAGATGCACGCCAGTCATCTCCATTCCCATAATAGCATCTTGTGGCTGGATTCTTTCTCCTTTGCCTGTGCATTTTTTGTGATAATAGCTTAATTTTTGTAATCACCTCTAGCCTTGGAGTCTGGGAAATGGTGCCCCTTGCCCCAGATCTTCAGTTCTCTTCTCCAGTCTGAAACCAAAGCCAAACTTCCCACTTCTTGTAAGAGCCCACAACCAGAGGCTTTGCACTCACCAGGAGTGTGCTGGTTCCATCTTGTCCCCCTCCCTGCTACCCTTCATAGCACAGTAGAGTCTGGAGTTTCTTATCAACAGAGGTTCCCTCAATCTTCCCAGGCTCAAATGCCCAACTCCCCTCACTATGGTGGGCAGTTGTAAAAGTTCATGTAAGTGAGGCCAATGCAGCTTCTCAAACCAACTAACCAAAGGACTTGCCACTTGTTAAAGTGGACCCTAGCCTGGAGGTGCTTACTCTTCACAGGGACCAGACCTCATCCCTGGATTTTTCTTCTGATCTTCTCAAATTGTCCCAGGAAGATGCCACTTGTGACCCTCTTCTTATTATCTCCGCCTACACTTTGTTCACCTACGGTGCTATTTTAACTCTTATGTGCGAGAAAATTTGGAGAGCTTGGAATTTCCTGACCTACTCCACCATCTTCCCAGAATCCTCTCCTCCCTATCACTTTTCAGATGAGGGCACTGAAGCTGAGGGAAACTGAGTACTTGCCCAGGTTCTTATAGCTAGGAAATATCTGCAGTGAGATTTTTCCCCATTTTTCCTGCCTGCAGATCTTATTGTCTATCCACTTCAAGGACCGATGTTTACATGATGCTTTGATATTAACAAGCACTTTGTATATATTAACTTGTGAGATTTCAGACAACTCTGGGAGATAAACATTATCACTATTATGATCATCCCTATTTTGCCAATCATAGGAGCATGGATACAGAGCAAGAAGGGACCACAGAGGCCATTTAGACCTCATTTAGTAAGGACTCCTCACTTTGGAGGTGAAGAAATTGAGGAACAGAGAGGCTACTTCCTGTAATGTACAGTGTATGCTTTATAGCTAATTTAACATTACATACGCAAACTATTGAGATAGAAACATTCATTAGGCTTATGCTTCCCAATTAATGTAATCAAACTCTAATAGTCAAAATATGCAAATAATAGAAATATCAGTCCCTTTCAAAGTAAACTAGTCACTTGCTTCTTAGAAGTCTCAATAAACAACTTTCATGTAGGTGATCAGGACAAGGTTCTCTCTGCTCAGTCAGATGTCATGCATCTCCCTCTGAGGTGGTCATCTGGTAAGTCTCCATCAATCAGTACTGCCTCCAAGCAAGTATGGGGGAATGCAGGAGTCAGTTCTAGTCAGGACCCAAAAGCAAGCCAATACATAGGGCCTCTGCTGGTTTCCTTGGATGAGTCTTTAAATTGATGACATAATTTGATTGGTGGTTGTTGCTTTTTATATAAAACTACTTATTATATAAAACTATATATAAACATTTATTTTATTGTTATTACATTATATTTTTCTTTTGGTGGTCTGTCCAATCAGAGGTTCCACATACGCTTATCAGCAGTTTAAACACACATGTGCTTTGCTTACTAGATAACATCCCACAAGTGCTAATCTTATTCTGGAAAAACAACCTATTCAAAACAACTCACTTACAAAATGTAAGCTTAAAACTTAATGGACTTGGTTATGCTAAACTGATAAACTTATTCCTACTGCTTTATTACAGTCATGAAACTTATTTTCACTATGCTTGCCTAAGGTCACACTGCTACTAAGCAACAGACACAGGATTTGAAACCAGGACTTCTGACTCCAGAGCTAGGGCCCCCAAAGGAGGCTTTGGTTCCCATCCCTCCTCAAATCCCTTTTCTTAGTGATTATCTTCGATTCACATTGTATGTATCATGTATATGTTTAGTTGTTTCCATGTGGTCTTCCCCTTTAGAGTTTGAGTTCCCTAAAGGCAAGTCAATTTTTACCTTTCTTTGTTTCCCAGCCCTCAGCACAGCATCTGGTATTTAAAGAGTGAGTGAATAAACCTGTGTCTTAGGAAGTTTAAGTGATCTCCCCCAAACTCACTCAGACATCAAATTGGTAAAGTTGAGATTAAAATAGTGTCCTCTGACTCTGAATCTAGTGATAATATTTCACATCAATATCAAAAGAGAGTAGCCATGCTGATGGTAGTGGTAGCAACGGTGTGATGGTGGTGGTGATGGCAGTGGCAATATGGTTGGTGGTAGCCATGGTGATGGTAGAGGTGGTAGTGGTGGTGGTGGCAGTGAAGTTGGTGGTAGCCACAGTGGTGGAAGAGGTGATGGTGATGATGGCAGTGGCAGTGGGCTTGGTGGTAGCCTTGGCGGTGGTAGTGGCAGCAATAATGATGGAAAGACCACTGGAGCAGAAGTCTGGAGACCTAGATTCTAATTCCAGATTTGAGATTAAGTGGGATTATGTCTTTGGATAAATTACTTCCCCAAATTCTACTGTTCTGTGATTCCATCTCCTACTTTCTAGAATGGTGAGACTAGAAAGCAGTGGGTTCCAAATTTGACATAAAAACATGAGCATTGATGAAATAAGTAAGACTTTTTGATAAATTTCATATGAACAGGGAAGACTTTTGTCAAATAGGAAAGTTAAGTGAAGGGTGTTCAGATTTTTGTTGCCCACATTACTTATGCCATGATTAGTAGCCATCAAATCTCAGTTTAGCTCTCTTCATGTAGAAAATAGCAGAAGACAAGAGACATCATAGTGTGGTGAATAAACCCAGGAACATTCGAGATCAAGTTCCACCTCTAAGACTAGTTGTGTGACACTGGTCAAATCTCTTGGTTAGGCAACTCTCGTTCTTTGTCTTTCATACTCAAAGAGGACTGATGATATCATGATGTTGGGGTCAATGTACAATGTGGCTGATCAGAGCAATGCGAGCTCAGAAGGCTCTACCACAGGTCAGATACACATCATCTGCTTAAACATTTGGGATGGAAGTATTTCTATATTTGTAAATCTCACATTTCCTTTGTGCTACTGCAATGGCTTGCTCTACCAAAAAAAATCACAGATCCAGCTCCTGTACCTAAGATGAACATAATCATACTTAGGCTTACCATCATATAATTGAGAGGTGCGTATTGGGTTCATTCCAGTTTGGTAAAACAGGTGAGCTTTGGATTTTAAGATTTCACAGTTCTGTTTCAGCAGCAAAGTGAAACCAGTTATAGTTAACAGCTCAAGATCTACAACTGATCTGAGAATGATTGTCTTGGACAGCAAATCAATCAACCAATAAATGACTCAATAAACTTTTATTAAGTGACAGGCATTGTGTTAAGTACTAGGAAAAGAAGCAAAAGACAGTCCTTGTTTTCAAGGAGCTTACAATCTAATGAAAGTAAATAAGGATAGTCAGTCATCAATATTAAACCTCAGCATTTGCATAGCACCATTCAGCTCAAGAACACAGTCTTAGTGCTCAAATGAACCTTAGAGAGAATCCAGTTGGCAAAGGAATAGAGTTCCTTCACCATGAGTAGTACCCCTATGACATCAGAGGTCTATAACTCTACACAGACACAGGCACACACACACGAGAGAGAGACAGAAAGACAGAGAGAGAGAGAGAGAGAGAGAGAGAGAGAGAGAGAGAGAGAGAGAGAGAGAGAGCTGACTATAGGATGAGTTCTTTGAGTACAGGAAATCTGCCTTGTTTTTTTGTTTTGTTTTCAAGTCTCTGGGACTCTCTCTAGTTTAATTTAATTAATTTCAGCAAGTATTTCTTAAGGGTTTACTATGTACCAGTCACTGGAGATGAATGTAATAGACTCTGGGGATACAAAGGTAAAATTAAAAACAATCCCTGCCTTCAGGGATCTTGCATTCTGTCGGGGGAAGGGGGAGAGGGGATGGTTTGTGCACAGATAAACGAACACAAATTTTATAAAAAATAAATCTTAATTCATGGGGGAAGCATTAAACATGGGGGAGGGGGAACACCAGGAAATGTATCATATAGGAGATAGAATTTGAGCTGAACCTTAAAGGGAGCTAGGAATTTCAGAAGCAGAGATAATGAAGGAGAATGTATCAGGCTTATGCAAAAACTTGGAGGTAGGAGACAGAATATCATGCATGGGGAGCAACAATTAGTCCAGTTTGTTTAGACACAGAATTCAGGAGAAAAATTACATGGAGTAAGTCTGGAAAGAAAGATTAGGACCAAATTGTAAAAGGCATTAAACAATGGAATTTATTTTTCATCAAATAGCAGAGAAGTAATAAATGTTTGTTGAATGAACAAATATATAGATAAAACAAATATATAGATAAAAACCTACCCTCATCTACCCAGCCACAAACTTTCAGGCTTAGTTCTCTAAATACTTTTTTGAATGTTGCTGCCTCCTTGAGGATCTAAGCGGTTGTGTCCTGAAATTCTACATGGAGAATGAATGAATGGATTCATGCAAGCATGTATATGTACATACATATGTATGTGTGCATGTATGTATAATGTGCATGTGTGTTGAATGGATAAATATATAGAAGTAGATTTTCAATGGCTTCACCAAAAGGGAAAAATGTCATTTGTCCCCAGGTTGGTAGAGAAGATGTTTGGATTATGACTCTCATGACTTCTAATGAATCTTTATTTGTTTTCCAGTCTCTAATCTGACCCATCACCGAGCAGCTACTATCCCACCAAAAAAACAAGAGATCAGTTCTTTGGAATCAGAGCAGCAATTTCTTCCTCCTTGCAGGTATGTTCTCCCTTCAGTTGGCCTCCAGAGTTTGGAGCATACCAATAGTGATTGCCAAGGGGGACAATCTTAAGATAACAGACTTTATTGAGTCCTGTATCCCCTACAGGATTCCTATCGTTCACAGTTTCGAACTCCCTCTTAGCATATTTCAATACCTCTGATCAATTTCTCAGTCATAATTCTCTAAGATGTAGACAAGGACATAACCAGGTGAGGCAATTGGAGCTTTTTTTCCTGGGACACTGAATTTAAAGAATGTTGATCCATATGAAATCTATCAACAATTTAGAAACCACAGCATCTAGCACCCAAATAGCAAGGAGGATTGTTTCAAATAAGACACTAGCACATGGAAAGTTGAAGAGGAGCTTCTCCCCTGAACCACCAGGCTGCCCTGAACACACTTTCAACAGCCTCCATCCCGGAGGTTTCGTCCAAGTGGTCGGATTCTGTGCTTTCCCCATGTGTTAATGTTCATCTCCTTTTCCCTCAGTCTGGGGAAAACTTCATGCCACTTTCCCCTGGCAAAATAATTCCTAGTTATAAATCTGTATATAGACATTAGGAAGGGGAGGGAAAGCATGCTGATTGTTTTGAGTTCTGGGGAGAAAATTCAGCTTCTCAGGTTTTCTTGTAGTCTTGCTCTTTGTACTTAGTTGGTGATGAACAATGATGATGGTGGTGATGATGACAGTTAAATAATAATAATAAAAGCCCCACACACACACACAACTTATAACTACAGCAATTACTTTGCTCATCTGCAAAAATAAACACTACCTTTGGGGAAAAAAATTAGTCACCCTGAGTCCACAAAAATGATTTACTCTCAGGATTTCACACTTCTTGTATTTCCCCCAAACAGCTGAAAATTTTCCTGAAGTACATGTAATTGGCTGTCTTCTGCTAAGGAGCTGGCAGGAGAGTGACCCCTCACTTCTGACTTGTTCACATGACTTCGCTGACACCTAGCTGGATTCTAATCCTCATGCCATCTCCTCCTGGCAGAATTCATAATTCTGATCAAAAAAGCTGTGGACACTGACGGTAATGATCAGATACGGAACTTATTTCAGCCACCTCCTGCGAGGAGCTAATCTTCCCAGGCACCTAATCTACTGACATACAGAGTTTGATCTGAAATAAGCTCTTAATAATGAGTAATCTAGCTATGAATATGGTTCTGCTGAGCAGAAAATGGAGGATTATAAAGGCAGCTCAGAAAGCATTAGTCCCTCACTGCTCCCTGCACCTACCCAGCTACCAACTTTCCGGCTTAGTTCTCTAACTCCTTCTTTGAATGTTGCTGGCTCCTTCAGGATCCAAGTGGTTGTGTCCTGAAATTCTATATGGAGAATGAATTCATGCAGCCATGTATGTATGTATGTATGTATGTATGTGTGTATGACAATACATATATACATGTGTATGCATGTATGTATATGTGCACACATGTGCATGCATATAATGTGTGTGTTTGTATACGTGTATATATTTGAATAAAACTAGGACTGTTATCTATAGTCATAATCTTGAAGCCAATTCAATCCCTGACTCTGAATCCATTCTCTAGAGCTTCCCATTGTGAAAATAACATGCCTAAGACCTACAAAAACAGTAGGTTTGCACTTAGCATGTAGGGTTTGGACTATGTCAAACAGTTCCGCAAAGCTCAGCCCATCCTGCCCTGCTCATTAAGTATGGAGAAGGTAGCAGGTGTTACTGCAGTTGGCAGGAAAGCTTCAGCCAGACTTCACTGTTAGACTCCCCAGCCACCAGCAAAACTGTAGGCCATGCCCTGGGCTCTCCCTAATGAATCCCTGGTGAGGATAGCTCACGGTTCCCCCACTTCTTTGAAGTGTGTGCAACTGCCAGTTTGTGCCAGGTCCTGACCAGAAGGGAGGGTCAGAGAGCTGTAATATCATCACAGAAAACTAGAATTCCAGAGCCAGAAGCAACCACTTTGACCACCTAGCCCAACTTCTGCCTGAAAACAAGTGCATTGAGTAGAGGATTTGAAATCGGAAAGATTCGAATTCAAATCCTGCCTGATTCTTTCTACCTTGGTGATCCAGGAAAAGTCGCTTACCTTCTCTGAGTCTCAGTCTTTTCATCTGTAATGTGGAGATAATAAGAAAATCAACTATACAGGGATATTTTAAAGTTAAATGAGATAATATATGCAAATAACTTTGCAAATCTGCAAAGTGCTATGTAAATGGCTGCTATTAATGTTGGCTAAGCAGTGCTGGATACTGGCTAGACAGCCTGTCTGGGCTCTGATAGACCTGGGTTCAAAACTTTCCTTTCACATATTCTGACTTTATGACACTAGGTTAGTCACTTAAATTCACAGTGCCTCAGGCAAATGCCTAAAGCATTAATGCTTGAAATGTCAGGTTCTGATCCACACTAGGGAACCGCATCCCCTCCCTGGGAGTTCCCTATGGAGCAGTGAAAGCATAGATCTTGTTATATAAGTAATCAGAGTAAAAGAAGCCCAGCTGACTCTAAATTTAAATGTGTGTATGTATATATATAGATAGATACACACACACAAATACATGCACATATATCCATATGTGTGTGCATATATATACATATATTCATGTATATAACATTTATCAATCTGTACAGATCTATGGATGAGTTTATTACATGTGTATTATCTGTGTACACTATGAATTTTGTGCATATGTATAATATGCTTGCCTATTTAAGCCTCTATGTATATATCTATATGTCTACATGTGTATGCACTTGTACATCTATGGATTATATAATGTATATTCCATTGTGTACACAAGTGTGTATATGTGCTTGTATGTGTGTGTATATCTATATCTATCTATATATCAAACTATATATATATCTATATATGTATCTATCTCTACATATCTTCTCTCTCATTCTAATATATATGCATGTGTGTCTTATATGTGCATGCATGTGCATATGTATATGTGTATACATATATACACACATGCACATATACATACACACATATATATTTCTGTTGAGTATATATATATACATATTATATATATACACATATATATACATATATATATACTTTCAACAGAAAATCCTTCCATACTTTAACAAATAAGTTCTCAACCAACCAGCTTGTTTGGAAACTTCTAGTGAGTCTGAACCTTCTGTCTCCTGAGACAGTTCATTTCCATCTGGAATGGCTCTAATGTTCTTGTTCTTAAAGTTAGGGAGGTTTGTGGGGTGTTTTTTTTGGGAGGGGGGGTTGTTTTGTTGACACCAAGTCTCAGTTTGCCCATTGGCCACTTTTACCAATCACTCCTAATTCTGCCCTCTGAGGTCAAGCAGAACCAGTCTCATCTCTCTTCCACTGACAGCCCTTCAAATACTCAAAGATAGCTGTCATATCCTTGCAAAATCTCTTCTCCAGGCAAAATAGCTCCAGTTCATTCAACTGATACTCATTTAATAGAAATTCAAGTTCCTTTGCTATCCTATTTGCCCTCTTGTGGTCACTTTCCATATGACTACTTTTCCTAAAATGGAGAGAAGGCAGGCAAACTGAGGAATGAGAAATATTCATGTTTGGTGGTAACTCAAACACTTTTGTCCCTGCCTTAACATAGGGAAAATGGTGTTGCCTTCTACAGTAATAGGGAAGATAGGAGTGGATAGGGGTTTAGGAAAGGAAAGAAATGAGTTCTACATTGGATATGTTGAGTTTAAGATGTCTACTGAATATCCAGTTCAAGATTCCGAAAGGCAATTGGAAATGCAGGACTGGAGGTCAGCAATGAGTTTGGGGCGAGACAGGTAGAAATGAGAATCACCCACACAGAGATAGTCATTAAATCCATGGGAGCTGAGGAGATCACAAAGTGAAATAGTATAGAATGAGAAAAGGGCTGAGGACAGAGCCTTGGAAGGGGATCCAAAGAAGAAGTTATCAGAGTCACCATATCACACCTATCAGGTTGGCTAACATGACAAAATAGGAAAATAATAAATGTTAGAGAAGATGTGGGAAAATTGGAATACTAATGCATTATTGGTGGAGTTGTGAATTGATCCAACTATTCCGGAGAGCAATTTGGAACTATGTCCAGAGAGCTATAAAAATGTGCATACCCTTTGACCCAGCAATGGCACTTCTATGTTAGTATCTGAAAGGGATCATACAAATGGGAAAAGGACACACATGTACAGAAATATTTTTAGCAGTTCTTCTTGTGATGGCCAGGAACTGGAAATTGAGAGAATGCCCATCATTTGGGGAATGGCTGAACAAGTTGGGGAATGTGAATGTAATGGAAAGCCATTGTGCTATATAAGAAAAGATGAGCAAGTAAACTTCAGAAAAACCTGGAAAAACTGGAATGAACTGATGCTAAGTGAGGTGAGCAGAACCAGAGCATTGTATACAGTAAAAGCCACATTGTGCAGTTTCTAACTTTGATAGACTTATCTCTAAGCAATGCAAGGCTCCACCACAACTCCAAAGGACGCGTGATGGAAAATGGTGTCCATATCTAGAAAAAGCTTATGGAGTCTGAATGCAGATTGAAGCATATTATTTGGTCTATCTCTTTCTTTTTTTGTCTTGTGTTTTCTCCCATTGGTTCTAATTCCTCTTTACAACATAACTAATGTAAAACTAGGTTCAATATAAATATATATAGATCTAGAACCTGTATCAAATTACATGCTGTCTTGGGGCAGGGTTGGGATGGGATGAAATGAGATGGGATGAACATCTGGAACTCAAAATGTTAAGGAAGTGAATGTTGAAAACTAAAAAAGGAGTGAGTGAATGAATGAATGAAGTTGCCAGAGTCCAGGGCCATCTCCAGTTGTCCTGATCTATATCTTCCACTGGACCCAGAGGGTTCTGGAGGAGAAAGTGAGGCTGGTGACTTTGCACAGCCCTCCCTCACTTATATCCAATTCCCTTGCAAGTCAAGACATCACCTTCCTGATGTCCTTGGTCCTTTACAAGAATGAAGGATCAACAAAAACAACAAAGTCAAGAATTTAGCTAGAAAAAAGGCAGAAGAGATATTAGATGACTGTTGGCAGGTGTGGAAGAATCAGATTAAGGTTTTTCCAGCACGAGGAGATATGGACATATTTGTAGGCAGTAGAAAATGAGCTAGGAGGCAGCGAAAGATTAAAAATAAGTGTTGCAGTGGGCATGACATCTGAGTAGGCATGTGGAGATGAAGAAGAGGGGATAAGGGATAGCTCAGGACAAATGGCCTCATTTTTCTTCTGTAAAACATAAGGTTAGGATCCCAGCTGCTAGGGTAGGTGGAGAAGGAGCCATGGGAAGTTGGAGAACATGAGATATCAGAGTCATAGCATTGCAATTAGGGTCAAAGAACAAACAGAGCACTAGAGAAATAAGTCAGAGACCAGGAGTCCTATCCAGAACTAGGGAGGTGAAAGTCCTACCATACTTTACCTTGGTCAAACTATATCTAGAGGTCTTAGGTCTCTTTCATATTAAAATTTAGGATCCAGATAGAATTAGTCACCTGAAACATCACACAAGATTGTTGTTAGGATAACACTTGGTAAAAGGTTGAAGTGAACAGTTCTATTTTTGATATGTATCTTTGATCCCAGTGATAAAAATCTATCCTTTTAGGTCTTAAAGTTGTTTTAGTCTGTAAGAGCATTTCAGTACAATGCAAATAATCTTGGGACGGGTAATATATTTAGAAAGAATAGTTAACACTTAAAAAGAGTAACATCCCTTGAGAATGAAAAATAAAATAGGTGACTGGAGGAAGGAGAGAGATGATCACTCAGTACAATTCAACAAGCACTTATTAACCACCTACTATGTGCAGGCACCGTGCTAGACACTGGAAGTATAAAGTAGAAAATGAAATGGTCCTCGCGTACAGAGTTTATGTCTTATGGATAAATGGGGAGATAGAAGATGAGATACAAATTTTCTCTACTCAATAAATTTATCAGATTCAACCCTTTGCTTAAGACAAAATAAAACAGACCAATACATTGACTTCATTTTTGCTTTTCCTTCTGAGTTGGAGCAATGCTTCCAGTCAATTCTGTCCCATACCACCATGCCATAACCTTGCTGAACGTTGCCAGTACCTTCCCTGTTACAGCAAACATTTTATATAGGCTGGTTATAAAGACCATTGTGACTAGTTCCCTGTAGGGATACAAGACCCCTGATCTACATTTGGGAAAGATTTCTGAAGATACCCAGACTCAGGGATCACATTGCACCATTTGCCACATCACAGATGTCTGTCCTGTCTGATTTGAGAATACTCTGAAGGACCAAGTTGCCTCAAAGGTGCTTCTGTACATGCTAGACATAGTAGGATGAAAAATTTTATTTCAAAATAAAATTATACCTTGTATATATTATATATATTTATTATATTATTATTATATATAATTAATTATGTGATGTAATCATTTTATGCTTAGCTGTTATTATATATATATATATGTGATAAATCATTTTATGCTTAGCTGTGTATAATGCAATTGTGTATGATTAGTTATATGCGTAATATAATTATTCATATTTAAAGTACATTTACATAGGTAGGAGAAACCATAAATTATAAATAATATTTGAATCCAATTTAATCCCAAGTGAAAAACAATAGCCAGCCTCCTCCTTTGGAGTCTCTACAACACTGGAATACGGGTTTGATGGAATTTCTTCATCAGATGAACTGCTTGTTCTGGTGGGGTATAGACACAACCTAGTTTATCCTATAGAAAGAAATGGGATTTTCAAGTAAGGTAGAAAAATTATTGAATTTTCATCTCCTTTCCCTTCAACCTCACTGTGAATGTGATTGGATAGACCAGACTGCATCTTCACAGTGTTTCAAAGCTCTGGTTCCAATTTACCCTTCGAGATTAGTCTAGTGTCACTGTGAAAAGTTCAGCAAAACGTACAGCAATTTGTCATAACTCCCAGGTCGTAGGAGGAACTCATTTGCAGGGAAAGACACGTTCCAAACTTTCCTCAATCATCCATTCTGCAAGGGTAGATAGCAAAGACACTGCAGATTCAGGAATCCAAGTATGGGTTAAGCACCCAACAATCAAATCACTTCTCCTCTCAGAGCCTCAGTTTCCTGATCCATAAAATGAGAAAATAAATTGTTTGAGGATCAACTGAAACAAGATACATAAAATGCTTTGTAAACAGTAAAGCTCTCTATAAATTTTCACTATCATTATTAGCAATAATAATAAATTGATTAATAATAGTATCCTGCACAGGGGTAGATACAAAGATATGACAGAATCTTTCTCCTAAAGGACCTTAGCGTCTAGTATATATGTTTTTTTAATTCATTCATCTATCTATCCATAAAAGAGTTGAGGGCAAGATTTTTGTCTTTTTAAAACTCTGTAACTTTTCTTACCACTCAGAATACAATCAGCATTTAATAAATTATTAATAATGCACATCATATTTTTTTAATCAACCTATGATTCTGAGGTGCAGATCTACATTTGTAAAAGGATTTTCCTCACCAGAAGTTCCCCACGTCAATGAAACCAACACATTACAAACTTCTTGAAGGGAAATAATCTGAGATTTTATTGGAAAAGCAGACTGAAGTCTAGTTGAAGAAGGCTTGAATTCCAGGGTAATTTTGAGTTTTACCTAATGAGGAATGGAGATTTGGAAGATATGCGAATAGTTTAGTGACAGTGACCTGAGGAGTGCACAGAAAGATTAAACTTACAGGGAGATGCTTTGATGGATGAAAGCTATCCAGCCAAGGACAGTCAGTCAGTTAACTAGGATTTATTAAGCATCTACTCTATGCCAGGCACTGTGCTAAACACTGGAGACACAAAGAAAAGGATGCCAACGGTGAGTCCAGATGAAAGGTAGGATGTGGGCACTGGAATGATGGAATGAAGACCAAAGGACATGGATATTGAGTATCTGCTAAAAAACATCTTTTCTCTGTTCCTTAGGAAATTGGGGGTGGGTGGAGAGAAGACAGCATTTCTGTACCTGTACCACATAAATCCCTAGGGGTTCAATATCCTGAATTCAAAAGATCAAGAAGAAAATCCAGCCTGACATGTTTTTATAAGCCCCCATTTTATCACCTTGACACTTGGCTGCAGTTTTAGCGCAAATGCTCTGCTTTTCCCAAAGCTTGAAATGCAAACAACAAGAATTCAAAGGGGATGCTTCTCCCAACCCCACAGCCAGGAGAACACGGAGTCATCACTCATAACCCACTTTCCCCACCAATGTAGTCCTTTGATTCCAGGAGTTGAACAAAATTCATCAGTTACTACCCGGAGACCCCACTGTTCTATGATAAAATAGCAGCAGAGCTGATGCTCCTCCTTTGGTCACCTCCCTCCTGGTTAAAAGACTTCACTCCCTTGTGAAGGGGCTATCTATAAACAGCCAAGGGATGATCAAAGACCTAGAGTCTACTCTGCCCCACAGAACTATACTGGAGCCTCACCCTTCACTGCCTTCATCATTAAGGTAGGCATTTAATACAGCCCTGGCTGTGGAGATCATTGAGACTAGCTCTCTTTAGGGATGCAAGTCCCCCAATCTACAGGGGGGAAAGAGTGTTCCCAAAGAGACCCATATGCTCAGAGGGCACATTCTACCACCTACCACATCACAGACATATCTGGAAAACCATAAATGACTGCCCTGTCTAATTTGAGAATATGTTGAAGGACCAAGCTGTGTCAAATGACATAGTCAGTGCTTTTGCACTTGCTAGAGCTAGTAGAGATCAAAAATTTTATTTCAAAATAAAATGTCACATTTAATTCTTATATGTAACATAATTATATTAATTAAAGTACATTTTCACAGATGAGAGAAATTAGAGTAAACTATAAAAAAGTATAGATATTATTTCAATTATTTAAAAATTATTACATCAATTAACAAGATATACCTGGTCCTTTTAGAATTTAACTCTCTTAATTGCACAAGAGAACCTGTGCCCTCACTGATTTGAGAGTTTCCTACAATTGATTGAGGTTTCTCCATGTGTGTCCATCTTTGGAAAGCCTTGGTCATCACTTCCTATATGGTTCCGCTAAAGGATTCTACTCAATGAAGTAGACCTCTTCCTCACTTTCTCCTGATATAGAGAGGGTACTCATGGTACTCTAGCTGCCCATCAATTATCTCTCCTTCTTGCCCGCTGTCTACTATCCTCTCTTTTTCTCCAGTTACTTGATGCCATCTTTCACTACTGTTCTCCTTCAGCAATCTTCTTTGGTTATATGCTACAATCTTCTCATGCCTACCTTGTGTCTCTATAGTACACTCTGTGTGTTAGCACTGAAAAGATAGATGGGCTGTTACTTTCATGGAAATCTTGAGATCAGGAGAAAAAGCTTTGCAGTTTCACAAATGTCATCTAGTCCACTGCTCTCCTCTTGGGCAGCTACTAATACAACCTGTTATCTATCTATGCTGTCTATTCAAGATACATATACTGATGGAGATTAGTAAATTGATTTCTCTAAATAGGTTATCCTTCCCTGGCTTACAGGCGATTCAGCAGGGTGGTCTCAAGTACAGAAAAGAATTCAAGACCTAAAGTATGGCTCTCCGTTGTTGACATTTAAAGCATGTAACAAAGGCTCACAAAGTGTTTTATATGTCATATTTCCTTCTGTCCTAACCAAATATGAGATGGTCATGACAGCTGTTAGTAGTATATTTTGGTCCAAATATATGATTTCAATTGTGTAGAAAAATGTATATCACTGACACACATCAGCAACTGATTTATAACTTAGTTTAGTGAATTATCATGGGCTAATTTATATATGCATGTGTTTTATTACAATGTATATGCTAAATATGCTTTTATTTTCTATATTATATCTAATTATATATTACATGTGTATATATAATTATATATGTTGACTACATATAATTATATATGCATTCATGTTGTTGTCTAGTTGTTTCAATCATATCTGACTCTTCATGACCCCATTTAGGGTTCATACAATTATTAATTACCCAGAGGTTAGTTGATGTGCTCAGAATCATATCACTGGTATGTATCAGTGGCAAGACTTGAACCCAGGTCTTCCAGAATCAGCTTTTTTAGTGTTTGATCCATTGCACCTCACTGTCTTGATATTCAGACTACAAGCTAAATTTTATACATGAAGAAACTAAGATTCTTGTGGAAATGAGTTTCAACTTGTTTTGCTGGCCCCATAGGGCAGATCCAAGAGTGAATAGAAAATGAAAGGAAATGACTTTAGGCTTGATAGAAAAAACATTTCCAAATAACAAAAACTATCCAAAAGTAGAATGAGTTGCCTGGGGAAAGAATGGTTTCCCCTTCCCTGGAAGATTTCAAGTAGCTTGCATGGCTACTTTGGAGTGATCTTATAAAGTGGATTCTTGCTTAGGGTTGGTTTGAGGGTGGTGGCCACTGTCTCAACACCAGGATTCTGTGAACTGTATGGGGGAATGTCCTGTAAGTAAAGATATAGTCCAAAGGCTCAGAAGTGGGGTCAAGACAGATACATCCAGTCTGGAATATCTTGTATAGATGCCATAACTGAAATCATGAGGATGAAGCAAAGTTTAAAATTCCCCCTTTCAAACTAACCCCTGAGCAGCAGCCCATGCAGGATTTGAACCCATAAACCAATGACAGGAGGGCCAAAGCCAAGATCAAAGAGTCAAAGCAAGGGTCAACCCAAGAAGCCAGGCATCATGGAGGCTGCAGAAGGTACAAAGTCAAAGCAGAGCCCAGAGGAGAGTAACCAGGGCTCTTTTACAAATCAATGAAGTTTAAAAGGCAAGAATGTAATGTGCCCTGCTTTAGAAGCTTTTTAAAAAGAGATTAGCCCCTAGTTTAGGACAGCAACAAGACCTTTGATTCTATTGGGATAGGGAACTCCAGAGGAACAAACTCCCTCTATCAGAATAGTTTGGTACCCCACTGCCATTTATATGCTTAGAGAACTGAAGTGTGAAGTAACAGCCAGGATGTATCATGGCCAGGCCTGTTTGGCTAAAGACTGGCTCCATCTTTAACACAATACCTCTCTATCATAGCATATAGTTAGACAACCTAATTAGTTCAAAGAGCAATCCACCTAACAAGAATTGTTAATAACACCCCTTCTGATTATAAAAAGGGGAAAGACCTACATATACAACTTATTTATACAAAATTTATTTAATACAAAATATTTGTAGCAGCTCTTTTTGTGATGGCAAAGAATTGGACATTGAAAAAATGCCCATCAATTGGAGCATGATCTCAGTGATGGCATCTATACAAGATATTCCAAAATGGATGTATCTGTCTTGACCCCACTTCTGAGCCTTAGGGCTATATCTTTACCTACAAGACATTTCCATATGGTTCACAGAATCCTGGTGTTGGGACAGTGGCTACCACACTTAAATCAACCCTGAGCAAGAATTGCTGAACATGTTGTGGAACATAAATGTAATGGAATACCTATGTGCTACAAGAAATGAGGAGCAAGTAGATTTCAGAAAAGTCTAGAAAGATTTATATGAACTGATGCAAAGTAAAGCAAGCAGAACCAAGAGAACACTGTGCACAGTAACAGCAACATTGTGCAGGAATCAACTATGATATTCTTAGCTCTTAGAAATATAATGATCCAAGACAATTGCAAAGGACTCATGAAGGAAAATGCAATCCACATCCAGAGAAAGATCTATGGAGTCTGAATGTCAATGAAAACACACTGTTTTCACCTGTATGTGCATGTTCCCTTTTGTTTTATTTCTTCTTTCACAACATGACTAAAGGGGAAATATGTTTAACATGATTGCACATGTATAACTTATATGGATTGCTTGCTATTTGGGGGAGGGGTGAAGGAAAGAGACAAATTTGGAAGTCAGTATCTTACATAAAAATGAATGTTGAAAACCATCTTTGCATGTAATTGGAAAAATAAAATACTATTTATCCAAAAAACCACCCCCTCTGAATCACTATTAGATCACTTCTTTTTCCCTTCCTCTTGAATTATTCTTAGTTAATTTCTTGTCTTCTTTTCACATCATAAGTTATGAAGCTGTTTCACACTTCTATTTGCCCTAGTCACCAAAATTATGAATTATGGTTCTAGGTCAAAACCAAACTTTAAGGAGTCAAAGAGTAACATAAGGGGATAGCAGTAAACACCCAGCACACACAGGAGGGCCTGCTGCTACAGGTTCTTAGATCTGCTTTTCTAAAAGGAAAGCAACTTTTGAGGGGTCAACAATCACTTTAATGAAACACATAGACCAATATAATCAAGACCAACAGATAGGACTGGTCACAGTCACAATACATACATCACAGATCAACAGACAGATCCAGTTATCTGACCATTAGACACATATATAGTTACCAAAGTGAGAAGCACCTACGTCTGGGTTTTCAAAGTGAGGGGCTTAGTGGCTTCGAAGTATCTCCTCTGGCCAATCACAGGAACATTCTCCCAGTGATGGAGCCCCAAAGCAAAACCTCATCTCATAGTATATACAGAATCATAAGGAATCACAACCCACCTGCCTCAGTGCCTAATTACCAAAACCTGTGAAAGCCTTCAAGCAAACAAGCCTCCCCTAATCAAGCTCCACCTGGGGCCTATTAATGGGCAGGGAAGATTTTTAACCTCCATTACAGAGGGTCAGAGACTAATACAAAATGTCAGAATGAAAAATTCACAATCACTGATCTTTCAGTAAGCATGTATTAAAGTACCCTCTCTGCTCCAGGGCTCTGTGCTAGGTACTAAGGATATAAAGTCAGAAGCAGTAGCTTACCTTTTAGGAGCTTACATTCTATATGGAGAAGTATGTATACATATGTATAGAAATATATACCTATATGTATCTAGAGAAATGCATGTTTCTATGTATGTATGCATGCCTATGTAGAAATATAAACTATAAACATGTTTACATACACGCACACAAAATAGACACAATGCGCCTGGTAATTTGCCAGGAAAATCTATACGACTCTACTATCAACTGGTAAGGTTTCATGTAGGATGTGACTCTCAAGGATCTGCTAATAAAAGATGGTTAATAAATGATTAATGGTGAGTCAAAAAAAATTGACTTGGTAATACCAACCTGCTGTCCACACCTTGCAGATTGCTTTGAAAGTCAAAGAAAATGATATTTATTAATGTGTTTTTCAAAACAGAAAAGAATCACACCAGTCAGCTAAAAGGTTGCATTAGAATGGACTCCTCTCCCTAAGTCCCTCTAGGCTGTGGACTTTGCTCTTTTCAAGGGATATGGCCTGAGACATAGCCAGGGCAGAATGGACTCCTGGAAGGATATGACCTCTTTGGAAACCTTTCACACATGTGGTTTCAGAACTCCTGTCCAAGACCCAGCTGGCCTGAATAGGACTAGAGACTGAATTTTAGCAACAAAAAAATTAGGCATGCTCTAAGGGAGCCAGGGGAACCAGGCAACCAGAAGTTCCAGACTCTTGTTGGACAGTCAAGTTTTTTCCTGCCTCAACTGGGCTTTTGCAGGCCCTTAAAAAATAACAGTTTTGTGGGAAATCAGTCCAACAACCATGACATTTAACTTTATGCCCTAATACTTTTATGCATTTGTTGGGAGGGGAGAAAGGATGGGGGCGGGAGGGTGTCAAGCTAGATAGAAATCTGTTTAACTGTGGTGCTTTATGATTTAGAGTTTGGGGATTTTCCAAGTAATGAAAGAGCTAGGCCACCTGGGGCCAGGATATTCTCTCAGCAAGCAGAGAAATGTCACTCTGGGAAAAAAATGAATTGAGAATGGCTAAGCTCCCTGAGAAAAGGGCCTATTCCCATCATGACTCCACAAAGGCTGGAGGATGAGGCTGCTGAGGAACCAGGACCTGGGAAGGGTAGATAAGCAAACCTGATCATTTTCTAGTTTCCTGAACAGCCCTCCCCATCTGCTAAGGCATCCTATCCTCTTTGGCCCAACTCCACTCCCAGAGCAGAGGGGTAATGAGGGAGATAGACTGGGTCAGTCAAAGGGGAGGGAGAGAAAACTAGGAATCAGATCATTTGGAGTCAGGAGGCACCTTAGAAAATACCCACCCTGACACACATATTATAGAATAGGAAATGGAGGCCCAGAAAAGAGAAATGATTTGCCTAAGATCAGGCCTTATACAGGAGAGCAGAGATTCAAATCCAGATTCAAATTCTGGATGATATTCACTCTACCGGTACCATCAAACTCAAATATGAACAACACTACATCATGATCCCTATGGCCAAACATTGACCTGGAAAACCACAAATTAACATTATCTGTGCTCAATCATATTTTTATTTATTTTGTCAAGGATTTCCCAATTACATTTTAATTTAGTCCCAGCCTCTCTAGAGAGTGTGGGGAATAAATTTAACACCTCTATACCTTACCACTCTTTTTCCTTTTTACTCTAACTAGCAGGAGCCCCAATACTTTGTTCCAAGTTGAATGAAAGAATGGAAAGGGGGTAAAGTACAATGAGATTGCTATTATCCATTTTGATTTGAGGTTCATGTGTTTTGGTTAATCAATCTCTTTTATTTCCTACATGTGATCACAAAAGGGAAGTCAGTTCAAAAGTTGATGGATGAAAAATTTATTAATCACTTTTTGTACATGGGGCTGAGCAAAGCACACAAGATAGCCCTGCCCTCGGGGATTTGATATTCTAATTTGGGGGGAAATAGAATGTAAAGGAGGGATGGAGGGAAAGTAAATAAAGCAGGAGTGGTAGAAATAGTATGGAGAAGTGATGCTGGAGCCTGGTTCCAGGCAAGAGAAGGCTCATTCTTCAAGGCCTGGGGTCCCAGGGAGTCTGGTCCTACTGCTACCACACTTCCCATCCCAGGTAGTTATGGGTAAGTCACTCAAGCTCCATGAATCTCTTTATCCTCATCTAACTCCAACTTTGGTAGAACTATGAGATCACTGATACCCTTTATCTACTGAGAGGGGTTATGAGGTGTTCACACCTCTGGTGTAAGGTCTTGCCAAGCCCTTTTGCGGGCTGCTCGTCCATCTTCAGGGTCTACCTGTCACCCAACTCTCACCTGTGGCTCCAAGATCTTAGCTGTAATATATGCAGCAGCCATGCCCTGGTAAACCTTCTCAGCAGATGGGCTAAACCAGGTTTAGGTAACTGATGAGTTAAGGGGATGTCTACCAAGCATTTTCTAGCAGAAAAGGCAGATGAAGACACTTTGTTCCAACAGCCATGAAGGCAGCTGAGACAAGCTCTGGCAAGCGCTTAGAGCTTGGTCAGACATGGAAGATCCCAAGGTCATCCACTGCCTCCTGGGTCGTTGCCTGGATTATGACTTCAGTGACTCTGGAAGAGTTAATTCTCCCTCACTTCAATCCAAGTTATTCACAAGTCAAGACATCACACTCCAATGTTAATGTTCTCTTCCAAAATGAAGGATGAACAATCCCTATCCACGCACCAGTAAGATGTTACAACAGACCAGGCGTGAAATGATAAGGGCCTACACCAGAGTGGTGGCAAGCACCAGACTTGGATGAGGAAGAACAAAGTTTACATCCTCCTTTTAGCAATGGGATCAGGGATGAGTCACTTGCCCTCTCTGATCCTCTTTTCTCTTCCATAAAATGAGGAGGTTGGACTTAGTGTCCGTGAATGTGTCCTCTACCTCTGATCCTATGAAGAAATGACCTCTTAATGATTTCCCTTCTCTTTACCAACAGATATTTCTCTTTCTTCAAATACTGTATGTTTCTTCATCTCCTCTTTGCCTCCTTCCCTCCCAATTCTTCATCCTACATCTTTATGTTACACATTCCCCAACTCATCAACAAATATTTCTATGTGTTCTAGAGATGCAAAGACAAATGAAATGCTACCTTCCCTCAAGAATCTTGTATTCTATCAAGGATACTATATTGATATGTTAGTATATGCAAAATAAATGCAAGGCAATTTGAGGGAGGAGGTTGCAGCATATGGGGAAACTAAGAAAGGGCACATCAGGAAAGTGACGCCTGAGAATGAATTTCAAAGAAAATAAGAAATTTGTCCAGGCAGATGGTTTCATTTTTATTTTTCTTCCTATCAACTTTTGAATTTATTTCTCCTCCATGTTGGACAGCTCGGTGGTACAGTGGATAGAGTACTGGCTCTGGAGTCAGGAAGACCTGAATTAAAATCTAGCCTCAAACACTTACTAGCAGTGTGATCTGGACAAATCATTTAACCCTGTTTGCCTCAGTTTCCTCATCTGTAAAATAAGCTGGAAAACAAAATGGCAAACCACTCCAGTTTGCCAAGAAAACCCTAAAATGGGGTCACAGAACTGAAAATGACCAAACAACAACCTATTCCATGACTACTCGTAGGAACAAAAAGATCTGATGAACTAAAACATCTGAACTCCCCAAATGAAGATGGCCAAGAAGTCTTTCAATGGACTTCTTCCAGTGTGCATTCTTCCATCCAACCTGGAACAAAGCTCTGGGGATTCCTCTAGTCCAGATCCTCATAGATGGCCCATTGTAACTGTTATATCAGTTCTCCAACCAGAGATTCTAGTTGCAACCCAGCTATGCCCTTTTTATCTTATTCAGTCTTTATCTGGATTTTAGGGGACCAAGGCAGTGACTTTTTTGGGCACAGAGATCTTACACTGCACTTTGGCCTAGGTAGGTGGTGATACCCCTTACAACTTCTAAATTCTATGATCCTGTGAGGCATCCAATGCAAATATCATCAGTTTCATTTCATAGATGAGGAAACTGAGGCACAGAGAGTTAAAGTGAACTGTCCATTGTCCCACAATTAGTAAGCATTTATGGTGGGATTCGAACTCAGCTCTGCTGACTCCAGGCCCAGTGCCTTTTTTGATCATAACCTATTGCCTGGGCTGCCAAAGTTTCCATAAGACGGGACCTCAGTATTTTAGTTCCTTGAGACCTCTCTCTCTCTCTACTCTCCTGATAATGACCCCTCAGAAGTACAAGCATGTTAACAGACACAGCAAATACTTATTGAGATTCACTGTACCAGGGACTATGGATGATAGAAAGTTCATTAAGGCATAAGGGGAAACCATGAGGTTCAGTGAAAAGAACACTGAAATTGGGATCTAAGAAGCCTCTTTTGTCTCTGAGTGACCCAGGACAGATCTCTTAACCTCACTGAGTCTGAGTCGTAAAAGGTGGAGATTGAACTCAATGACATCAAAGGTCTCTTACAGGTCAAAATCTCTGATACTATGCCCCCTCCTCCCAGCTTGTCAACTAGTAAGGGAAACATGACATGTACAGATGAAAGGATTTCAAAGTGAAATATGCTAAGTGTTACTTTAAGAGAACATCTCATGAATGTTTAAGGCATGAATATTTATACCCCTTCTCCATGAAAGTTTTATAAATTCCAAGTTGAAAAGCAACTTCACATTCATAGTCCAAACCCATCTTGTTTTACACAAAAGGAAACTGAAGATAAGGTTGCATGACTCCCCTGTGGTCACAGAGGTAGCTCATAGGACAGATGGGATTTAAACCTACACCCTCTGAGTCCCAAACCAAGGCTTTCTCCATTGTACCCTATCTCTAGTCTATAGCAAATTCTAGTTTAAGGCAGATTATGGTATGTAAATCCAGGAAGGATTTTAGGGCTTCTAGTGTTTCCTCACTAGAGGCCCAGTGACAACAGAAGGGTGAAGTCATGACTTGCAAATGAATTGGATTTAAATGAGGCAGAGCAGTGGAGGTCATCAGCCTCACTCTCTCTTCCGGAGTCATCAGAGTTCAGTGGCATGACATAGCTTACTAGCACTGGCAGTGGCCCTGGATGCAGTGGGGAGACTTTGGCCTTTATAAGCTAAGGTCTTTCCCAGATCTCAGTTACTCTAAGGAAACATCCATTCAGTAATTAAAGGCTAGGTAAGAATTTTGAGGTAAAAGGTGGCTGACTTTGCCTCCAGGAAAGAATCAGTCTGAGAGGGGAAGACCCCCTGAGTTTTCCTTCCCAGCAGAAACTATTGCTATTTGCACTCGCTTGGAGCCAACTAAGCCCAAACCTTGAGCAGGGAAAACTTGGGCTGTAACTTATCATTGGCCAATTAGTGAAAGCCAGAGTGATTTGGGTTTAAAGGCATAGTCTAGTAGCTCCATTGGAGTCCCAATGGGCTTTATCAATGGGAATAGAAAGGCACTGTAAATCCTGTGAAGTGTCCTCAGAAAAGAGATAGTTTTTCCTCTTTGGGACTTTCAAATTACATTCTCCTTACAAAGGGTTAGGGTTAGAGTCGGAGTTGAAAAAGGGCATTTTAGAGTTAGAGATGTTTACCAGCTTTGATCAAGGGGAAGCTGGAGGCAAAATAAAGCTTAAATATCAAATTCTCCAGCTTCCTCATTAAAACTTTGCAAAGCACTGAGCTGCTTCTGAGGAAACACGCTCATGGCAGGACTCACCTTTCCTCCTCCCCCAAGAGGAGCCTGAATGGGGAGACGCATGCAGCCCAAATGTACAATACCCCAGGAACTGTGCAATGCAGCACAGAGCTGATGGCGAGAACCAGAAAAGAAGTGTCTTCTCAGGCCTGTCCATCAGCAAAGCTAACACAATCTCAGAGTAGAAATCATCCCACTAAATACCTGAACTTTTCTGGTGGGGTGAGGATGGGAATTCATAATACTCTCCAGATCATGCAGAAACTTGACATTATGTCTGAGTCATTTGCAATCCAAATTGAACGAAAATCTGTATCTATTAACATATCTAGTCACATTGGACTTTGCGTAGGTATTACTGTTAGCGTTGACAAAAAGAAGACTAGGAAGAATAATTAGCAAATCCATCCATTATCTTCTGTGTACACTTTAGACAAATAAGGTGTGTATCTATTTAGCTTCTGTCTCCTATCTGTTACAAACCACTCAGTAGCTATAAAAATCTAAAATGTGTTTGCATTTCCTAAGTATATTTAAATGTGGTAAGCATATTTCAATAGGATGCTGAACTACAAATGATCTTAAATATCCTATAGGCTAGTTCTCTCCTTTTTTATGAAAAAGGAAACTGAGGAACAGAGAGAGTACGTGAAAACCAAAAAGTTAATCTTTCATATACAGTCACTTGTGATTAAAGCACATGGTATGAGTTGCTAATTGTTCTTCCCTATTAAGGATTTTGTATGATACTTGGATTTTAGCTACAATATGGGCCCATTTTGAGAGATTTAGTGATGACCTAGGAGATCCTATTCAGTTTTAATTCCAATAAACCAAGAGATTTAAGATAATTGAGAACTGGGGTCATCTTTCCATCTCTCCTTTGAGCTAATGCCTCTATGCATTCTATTCCCTATTACATCCAATTTGAATAATTCACCAATCATTTATTAAGCATCTGTAATATGCCAGGTTCTCTTTTATGTTCCACAGTTATAAAGAACCACAAAATAATAAATCAAATAGGTCCTGCTTTGAAGGCATTTACATTCTAATGAAATTCTGCTGTAGCATACTTTGGAAACACACACACACACACACACACACACACACACACACGTCCGTAGGCTATTTCACAGGGTTGTTGTGAGGATAAAATGAGATGTTATTCATAAAGTATTTTGCAAACCTTAGAGCACGATGTTAGTTATTATTCATATTTTTATCCTTATCCATTGTTATTTTTACCCTTCTAGGCCATTATAAGTTACCATTAGCTTAAGGCTCTCATCATCTTTCATAGCCCCTTTTCCAAATCCACCTTTCTTCTTCTCATTGGTCAAAGGCCAACCGTAAGGAATCTTAAGATTCCTCATTACTATATACCAAAGAATCCAGACCCAGCAGTTGGAAAAGAGTGCATTAAGCCACCAGGCTCATTGAATCCTCCTGTAGATGCAATAACCTGGGGAGATACAATTAAGCACTTGGCAAATTCTAGCCAGAGTTCCTGGTTCTGCTCTCTGGGGCCAAAGTGAAGAAATCCAATCCCTATTCCAGGTAAAGGAAAGGGTTATTCTTCAAACAATCAAAGATGCTCATGCCTCCCCCTGAACTGCCAAGTTTTCTTTTCTCCAAGCTAACCATCCCCACTTACTTCAGCATATCCCTGTATGGCATAATCTAAAGTCCCTTCATCCTGGCTGCTCTCCTCAGAATGTTCTCTAGTTTATGAATGATTCATTACTCTTTAAAATATTTACATAATCCCTTTTTACTGAAACACATGTTTGTACCAGGCTATAATGTGTTTCAAGCACTTTGGACTACTTGTATGTTACTTAAGACATCAAAAAGTTATTGCTGTCTGGCTTCACTGTCTCCCGGGCATCCCCTCAGGAGTATGAACAAGGAGTCAAGAAAAGGACATTGAAGTGGCTCACAAAGTGGTTTCTTCACAATAACCTGTGATATGTATATTATTATTCCCATTTCCCAAATAAGAAAAGTGAGGTTCAGGGAGGTCCTATAACTTCCTGGATTAGATAAGAAATATTAACAGTAGCTTTTAATTCTATTGCACTTAAATGTTTGAAAAGCTTTTCCTAAATAAATATCTCATTTACCATCATCCCTATTTTAAAGATGAGATAACAAGTTTAGATCATTAAAGTCACTTTCCTATGGTCACATGGGTAGTAAATATAAATGGTAAGATTTAAATTCAAGACCACCTGATCCCAAAGCCAACTCTAATCATTCCTCCATAGTTCATTTTAAGTGCTATATGCAATGGCAGGATGTAAGAGTTGATAGACAAGAGAGATAGAGACAGACAGAGACAGAAAGAGAGAGACAGAGACACGGGGGGGGGAGACACAGAGGGAAAGACAGAGAGACAGAGAGAGAAAGAGAGACAGAGAGAGACAGAGAGACAGAGACAGAGACAGACAGAGAGAGAAAAAGAGACAGAGACAGAGAGAGAAAGAGAGAGAGAGAGAGAGAGACAAAGAGAGACAGAGACAGAGAGAGGGACAGAGAGAGAAAGAGAGAGAGACAGAGATAGAGACAGAGAAAGAGAGAGACAGAGAGATAGAAAGAGAGACAGAGACAGAAAGAGAGAGAGACAGAGATAGAGACAGACAAAGAGAGAGACAGAGAGACAACTTCAGGAAGATTCATGGTCAGGGAAGACTCACCTGGAAAAATCATCATCCTACTTCTTTCCTCTTGGACCAAACACAATTCCTCCCAGTGATTTGCTATGCCTAGACCAATAGGATTAGAGAAATGTCACTTCTTGTTTGCCTGCTGGCATCAGTCTCTTGGTTTCTGTGATCAATCCTATCCCACTATGCTCTTGAACACCGAGAAAGAGCCTTGTCTGGAGGTTGTTGGCCTGTCAGAGAAAGGAGGTTTGTTTGAGGTACTAAGACCTTTCTGCCTTCATGTGAATAAAAGCATTGTTTATGAAGAGATGGAAAGACCTAGATTGAGCTCATCTGGTCCAACCCCCTTCACTTTACAGATGAGGAAATGGAAGGCAAGAAAAAGGGAGGGATGGACAGAGACAGATAAAGAGAAAGTAAGGAGTCATAAAGGCAGCTGATGGTGTAGTGGGTAGAATGATGGGCCTCGAGTCAAGAAAACCTGAGCTCAAATCTGACCTTAGATGCTTCTTAGCTGTGTGACCCCGGGGAAATTACCTAACCTCCCTTAGCCTCAGTTTATTCACCTGTAAAATGCATATAAGAATAACAAGTACCTCCCAGGGTAGATAACAGATAATATTTGTAAACAGTGCTTAGCATAGTGCCTGCCACACAGTGCTTTATTCTAAGATCACCCAAGAAGTAGAAGTCACAAGGATCCAAATGGAGATCCTCTGACTCAAGTCCCAGATTTGGACATCAGGGTGGAAAATCTGGTGAAATGAGATATGGTTCTACCATTTAATGCAGAGGCTGGAAATTGCTAATGGTAGTGATGGGGAGAGACAAGAATTAGTTCCTAGAGATTAAGCTGGGAAGAAGAAAAGAAAGGAAAAAAATTTCTACCATAGATACAGTTCAAAGAGACGAGAATATCTAATCTGAGGTTTCTTAATGGGAGGAATCCATGAATTTACCTACTTTTCTTTTTTATATTTTGGTAAGTGTATTAATTTCCTTTATGATCCTGTCTTTCATGTATTACAAAATAATATTCTGAGGTATCCATTGGTCCCCCGAATTGATAAATGGTCAAAGGATATGAACAGTCAGTTTTCAGAGGAAGAAATTAAAGGTATCTATAGTCATATGAAAAAATGCTCTAAATCACTGTTAATTTGAGAGATGCAAATCAAAACAGCTTTGAGGTACCACATCACACCTATCAGACGGGCTAACATGACAGAACAGGAAGACAATAAATGTTGGAGAGGATGTGGGAGAGTTGGAACACTAATTCATTGTTGGTGGAGCTGTGAACTGATCCAACCATTCTGGAGAGCAGTTTGGAACTATGCCCAAAGGGCTACAAAAACATGCATACCCTTTGATCCAGCAATACCGCTTCTAGGACTGTATCCCCAAGAGATCATAAAAATGGGAAAGGGTCTCACATGTACAAATATATTTACAGCAGTACTCTTTGTGGTGGCCAAGAACTGGAAAACAAGGGGATGCCCATCAATTGGGGAATAGCTGAATAAGTTGTGGTATATGAATGTAATGGAATACTATTGTGCTATAAGAAATGATGAACAGGAAGACTTCAGAGTGACCTGGAAAGACTTATATGATCTGATGCTGAGAGAAAGGAATAGAACCAGGAGAACTTTGTGTACAGCAATGACCACAGTATATGAGAGTTTTTTTCTGGTAGACTTGGAACTTCACTGCAATGGAAGGACTTCAAAAATTTCCCAATGGTCTTTTGAGGCAAAATGTCTTCCATACCCAGAGAAAGAACTATGGAATTCAATCGCAGAATGCAGTAGATCATTTTCTTTTGTATTATGTTTTGGTTTGTTGTATGATTTCTCCCATTCATTTTATTTCTTCTACACAGCATGACTATAGTAAAAATGTATTTAATAGGAATGTATATGTAGAACCTGCATAGGATTGTATGCCGTCTTGGGAAGGGAGAGAGAAGGAGGAAAAAAAATCTAAGTTATATGGTAGCGATCGTAGAACACTGAAAACAAATAAAATTAATTTAAAAAATAGATTGGTCCCCCTACCATCACCATTCCCCACTCCCCACCCATCCAAACACACACGGTCTGGTCCAACCTCATCTTTTGAGATGAGGAAATGGAAACACAGAGGTTAAATGACTTGCACAAGGTCATACAGGTGATTAACATCAGAGCCATGATCTGAATCCAGGTCATATGACTCCAAATGGAGAGCTGCTTCCAACGTACTGCAAGCCCTTGGAACTGGTAAATCCAGAATCCTCTCTCTGACCCTATTTACTTGAGAATGTGTTCTTTCTTCAATGAGCAACTGACTCCATGGAGCAATTAATTTCTAAATCCATCATTTAATTATTAGTGCAAAAAGGACACTGAAAATGAACACTACTGCCCCATTTACATGTTTAATCGGATTAGTCTGCTGACTTTCACATTCTGGCAATTAACTTGTCTGGGTGCTCCTTTTCAATAGCTAAATGATTAATAGGTGAGCACCCAGATTTGCTGCCTGCTTTTTTTTTTTTTATTTAGGTAAGAAAATTAATTGTTGTATCTCAGCATCATTATGTATGCGGGCTATTGCAACCAAACTTAGCTCTTGTTGTCCCAAATAAAAATGCCTTTGTGGTAGGGTTCTGTGAAGTTTTTAGATAATGAGCTCAATATATAATCTACAAATGTTCTCTCTCCCATCAAATATGAAATCAATTAAGCAGAATAGAATTAAGCGGCTAACATTACATGCATATGAAGCCAATAAACAAAGGCCTCTTCCCTACTGTGTTCAATTTTGCTTATCTTTGGGCTAATTAACCCAGCCTCTCCAGCAAACTCTGAGACAGCCTTGCCTTCCTAGGGAGCCTAGAGTAAAGGTCATACAGCTGAACCTGCGTAGACAAGTTCGGAATTTAATTCAACAAACATTTATTAGGCTACCACAGACTGCTGGCAAGACACAGAATAACCATAATGGGGGTAAATGGCCTTGAAGCCAGGAAGACCTGGATCCAAGTCCTTCTGACACATTCTAACCAAATGACCCTGGGGTTAAATCTGATAGTCCCCTAGGCAAGTCTCAGACCATAAGTTACTGACAATTGTCCTCACCAAAAATAAATAAATAAATGACTTTGCATTTATTCTGTATGTATTTAGCATGTTCAGGTTGGGTTTCCTCATAGAATGCACACTCTTGGGAAAAGGAAACTATCTCTTATTGGCTGTGAATCCGTAGTACCTATTACAGTTCACAGCTTATGATAGGCCATTACTTAAATAAATACTGAAGTATTTATTGTAGGAATAAATTACCAATCTGCATGAGTGAATGGAGTTTCCATAATAGGAGATTCTCGGACCTACGAAATCCCCAAATCCCGTCATGCCACTCCACTTCCCCAAATGAGCACAGTTCTGTGTTTAGCTCTCCAGTATGGTGAAGCTGGAGGACCCTTTCTCAGAACAATATTTTCTATGTATAAAATAAAATACATAGGTTTACAGAGGAAACAAATCATTTTGAAATGCAATTAACAAAATATTTTTAAAATAAATAAAAAATATAATTGTCTTTACATGTAATTGGGAAAAAATGAAATATTATTTTAAAAAATAAATCATGATTCCCAGGTTAAAAATCCATGCTAAAGCAAAGCATCCAAAGAAAGACACAAATAAATTTAAAAAAATAATCCTTGCTCTCACAGGGCTTACATTCTACTGGGGAGATACAGCATATTAGAAGGTAAGTAAATACAAAAATATACAAAGTTATTCAAAGTAATTGCAAGAAGGAAAAAGCCCTGGGACCATTTGGTGGTGATGATGTGTGAGCTGTGCTTCAAAGGACGCTAGGGAATCTAAGAAGCAGAGATGAGGAGGGAGCCAGAAAGGTACAGCCTAAGCAAAAGTGCAGAGGTGGAAAAATGGACTTCTTTTTGTGTATGGAAAACAAGTAATAGAGCAGTTTGAGAACGGGGAGTGAATGAAGAGGAATAGTATGAAATAAGACTGGAGAGATAGGTGGGAGGCATAATGTGGTGTGCTTTAAATACTAAGCTCCTCAATTTGGAGCTATAAAACCGTATAACGTTTGATTCAGCAATACCACTACTAGGTCCGTTTCCCAAAGAGATCAAAGAAAAAGGAAAAGGACCTATATGAACAAAAATATTTTTAGCAGCTCTTTTTGTGGTGGCAAAGATTCAGAAATAGAGGAGATGCCCAACAATTGGGGAATGATGGAATAAGTGGTGATATATGATTGTAATGGAACACTACTGGGCCACAAGAAATGATGAGCAGGATTTCAGAAAAACCTGGGAAGACTTCCATAAACAGATGCAAAGTGAAGTGAGCTGAACCAGAAGAACATTGTACACAGTAACAGCAACATTGTACATTTATCAAGGGGAAAGACTTACATATTCTCAACGATACAATGATCCAAGACAATTCCAAAGAACTCATGATAAAAAACACTATTCCCATCCAGAGAAAGAATTAATGAAGTCTGAAAGCAGATTGAAGCATGCTATTTTTCACTTTATTTTTTTTCATGGATTTTTTTTTGGGGGGGGGGTCTGTATCTTCTTTCACAACATGATCTGCATGACTGCACATGTATAACCTATATTTAATTGCTTACTGTCTGAAAAGGGCAGCGGAATATGGCAGAGAGAAAATGTGGGAAGCAAATATAACTAGGAAAAATAAAGTATTTAAATAATAAGCTCAGGAATTTGTAGTTTATCCTAGAGAATGAAATGCAACAGGCAACCACTGAATATCTTTAAATAAGGGAGTGACATGGCAAGATCTATGTTTTAGGAGTGTAATTTTTGCAGCTGTATGGAGAAGGAATTAGAAAATGGAGAGACTTGAAGTAAAAAGAGCTGTACAGTGGCCCCTGCAGTAGTCCAGCTAAGAGGTAACGAGGCTCTGGACTCCAGGAGAGACGTTGTGGATAAAAAGAAGACAGACACAAGAGATTCTAGAAGTAGAACAGAAAAAAATTGATAGTGAATTGAAGGTCAAGGAGGAGAGAATCAAGGGTGGAAGGTGGCAGGTGGTTCTCGCTATAAAGATAAGAAAGTCCCAGGCAGACAGGTGGGGCATGCCTAGAATCCCCATCTACCAGGGAGGCCGAGTTTGAGAGTTTGGAGCTTCCGTGAGCTCTGCTGACCAAGTGCCTACACTAAGATGGCATCTGTGCAGTGAGCCCCAGGGGACTAAGGGATGTGGCAGCTCACTTTCTCTTCTGGGGCCTCAGTTTTCTTTTTTGTAAAATAAGAGGCTTGAACTAAGGGATGTCTAAAGTCCTTTCCAGCAATAGTAGTCCATAACTGTATGCCAATCAGCTCAAATGGGACTCATTCCATTTAACAAGCATTTATTAAATGCTATTATGTTCAGGTTACTATATTGGATCCAAGGGATAGAAAGATAAAAACTGTAATCCCACCTATCAAATAGCTAATCGTACAGTAAGGGGTTCTTGCCTTTGAGTCATTTCAGTTGGGTCTAACTCTGTTGTCTGACTTTTTGACCCCCTTTGGGGGTTTCCTTAACAAAGACCCTGGAGTGGTTTGCCATTTCCCTCTTCAGCTCATTTTACAGATGAAGAAGCTAAGGCAAACAGGGTTAAGTGAAGTCTGAGGCTGGGTGTGAACTCCAGAAGATGAATCTTTCTGACTCGGTGCTCTATCTGCTGTATAGTAGGGAGGACACATACAAAGACAATTATCATACAAGTCAGATACCATCTGTTGATAGACTAGGCAGCTGTTTAAGACATGGAAAAAGGCTCCCCTTCCCCCTCACCTAAAAACATTTCCCCCACTGGTCTTTCAAAGGCTGAAAATTTCAGCACTAGATCAACTGCCTAAGAAAGGCATAATGATAAGTAGAAAAAAATGGAATAGATCTTTGGAGTCAGAAGTTCTGGGTTCAGATCCCACCTCAGATAGTACCTAAATATAATGTCATGGGCAAGTTATTTAATTTCTCAAAGCCTCGCTTTTCTCATCTATAAAGTGGGACTGATAATCCTTGTGCAGTCTACCAAACAGTATTGTTTTGGGGAAGGCAATGTAAACTTTTAAGTATTCAATAAATGTGAATTGTTATTATTAAGGCCCCTCTTAAGTAGGAAACTACATTTCAACGAGTTGAAGGCATTCTGAAATACAACAATCCTTTGGTTTGGTTTTTCTGATTTGCCTGATTGGTTTATCTGATTAACCCATCACCACTAAGCAAAGAGCAAATCTCTAAGAGAATGGAAAGAGGACAAGAATATTTCTATGCAGTAGACAATGTTCTCAAGCTTGGACTATTCCAAGGGTCTGAGGCACTGGGCAGTAGGAAGAATAGGAGACTTATGGGAGAGAACATAGATTTGACCACAGAGTCTGACACTTACCAGCTCTGTGACATTGGCTTGTCACATAGCGGGCACTTAACCAATATTTGTTGCCTTTTTTTCTCGGTATATCACATTTTCATCATCCATAAAATCTGGAAAATACTATGAACTCAGAGTTGTTATAAGGAAAGTACTTTGGAGTTTAAGTGACTTCCAAGGTCCCTTTTAGCTTTAAACTAGGACTCTAGTAATGTTGAGTTCGCCACCTAAAATCTCTATTGGGAAAGCCTGTTTCCTCTTCTATAAAATGGGGAAATTCGACTAAATGATCTTCCCGCTATGACCCCTCTAACCACACAAAGCAGAATATAGCCGAAGTAAAGAAAAAATTGAAAAAAAAAAACCTTTCCCAAATAAGGAAATCTTGCTACATATATATGTATGCATACACATATACATATAAACAAAGTTTAGAGTTACATATTCAATCATCTTTTTTGCTTTTTCTTTCCCCATATTGTAATGTTTGTGTTTGATTACTATTAGGTTCATTAAAAAAAGGAAAATATTGGAAGCAGCAGTTGTCATGGTAGAGCACTAGGCCTATAGTCAGGAAGACACAAGTTCAAATCCAGGCTCAGACACTTATACTTACTGTATGATGGTGAGTAAATGACTTAAGCTCTAACTGCCTTGTTTCTTCAACTGAAAAGTGGGGATAATAATAGCACCTACTTTCCAGGGATGTGGTAAAGATCAAATGAAAATCAAATGGTCTCATTTAATTTCAGGGTCTGACACTTGCTAGTTGTGAGACATTGGCCTTGTCATGTGTGGTGCTGTTGAGTCATGTCCAACTCTTCATGACCCCATTTGGGGTATTCTTGGCTACTGGAGCATTTTGCCACTTCTTTCTCCAGCTCATTTTCCAGAAGAAGAATTGAGACAAACAGAGTGAAGGGACTTGCCCAGGGTCACCCAGCTAGTGAGTGTCTGAGGCCAGATTTCAACACCAGGCCCAGAGCTCTATCCACTGCATCACGCAGTCTAGTCATAAATACCATATAGTATAATATAATAATAATTAGTAAGTATTTGCTGGCTATTACATCTCCCTGAGCCACATTTTCAACATCTGTGAAGTTGAAATAATACTGTGAGTACTGGTAAGCTCACAATGTTGTTCTGAAGAAACCTAACACGACTAAAGAAATTTACTTACTGATACCTACTGATTTCAAATGAGTAAGTAAAGTGCTTAGCTTAGTACCTGGCCCATAGTAGATAGCTTATTCCCTTACCTCCCTTTCTCTCCCTTGGAAATCACCTAGTGTAGTACCTGGCACATAGTAGGCACTTACTAAATGCTTTCCTTCCTCTCTACAGAAAAGAAAGATAAGTTTCTGCTGGGACAGGGAATCTAAAATTCTCCTGATATCCCAGCACCCCCTCACCCCACACTTTCATCAGCCATGCACAGTAAAGCCCACCAGCTCTTAGCAACCATATCTAATTAAACCATGCAGAGCCAGGCAGTGCTATGGAGAACAGAAATTAATTTTCCTTCTCCTACTATTTATTCCAAACTGATAGCATCTGCTTAATCAATTTCAAGAGACATCCCTACTGCCTCCACCCAAAGCCCCAGAGAATTTCCACTGTCTATTTTTCTATGTTCAAAGTAAAAGGTTACACAAGCATTTCACATATTGCCTCTTACCCAAACATATGTTTCTTTTAATTAGCAGCTTTGGCAGCCATTGTTAATATTTGATATCCACCCACCTCTTGTACTTGTAAAATATTTGTTTCTCTTCTCCTAATAATGCAGCCAACCATAGTACAAGTCCCATGCTACATCACCCAGGACAGCTTCTTAAAAAGTCAAGTAAACCGTATATTTGTCTGCCTTCAGGATCTATAACAAGTAGGAAGATTGGTAGTGATTCTGAGGAGCTGGGATGGATGTTAGAACATAAAGAAGTATCACAATTCCTGGTGATTCAGAACCTCAGATATAACATTCCTGCAATAAAACAATCCTGCTTGCATGAGCTGAGATGGGATATCTATAAGGAGAGAAGGCAGGAGAAGTCCCAAGCTGAAACACAAGTGGACAACTAATGTATGCCTGTACATATCCTCCCATGCAGCTTTTTCTTTTCTTTTGATTTTTGGAGGAGAGAAGGCAAGGCAATTGGAGTTAAGTGACTTGCCCAAGGTCACACAGCTAATAGGTATCAAATGTCTGAGACTGGATTTGAACTCAAATTCTCCTGACTTCAGGGTCAGTACTCTACCACTGAGCCACCTAGTTGCCCCGCACAGCTTTTTCTAATGGGCTAGAGACTAACTAGAGTGAGAACTTCCTATATGCAAAGGACTATGAGAGTAAAAAGGGAGCAAAAAAATGTGTGAGTTGCCTTTCTTTCAAAGACTTTCAATTTCCTCAGTGAAAAGGTGAAATATGGACACAAAAAGAAAGCTAAAAGGAGTCAATGTAAAGTATTACGCTTGTTTCACAAAGTCACCGTCATAAGCACATTGTGAAGGACATGTGGCAGGAAAAGACCTTGTGTCAATGAGATCTTGGGGGCTTAAAGATACCCAAGCTCAGTAATGGTTCAGGGGGCCACACTGAGGCCTCTTACCCTAAAAAAGCTAATAAAATATTGAGCTGTATTAAAATAAGTACAGTGTTCAGGACTAGGAAGGTGATGTGCCAATACCTTCTGCCTTGAGCAGATCACAACTGGAGAATTTTGTCTAGCTCTGGGTGCCACAGTTTAGAGAGGACAGTGCAGGACAGCAATGTGCCCAGGGGATGGTGGGCATGATATTGAGAGACAAGTCCGTATGAGAATAGGTGAAAAGACCTGAGGATGCTTAGTCTATAGAAAAGAAGACTTTAATTTTATACCCACATTACACACTCACACACACACATACACAGTGTCTCATATATAGCATGAGTTCAGTAAACACTACTTGATAAACGTATCAAACAATAACCATGGGTCAGAGATTTCTTTGTTCTCCATTGTCAGCCCTCACAGTCATCATCTGAGGAAATAACTCCTATGGGGAAGGGTCAGTCATCTCTACCGTCTGCCAACTGTCACACGTAGGGAAGACAAGCCAATGTAGATGAAGTATAAAGGCACCATGAGAGAGGGACATGAGACAGCATATGCCAGGCAAGTCAACTCACATTGACTACCGTCGCCCCTCAGAACCTGATGGAGATGGAGAAGGACTCTGAGCACAAGAGCTCCAGGAATATCAAACCACTAGAACTGCTTCCAGCCCAGCCTTCACAGCCATCATCTGGGGAAAGTGAATGCCATGGAGAAGGGGCCAGCCATCTACAATTGTCACACACAGGAAAGGCAAGACAACCTAAATAAAGCAGAAGGGTACCAGAAAGGTGGAGGGGGGATGGGGTAGATAACAATGAGGGCTCATGTGACAGACAAGTACCTTATCACCACCATCTCCCCTCAGACACCAATGAAGAGAACCCTAAGCCTCAAATCTAAGAACCTTGAGATTAGTTTGGGGGTTTTGTTTCCAGTCCTGAGTTTCATCGATCATCCTGGGCATCCTTCTGTAAACACAGCCTGGTAACTGCTCCTATAGGTACTTCAGCTACAGCTATTGAAGACCCTGAAAGGAAAAGAAAATTCTTGGCACCAAAAACCTTGGCACTACCAAAGAGTTCAACCACAGTAGCTAATATGATTTTATCAGTGGAAATGGTTTTAATGGAAAAGTGTTAGCATCTATTTTGCTCCTTCACTCTAAGGACTTTGGGGCTTTTTCATCTAACCTGCAGGTGGAACCTTCTCTATGTGTTATCTCCCCCAGTTAGAGCATGAACTCCATGAATCAGGGACTGCCTTAATTTTCTATTTGTATACCCAATGCTTTGCATATATTAAGTGCTTGATAAAGATGTTATTCATTCATTCTTTCTTTGTCCCATTCCCAGCATCCTCTACAGATTATTGACAAATCTCAAATTTAAATGATTTGGCAGAAATATGTCTTCCATGTTTTTCTTACTCAGATATGTTATTTCATCATTGTAAGGAATTCCTTATAAGAAAACTTTTCCTACTGATCAATCAACAGGAAGAATTTATTAAATACCTACTTTGTCCAGGTGCTAGTTCTGCCTAGCAGTTGAAGAGGATGGAAATGACATCATTATGTTGGGTCAAGGCACATATTGTCCAGCCTTGGCTGATCAGACCAAAACAAGATTGGAATGCTTTACCACAAGTCGGGCACAAGTAATCCATATGAAATGTGTCCCAGATACTGTGCTAGGTGTTGAGAATGCAAATGACAAAATGAAACAATCCCAGTCAGAAAGAGGAATTAACCTTTTCTCTGTGCGTATGTGTGTGTGCGTGTGTGTGCAGACCCCTTTGGCAGCAGTCTGTTGAAACTTATAAACAGCTTCTCAGAATAAGGTTTTTAAAATGAATAAACTAAAATACATAGGATTTCAAAGCTAACCATTTGTATTGAAATATTTTAAAAATATTTTTAAAACAAGTTCACAGTTCTCAGGTTAAGAGTACTTTCCTAGAGGGAAAGAGAAAAGGTACAAGTAAATTTTAAAAATATGAAATGGTGATCGAGTGACTATTCTAAATTTTTAAGCTTTGAGAATTTTCTGGAGGCACTGAGATTTATGACCTCCCCAGAGTTTCACACACACATACACCCCATTATGTATGAGAGGCAGGATTTGAACTTGGGTGTTGTTACTCTGAAGATGATTTTCTAGCTACAATATTATACTACCTTTCATAATTCCTACATGATGATCCATTTTGGATGATCCATTTGGAAATATGTACATACCCACGGACACTCACACACACACACACACACACACACACACACACACACACACACACAGCTGGAGGGCAGTTATAAGGCATGCCTTAAAAAGACCTTATGTTGGGGGTGGAGCCAAGATGGCTGAATAACAGCACAAACTTTCTAGAGCACTCCCCCCAAGCCCAGTCAAATATCTGTAAAAAATTGCTCTAAATAAATTCTGGAGCTGCATAACCCACAAAATGACAGAGTGAAGCAAATCTCAGGCAAAGACAGCCTGGAAGGTCACTGAGAAGTGTTTATCACACCATGCTGGGAGCAGAGCCCAGTCTGGTGTGGGCTGTGAGTGCACAGAGAGGACCTGAGCAGGCCTTGAGTAGACTGAATCTCGCACATCTGTAGTGATTTCCAGACTTCACGACCCCAAAATGCTGAGGATAAATTGGAAAGTCAGTGGAAAAAGCCTGTGGGACCAGCGCAGGAGAGTGGAGTGGTCTGGCCCCAGCCCCAGGGTCTAGAGCAAGGAGGGGCAGGGGCACCTGAGGCAGCCACAGGAGCAGTGGAGGCAGCTGAAGCTACTGTTTCTGGAGCTCCAGGCCCACATATTGTGGGGGGAATCAAGCAGCTGACAGTAAACCCCCCATTCCCACTGGAAGCAGAGAACTACCTTGACAAAGAGCCCAAACATCAAATAAATGACTGGGGAAGTGACTAAAAGCTGGAAAAAGAATTAGATTATACAATCTTACTTTGGTGACAAGGACAACCAAAACATGCAAACAGAAGAAAACAAAGTCAAAGCTCCTCCATCCAAAGCCTCAAAGAATAATATGAATTGGTCTCAGGTCATGGAAGAGCTCATAAAGGATTTTGAAAAACAAGTAGAAGAAGTAGAGCAAAAATTGAGAAGAGAAATAAGAGTGATACAAGAAAATCATGAAAAATGAGTCAACTGCTTATTGAGACTCAAAAAAATGCTAAAGAAAATAGCACTTTAAAAAACAGACTAACCCAAATGACAAAAGAGATCCAAAAAGCCAATAAGAAGAAGGATGCCCTAAAAAGTAGAATTGGTCAAAGGGAAAAGGAGGTTCAAAAGCTCACTGAAGAAAATAATTCCTTAAAGATTAGAATGGAGCAGATGGAAGCTAATGACTTTATGAAAAATCAAGAAATTATAAAACAAAGCCAAAGGCATGAAAAAATATCAGACAGTGTGAAATATCTAATTGGAAAAACAACTGACCTGGAAAACCGACCCAGGAGAGACAATTTAAAAATTATGGGACTACCCGAAAGTGGTGATGAAAAAAGAGCCTAGACATCATCTTTCATGAAATTACCAAGGAAAACTGCCCTAATATTCTAGAACCAGAGGCAAAATAAATATTGGAAGAATCCACCAATTGCCTCCTGAAAGAGATCGCAAACGGAAAACTCCTAGGAATATTGTAACCAAATTCCACAGTTCCCAGGTCAAGAGAAAACATTGCAAACAGAGAGAAAGAAGCAATTCGAATATTGTGGAAATACAATCAGGATAACACAAGATCTAGCAGCTTCTACATTAAGGGATCAAAGGGCATGGAGTATGATATTCCAGAAGTCAAAGGAGCTAGGATTAAAACCAAGAATCACCCACCCAGCAAAAAGCATAGTACTTCAGGGGAAAAATGGTCATTCAACGAAATAGAGGACTTTCAAGTGCTCTTGATGTAAAGACCAGAGCTAAATAGAAAATTTGACTTTCAAACACAAGAATCAAGAGAAGCATGAAAAGGTAAACAGGAAAGAGAATTCATAAAGGACTTACTAAAATTGAACTGTTTACATTCCTATATGGAAAGACTTGAGACCTTTCTCAGTATTTGAGTAGTTGTAGGGATTATATACATATAGACAGAGGGCACAGGGTGAGCTGAATAGGAAGGGATAATATCTTAAAAAATAAAATTAAGGGGTGAGAGAAGAATATGTTGGAAAGAGAAAGGGAGAAATGGAATCGGGCAAATTATCTCTCATAAAAGAGGCAAGAAAAAGCTTTTTCAATGGAGGGGAAAGGGGGAAGGTGAGAGAGAAAAAGTGAATCTTACTCTCATCACATTTGGCTTAAGGAGGGAGTAACATACATACTCAATTTGGTATGAAAATCTATCTTACACTACAGGAAAGTAGGGGAGAAGGGGATAAGCGGGATGTGGGGGATGATAGAAGGGAGAGCAAATGGGAGGAGGGTGTAATTAGAAGTAACCACTTTTGGGGAGGGACAAGGTCAAAAGAGAGAATAGAATAAATGGGGGCAGGATAGGATGGAGGGAATATAGTTGGTCTTTCACAACATAACTTTTGTGGAAGTCTTTTGTTATACACATGTATAACCTATATAGAATTGTTTTCCTTCTCAGTGGGGATGGGTGGGGAGGGAGGGAGGGAGAGTAGTTGGAACTCAAACTTTTAAAAACAAATGTTAAAAATTGTTTTCATATGCAAATGGGAAATGAGATATTCAGGTAATGGGGTATAGAAATCTATCTTGCCCTACAAGAAAATAGAGGAGATGGGGATAAGGGAAAGGAGGGGTGTGATAGAAAGGAGGGCTGACTGGTGTGTATTGGGGTGGAGGGAAGGGAGAGATGGGGAGAAAATTTGGAACACAAAACTTTGTGGAAATGAATGTTGAAAATTAAAAATAAATAAATAAATTTTAAAAATTAAAAAAGGAAAAAAAGGTCTTCTCATTCTACCTCCTACAGGAGGTTTTTCTTTATTCCAGCTACCAGTGTAGCTTCTATTCTTGTCTTCTATTCTTGGATAACCTTTTCTTTTCTCTGCACATATCTTAGATGTATTTATATGTTGATGATTCCCCCAATAGAATCTAAGCCTTTCTTTGTCCATCACTTAGAACAGTACTTGAAATATAGTAAGTGCTTAATAAACATATTTTGACTAAATGAGTGGGTTTTTTCCCCCTTTTCATCAAGATGGTGAAAATTAAAAATGAAATTTCTGATTCTACTCCATATAGAAAAACTTATCTGAATCATGGGAACAGCTGAGCTTATGCCCTGTTCCCCTTCCCAAAGGTGAGCACCAAGGGACCTCTAGACAACTGACCATTTAGGTCTTCTGACATGGAGATGTGCAGACCCTCCCCTATAGTACTCTCCTCCTTAGGTTGACTTTCAAATGGTTTAATTCTCCTATTCAATCAGACTGTGAATATGAGCACACAGACCAGCTTCAGTCCAACAAGTAGTTATAGTATGCTAAAAGCCATCAACTAGCTCCTGGCTATTCACCAGGTTCTGGACAGAGTCCGGCTGTTTGCTTGCTTGCCTTCAAACACATTTTGATGTTGAGGCAAAACAGCCTGTAATCTACCTTATCCAGGAGACCTTTTGCAATTCAACCTTGCCTCTGTGTTAAATAACCATGACCTCACCATGAAGAGCTGGGAAACCAAAATGTGGCACACTTCAATTAGTGTTTAAATTAATATGAAGTATTTTAGTGATGAATTCTGCAAGAGTCTAAAAATATTTATGCACATTTCCCCACAAATACTCATGTGATGTATCATGCATATTAGGAACATCTGGAAGGTAGTTGTGCTGTTTTCCCTCCCCTATGTGAGCTTACTAAAATAGGTTGAAGGTTAATGCTTGACTTTCCAAAAACATTACTTTATATGCAAGACTGAGTTCAGCCTGCAGGCTAAGGCAATGAGTGCAGAGAGGGATTAAAGCCAACTTAGTCAACATGAGGCCCATGTTACATGAGAGACTACAGTGAACTTGGAGATTAGAAGACCTGGATTTAAATTCCATCTCTACTATTTATTGGATGTATGACCTTAGGAAAATCAGCCAATCCTCTCTGAGCTTCAGTTTCCCCATCTGTAGAATGAAGACAATGATACTGATACTCACCCTACCTACCTTGATAAAGGTTTTATTCTTTATTTCTTTGTCCCATCCCCAGACATCACCATTCTCTACAGATTACTGGTATTCTTTAGGGTTAAAAAAATAAAACAAAAAAAAACCACTTTGCTAGACAGATAGAATTAATGCAAAGTCCTTCTACCCCAAGATAACCTTCCATCTGCTTTATATCTGTTTAGTAAATACTGTTATTTATAAGTATGTGTATATGTATATATAGATATATATGCATGTATGTATATACTCAAATACTTATATTTCTGCAAGTTATCACCTAGAGCAGTGGGCTTAGACTCAGGAAGACCTGGATTTGAATCCTTTCTTGCTCACAAACTTATTAGCCATGTAACCAAGGCAAGTCATGCAAACTTTATGTGCCCTCAGTTTCTTCATCTGTCATATGAGGAGGTTGGAAATGATGGTGTCGGAGGTCCCTTTCCAGCTCTAAATCTTCACCCCATGAGCTTAAGAAAAGTACGAGAGTGGGGATTATCTAGCTTTTTGTTTTTGTATTCTGCACAATCTAGCACAATTTTAGGCACATCATAGCTGCTTAACAAGTCCTTGTTCACTAACTGAATAGTGAGCTATAAGCAGAAGGATTTCTGACTTAGGAGGTGAATCTGAGTGAATACTAAGGGCTTCTGAAAGTTAGAGATGAAGTTCCTTGCCCATGGCCACCCAACTAGCTGTAGGTATCTGAGGCTCAAAAAGGATGTGACTTGTTCCTAACAATACAAGAAAGTGGGCTATTTGAACCCATATCTTCTTGGTTCCAAGGTCCTGTTTAACTTCTCTTTTTGTATCCCCAGCATTTGGCACAATATCTGGCATATAGGAGGTGATCAATAGATTCTTATTAACTAATTGATTGATTAATCCTGGTTGTTTGGTTTGTATTTGTACCTTTAACCAATTAGAGTCCAAATATCTTTCCCCTATCAGATTATAAACTCCTTAGGATCAGAATTAACATCCTCCCAGGGCTTTGAACATTCTTTCTCATCCTCCATTTTGAAAGAGGACCAATGGCATTGCAGGGAGATGTCTTGACATGCTCTTGAATTGGATTTAAGGCAGAGTTGCACAAAGTCGACAACCTTACTCTCTCTTTCAGAGTCATCAAAGTCAACCGGCAGGACAAAAGTCAAAATGACTAGTGATGGATGCAGTGAATGACCGTGGCATGTTCTCTGTCTGCCCAAGCTCTGAGCACTCCTGCTTTAGCCACCTTCATGGCCTTTGGAACAAATTGTTCTCATTCACCTATTCCACCAAGGGAAATTTTCATGTTCTTGCTTGGGGTAGACATGCCCCTAACTCACTGATGTATTTGAGCCCTATTGGTTACCCTCAACCTGGTTCGGTCCATCTGCTGAGAAGGTTCATCAGGGTGTGGCAATTGCACATGCTACAGCTTCTTGGAGCCATAAAGTGAAAGGTGGGGTACAGGTAGACACCACAGGTAGATGAGAAGCCTTGAAAAGTGCTCTTGAGGCTCTCACACCAGAGGTGTTAATTCTCCCTGAATATTCCATAGAACATAGTAGAGGTTTAGAAATTATCTGTTGCACTGAGTTTTTCCCATATTTATTTCTCCATATTTTTGTCTTTCTAAGAACTAAGAAAAACACTTACAACCTTTCTCTGGAAGTCAGGGTAACAGGTCATAGAAAAATTGTATTTAGGTCACAGAAATATTGTTCTTTACCTCTAAGTCTGGACCAGGCTGTTGGGTCACTAATCTTGGGACCTAACCATAAGAGGATTTAACTAAAATGTCCAAATTCCATGCAAAAACAAATCTAATCGAAAGCCACATTTCTTGCCAAGAGAATTGTTTTCCTAACACCACAGTAGGGTATCTCTTATCAGTTGACTGATTGGCTTACTGAAATGTTCCTGATGCTGGGTCTTTTTCTTGAGAATATAGAATGAAAATACAGAACACAACTCAGAATACAGGTGTGTTCCACTTTAAAAAAATTAACCTACTGTGCTCTCCATGTATCAAAAGCAGATGATTATTTGCTTGGTAAAAAAGCATTCTTTGTTTTACACAAGAAAATACTCCAGAACTCCCTTAAATGCTAGGTCTTTTGTTGCATTAAAAATGTGATTCTATTTATAAGAATGTGATTTGTAAATAAATACCTGATCTCTTACATCGCATGCTGCAGCAGGAAGATAGCTGGATTTGTAGTCAGAATACTTGGGCTGGAATTGGCAGTTCATTTATTCAGCTGTCAATTTCCTTTGAAGAAGTGAATTCTCTTTCTGAGCCTAAATTTCTCAGAATCATGATGACAATTTGGCGGTACCTGCTTAAGTGTCAAAGTAAAGAAACAAGCATTTATAAGTTTTACATCCTCAGTGCCTGGTAAAAAAAGCTTTGCACTTAGCTGGTATTTAAGGAAGTGGATATGGTTCTGGAGGTCTGCTGGTTAGGAACCAATGTGGATGACTAGAAGGCAAGAGGTCTAATTTCTGGATCCTCTCAAGTTAAAGTGAATTGTGATGTAGCAGAAAAAGGGCTAAATACGGAACCACATGAATTCAAATCCTCCCTTTTCCACTTATGCCTTAAGCAACCTGTTGAGACCTCAGTTTCCTCACTTGAAAAATGAGAGAGTTAGACTAGTTGACCTCAAAAGATATTTCCAGTCCTACATTTATGAGTTTACCTCCCCTCCCAACCTCCCTGCATAACAATGTCCTACCCTAGCTCAAGAGTTAGAGGACCTGGGTTCACATCCTACTTCTGATACCTACTCCCTGTAGACCATGGGCAAACCATTTAACATCCCAGTAACTTATCTGTTAAATGAGGAGGGTCAGTTGGATGGCCTCTAAGGTTGTAATGGTAATTATGAGAGTTCAAAATGTTCCCCATCCATTAATGGGCCTGCCTATTAAGGGAAGTTTGATTAGGGGAGATTTGTTTTGTAGGAGGGTCCACACCTTTTGTTAATTTCTAATGAGGTACCGGTTCTCAAGGGTTGTTATGCCTTCTGACTCTGAAAAGTGTATATATGCTCTGAGGTGAGGTTTTACTTTGGGGCTTACTCATTGGAAATGTTTGTTTGGCCAAACAAGACTTTGGGCAGCCCCTAAGGAGACCCCCAGCTTTAAAAACCCTTATGTTGGTGTTTCTCTCTCTGGTAACTATGAATGTACGTAATGGTCAGACAGGTGGATTTGCCTGTTGATCTGTGGTGTATGTATTGCTTATGTCAGGCAGCTGGAAGCACTGTCTGTTGATCTTTGTTTCTCTGTTTGTATTTTCCCTGAAGCTCAGGGTGCTGACTTTTCCCCTGAACTAAGTAAATGATACATGTGCTTGATTAAAGTTATTGCTGACCCCTCAAAAGTTGCTTTCCTTTTAGAAAAGCAGATGTAAGAACCTGTGCAGCAGGCCCTCCTGTATGTGCCAGGGTCCTTGCTGATACAGAGGACTATGAGCTTGATCTACAAGGAAATTATTGTGCTATGCCCCCACTCATGTTTCTCTTCTCCTAAGATTTCTGCAAAGAAATATATTCTTCAGCCTGTGAAGAATAATAAATAAATAGTTTGTGATAGCACAAGTACTTGGCAGGTAGGCTGGGAGGCAACAGGAGGTACTGTATATGAAAAGGAGCCTTACTGAGATTTAATTAAATAGAACAAAAACAAGGTGTGGTCATGGAACTGAGCCCTATCTCATTAGTTCTAGTGCTTTCTGTATGCATCCTCCATATAAATCATAGAGCTCATTGGACATAATCAACTTTCCAACTTCATCAGAGTCATGGCCTGTGCTTTCTAGGCAACCAATAATTAAATGAAATGTTAAACTCCCTGTATTAGGGAAAATAGATCATGGGCTTCAAAGTCAGGGTGCTAGAAAAAAAAAAGTACTGGATTTGGAGATATAGTACCTGGATAGACAGATGAGTTCAGCCATGTCTTGAATGGATGACCTTGGATAAGTTATTCAACTGGGCTTCCCCTCTACAACTGGGACTTTCTAACCACCTCTTGCCTTCATTAAATGACAGCTACATGGGTATAGTGGGTAGAGCACTGGACCTGCAGTCAAGAAGGACCAAGTTCAAATCCAAGCTCAGACACTTATTAGTTGTGTGATCCTGGGCAAGACATTCACCATAAGTTTCCTCAACTGTAAAAATGTACCTCATAATAGCAGCCTACTTCTCAGGGTTGTTTGTGAGAATCAGATAACATCTGTAAAGCACAGTATATACTTACACATAGTAGGCAGTAATTAATAAAAACTTCCTCCTTTTTTCTTGTCTTCATTACACCACTCATGTTCATCCTTCATTGCTGAAGAAGACCATGCCATCAGAGAAATGATGACATGACTTGCACTTGACTTTTTTGAGTGAGGGAGGGCTGTGCAGGTCACCAGCCTCACTTCTCCTCCAGAGCCATCTGAATCCAGTGACCTGATATTCCTCAGGATGACTGGAAATGGCCCAGGATACACTGGGAGACCTTGGGCCCTTTAGGCCAAGGTCTTTGCAGGTACTCACTTAGGGCAAGGCAACGCCTATTCATAAAATAGGCCTGTTTAAGAAGTCGCCAGGGTATATATGGCTCCTTCAATGAGGTCAAGAAAAACAAAGACATCAGGCTGGGTGGGAAACAGCAACAGTTACTGTTGATAATCACTCTAAAGCTAGGAGGCTCTAGGAGCCCTTGGCAGGAGCTCAATGGGGTCCCAGTTTCAGAGTGCAGTAGGTTTAGGGTTTGGGGAGAGAACAGGACAGGGGAAAGGAAAGAAAAGGGGAAAGGGGAGCGGAGGACAGGGAAAGGGAGGGGAAGGGCAGGGAAGGGGAGGGAAGGAGAGGGGAGGGGAAGGGAGAGGAGGGGAGGAGAGGGGAGGGGAGGGGAAAGGAAAAGGAGCCAGTAAAACCCAAGTCAGCTGGGCAACTTTTGGCCATACAAATTTACCTTCCTTTGCAGAGGAGAAGGAAGGGGAGGGGGAGGCAGGTGGAAGAGGTGAGGTACCCAGCTAGCATTCAGCCAACTGCATCTACTCACAGGATCATATTCGTCCTTTGTTGCTGAAAAAGACCATGCCATCAGAGAAATGATGACATGACTTGCACTTGACTTTGTTTTGAGTGAGGGAGGGCTATGCAGGTACACCACTAATCCATCAGAAGAAGAGCATCGCTGTGAGTCATTCCCCAAATCCTAGAATGCCTGAGCTAGAAGGAAAGTTTAGATAATTTAATCCAACCATTTCATCATCTAGAGAACAACAAAGCCCAGGGAAGGTAAACAAGGACTTGCCCATGTGACTACTTGGTGACAGATCCAGGACTAGAAACTAGATCTTAATATTACAAGTTCGGTGCTTTCCCCTCATGCAATGGTATTTGCCAGGTGAGGATAGGTTGAAAGAACTAGGAATGTTTAGCCAGGAGAAAAGAACACTTACTTAGGAGCACACGTAGGCTGATAAATATTTAACAACTGGCTTTCCAGGGGGGAAAATGTACACTGATGCACTGTTTAGTTTAATCTACATTATTAACATTCTGTCTGTCATTTTCTTAAGTCTAGACAATCAATGCAACAATAAATCAAGTCTTGATTTGTAGGATTTGCCAATTTATGAGAGGTAAATGCTCACATTGAAAATTAAATAATCAGCTTTCCAGAGTATAGTATATCCCTGAAGCACAAAAGCATCTCTTTCAAGCATTTAAAGAATTGCCCTGAGGAAAAAGGATTAGATGAATCCTGTTTTACCCCAGAAACTAGAACCAGCAGCAGTGAGTCGAAGTTGCAAAGAGGCTTGATTATGTGAGAAAATATGCCTCTGCCCATTCCTTACCTCTTCTTCTCTTGTATATCCTTTCCTTTCTTCTTTTAAGATTATTACAACATAACAAAAATCCTTTCCAGGTCTTCCATCTTATTTGACTGGCTCTATGACCCCTATTGAAATTCCAGTTGTCAGAATTTGTTTGTATCATATTTTTCCTCCCTGTTAGATGCAAAGTCTTTTCTGATTGCTAGATTGTATTTGCTTGTTTTGTTTCTCTTTGCTGTCATGATTGGATTCCAAAGTTTCTACTCAGTTCCATTAGGATCACTTGGAAGTTCTATATCAAGGATCTATTTATTTCTTTTAGAACTGTGCTCAGTTTTGCTGTGTAAGATAGTCGTTTTTGTAAGCCTATATCTCTTGCCTTTTGGAATATCTTATTTGGTACTCTCCACTCCTTTTTTTAGTAGTCTACTAAGTCATGTGTGATCTTGACTTTGAACTGTCTTTCTGATGTCTTGCAGCATTTTTTCTTTGACCTCCCTCTGAATTTGGGTTATGACAGTCCTGGGAGTTTTCCTTTTGGGGTGTCTTACAAGAGGCAAATGGCGAAACCTTTCAATTTTCACATTACCCTCTAGTTCTAAAGGGTCTGGATGATTTTGTTTTCATGATTTCTTGAAATACGGTGTCTACTCTTTTTATTAATTTTTGGTCATGGCTTTCGGGTAGTCCAGTGATTCTTAAATTATCACTCCTTAATCTGCTTTCCAAGTCAGTTTATATATATATATATGTGTGTGTGTGTGTGTGTGTGTGTGTATACATATATATGAAATATCCTTTTTTTTCTACTTTTACAAACTCCTGATGTAATTTTAATATTTCTTATTATCTCATGGAGTCATTGACTTCTCTTTGATCCATTACAGTTTTCAGTGAGTCTGGTACTTGGGTAAAGTTTTGCATCTGATATGCTAAACTGGTCAATTTCTTTCTAAGTGTCTTCTTCATAGTTCTATTTCATTCATTCATTCATTCTCTCTACTTTACTTCATTTATAATGTCATACAAAGTTTAGCTAGCATTTTTACTGACTGTCCCTCCTCTTTGGGATGATCTCCTAACTCATCCCCGCCTCTTGGCTTCTCCAACTTCCTTCAAGTCTCACCTCAAATCCCACTTTCCATAAGAAACTTTTCCCAATCCCCCTTAATTCTAGTGCAATCTTCTTTTGGTTATTTCCAATTTATCATGCATACAGCTTGTCTGTCTCTTGTCTCCCCCATTTGGCTGTGAGGTCCTTAAGAGCAGGGACTGTCTTTTACCTCTTTTTGTACCCCCAGCACTTAGCATGGTGTCTTGAATATAATTGAGGTTTGATAAATGTCTTGGTCACCCTAGGATACCCTTCACTCTTGGTCTGGTCTTGGGGCCAAGTTGTGTTGGCTCTGGACATCTTTGCATTTCCTGCCTAGCCCAGAGCTCTGGGTGCTGAGTTCATGATCCCTACTCACCCCAATTCCACGGTTCCTTCTCTGATCACTTGCCTGTATGCCAAATTAGTGATCTGGAGCTGAAAAGATGATCCATCCTAGTTTTCCTGCAATTCCCTCCTGATCACTACTGAGTCCACCATTCTTACATTATTGTGGGAGCAGTAAATAGCCTAGTTCTTCAAAGGCACATATGCAAGACTCAGAGCTGTATTAAGATTACAGTGAAAAAGACAATGGCTCTGGAGAGAGTGGACCTGCAGGTAAATCCTTCCTGTTAAAATTGCCATATAACCTTGAGCAAGCCACATAATCTCTCTATGCAAGAATTCTTCATGCACAAAATGAAAAGATTGGACTGGATCATAAGTATAAAACGTGTCCCACAACACTTCTAAGTATACCCAAATCATATTAAGATAGAATTGGAAAATATTTCACAAAATAAATAAAAATACACAAAACATTGATAATATTGATGTGCGGTTTTTCTAAGTCAATGTATGACCTGCCAGAATCATGGTTAAGGGGCCCTTGATTCTGTTGAATTTGACATCACTGGATCATGTATGACCTTTAACATCACTTTTAGTTCTAAATCTATAATTCAAAATGAGGTCAGGCCAGAAAAATCACTGAGATTTCTCCCAGATTCACATTCATAATCTGAGGATTGCCTAGGCCCTCTGAGTCTCATCAGCTCATATTCATGGCCACAGTCATGGTCATGATCATAAGCCTTAGTTAGCCCAGCCAAGGGAGGGAGTGCTCTGTGGTGTTGCTCACACGTGGGATTCCATAGAGAACAGAACTGTGGCTGGAATCCAGCTTCCAAATTTGCATATACAGGTGCAGCCACAAATAGTGTGTTTACAACAGGTGACTGTAAATCTTTCACCAGCTGTCCCCATGAGGCATATGCAACCTGAATAACAAAAAAAGCAGGTGGAGTGAAGTGAATGGGCTGGGAGCACCAGGTATATATGGAAAACTTAGGCAAAGGTTAGCTATTTGGAGAGTTCCAGCTGGAGATGAAAGATCTTCATTAAGCCATCTTAATGCTTGAATCTGACATTGGGTACAATATGGTCAGTACTGAAGGCCAATAGGATAGCAATCAATGAATAACTTTATTTGTTGAAACCAATGCTAATCCATCAATGCCATGACTTTAACTCTCAATTCTATCCCACTCTCTCAGGACCTTGTTGCATTCATTACCCGCTGTCTTCAGCATCTTCCAAGATTTTGACAACATGGCTGAGTGAGAGCCTCCATCTAAGCCCTTCATCACTTCAGAAAGAGCAAGACACATCATAGATAAGATAAAAGCACAGTGTTAAGTAAAAGAGAGAAAAGGAAAGGAATCTTCACGAGGAAATTCCCACGGAAATTCAGCAGAGACGCAAAAGAAATCAGCAAGAAAAGCTACTAAAAAATTAAAGAATAGTATGGAATAAAAGTATGTCTGGAGGAATCTTCAAAAGGATAGAATAAATCTATAATAGAAAGAACTAGAACCTGAGAAAAAAGAATGGAAGGACCACATGACTCCCTAGATTGAAAAGAAGGAATTTGAGCTTCAAATATAAAAATTGATAGCTAAATAAATAAGAAATATTCTAATAAGACAGTGAAATAGATGGGGAACTGAACCTGGAGTCAGAAAGACCCTATATCCCATCTTAGATACTTCCCAGTTGTGTTACCCTGGCCAAACCAGTTGACCTTTATGTACCTCAGTTTCTCCATATATAAAATTTAAGAGAAGGTTGGTCTTCAATTCAATGGCCTCTAAGCTTCCTTCCAGCTCTGAAATCTATGACCACTTGATCACTGAAAAAGAGAAAGGTGAGAAAATTCCAAAATGAAGGGCAAGTCAAAAGGCAGCAAAACTGATAGAAAGTACGAAAATATGATAGAAAATATGAACATGAAATTGCCAAGTTCAGAGGGTCCAGGCAATAAACTTAGAATTATACAATCATAAATCTAGTGCTGGTTGGGACCTCAATGACCATCCAGATTTACTCCTTTGTTTTATATCATAGATTTAGAGAAGAAATAGAGAACACTTAGAAACAACTCCAAGATTCTGATTTGGATACCCTAGACGGATGCTAGTGGGATCAACAAAATTAGGGAGACAGGAGGAGAAGCTTCCTGGGGAGCAGGTATGAGGTCTGAATGATGGGTTTGGTTTAAAAATGTGTTGAGATTAAACCTGAGATCCCCCAGTTGATAATATCTTGTAGGTAGTTAGGTTTGGACTGGAGTTCATGGTGAGGCCAAATCTATCAAAAGAGACTTATGTGTGCTTGGCATAAGTGGTAGTAGATGACATTGTGGAAGTAAATGAGATTACCAGTGGAGAGAGAATAGAGAACAGAAGGAAGCTAAAGAAAGACCTCAGGAAATGTTACTGTCTCAGAAGAGGCAGAGGAGACGCCAACTCACCCTGACCAAAGAGACAGATAAAGAGAAACCCGAAGATAACCAGCAGAAGTCAGTGTCATGAAAATCAAGGGAAGAGAGAGGGTAGTTCACAGTTTTCACTGTTATTAAGTTAAGTGGATTGAAGATAAAAGATGCTATTAGGTTTGGTGATTAAGAGGATATGAATGCTGTTCATCGGACAGGTTTCACTGGATTGGTAGAGGCAAGACTCAGATCCCAAGGCATGAGAAAGGTAGGTAGTAAAAGACTGGATTCAGAGAGCATAGAAAAATATTCTAGAATTTGGGTGCTGAAATGGAGGAGAGAACTGGACATGATGCCTATGATCTTTGCTACTGGGGAAGCAGAGGCTGGTGGATCACTTCAGTTCAGAATTTTGAGTAGGGATAAAGTCAATCAGGTATACACATTGGGTCTGATGATTTTGGGCCACCATCAGGTTACCTAAGGATAGGCAAATTGGCCCAGTTCAGAAACAGAGCAGGTCAAAGCTTTAAAGTCAAGCACTCATGGGAATGGGCTATTAATGGACATTGGCACTTTTATCCTGAATGAGTCTTTAAAAAGTGTGAAGGGGGCTAGACTATGGTTGTTCAAATGATCAATCATCAAGCATTTACTAGATTGAGGGAGGGCAGAAATTATATTTGGGATAAAGGAAAACTTAAACATATGTGTAAGCAGAAGAAAAGGAGCCATGGAGATGTTGAAACTTGAAAATGTTGAAGAGACTTAAGAGTCTTACCTCAACTCCTAACTATTTGTGTGACCTTCAACAATTTAATTACTTTCTGTACCTCTAGTTCCTTACCTGTAAGATGAAGGGGCTGAAGTGTATGGTCTCTGAGACATCTTCTAGTTCAAGAGCTATGTTCTTATGAGGTTCCCCCCCTTTAAAGTAATTCACATAGTTGTAAAAATTTTGTTATGTTTGGTTTTGTTTAGTTTTTCTCATGCTTTCTCCCATTCGTTTTATTTCTTCTATGAAACATGACTAAAGTGAAAATGCGTTTAATAAGAATGTAGGTATAGAGCCCATATAAGATTGCATGCCTTCTTGGGGAGGGAAGGAAGAGAGAGGGGGAGAAAATTTAAAACTTATAGAAGTGATTGTTGAAAATTGAAAACAAATCAATAAATTTGAGGAAAAAAGTAATTCATATAGGAATATTTGGAAAGAGTCTTGGATTTGGATTTGAATCATTAACTCTGCTCTATACTAATTCTGAAAAAGCCAGTTAAACATTCCTATGACTCAATGTCTTCATCTATAAAATAAAGACCATTATCTCTAAAGGTCCCTTCCAGGTCTAATAATGGATACACCCATGGGTCTGAACCAAGTGATTGTGTCACCCATATGTTGCATGAATGCTTTAATCCATGTGTCCAAAAGATAGCCCAAGTTGAAGTAACATCTTTCTCCAGATTCCTAATTTGTTGATACATTAAAGGTCAGTAAGGGAAAGTCCTTGCAGACAAGGCAAAAGAAGAGACAATTAAGCCCTTTACGGTCAACAAAAAATAACAATAAAGGTAAAGATGTAATGAAACTCACACTTCCTCATTTTTGAGCCATTATGCATTCCTATGGAAATCAACAAAGAGGTGATCTGATTTTTCTGATCAAATATGATACTTCATCCTGCAAGGAAGGGAAGCACAGATGAGCTGTGGGAGCCAGAGGACAGTAGTTATGCTCAAAAACCCTTAGGAAAGAATTAGTTTCTCTACCATGCTAGGGCTGGCTTCTTCCAGAACATATAAGCAAGGAGAGACAGCATTTCCCCTGCTGTTTGGAAATGAGACACCGTCTGGCTCAAACATTTCAGTTTTTGGAGGAAGAAAGTAGAACCACCTACACAAAAAAACCCATAGTTGTGGGGATTGAGTGATCCTGGCTGTGTTTTTCTTTTGTTTTCCTATACATATTTTCTGCTATATTATGAATATTTTATGGATGAGAGTTTGGCAGGGGAAGAGAAGAAGATGATTTCAGGGTGTGACTCAATAGCCATCTAACCCAACTCATCAAGAAGAAAAATCCCCTGTGAAACACACCCAACAAAAGCTCATCCAGCCTTTGATTGAAGGGCTTTGGTGAGGAGGACCCCACTACCTTCTCCCTTTCCACTTTGGAATAACTAATTATTAACCAGTTTATCTTTCCGCAATAAATCTCTTTGCAATTTACACCCAGGACTCCTAGATTTGCCCTTAGGTGGCAAGAAGGATCATTTTATTTAGGCAGCTAGTTGGTGTAGTGACTAGGACAATACACTTGGAGTTGGTAACATGAGATCAAATTCTGCTTCAGATACTTACTAGCTGTGTGACCCTGAACAAGTCACTTCTCTCATCCTCACTTTCCCTATCTGGAAATGTAGATAATAATAACACCAACCCCCTGAGGTTGTTGTGATGACAAAATGAGATAACATTGGCTATATACTTTAAAGTGCTTTACAAATTCTACTCTTATTTCTTCTTCCACATAAAATCATCTGATACTTAAAGATAGCTGTCATGTACCTCCCAATTCTTCCCTTCTCAAGTTAAAAAATATCCCCAGTTCCTTTGATTGATCCTTATGGAAATGACAGAGACAGTCTTCAGTCTTTGCTGACTTTCCCTGAATGCTCCCTATTTGGAGATTCTTCTTTAAATATGACACCCAGAGGTGAACATAACATCCCAGCCCAGGTATTGTGTGGTGACATCTAATCAGGTAGGACAAGTACCTTTCACAGTGCCTCCCGTGGACCAAAAAGTCATTGCTACTTTATTTTGTATATTTCATACATATTTGTTTATGTGTAAATGATCTCCCTGACATGTAAGCTCTTTGTAGGCAGGAAAAAAATTATTTTTGTCCTTTTTCCTTAGTACATAACACAGTATTTGGCACACGGAAGATACTTAATAAGTGTTTGTTGATTGAGATGATAGCTTTTATTCCCTTTCAGCATGCCATAATAAATGAATTTGGAGAGATTATAAAACCTTGGCATGGTAATCAATTGGTACTTTTCCTGAGTGCTCTGAAAAATTATTAGACTAATGGCATGGTACTCTGAAGCAACATTGGGTTATAGCTTTACATAGTGAGCAAAGACAAAGGCCAACTTAATTATGTCAAATTATTCTGGACAAAAAGGCAATTTTATAGCCAATTTATCAAGTGTGTCAATCATCTGTGGCTTTTCCCCTTCCAAATCTCTTTTATAGCTCACTGTCTTCCAATTACCCCTATGAAAGCCCACAGTTGTGCCTGGAAGAATGCTGTGTACGTGTTTGAGAGGCTAATGGGACACTGTCAGCAGAGAGAAATTATCTCATTTCAGTTCATTACTCAAATTCAGCACACAAACTCCTTGTTTCTGAACATATCTTGCAGCTAAAGGACACATGGTAATTTACTAAACAAAGGCCCTTCTGGGATTATGGAAGCTACATTGAAGGGTGGGATGGTGTGAACAGAGCTTGTTTCTTTGGGAAACATGGCTGAATACCTAAGCTGGAGAGCCAGTTTCATCCCCTCTCTATTCCATTATAGTGGAAAGAACAGTAGCTCTGGAGTAGGAGAAGATGGGTTGAAATCTCTCCTCTGATATTCATGACCTTGGGCAAATCATTAATTTCCCTGGTCCCAATTTTAGTTTCATTTAGTTTGGTTTTTTTTTTCTCTGTAAAACTAACAGGTTTGACTAGAGGGCCTCTGAGGTTTCTATATCTATGATCTCTAGGTCAGTGCTTCCAGGGTAGCATACATTCTTTCACGGAATTGAATTAAAGGGTATACATCTCCTTCAAACATAACATACCTTCATAATGACTTGTCATGGTAATGCTGGACTGGATTTCATGTGAACACCTGATCAACTTAGCCCAGAGATGCTCAGAATTCAAGAGATCTGCCAGACTCAGTCATGTGCTAACATTCCTGGATAGAACAAAGCTTTCTTACAAAAATTCAGAGGGGAAAAAAGCATACGACAATTCTTGCTGGGTGCTGAAGCAACATGATGAGCAAAGGTGGATATCTAGAATTCACATGTCTTTTCTTCTATCATACATATCCTCACCACCCTCCCCCATCATAGGTCCCCTGAAAGTCATCTCCAGAGCAAAGCAAGTTTGGGTGAGGCAACCACAGCACCTGAGACTCAATTTATGTTTCTTTTGCCAGAAAAAAATCAGAGGACATGTTAATTCAAGGAAAATAAATTTAATTAGACAACATTTAAAATATCTGACAACTAAAATCTTTCATTCTCACTGCCATATATTCATTCAGCTCCCAATTAAACCTCTTAAGGATTCAAAATAGTGTTCCAATGAAAGAAATAGAACCTGTTCTCTCCAAATTAATGAGTCAAGGTTCATTCCACACTGAACATTTCTTGGCTTGATTTGCCTATTGAGTTACTTCATTCTCAGGTAAGCAAAGGCACCTTATAATTCTATGAAAAGATCATGGTTTCGTTGCTCTGAGTTCTCGTCAGGATCAGGTGGTGCGCAAGGAAGACATTTTTTAAAAGATCTCCATTGTGCTGCATAAGAACAAATCCAGTACTTAATCTGATGCAAACATAATTACTTTTAGTTGAATAAAAAAAGAAAACCCCCAAGCTTGATGTTTGCTGCATTTCCAGGCTCTAGGTACTGAGCAATGATTCATGCATCAGATAAAGTGTCACACCTGTGTCCATGGCTGCCCTTTAGAAATGGATCTGGGGACAGTTAAAGAGGTATATAGAAAATGACACAAGTTAAGGCTACTTAGTCTTGTCTTTAATTTTGTATTTCCCCCTCTACACTCAACAACAACCAGGGTTTCTGTTCTTCAATTTGGGCTTTGATATGGAAAACAATATTGTGATGGAAGCTGGGTAGAAGAAATGGGAGACCTCAACCCTAAAACCTTTCAATGGCATCTTTCATGGTATTTATTTAGTCATCCTGTCTCTGATTCTCCAGTTGACAAACTGTAGAAACAAACTATCCAGTGCAGTGAATAGAGTTTTTGCCTGGAGTTGGGAAGATTTGTGTTCAAATGTGACCTCAGACCTTTACAAGCTGTGTGATACTGTGTGATTACCTCTATATGACTCAGCTTCCTCATCTGTAAAATGAGAATAATAATGGCACATTCTGTCAGCACTATTGTGAAGATAAATTCAGATAATATTTGTAAAATGTCATATAAATGGAAGCTATGATAATGGTGGTGGTGGTAGTGAAAATACCCTTAAATTCTAGTTCTTATCATTATGGCTTCTGCTCAAGCTTCATTTTTTTTTTTTAGCTTTCTACAGCATTAAACATGGCTAATCACCCTTTCCTATTGGTTACTTGCCCTTCTCTGAGGTGTGTGCGTGCGTGTGGGGGGGGGGGTGTGGGTGTGTACATGGGTGTATGCATGGGTGTGTGCGCATTACACTGCTCTCTTGGTTCTCCACTTACCTATCTGGCTGCTACTTCTTAGTCTAATTTGCTGCATATTTATCCATATCACAATCACTGACTTTGAGAGACCCACATTGTAGTAGGATAGGGGAAGTGAGGATATAGAAGAGACGGAGATGAATGAAAAGATGTCGAAGAGATAGAATTTATAAGACTGACTAAATAGAAGTATTAAGGGAAAGGAAAAGTTGAAAAATCGCACTCAAGTTGAAAACATGGAAGACAGGGTGAACAGTAATCAAATAAAGTCAAATCATAAAGTCAAAGGGTTCAAAGGAAAATACAAGAAGTTTGGATTTGTACTTTTATGAGTGTGAGAGGCTAATGGTACATCCAAGTGGAAATGCCCTGGAATGGCATGAAATATTTTGGCCAGATAAAAGCAATGCAGTACCCATGACCTTTTGTTATGCTAAGAGTATCTCATCACAGAAAACTAGCAACAGAGAATGGGAAATACTCCTTTAAAATGAGCTGTAAAGTAAGAGATGCAAATCAAAACAACTCTGAGGTACCACATCACACCTATCAGATTGACTAAATGACAAAATAAGAAAATGATAAATATTGGAGAAGATATGGGAGAGTTGGAACACTAATTCATTGTTGATGGAGCTGTAAGCTGATCTAACCATTCAGGAGATCAGTTTGAAACTCTTCCCAAAGGGCTATAAAATTGAATACCCTTTGACCCAGCAATGTATGTTGGTCCTTCATTGCTGAAGAAGTCCATGCCATCAGAGAGATAATGACATGACTTGCACTTGACTTTGTTTTGAGTGAGGGAGGGCTATGCAGGTCACCAGCCTCACTTCTCCTCCAAAGCCCTCTGAATCCAGTGACCAGATATTCATCAGGATGACTAGGGATGACCCTCGATGAGGCAATTAGGTTAAGTGACTTTCCCAAGGTCATACAGCTAGTGAGGGTCAAGTGTCTGGGGTGAGATTTAAACTCAGATCCTCCTGACTCCTACATTGGTGCTCTATCCACTGCACCACCTAGCTGCCCTTGACCCAGCAATACCACTTCTAGGGTTATATCCCAAAGAGTTCACAAAAATGGGAAAAGATCACACTTGCACAAAAATATTTGTAGCAGTTCTTTTTGTGGTGGCCGTGAACTAGAAATCAAGTCCATCAACTGGAGAGTGGCTGAACAAGTTGTGGTATATGAATGTAATGGAATACTATTGTGCTATAAGAAATGATGAATAGGTGGACTTCAGAAATACATAAATAGATTTACATGAACTGAGACTGAGTAAAGTGAGCAGAACCAGAAGAACATTTTACACAGTAACAGCCACAGTGGGCAAGGACTGATTTTGATGGACTTAGCCCTTCTCAGCAATGCAAAGACCTAAAACATTTCCAAAGGACATCCAGAGAAAAATCTATGGAGTTGGAATGCAGAATGAAGCAGACTATTTTCTCTTTTGTTATGTTTTGTTTTGTTTTCATGGTTTTTCCCATTTGCTGTAATTTTTCTATGCAACATGACTAATGTGAAAATGTGTTTAATGGGAATGTATGTATGTGTAGAACCTATAGAAGATTACATGCTGTCTTGAGGAAAGAGGGGGAGAAAATTTCCAACTTATGGAAGTGAATGGGAAAAACTGAAAACAAATAAATTAATAAATTTGGGAAAAAATAAAATAAAATGAACTGTAAAGAAAAAAGTTTATATTGGGCAGCAGAAATGGCATACTCAAGGCAGCGATAAAATTTGAGTCACCTAGAAATCCAAAACTAGGGCTAAGGAGAAGACATTTCACTATCCTCATAGCTCTTCTTATAATTGTTTATGACACTTAATCTTAAAGAGAGAATAGCTGTCATTTGGCAGGACTAGAGAGAACTATTTATTGGCCACCCAGAGGCATCTGCCAGTGAAACATGCTTGCTCTCTTGTTAACTTTAATAGAAGGATGAAAATACAATAAGTCTGCAACTGACTAACTCTTCTTCAGTGACATGGGCAAAATGGAGCCTTTATCTGGCTCTGACTGGTATTTAATTGTCAGCCAGTGCTCCAAAATCTATGGATATAAATTGCAAGTATTGATTCTTACTATGTTAAACACATAAGGCATTCTGAGAGCCAGTCCTAGAACTGCACCTGAAATATGCCCTATTGCTGAGTTATTCTAGCCAGTAATTAACATGCCTAGATGAAAGTGAATTGGAATATCTTTTCCTTTCTTTTTAAAAAATGTTTATTTATTTTAAGTTTTCAATATTAATTTACACAAAATTTTTAGTGCCAAATTTGTCCCCATCTCTCCTCCCCCAACCCCTAAATACCATGCATTCTGATTACCCCTTCCACCAATGTGCCCTCCCTTCAAACACCCCTCCTTTCCTTTATCCCCATATTCTCTCTTGTCTTGTAGGGCAAGATAAATTTTTAAACCCCATTACCTGTATTTCTTGTTTCCCAGTTGTATGCAAAACAATTCTCAACATTTGTTCCTAAAACTCTGATATCCAACTTCTCTTCCTTCCTCCCTCCCCACCACCCATCCCCACTGAGAAGGCAAACAATCCAATATAGACTATATATGTGTAGTTTTGCAAATGACTTCCATGATAGTCACATTGTGTAAGACTAACTATATTTCCCTCCATCCTATCCTGTCTCCCATTTATTCTATTCTATCTTTTGACCTTGTCCCTCTCCAAGAGTGTTTACTTCTAATTGCTCTCTCTTCCCATTTGCTCTCCCTTCCTTCATCCCCACCCCTTGCTTGTTGCCTTCTCTCCTACTTTCCTGTATTGTAAGATAGGTTTTCACACTAAATTGAGTGTGCATGCTATTCCTTGAGTCAAAATGTGATGAAAGTATGCTTTGCTTTTTCCCTCTTTTTTCCATTGAAAAAGGTTTTTCTTGCCTCTTTTATTAGAGATAATTTGCCCCATTCCATTTCTCCCTTTATCCTCCTAATATATTCCTCTCTCACCCCTTGATTTTATTTTTTTAGATATGATCACTTCCTATTTAACTCACCCTGAGCTCTCTGTCTATATGTATATGTGTGTGTGGGTGTGTGTGTATAATCCCTCCAACCACGGAGATACTGAGAAAAGTTTTCAAGAGTTACAAATATTGTCTTTCCATGTAGGAATTTAAACAGTTCAACTTTAGTAAGTCCCTTGTGATTTCTCTTTCCTGTTTACCTTTTCATGCTTCTCTTGATTCTTGTGTTTGAAAGTCAAATTTGCTTTTCAGCTCTGGTCTTTTCATCAAGAATGCTTGAAAGTCCTCTATTTCACTGAATGACCATTTTTTCCCCTGAAGTATTATACTCAGTTTTGCTGGGTAGGTGATTCTTGGTTTTAATTCTACTTCCTTTGACTTCTGGAATATCATAGGAAATCTACAAAAGGAAGTGGCAATCACCAAGAGCCAGTACAGTTTCATCAATAGGTAATGGCAGACTAACTTCATTAACTAGTCATAGATAGCCATTCCTTTAATTTGAAGATAAAACCAGTCAAGCATTCTTTTATATGCACCCTAGAAACTGGGAGAAAATAATTTCAAATGATCAAAAGTATCCCATAGCCCATATTCTAGAACTTTGGCAGGAATCAATGTCAAGTTCCCTGACCTAAAATCTGTAGACTATTTCCTTCCCTCTTTTTATTTTAAATGGAAATGATAGGTGCCTTTTTTCTGATTATGTGATCCATCTCCCATTCTTTACAATCTTTCAACACAACTAGACAGTAGATTGGCAATCTCATCTGCAAAGTCTTTCAGTTACATTGAAAAGAGTTCATCTGTGTTTGGCTATTTGAACTTATCAAAATCAACTAGGTCCTCTTATTCATCACCTTGCTTATTTAGGTTTAAACTTCCTATTAATCAGTTTTATTCTATCTTTTTCAGTCCAAAGATCTTTTTTGGCAGAAAATATAGAAGTCAAAAAAGTATTCTGCTTTCTCTCCATTATCTATTATCATCTAGTCTATTCTATACAGCAATCCACCCCCTTCTTTGATCCTCTTCCTTTCCCCCCCTAAAAAAAATAGACATTTTGACCTCAATATTATTACCAGGCTCATATCGTTCTGAGGTTTAACATTTGATGTAATCTTTATAGGACTGCATCATGCTGTTATATTCATTATCTGTTCTATGCCCTTGTTTTCCATGTTCTTTAAAATCTGAGACAATGATTCCTTTGTATAATCACATTCATTTCTCAAGACAACTCCCTCCTTTTTCCTTTTTACAGAATTATTTTCCTTTGTACCTTCAGAAATTCTTTCTTGAGTGTTTCCCATGCTTTCTGGGCTAACTTCTCCCTTTAGAATTTAAGGCCATGGAAACCTTCCAATCCTTTATCTGAAACTTTGATGCATAGTTTCCACAAATCTAGTGCGTATACCAGGCTGTGTTCAACTTTTCTCTTCTTTTCTACAACAGTGTCATAGATGGAGAGGTCATTTTCTCCAAAAGTTCCTCATTGTTTCTGTTGCAGCATAGACTTCTTCTTGTCACCCTTTAAGTAGCATTTTAATCTTCTTACTTTTTACTCCTATCTGTAAAGTCTCCTTACTTTTTCTTGCACATAACATCCCCCCTCCCTACTCTGAATCTTTTCACTAGCTGCCCTTTAAACCTGTAACTGTCCTTCTCATCTCTTCTTCCTAGCTTCCTGACTCAGCAAGTTTCATCTTAAGTCCTACTTTATTCAAAAACCCTTTCCCAGTCCCCCTCTTCATGCCTTCCCTCTGAAACTACTGTCCAATTTATCTTGAATATACATCCAATCCTCTAACTTTCATGACTTCAACCATTTGCATGATTTTATTTTCATTTTCATGTCGGCAACCATGCACATTTGTGACTATGTACAATAGAGACAAAAATGAGAAGTGTGGTGCATGCAAGTGTACATAGTGGCTGGTGTCCTACCAGGCATTTCACTGGTCTTGTTTGCCCTGCCTTTGTGAAGTAAAGAGGTCCCTGTACATTCATTACATAATTTCATTTTTTGCCACTAAAATGCAAGTTTCGTGTTGCAATTTTGCCACCAAAGTAAAGTTCAAGTCCTTTGGGTTCTAAGGTGAGGTCAAGACCTCACCAATCTTGGCCTTCAATAGCAATGACTAGTCCCAGCAAACTCTCCCTTGCTTTTCAGAGGGCAGCCAAGGTAGAGAGGTTTACAGCTGTATAGTATGCAACACATTGTCCTCATACCACCATCTGAAACACTGGAAGGTAAGATTCAGATTAAAAAATGTTTCAGTTTTACGACTTAATTGCTGTACAGTATTTATGGCACTATAAATTTTGCGTTATAAAAAGTGAATATTATCTGAAATCTTAGTTTTTAATTGAGAGGTTAAGGCAAAAGGTCACAGAATTCTAGGGAATTAGTATCAAGAAGAAAATGTTTTTCATGTTACCAGTGTTATTTTCTGTACTGCATTTTATGGGTTATTTCATAGTTAATGTTAGGAAAAGTACATATTATCAGAATTAATGCTTTAATATAAAGAATTATATGCAGCAATCTCTAGCACAAGATTATAGTTTTTGTAGTTGAAAGAACCTAATCCCTTATTTCCCTTAGGTTCAATGTATCAACATTTGGATGTTTTACTTTTGCACCATTTTCTAATAGCGTCCAACGGAAGTTGAGAATTGATCTTATTTCATTCATATGTGGTTGTTTGTATGTTATCTTTCCCCATTACACTGGGAGCTAAATAATAGCAGCAACTGATTTTTGCTTTTCTTTGTGTCACCCATGCTTAGAATAGTATATAGCACATAGTAGGTACTTTTAAAAAGCTAGGGATGAGCTAGCTAGATGACTGAGAATCACCTACAGAATTGTGTTTTCCCTCATCTTCTGAAGAATGAAATTATTATGAAGGCATGGTAAGAAATTAATAGTGGCCCTGCTTTGTGTAGTGAGAAAAGACTTGCTGTTCAGCAATTTCAGTCAACTCTGACTCTTCATGACCCACTTGGAGTTTTCTTGGTAAAAATACTGGAGTGGTTTACCATTTCCTTCTCTAGCTGAGATGATGAAATTGAGACAAACAGGATTAAGTGACTTGCCCAGGGTCACACAGCTAGTAAATTCTGATGCCAGATTTAAAGTCAGGGAGATGAATCTTCTTGAGAACAGACACAGCATTCCATCCACTACACTACCTATTTTGAGAAATTACTTACATGTGTTCTAAAATTTCAAGATCTTTACATTATTTTTCCTCCACATCTTCCAAGATACTCATCTACTTCCTCTGTCTGTCCAGCTGATCTCTAATATACTCTGCTAGCAATATTCATTCTATTTCTAATTCCATTGAACATCATCCATATGCTCTCCATCATGCTTCTCTCATATGGTTCCTGAATTCTTCACATGAATACATCTTGCAAATATGCAATGTCACACTATCCTACCTTTTTACATGTTTTTTTTCTTTTGAATAAGGTATAATATTTCATATTTATATTCCAGACATGGGATATGAAGTGGCAGTGATACCCATCAAGTTAAATTTGCCTACATGCATAAGAATCTCCAGGTTCACCCTATTTCTTGCCTGTATTTTGCACATTTGTCTATAGAACTCTGAGCATATAGGTTTCATTGTTGGTTGCTTTCTTGGATTTTATCTCAATGATTTTTGACTCAGTCTTCTTCCTATTTTATCTGGTCTCTGTCATATCCAGCTTAGTAGACAGACAGTCACAGGCATTTTTCTCCCTACCTTTCATTCCTTTTCTGTTTAATGACTTTTTTTCACATTTGCACAACTCTAGGGTTTTTCCCCCATTTTTACTCACCTTTGTTAGGTATGCTCTATCCTGGCCAGGGACCTATCAGTACTAAATTTTAAGCTACCAATCTCCTTCTCAGATAATGTATTTTTAGCCAACTGTTGACCTCCCACGTATTTTTCTCTTCTGAAGCCTTTGTTTTCAATTACAGCATTAAAATATCACTGTATTCCTAAAACCTATAGTTCTTTGTCCACAGTTTCACCATCCTCATCAATGCTTCTAGACTCCTGCTGGCTATATCTTGTATATTAGGTCAGTCCCTAGAGATGGAAAGGAGACATCAGATCTGAAATATCTTGGGAGGCTATTTTGCTGGGTTTTGTTATATCTTGATTTCTAGCTCAGGAAGACAGCATCCTCTCTAGTGTTATCAGGTCAATAGCTGCTTCTGTATCCCCTCAACAGGGAGACAATGATTTACTAGTTACACAAGCCAAGTAGGAGAACAGCTACTGAACTGACTAAACACAAAACATCTTCTGTATAGCTCCAATTCATTTCAAACTCAAGTTGACTTAGTAAATAGCCCTTGATATGTGGGGACATTCAGTTCTTTCCCAGAGACCCAGCATGGGATTGTGGACTGGGAAATCAGGCTTGGCTTCAGAAGACCTCTGTTTACATTCCAGTTCTGCCATGTACGAGATATGTAAGCATAAGCAAACCAACTCAGTCTCTCTACACCTCGTTTTTTTCAGCTGCAAAATGGGAGTGCCCCATGCAGTTCCCAATCTGACATGGTTCGCCCAGAGCCTTGTATTACAAACAAACAATTTTTTTTAATATTCCAAGACCCCCAGGTAGAAAAATGTTCCAAAAGCAGTTAAAAGCTGTTCAGGCAAATAATAATCGATAAATGTTTCTAGCAAGAAGGATGAAAACATTGGCTCAAATGTTTCTTAGGGTCAAGAGCCCACTGCCAAAGTCCTAAAAACCACTTCCACATGGGGGCAAAGTTAACAAAGCACCCCTGGTCTACACCACAACTTCCTTGCCCATAGTAATCTCCATTTGTGTTGTGGGATTGTGGAAGAGTCCATTCATGCTTCCCAATTATGCCAGTATCCTGGCCTACTACAGGGAATAATAATCCTTAAATACAGGAATAGTAAGAAAGCACATTGTATACTGTAACATGCTGGTGAAAAATTAAACAGTGAGCGTCTCTAGAGATGACCAACACATCCCATCATATCTGCTATACTGAGTTGCTCTTTATGCTGAATTCAGAATTCAAGTCCAAACATCTTGAGGGAAATAACATTTTAAACTCTTCAGTGATCTTCCCCACTTTGATCCAAACTTCTCTGCAATGGGCCAGAAATCTCTTCATCCTGGAAGGTTACTACAGCTATGGAATCCATACTTAGGAAGTACCCTCTCCTCCTGTGGCCCAAACTTCTTTTTGGATGGCTCCTCTCAGAACTTCCATTTAAAGAGATTTGCCTACATATCTCTTCCTTTCTTATTGGGCTACAGGCTGGATTTCTCTATCATCCCCCCTTACTTCTCTTTCCCCCTTTTCAGCTTCCTTTTTATGTGTTGCCTTCTCGAATTGGAATATAAACTCCTTGAGGTCAGGGGCTGACTTGATTTTCATCTGTATTTGTACTCCCAGAACTTTGCACATAAAAATTAATTATTGTTGACTGTCAGATTCCTATGTACCTCCTGCTCAGCTAGTGTAAATATACCCACTTGTAGCCCTAGGGCATGCTCCCTTCTCCAAGAGAGCTAATTAACAACAGAAATGTCATGTTCACCTTCCATTCCTCAGCCCGCTAACTGTATCTGCAAGCTACCATGATAAACTGGATTGGTAACTAAGTGCCATTGGCCTGTAAGGCACCTGAGTTCTAAGGTAAGTGGATTAGAATCAATGCTGGGTCAGACTTAGTGTGGGATGTCTGTAAAAGTTAGCATGAATCTAAAGCTCTTTAAGCACTGTGCTTGTTAACCCCCTTTGAATGACTTTACTGGATCTGCAGGCAGGGGACAGGGCACACCTATTCCTAGATCACAAGTTTATAGCTAATAGACCATGGAGAGCGCCTAGCTCTTTAGCTTGTACTTCAGAGCTCTTGCCAAACTCACTAGTCCTCTCTCATCTAAATGGACCCTGTGTGTTTTGGTTCAGTTGGACCTTTTAATCTTCATTCACCTAGAATTCTTTCAAGTTTTTGACCCAGTTGGCCATTCC